>NC_087441.1:7500-1325253 GCF_036321535.1 Camelus dromedarius | reverse complement strand
AAAGCTAAAAGTTACCATACAATCCAGCAATCCCACTCCCGGGCCCTTCATCCAGAAAAAATGAAAACTCTAATTCGAAAAGATACATGCCCCCCAGTGTTCACAGCAGCACTAGTTACAACAGCAAAGACATGGAAACAGCCTAAATGTCCATCAACAGATGACTGGACAAAGAAGCTGTGGTATATTTATACAATGGAATACTACTCAGCCATAAAAAAGAAAGAAATAATGCCATTTGCAGCAACACACTTCAATTTAAAAAAAAACAAAATTAATTAATCCTACACATCTTTAAAGTTAGTTTGCGTTCCACGTCCTCTGTGATTGTATCTTACTTGATCCACAACTGGATCGGCCCTCCAGTCTTCCATTTAGAATTCAACAACCACTCCCAGGGACACTTCGTGTGTTCCGGGACACGTGCCTGGTGGGGCACCAAGGCAGTGTTGTCACAGGTCTCTTGGGCACGAGAAAGCTTGGCGAGAAGAGCTGTAATGAGGCATGACAGCTGGGAGCCGGAGACAGGGTGCTGCTGCGGAGGGAGGGCTGGCGCTTGGTCCTGGGGAAGCATGGGGCCGCCGTGGTCCCAGAGCAGCAGACACAGTGGTCAGAGATATTCCGGGGAGAGCCAGCCTGACCTCAAGTTCGATGGGTGCCTAGACAGCTCAGAAACAAACAATGGAGTGGTCTTCCACCTGGTCAGCAAAAGACCCGTCCCCCAGGGACGCGGACGCCTGAGGAGCCGAGTCCAGACTGACAGTGAGCACTGCGCAGACCCACAGGAACTGTCCCTCTGAGCTGGGATGCAGTTGAGAGATCAAGGACCAGAAACCCAAACCCTGGACTGAAGTTTAAACTCTAGAGGCGTGCCGGACCCAGCACGACTTCATTCGAGACTTGCTGCAGGGCAACTCTCTTGAGCTGAATGAACACTGTGCTTTCCAGATGCCTGTGCCCTGAGCCCTGCAAGCAAGGGGTGGGGTGCAGGGTGGACAGCATGGTCCTCATCACCCCAACACCCTGCAGAGTAGTGACCGGTCCGTCACGAGATTTAAACGTCATGGGGTGCAGTCGGGCCCTGTTCCCCATCCTCGCCCTCAAGAAGTGAGGGTGTGCAGTGGTCGGATGGGAGGAAAGGGGTTCACAAGAATGAAGCGTCCTTTAAGGATGTGGCGAGCAGCATGGGCAGGTTGTGGGGACAGAGAACAGCTCTGAGCAGGAAGAGCTGGCTCCTGGCACCCAGCCTTCCATGGGCAGCCTTGCTGTGCGATCAGGAGCCTGGGGCCCCTAATTTCACGCCCTGTCCTCTCCCTGCAAGAGACCAGCTGTCTGGTCACTTACCCCTCGTAATGTCTCAGTCTCTGCTTCTAACCAAGGGCTTTTTCTTCTGCCCTTGATTCTGCAGAAAGGCATTCAAAATTCCCTTTTCTCCCCAGAAGTTGGTGACCCACAAGGTTGCCCTCTCCTGTCTCCTTTTCTGAATCCCGTGCAGTTGGCGTCTTTGACAGGGGAGCCTGCAGGGTGAGGGACAGCCCCTGGCTGGGGACAGCAGAGCCACTGCGCTGGGACCCAGCCCAGCACGCTGAACACATGACATTCTCAGAGCAATCTGGGGGAGACGGGAGTGTGTGTGCGTGTGTGCATGTGTGCATGCCCGTGTGCTTTTGTGTATCGTGTTTGTGCATGCACACGTGTGTGTGTTTGCTTGTGAATACACATGTGTTTGTAACTTGTCTCTTGTCTCTACTGCACGGCTGGGAAGCCCGGGGCCAGCCTGCCTGGTGCTTCCACCTATAAACATCTGATGTGCCTGGATTTCAGACTATTTTCCCTCGTGTTTTTCTGAGCGCTTGGAGAATTGGGAGCAGCTTTTCAGCCCCTGGCTCAAGCCGCTGCCTTCCCCCAAGTCACGGGCAGAGGGAGGGTGGGGGAGGAGCCAAGAAGATCCCTTCGCAGAGGCTCAGTCCTTGAAAGCCATGGAGCCCAGCGGAACGTCCCTCCCAGGACGGCTGGCGCAGAAGGCAGGAGGTCTGAGCCCCTACCAGGCTCACGTCTTGGACCTCCGATGCAGAGAACTCCGGTTCCCCCCGGGCTCAACTGGGCTGGACGCTGGGTCCCGCCATGGAGCTGATGAAAGTCCCAGGTGAGTTCCTCCCCTCGTCCCCCGCTGCGGTCTCTGTGCCCACCTCCTCCTCCGCCCAGGGCAGGGGGACCCCTGCCTCCCAGGACTGGAAGGAGGCTGAGGGGGGCCAGTCTCTGCTTAGGGCTCTCAGCTGGGAGTCCACCGCAGGTACCCCTGAGGCTGCGGCCTGGGGCCATGGAGGATGGCAGGGTGCTGACGGAGACGCGTCTTCTCGGGTTAAAGGCCTTTCCTGGCCCTGGGCTCCGTCTCTCCACCTTTATCTTCCAAACTTCTAGCCCGTCTTTCATTTCTGCTGGGTGGAGAGAGTACTCGTACTCATTTATTTAGTTTTTTCCTATTTCTCCTATCTGGAGAAACTGAAAGTGTCCAGTTCTGGTTCCTGGGGCGTGTTGACCCCATAAACCTGAGGACGCCAGGCTGAGGTCCCTGCCACCCGCGCGGGTCCCCGCCCCCATACTGGTCCTCTGGTTGGTTTGGGGTTCGGGTCTCTGGGAGAGTCTGCCCCCCTCTCCCGGGGCTCCAGGCCCTGTGGGCCGAGACTGAGGCCTGAACAGAGGGTTCTGAGTGTGCGGGGAGGCCCGCCAGCCCTGCTGCTGACTGGACGGGGGCTGGTTCCCCGCCCGACCCCTGCAGATCAGCATCTTCACGTCTGTCACACTGGCGCTCCTGGAACAGATTCCTGCAGACCATCCTCCTGACCACACGCCATCTCCGGAGGAGTGGGGTGGGCAGAGGTCTTCCCGCCCTTGCCTATGAACCTGCCCTCCGTCCAGGCCCAGGGTCTCAGTGCCCAGCGGTCCCGAGGCCTCGCTTTCGCCTGGCGGCGGGAGAGGCTCACTGCTCCGCTCCTGGGGAGAGGACGGGCTTCTCTGGCCCACAGCTGCCTCTGCAGGCAGACTCCCAGCCTCCTGAAGGCTCCCAGACGTGCGTCAGGCTCCCCGGCCTTTCCCTCTGTCAAGTGACTTTCCACGTGTGCACGGCGTTCCCAAATTCTGCTGCTTTCTCCAGCGTCGTCTCCTTTTCCGCTCTTGCTCCTTGAAGATGCACGGCTTTAGAAACCCCGCGGCCCGCGCGTCGGAGGGCCTCCTGCAGAGCGGGGCGCCCAGGCCACAGGGGCCACAGGCGCTAAGTGAGCGCGGGCTGCTGTCTGGGCTCCCCTTTTGTTTCTTTCTTTTTTTCCCTGTTTGTTCTAGTGGGCACGCATTTCTTATATTTTGACCGAAACTAGCCTAAATATGGAGCAAGCCCGCCGTTGGCATTTCCATTGTCCCCGTGGCAGAGAGCAGACGTCCGATCCCCTGCACCTCGGCATCTCTGAGGGCGATGGCCCTAAACTGCGTGTAGGACCGCGTGGCGGAGAGGCTTCGTCAGCGGCGCCTTCTCCTTCGGTGCGCTGGGGAGCATGACGGCAGCCTTCCTACTGGCTGCGCCCTCTATGTTCTCATGTCTTACAGAAGTAAATTAGAAATGTGAAAAAGTACTGAAGAGTCATGAAATACCTTGACAAATTCTTAAATGACAAAAAAATTCTCAAAATAGATAAAGGGTTAAAACCTGCTCCCGATGATCCCCAACACCAACACTATAAACAAACAAACAAACAAACAAACAAAAATTCGAGACTATTCTTTTTCGGCCAAATCGTTTCAGCCACACTTTTGCACTGACCAGCGTTTCAAATTACGGTCTCTCCGGAGCTCGAGCGCTTACAAACGCCCCTTAGCTGAACGTTAAGCTGACAGTTAGGAAATCGCGGTACCAGTCGCACCGCCTGAGCAAAGCAGCTTCCTCTCGTTTCCTTGGGTCTCCTTGTGGATAACAGATTCAACTCTTACAGTCAAGACTCCATTCTCTGCTAGTAAACCAAGGTGTGTTTCCAGGGAAACCATTTTTGACTATAATCACTCGCTGTGTCTTGTCTTTTTGATAACAGCTATTCTAACAGGTGTGAGGTGATGCCTCACTGTGGTTTCAATTTGCATTTTTTAGCGATTAATGATGCTGAACACTTTTTCATGTATCTGTTGGCCATCTGTATGTCTTCTTTGGAAGAATGTCTATTCAGATCATCTGCCCATTTTAAAATTAGATTTTTTTTGTTGCTATTGAGTTGTATGAATTCTTCATATATTTTGGATGTTAACCCCTGAAACAGATACATGATTTGCAAATATTTTCTTTCATTCAGCAGGTTGCTTTGCACTTTGCTGGTGGTTTCTTTGGCTGTGTACAAGCTTTTAAGTTTAGTATTCTTAGTTGTTTATTTTTGCTTTTGGTGTCAGATTAAAAAAAAAATCACCACCAAGACCTATGTCAAGCAGCTTACCATTTATATTTACTTCTAGGAGTTTTATGGTTTCAGGCCTTGCCTTCAAGTCTTTAGTCCATTTGAGTTAATTTTGGGTACAGTGCAAGATAGGGATCTGATGTCATTCTTTTCCGTGTGGCTGCCCAGTTTTCCCAACACCATCCATTGAAGAAACTGTCCTTCCTCGCTGTGTATTCTCAGCACCTTTGTTCTAAATTAATTGACCATATATGCATAGCTTTACTTCCGGGCTGTAAATTTTATTCCATTGATCCATGTGTCTGTTTTAATGCCAATACCATACTGTTTTAATTACCATAGCTTTGTAACACAACTTGAAATCAAGGAGTGTGATGTCTCCAGCTTTGTTCTTCTTTCTCAATGTTGCTTTTGCTATTTGGAGTCTTCTGTGGTTCCATACAAATTTTAGTATTGTTCTATTTCTGTGACAAATACAAATGGAATTTTGCATTGAATCTGTAACTTGCTTTGGATAGTATGGGCATTTTAATAATAGTAATTTTTCCAAACTGTGAGTATGAAATATCTTTCCATTTATTTGTGCCATCTTCAGTTTCTTTCATTAATGTTTTGTTTTCAACACAGAGATCTCTCACCTCCTTGGTTAAATTTATTTCAAGGCATTTTATTCTTTTTGATGCAATTGTACAAGGGATTTTTTAAAAACTTCTCTTTCTGATAGTTTGTTATTGGAAATGCAACAGATTTTTGTTTACTGATTTTGTATTCTGTGATTTTACTGAATTTGTTTATTAGTTCTAACAGGTTTTTGATGGAGTCTTAGGGTTTTGTATATGTAATATTATGTCATCTGCAAATAGTGACAATTTTACTTCTTTTCCAATTTGGATGACTTACAATTCTTTTCATTACCTAATTGCTGTGGCTACAACTTCCAGTACTGTGTTTAATAAAAGTGGCGAGTGTGGGCATCTTGTCTCATCCCTGATCTTGGAGGAAGAGCTTTCAGCTTTTCACCACTGAGTATGATGGCAGCTGTCGGCTTGCCATGTGTGGTCTTTTTTAATGTTGAGGTATATTCCCTCTATACTCACTTTGTTGAGAATTTTTATCACAGATAAATGTTGAATTTTCTCAAAGCATTTTCTGCATCTAGTGAGATGATCATATAATTTTTATCTTCCATTTTGTTACAATGGTGACTCACATTCACTGATTCGTGGGTGTCAAACCATCCTTGCATCCCTGGGCTGAACCACACCTGATCATGACGCAGGCTCTCTGAGTGTACCATTGAGTTAGACTTGCTGACATTTTGCTTCGGATTTTCTCATCTACAGTTCTTCAGGGATATTGGCCTGTACTTCCCTTTCCTTGTGGTGACTTTGTCTGGTTCTGGTATTAGGATGATGCTGGCCTGGTAAAACGCGTTTGGAAGTGTCCCCCCTTTCCAATTTTTGGAAGAGCTGGAGGAGGATTCTCTCTGAATGTTTGATAGAATGCACCAATGAAGCCTGTGGGCCCTGTTTGTGGGGAGGTTTTTGATTACTGATGTAATCTCCTTGCTAGTAATCGGTCTGGTCAGATTTTCTATTTCTTCATGATTCAGCCTTTGTAAGTTGTTTATTTCCCAGAATTTATCCATCCTTCTAGATTATCCAATTTGGTGTATAACTGTTCATAGTAATCTCTTATGGCCCTTTGCACTTCCGTGGTGTCAGTTATAACTCCTCTTTTATTTCTGATTTTATGTATTTGAGTCCTCTCTCCTTCCTTCTCGGTGGGTCTAGCAGAAGGTTTGTCAATTTAGTTTATCAGAGAATTGGCTCTTACCTTCACTGATATTTTCTGCTGCGTTTTTAGTCTCTATTTCATTGATTTCTACTCCAATCTTTGTTATTTCCTTCTGGCGACTGCATTGTAATATGCAGCTCAGAGCTGGGGAAAGGAGGGTTCTAATGGAATGCCGTCCTGGCGTGTGCACTAGGCCGGGGATGGGGGAGGGGTGGCTGAAGGTAATTGAAAGGTTTCTTTATTGGAGTATCTTCTTACACTGCTTTCTGTCAGTATAGCTCACATCTGTGTGGTCCGCCAGTTGTGGAGTATTCCTGGCAAGTCGTATTCTGTTTCCATTTAAAAACTTTTTCTTCCCCCTAAAGGCAGGTCTCCCATGAAGAAAGGAATAAAGGGTGCCTGACTGCAGCTAATGAGGAGGGAGAACCCAAAGGTGGTTTGGGGCATCAGAGTCAGGAGTAGTTTGGCCCTGCGTGTTTAGTTAGCCCTGCTCTCTTGCCCTCTGCCATCGGCAGTCTCGGTAGTGATGAGCTTTAAGAATTATTACTATTTTTAGCTCTGTGACTGTTACATTCTGTAAGTTTCATATACTAATAAACCTGGTTTCATGAATGGAAAGGCAAAAATAGCCTCTGGGTATTCTGGATACAAACTGATTTCAATAAGCCTGTGCAGCCTGCGGGCAGCTGTGGTGTGTCTGACCTGATGTCAGGTGGCTTGGTTAGACCAGGATGTCTCTGGTCCTTTCATAACAGTGCAGACATCTTCTGTCAACTTTAGAGGGACCATTCTCACCGTAAAAGTAGAAATTTTGTATTTGGCTTTGCGAAACTGAACTTTCTTTAAAAAAGGCAAGCCTTACCTTGGAAAGTGCTGCGGTGGGACTGAAGCATCACCAATGAATCAGAAAGAGCAGAAAGGGCTTTTTTCACTTGTCTGGCGGTGGGTCCCAAGGAACAGACAAAGCAGCGGCCGTGGGGACGGCGTGTCCCTGTGCTGACAGGTGCCGACTGCAGTGGAGGGAAGGCCCTGGGCTGGGGGAGGCCGGGTTAGGGCCCTGCCCCTACCACTTCCTACTCGTGTAAATCCAGGCCGGTCCTGCTACCTCCTCGGCCTTATTTTTATAATCTGTAAAATAGGGGCTTTGCAGAGTTTCTGCTCAAATTAATTAAATGATATTTACCAAACACCCAGAGCATTTCAGCTGATTAAAAATTCCCATGAAGTGCCTGAAAAGTGTGGTTGTAAGACTTACCGTACGGCCTCGTGAGGAGGTGGGAGAAACTTGTCCCCGTGATTTTCCTGAGAATAAAGACAAACGCCGATGACCTGTTACTTATATGCATTCAAACAGGGAAGAGGGGCTGAGGGTCCACCCCAGGCTCTGCTTTAACACAACGTGCGTGCCCCGCCGACCTCGTCCTGCAGCCACCGTGAGGCCAGCTCGGCTGGCACTGTCCAAATTGGTCAGTCCAGAGTCTGCTTTGTCTGTCCAGGACCCCCTCCTTGGCTCTCAGGTTTCTCCAGTCGGGGGCCTGGGCTGAAGCCCAGGACCGATGTAAGGGTAACGGGTTGAAAGGAACAAGCTAAAGGGAAGACACAGGCTTTCCAGGTGAGCAGGCAAAGGCGAGGCCAGAAATCCCAGAGACTTCCGGAAACTGATGATTCCCTGGTCTGGAGGTTCAGTCTCGGGTGATTCTGAGAGGCGAGAGGGCACACAGGGACACAGGAGGGGACAATTATCTAGAATTTACCCAGGGGAAACTGAGTGAACCTCAAAGATCTTTCTTGCCAGAGTTAAGTAGGAACTAGGAGAATATATTAATAAAATAAGTGGCGGTGATTGGTGAGGTGGAGGGGACATCCACGGCACACACAGGGGTCCGTGCTAGCTCACTCCGACTCAGCTGACCCTCAGGTGACGACTCTGAGGCGAGTTTTGGAAGATGCTGAAATCAGCAGAGGCATTGGGTCAAAGATCTCACGCTCTGCATATGGAGGTGGGAAAATGGGTTGACAAAACATTCTGGCCAAACAGGAATCATCCAGAAATCATGAGGAAATTAGATCATGCCTTCAACAAGGGAAAACCCTTCTGTAGTTTGAGTGAAATAAATTACAAAGAGAGCCAGTGCGTCTTGCATGGCATCCTGCTCCCGGTCTAGCAGGGGAGGCCTGTTTAGAAACGGGAGGGTGGAGAGAGTGATGGCTTATCAGCTTCTCGTCATTGTAACTTTCATCAGTGACAAAAACTGAAATTCTGGATCCATAAGTCACAATGTGGAACGGGCCCTTTTCCACTTTTAAATTTTTTTTTTAAAACCCACATTTCCAAGAGAAGAGAACTTCAATGGGCTTGTCTGTCCCCCAGGAGCAGTTTGGAAAATATTGAGCTGATTGTTTCCTGTCTTCATTTTGAATTAAGGGAATTTATTCTTCCTAACACAGCACTCACCCAGCACTCATGTCCAGAAGAACCTTCCTGGAGACTTCAGAATGACAGACCTCACCATTTCCCAGTGTTTTTTTTTTTTTTTTTTTGTTTTAATAAATGTATTGTTTTTTTCCATGAAAATGGAAACTGAGTCTGTCTCCCAACTCTACTCTTAGCATCTCTGAGAAACTAGAACTTGGCATCCAGGACCCTGTGAGGTCCTCCTGCTGTTAAAGGGTCTTCGAAGGACCCAACACTTCCTCATCCCACAAGGTCTTGGACAGCACATGTCACGTGTCTTCTGGGACTCCCGGAGGGTTCCGTGGCTGAGCAGAGTGAGATGTGCGGCTTGGTGGGGAGAGATGTGTGGAGATTGTTGCATAAAAGGCTTGAGAGCCAAGGGGGTGCTTCTGCCCCTCCCCGCTTCTCCCTCTCCCATAGGAGGTGCCGCAGAAAAGCCAGGTTTGTAAATTCTGGCATCTGGGGTCTGGTCCTGACTTCGTGGCTCATGAGATCCGGCTGAGACATTCGCACCCCTTTGTTTTAATTCCTCATCCTGAAATTGTGAGGGTGAACGAATGAACATGTTTCAGGCTTTTGGCTTCTCTAGAAAAGTGCCCAATAGCAAATAAACAGCTCGGCTATCGGCTTGTCATCCTCTCCGGAAAGTCAGAAGTCAAACCGAAAATTTTGGTAGCAAATGCTTTGAAAGGGTTCGTGTCAGCTTTGAATGTAAATTTTCCTCTTTGGATGGTCCTATAATCAGCAGTATGCAGTATTTACTTCTGCATTTTAACCTCGATTTTTATTAACGTTTCCTAATGGCATTCCTTAGTTACTTAACCATCTGCAGCTGTGCGGCTCACCTGTTTCTCAAACCCAAGAGCAGTCCCCAGTTTTATTATAATTTCCTTCTGAGCCCTCAAGCCAGGAGGAATGTGTTTAAGTACTTCATAGATTCTCGGGGCTCTGGAATTTGAAGGGGAATTCACAGAGCAGCCCTGTCTCAAGAGAGACCTTTCGTCCCCGTCTTCCCACGGCCTTACGTCTGTCACTTCTCTCACTCTTCTCTCCTCGTGTGGGACCCAGTGGTTGCAACAGGAGAGCCTTTGTCTCAATAACCAGTCCCAGGATTTGCTGGGACAGCTTTGCCCACCCCTCCAACTCGTGGCCAAAGCTTCGGATTAAACATGGGATTAAAAATCAGATTTGGATTTTCTATGTTTCCTTCTTTTTCTCGGTGCCCCTGATAAGTCAATTGAAGCATTGTTTTCAAAAATCTTCACTCCTTTGGTTTTCTGTGAGCTAGAATTAGGGCTTTTTCCTGTAAAGCTGTAAGCCAAGGAGAAACTATTTCAGCAATGCTGTCTGCAGTGGATCCTATCCAGAGTCTGGGCGTGCAGAATTCTCTGGGTTTCCCACCAGTCTCCAGAGGGGAGCCTACAACCCCTGGGCTCGCTTCAGAAACACCTGAAAGGCTTTGACAGAGCTGCCTAAATGCAGCCACATTCCTGCCACACTTGCCCCGGGCGTGCAAGTCAAACTCCAGATCTCTAGGTCCAAGAAAAAGCTCTGGGTGGACTCACCTACGTAAAGATGCCACAGGCACCACCCTCCGGTCAACCTTCTGGCCAGTGTTGGGTGTTGCGCTGAGAGCTGCCCTTACTGGAGAGCCAGCTAATCAATCAGCACATTTGAGAGGCGACAATCTGGGCTGGACTGGGTAGCATTAGAGCCCAGCGTTCCAGGAGAACCAAGGATGGCTGGGGACTGACCTAGGCTTCAAGTTAACTCTGGGGGGTAAACCGGGCCTCAGGGCTGGTTATGCACGGAGAGGGTCAGGCCCTGGGATGGAAAGAGGGGAGGGTGCAGCACAACTTGTTGTGCCAGGAGCTCTCCCAGGCTGCGCCCGCGTTTGGGTGTGCGTGCATCTGTGTGCCTGTGTGTGCACGCGTGGAGAAGGAGGCACGCATACGACACTGACTACAACACAGCCCTGGTGGCCCCCTCTCCATCTCTGGCTCCCGCTGACCTGCGCCGGGTCTGCCTCTCTGCAGAGCGGGCATCCAAGAGGCGCCTAGCGAGCCAGCGGGGCGCAGTGGCGGGCGCGGGAGGTGGGGCTGGGGGAGGGAGGGAGTGAGGGAGGGAGGGAAGGAGGGAGGAGGGCGGGCAGGCGGGCGGGAGGAGGATCCGGGAAGTTCTGGAGTTATTTGACAGGAGCCAGGGAAGCCGCAAAGGACGCGGAGGACCTCTGGGTGCAGGGAGGGCAGCTGGTGGAGTCCGGGCCGCCTGGAGTGGTGGAGGAGAGGACCTCGAGCAGACCCTCCGCCGGGTCCCCCGCCGCCGCGCCAGCGCTCAGGGCGCGGCCGCTGCTCCGAGTGCCACCCGCGCCCCCCGGGGACGAGAGCCCCGGCGTCCCGCGCCCGTCACCATGCTGCTCCCCCAGCTCTGCTGGCTGCTCCTGCTGGCCGGGCTGCTCCCGCCGGCGCCCGCGCAGAAGTTCTCGGCGCTCACGGTGAGTCCCGGCCCACGGGGACCTGGCGGTGGCGCTGCGCCGCCCCCTGCCCGGGTCCGGCCCGGTCCCCGCGGTCCCCTCCAGCCAAAGCGCCCAGGCGCGGGGAGCAGGTGACCCTCGGGGAGGTGGCGCCGCCTTTCGCCCGCGTGGTCGGAGCAGGTGGGCCCCGGGAGGGGCCGAGGCGTGCGCGCCCGGGACTGGAGGCCACCGGCTGCGGCGGGCTGTGGGGTCCCCCCGCCGCGGGTGGGCGGGAGGGGGATGAACTCGCGGGTCCCGCGCTGCCCCGCTCACGGGTGGGCAGGGCCGTGCGCCGAAACCAGGTCTGGGGACAAGGGCGCCGCCCCGCGGACTGTCCGGAGGCGGCCCCAGCGGGGACGCGGCGCCCACTCGCTCCGTCCCACTCGTCCCGATGCGACCACGGACTCGGCTCTCGGCGCGTGGGTGCGCCGACCCGCTGGCGCTGGCTGGGTGGAGGGGCCACGCTCACGGGTGGGTTTCGCCTGGCCCTCCCAGAGACCCTCCTTAAGGGAACTTAGAAGAAGCAGATGACATTACAAATAAAGATTGTTTTTCCGTGGTCTGAGCAGCCAGAAATTGGAGGCACCGGGCGGGCTCCGCGTCCGGCGCTCCCCCGCCCCCCCGGGGCCTCGGGGCCGGGTGCGCCCGAGCGCCTGGGTCACCGCGCTGACCGCGGCGTGTTTTTCTTTCTTAGCTGCGACTTGTCCGCGGGGCCCGGTCGCCAGGCGCGCGGTGCCAAGCGCGGAGCTCCGCGCAGGGGCCGAGCCAAGCCGCCGGCCGCCGGCCCGGGGCCGGGTGTCTCAGCCCCGGCTCGGGCAGACCTCGTGGGCTCGCGGTGTTCGCAAACCCATAATTAATGCAATCTGCAGAAACGAAAACATTCCACTTAAATGTGTTTTTGAACAAGTGCTTGAGAAAACACGAAGGGAGCGAGAACACCTCTGGTGGGGAGACGCTTTTAAGTGGCGGGGGACCTGTCCTAAAGGCGTTTATTGTATCGAAAATACCGACCCGGCCGGGGAGCCGGGCCGCGGCCGGGTTCTGCTTTTCAGCAAATCTGAAGCAGTCCCCGGAGCCCTTCTTCTCCTCCTTTTTCTTTCTGAGCAGGACGAGGGGAAGGAGTTGGAAGAGTTCATTGTTCATGCCTAAAATTCTTCTGGGGCAGCCCTGTCCCTGCCTTGTGTCTCACAAATGACTTGTAGATTAGAAACTGCTAACTCGGAGCTCCAAGGGGCTTTTCACACGCTGGGCTGTCCCTGCGGAGCGCCCATCTCTGCAGAGGGGCCACGGAACAATACTCGCTGTTTGTATCCAAGGGTGTTTTACGTAAATCCAGACAGAGACGCAAGGACACATAGAAACATTCAGACCAGCCCCCGCCCCAGCAAAGAAACCGAGACCCGTTCCCACAATGACCGAGCTGAAGCAGCAAGTTGCCCACGGTGGCCACAGACTTTCTGAAAGTGCCAGAAGTTGGCTGTCACCTGGCCGCCCTCCTCAGGGAGCCTCTAGGCTTGCTGGTCCCCAGGGAGAGCAGCATACAGCGGTAGTCGCTGGGGCAGCGGAAATTTCTGTGTGTGTCTTCTCTTTTCTCCCCTCCCCTCTTCCTATTTAAGCGTTTCCTGTGAACCCTTCCTCCTCCGCCTTCCTCAGGCTGCTTTGAGGATCTCCTGGGTGGCAGTGAAGCCAGTCGCAGGTGGGATTCAGGGGCCGGAGCTGATTGCACATGTGTTGCAAGTCCGGCCCCACCTCAACTGCACTTCCCCAGGGAACTTTATGCCTTAAAAGTATACCCGTGAATCAAATGCCGTGTGGCTTTTGCATCTGGGAGAAAAACTGAAAGCTGCAACCCATTTTGACAGACTCCTCCCCACCCGACTCTCCAGTCTAGGACCCTAAGAAGTCGGTTGAAGGGTCACGAGGAAATGTTGGATGTGCTGGATATTTTTCTGTGGCCCTGCTGTCTTTTCAGATCACTTTCTAGTTTTGGGGGGGGGTCCTCTTGTTTCCAGTGGAATGGCTTTGTCTCTGCAAGATGTGCTTCTGATCTTTAATAAATCAGAGAGACAATGCCGTCCCTGGGAGGCTGGGCGTGATCACGAGGTGTCTTCTGGATGTGTGGCAAGTGACTTAACTTCTGAATCTCCAGTGTGCTTCTCTGTAAAGTGGGGTTAAAGTGATACCCTCCGTTTAGCTGGCTGTGAGGGTTAAAGAGAAGGCTTTTAGTACACCTGGAACACATCAGTTCTCTGATTAACACTGTTTCTGATGGTGGCCATGCCATGGGTCTTGATGGCTGTGTCATCCTGGTGTGGGGTCACTGGCCTCACGGTGGTTTTGCTGCTCACAGACGTGTAGAGCTGTGCTTGGCCCTAGGTGTGTCTGAGCTGTGTCCAAGCATGTGGGGGCAGGTAGCCGTGGGCAGACAAGTGAGAAAACTCGACTCTGCCTCCTTCTGTTCACTGTTTCTTCTCATGTAGAAACAAGAAGACGCACCCGCCTCTTAGGAGTTAGAAGTGTGGCTTCTCGAGTGACACATCTGTCTTTCTCTCTCCCTGCACTGAATGGCCTTTGTTTGGGGGACAGTGATGCCAGACTGTGTCGCTGGATTTGATCCCCCCTGCTACTTTGTGTCCAAGACTAAGAGAATCTGCTTTGCTCCAGAATTATTTTTTTCATCCCACCGAAGTTATTCTTTAGAAATGACACCTGTGTGTTTTTCCTTTGACTTTCTGACGTTTTGCATAACCGTCTGCTCCTCCTTGAGCGCTGTGTTATTTCCAGTCAACAGGTGGTGCTGCGAAGTGTATCTAATCTACCCCAGTTTGGAGCCACATCTATTTCTTCCTTCTTCGAAGGCCAGGTCATATCCATTTTTCATGGCAGTGGTTGACATTTTTTTCCTTATATTTGTGCTCATGGTGGAGACTAGGGAATAACTGCCAGGGGAGGTCATTGGTTACACATAGTTCTGTTCCTCGAGGACAATCACCGTCTGCTGTGTCCTCGGTGCAGTTCTATGGATTTTGACAGACACCAGTCAGCCCGGACCTGGTTTTCTCAGGAGCACGAGGCACAGTATGACCTGGGACCCCTTCCGCAGAGTACCTGGGAAGAGGCAGTGGGTTCAGGTTAGAGCCGACTAAGTGGAATCCTGCCCACGCTTAGAGGGCAGAGGGGAACGGCCTTCTCCCAGGGCTTCTCGTGGCCCAGGGAGGGTTCTCCCGGGGCTCGGGTCCGCCGCCTGCTCGAGCGCCTCCCAGGTTTCCGTGCTCTGCACATCCGGGGCGCTCCAGGTGTGTTTTCTCCCTGAACCCTCAGAGCAGTCTAACCAGGAAGGCTCTGCTGTGTCCACATCCCAGAGGCCCTGTCGGAGCCCCGACACTGCACTGCTGTAGATGCTCCCACAGTCAACGTGAGGTTTTCTTCCCTGGCTCGGGGAGGGGGTCCCTGCACCGTTTGGGGGCCACCTTTAAGGATGTGCCACTTGGGACCGTCTCCTCCCAGACTGCCTGGCCTTCAGCACGAGGCCAGAGCTAGGACTGGTTTCCCACCCCTGTGTGTGTTTATTTGCCCTGAAAGAGAAGGAGGGGGACGGGGAGACAGTACTTGCTCACATGCACGTTCCACGTGAGCCTCACGGACACGAGCGGCTCTAACGCAGCCGCTGCCGGGAAACGCCCATGCGAGCAGCGCCCCAGCTGCGGGGCAGTCGGAGGAGCAGACGTCGGCCCCCGGCGTGCCGCCGCGCTCATCACCGGCGTCTCGGGGGAATGACGAGGTGCCTGCCTCCCCCCGCTGCAGACACTCTGAGCACAGCCGGTGCTCTGGGAAGGCTGCACTCCCCTCACCAGCAGAAGATGGGCCACGGAGATGGTTAAGGAAAAGGAAACTAAACACCGTCAGAGGTTTCCAGCCAGGCAGCCCGCTTACATGGCGACCAAAACCCAGACATCTGGGGGAGGCGCTTCAATTGTGATTTGAAATCAAGGCCGCAAATAAAAGCGCAAGCAGCTTCAGCTTCGATGAGACTGTGCCACACGTGGGTGTTGATGGGACTAATGTAAGCTGACATGGTTCAGAGCCGCACAGATTTCCCAGTAATTCTACGTCAAAATGAGCCTTCGCGACGGTCTAGGACTCGCAAGTGGGGCTGGCACTGAGACTGGGACACTGGGATGCGGGGCAAAGGTAACATTTTGTATTTTTGAGTTAAAAGATACACTATTCCACACTCATGAGTCACAGACTTTGAATGAATGCATTTCCATGAGGATTTGAGAATTAGAGAAGAAAAATTAAGAAATAATTTTCTGAGCTCATTTACAGAAGAAACTAGAACTGTTACCCTCCTGTTTCCCCAGTTGGTGGGACCGGTAATGGGACGAGAGTCCGTGATTAATATTTGCACATCTCCAGAGCTTGGATAACACTTAATATACTGAGTATTTAACTGAAGTCCAAGAGAGGAAAGATTTCAGAAAACGAAATCCTAGTTTCATGTGGGCTGAGGAGAAATTACTCTGAAAGTGATAATCACAGGCATCTTTGTGTGGCTTTGCAGCCCCAGGCTGAAAATCAAAGAGCAATGTTTTGTAATAAAACACAAATAAATAGAGCCGAGTGAAATGGCAACTTACGTCACGTCCACCGTCAGGACTGAAAAACAAGAAGTTACAAACGGAAACAGGCGCTCTCTGGGCAGATGTAATTCGAATTTCCATCGTGGGGACCCTCTCCGGCGGACGAGCTGCACTGCGGTTGTAGTCAGACTCGTCGTGTCCGGCCTAGTGTGGGACCTTAACCGGGAAGCTGGCATTTAAGGGGAAGTGAAATGTCCCACTGGGAAGTGAACTTCTTCTTCCTTCAGTAAAACCTTCCCTCCTTTTACTTCCTTCTCTGCCCCGGTCGTCTTTTGTCCTTCTTCAGCGCTTCTGCCCAAGTTACAGCTACTCCCCTCTGCTTCTCCTGTGCCCCAGCTGCTGCCCCTAACGTCACTACTTCCTTTTTAGCTGGAATTCCGTAAGAGGTTTTCTGGTCTCTACCCCAAGCTCTTCCCCCTGAGAGCATCTGCAGGCCCGTCGGCTGCGCTCTGTCCTGGTGGCCGGTGTGCTGGTGGCCAGGCCCCTGCAGTGCCCCCGCCCCCAGCACCGTGCCGCTGACAGCACCCGTCAGCAAGCCCACGTGGTGAAAGGTTTTCTTTTTCTTTTTTTGTGGGGGGTGGTAAGCCAGCTCCTAACATTTGAGGTCACTGGCAGGGCCTTCCAATGGTAACGAAGTTCCAGAAAGCGCGCGGGGCTTGGCTGACGCCACGGTCTGCCCTGCGTTGGACCCCTGGTCCGAGCGCCCTGGGGTAGACGGTGCGACTATTAGGCCCGCCTCGTTTTGGATGGTCTCAAATTGGTCGGATTTTAGTCTCTTCTTAAAGATTAAGTTCATTCGTTGTTTGGCCCCCAAAAAAGGCCAAAAAAACCGCTCTCGTCTCGGGGTTGACCGTGCTCGAGGCGGGTTGTTTTGTTTGTTTCCTTTCACTCCGCTTGGGACAATCAAGGCCCCGGAAGCGAGCGGTCCAGGCACGAGGCGCGTGCGTCGCTGCGGGTCGCCGTCTTGGGCTTAAGGACCTCTGTGCGCCTGCCCCGGGCTTAGCTGCCCTGGTCTGTCCCGTGCCAGCCCCGGTGGATGGAAAAGCCAGGCGTTTCCTTTGCGGGCCCGAGGCGTCCTGCTGTGCCGGCGGTGGGGCTGCGGCTGCCAAGGTGAACGCATCCGAGAGACAGACGCTGGGCTGGACCAGGAGGACCCCCCAGGGTCCTTCCCCCTCCTCCCTCTGCCGGAAAGCCACAGAGGAGGCACTGCCAGCCCTGGGGCCTCGGGGGCCTCGGGGAAGACCTGTCCTGGTTCTCGTGTGACCCTACTCCTGCCGGGAGCTCCCTTTCTGTGCTTCTAGGAAAAGTGCATCAGAAATGTGTCCCCAGCACCCTGAGGAAGGACGGGTGATTTTCATTTCTCAGGGCACCTTTTCAGCTCGAGGACGGTGATATTTGGGACGACCTTGGCCACCTCTCTCTCCTTCCAGCTCTGAGCAGGTGGGCGTGGTGACTCCGACTCTGAACCCCGTGTTCAGGGCTCTACACGGGATGACCCTTGTCCCTCTGCGCGCACGGGGACCGCTTTTGGGCGCGCCTTCTGAAGACCTGAGCATGGACTTGCATCTGGTCGCCCGTTTCTCGTGCCTGACGTGACCAGCTCAGGGCGGGCTAATCTCTCTGCGCACGACCTGCAGACCCGTGGCCTCACTTCACCCCTCCTTCCTAGCTCTTCTGAGAACGTTGAGAAAATCTGCAAATCCAGAGACCCTCCTGGTGCTGCCTCACTTCCTCACTGGTGCCCTCCCTGATTAGACATCAAATTCAGACAGAGAGACTTCATCACACGCAGTCACCCCACTGATGAGAAGAACCACTTTCAAATATGGAAAAGAAATGATAAAAAATAAATTCCACTTATGCTTATAATTCTAAAAGCAATTCCAAAGATCTGAATGAAGGTAACAGCGAATCGAGTGCCGCATTTGTCTTCGGTCTTCTGCTGGTTCATTCCGTGGAGGACTTGGGTCTGTGTAATCAAGAATTGAAAAAAAAGCAAAACAAAACTGTACATTTAAAATTAATTGAAAAACTGACCTTTGACAAACAGAAGTTACCGTCCTGCCGTGGGTGGGGCTGCAGGGGTAAGATGCCGTGGGGCTGGCGACTGGCGCTTTGGAATCTCAGGGCCAGGTTTGGGGCTGGGGTCCAGGCGGTGCGCTGGGGAAAGCGCCACCCCGGCATCCTCTCTGTGAAGCGCCGTCAGCCTCA
The DNA here is from genome assembly GCF_036321535.1 of Camelus dromedarius. Lineage (NCBI taxonomy): Eukaryota > Metazoa > Chordata > Mammalia > Artiodactyla > Camelidae > Camelus > Camelus dromedarius. The sequence goes on along the minus strand of NC_087441.1, from coordinate 1,307,202 downwards.
CACGGCCTGTGGTGGACGGCCAGCCTTCCCTCCCACCTCCTGAGGGATCAGCCACTGACACGTCACCACGCCTGTTCTGAGGGACTGTCTCAGCCTTCACAGCGAAGCAGCTGAGTCAGGACAGATGGACAGACAGAGCCCTGCCAAGTCCCCATTGTCTCCACCACTGGTCAGGACCCCCTCTCCAGGCGGGTCCCCACTTCCCACCAGTCACACCAGACACGCGGGAGCTGCCGTCCAGGCCACCTCGCTCCTTCACTGGACGTGCTGGTGTCAGAGACGGGGGAGGAGGGTCCCCTTCTCCCGTGGGACCAAACTGATCATCACACCAGGGCCCTCGCCACACAGAGTCTAGGCCAGGGGGTCCTTGGTCTTTGGAAAACAGATACACATGCAGTTTTAACCAATGAAAAGAGAGAGAAAGCGAGCCTTTTGGGGCCCGGCACTAACGCTCTCGACTGTAGGACAAGACCTGCCTTCGGGAGGGCTCTTCCTGTGAGAGACGCTGTCGGCCGGAGCCCTGGGACGACGTTGGGATTCGTGCCGGCTGAGACACGTGCGAACTTTAACAATTCCATCCACTGATGAGTCCACAGAATTTACATCATCTGTTTTCCATGGGCCATTTATTTAGGTTTTTCAAGACGATCACTAGGTCGTGGAAGGCCAGACCCCCTTCCTGACTCTTCCTGTCGAGACCCTTTGCTCCCAGGCTCAGGTTCTGTCTCCCAGGGTCCAGAGGACTCAGAAGACGAGACGAGGTGTGGACGTCAGTGCACCGCGCACCCACCTGTGCCTGGCTCCCCACCCCCTGGCCCCAGTCTGAGGAGCCACCGCAGCCCACGCCTCCCCTTCCCTTTCTGCGCCAGACTCCACCTTGAGCTCTGGGTGGTCCTCACTCTTCCACGAGCCTGGCCCAGGGACCAGACGCAGGATCTCAGAAGCAGCCGGTCACTGAACAGCGGGGTGCAACCTTGCCCGATGGCGCTGGTGTGTGGTTGTCCCACTTTCCCAAGTCACTTTCTGAATCCGAGATTCTGTTAAGCCTGTTTCCCCATCATTGGTTCTTGGAATTTTTGAGCCCATAAGTGGGGTTTTATATGTTCGTCCTGTTAAAACCAGATTTGCATCCTGACCCTGTTACCCTCTGGCTTATGTCAGTCTCCAAGCATTCCTCCTTTTTCTTGTAAATGGCTTGGCCTCAGGTCACCTGAGGGCTGGGCTGGGACTCACTCCCAGGAGGTGAGACCCAGGGCCCTTTCCATCTGCTGCGAGAATTCATTGCCCCAGGAAAAAGCCCCAGGAGATCTGAATTTGCGCCCCCTCCCTGCATGAATCAATGACTTAAAAACCATCAGACACTAACTTGGACTCCCAGGTACACCCCACTGTGACTCTAAGCCAGTCACTGTCACTGTGTGAGTGCTCACGTCAGTCTGTTTGGCGGGTGCCCGTCCAGCGCCCTGTGCGAGCTGCCGTCTCTGGATACAGGGATGTGCTCACCTAGGTAGCGGTGTGAGCACGTCCGGCACTGGGGTCGAGACGTCTGCGCACACAGCAAACTCTCCTCACCCTGCCCCTTCCTCTCTGAGAGTCGGGAGTGCCAGCCTTCTGCACTGGGAGCAGCCCTGCCAGCAGCTATGCTCATTTCGTGGGTGTATGTATTTTAGACTTTTGTCAACACCTCGGGGAAAGGAAAGTGAGTAACAGCCCTGGCCTGAACCTACATGTCTAAGTCCTGGCTTCTCCGGATCCACAGATAATGTGCTCGCGCTAATCAGTTCTTCATTCTTAAAAGATTTATCTCTTGGAGGGAGCTGTCAAAGATAGATCCTTCCTTTCCCTCGGAGATATAATCCGGGTGGAGCCACCAACCCCTTCTCTGCATGCCTGGCGTCCGTCCAGCGTTTTTCACCCTGCTGGGAACACAGGTGCGCGCTGGCGGCAGCAGCGCCCACCCTGCAGGCGAAGCGTCGGTGCGATGGTTCCCTCATTGACCACGCGGGGGGGCCCGAGAGCAGCCCGGCTCAGCGGGGCGGGGGCGGGGGCGGGGGCGGGGGCGGGGGCGGGGGGGTCCCACCCGCAAAGCTCCTGCCACTGGGCCACTCCAAGACCCCACGGGGCCTGCTTAGCACGAGCTCGGGCGCCCACTCAACTCTCCAGGCTTAAGGGTTTGACTCAGGATGCAGGGACACTACAGGAGGGAGTGAACACTCAGGGACGCGTTTCTGTGACTTTCTAGCAACTTTGTTTGGAGTCTGGGATGAACAGGTTAAACTCAGTGCCATCACTCACACATGGATAACAGAGCTGTGTTCCTGGAGCAGGATTCTGGTTTTATGACCCAAGTCAGGAGGGTTGCCCAGTGGGCTGTCTGCCGCCTGTATTCATTCCTTTCTGCCACGAGGTCTGGTCCCTGAGTGAGTGGATTCCATGTAAAGCAGTGGCCTCGCTTGTCTGTCGGCTAAATCAATATTATATTTCAGCATTGTCCTGAGACATGTCAACTTCATGATGAGGATGGTTTTAACCTGAAAGAACCGTAACTGCGGGATGTAAAAGCCGGGTGCTCAGGCTCTCCAAGCCTCTTCCAACTGAGCATTCCCCCCCGCCCCCCTCCCGGAAAGTCTGCAAACAAGCTTTGTGGGAGGAGGACTGGGGTGGGGGAAGGGAGCCACCAGCCCCCTTAAGAGGCTCTCCCTCACCTCTGGCCAGAAATCATTTACATTTCTTTGCATCCAGAGATCTGAAGGAGGCTCTGAATAGTCCTGACTGGCCCCATTCAGATCCACACTGCCTTTCCCTCCCCCCGTCCCCTGCTGCTTTCTGCCTCTGTTCTTTCTCACCTGGCAAAGGAAAAAGCTGCTGCCGTGGCTGCAGGCAGGTCACCTCGCAGACTGATTTCTAAAGATGGGGCAGAGGGGCCACGCCTGCAATCTGAGGTCCAGTTAGCCAACATGGCCTCTTCAGAACCTGGTGCTGGTGTCCTGCGTTGAAGAGGGAGACTTGAATAGCCAGCAGGTGACACTTGGTCCGAGGGGCCGCCTAGTGACCCCGGGGTGGCGGCATCGCCCCTCTGTCCTCAGAGGTCAGTGTGTTGTCAACACACCCTGAACCCTGGTCCTCCGAGGTCATGGTGGCTCAGGTCTGCATCCTTAGTAGTGGGTGCACGGGCAGTGTCCCCATGTGTGCTCAGGTCCAGCAGGGCTCCTGGGGGGCGCCCAGAGAGCTGTGGCCTTATGCCTGGGGCGGGGCGGCTTGCAGGCCTGTCTTCTTGGGGGGTTGGCACGTGGCCCTGGGGCTCCGGATCTCTTGCTTCCTTTCTTATCCCACCCCTAAATTCAACACAGAAGGAGAAAAGAATTTCCCAGGGGCAGGAATGGTAGAGGTTAATTTGCCTGCCTGTCTCTTTCTCTGTGTGTCTCTCTGTCTCTCCTCTGTCTCTGTCTCTGTCTTCCTCTGGCCCTTAGGCTTCCTGCAGTCTCGCCCAGTGTGCACGTGGTCACTGCAGCCACCCCCCCCCCTCTGTGCCCCTGCCTGGCCACAGGCCCCCAGCCAGGCTGCCCCTCCCCACACCAGGGAGCCCAGGTCTCCAGCTCAGTGCAGGGAGGCTGGGGTGGCCCCAGGACGGGGGCTCAGTGAACCGAAACATCTGAGAAAGTACATGAACTAACCCCGAACTTGACTCAAAGCCAAATCCTAACCAGACTTCTTTTTTTTAATCACAATTTTTTTTTTCACTTTGTCTTCTTTAATGCTTTCTGGGTTTCCCAGTTCTATTGAGACTCAGAACAGCCCTCTGTAGGTAGGTAAGCAGGGAGATCCGGGCTCTGAGGACGTGGCGTCCCTTGTTGTCCTGGGACCCCAAGGACAGCGGCGCCGGAGGAGCGGGAGGAGCAGGATGTGGGCTGAGCCCTGCAGGGGCGGGGCACCCAGCTGTGCCGGGGGGGGGGGGGGCAGGTGCCCGGTCCGCCCTGCAGCCCAGCGCTCTGCAGTGTGCTTTGGGGGTCCCCTTAAAGCACATCTTGGGTGGCAGAGGGGCTTTGATGGAGGAGGGGTAAACAAGGGTGCGGTGAAATGTGCAAATAAAATCGCGGCGGGGCCTCCCCGCGTGCCTGGACTGCTCCGGGCAGTGGCAGGGCTTCCTTGAGGGACCTGGCATCTCAGCTGGCTTACGGCCATGATGGCTGGTCGCTGTCCAGCCATCAAGTGTCCTGTTATCCTGCAGACACAGCAGTGGACAGGGGGCTGGGGAGGGGTCTCCAGATGTTGCTGTTGGAAATGCAGCCCAGAAGGTGGCTGTCAGCTGAGCCCTGAGGGGCTGGGAGGCAGCTGGGTGGGAGGGGCTGGGAGCATCCTGGGCAGAAAGCCACTCACCAGATAGTGGGGCCTCATTAGGGGCTCTGGAAGGATGCAGGGAGTCAGAGGAGTGGGAGGAGCCCCGAGGAGGTGGGCTGGGCAGCCGGGGGAGCCTCCCAGGGGGTCAGAGCAGAGGTGCAGGCAGGCTCCTGAGGCGGTCCTGATGCTGAGGAGGAAGGCAGGCCAGTGGTGCGTCTGTGATCCTGAGCTGGGGGAGGGGCTGGTGGTACAGCTGTGATGCTGGCGGGACCCCTCAGCTATTCAGCCACCTCCTCGTCATGGCAGGGCCGTGCTCTGCTCCACGCACCGCAGGTAGGGACGGGGCAGCTGACCTGGGGCTAGCATACAGGTTCTCTTTAAAATGTGAAAGCAGTAACTGGCGACCTTCGCGTCAGAGGGCGGGTCCTTCTGGGGCGGGGAGGCCGGGTCAGGGGCCATCAGCCCCGGGAGGTCTAATCACGTCCCACTGAGCAGGTCGACGGGGGTGGGGGCGGTGGCTGTGGTCACTCCCAGGCGCTGTCCTTCCCAGAGCTGACCGCCATCGGGCGGGCTCCATGTGAATCGCAGCCAGGCCGGGCAGCGTGGTGGCTGGTTAGGGGGCTGGGGGAGAGAGGGCTTCTCACACTGTTAGGAGGGTGCTTCCGGATCTGGGGGCAATGCCTACCGCTACTGGGAAGGGGGGGGGCCCTCCTGAGGGAAGAGGGGGGCGGTGGCAGTGCTGGGCCCCGTGGGGGTGGGGGGAGCTCACGCTCACTCGGTGAGGACGGCAGGGGGTTATCAAGACATCAAGGCAACGAGCGTGGGCTCCTATTTCTGCCTGCGAGAGGTGGGCTCAGGGAAATAAAAGCAAAGCTAAGGCACTGGGAGTTCTGAGAGGCCCTGAGCAGGCGCAGCGGACGCACCGCGTGGGGGGTCATTCCTCTCTGTCAAGCGCACAGGTTGTCGTCTGGGCAGACAGCGCCGAACTCGGAAGTGCAGTGCCCAGCCTGGGTGACCCAGTCTCTGGAGACTTTTCAGTGGCCACTTTGCCCCCTGGAGAGCTGTCCCAACCTGGAGGTACACTCGTGCCCGGGGTTCCTCAGTGGGGGTGTCAGGTGGGGCAAACGTCTGAACACTTGTGACTTCAGGTTAACTGGACCCCACAAAATGTGGGTCAAAAAGAAACCTTGAAGCGACCCCAGGTGCAGCGTGGCTGCCACCTCCCCAGCCGGCATGTCCTGGGTGAGCCTGGAGGGGCTGGTGACTGTCAGGCAGTGACAGCCGTGCTCCTGCAGGATTCCTGAAGCTGCAGTGACTCCCTCCCTGTGTCTGCCTCCCAGCTGCAAAGTGACCCGGGGGCGTTGTTTGTAGAGAAGCAGGATGCTGGTTGAAATAACCCTTGTACGACCTTGTGGGGCCTGAGGACACGGACACGTCTCCTGGCCCATCGGGGTCCCTGTGGGGTGGGGGTCGGATGGTGGCCTCCGGCTCCCCCTCCACGGGCTCTGGCCTCCCTTCCGAGCCTGGATCCCCTCGGAGGTCCTGCTGGGACTCTGTCTGGCCTGGCAGAGGGAAGGGCCTGGCTGTCCGTGGGCTTTGTCCTGTCTCTCCTGTCCCTGTGGTCTAGGAGAGGCCCTTCTGCTGCTCCTCTGATTCTAGCTGCGTCGTGTCTGCCCTCTCTCCCTGGCTGGGCGCTGGAGGTCCTGTGGAGACGCTCTGATGTGGAATTTGGGACAACTCAAGATCTTTTCTGAAAAGACTCGAGGGACCTCGTGATGACGAACTCTGCAGGTGCGGCCAGGCCGTCGGGGCTCCCGTGCTGGAGGCCGGCTGGCTGCGGTCCCATCCCCGGTCCTCAGAGATGACTGTTGGTCAGGGCCGGGGGATGTAGGGCTGACGGGTTCAGGGCCCTGTTCACAGTGACTCACCCGCATTGACCCTCTGTTCCCCACCCGGTGCAGTGGGTGGGCAAGTCACCCCCATGTTGCAGAGGAGGACATCGGGGCCTATTTGATGAAGTGCCCAGGGTCACTCCACTGGCTGCCTGGCGGGTGGGCTTCCGACGCGAGGGACGGGACGGGACGGGACGGGATGATGCCGTCAGCTCAGGTTTTGTGAGTGAGACACTCAGGCCAAGGGCTTGATCCTGGCTGACCTCACTCCAGGAGAGGCCGCAGAGTCCGCTGGGGCCTGGAATGCGGAATCTGGGTCACAGGCAGGAAGCACAGGCCGGGACAGCCTGGCCGGGAGCCTCCTGCGGCACCTGCGGGGAGAGGTCCCCCCGTGGGAACTTAGAAGATGTGTTCCTGGAATTCGGCGTGTGTAGGACGACCTGGTGGGGGGTGGGGGCTGGTGAGAGGCAATCTGGGCACCGCGGGGCCCGGGCCCTGGGCTGGGGGGTCTTTGCAGCTCAGGGAAAGCCCAGGAGTTGTCCCCGTGGGAACCCTGAGTCAGGGAGGGGGCGTCACTGGATGTTCCTCCCCGGCTTTCCTTCCCTCCTCTCTGACTCACACGGATCTTTCGATAGCAGGTGTTTGGCTTTTATTATCTTGGTTGAGCCGTGATTCTCTCTCTGAAATTTTGAACTCTTTCTAGATCCTTTGAAGATAACTTTTAATTAATTGTAAATAAGATAAAATTGACTTTGATTGACTGACGCCATGGAAGATTTTCCCAGGTGCACCCCGTTTGCCTCAGACTTACAGGCTACAGTCACACGGTGATTAAACCGGGGGGAAGGGGGTGGAGGGAAACGGGAGTTTGGGGTTTGCAGATACTAACTGCTGCGCATAAAGTAAACAACAAGGCCCTGCTGTGGAGCACAGGGAAGCACGGTCAGTATCTTGTGGTGAGTAGTAACCTGTAATGAAAGAGAGTACAAGAAGGAACATAGGTATGTGCGTGTGTGGCTGGGACACCATGCTGTCCGCCAGCGATGGACACAACATTGCAAACTGACTGTACTTCAGTTAAAAAAAGGAAGTATACATAAAAAAAAGTACTTGAGACCCATGCAATTAACAACCCAGGACTCCTTACGTGAAATTAACCTCAAACGCCAGCCTCCAAGCGGTTGTCTGGAAGAAATGACGGGCTATCCTTAGGGGGCCAGGGAGGTAGAGGAGCTTTTAGGGGTCGGTTCAGTCCCTTCATTTTGTAAGGAGAAAGCGGAGCCCCAGGAGCCAGGGGCAGCCAGGTGCGCAGCCCATGTGTTGGGACTCAGCGTCACCAACCCTCCGCCTTCCTGCTTTGCTGGCTGGAGGTTGAAAGTGAAATTTAATGCCAGGTTTTAACCAAAACCAAATATGAATTCAGCATCCAAATCGTCCTGGTATCTTCCATTCATCATTATAAAAAACTGATTTTGGTGGAAACACGTTACACAGACAATGAATGGCACGACTTCTTAAAATTAACGAGGGACAGTAACGTGAGTGCCACCGTGGTGTCCCTTTGGCTTCCACGTGAGTTCATGGTGAGGCAGCGGTCTGTGCACTGTGAGCGTGAGGAGGGCGACGTGTCTCCGAGACGCCGGGCCTCGTTAGGAGGGGTTTGGTTCACAAGATAAGCAAAACTGAACCTCTTCCCCCCGCGGTACTGGGCGCGCTGTGAATTTCTGGGGAACCACTTTTGAGATCTTGGGCACTGTGTAGAGAACACATGAAAACGAACTATGCAGGATGCTTTTGGGCGTCTCCCTTTTGGGGCAGTTAAGGTTCAGTCCTGTGGCTCTTCATTTGGCGGCTGTGTTGTGTCTACTGCCTGCCTTTAAGATTCAGTGAGAGCCTGCCGTTGAGTTCCAGGGCAGCAGGAAGCATTTGGGACGTGAGCTAAAATCTTCGCTGCAGCAGCACTTTGGATGCGGTGGAGCCTTGCATCTTTAAAGCTGTAGAATTTCTCTCTCCACGGAGACTACAGTTCTCAGCGTTCAGGCTGGTAGATCAGCGGGGGCCGGGGAGAAGCGAGGCAGGCGGTCAGGAGCGCGTCCCCGCCCCCGCCCCCCAGGCGTCGCCACTGCTGCGCCCTTACAGGTGTCAGGTGCTGCTGCTTGAGGCCGTGGTGTTCTAGGTCCAGGACGTGTGGGGCGTCGAGGTGGCACTCGGGTCCTCAGCAACGGGGTGCCCCCGGCTGCCACCCGCTGCTCTCTCTTCCCCTTTGGCACAGCTTCTCGCACAGACACCTCCCTGGTAGTTCTTGCCCCGTCAGCGCAGAGGCCTGAGCTGTGCCCTTCCCCCACCCACGGGTCCTCTGACCCCCCCCCCAAAACCTGTAGGCACGTCTTTGTTGCCTGAGTGGCTCGGGTCCCCAGAGCCCGTCAGTGCAGCCTGTTCCTGGGCAGCGGAGGGGTCTGGCGCCAAGAGGCGTAATGGGGTTTGTGCTGGCTTCCGACAGGTCTTCCCCGGGGAAGCTGGGCTTTGGTGATGAGTCGTGAACATGCTGGTGTCTGCAGCCTGAATGGCCCCTTCCTGTGAGGCGTGGCCTCCTCTGCCCAGGTGCCTCCCAGGTGGCCTTGGTGTGCGGTTTTCAGGGCTCCCCCTTCTCTCTGCTCGGGCGGTGGGCATCTGTCCTCCCTCCCAGCGGGGCCCTCGTGGCCCAGTCCTCGTCCCCCACCGTTTCAGAGCCCCGTCCAGTCACGGCACTGGACGTGCATGAGGCTCCCACTGGTGTTTCCCGAGGGGACTCTGATGATGGACTCCAACGACCCTGGAAAGGTTAGGGAGGAGGGGGGACGGCGGACTCAGGGGATGTGGGAGAAGGCTCGGATAAAGGGCTGTGAGAGCTTGGGGCTGGGCTGAGCTCAGGTGTCCGCAGGCAGTCATGTCCACTCAGCCTGTGGGCTGCGTGACCCGGTGAGGGCCCGGAAGCAAGAATTACCCCGGGAAGAGGGCCGGCGGGGGTGGTGGGGAAGCAGGAGGGTCGATGACCTTGGTAACTGCTGGAGATCACCTGTCACCCTGAGGAGCCGTCTAGGGTGAAGCATCTCCCGCTTACTGGAGGGTGCTGCTTGAGCCTGGTTCCTGCAGGACAGCCGGGGTGGGCTCGTGGGTCCTTGTGTCTCAGGGGAATCGCCGCTCCCTCCCCCTCCCCCAGGTCCCAGGTCCTCTGTCCTTAAAGCACTCTGCTGACCCAAACCAGAAAATAGGAAATACCGAAGTGCAGGGGGCCGGGATCTGCATGGTATTAAGTAACGTGCCCCCTTTCCCGTGTTCACCTTGCGGATAATCTCGTGTTAGTCAGAGGAAGCGTCAGGCCTCGCAGACACCTACAGTTCCAGGCAGCCAGCGCGAGGCAGCTCAGTACTGGGGGGGGGTAGCTGCTGACCACGTGTGAGGAGTGGTCCCCAGTGACTGAAAGGAAAGAGCTGCGGTTCCAGGTGGTTTGGGAGGTTCCTAAAACCTGGTAGCCTGGCTTTTCCATTTGGCGCCTGCGGACGGCTGAAGGCATTTGACGTCAGGATATGAAGGAAGCGTAAAGACGCGCGGAAGGAATGTGGCCCCAGACGGAGGGAAACTGATGATGCGAAGTGAGCTGTCTGGACAAGGAAGATTAAGATGCTTCTGGATAATGTTCTGTGCTCGGGAAAAGCGCCAACCCCAGCGGTTATCTCGCTCCTCACACCTGTCCCGGTGACCTCGGGACACAGCCGGGCAGGCCCCGGGGCGTCATCTTTAGGGGGTGGGGGAGCTCCCCAGAGAGGGTCTGCGAGGTGGAGCCAGGATCCGAGCTGCCGTGCCTCAGTTCATCCCCGGGATTTGAGATTGGCTCCCACGTGGATGGCAGCGCCGGGCTGGCCCTCAGTGATTCCTCCTGCGTCCCACCCCGCGCGCGGGGCCGCTGTCCCGGGCCGCCTCCAGGAGCGCTACTCTCGTTGGGAGCAATAGCCCCGTTCTCCAGGAAGGCAGACGACACTTTCTGGGATGATCCAAAAGCAAGCGTTGTGTCGGGCATCATCAGTTTCATGAACATTCAGTTCATGTTTCCCACTGTTTTCTTTCACCATGCCTTCTCTGGCCAGGGTCTAGAACCCAAAGTGTCAGGGCTCATACGATGTTCCCACAAGCCACAGGCAGGCCAGCCTGCAGGCATCCCGTGCCACGGACTCTCATATTTTTATTATCAGGTTGCAAGTAGTAGCATTTTGCAGGTTTCCAGACTTCCCTCAGACTGCACTCGGTGACTTCCCTCTGTGTCACAGAAGAGGCGTCTCTGGGACAGGACGCAGTGAAGGGAACCACCTGGGAGACGCCGGACAGCTTCATAGAGTGTCGGGGAGGGACGTGTGGGCGAGTTCCGCGGAAGCCAGAGTCCCTTCTGCAGCCAGGACGGGTGGGCTGCAGTCCTGCACGCCACCCCGACCCCAGGGCCTGTGGTCACGCAGGGCTGAAGGCCCAGTGTCCTGAGGAGGGCGGGGGCTCCGCAGGCCACGGAAAGCCCGCCCCGCAGCGTGCGCTGCTGCTCCTGGGAGCTGCCCCACCGCTGACCGCGTGTGTCAGCGCTGGCTGTCCCCCTGTCATGGGAAGGGAACCGACCGGTTTGCCAGTTTCTTGCCGCTTCATTTAATCCACAAAAAAGCAAGCTTTTGGCCAAAGCTTCAACATACTCGTTCTTTTCTTTCTTTAATAGAAGATGCATTTCCCCCTGGGCGAAAATACTCTCTACTCAGGGAAAAGCGTCATCCGCCCGCAGCTCTCACTTCTGGTGTCTTTTCCCCTTTTTCTTTCTCGCGGTTCCTGGCAGAAGGCCAGCCTTTCCTCTCAACCTCTGGACACTTCTGAGTCCCTCCCAGAGCCTCTGGGCTCCCGTGGAGAGACTCTCTCCTTGTCAGGGCTCAGATGCATGCCAGGGACCCCAGGCCCCGTGCTGCTGGCCGTGGCTGAAGGAGGGTGAGTCCCGCCCGTGGACGACTGACCTCAGGGCTTTGTGAGCTTGAAAAGCCGTGCCCTTTCCTCACTGCAAGATTCTGGGTTCAAAGGTTGCATTTTGTGAAGCCTGATGCACAATGAGATGAAATCGAGGTCTGGGGAAGTGGGGAGCCACCCGAAGCCCGAGGCCTGGGCTGAGCTCAGGGCCCGTGGAGTGGGTGGGTAAGGGTGCAGGGACCCCGGGCAGTGATGGAGGGAAGGGGGGGAGGGGCTGCCTCCGAGGACGAGGGGGCTCTGTTCTCTGCCACAGGCAGCGAACCAGAGTGTCAAGGAGCAAGTGCGCGTTCCGAGTGCTGCGCTCACGCTCTGTGTGCGCGTTCGGCTTCTGTCCCGAGGATGGATTGTCCGCCCCCTGGACGTGGGAGCATCTATGGCTGCTTATCGCCGTGTCAGCGAGGAAAGGGCCCCCCAGCAGGACTGGTCTTGGCCGCTCCCAGTGCGGCACGTAGGGTCCCCGCGGCCCGGCTGCTCCGCCACGTGCTAGTGCCTCGTCCGCGTGAACCTTGTGCTGGAGCAGCTCCAGCTCAGCCCCGCTGGGAGCTGCTGGCTGCTTCTTTCAGACGCCTTCCTGAGTTTACTCGAGTTTCCCTGGGGACCAAGGACAGTTTTCCTTTCGATACGCTGATCATGGATTACTCTTAGACTTTTCTTAAACTCACTGTAACACCAGTTATATGAAAAGATTTACTGGGAATGTAATGAAACTGTAGCAAAATATTGCAAACTCACCTGTATCTCTGAGGAGGCACCATTAATTCCGGTTTTGTTAATGGACGCATCTCATGAATAATTATCCCCGAGAGCCACTCCGGGAGGCTTGCAGGCTTGCGCTCTGACACCCTTGTCTCACCCAAGACGCTCCCCGCATCAGCTTCACAGCAGTGAACAAAACACGACGTTGGAGACGAGACGCCGGGTGTACTGACCTGTGCTGTCCAGGCGGATTCACAAAACCTCCACGACTTTCCCGCCGGGTCCGGGTCCTGACGGCAGATGCAGGCCGTGTGAGGTCAGGGCTCTGCCCGCCTGTGGCGGCTCTGGAAACACACATTCTACGGGGACAGAAACGCCACTTTTAAGGGGTTCTGAATGCTGATGCTGAGAAGGCTTTAAACTGCAGGACCCATTTCTGCACACAGGCCGTGGCTCTGAAGGGCTGCGTGAGCGCTGGAACCTGCCAGGCAGTTTTACACTTGAATCTGCCTCCCTGTGTCTCAGGGAGACCACGGTCGCAGACGACCGTGACGACTGATCGTGTGAGTTAACGTTTCGCACTGACCGCTGTGAGACGGTCGGCTGCCCTTCCCTGCTGGGCCGGCTCCTCCCTCTCTGGGCGGCTTCCGTGGGCTTGGGCTCCTGCCGGTCCAGGACCAGAGCAGGGCCAGGGCAGCCCCCCAGCTCTTCCCCAGTTGTGGGCTGGCTCTTGTGTCCCTGACTGGTGGTAGAGGGGTCTCTCTCCCAAGATAAGAGCTGTGTCTTCCAGGGTTTGTCTCTGCTCCGGGTCTCAGTCTCTCGGGAATCCCTGAGCCGTGCCTTCCCTGGGGAGCAAGTTTGGCAGACTTGACGGTGGATGGGTTTTGCCAGGGGCAATTGAGCACGTTTTGTAAACACATCCAGGGTCACTGGTTTATGTAAACAGGAAGGTTTGGTTGGCGGAGTGGAGTTGGAGCAGGAGGAGTCTAGGGATCAGGATTTGAACCCAGGAGCGGTTTTCTGCGTCTCGCTGTGTGTAGCTGGTGCCCTGAAGTCAATAAGCCAGCAATTCAGAGCATCCTGCAAATTCAGGCCGATACCCGAAGCCAAACCCCACGCCTCTGTGGCAAGAACACACAGGGCACGTGGTCCCTACCCGCCTCGCCGGTCCCTGCAGATGACATTTACAAAGACAAAGAGCCTCTACCGCAGGACGAGTATTGCCAAGATTTCCAACTTGCAGTCTCATTAGCAGCTTTCTCGTCTCTTCAAGAAAATTGAATGGAAATTCCCAGTTTGTTCAACGAAATAGTGCTTATGTCTTTTTTCCTTGTCTTTGGGCTGGAAGACTAGATTAGAAACAATAATTTTCTCTAAGCTTGATCTGCTCATAGAAAATACATGTGGAATTTTAAATATATTCATTCTCAAAATTGGCCTTTCTAAGCAACCGTGTATATGGTTTAGTGCAGAATTTTTCATGGTGTGAATCAGGGCCAAAGTCCGTCAGAACCACCCACCTGCTGGTAAAAATGTGGATTTGCACCCACTCTTGCTGCCCTGAGTCCAGATCTGCAGGGTGGAGACAAAACATGCTCTTTTTAAAGCAGAATCTCCGGCGATCCTCATGCACGGCAAAGTCTGACTTGATGCTGGTTCCACGGAAAGGCTTCTAGAAATAAGGCTCCCCCTCGCCCCTGTGGGCGGCGTCTTTTCATGAAGGAAACCTTTCAGTAAACCTGTTTTACCACATCCGTACAGTCAATTGTTTTTAAAAAATCCAAGTTTTAAGCTTGGCCACCTTGGACATGACGCTGTTCTGTGTTGAGCTAGCCAAATTTTGAAAAAGGTTTCTGTTCCAGGACCCAGTGAAGCGCTTCTCTGACCTTTTGTTTCTTAATGAAGTCATGGGCGAGGCGTCTGAGGCCACAAGCAACGCCCTGCCGACGCGCGGGAAGTCTGGGTTTTCTCCGTTGCCGTTGAGGCTCTTCTGGGGTCACCTTTACCAAAACGTAAAAAAAAAAAGGAAGAAACACCCTGTGTGGGCTGCGGGGAGCTCGTTACGTGCACATTCTGCAGCGTCTGCTCAATTTGGTGACACCGACTTCTCCCTTTACACATCAGCCTTAGACAGCTTGAGGACAGCGGTGCGCCCCGCGGGCCGGGCCGCGGCCTCGCACCGCGGATGCTGGGTGTGGGCCGCCCCAGCTAACCCCGTCTCCCATCGATCTCCATGGAAGTTTCCACATCACTGTGACATTGCCTTGGGGCATCCTGATTTGCCAGGAACAGTACAAGCCTTTGCCAAATTGAATTTTGGATATCCTCCTTCATGAAAAGCGGACGCTCAGGCATCATTCCCTCCAAGGCGTGGATGAGGCCAGGCTGCAGGAAGGGGTCGGTGTCTCAGGAACAAAGTCATTTTGCTGCGTTTCATTCTGCACCGCTGCTGTTGGGGCGGGTGGGGAGGGCCTCGCGCCTTATGCAGCAGGAAGGGACTGGGCCGGGGAAGGTGGGGGAAAGCTGTCCTGGCCTCCGTGCTCTGCCCAACACGGTCTCTCTCCCGAGCACGCCCGTGGGCGGGGAGGTGCCTTCAGCGCAGCCGGGCAGCTCTGATTCACACGCTCAGACGCGCTTTAACTCGCCACCGGCTGTTGCCCAAGATGGCGAGATGCAGTCTTCTGGCGGAGAGTGTTTGCTGTGTGGGGCTGTCAGTCTAATCTCGACACCTCAGCGTGACTAGGAGCCAGATGCTGCCAAGTTCTGGGTGGTGGTGGTGGGGGGGTGGCGAGGACCAAGGGCCGCAGGTTGCTGGGGGGCGCAGGGATGTGGCCGCAAGTCTTTGCTCCGGAGTGGGTGGGGTGGCGAGTCCAGGCCTCGGCTCGGCGGGCGGCTCCATAGGCGCAGCTCCCTCCTCCCCGACCCGCAGTCTCTGTCCTGTGTCACAGCCCTCCTGGCTACGTGGGCCCCTTCAGTGAGTCTGGGGGCTCCGGGCCAACCCCTCTTCTCTCCAAAGTGGGGAAGATGGCCATCCTCTCGTGCCGCTCTGTCTCTGCCCGAGTGGCCCCTGGGTGCCAGAGGTCCAAAACGTGTGACTTTGGATGTGCATGGAGCTGCGGTCACGGTCAGGTGGAAGGCCCACCGCCCGCCGCTCAGTGGACGGCAGAGCAGCTGGACGGGGGTCAACTGCCCGGCCCTGCCCCGGGGGCTGGACGGCGGGGATGCTGCCTGACGGCCCTTCATCAGCCCCTGCGATGGGCCGTCCTGTGACAAGGAGGGGGTTCCTCCAGGGCCAGTGTTCTGTGTGAGTGTGTGCAAAGGTGTGAGTACACACCAGTGAGCGTGTGCCTGAGTGACTGTCCAGGTGGCACCACGCACACGCACACACACGCACACATACACACACGCACGCACTCAGCCACCCGCTGTCCTGGTGCACAGGCTGGGTCAGGGTTCAGGGTGCCCCGTGCCTTCATCCTGAGGGCCCCACCCCCGCAGACTGGTGGAGTCCTTCTTCCCACGATGCTGGTGCTGGCCCTGGGACGGGGAAGGCGGGCTCGTGCTGGGCGGTGGGTGGCGTGAGCCTGGCCCGTATGCCCAGGTGGACACACATGTCCTGAGCACCCGCTCTGTGTGTTTGTGCCCCGGGGAGGGCGAAGCTTGAGGGCCCCACAAGACCCTGCATCCTGATTTAGCTGCGGCTCTGGGGCACGTTCTTTGAGAGCGCGTGGCTTCCTCATTGTGAAATTCCCCCCCAGGCTCTGTGGCCGCCACCCTCTCCTGGATTTTGTCCCGGTGCTGCCTGGTCCTCTCCATCCTCCTCTCCAGGCGCCCTCTCCCACGCCAAGCTCTCTCTGCCCATGGCATCTTGTGCCAGGTCGCGGCCCTCTGCCCTCTCAGCACACCCTCGCTCCTCATGATGCCGCTACATCCGTGTCTTTCAACACCATCTGCACCCCAGTGATTTTCACATTTGTCCGTCCAGCCAAACCCTAGATGCACGTACAGCTGCCCCCTTCATCTCCATGGCCGAGACGACGGAGCACAGCTGCACAGGTTGCACACTGCACAGCTCTGGGGCGCCATCTGTGTGGGCCGTAGAGGACCGCGACCAGCCAGGGTGGCGGCTGCTGTTGGGCTGAGGAGGTGTGGAGCGAGTGGCGGGGCAGCAGCTGCCTCGCTCCCCAGCCCCTGGGGTGTCTTCAGCTCCTAGCCCGTGGGCGTGGGCGTCGCAGCCGTTGGGGTGTTTTAAGTGGTACTTACTGTCCTGCTGATGACAGAGAAGACTAGCTTCTGGTCTGAGGACCAAGGTCCCAGATGCGTCTTTCAAGAACAAAGAGAAGAGGAGGAGGACGGAGGTGACTGATTTCAGGTTCGGTTGCTGTGAATCGAGCCGACACTCGTGGTCCGGAATTTCGTCAGATGGTTCCTGTTTTAGGATGGAGACTGGAACCAGAGAGGCTGCACCCACCCTGGCTCTGTCACTGGCGACTTGTTAAATTCTTGTCCCCTCGGTGAACACGATGCTGCTCCCATCAGATCCGGAGACGCTCCAGGGGCGGCGTGCAGGGGCGGCGTGCGGGTAAGCCTCGCCCTCTAGGGTCTTCCTTCCTCTCCCTATGGATGTAGAAGGAGGCCACCCGTTTACTTACTTCTTCCTGAGACATCTGTGGAAGGGCTGCCATGTGCCAGGCACCCCGAGTGATGCCGGATGAAGAGACCCGCTCATTCCACCCCACCCCGCAGCTCAGGGGGAGGACACCATCTCACCGGCCAGCAGGGCTGCGCACGAAAAGCTGATTCTCTGAGAGATCCACAGAAGCCTTGGGGAGGAGACGAGGCATCTGCGGGAAGGAGGCAGGCCGGAGGCTTAGGTTACACCAGGCGTGGAGGGCTAGGACCACGGGTGGCTGTGGGTGGGCAGCTTGTGTGCGAAGGACACGTCAGAGATGCCGTGGTTCGGGTCACCACAATAAAGAGAATCTCGCAATAAAGTGAGGCACGCAGAGTTCTGGATTTTCCAGTGCCTGTAGAAGCTGTGTTTATAGTACACTGTCGCCTGTTAAGTGGGCAAGGCCGTTGTGTCTGAAAAGGCAATGCGCACACTTTCGTTAAAGATACTTGATGGCTAGAAAGTGCTAACCCTCGCCTGAGCCTCCGGTGAGTCGGTAGCAACACCACCGCGCATGGGTCACAGGTCGCCATCACAGAGGTGGTAACAGTGAAACAGCCTGACATTTTGCGAGGATTCCCAAAATGCGACACGGAGACGCAAAACGGGAAGCCGTTGAAAGTGTCTCCGACAGACTTGTTTGACGCCGGTGGCCACAGACCTCCCGTTCGTAGAAGCCGCAGTCTCTGCGCAGCCCAGTGGGACCAGGTGGGCCGGCTCCGACCGGGGGCGGGGGTGCAGGCGGGAGGGGGCGGGCTGGGGCTGTCGGTGTGGCCGGGGCCCTCTCAGCATTGGGACGTCATCTGTGGTGGGGCTGGTGCCCTTGACAAGGTGGACACAGGAGGAGGGGCGGCTGGGGACAAAGCGGCCTTGGGGCATCTTGAGACACAATGACTAGTGTCTGCTGAGTGACTGTGGCGGGGGCGGTTCTGTGTCATTAACGGTCTCAGCCGTGCCCTGGAGGAGGCATGGCTGTCCCAGTTCACAGGCGCAGAGGGGCAGACCCAGGACTTTACTCCAGGTGTTTCTGATCCAGGCTCTTCTACTCTGTCTTTAGCCTCCTAAACTGTGCAGAGCGTGGCTGGAAATACAGAAGAGGGTCTTGGCCACACTTCAGATTTGGGGGAGTCAAACAGTCAGGATGGAAATATGTTTTTAACCCACAATTTTCATTACGTATAATCAGCCACTCATTAGATGAGAAAGTGGTGTCTAAACTCATTCAAGAGGACATAGGACGTGTGTTCTCTGCTTTCGTTGGTGTTTGGAGGGTTTGCTTTCTGCTATTGCTTTTAAAAAGTCATGTTTTTTAAAAAATTTACTGTTGATACTTGGGTTTTTGGGTGGTGGATATAGAGTTACACATTGTTTCGTAGGTTTTAAGTGTTTTAAAAAGAAAATGTATAAAACATGACTTTTTAAAAAGGAAGTAACTCGGGTTCACTGTTGAAATATTGAAATAAAAGAGCACACGAAGGCAGCACTGTTCCCCTGTGACGCTGCTGCTCAAAGGCTGAGCACGGAGGACACTCTCCAGCACTGGCACTGGCACTCTTACATCTGGAGGGGGCGTGCACGTCTGTGCTGGGTATGGGTATCTACGTGTCTGTACAGTGTATGTAAAATTGGGCTCACGTTCTACATTTGCATTTTAAATCATTTTATTTAAAATATTTTCTGCATCTTTTGTATGATTCTTTTTTTAAACTGAAGTATAGTTGATTTACAATGTTGTACTAGTTTCTGGTGTATGATGTAGTTGTTCTGTTATACTACGTATTTGTTCTTTTTCATTATAGGTTATTACAAGCTAGTGAGTGCAGTTCCCTGTGCTGTACTGTAGGACCTTGTTTATCTATTTTATATATAGTAGTTTGTATCTGCTAATCCCAAATGGTGGAATACTACTCAGCCATAAAAAATGAAATAATGCCATTTGCAGCAACATGGATGGACCTGGAGATCGTCATTCTAAGTGAAGTAAGTCAGAAAGAGACAAATAGCATATGATACCACTCATATGTGGAATCTAAAAATGTGACACAAAAGAACTTTTTATAAAACAGAAACAGACTCACAGGCATAGAAAACAAATGTATGGTTACCAGGGGGAAAGGTGGGGAGGGATAAATCAGCAGTTTGATTCTTAATGAATTAACACTTCTGATTCATGGATTAGAGTCTTTTTTTTAAACCCAAATCTCTATTGTTGGGTATTTAATTTCCTTCAGATTAGTTTTTTCTATTAGAATAGTATTGCAGTGAGCAAGGGCTGTGCATACATTTGTGTGCTTTTCTGATTTTTGTCTTCACATTTACTCTGGGTGTGGAATGGCGGGGCACCAAGACTGAAGGCTCCGAATACATATTACAGAGAGAGTCAGGGTTTCCGTGTTTGTGAAGCACCTGGAAGTGTGGGAAGCGCCTGGAGCCGGTCAGCCCTCGAGGCTCGGCATCAGCCGGTCTCTTTGCCTTGGCTTCCGCTCTAAGGGTCCATGCTCATTAGAGCCTTTAGTTTGTAATAATACTGACGGCTCCAAACCTTTAGCCAAAGTTGAGCTAAACTGGAATATTCTGGGGTCTCAGTTAAGGCTGGTTCACTGTGAAGGCTGCTGTCCGCGTTCTCACGCGGTTCCGCATGTTCCAGTCCCCGTGTCAGCGCGGAGCAGCCGGGTTCGGGTCCCGGGAGCACACTCTGTCCTGCGGACGCTCAGCCCACGCTCGGGGCGGAGCTGCGGGCAGACATGCAGCCTCTGGCCCGGGGACTGCGTCTGAGGTCGCCGACCACAGCCCGCGCCGCCCCGCCGGGCCGCGCTCAGGCCCCGGGCTCCAGCTCGCCGCTCCTCACCTTGTCAGTTTGCTGAGCGTGGAAACGCGTGCTTTGAGCTGCCCACATGCTCCGTTGTTGCTAAACGTGTGTTTCGACGGACATTCCAACCATCCATTTCTCTCCCCTGGGAAGTTTGACCTGATGGTAATTTTAGAACTTTTTTTCCTGCTAAAAGGACCAAGGAGTCGTTCAGAAGCTTTGGGTGCAGCCCTGAGCCCGTTCTCCTCCTTCTGTGACATCTCAAGGCCTGAAAGGAATGAGAGGTGGTGGAACAAGAAGCACCTCCTGGGCCAGGATAGTTTTGCTTACTGTCTGTGAGGCCGCACTGCCTGCTGCTGGGTCACAGCTGGCGGAAGAGCCTGAGTGTGTGTGCGCATGTGTGTGTGAGTGTGTGTGTGTGCATGAGTGTGTGGGTGAGTGTGCATGTGTGAGAGTGTGTGTGTGTGCATGTGTATGAGTGTGGAGGAGCTGGAATGTGATGTTCTAAAGAGTCATCCCCAAATGCGCTTGCTTTTCTGGGCTCTAACCCCAGGTACGTAGCGGAACTGCCTTACGATTCCCCAGCGTTGCACGTCCTACAAAGCATGTTCACTCCCCGCAACCTGCCTGAGTCTCCTCGCGGCCCAGGGATGATGGTGCTAGTGCCCCGGCTTCTCTTCATTTCTCCCCCAGAGGGACAGCTGAGTGCGTGGGAAGAGGGGACTCAGGCGTCTTTGCCAAGTGGGTCTCAGGCAGGCCACGCTTTTGATGGCCATGAGACCTGCGATGCAGCGTGGGGCTTTGGGCATATGCCGTGTGCCCGTTAACAGACACTGGGCGTCACCAGCCACAGTTCCTGGCCTTGGAGCTTGGGTCCAGTTGGGAGCTAAGGCACAGGGACAGGAGTCAAGTCCAAAACGCCAGCTGTCCTGATGTGGCTGGAGGGATGGGGGGTGTGGCTTGGAGGACACTGTGCCAGGTGAACGTGGCACCAGGGAGCTGGAGTCCCAGTGCGTCATCTAAGAGGTGCAGGGTTTTCACCTGCAGAGGAGGTCAGCCTGGGCCTCGTAACGTCGCTGAAAGCAAGTTCATGTGCCCAACACACCGTGAGGCCGAAGAAACCAAAACATTGGCGTTTGGAACAGACAAAGGTTTACTGCTGGGCTGAGCAGGGAGGGCGGGGTAGCTTGTGCCCAAGAAAACCCCCAACTCCCCGAAGGGCTTCAGCAAAGCTTATTTAAAGGCAGATGAGGGCGGGGGCCGCAGGTGTGTGATCAGCCCAGGCAGGTTCTCTGGTTGATGTCGAGGCCACAGGGCGCCGATACTCCCCACCCCCGGGGGCCAGGAGGTCTGGGGGCCCCGCGCTCTCCATCATCAGTAGTTCGTTCCTTCCCTTTGGTGGTGGTTTGAGCATCTGAATGACTCAGGAAATCTGTGGGAGATACTGTGATCCAGTGCTTCAGAGAGGAGCTGCAGCAGAGGACGTGGGGTGGGGGGCCTGACCCTGAAGGCCCCTTAGGGTCCTGCTCAGTGACAGTGAGACAGTAGGAAGGGGGTTTAAAACGAGTGTTTTTAGAGAACGGAATGAAGGCCACGTGCTGGGGCGGGTCTCCTATGGCTGGTGCCGTGGCTGGTGCCATGGTCGGCAAGGCTGGCAGAGGGGTTCACTTGCGGCAGAAGCGTCGAGAGCGCTGGTCTCTGAGGAGTTTCAGGTGCTGTCACGTCAGTGTGGCTCTGAGCTCAGAAAAGGAACATCTGATGAAGCACAGGGTCTGGTTTTGAGGAGCCCTGCTATCCAGACAGTAGCCCTGCCTCTGAGGAGCAGTTTAGGGTCCCGTTCTTGGTTTATGCTTGGGAGCCCCGGCAACACTTCTAGGTAGAGTTCATCGTGTGCAAATAGCCATATGCGCTCCTAGACCGCATCATGAGGCTCCTCTGTTTCGCAGGGTGAAGACAGTGTGCTCCCAGGGCCGGTGGCTTCTGTGTATCAGCAGTAGAGTTGCCTGGGTGACTCCTCACCAGGGGCAAAGGGCCCCGCCTACTAGGGTTATCTTACACTGTCCTGAGCCACCCGGAGCCCCTCACGGCTCAGCCACAGAACACAGGGACGGCTGGGGCCAGGGCTGGGCCCCGACGCTCCTGGATGGCGCCTGCCTGTGACCTTGTAATTATTGATGTCCGCTCCTTCCTAATATGGGAGTCATTGTTGGCGTCTCTGGTCCAGCTGCTCCCAGCAGATGGAAGAGGCTGACTCAGAGTGGACGGAGCAGCCAGGATGGGGGAATGCGCTGCGTCCACAACGTCACCGAAACAAACTGGACGGCAGGACCGGGAAATCAAAGCCACTGAGCAGAAGTCACAGATTCAACCCACGTCACTCTCTGTTCACGTTCTGCTTGGTGGGAGGCCTGCAGTCCACCAGTCTCTGTGCGATGGAGTGAAAGAGAGAAAAAAAAGAGACAAATTAAAGAACAGATTATGTCTTCTCTCTGCTGTGTCTTCACAAAGACTAGCGGGGAGCAGTGTGGCCCCAGGTCAGAACTTGACTGGCCCGCTGTTATGTCTGAAGGAGCTGTTCTCCATCACATTAATCTCCGAGCTGCTCTGTGGCTTTTTCCCCAAAGCGGGGTTGGCTGCAGACCCATCCAAGCCCACTGTGACTCACCGTGCATCAGCCCCAGCTTTTGGAGGCCGATATGTGCAAACCTACCCGAGTCCCTGTTTAGTGCGTTCAGACCGTTGTGGTTCTACGGCGCTTTACAAAAAAAATAGTCCTGGTTCCAGCTCTCTGCCCTCCAAATCCACATCGTGTAACTTCAGTACAGCGTGAGGGTCCAGGGTGAGACCTCAGCTTTCATGGAGCTGCCCTTCCTGGAAGAGAGCCGTAAACCCAGGCGTAAGTTACCCCCCTGGCCCGCAGGCCATGGCCCCACGATGCCGGGCCTGGTGAGCTGTGGGTGTGCGGTGGCTAGGCCAGGAGGGGCAGATGCTGGAGAGGGAGATTTTGTCTTTTTATTTTTCTAAGTAACGAATTCATTCATTTATTTGTGATTAACCCCTTATGCACCACACGTGAGCAGACAGAAGGTGGGCAGCTGGGGTTGGGGGCTGAGAAGGTCAAAGAACGTTGCTGCGGAGACACAAGTGGCCCTTAGACTCCTCACCATGTATGAGGTCATGACTCCCCGTGTGAGGATACATTCCCCTGTGTGAGGTCATACCCCCTCGTGTGAGGTCACACCTTGCTGTGTGAGGTCACGACCCCCTGTGTGAGGTCACATCCTTCCCTCTATGGGGTCACGCCCCCATGTGAGGTCACATCGCTCACCCAATGAGGTCACGCCCCCCCATGAGGTCACACCCCCCCCCGTGAGGTCACGGCCCCCCTGCAGGGACTGCTGTGCTTGTGTGTCTGTGATGAGACCTCAGGTGGCATCCGGGTCGTCCCTGAGAAGCAGCCCCTGACGTCCCATGTCCTGTCCCCGGTCCTGACCTCTGACGTCCCGTGTCCTGTCCTCGGTCCTGACCTCTGACCTCTGACCTCCTGTGTCCTGTCCCCGGTCCTGACACTCAAGCCTGGGATCCTTCTGTCCATCTCAGCTGCTCCCCGTCTCTGCCACACGCAGCAGACTTACTGCCATTTGTCCTGCTGATGGGGCATCAGATGCCCCTGTCCTTTGAGTCCCGCTCCCCTGCAGGGGCCTCTCTGTGTGTGCGTGACGTCTGTCCTCAGTGACGTGAGCCCACCCTCTTCCCCTCTGCTCTGCACCCCCACCTCTGGGGTCCAGCCAGTCCTGCCCCCACCACTCGGTTCTGATGTCAGCTGGTCCAGGGCAGACGTGCCACTTAAATGAACTCGCGGCAGACACGAGTGGCCCATCTTTAGCTTCCAAATTGCCCAACCCGATCCCTTGTCATCAGGCTGAGGGCAGAGGTTGTCTCTAGGGTGTACAAGTGCAGACCAGTGTTTGGACAGCTCGCTTCTGTAGACGGCGTGGCAGGACTTACCAGGCACCTGACAATCCAACACACGGAAAAGGGTTCACTAGAGTGTTGACTTAAAACTGCCACTTGACTGAAGGACGCGTGTGCACAGCACCCAGTCTGGACATCAGTGTGGCTCTCTTTTCCCTTCTAAATATTTTTTGAGTGATTTCTATGCATCTTTTATAAGTAAAGCAGTAAAATCTTACAGTTATTTTGACTGGGGAATGTTTTTCATGTGATGATGTCAAGTCACTTTGTTGTTTCCCTCCTTTATTGTTGCCAGGCAACCTGTCTGTATTGGTGTCCTAGGGGCTGTCATCACAAATGTTCACAAGCCGAGTGGCTCATGTGACAGGCGTTCATTGTCTCGTGGTTCTTGGCTGGACATCCAGCATCTAGCTGTCTGCAGGGCTGGTTCATTGTGAGGCTGCGAGGGAGAGCCTGTTTGAGGCCTCTCGTCAGCTTCTGATGGTTTATTTTTAGTCTTTGCTCTTCCTTGGGTTGTGGCTGCGTCTCCCCATCTCTGCCCGTGTCTCTGTGTGGCGCTCTCCCTGCACGTGTGTCTGTGTCCAAACTCCCCCATTTTATAGGGACACTGGTCATAAAGGCTCATCCTTCTTCAGGGTGACTCAGTTTCACGTGACTAATTACATCTGTAAAGGCCCCAATTCCAAATAAGGGCTCATTCTGAGGTAACGGGAGTGAGGACCTCACATCTGAATTTTGAGGGGGACACAATTCAGTCTCTAAGATCAGTGATTGGGTTTAGGGTCCATCCTAATTGGGTACAATCTCATCTTAAATGGATTCCATTTGCAAAGCCCTTCTTTCCAGACAGGTCACATTCACAGGTACCCGGGGTTAGGACGGAATACGTATTTTTGTGTGGGGTCGTTCAGCCCACAAGAATACCTACAGAACGTGCTGCCTGGCTTCTGTGTGGCTTGGGGCGACAATCTTAGCTTCCCTGTGTTCTTGTAGGAGGAAGAGACCAGGACCCAGGTTCTCCAGTCCCTTCCGGTAAAACTGTGTTTCAGAGTGAAGTGTTCCAGGGGGTGGGGGCAGGAAAGCTTCCTTTGACGGTCATAATAACATGACAGGGTGAATTGCGGTGGCCCAGAGGAGATGGCTCCGGAGAGGACGGGCCCCTTCCAGGGCTGAGGCCACGTGGAGAGCATCCCTCACGCCTTAGAGGCACGCCTGCCCGCCTCCCGTTGCACTTCACCGCGGGCATTCTGCTGCAAGGGATTGGCTAAAGGAGACTCCAGATTTTAAAACTTGGTGGGACCTGAGACATCACTTGATGCAAGACCCCATTTTATAAATGATGAAATCTGCCTTGAATTGGGGAAAACTGTTATGTGGACAACTAGGCTGGGGAGAGTTTTGAGACTGTGGGTGAGTAAACACTGATGCCCAGATGTACAGGTCTGGCCTTACCCCGCTGGCGAAGCGGAGTGTCTCACCCCATGGCCACAGCTTCACTGCGGCCGAGGCCAGCGGGGTCTGGGCTGAGGCTGTGTTTGGGATTTGACCTCCCTGCCCACACTAAGTGGGTGGGATGTGGAGGGGGGCCTTCTGCATCTGCCAGAGCATGTTCACATGCCACTTAAAACAGAGCAGGGAACATGCCTTCCCTTATAAAGGATGACCCCGTGTAACTCTGGGCAGCTCGTCCCTGACAACAGGAAATGCTTCTGGATCATCTCATGCAGTTTGCAGTGGGTCAGCCCAAATCACTGCAAATATTTCTCCTATCGGGCCGTCCCCATTGTGTATCTGAGAGACGCAGGGCCTTTGATCCGAGTCCAGCTGAAGCTGGATGAATCTGAATTCTGGAGAGGCCAGAGACAGACAATGCTGAACAGAAGGTCGACTTTATTTTATTAAAATCACAAGTTTACTTGGGCACGTGAACTTTATGGATGCCCAGATGATGTGGAGGAGTTAGTTTCCAAAACACGTGAAGAGTGGGATGAGAGGAAAGGGCAGGAAAGGATGTTTCCAAGTCCTGGACTGTCTGAGAAGTTTCTAGAACGTGGCTTCTTCGGCTTGGAGTCTTGTGATGGCATCACCCACCACACACGTCTTTACAATAAGGTCAGCCACCCCTAAACCACTCATGGACGACTGCCACCAGAGTCAGACCTTCACGTGACTATCTAAAGGTCAAAATTATTTCCACTAATAGTAAAATATTTAATGAAAACTTAAACCAAACATGAATTCCATACTTGAATTAAAATATCAGCACATACGAGCTGTAGGAATGTTTTAATCTTATTGGCTGGACATAGATGCAGAAAAGCTGTTTGAGTTTGCGTGATGGTGATTTTATTTTGTTAGGAAATTGAAAGACTATTTTTAACTCTTTTCGGGCCGCCCACACGTTCTCCCTCAATTCTCTTCCTTTGATGGACCTCATTTCCTCACTTCAGAAGTGAGTCTTCTGGCTTCTTGAATCCCTTTTACTGAATCAATCTCTCTGAATTTTAATTCATGCGAACACTGAATTTGCTTCTGGAGTTTATTTAAACCAAATAATGTCTCCCCATATTTTACTTGTGCGTGAGGAATTACAGGGTGTGTTTAAAAGGGAACACTTCTTGTGGAGGCAAAAATAGGGCTCCTGCCGATCTAAACCGAGCAACTCAAGTGTATGTAAAGTGGAAGCTTCAGCTTGCTGTTCACAGGAGAATATTCCTGACCTTGCCGCCATCCTCTGAGAGATACACGCACACACGCACACGCACACACGTATGTGCATGCACACACAATGCACACACACGTACGCACACATGATGCTCACTTCTAACTTCTGCTGGGACGCTTGGATGGGACCAGAAGTGACCTCCTGGCGACAGCTGATTTGAATTTCATCTCTGTTGGTGGAGATTTGTTAAAAGTCCAGTTCCCATTGCTTTATGATCTCACTGTGTGCAAGGCGTTGTGCAGCTTTGCACAGAGAAGGAGGGAGATGTCGTATGAGTGATGTACAAACTTTAAAGTGACAGGTTTCCAGAACCAAAGGAAAACTCCTGTTCAGAAAATGACATTCAAAATATAAAGGCCAAGGTATCTTTAGAATGGACGCCACTGCGCTAAGATTTGGTCCTATAATGGAATTACAATTTAAAGTGGTAGTAGTTTGACATATTAGTATCAAAATTCTAAGCATGTTAAATCCAGGTTAGTTAAAATTTGCCTGAGACGAGCAAGTTGACGATGTGGCTATAACTTTTTTTTTTCCAAAAAAGGGTATAAACCCTAGTCTTTTGTTCCCAGTCACATGGCAGCTGAGCAGACCCGTTCCGACCAGCCGGTCCGTCGGGCGCGTCTTCCGGTTCTAGCTCTGTGTTGGCTCTTCTCAGCGGTTCTCGCCCCTTGGGGTTTTCCGACGAGCTTCCCAAGGAATCTGATCGGGTGCAGCCGCCGCTCTGCGGGAGCCCTGCACGTCAGCCGCCGCAGAGTCAGCTACGTCCGAGTATTCTGTGCGTGGAGTCATTCTGATGCCTTTGGAGCAATCCTAAATTAGATTTTTGTCTCTGTTTCCATTATAAACTCATTGTTTTCTCAGTCTGACGTTATTCCAGACATACTGGTCTCAAACTTGGCGAGTTCGTTAAATAGCCACCCCAGACGCCATTAAGAGCTGCTTCCTCTGACGCATTCTGAGCGAGTTTATCCTCCAGGGCCGGTCGGTGTGGGGTCCGGAGCCAGGCAGCGGGGCGCCGGGGAGCGGGCGCTGGGGCGAGCCTGCCTTCCCTTCCGATCAGGAGCTGTCAGGGACGCGAAGCGCCAACTCCCGAGGAACACGTAAAAGCCGCGGGCAGGCCGCTTCTCTCTCCCCGACTCTAAGAGCGGGTGGCGTTCCTCTGGGCCTTCCTGGCAGTGCTTCGCCAGGGTCAGAGAACGCGTGTGAGTGCCGCTGGGTGAGCGGACACACCGGAGCGTCTCCTGGGCACGTCTCCGCGGGGCGGCGGTGGGGGGGGGCGGGAGGCCTTGTGAGCGCCTGGGAGCGAGCAGCGCCTGGGGCTCGCCCTGCCCAGAGCGGGACCGTTTCCCGGGGCAGGGGCAGGCTTACAGGCACAGACGGAACTGCGCTCGGTGGTTCTCTCCCCCAGAGATGGTAGAGCCCAGGACAGGCCCAGCAAGGGGGAGCAGGGGCCCCTTCCCCGGGGCGTCTGAGCCCTGCAGGAAAGGAGGGGAGGGGTCAGCCTGGCGAGAACGGGGGGTACTGGTTCCGGGACCCCCAAATTCCAATGCAGATCAGCCAGGGTGTGTGTGTGGATGGCAGGACCTGTGTGTGTAACTGAAACTCCCCGCAGGCTGGGGCTTCTGTTCCTCTGAGTGACCCACAGCGTCCAGGACCCTGCAGTGAAGGGGAGGACCAGCCCTGCTCCCCCGTCTCCTGGCTCCTGCCTTCTTTTATGCCCTTTTCATGGTCCGGCACCCGCTGGTGGGGTCGGCTGAGCACGGCTGACCATCTCCTCTGAAAGCCCTGTCTGTCATGTCTCCTCATAGCACCTGAGCTGTCTGTCAGGTGTGTGATGCTTTGTGGAAGCAGAGCGCACGTGTGCGATGAGGTGAGAGGTCCAAGGAGTGTCGGGGAGGCCACAGTGTGGCCTCTCTGCCCCTCCAGCCCCTGCCTCACCTTCCGTCCCTGAGCCCACTGCTCACAGCGCAGAGCCAGCCTTCCCGGTCGCAAGGGCCCCCCACCTCGACCCCTCCACTCCCCAGCTACTGAGTCCGAACTCGTTCTGCTCACCATACAACAGGCCAATAAGTCAGGAGACAAGGTACTGGGGAAAGAATAGTGACTTTTTTTTGGAGAGTCAGCAGACTGAGAAGATGGGGGACTAGGGTCCCAAAGAACCATTTTACCCGAGTCAGAATTTAGGCTCCTTTTATACTAAAAGGGGAGCGTTGGTGGTTGTAAACTTCTTGGTGCCGGAATCCTTTGTTCTTGCAGCTGTCCGCTTGGGTCAGGTCAAGATCTTCCCGTAATTCCAACAAGACAAATGCTATTCTGTGTTTTGCAACATTTTATCTCTATATGAATGGAAAAGAGTTACACCCTTAAGTATCAGAGCCTGGAGAGTGGGCGGTCCTGTTTATTTCAGCCTGCAGGCAACATTATTAACTTGTGGCAAAAGCAGCAGATTCAAAGGTTAAAGTAACAGAAACAGATCCAATACGGGAATCAGATCGGTCATTCCCTGTGGCCACCTCACCCCTCCCCACCTCACCCCCAACCCATCTCCCACGCTGTTCACGTTTGCTGGGCAACGGTTTGTACCCCCCGGCGCAGGGGAGCCCAGGCCTCTGTGAGGGTCCTGAGTCCCCACCCCACCAATGGTCGGCTCATCCTGTCACCCCCGCTGCGCCCCCCCCCCCTTTTCTCTATAATTAAAGGTGTGAATTTCAGGATAACTTTTTCAAAAAAATGCTTTGCTCAGTGTCCTGTATTTATTTCATTAGTAACGTAGCCTGAAATGAATACGTACTCCTCTTTTGGCAACTGGCCATTTAAAAGTTGGGGTTTAGGGAGCTGGTTTAGGAAGTTAACCACCCTTGATCGGTGCCTCCAGAGCAGCAACTGAAGGAGCCTCCCATGCTGGTGAAGTGCTCTGCCCCCTCACTGCCCAGCCGAGGGGGCTCCAGCCTGGGGCGCTGAGAACGCAAAGGCCCCCAGACAGACAGCTGAGCAGCTGGCCTGTAAATGTCACCTAGTTTGAGCTAATTTCAATACAAATAGCCGCGTGTGGCTGATGGCTCTGGTGCTGGGTGGGGCCCCACGGGCCCAGGTTTCAGCTGAGTTGTACCCGGGGCGAGTCACGAGCTCCCCGACGCCGGCCTTCAGGTCCCACCAGTGGAATCCTTCTTGTCCGTGAGAAGCACACAGACGAGCGCCGAGAGCTGTGCTCCTGCGTCAGCACCTGGGAGGGCGGTGCAGACGCCCAGCCGAGAGGCGCCGGGTGACGGACCACAGAAGCGGCAGCAGCCGGTGAGCGCGGGGCTTCCAGACCGCGTCCAGTCCCGTATCTCCAGGACTGTGCTCATGGGTTTCAGTGACGCTGATAATGACAGCGACGGGCCGCCCCGGGAGCTCAGACGTTCCGTTTCGGAGAGCCGTGAGAGGGTTCTCCCTGAAGGCGCCCGGGCCTTGGTAAACAAGGACTGTTAGAAATGTGCAGAGTCTGTTTTAATGCGTGGACCGAGGTGCTGGGGAGAGGCTGTTTTCCACTTGTGCTGATGCCAACACGAGGCAGCCCCGAACTGCCTTCACGTGTGGACCAGACAGCAGAACAGGAGGGCGCCTGAGACCCCAGCCCCTCGTCCCGTGTCTTTCACCAGCGGGTCCTGTGTGTGGGTTGAAGCCTTTGGAGTGTGTGTCCTGGTCCAAGAAGACGCAGCCCTGGCACCTGGGTCAAGGTTCCTGCCGTGTGTGGTTGGAGTGAAAGCGGGGGCCTGGCCCCAGAGTCCGTGATTTGGTTCTAGGTTCCTCATGGACAAGCTGGGTGACCTCCCCTGGGAGCCTCTGTCTCTTCTTTGGTCCAATGAGGCACTGGGGTCTCTGTCCTCTGGGAGCCTCAGTCTCTTCATCAGTGCCCCTGTGAGCTCCTCCCACCCACCCCCCAGGTCCCAACAGCTTTCCATCCTGAAGAGGCAGCCTCTGCACTTGCCTCCAGGGCTTATGGACAGCAGACACTGGGCGCTCATGACCACAGAGAAGTGGATTCAGACTCCCACAAGTTTCTTTCACCTTGGGGTGCCGGTCCGGTTGGCACGTGGGATGAACGTGGGGGAGGGGGACCTTCTCTGTGACCCCCCCTTTCCCCGGGGTCCTCTCTGTTTGGCCACATCCCTCAGTGGTGGGGGGAGAGGATGCTGTGCTCTGGATACCGAGGACCCCCGCAGGGTCACCCCCTCCTCCGGCTCCACGCAGCAAATCCTGGTGGGAGCCTGCTTTGTGCTTGGACTTGTGGGGGAACCCAGCAGGAACTAGTCCCATGACCTTCTGGATTCTCATGACCCTGGTCTGCAGCTAAGCAACCTTACTTCCAAAGTCTTTCCTGGGCACACGTTTTACCCCAGAAAGGGCAAGATCTTGAACACAGGAAGAAATCTGAGGCTGTGATGGGATTAAAGACGTAAACAGTATTTTGGACACCATGAAGTCTCCCTGGAGTTTGGATGCAGACATGGAACTGGACCCTGCCTGTCGTTACCGGGGGATCAAAGGCCCCCGACCTTGTACGATGTATTCACTTACGCTTTTAAAGAGCAGAAACGGAGGTGAGCGTGCACGAGGCTTGGTGGGAGTCCCGGTTCCTCGCGTGGTTTCTCTTCCCGTTTCACCTGCACGCGAGCCCGTCTCACTGCTGCGTCTTCAGCCTTCAGGGCTTGTCTTCCTAGTTCCTTCTGTGATCCTGTCATTCCGCCCTCAGTGGAAGTGGCTTCACTGTGCAGCACGCGGTCCCCTGAGGTTTGGCTGAGACACAGACTAGCTGGTGTCTCTGCTCTGGGCCTGCCGCGCGCCTTGCAGGGCTCTTTAATACTCTCTAACTTGTACTTAAGTGTCATTTGCTCTAAACGCTTTGAAATGAGCAACAGGCTTAAAAAAACTCTGGCTTAATGCCTTTGAAAATTCATTTTGCTGATGGATGCATTTGATCTCCTAAGGGAGGTGAGGACAGAAAAGAGCAGGGAGCTGCCTGCCATCCGTTTAGCTGTCCCGGAAGATGGTGAGGCTGTCAGGGAATTTGTGAGTCACACGTGGTGAGCGGCACCGAGGACTGGGCGCCTCTGGACACACAGCTGTGCCGGGTCCCCCGTCTCTTTCCCCACCATTCGGTCCCATGTCAGCGACGTCAGCTGAAGGCAGCTCTTAGAGGGCTGGTGTGCAGGGCACGGTCACGGTCCCCGTGTGTTCACGTGCCCTGTCTGTGCACACAGTTCCCAGCTCTGCCCCGGGCCCACCAGTAATCCCAGTGAGCACCGCCCTGGGGTGGAGACTGGGCATCCTCGGGGCTGACCCGCTGCCCAGCTGACGGCGACGCCGGCCGGCGCAGCACTGATATGGGTGTGCGGAAAAGCCTGACACAAGCTTAACGCTTATTTCAGAAGCTGACTTACCCTTTTATTTTTAGACACAGACAGGGTGTGCCTGTGATCTGTGTGCTTCAGCCTCTCCGAGGCGTATGAATACGTGTGAAAAAGAGGCACGCCTCACAGGGTGGCGATGAGAGGTGAAGCCTTCAGGTGAGAGAGCAGGCGGGTCTCCTTCCAACACAGCCACAGCCAGAGTGCCAGGGTGCCGACGTCTGTCCTGGACTGTACAAGCCTGCTCGTGGCCTGTGCTGTCTGCCCTTCCTGTGTGCCTACCTCAGTCTGCTCAAACACCTCTGCCCCGGCCGCACGCCCAGCGACCCCGTGGTGCGCTCCGCGTGGTTACGTTACTACAGCTCTTCAGACAGTGAGCATTCTCTGAGCATCAAGTTCAGGTGGACACTGCGCTGGGACGCTGGGGCCGCACGGATGACCACACTCATCTCTGCCCTCTGAGAATGTGGTCCCATGGGCTCTAAAGCAGTTGGTCAAAGGTCCACTGTAATGTTCGCCCATGTCCCAGACTTGCGTTGTTTCACGGAGCTGTAGCTGGAGCAAAGCACGCAGCCTGTTCAACATTCGTTTGGCCGATTCCTTGGCTCTCACTGGGACCCTGGATGAGAACTGGTGCTGAATTGCAGCTAAACGAATGAAGGGAGTGCCGCCCACGGCCCGGTGAGCCCTCGATACACATTTTCAAGTGATCAGAAGTACGGTGACCCCCGCAGACGGTGCCCGGCTCCGAGGAGCAGGCGTGCGGCTCCGCTGCAGGATGGTGAGGGTGTCGTGGAACCCACTCTGTGATCCCGCAGAGCAACGCTGAAGGCTGAGCAACAAGACTTCCAAGTGAGGATCAAAGACGCTTCCGGCAGTAAGGTGGCACCATTTTATTAAGAAGGATTTTAAAATCACAAATTTCCTGCTGACTCTCTCTCACACACACACACACACATCTGGAACATTCAAAACCCAGGAGATTTCTTGAATTATCTCCAGGAAGTACTAACAAGAAGCAAACCCTGCTTCCGTCACTGAAGTCAACATTGATGTGGAGGCAGGGGAGGAAGGTCAGTGAAGCAGCAGCTTCGGGGGGGAGAGGAGCGCGCGGGGCAGGAGGTGCGGGGACGCTTGCGCGGGGCGCGGTCAGGCGCGCGGCTGCCTGTGCGGAGGGCGCCTGGGGCCCGAGGAGACACGAGGGAGGCTGGGTCCGGGGACCAGAAGCCGGCAGGGTCTGTACCGTCACTCACCAGAAGTCTTAAGTCCACTCAGACGAAACGGACCGGCAGCGCCGGGGCAGAGCAGAAGCAAGCTAGCAGCCCGGCCCACGAGCCTGCTGGTCGTCCCCGCGCTCCCCTGGCTTCGCGGCTCCCCGGGGTGGCCGGGGCCGGCCTTCCTCGGGGCCTCCTAGCGCTGCGCGCGGTGTCGTCGTGGGTCCCCAGCGAAGGGGACCTCCTCCTGGGGCCCGGCTCCCAGCGGAGCTGCTGTGGTTCGCGCCCCGCACCGTCTGCGGGTCCTGCTCCCGGCAGGGGCCCCTCCCTGGTTCCCGCTTATTCCAGGAAGACCCTGCCCTTCCTCCCCCCGCCCTCTCCCCCACCGCCTCCTCTGACTCCCTTCCTACTTCCGGCGCCTGTGTTTCTTTTGGAAAATGACTGCAAGTGGGAGGACCACTCTGCTCACGCGGTAGACGGGAGCGTTTACGGACACTGGCGGGCATCCCACGGCAAACACGCCCTGTGTTTGAATGTCTGCTCGGAGGGTTTGTTGCAAATGACTCCATCGTCTCTCTTCCGTGCTCTCATGCACTCTTCAATTTTGTCTTCACAATGATCTTTATGGATTAGGCAAGTGTGACAGCACCCCCATCGTACAGCTGAAGGAACCGGAGGTCATCTGGCCAAGTGGACGGCTGTCCGGGTCACCCGGCCGGTCTGCCAGCCTCCGAAGTCAGTGCGGGCCCTGCCGTGCAGCCCGCCCCGCACACACCGGCACTTACCCGCAGGGAGCGTTGGTGATCTTCTGCTTCCTTATTGGCTTTACAGCCTGAATCTAGTCCCAAGAACTAAAACACATCATCCCACTAGTTTGCCCTCGGGTTTTAAAATCCTACAGACAATAAACAGGATGAAAGGGCGTAACACACGCTGCTGGTGTCGGCTTTCTCACCGCTTTTCGGTCTCCGTGAGTTCTTTCACTCAGGGTCTTACACTTACTAAGACAGTGCCCTTCCGAAGCCCACAGTCTATGTTTTTCAAATTGAAAGGACGTGCGGGGGACATCATTCCACCATCTTTGCGGTGGTGGTTTCCTCCTGGTGAAGCGTCAGGTCATGGCGAGGCAGCGCCTTCAGAGGGGCTGTGAGGGGTGTGGGCCAGACGCCCCCCACGCCGCGGCTTCCCTCCCCGGCTCATCCGCAGTGCAAACCTTGTCGTTTATTTGTTCTCGCGGCTGGGAAAGCGTTGCTGCTGCCGTTTTGCAGGTAAACACACTGAGTCTGCACACACTGGCGTGCTGGAGATGGGGTGGTTTGCTCAGTGTCCTGAGCAGCATCCAGCAGGAGCAGACTCCAGTTTTTGTTGATCTACAGTTGGCACCCATGCATGCTGTGATCTGGCCTGGCTAGTTAGGAGGACTGGAAACCTGCGCCGAAGCAGACTGCCTTCTGTAAGGCTTGGCTCGCCGGCACCGTCTGTGTGTAGTGCGGGGACCACGGCGCTCCCAAGTGTCTTGCTGCCCTCCCGCCAGTGGCTGCTGCTTCCTACCGGGGACCATGTGCTCACCCGTGCCGCCCTGCTCCTCCAAGGGTCACTGTCAGCGTGACCTGTGACAGACCTACACAAATCGGTGTTGCTGATCTGCGCGTTTGCAGCTACTGGCCTGTCCCCTGGGATTCCATGCCACGTCCCTCCAGGCTGAGACGCTCTCCTGCAGGACAGTGCTCATGTCCCCACACCAGATCCAACAGCCTCTGCTCTCGGGCTCTCGGACACTTGTGTGCTGCCTTCAGGACCCGTGAGCACGTGTCGTCCTGCGTGACACGATGGTTGTTGGCTGTCATAAGTGAGGGTTCTCTGTGGGGCCGCAGTGCCGTCCTCTGGGTCTGAGGGCAGGACCTCCTCCGAATTCCCACCCCCGGGGTCCAGGAAACAGCCGGCCCAGCACCGTCCCTCAGTCACACTGAGCAAGTCCAGCACAAGCTGCATCTGACTTTTGATCTGAGGCTTTGTCCTCAAAAGAGGGTGTGAAAGGCAAAAAAATGAAAATGCTGAAGTGGAGTGTGTTTAAAACTCGCACAAACTGGCTTGTTACTCCCAGCAAATGAGTGAATGCATGGCTGAGTGACTGAATGAATGAGTGGGTGATGGGGTGAGTGAGTGAACGAGTGGGCGGATGCCCGGCGAGTGGCCGGCTCCCGGCAGAGAACACCCAGCAGCAGTTCCCCGCCCCCTAACGCCCCGGCCGCAGGTGGCAGGCTCTGAAAGTCTCCACGTCCCCGTCATCAGTTTGGGTTTTCTGTTCCACTAAAAAGTAGGGAGCGTTTCCTGAAACTGGAGAAAGCTCAGGCTGTGAGGTGGAGAGGATGCTCTTTGAACAGGGTGTGCGATTTATCCCGTCCTCCCACCTGTCCTGCGTGTGGCCTTCAGGGTCGCGATGCATCGATGCCCCGGGCCCGCCCGCTCCCCGGACGCCCTCCCGGGCTCTGTCCCACCTCGCCACCCCCACTCCGCGCGCGAGCCTCGTCCTGGTGTCGGGCAAACGCGCTTGCTGAGAAGCCGTGTCCCTTTCTGGTGGCCCGCCCCACGGTCCAGAAAGCTGCTGCTTTGGGGAGCTTGTAGCTGCAGGACTGCGGTTCACAGCGGGTAGCATGTGCTCCCCTATTACAATCAGTAGAACAGGCATCTTCCATCAGTGTATCAGCGCCGGCAGCTGTGGGAAATCCATCCGTGTTAAAGCGTGCTTTCGCCTGTTTCCTGAATGGTTTGATTTTGTTCTGACTTTTCCTCTGGCTTAAACCTGCGCATTTCTTAAGCAAAACACAGAGCAAGTCTTTCATCGGTGAGCGTTTGACCTGCTTGTGTCTAATGCAGGAGCTGCCTGCCGCCCGGACAGACACCGCAGGTGCCCCGCTCGGCTTTCTTCTGCCCCTCCCTGCACCTGTGCAAACAGCACTGCTCTGTGAAAATAAAAGAGATGGGGCCCCTGCCACCCTGAGGTGGTTTTTTTTAATGGCGTTGCCCGAGGTTCAACTGATTTCCTTTCAAATTTGGCACCGTGCCTTTTATGTGAACTGGTTTGAAGACCCTCAGCGGAGCTCTTTAATGAACACTACATTCTTCAGAACAGAAGTATTCTCTTTTCCTTCAAGGACTTTGTTTAGTAAAGATTCCAGCTCAGGTAAACTCCTTCCTCTGTGCGCTGTCTCTGCTGGAATTTCATTGCTGTTAGAAATGGGGAATGGGAGAGGTGCGCAGAAAGTGTGAGTTCCCTCATTTCCGAGGACGAACAGCTCCCTTGTTGGTTCTACATCGTTAAATTATCAAGAATTATGGTCAAATTCCAAATGCCTGAATGCTGGCCTTTAAAAAAAATAAAAATGCAGAGGCGGTCTCTTTCCAATTAGAGGAGGTGATAATTACAGTGCCTTCGCCTAAGTCTCCTGCAGCTCCTCGCTCGGGTTTCAGGAAGCACAGACAGACCACCTTTTCAGCATAAAATCGGCAGGATTTAGGTGATTCCATGTTTTCACCTGAAAGAGAAGAGGGCTGCTTCTGAGCGGGCTCCTGTGCACACTGGCTGTGGCGGGCGGTCCTGGGGCCTTACCAGGCCGAGCGTGTTCTCTGTCTGCGTCTGTCTGTCTGTCAGTCTGCCTCTTGAGCAAAGCTGCTCTGTTCCGGGCCGGCATGAGTCACAGAACACGTCTACGAAAACTCTCCAGCGAGGACGGGAACCCGACAACGTTCACGGGCGAGGACCCTCCTTAGATACAAACCCTTGGGGGGCCCTGCTCCCCTGGGAGCTGCGCCTTCACGGCTGGAGCGTTCACGTCCGCCTCAGGGAAAGTGGGAAAGTGGGGCTGACACCCCTCAGGAACGGAATTCAATCCAAGGTACCCACGTGCTTGCTTGGCCCGTCTTTAAGTAAAGAATGCTTGTTTTTAATTGTTATTTCTGTGAAGTTTTGAAAAGGCAGCGATGGGTGTCGGCCCGCAGGTCATTTAGGTGGAACTCTTCTCGGGAGGAGTCGGGGCGGCTGTCTGAAGTGAACAGAGTGGGAGAGTCGGTCACCTCCTGGAGCTGATCGCCCGTCTCTGGGCTGGAGCCTCTTCCAGAACGGCCAGTTGTGAGCTCCCGAGGAGCAGGCGGAGGGACTGTCGCCCACCCCTTCCGGCCACAGTGCACCAGCTGCGCGTCCTTCCTAGGACGTGGGGGGTGGGGGGCTGCGGGGACCCTGCCCGTCTCCCCGTGAGGGGCGTGGCTCCCTGGGTGTCCGTCCCCCGGGGGCCACCCTCCCCCCGTGGCTTTGTCTCAGCTTCGGCACTGGTCCACGCTCCCACAGCACCAGCGAGGACACTTGGAGACTCACGGAGAGGGTTTTGGTGTCTTTCCGAGGAACGAAGCATCCTGAGTGTGAGAATGTCCTTCGTGTCTCTTGCTGGCACTGGAAGGTGTCCGTGAGGTCCTGCATGGTTGCTAAGCTCCATTTCTGCTCCTCTGGCTCAGACTGGGCGAGGGAGGGGCGCCTCTACCCCCGTAGGTGTCACCTGGGCGAACAGTGCGAGTCAGCCTGCTCGAATACACGCAGGACCGCGGGGTCCAGACGCTACGCAGGGTGCTGAGGGAAGACCACCGCTCTGGGCTTGCTTGCTTTCTTTCCTTTAATAAATTGCTAGTGGTCCTTGAATCAAGAAAACACCTGTGTGGGGTGGGCGACGTTCCAGTGACCAAAGGCTCGCGATGACTCCTCGTCCTGTAGCACCAAGCTTTTGGGGATTCACCTTCGTGTTTGGTGCTGCGTCTCAAGTGAGGGGGACTAGACAGGACTGAGGCTGGGACGTGAGGGGGTTGGAAAGTTGGGGGGCAGGGAGCACCATCAGCTGTCTCAGGAGGGCAGGTGTGGGAGCAGGCGTCGGATCTGAGCCCCACTGGAGACACCCTGAGCTCTGAAGCCCCGTGTCCGGGACATCGGAGGGAGCCAGGCAAGGATGGGTCCCCAGAGTGGTCCATGGGGACTCAGTGTGTGGGGGCCCCTGCGAGGTCTGAGGAGCTCCCAGGGCAGGGGCTCTGGGCCTGCACCGCCTGCAGCCCTGGATCCGTCCTGCGCTGTGAGCCCGTGCGTGGAGTGTGGAGGGCTCTTAGCTGCTCCATGGAGACCAGAGCCCCCCCGGGGGCTGGGCATCGATTCAGAAAATGACAGGCTCACACGAAGGTGCCTGGGTCGTAGATGAGGTCGTGTGGGTCTGTCTCACGAGGAGAGGCTGCCCCCCAGCTCCAGGCAGATGGGGGGTGTCAGGAGTGTAGCCCCCCAGTGATGGCAGAGCCGGGGCACGGCAGCAGTGGACCAGCAGTGAGCAAACAAACGCACTGCTGTTCAGATTTTTAAAGCAAACAGAAGAGGCAGGTGCCCAAGCAGACCCGGAGAGCGGCCCAGCTAGAGCGTGGGGGCGCCGCGTGTGCGCGGGGGTGCCAGGGGCAGGGAGGAGGCGGGGAGGAGGCGCTCTCGGGGAGCCCCGCCCCGCTCCCGGGGCACCCTCGCCCAGGGCCTGCGCTCCATACAACCCGCCTTTAAGTGTCCGGCTTCTTTTTTATTTCCTCCTCCAAGTTTCTGAGAGTTGACCAAGACAAGGACAAGGACTGCAGCCTGGACTGCGGGGGCTCGCCGCAGAAACCCCTGTGTGGGTCCGACGGGAGGACCTTCCTGTCCCGCTGCGAGTTTCAGCGCGCCAAGTGCAAGGACCCGCAGCTGGAGATCGCTCACCGGGGCAACTGCAGAGGTGAGCTGCGTCCCGCCGCTCGGTCGCGGGTGAACTGCCGAGATGCCCGCTCGGGGGTTGTTCCCTTTTGCTTTGTCAGAACTCAAGGGTTTATGCTGTGAGTCTCCTGCAGGGCACATAGGGGAGGAGTAATTTCTGAGTCTTTTTTTCTTACTTGTTGGAACGCTCGCTTTTCTGAGAACGGCGGCTGACGTCACGACACGGACTCATCTAGGAGGTTCACGGAATGCTTCCAGAGTCTTCTCAGGTGACTCTCGTGGAAGCCTTTCATTCGGATTTTCCAGCTTTTCCCGTCTTGCCTCTGGGCGTGCGGGGCGCGCACGCTGGGCGCCTGTGTGGCTCTCAGTGATGTTCCTCCGGGGCCGATTTGACACTTGCAATTTTCAATTTTCCTGATGTAACAAGTGGATTTGGAGTTAACTAGCACACTCAGAGCAAAACGCTGAGATGCTGCCCACGTTAATGAGGGTTTGACTCTGCAGAGCACACGGTGTCTCAAACACAAATAGAGTCATTTTCAGAAAGAGATTTAACCTTCTTTTTCTTATTACCTAGGAGGAAAGACCACACAGGCTGTCGCGCCTTTGAGGTGACGTTCTGCGCGGTCTGGCTGTTGGCTCCAGCCCTCCTCCTAAGCACAGGGCAGCTGGAGCCTCCAGCCCACGCTGAGCCAGGAGCCATCGGCTCCTCCGCTCCCGGGGCAGCACGTCCCGGGGCAGCCAGTCCAACCGGGGACAGACACAGAGCTCCGCCTGTTCCTCAGCCCCAGGTGCTGTTCCTGCCGACGCCCTGAGGGACACTTCGCACACTTGGCGGGTCCACGTGGCTCTCACCTGCACGCTGCGTCCGGCTAGCGTGTCCTTGCACGTCCGTCTGAGGAGTTTGGGTGTAACTTCATGCCTTAATTGCAGCTACACACCTCAGCTATCTGTGCTGAGGGATGAAAAATCATTTAAGAATAAATTCAAATATCAGATGATCAGCTCTTCAGAGAAGCTTCTAGAAGCAATGGCCTGGGCTGACTTAGCTCTGAGCACAACTGCTGTGGGGGTGGTGGTAAAGTTTGAGCTTTATGGGCCTCTTTAGTGCCCCGTTCCTGTAGGTAACCCCGTGGAACACCCTGCTGGAGGAGCGCGGGGAAGCCGCGGCGCTAAGCCTCTGGCCTGGCGTGGCCTCCGTGGGCGTGTCTGACGGGCTGATCAGACTGAAGCCGAGGCCCGTCCGGCTCTCGGTGCCCCTGCTGAGGCGGCTCTCCCACGCCTCCCGCTTCGAGCTCCGAGGGGTCCACCAGCCGGGTCCACGCGGGGTTGCTTTTGGACAGGGAGGGTAAATGGTAATTAAGCACAAACGTCCTCTCGGTAACGCCGTTGTCAGGTTATTTGTGTTTGGATCCAGCTGAATTTTTCTGGGTAATTCCCTTGGTTGGGATTCTCCCACCTCACGGAACACGTTTCATACCATAAATTTGTGGCACAAAAATGTGGTAAGAGAGAAGTGGGGAAAACAAAACTTGTCTCCTAAAAGCAAGTTTAATTTCAATCAAAAGGATTAAAATAAAAAGAGCGCACAGACACCCGTGGACTTCGGGATCACACGGGCCTGGGCGCGGCTGCCGGGGTAGCGGCGGGGGTTGTGCATGTTTTAAAACGACTGGGCATTACTCACGTCCGACAGGGTGGGGGCCCTGCAGCCGCGGCCTCCAGCCCGCACTTGCAGGCTGCTCCGCGCCGGGGCTGCGGGGGAGGGGCTGCCCGTCGCAGATGGACTTTTCCTGCAGGAGCAGCCTTTCCCTGGAGCCTGGCTCTGGGGGGGAGAGCAGGACCTGCAGGGGGAGGGCTCCCTTCTGGCTGGTTTAGTTTGCCGGTTGTCACCAACCCTGTCCCCTGATGTCTGGCACTGACACCCCCCGCCTGCCCTGGGGCCTCTTGGTGGGAAGGTGAGCGGGAGGGGCCGCAGGGAGCCCTGGTGCTGACGGACCCAGAGACAGGTGCCCTGGCTCCACCAAGCAGCTGCTGCCCTGCATCCACCTGTCCCCAGGATCACGGTGACTCAGGTTCTGCACCACACCGGGTCAGAGACTGCTGCTCTGAATGAGGAGGAGGGAGAGGGTGACTGACACGGCCCTCCCCCTGCAGGGGAGGCACACAGCCCTTCGCGCATTCTCCGTCATTCCTGGTATTGAAATTGGCTGGCGGGCCGTAGTGTCAACTTGGCAAGTGTGACGCTGCATGTTTTGAGGGCATTTCCACATATTTGGTGGATGAGAGTCCCACAGGCCTGGGTCTTCGGGATGGTCAAGTTTGGAACAACAGTTGAAATATTTTAGTCCCTATTTAATTCATTGGATTAAAATGCTTTTTGCATTTCGTGTTACAATCTAACCCTTGACCTTGAGCATAAGTGTGGCAGTTTACACTGATGGATTTTTCTCATATTTTGTTAGAAATGTGTGGAGTTGTATTTTTAGAACTCAACAAACACAGTAATATTTTTCTTTTGATCTGAGACCATTGGGCTGTCTTTCTTTTCACGAAACTCTCTGGCATGGAATTAAAAAGACAAAAATAAAAAGAAGAAAAAGAAGAAAAATCAGATGCCAGGAGATCTTGGAACGGTTCTGAGATTTCTGGAAACAAAATGATAAAGAACATCTGATACAAACAGCTCCCTAGAGATTTCCAGTGCCCAGAGCTTTGCAGACCAACGGGCAAGGAGAGGACACTGTTACCAAGGACTTCCTGATCCCCCGGCCCTCTCTTGTCCTCGGTCCGAGCCTCGCAGTCCCTGCCGTGGTCGGCACTGCGGCGTGGCCCTGGGCGCTGCGGGGGTCTCCGAGTCAGTGCACCGCCTGCCCATATGGGTCAGGGTGCAGGGTCAGCGTGTCAGCACGGAGCGCGCACCCACGACAGGGCTCAGCGAGCTGTTGGTTAAAACTGTGGTTACAGCGAGTTTGCAGAGCCCATGTCCCCTGCCCGTGAGACCCTGGGTGACGCCCACCAAGGAGTGCTCTCTGGCCGAGGAGTGACCATCGGTCTACAACCCTTGGCACTGCCCTCAGGGCCCTCCGTCCCCGCCGGGCTGCTGGAACCAGGCATGGCCTCAACCTCGGAGCCGTCTGGGCGGACATGTCCTCCAACAGGACCGCGGACCCTCGTCTCCCACTCGTGTGACCCAGGCCGGCCTCAGGGCGGGGCCGTCCCGCTGGCCCGGGTTCCACGTGCACGGCGCTCAGTCCTGAGGGCAGAGGGCTTAGGTCTGAGCGGTGCATTTTTGGAAATTTTGTGGAAGGCGTAACCCACACACAGCATCAACAAGGTTGTCACACTCAAGGGTACTGAGGTGTCCAGGCGGGATTTTTGCAAGCCCCGAAGGTGCGGGTCACCCCTGCTCGGTCCAGTACCGCCACCTCTGAAGGGCTCTGTGGATGTTCACTTTAATTTTGCTAAGACAGGCGTTGTGACCCCTAACAGTGGGGCGTGCCTGTGGCCCGGCCGTGGTTCCTCTGCTCCCAGCAGTGCTTCTCGGTCTTGCTCCTTCTCCCGGGCCTAGGGGGGCAGCCGCTGGGGGTCTCTGCGTGGGCAGAGCCCCGGCCCAGAGGAGGGTCAGGGAGGGCCGGGTCCTGGCACCCGCCCCCTGTGAGCATCCAGGTGTTGGAGGACCACTGACCCAGCTCAGAGAGCACCGGACCGGGTGGTCCGAGGAGACCGCGTCTGCACCTGACTTCTTGCCTCTACACGGGGCGGTCGGAGCAGCGGAACCCAAAGTCTTCCTCCTTGAAGACGACACACGGAGGGACCTGGGCCGCTGGCAGGGGACCTGGTGTGACGCGCTGACGGTCGTGGTCACCAGCTGTCATGGAGCTGGCTTCCATCAGTTGTTTCCTGCGTGGATGTTGTGCAGACTGAATTCTTCAACGTATTCCTGCAACAGCTCACCCTCTATCTTGATTTTCCGCCTGTGGGCTTGGCAGCCTGCTGCGTGCCCGGGGTTCCCTGCTCTTACCTGTCCCATGCTTACGCACTTCCAACAATACTTACTGAAAATGAAAGCTCAGCTCCCTTCTCCTGGGCTCGCAGATGTTCTGGCGAAGGGACGGTTTGGACGCTTACCGCGCCACTGCCTGTAATTCTTAATGAATTCTGAATTTTTCTCAGTCTGGCCTTCAGAATTACAGATGGGCAAACACTCCCACCTTTGAAACACAGTGTCTGCCTTCATTAATGATGCTGATAAAATGAAAGGCCTGTGGCCCCCAGGCTGCCGTCTGTGGCCGCTACCTGGGAAGAGCTGGCGTCCTTGCCTGCTTCGTTCGTCCATCCAGCTTGCACTGTTCTGGCACCAGCCCTGTTGTGCAGGACCCGTGCTGGCCAGGGGAACCCGGCGGCGAGAACCGGGTGTCCCCAGACACCGCCATGCTCAAAATCGTCACCACCATGTAGCTGCACTTCTAGGTCCTGAGGTGGTTGACCAGAGAAATACCCAGCGTGGCCTTCCCTTGTGTGTTGCCTGGGTGGGTCTGTAATGGTGCCACCTCCAGGGGTTTCCAAGTCAGCGAGAAGTCTGTGGACTGACCGTCTCTGGGGTGAGCTGATGTGTCCTGGGAGACGAACACAGCGAGAGGTAAAGGAAACCTGATCCACTTTCTTCCGGATGCGCCCCTGTCATCCTGTGTGCTTTGGACAGGAGACCCCACGAGGAGAGGTCTCCGGGCTCAGGGATGGTGGGGTCGAGTTCAGGGCCACCTGTAACACCAGTGCTCCGCGACCTCGATCTGGCCAAGCTTTCTCGGGTCCTTTTAGCCGCTGTCCCCAAAATTCTTCCGCATAAAGTGTGCAGCAAAGCTGTCTCTTCCAGTTATTGCTTAATCCTGTTTTGAGTGATTTCAGCAAAGCAGGACATTATTTGCTTCCTGTTTAAATGAAGCCCATCACTGGAGATGACCCTGCACAGCCCGGGTGCTGATTTCCAGCTGCAGCAAGCATTGCGTCTTGATGGTTTCTGTGACTACCGTATCCTGATGCACATACGTGTTTCACGATCCCGTTGGGAAACAAATCTCTTTCACTTTGCAACTGAGAGAAAAAAATGAATGACAAAACTCATTACTATTAACCAACAACTCATCAAAAAATTTTTATTAAAAACTTGTCATTAGTCATGCCTTGCTAAACACAATGATGAAATTATTTCTATCATCTCTGCCTTTTCAGATAAGAACAAATGTTTTTAAAAATATGATTAAATTTGCATCAAAGAGTTTTTCTTTAGTTGAGGAAAAAGTGATCCAAGCCTTTGATTAGGATATTAACACCTTGATTTCATTAAAATATTAATAATTTTCAGTTAAGCTGGATTTTCCTGGGATGTAGAAATCAATCATAGTTTAAAACTTGCTATGAGCCAAAAAGTTAGGGCATCCCACTTCATACCCACCAGGATGGTGGTCACAACTAAAAACGAAAAAGACAGGAAACAAATACTGGTGAGAATGTGGATAAACTGGAACTCTGGTCCATTTTGGGAGGAGTGTAGAATGGCTCAGACACTGTGAAAAGCAGTTTGGTGTTTTCTCTATAAATTGGACGTAGAATTATTATGTGGCCCAGAGAGTCCACGCCAGGTGTGTATCCGTAAGACTTGAAAGCAGAGGTTCCAGCAAGAGCTCATATGCGACGCCCACCGCAGTCTTGCTCACAACCATGAACA
The DNA here is from genome assembly GCF_036321535.1 of Camelus dromedarius. Taxonomy (NCBI): domain Eukaryota; kingdom Metazoa; phylum Chordata; class Mammalia; order Artiodactyla; family Camelidae; genus Camelus; species Camelus dromedarius. The sequence goes on along the minus strand of NC_087441.1, from coordinate 1,262,974 downwards.
ACCCAGACGGCCGTCAGCAGCAGGACAGATAAACGGACTCTGCCACGTCCAGACGGGGCGGGATTCAGCCCTAAGAAGGAAGGAAGCACGCGGGTGACGAGAATGTTCCAGAACTGGACAGAAGAGGTCACGCAACACGGGAGGCCCCAGGCGCCCTGAATTATACACTTTCAGATAGTTACAGTGAGGAATTTTATACTTTGTGCAGTTGTACCACAATAAGAACAAATTATTGGGCTTGTGTTTTGAGGATTTAATTTTCAGACGATTAAAAATAAACTGTCCAGAGTAAAGTCTCAACAGGCCACTGAACAGTCAAGGACCTGCTCAATTAAAAAAAAATTTACTGAAATGTAGTTGATTTACAGCGTTAGTTTCAAGTGCGCAGCAAGGCGACTCAGTCATGCGTACACATACGTATGTATGTTCTTGTCAGACTCTTTTCCATTATGTGTCATTGCAAGAAATTGGACGCAGTTCCCTGTGCTCTGCAGTAGCAGCTTGTTGTTTGTTTTATATGCAGTAGTTTGTGTCTGCAGATCCCAGACTCCGGGTTTATCCCTCCCACCCTTTCCCCTTTGGTGACCATCGTTGGTTTTCTGTGAAGGACCTGCTCAATTTTCAATCTAGCCACAGGAAGCAGAGGGAGAAAACATAGTAAAGGGAGAAACGTACCACCTGTAAACTCAGCTTTAAGAATGTGTGAACATTTCTACTTTATTCTTTTCAAAGTGACAGAAAAAATGGAAAATTGGGAATAATACGATCTTGAGGCTGTGCTTAATGTTTTGCTGTCTATCAAGCGGGGCCGTTAGTTTCTCCTCGCGTGTGTACGTTAATCCCAGTGGTTTGCAGTGACGTGAGGGACGCGGAGGGCTGTGGCAGCAAGTTCCGATCAGCTCGGCGGGGACACAGCACGTGCTTAGCAGCCGTGCGCTGGACGCGGAAGAGCCTTCCAAAAGGGAGCTGTCAGGCTGCGTGTTCCAACCACAGCAGCATTTAAAAGTGGAAGGAACACGAGGGAGGTGTTACTAATTTGGGGTGAACCTCCCTAGCGTTTTTCCATATTTCAATACGGTTGATTTGGGGGGTGGTGTCCAGACTTTTCTCAGGAGCAGAGGCCCTGCCCCTGACTTAGGGCGGCCGGAATCTGGAGTAACACGGAGGTGGCACGTGGCCCCCAGCCCCTGGGTTTAACAGGTGGGTGTAGACGTGTTCTCAGGGGGTGGTTGACGCAGGCCCTGCCGTTCACGCTGTGACGTCTTCCTGGTTTCCTGTGACTGAGACGTCGCAGTGGGCCGGAGGGAGACTTGGAATTTGTCGTTCCATCGGTATGAGAGTTTTGAGAACCATCTGATCAGCGGCAAATGTGCAGTCTTGTCACGAAGGCGTCCCAGCCACGGACGAGGCCCACGACTTGTTCAGGAAATGTCTGCCTCTTTGGCGTGTTCCACGAGAGTGCAAATGCTAGAAATAATTTGTGACTCCGCGTCTACCCTCAGAGAGACCTTGCAAGCTGGAACTCATGTCACTTTTCCTTTTAGACAGTCAAACCACAGGTTACACTAAAAACATGAGGACAGACGTCCAGCAGAGCGGTGATTTCTCCACTAAAACACAGGCTGCATTAAAACCACATGTTGCTGAGTGCTGGCTGGCGAGCCAAAGTGCAGATCAGGGTGGGAGGCGCTGAGCCTGCAAGGAAGTGTCCTCCCGACGGGGCGGCCCCCGCCCTGCTCCCAGCGAGGTCCAGGTTAGGGCTTCCAGCAGCAGAGGCCGTTCTCAGACACGGGTGCCACCGGAGCAGGGCCGGGGCCCGGAGCCCGGGAGCTGCTGCCCAGACGGTGTCCGCCGTGGCCAGGAGGCTTTGCTGCCAGGCAGTCAGAGAGCCAGCAACTCAAAACGCTGGGCAGCGGAGGCGTCTGAAGAAGTGTCTCTCAGCGTCCAGAGGGCCTTTACGGTCTAGACAACTTGTAATTTAAATCTGGAAACACTTAAGACAAATTGGGAAAGCCATTCTTTTCAAAGTTTAAAATTCACATGATCCATGTGGTGTGATGGTCCGCGGGACGTGCGCTTGGGGCGCTGCCCGAGGGTCACGGGTCCACAGAGTGGGTTTTACTGGCCTGTGGTCGTGAAAGCCGGCCCCGGCGGTGCGGGCTGCCTGCTGGTGCACTGCCCCTAGGTCCAGACCCTGCAGCCCAGATTGGGAAGCGGTGTCCCCCGTGGGCGCCGCCCCGCTCCCGGGTCACCCGCGTCTCCCTGCCGGGTCTGAGTGCCTGTGTTTCCCAGTCCTGCTGCCGGAGCTGGGGCAGAAGCGCCCGAATGCTGCGGGCTTTCCTCTCCTACCAGTTCATTGCATCCAAGGGGTTTCTTCCTAAGAGCAGCAGGCACAGCGAGCTTGTATCCAGTTATCTCGTTGCAGGATTTTCAAGTGAATGTGAGGAGATCTGGGCTCGTGGGGTGGGAGGACTCCTGAGAACCCTTTCCCCAACCACGTGCTTGGCTTTCCATCTGAGGTTGGAAGAGGCCTCGTATCTCCCTGAGACTGTGAGAAACTCAGACGCAGAGGGAAGAGGCCTCAGGGTCCCCTCCCAGGGCTGGACCTCTGATGGGCGGTCCCCGCGGCCTCAGCAGAGGAGGGGACATCACACGCCCTCCGGGTGCCCGCGCTCCCTCCCCGTGGCCAGTGCGTTTGGGCTGATTTCACTGTGGCTTCCAGACCCAGCTGCGCTTGGTGCTCAGATGGATGTCCTTGGACCCGAGAGAGCCCATCTGTAGCCAGCGGGGCTCCCACCCGTGTTTCTTCATCATCTGCAAAGCAGGGTCTCATCGCACCACGGACGAGCCCAGTGGCCTCCTGAGCCTGGGTGTCCTCGCTCCCTGAATGTGGACAGCACCCCGCCCTTCCTGCCCGAGCCTGGCCTCTCCAGGACCCAGAGACCCGAGGGATGCCCGGCGGCCATTCTCCGGCAAGGCCCCTCCAGCCCGCTCCTCGCTGCGACTCTGCTGTGCGTCCGCCTGGCCCTGACCGCTGCCTCTGCTCTGTCCCTTCCTGCAGACGTGTCCAGGTGTGTGGCTGAGAGGAAGTACACCCAGGAGCAGGCGCGGAAGGAGTTCCAGCAGGTGTTCATCCCGGAATGCAATGACGACGGGACCTACAGCCAGGTGCGCGGCCTCGAGGCCAGGTGGGGTGGGGCAGCAGGCCGGGCGGCAGAGCCCGGGGTGGGAAACGGGTTCTCGAGGGGTGGGGCAGGCATCTTCCTTTCCGCCTTAGAGCGGTTCCTCCAGAGGCCCATGGTCAGAACCAGGAGTGATTCCTCGCTTGGCCCGGGTGTTTATGACCACGACGCTGGTCACTGTCACCCCGGCAAAGGGACGGGACAGCTCCTCTGCAGGGCTGATGGGGAGACGCAGGGCAGGTCTCCTGACGGCTGGCGCCTCTAGTAAGACGAGGGCTTGGGCTCCACCGCACAGGTGGACAGGATCAGACGTGAACAGTCAAGGCGCCGGCACGCACCTGTGGCCCGTGTACACCCCTTTGGTCCTTCTCTGAAATCCGAGCCGCGAGCATCACATGGTCTTCCCTTGGGGGTTCAGACGCAGGATGCAGGAAGCACTCGCCTCCTGAGCTTTGTCGGAGGTGATGCTGCAGGAGGCAGGGGGCTCGCGGAGGGCGGGCGTCGCTCGTACTGACCGCCCTGTCTGTCCCCTCTCCAGGTCCAGTGCCACAGCTACACGGGGTACTGCTGGTGCGTCACGCCCAACGGGAGGCCCGTCAGCGGCACCGCCGTGGCGCACAAGACGCCCAGGTGTCCCGGTAGGTCTGACACCAGCCCTGCCGTGCGGGGCTTGCCCGGTGGCCCTGCTGCTGGCACCGCTGGCCGGGGCTCTCGTCGTCTTGCCAAGGTTTGCTCAGAACTGGAGAATCATGAGGCGTAATGGGAATGGGTTCGCATCGCAGAGCCCCACATATTACGAAACCTTGTCTCTTAGAGAGCTTGCTAGTGGAAGGTCTGGGTCTGGACCGCGCTGGGTTAAGGCCAACCGGGCTCTTATGTTTGGGAATCACCGCGAGGATTGGCATCAACAGTGGAAATGACCAGCTGTCTTCCTGGGCCCCAGGGGGGAGTGTTTCTGGGCTCGTATGTGTGTGTTTGCAAAGAAAAAGCGGCTCCTTCTTCATGGACGCCTTTCCAGGCGGTTTATTTGCGCAGCTCTGTTGCTCGTGTGAGGCCTTGCTGCGCTAAAGGCGATCATGTCGTTGAGATACCAGTACAGTGATCTGTCTCCATTCGCATTTTACCGAAAACGTTATAAATGATTCAGATCATTTTTATTTGAAAACGTCTGCAGCTCGAGTTTTGACTTCTGATTGCGGGAGGCCTGTCAGACTGCACAGTGGAGGTGTGGGGGCTCAGTGAGCAGGCGAGGCTCCCCGAGCAGGAACAGACTGTCACAGGAAATGCAAAACACCCTCCTGAAGCTTCATGTAAAGCATCAGAACACTTGGTTTAGGCTTTACTTTTAGGCCTCTTATAACTAGAAATTCTGTCCGTGATGCAGACCTTCGCACCAGGACCAAGGGACGGGTCAGAACTCACAGCCGCTCCAGAAGGATGTCGTCTGTGACCGCCAGCAACACAAAACTGCGCATCACGTGAAAGCCACGGGGTGTGCACGTGTGGAATTAGAATACACTTATTTAAAAAACACGTCTTGTCATCCAAGACGTAAAAATTGCGGATCATGTATCTCTAGTGAGTTAACGCTTGCACCTAGTAATTCTTTTACAAACTCATAAAGTAAATGAAAGACAGAAAAGTCAGCACCTGACGTGGCCGCTGTGCGCGTCCCTCGCCCTGAGAGGCGCGCGCACTCGCGCGTCTCACCCCCGTGGCAGCCCGCTGAGTCGAGCTGAGCCCGGCTTTACGAAGGGGACGGCAGAGGAGACACCTGTTTCTGTGATGTTGGAGACACTTTTGAAAAATTAAGAGGTGTCTGGAAGAACTGTCTTGGAAAACCGTGTGCCGAATTGGCTGGGTTTCTTACGGTTTCCCAGTAGTACTTGGTGTTTAGAATCCACCCACCGCGCTGCTCACTCACGGTGTTCTTTCAGCCACTAGCAGCGACGTCTTCCTGCGTGGAAATTCTCTGCTGTTTCACTGCCCTGTGGGCTTTTTTGGTTCAAGTGGCGGGTTTTGGAAGGAAGAGTGTTCTTCCTTTTTGCTTAGACTCCGGTGTTCATCGCGGGGAACACGCCGCGGGGGCGGGAAGGGGGGCCTCAGGACGCGTGCGGGTGGGCGGGGCCGGCTCGCTTCTGAGACCTGGCCCCGTAGGAGTGCCGTCCCTGTCACTTCCGTGGCACGGTTTTGTGGCTTGGCCAGAGTTACGGAACAATTCTATTCATCCCCAGTGACATTCAAGCTCTTGTTCTGCAGAAGCGTGGGTGCGGGAGAGCAGGTGCCTGGGCTCGGGACGCTGGTGGCAACCTGTGTCCGCAGGGGAGAGTTGAGAGAATTTTGAAATGTAAGGGAGAGTTTTGGGAGGATGGAGCGTGCACGCGCACACACACACACACACACACACACACACACACAGTGTGTAACAGATTTCTGCACGAAGTGATGTAACTTCTTCCCAGACATTGACATACCCTCACAGGTCACTTGGGAAACCGTGGTGGTGGTGTCACTTTGCATGAGGTTGTGGTCAGTAACGTGTGTGTCAGCTGGTCAGTGTCCATTGGCACACAGCCGGGGCGCCCTCCTCCCTTCACTGGGAGGCCAGCCAGCACCTGCTGTGAGCGGAAGGCTTTGCCCACTCTCTGTACGTGATGGGAGTGACTTGCATCCAGTTTATTAAAACTGGGAAAGGGTCAGCTTCTAGCCGTTACCTCTGGCCCTGGAGTTCACACCAAGGTTACCGTATAAGCACATTCCATGGAAACTTGAAAATTAGAAAAAAACATTTAAGTTTAGCAGTAAACAATAACAGTCACTTAGAATGCGTGTGTTTACTGTGCATAGGGAAGGCAGGGGACGTCCACTCACTGCCCAATTTCAGTGGAACACAGGGGGCCCCGGCCTCCACGCCCCCCAGAAAGACCTGCGGAGGGGAGGGGTCCTCTATTTCTCATGATGTGTTTTTAAGCCATTAACACAAAGCACCCAAATTCCTACTAATCAATAAGAAAAACGGAGCAGTGAGGCAATCTAGCAGAAACACACTCAAAGTCGAGAACGGGCAGTGCTTTATATATGGGGGATCCCGAGGGCCAGCGGCCGCAGGGAAGGGTGCGAGGCTCACTAGCGACAGGGAGACACAAGCCTGCGTCACACTGAGATGCCCACACCCACCCAGGAGGGCAGGGAGCCCCGCGGGGCCAGTGCGGCGTGGGGGGGCGCGCCTCACGCACAGCCAGCTCGCCCCGAGGGCGGGCGCCCCGCCAGCAGCCGGGGACGCTCTCTGCAGGAGGACATGCGTGCAGTGTGCAGAGCACACTGGACGCGGTGACCGGGTCCTGGGAAGCAATGTGTGTCCGCTGGTGCCCGACCACACAGGTCGTGTGGCTAGCTTGGCTAGGGGGAGGACACTGAGCAGCGGGGCACAGAGGGGGTGCTGTCGGCAGGTGTGGGCTCCGGCCACCGTGTCCAGAGTGAGAGGATGGAGCCTGGAGCACGCCAGGCTCTCTGAAATTCAGCAGAGAAAGCCCGCTCTTAGAGGAGCGGCCTCCAGCGGCCAGACACGAGGACAGCGGCCAGGCTTAGAAGACGGAGGGTTTCGCAATTTGAAAGAGGGGCGGGTGTGGGGCTCCCCTCCCCGCCCTGGAGGCGGCTTCCCTGGGTCTCTGATGAGAACTCGCCGTTCTGTGCGTGTGTTGATGAGCTTTTATGCAGAGGCCATTGGTGCACAGACGCAAGAAGTCACAAACGCACATCCCCTTGGAGGAGAAACACGCTGACTTAGGTTCCCCCTAAGGCCGTACAGGATCGACATCCGTCCCCAGGGTTTTGACAGAGGGGAAGGTTCTGGGTGCCAGGGGACCGCGGGAGGGGAGGCGGGTTAGGACGGCCTGTGCCCGCAAGGGAGGGTTGGCAGGAACGGGAGGCAAAGGAGGAGTCAGAGAAGGGCGGCGCCCGCGTCTGCCAGGGCTGCTCCGGAGGAGCGGGGGGCTCCCGCCGCGGGCCGTGCGGTGGCAGCGGCTGGGCGGACGCTCGTGGAGCTGTACGTCGGGGCCGCGCAGCCCAGGCGGGACGGGGTCTTGCCTTCTGTCCACAGGTGAGGGCTCCACCCACCGCCACTGTGCCTGCAAGTGCCGAGCTGGGGTTTCACATCTACCCCTTGGTCCCCAGGGCCGGACTCCGTACGGTGCACTCATGGCCTCGGATGCCTGCTTATGAGGCGTGCCGTGTGAGAGCGCGTGTAACTCACGTCTCCGAGCCCCTCAGCCCCTGGCCATTTTGTCCAGGCCCCAGCGGGGTGGGGTCCCCGCAGTGACAAAGTGGTGACCGGGGACCCACCATCTCCTTCAACACGCTTCAACACGCTTTTCGTCCGGTCAGCTCGCTTCTTTGCCTCCTCAGCCGGGAGCTGGCGGCTCATCAGCGCAGGTTTTCACATTGTCAGGTGACCGGCCTCGTCCTTCCTTCCCGCCTTGGGCTCCGGCTCTCGGTGGAGCTCCGGGTGCAGGCAGCAGCGGGCCTCGTGGGGGAGACGTCAGCGCCTTAGTCCCCATGGACACGGCGCGCCTGGACCATTCACACCTGGTGGGACCCCTAAGACAGCGACCAGAGCCTTCTCCTTCGTGAATGATGGTGCCCATTCCTGGCGGTCTAGTCGTCAAGGAGGACGCCCGGGCTCCACCTTCCTCCCGAGAAGCCCACTCGCCACGTGTGGTTAAGGAGCACCTCCATCAGCAGTGCCCACCGAGCGTTTGCCAGGCCAGGCGCCTGCATCCCGGGCGGGCTCTGCAGACACACGTCGCAGGCCTGGGGCTTCGGTGCCGGAGACCACAGAGAGGCGTCCTGGAGGAGACGGCCCCTGAAGAAGAGGGCCAAGTTGACCTGCTGCCCCAGAGGGGGCAGGGCCAAGAGCCCGGTCCTTGTCTCACCCGAAAGAGAAGAATTCAGACGGGAGACGGAGCGCTGTGTAGTCAGTACTTGTTAGCAAAGGAAGGCGCACCTCCAGGAGCGGGAGGCGGGCTGACCCAAGGGCGGTGGCCGAGGCCTTTGCCCGCCCCTCCTCCTGCGCCCTCGCTGGGGGGTGGTCTCTTGACTGGTTGACGGCTCTTGCCCCTGGAGCGCTTAGCCGTGCTCGCCCCCTTTGTGCACATGTCCTCACCCATGATGCCCACAGAAGGACCCATGGGTGGGGCTAAGCCGCAATGCTGATTGTGTTACAAGGAGCACTGGGTCGTGTCTGGTAGGTCCTTGTGGCCACCGCGCAGTTGTAGCTGTCGGGTTCTAACCGGTGTCTTGCTGGCGCTCATTTAGGGGAAGTAAAGGCCCTTTATGCTGCAGGCGGGCCCACCACCATCTTCCAGACCCTCCTCCCTCCGCTGCACCTGTCTTCCCGGTGCCCCCACTTATCTGACTACTGAACAGACCGGCTCCGGAAGGGGCAGACTGTCTCCTTCCTGCCACTCACCCTCACAGCTGCTGTGGCCTTGCTGCGTTTCTCCGTAGCATCTTGGCTCCTCTGTCAGGTGGGGAAGGTGAGCGGGGTCCTGAAAAGCTTTCCTTCTGAGGAAACAGCATGTTGCCCTGAGACCAAAAAGCTGCTCTTTGAGCTCCATCCAAACGCTCTTCCGGCCTCTCCCTGCCCGAGAGCAGGTGCTCCTGCTCGTGGCCTGGAGATTCACCCCCAAGGCCAGTGATCCCACCCTGGGTCTGCTCGGGCTGGGAGGACAGGGGATTCGCCTGCATCCGGGATGCTCAGGACGGTCAAGGAGATGCCAGGAGCCGGCCGGGCCTCCCCTCCGTCCTCCGTGGTCCCGAGGGCCCGGGGCCCTGCGTCTTCCTCCTGCACAGTTGACTTACGTTTATTCTGTAGGATTTTCTCCTTTTCATTTTCTTTCTAAAGATTTGAAGACTGACATTGTTGGGGGGTGGGAGGAGAGCTGAAAAGCAAAGGACACTTTTCCCGAGGGAGGGAGGGTTTGTGTAGCTCCCCCGTTCTCAATTATTTGGAAATAGCTTTAGGGTTTTAATCTCATCTCCCTCTGTAACCGTGCACCCGGCCAAGAGTTGATTCCTGGCAGGAATACAAAGCGGTTTACGACGCTGTGAGCTGAGCCTGCATGCAGGGGCCCTCACTGCTACAATACCCACAGACTCTCTGTATGAAGCTTCGCTTGGGGTATGTGTTTGAAGTCGGCTGCAGGCCGTGGGTTGCAGGGCAGATGAGAAGCACCTACAAGGGGGCTGGGACTCTGCCCACAGCCTGCCCAGCCCTCTCTAGATCAAGGCCCTTGTAGGGAGAGCGGTGCCGGGGAAGGAGCGGGCGTCTCCTTGCTCAGCGGACGTGGCCACGTCAAATGTTGGAGGCAGCCTTTCTCACAGAGTAGGGTATCGTGTGCACTTGGATTTTCATGATGGAAGGAGGCTCTGCGCCCCTGGGGACAGGAATGATCCTGTTCGGGGTCGTTGCTGGGAGTTCACTCTGCTCAGACACAATCTGACTGCCTCTCTGACCAGCTTCTAAACTGGGGTTGGGGCAGGCTCGGTCATGAAGACAGAGAATCTTGGCTTGGACTGGGTAACTCTTCAATCTATGGTTTAATTCCTGTAACCCTGATCTTTGCATTTTCCTACAGTGCTTAAAGTTGTGGCCTCCACCTGGAATGGTGGACCTCCGACTGTGTGAACATCCTTAGGGTTTCTGAAAGTGTTCACTTTTTAAAGAGAAGCTGGTTTTTTTTTTTTTTTAACTTATAAATTTCCCTGGCACTAAGTTAAGGGCCCTGCACAGCTGAGGAACTTGGAAGAAACATCCAGAACAGTTGAATTCCCCAATTCTGAAATCAACAACACAGCTGTGCCTCTGAAGTCTCTCTTCAGAAGAACGATGGGCTTGCACATTCAGAGCTGATCACCTGATTGGAAAGGATGCAGATCAGAGGGAACTTTCTTCCCTGTCAAAATGGCTTTTTCCTCAGGCTTAAAATTCTCTTCCTGAAATGTGATAGTTGTTAAAATACAGTGTTGCAGTGCACGTTGGCAAGGAAATGAAGAAGCAGACAACAGGAACGAGGAGGAGAAGACGCACCGGAGACGGAGCCCACTTTTCCGAGGGACAGGAAGCCCGGGAGAGGGGTCAGCTCTGCTGCCAAACTTCAGTGCAGACTCACGAACACAGTGACTTTCCAGCAAAACAGATACATGATGTCACCTTCGGACACGGACCGCTGTGACGATTTTTGAAGTATCGAGGAAATTCATTTTACGCCTGTGGTGACACAAAACAGTAATCTGATGCAGCCAGCACAGGATGTGTAAGGTTTGTTAAAGTTCCAGATTGTGGAAATTTCAGATGGAATTTAATTGATAATGAAAAAAATTTTAAAACTAAGTGAAATATTCAAGGAAAAGACCGCAAGCTGTGGTTACTTGCTGAGTCAGTGTGAGGGTGTCGGAGTGCCCCGTCCGGCCGGCGCCGGCCAGGAGACAGGCTTTCCCGCACCCGCTGCGGGCGGCCAGGGCCCTGGACCGGGCGGCGGTGCGGGGGGCGTCTGAGCCCAGAGCCGCAGCTGGCTGGCTGCCTGCCTTTCCCTTTTCAGTCTGGACTTCTTTTGAGTTATTAATCTACCTGATGGACAACATTTTATTGTTACTAATTTTCCTTTCAGAAAAAAGAGTCCTTTCTGGTGTCCGTGGCTGATTTTTATTGTAATTCGCTCTGTGACTGCACTTCACTGCACAATTTACTGGCTCATCTGCCACTTCCGTGACTTTAAAAGCAGCACGAACGGCCCTTCCCCATCACGCGGCCCTAACTGGCTTTTCTCGAGTATTTTCTAGTATTTAGTGACTTTATACAGTGAACTGAGGTCTTCAGAAGTAGCTGGCCCCGGTCTCTGTGAGCCCGCTCAAGGACAGTGGGTGACCTCTTGCGGGGACTCTCCGTGTCTCTGCAGTAAAGACAAATGTGTGCATGTTCCTTCCTGTTTTCTTGTTGAATACACAGCACAGCCTATTTGACGGCTCCTTTTTAAAATGCACAGTCACAACAGTCAGATGCTGGGGAGGCTGATGGAACTGCTGGCTGCACGCAGCCCTTCGGCAGGAACGGCACGGATGCTTGTCTTCTCTGGCCGAGGGAGTCCGCAGCGTTCAGACATTAAAATAAAAAATGTATAGCAAAGACACTAAGGTGAACACTAATGGAAGGTAAATGCAGAAATAATCTCTCACTTTTTTAAAGAAAAAGGTGTGATTGACAGCCTTCCTCTCTTACCGTTTTGAGAAGGTGCCCTCAGCCGTGGGGCGGTCAGCGCGCACACCTCGGCAGTTAGTGAATTCAGAACATTCGTTTTATCTGATGCCCGTCCGCCCAGGAATCGCAGCTGCTCGAAGGCAGAATCTCTAACAGGGGAAACGGCTCATGAAGAACAAAGCCCACGGACGCCCCCCGCTTCGGGACGGGGAGCGGGGCTGGCCCAGAGGCTCGCTGGGTGGAAACAAGTCTGATTTTGCCTGGCTTCTCTGTCCACGGAAACACAGAAATAGGAAAATGGGAGACACCGCGGCAGAGCTGGGGGCGGGATGGCTAGAGGGAGCCTCTGGAGCTCGGCAGACAAGTTCGTAATAACAGAAAGATACATTAATAAGAAGAAGAATGAATAGTAATAGTGACTGCAGGAAGCGCAGGCCGGGCCCTTCCCCTAGGGCTCTGGAGCTGGATTTCGGGCCACAAAAGGGCTTGATAACCCAGGCTCGTGGGCCCCGCCCTGAATTTCTAATTCAGTGGGTCTGGGAGGAGGCCTGAGGGCCCACTTTTTAATGCGTTTCCAAGTGAAGACACAGTGCTTCTGGGCTGGGGAGCCTGAGACCCCCACCCCGTGCCGACTCCATCTCCAATGCTGGCAGTGTCCCTGGCTCTCCCTCCGGGTGGCCTGGCGGCCGGCTGGGGTCCTGGCTCGGTCACACTGCCTGGACGTCCTCTGAGATGACCAGGAGTCTTTGGCCTGAGCCCCTCAGGCGTCTGGTGGAAGGGGTGTGCTGGGCCTCAGGACAGCAGCTGGACCCGGGTGCTGAGAAGTCGGGGCGCAGCCTCAGGGACCCCACAGGGGCCGCGGGCAGAGCTCGCGGTGGGCACCCAGGTCTCAGCAGGGGCTGCAGTGCGGACAAGAGGCCCTCTTGCTGGCGGGGAGGCTGGCTGCTGAGGGGCCAAGCCGCAGGTGAAGTCTGCGTCGGGGCAGCTGCTTTCTGTGTCCCCTCGGGCTCACGGCGTGCAGAGCCCTGCCCGGGAATGGAGAAAACTCCAGGAGGAGTGGGTCACTCTCTCCCTGGGTCTCAGGACCTCCCCTGGTTGGACATGTTCGTTAACTGTAGGGTTTGTACTTCCAGTTACTCGCAGGACTGGAAATCTGGAGGAATTGTCTGTATTTCCTTTTACTGTGTCCGCAGGGGCCGGAGGTTGAAAGTGCAGACAGCTTCCGAGGTTTCCTTCTCTGTTTCCTTTAGAGCCGGGTCCCCAGGGTCAGTGGTCTTGGAAGTCATGGTTCTAGGAAACCTCGCTCACCTGGTGTCAGGTGTCACGTCTGTCTGTGACGTCCTGGATGTGATCGGTTCAGAGTGTCTCATGTCACCCACAGGAAGACCTCCCATTCAGGAGAGCTGCCTCCCTGTCTGCTAACACTCAGCAAGCATTGCTGTGGAATTGGTTTTGGATCGGACCAGCCAGTACCAAGGAGCAATCCCTTCCGTGCCCCAAAGACCGCAGGACAGATCAGACCCAGGCGCTGGTGCTATGGGCAGGAGTAAAGCCCCCGGGGCCTTCCCGGCCCTGGGTCCGCCTGGGAGGGATGGGGCCACGCCGATGCCGCTCTTCAGGCAGACTCAGGGACCTGCCACGGCCCCCCGATGCTCGGACCTCTCAGTTTCTCACCTGCTTTGACACGGACGTAAACAGGGCTGCGTCCCCGTCAGCTCTGGGAGGTGGCTGGGGCATCGTGCCGCGCTGGTTTACGAAAGTCCGCCTGACGGCTCCGGTGTGCACGTCCTCTCAGCCACATGACGACCCCTCGCGCCAACCCCGGGGCAGCGCTCCACCAGGGGGCCGGGGTCAGGGCGGGCTGGTTTCTAGGAACTCCTGCTCCTGTGTTCGGGGCGCCGGCCCTGCACCTTCGCAGTGTGTCCCAGGCTCGGCCCCTCTCTGACTCTGCTCCCCACCCCTGCACCTGCTCACGGCTGGGAGGGGGTGAGCAGGTCTGAGGTCAGACGGTGCCCCCGGAACCGCCAGGGCTGCAGTGACCTCAGGCCTTCCACATGTGGCCCAGCACGGGGCTCTGCAGAGGCTGAGATGAGGAGGGGCGGCCTGCGTCCCCGCAGACAGAGGACGTGCCATTTACAGAGACGCTTCTGAGTGTTCCGAGTGTTGGCTGTGCTCTGGGACCTGCCGTGCTCCACCCCCCCCCCCCCCGCAGGCCTGTGCCCCGCGCCCCTTCCATCTTCCTCTGTGGTGGGGGCGCCCTGGCCGTTCAGACCAAGGTAGCTCCTGTCCAGGCTAAAAGCACAGCCTGGACCCAGCTTCTGCCGCTTACTGGCCCAGTGACCTTGGCCATCATGCAGCTTTCTGGGCCTCAGTCTCTTCATCCATCTAATGGGTACCCCAGTGGTGCCTGTTAGATGGCCTGACGCATGTGAAGGCCGTAGAGCGATGACCAACACGCAGGGGGAGCTGCACAGACAGTCCCGACAGGTGTAGCTTAACATGCATTCTTTGAACAGTTTCTGTTGAATGCCTATCACTGCAAAGCAGACGGAGCTTCTCAGAGCTGGGTCTCGTGCAGGCTGCAGGCTCCCGATGACCGGGCTGAACGACAGTGGCCACAGAGAGGCCGAGGTCACGCTGGCTGGTTGGTGTCCTCTGGGGGCTGCACGCTTTGACTCCGTGCTCTGAGCAGAGACAGTTACTCCTTGTTGAGAGCGGCTGTCGCCCTCTTGATGTAGAAAATAAAAGACACGGGGAGGGAGAGGCTACAGGAGGAATACACAACAGAGCTGAGTGTCCTGAAATATTTTGAGTGAACATTCATTGTGGCTTCTTCCATGTTGGTTTCTCTGCCGTCCTCTTGCAGCCCGTGTGGCCAGGCCTCCCCGCGCTGCCATTTTACAGGTGAGGAGACAGGTCTGGGCAGCTGGGGGCACCTGTCCAGGGCACAGAGCTGCTAGGTAGGGATGTTTGTTCTGTCACCCACGTTCTGTCTTCTTCCTACAATGCCATGCCTCCTGGTGTCCCCACAATCGTCCACCTTCCCCGACGTGGTCCCAGCCAGACAGCAGGAGGCCGAGCAGCCGGACAGCGGCTGAGGAAAGCCAGAGAGCCTCCCCTGGAGGAGGGGCCTGGAGGGGCTGAGGCCAGGTCAGGTGCAGGGCTTCACGGGGCCTCTGCTTTCAGAGCCCAGTGTCGTCAGCCTAGTGGTCTGACCCCAAGGAGCGGGAGGAGGGGTCTCTTCCAGAAGATACGGGGGAACTAGCCTCTGCCCCTTCACTCCACTTCCCTTCCTCCCTCCCTCCCTCCCTCTCTCCCTCCCTCTCTCCTCCTTTGGCTGAAGCAAGGCCGCGTGACGTTGTGATCAACTCCCGGACATGAGGTCCCAGGCGGGGTAAGTCACTGCAGCCGGGCTGGCCGGGCTCCAAGGGGCCGTCCGTCCCGCTGGCTGAGCCAGTGCTTGCCCAGCCGCGCACGTCCCAGACCCTCCTCCCCTCGGTTGCTTATGAAGTGCATTTAGTGCTTGTGGAAGGAGCTCCTCTCAGACCACCAGCCCCCTCGGCGAACATGGCCCCACCCTGAGCTGCCGGGTGTGGCTGGATTTGAACCAAGGGCTCAGGGTGACGAGGCTCGTTGTTTCCCCCCTAAACCACAGGCGTTCTTCTCACAGTGCAGCTTTGTGGTTTCCTCCACCAGAAATGCACAGCCTAACTGCTGCAAAGCCACCCTTTTACAATAGCCTTTAAATGGGATGAGGGCTGCAGTGGGAGGAATTCAAGTGTGTCCTTTGAAACAGGAATCTGAGGCCAGAGCCTTCTTGCCTGAAGGTCCGGCCAGCCAGCCCGCGGTCTGCAAGGCTGTTCACTGCTTTCCAGAGTCCTCTGTCCCGGCCCCCTTTCTGCACCGAACACCCTGGAATCTCACCTGTTCCAGCTCTTGGGGGTTCTTCAGCAAATCCTACGTGCAAGGAAACGCGGTGGGAGCACTGGCGCTGCCGGCCGCCTGGCAGCGCGGCGTCAGATCCCGCCGCCTCCCAGGTCCTGGAGGACCCGGAGCTGCGGGAAGTCCGTGCCGGAGGGTTCAGGGGGTCTTTTTGTCCAGAGGTGGTTGCAGGTGGGAGGAAGTGCCCTGTTGGACTTGCCCCCAGATTCTGTGCGGCAGAATATTTGAATCATGGAGCTGGTTACCAAGGGGCACTTGGCTCCATGTTAAAATGACGTCCTGTGTATTAAGAACAAGATGGAATTAATTTCGTGTGGCTTTCTGTAAGTGAACACTGATGGAATTCAGATCTGATGAGGAAACACAACACTGGCTGGTTCAGAGGGAGAAAGAGAGCCCGGGGGAGGAGGAAGACAGTTGCTAAATGTCTCTCCAGACCTCGGCGGCCCCTCAGGCCATGAGCCAGCGGCCGGAGTCCCCAGGCCCTGGGTTATAGGGTCTTCATTCATGTGAGAGGCTCTCTCAGTGGGGGGTGGGGGGGGCGGTGTCATTACTATTGGGGCTATTCTCATTCAGCTCAGAATAGTAAAACCCGCGTAGTTGCATTCAGAAATATTGCTTAAATGTCGTCATTTCCAGTCAAAATAGCAAACATTTTGTTGACTCACTGCAGAAACATGGGATAAAAATAAACTCATGACTGAGAACCTGAAGCCCTTTCGGAAACCTGGATTTGTAAAGAGATGGTGCAAAGAGAGGGAAAAGAAAAGCAGGGTCCTGAAGGCTTTGTGCAGAGGCCCCGCGGCTGCCCCCTTGTCCCCCGGGGCTTCTCACCGGAGTAAAGCCCCGTCTTCTGACCCTGGGAGCAGGTTGCACGTCACTGAATCATCCCAGCAGCAGCCGGGCCACAACCGATGGCCCCTTTGGTGAGCACCACCCACGTCACGTGGACAGCTGAACCAGGAGCATCAGGGTCGTTTTTATCCGCCGACCAAAGTGCATTTCCAAATGCATGCGGCTCACTTGTTTCAGACGAGCAGCCGGGAGCGGGGCTGTCTCCTCCGGGGAGGGAAGCAGACACCGTGGGACCGTCCCTGCAGAGCCCGGCCTTCCAGAGGTCGGCACCGTGTCCTGCAGCACCGCCAGTATTTCCAGGACAAGATAAACAGCCTCCAGATGTCATAAAGTGTACATCTTTGTATCAGCGCGGGTCTGTTTCGATGCCATATTCCCAACTGAAAAAAAGCAAGCCATGAACTTCAAGTTTTATTTCTTGAGATGTTTTTGCTGCGGAGTCCTGCCTGGCACACAGTTACGGGAATTCTGAGAGACTCCTGAGTGGGAGATCCTGGACTGGACCGGCAGACGAGCTCCAAATTAACGTGGAACAGAATCCGCTTCCTCTTTTGCATGGGTGCAGTGATGATGGGGAAGAAGTGTGCCCAAAGCCGTTGCAGCCTGAAGGGGAAGGAGGAACAGTACTCCTGCTTGTTGTACAGAACTGTCAGTGCAGCTGTTAAGACTGTGTCGCAAATCGCTTGGCTACCTTTAGTGTATTCGCTGTTCTCCCCTTACAAGTGGTTCCTCCATTTTCCATAAGTCACAATTCAGCTGAAACGAGGGTTTTTATTTATTTTTAGTTGCATATCTTTTATTATTTTTTAAAGTTTTTAAAATCTAATTCACTGTACTGCCCCCCATAGTGATGAATGTTAAAAAGGTTATTATGACTTTTTTTGGGTGAAGAAACTGCAATATTTTGTCCCCTAAAGGGTCTTATGTTCATGACAAGCCAGGTGACCACAGAGGGAGGAGATAATCTTACGTTTCCTTGTGGTTTCGGATGACAGTGTCGCCTTGGGGTACTAGGTACCTTGTGTTTTTTATCTAGACAAAGCACCGTGAATTCCTCCCAATGGAACAAACTCCTGTGTCAAAATTTGTGTTGTTTTTATTCATATATAGTGTTCACCTGCTAACTAAAGATTTCTTTTTTTGGGGGGGATGGATTTTAAAAATTTAAAATTTTTTTAGCGTGTATAGTTGATTTATATCCGTGTGACAATTACTGATGACACCTGAGAGCCAATCATTTTACCCCTTATCTTCCCCTTTCAGGTTCTGTAAATGAGAAGTTACCCCAACGGGAAGGCACGGGGAAAACAGGTAACTATCTTAAAATTAATTTCTTGCTATTTTATTACAGTGAGTCCAATCCAGGCCTAAAAATAACTTCTCAAGTTAAAATGTCAGCTTTTACTAGTGATGGAGGTGGGAGCCCTTGTGCTAATTACTCGCTGGTTCAGCGAACGTCTCTGCAGCCCTAAGGTGGCCAGGGATCTTGTGGGTGCCGGCTGCACCGGCTGGAAGAGATACTGGTGTGCGGGTCGCCTCCCAGACTCGGCTTGTGTGGGGCCACCTTTGGGCGACGGTAGCACCGCCCACGTCCACATCCGCACGGGGGGCGCGGGGGATGACTTTGGCTCCACACGGGACTCTAAGCACAAGATCCAGACACGTCACTGGCTCCTCATAAGAAAGAGGCCCATTTCCACCTGGGACAGGCACTCCTTCTGGGACCAGCACCAACGCGAGCCAGACGGAGCAGGGACGGTTCCTTCTGCAATCGCCCTGGCCCCGGGCGCCTTGCCGGTGGCTGCTAGTTTGCCAGGTCCCAGGGGGCCCCGCTGTCCTCGCCCGTTCCTCAGCCACCGCCCCTTAGTCCCAGCTGCACAGTTTCTTTTATCTCACAGCAACCTGCGAAGTCAGAATCCTTTTGTAAGATGAAATAAAAAGACTGTACAAAACCTTAGGCACTTTTTTCTGGTGCGGGCTGTCGTATGTAGACCAGTAATAAGGAAAAGTGACGTACAGTCGAATAGACCCGAGTTTTATCCAACCCCGCTCTCTTAAGTGTGTATTGAAACTACGGTGGGCACCGTCCCTTCCCTGAAAAGATTGTAGAGTCTGTAACTTTAAGATAAATCCACGGGACCGGCATATATTGGCCCCCGAGTAAATGCCGGCCAGCGTGGACGGCACTCGGGGAGGGTAAATGCTGACCAGTGTGGACTGCACTCGGGGAGGGCTCGTGGAGGAGGGGGTGTTGTAGAGAGGGGGGCGTGAGAGTGGGGACAGGTGTAATGTGGAACAGAGAGCCTCCTGGCCAGGGACAAGGGCCCATCCTGCAGGTGAGGGGTCAGACCCAGGCTGGGAGACCGTTTGCGTTTGGAGGTAATGCATTCATTGCACAGAACGCTGGGATCAGAGTCTCTGAGATGCGGGCTGGGCGCACTGGCACCCTCAGAGGAGAGGACATGCGATGTTCGTGATTAGAAACTGAGCAGGGGATGGGGGGCATCCTGGTCCTGTTCGTGCTGATACGTGTCAAATCTGCTGTAAATTTTTTTTTAAATCCCTGGGGAATTGGCACGTGGGCTCAGAAATGGATTTAAGGAAAGACCACGTTCCTCCTACTGAGCCCCTGGTCCACAGACACGCACAGCAGAGGAACTGCCTGAACTAAAGTAACAAAGCCGCTTACGGGCGGGACAAGCCCTCGGGGGAGGGAGGGGCGAGTTCTCCACGCCCCGTCGCTTTCTGGAGGCTGAGCTCTGCAGGTGTTGGCAGGCTTGTCACGCGGGGACCCGCACTCAAGGGGCCGGAGCACAGGCGGGGTGAGGGGTCCTGCGGGCGGAGGGCCAGAGGCAGGAACCAGGGATGGCGGGTAGGGGCATGGGGGCGGTCGCTCCTCACCCGCCCTCTAGGACGCCCGCTCGCCTCTCGCCAGGGTGAGCTCTGCTGAGAACTCAGGCTGGCGGGGCCCCAGTGGTCGGGCTGGTGGCCCCCTAGTAGTGACCCGTTCAAGCCTCAGCAAAAATGTACAGCATCAATCATGTGCTTGGTGGCTGTCATTCCAGGGGACTTTTAAATATGCAAAGACTTTTTCTCAGTCTGTTCTGCTTCAAATATGTTAAATATGTTCCCCATTTTCATTCTTGGAAGAAGGGTACACAATAATCCACCAGAGAAGTGCTCTTAGCATCATTGTTAGCCTTGAGCACTGCAAAGAAACGATGCTACATTTTGTCAGTGTTTTGACAGATGGGAAGCTTTTTTCGAGAGATGGTTAAATGTTAAAGATTTTTAAAAACTTTTTTTCGGCTTTCCCCTGGAAAGAGCATACGGGAAACTTCATTTTTATTCCTCCGCTGGCTGGGGGTGGGGGCGGGAATGGGGCACAGCTGATGAGGTTAAACATAGCTGCCCCTTATTCCTGCCCGTTTATTGTGTTCTGATCCTGAAATTATTATGTAACAGAATGAGTAAGCCTGGGTGAAAACGCTAGGGGGGTCCTGGGGGCTTTACAGCGGGCCTCGTAACCACATCCCCGTGGGGCCCGGTGCCGGGGGCAGACCCTCCGCGGGCTCCTTTACAGGGAGCCAAAGGGGGCTTTCAGCTAATTGAAGACGATGCGGTGGAACACGGGACGTGGCGCAGGGTTCTAGTGTCCACACCCCTCCTCTGTCCTCTGACACCTTTGTCCCTGTCCCCGCCCTCTCACGTGTCCTCTCCTGCGGACGTGGGCGCAGGAGGCCGGAGGTCAGACACCCCCAGGGCGCCTTCCACTGGGGAGACCGGGGGCTCCTGCCCCCGCCCTCCCCCAGGTCCACTTTACTGCTCCTCCCCCCACACCAGCCCTGTCGGCCCCGACGGGTTGCACCACCACTGACACTCCCCCATGGGATTTGTTGGGAGCCCTGAGCAGCAGCATTTGATTTGATTTAATTTAATTTATTTAAGTAGAGGCACCGGGGCTTGAACCCAGGGCCTAGTGCGCGTGCCCCACCCCTGGGCTGTCCCCCCGACTCCCTCACTGGGGCGGCGTTTTGAGGCCGCCGCTCCCAGGCCGTGCAGTGGGGGGCGGCGGGCTGGTCTGCGGGCCGCTGCGGCCCTGCGCGTCCTCCGAGCGTGCACTTACTCGGCTTACTCTCGTGATTGTAGTCTCCTTGCAAATCTTTTCCGTTCTGAATTCAGATGATGCCTCAGCCCCCGTGCTGGACACTCAGCCGCAGGGAGACGAGGAAGGTGAGCCTGGGGAGGGGCGGGCTGGGGTCACGGTCGGGGGGTGGGGGGGGCGGGGCCGGGCGCGGGCATCTCGCCAGGACTGTGTGCAGGACAGGCTGCTTTCGGCCCTTCCCAGCTTTCTGGAGCCCCCGTCTCTCCTGACGGCGTGGAGAGTGTGGGCACGGTGCTTTTCTTTAAGTCAAAAGTAAGAAGAGGGGAAAAAGAGCAACAGAAAACTCAGGGGAGAAAAGGGCCTTTCTTTAAGTCTAAGTCTCTGAGTTGAAATTTTATCAGTCGAATGATATGAAATAGATATTTCAAAAGGGTACAAGGGGAAGGGGGTGGGAAGGGATAGATTGGGAGTTCAGGATTTGCAGATACTATACTAACTACTGTAAATAAAATAGATAAACAGCAAGTTTCTACTGTAGAGCGCAGGGAACTGTACTCAGTATCTTGTAGTTACTTATGGTGAAAAAGAACATGAAAATGAGTATGTGTGTGTTCATGGGTGACTGAAGCACTGTGCTGGGCACCAGATTTTGACACAACGTTGTAAGCTGACTATACTTCAGTGAAAAAATACAGAAAGGAAAAGGGCACCAAAACATGCCATTTCCCTGCTCACCCTGCGTCGTGTGGTCACCAGCGCTTGGCGCGTGAGGCCAGCTTCACGAGGGCACACGTGTAAAGATGCTTCTAAGTCCCGCGGAACTCTGTGCTCATGACAGGGGTGACTCAGCTTTGATACATCGTCGTGGGTGTTGGCCCCTGTCTCACACGTTCTCAGGTCCAAAGGGATCGGGGTTTGAAGACAGAGTGTGAGGAACACACCTAATAAATCAAAGATAGAAAGGTAGGCTTACACTGTGGTTTGCAAATGATAGTGACAACAACTGACTTGTGTGCGGCACCAAATGCCACGCACTCGGTTACGTGGGCTCACGGAGTCCTCGGAACACCACTCCACTGGCGGAACACGGAGGTCATAACGTGGCAGATGACAGAGGCGTGTCCTACCCAGCCAGTCTGCCTCCGTGTGGCTCTGGGGCACGTGGTGTACGACCCACACCGTGAATTTTCAACCGTATTTGTTAAACAATATTACCGAAATAAATGTGCTCCTAGAACGTTTAAGGCAAAGTTACATTTTACACGTTGCACTTCGTATAGAATCCTGCAGCCGAGCGCACACCCCGCACATTAAAGGAACGACATCTTCACCGAGCAGGGATATCTTCCTGGACTTTGGGCTTTTGGCCAAAACCTGTTTCTTCCCAGTGGAGCCTGTCTGGTTTATATCACTTTTATTTACACTTTTAGATGAAGAAAGGAAGAAAAATACATGCTAAAAACTTTTGTACTGTGTACTGTCATTTCCTTTTGTCTCACACACATAATCATTTTCCTGTTTCTTTTAAAATGTACTGTATATATTTATTATGTTGAGTGTTTTGACTTTCAGAATGCCTGCTGAATTCTTTACTTGAGAGGTGAAATCTTTACTTAGCTTTCACGATGAATTACAATAATTTTTGTTTTATTTTGCTTTATTAGATATTGCATCGCGTTACCCCACACTTTGGACTGAACAAGTTAAAAGTCGACAGAACAAAACCAATAAGAATTCAGGTAAAAAGGGGCCTCGTGTGATGGAGTTCACAGACCTGGAGGGGCTTGTGGAAGTTACGGGCGAAGCACATCTTTTTCCCTGGTTACCAAGGAGCCATGCGAGTAATTCTGTGGCTTGACCACCAAAATATAGTTCAAATTTGGGTATTCTATTAAACTCGCTAGGTAATTTGAGAGGTCCCTCTGCAGACGCCGAGCAGACTGCAGTGTTAGATACAGAGGGGGGTGCTTGGCAGGAAGTCTTTGCTTTTGACGTGATTTCGGGGACGTCACAACACTTGCTAATTTGGTTCGAAATCCGTGAACCTATGGGTTGCATTTGCAACACGCCAGTGTCGGACAGAACTTCTGCCTTTTACGCGGGCAGTCGCCACCTCGTGTGGACGGGAGATGGGTCGCTGCCGGTCGGGCGAGCGGCTTTCACCCCGTTCATGGAAGCCGATGCTTTCTGCAGCGCTGGCTCACGCTCCCCGCTACCTGCACGGCGCGTCCGCGGCCTTTTCGAGTGCAGCTTTCCGTCAGTTCTCACTGGCACGTGGCGGTCCTTCCAGGCTTAGGCGTTTGGCCGAGGGGAGCTCAGGCCCGGCGCAGACGTTTCTAGGACTGGCCTCGAGGGAAAACCTGCCCCCTCAGGTCTTTGCTGCCGGTGCTGGTGGGTTTTCTTTCCAAGCGCATGTTTAATACAAGTCCCAACAGTTTGCCACCGTTCCGGTGTCGACGAGTCGCCCGATTGCCTCGTCACTGTCCTCCCCATCACTGCCCTCACGACGGCTCCTGATGGAAGTGCCCTGCTCTGGGTACCTTACCGGCTCCCTGGAAGCCCCAGGGCAGACTGTGGGGGGGCCACTTAGATGCCCCGTGAGGCGTGGCCCCCCGCAGGTGCAGCGGGAGGGCGGAGGGGCCCAAGCCCCTCCGCACGGGGCTCCGACCCCGCCACGCGCCTTGTCACTGCTCCCACCCCAGGGTCCTACCTGCCCCTTCTCCTTGGTGCCGCCCCAAACCATGCCTCTGCTTTCTGGGCTGCCTCCCCTGGGGCTGAGACGAGAAACAGCAAAACCCGAGGGTCTGACTCACGTGCTCACGCAGCAGGAACGTGACCCGCAGTATGGGATCTGTAGCGTTTGCTTCCTCGAGGAGACCATAACGGATACGTTTTGCAATTGCGTGAAGATGTTAACCTGAGTGCCTCTCTCCTGATCTTTAGAAACGGGGTTAGTTTTGTTCCATCTTGTCACCGCATTTCCAAAACTCATTTGTTTGCCTCTGCGCCGTAGTGCGTGGGGAATTGATTCAGACGCCGACTGTTTCAGATTTTCAGGTGGACCTTGCGATCTTCCCATGGGAGAATCCATGTGGTGGGGCCTACATTTAATTTGAGACAGAAATACAAAATTACCGTAAAAATGTCACTGGAAATGTGCTTT
The DNA here is from genome assembly GCF_036321535.1 of Camelus dromedarius. Taxonomy (NCBI): domain Eukaryota; kingdom Metazoa; phylum Chordata; class Mammalia; order Artiodactyla; family Camelidae; genus Camelus; species Camelus dromedarius. Next base: position 1,239,473 of record NC_087441.1, on the reverse strand, counting down.
AAAAAAAAAAAAAGCAAATTTAATTGTCAGTAGGAAGCTATTCAGGATTTGATAGAGTTCGTTCCGTGTGATCTCATAGAACAAGTGCGTTCGTGTTTCACCCGTCTCTTACTGTTACCAGGTTTCTAGGCCTTAAGTGACCTGTCAGTTCTAATTAACTAATAAAAGCAGCGCGGACTTTCAGTATTTAGTGGGACTGAAAATAGCGTTTCAGGAAATTCCAGTTTACACAAGTACCCTCCACTGTAGTTTGATTCAGATCCGCCTAAGCGAGGAGAACACAGAAAGACGGCACCGCGCTGGTTCGCAGACGCGAGGCGCGGGACGCCCAGGTCTTGTCTCTGTGATGTCCAGACACTTGCTCTTTCTGAGGGTCCGAAGAAGGCTGGACCTGGTTGGCGTTTTAAGATGTTACACGCAGAACTTGCTTTATTAAGTCTGGTGCTGTAACGGCGAACACTCAGGTTTCACGTAACGACCACCGTGGCCGCGGAGATTTCAGTGTCGAGGGAGCTCCCTTTGTATTTATTTTACATGTTTTAAAAGATACTCTTCTTTGGCAGAAGTAGGCGCATTTATTTAACAGAAGATAAATAATTTGTGCTTTGTTTGTGATTCTGTGTTTTTAAAAATTTGCCTTGTTTTGGGTGCTCTTTGTCATTTCTTCATAGAAGAAACCGAACTGAGCCTGTGTTGCTTTTGTTTTTCCTGGTGTGTCTTCACGTCAGTTCACAGTATGAACCCCAAGCCCCAGCGTTTGTACTAAAATAACATAATATTACTTATGTTACCAGACACGGAGAACATGATTGCTGTGCGTGGTGCAGGATGCCACGCGGATGTGCGCAAATACGCTCGAGAGCATAAAGCGATGGCGGTTTTTTTTTTTTTTAAAGTTCTTTGGGAGGTAGTTAGATTTACTTATTTGGGACTGAACCCAGGACCTCAAGCACGCTAAGCCTGCGCTCTACCATTTGAGCTGCACCCTCCCCACGAGTGACAGTAGTTCTAAGAAGTGACCTTCTTACAAAGGAAAACAAAGTACTCTGAGTCTGAAAATCTACCTGCGACAGGCACTCAGTGAACGCGGGTTTGCTTACCGTGTCCCGTGGACACTTTCACGATGCCGTTGCCGTTTTGTCTAAAACAAACTCAGTGAAGCCAAAAACAAACAGACCCGGATAAGCGAAACAGTGATCTGAGTGTCCTGACGGTTTCCTGTTGGACTTCTGTTGACTGAAATCCAGTATAAATATAAATAAAGCGTGCTTCTGCTGGTTCATGAACCAGAGAAAGCATCACCGTCATTATGAGACTGGATACTCACTGAATGAGCAAAACCTGAGGCTGCCTTTTCCTTACGAACGCATCGCTCCGTTGTTTCTATCAGTTTATAATTGAGTCAGTTTATTTCTCTATGGTCTTGAATGACGGTTCAATTATTGTGTTCAATTTTTTCATTCTATTCATAGAAGTTACAAAAATCAATTACAAAATTTTATCAGGGAAGAAGTTTTGTGACATTGGTTTTTAATTGCATGAAATTAATTTATACACGTTTGTTAAATGAATACTCTTCCCCTGTGGCACATTACTGTCCAGGTTTCTACCTGATTTGCTTTGAACCGGAGTGTTAAAGAAGAGAGTGTGGTTGTTCTGCCAGCTGGGAGGGCAGCGATAAAGACCAGAGGCGCTGGCGTTTCCCGTGCTTGGTCCCAGCTGCGTGCGCTCCTCCCAGGGGTGCACGGCTGCCCCGTCCTCCGTGACCCTCACATCAGGCCCGTGGGGCCGGCGCGGTCCTTTCCGCCAGTTCGTGGGGGAGGGAAGCGTTGCGGCTCGGCCCAGGGGACACGTGCGGGACCCCGAGGCGAGGACGGGAATCCGCCTGAGCCACCCGAGCCAGGCTCGCGGCTGCTCTACGTCCAGCAGAGAGAGGGCGGCTCCTCCGCCCGCGGTGCTGCTCCAGCTCCACTGGGACGCGGGGGTCCCGGTGTCACTGTGTGTGCCCAGCAGCACACATGGGGCCCCTGTTAAAAGGCACGTGCACCGCGCCCAGAGTGGGCAGCAGTCAGACCTTTAGTTCAAGCCCTTTACCACACCGAGCGGACGGGGCCAGGAAAGCTGGGGTGGGGACAGAAGGGGTGTTTCCCACAGGGGCCTGCTGCCGAACACCGGGTCCGGACGCTCTTTACAGCCGCGTCATCCGGCCTGATGGCCTCTCCCGCCTCCTGTCTCGTTTCCTCCACGAGAATTCCTGCCCCGTCCTCGGGCTCTTCCCAGAGCAGACCTGGTCCCGCCTTGCCCGCATGCTCATGTCCTCTCCCTGCTCCTGGACGGGCGCACCTTGCTTTTTAACTATCCTCAATTCTCGGTCACCCCGGGGCTCCTTAGACCCCAGCTCGCGGTGCACAGAGGCCCCCTCCAGGCTGACCCCCGACGCCCTGCCTCTGCGCATACGCCCAGCCCCCCTCATCCGTCCTCCCCTGCCTCTGTTTTACACTTTGTTTCCTTCATTAATCTGGCCAGACTTTGCTATTTATTTATACATTTAACGGAGGGTCTGGGGATTGAACCCTGGACCTTGGCGTGTGTTGAGCAGGGGCCCCACCACTGAGCCGTACCCCCCCACACTGTTTTGCACGTTTAGACCTGCCCTTGTGACTGATCCCGCATGCAGAGCCCGGACGGGCACCCCAAACCCCTGGGGCAGAGGGTTGAGTGGAGGCTGGCGGCATTCCAGTGAGGTGTCTGTCACCTCTGGAGACGGGACAGAGGCCCTGTGCAGCCTGTTTCTTCTGCTTGCTCCTCACGAGCCGTGTTACGTCCCACCCAGCAGCTCCCGGAGGCCAGCATGGGGGTGACCTCGTGTCTGCGGGGCCAGGCCCTGGTGCCCAGGCTCCTGGTCAGACACAGGTGATTCTGTGGCGGTGTTTTGTAGACGAGGGTGACAGGGTGCCATTTAGATTAGCTGACTTCGGGTGAAGGAGGGTCCCCCACCCTGCGGCAGGCTCTCCTGGCAGGACTGAGGGGACCCTCGGCAGCATGGGGCCTGCCCAGGGCGGGGCGGCCTCTGCCGATCTTCTCGAGCAGGAGGGAACCGAGGGTGCTCTGCTTCTCATAGTTCATTTTAACAAATGGCTTCTTGGTGGAGTGGGGCTTCCTGCCCCGTGTGGATGCCCCAGTGCGCCGGGGCCCACGGCGCTTTGCGGGGACAAGGCAGTGCTAACGGCGCGCAGCGTGGGTCCCGCATGGGCGTCTCTGGCCAGCTCTGGGGAGGGGGCGCAGCGTGGCTTTTCTTCGTGTCCTGCCGCACGTCCTGATGGCTGCCTCTGCGAATGCAGCTCTGACTGTCCCTTTGAAGCGCCCCCCCCCCCCCCCGGGAGCGCCCTTGCTGACAGCAGCCTTGGTGCTGGGGAACCTTCATTTGCTTGGCCTCAGGAGCCCGCAGTCCGGCATGGCTGCGGCGTCTCCTCCCCACCCCGCTCAGCGCACTGTCCCCACTGGGGCGTGGGCCGGCCTGGCCGGGGGGCACCTGTGGCTTCAGGTGGGCACGTGGCTTCCCAGAGGCAGAGAGGGGACTTGTCTCGTTATTTAGTGCAGGCCCGAGGTTGGCGAGGGGGCTGTCGGCTTTCGCTCTCTGCCTGTGGCTCTTCCGAAAGCTGGGCTCGGGCCAGGGAGGTGACCCCTCAAAGCCCTGCAGAGGCGAGCGCCCTGAGCTCCAGGGCAGCGCGTCCAGCCACAGACCAGGCTGCACACAGGCTGCTCTGCTGGCTCTGACGTGTGAGCCCCTGGTTTTAGTGATCTTTTCATCTGCTGTCGTTTTCAGTTTTGCATGTGAGCTGGAGGACACAGAGGCCCCAGTTTTGCCGAGTCTGAGACCCTCCTCCCACTTGGGAGAAAAATACTCCTTTCTCCCTAAGCCATTAAAAATGGCTCTGGTTTACGTCCAAGGATGTTCTGTGTCTCGGATGCACCACAGTCTCATGGGCCCCCTTGGTGGAAACATCTTCCTGCTTTATTCAAGGTTGATAATTTTTGTTTTATTGCACATATTAGAGTTACTGCCAAATGATGATTATCTTTTGATTCTGCTTTAAATCTTGGTAAATTGCATCCCCTGGGAGCAAATAACACAGTCTGTTTTCTTTCTTCATGTCTAAGTTTAAAACACTACTTCCCCAGGCCCCTTTCTGTTGCACCACAAAACATCAAGATACCAGCTAGATTCTTAGCTTATGAAGTGCTGGTCATTTGAAAAGGTTAAAATATTGAAATAGATCAAATAGCTCCTTTTAAATGTGAACTGTCAAAGTGTATTATTTACAAATATTGATTTATCTAAAAATGTACGTGACAATTTATCCAAGTTTCCTAGTTATAAAAGGGGGATTTCAGTATTCAGACTCTGGTTAAAGAATCAAGATGCAACATTTCAACAGACAAACAGCAATGGAAGCAAGCAGATTACAGCCAAGCTGGTTGAAGATACACACCAGCCGTGGACGCACACAGGCCTTCGTACGCTCACTGTGTGAAAACTCAGGGGCATTCGCCTTGCTTTATTCTCTCAGGATACATGAGGTTTAATCCGTCGTGGAATTAACGAGGCCTGATGCTAAGCCGTGGCCTCTGTAGAACCGTAGCTGCGGTTTACAGGGTTTACAGGAGGCTTGCAGCGCACCGGGCAGGGGGCCGAGTGTTCCCGTGCACAGCAGAGCCGAGCCCTTCCCGTCCTGTGGACGAGCACACTTTTCAGAATCTCGAAGTGGCCGAGCCGGGGGTGTAGCCGACATCCGTGGTTCCAGACGCCCTGCTGCCCCGCTGCGGGCCCGACACATGTCCACTTCTGGAGCCGCGGACCTCGTGTGGCGGTTGGTCCGGGTTTGCCGGGGCGTCTGTCTCTCCTGCTGACAGCGGGTGGGGAAGCCCGCCTCGCCGGGAACGCACCTACTGCGAGCTCTGGGCGGTGCTGCCCGTTCCCCCTGGTGCGCTGTCCTCCAGGGAGGGAGGCTGGCTCCAGAAGGGACGTGATGGGGGCGACATCGGGCAGAAGCAGCCTCGGGCAGGTGGCCTGGCCGCAGGTGTGAGGCTTGCGGAAGCAGCAGAGTCTCCGGTCCGCGCCCTGCACACCAGGCCGTGGCCTCTTGGCTACGTGGGAGGGCGCGCAGGGGACAAGGGGAGGCGGTGGTGGCCGGGGCAGCGGGGGAGGGTGCATGCACTGAGCACAGTGAACAGAGCTGCTCTGGGCCCACCTCCCTTCCCCCAGTGCCGGAGGCCAGGGCAGCCTTTATCCTAACATGAGTCACCCTTGCTGCTGCTTGGAGCCCCCGGGCCTCCGGGAAGCGCGGAGGGTGGTCAGGGAGCAGGGCTGAGCTGGGTCCCCGCACGCGCCCCTGCCGGCCCAGCCCACCTCTCTAAGTGCCCGTCAGCATCTCGTCTTTGCAGGGGTGGGGATGAGACCGACCTCGCGGGAGTCGGAGCCTGTCCACGGAAGCCCGAGCCAGCTGGGGGCATCTGTGTCCGGTCGGTAAACGGGAGTGGGTTAGCTTCCACCCGTTCCCGTGCGAGGTCAGGCCTGGGCTTTGCAAATAAAAGAAGACATTTCCTGTGAATCTCGTGTGTGTGTGCGCGCGTGCGCGTGTGTGTCTGTGTGTGCGTGCGTGTGTGTTCACTACGAGGCCTACCAGACACCCGCTTTGGGGAATTCAGGTGCTAGAGACTGGGTTGGGGCCGAGGAAGGCCTGCCGGTCGCGGTGAAGGTCACAGCCACCTCCCGTCGCGGTCTGGTTGACGGCATGAGCTGAATGCCGAGTCTCTTGCTGTCAGACGTAGGAGCAGAAGCTGAGAGAACAGAGCGCTCTGGAGCGTCGGGTGGGTCAGAGACTAAGTCAGAGCTGAGGACGGCTCATAGACGACGGAGGGTCTCTTTGGAAAAGACTCGCACAGTTAAACCTAAACCAGAACTCCTGCCTCCACCCGTGAGGGCGGCAGGAGGGCGGTCCGCCGACGGCCGTCTTGTCATCCTCGCCGTCCACACTGGGCCAGCATCACACGTGCCCGGTTATAATGACCTGCCGGACTTGACTGTGCGGCTGGTGAGTTTAGAAAATGTTAATCCATTTGCTAAGGATTTTCGTCCAGTCCTGGGAGTGGTGTGGTTTGCGTGTGCCCAAGTGTCCATGTGCAAAGAAGCGTGTGTTAATTGCTTTTATCTGAAAAGTACCCTCGTGTTTTTAAGAAGATGCAGCCTTTTCCCTTACCTTTGCTCGTCCTTATGGTTCTCATCTCTCCTCTAACTTGCCTGCATCCTACGCTCTGTCTCGGGTGAGCACTGGCACCGGCGGATGTGGGCCTCTGTGTTTGCCTGAGAGCTGCATTGCTGGCTGAAACCCGGGTACACCAGGCTGCTGCCTTTCAGAAACAGCAGCGGCGGAAGTCGCTTAAAAAGATCTCATCTAAGTTACATATTTAATGAAGTATCTGCATCAAAACACAGAATATTCAAATCATGTTCAAGTTCTGTGTACTAAGACATGGAAGAAGATAATATTTTCTTGAACTACTTACCTAGATAACTGAAGACAAGAAGAGTGAGTCACTCTGCACCCACCTGTCTTGCCCCAGGCGTGTGAAAAGAGGGCAAGCATTTACCTAAACTTGTTAATTTGCACGTTGATCATTGGTGCATAAGTTTGTAAATTATGTGCCACGGTTTATCAGTAGGGCTGGGTGTAAATGTTAGAAGAAATGCACCCTCAGGTCCGTGTCGACAGGATGGTGAGGTGGTCACCATTTTGCTCAGGTGACCATCCCGGGTGAGCCCTGGTGCTCCTGGCTGTGCTGGGACCCAAGCACCATCTCTCTGTGGCTCTCCGGCCTCAGTCTGTGGATCCAGTTCAGGAGGGGACAGATCACACGGAGGGACAGACCCCTCCTGACAGCCCCGCCTGGACTTGGACCTGCTGCCGCCTCTCTCGTCCGCGCCGCTGCGGGATGCTGGTCCCTCTGCTCCGCCCTCCCTGGCTGTGCGGGGATGCTGGAGACTCGGCGGGCCAGGGGCTGACTGGGCTGTGTCTGGCTTTAGGACAATAGCGAATATGATCGGGCTTTGCTGTGCGATGGCCCTGTGTTAGGTCTCACTGGCTAGCTTCTCTGTTCTCGCGCGCCATTTGCGTGGCCTCACACCCACGTGTGGGTGAGTGTGTGTTCGTGCTGCCCACAGACGTGCCCGCCTTTTGCAGGGACTGGTTGTGAGCTGTGCCCTGTGCCCAGCTTGACACTCACGCCCTGGGGCAGGGCTGCCTTTGCTGGCTGGTCCCTTTGCCTCCCCCAGGGCACTGGGCTGCCGGTTAAAACCACACAGATGTCTTGCGTCACCAGACCTGCAGCCCTTATTAAAGTGCGTGTTCCTGGTTTCGCCCTCGATCAGAACATTGAAAACTCCCTTTGGGGCCTCTGCCCTGGAAGCGACTTCTCTGGTGATTTTTGTTTATGTGAGAATTTGAGTCCTGCTTCCAACATGTGTTAACTGTTATCCACAAGGTTTTGGACATCTTTAAGTTCCTTCTGGTCATTATAAGTTTATGTAAAACAAAGCACTAAGTTTCTTGAAGGCAGTTGGGTATCAGACCAAGGCAACAAAAATACTGGTCTCCCTCAGTGCCACCTTCCCCTTCACACCCTCTGCTCAGCCCTCCAGGACATCCTGAGGTTGTGCACCGACATGTGTCCCCGCCGCCCACTCCCCACCGCGGCACCAAGCTCGCCTGTGTCACTACTGCAGATTCCGGGGTCTCCCTGCCTGTGCTTCTGCCTCCGTCCTTCCTCCCACTGCAGCTTCCTTAACGTTGATCCTTAGGAAGCAAAGCCACCTCTCTGAGCAGAGCTCTCCGGTGGTTTCCCAGGTCATCTCATAAGGCCCAGGTCCCTTCCACGGCCCCTGGTGGCCCCAGGCTGGCCGCCCCCACCCTTGCTGCCTCTCAGCCACCCCTGCACACCCACACTCCGCACTCTGTATTCTCAAAAGAGCTCTACTGAATAGGATCCACTGTCTTTACTCCATTGCATACTCCTGCCTCCTTTGTCAAAGAGTAATTGACGAGAAGTTTGTGGGTTCGTTTCCGGGCCCTCTGTTCTGCTCCACTGGTCCATGTGTCTGTTTCCGTACCAGTGCCGGGCTGTCTTGGTGACGGCAGCTCTGTCGTGTCGTCTGGAGTCTGGGAGGGTTATTCCTCCAGCTTCATTCTTTTTTTTTTTTTTTCAGTATTTCTTTAGCAATTCTGGGTCTTTTGTGATTCCATATAAATTTTAGGGTTATTTGTTCTAGTTCTGTGAAAACTATCCCGGGTAGTTTGGTAGGGGCCACATTAGACCTGCAGACTGCCTTGGGCAGTGCGGCCGTTTTAACAATACTAACTCACCCATTTGAAGCGGACAGTTCAGAAGTTTCCGCAGAGTCACAGAGTTAGAGCACGGTCATCACTCCATGACCTCATTTAACCCCAAAGCCCATGGTCACTAGCGGCCATTCCCTGCGGACAGCCCAGCCCCGGGAACCAGGAATCGGCCTCAGTCCCCGTAGACGGGCTTGCTCTGTCGTTTCAGACACGTGGGGTCTGACAGCGTGCGGACCTTGGCAATTGGTTTCTTCCACTTAGGGCGATGTTTACCAGGATCGCCCGGGTAGCGGTGTGTGTCAGGGCCTCATCCCTTCCTGTGCCTCCGTGATGTTCGTCGTGCGCACGGGCCACGTGTGAGTCACCTCTCCGTCGGCTGACGGACGTCTGGGTGGCCCCACTCCTCAGAGCAGGAATCGGCCGCTGCGCGCCTTCCCGTGCAGGGCTCCGTGAGCACACACGCTCTCACGCCCCCTGGGTAGCACTGCAGGGTCACACGGTGACTCTGCGTTGAACATTCTTCGGGCTGACAAACTGTTTTCCGAAATGGACGTTCCGTCTTGCAGCCTCACTGGCGACGTGTGAGGCGCTGATTCCTCCATGTCCTTGCCGGCACTTGCCACCTTCCCCGTTTGGACGGCGGTCGTCCCAGTGGGTGCGCCGTGGCGGTGCGCTGTGGCGGTGCCTGCGTCTCCCTGACGACTGAGGGCGCCCGGAGCCTTTTCCTGTGCTCGCTGGTCCTCTGCGCGTCATCTTTGGAGACGCGTCTGCTCAAAGCCTGTGCACGTCTTGTCGTGTGGCCGTTTGCCTCTTCGTTACGCAGCTGGTGGACTTCTGTCTGCGTTCTAGACGCAGGTCCCTCTCAGCCACGGGACCTGCGAGTATTTTGTCCCGATCTGTAGATTACCTTTCGCTCGCGATGCCCTTTGGGTCACAGGGCTTAGTTCTGACGGAGCCACGTTGTCTTTTTTTGTCGCCCGTGCTTTTGGTGCTGTATCTAAGACGCTATTGCCCAACCAAGGTCCCCTTTGTCACCCAGAGTTGGGACCCCTTTCAGGGAAGACGGGCAGCTGGCTGCTGCTGCCACTACCAGAGCCTCACATGGAGGTCTTCGTGCCCCCAGCAGGTTATTGCTTTGCAAAAATATGCTTTTTATACCTTCTTCCTCCATGGGTTACTCTGAGCTTTGAGAGTGGAATTGGGAGGTAATCTTGCTGGAGAAGTTCTTCCCTCCACCTTGAACTTTTTTCTCCAAGCTGATGAAACTGGCTAAAAGTTACATCGACAGCAAGTCTGAATGAGGAAAGAATATGAGAAAATGTAAAAGAAAAAATATAAAATTTGCATGGGATCTGCTCGTCCCACAGGTATTCCTCATGTGACGTCCGTGTCTAGATTCCTTTTTTGGTTTTGCACGTGGATGTCCTGTTGTTCCAGCACCACTTGTTGAAAAGATTATCCTTATGCCATTGAAGCATCTTTGCTCCTTTGACAAAGATCAGTTACTGTGTTTGTGTGGGTCTATTCATGGCTGTGAAACAGTGGGAAGACTTAAAAATATTCGGAACTGGCTGTGGGCGAGTCAACAACTGAGAGAAGAATTAACAGTGACCAGAAATAATGTCTCGAAAGCAAGGAAATGAGAGATCAGATATTGTACAGGGAGATACGGAAAAGATGCAAGTTCTTGGCTGAATCTCTCCAGGAGCAACCAGAGGAATCTTGACACAGCTGCCAGTGTGGGTCTCGGGCACCCCTCCCCGTTCTGCACGACTCACGTCCTTGCTGTGGACGTTCAGTCTCAGCCAGAAGGAAGCCAGTCTCCCGCCACGTCTGGGTTCTCCACGGTCATGTTGCTGCTCCTTTGGGAAGCGCCCCTCTTTGAACAGAGGCACTGAAGGCAGTCCTGGGAGAGAAGAGCTTAAAACAACATCTGTTTCCGACCAGACGGCTGGGACATCGACGAGCCTACGGGAAAGGCTCGTGTGACTTGGGAGATAATTTGAGAAAACTGAGAACTGGGGAGATTCCAAGATAACGTGATTTTAATGACTAAGAAGTGTATTGTAGGTGCTCTGTCGTGGATGGAGAGTGGAAGGCTGTTACAATTGGTGGGAATGTTTCTGATCCTTCTTTGGAACGATTTCTGCTTTATTTGCTTTTTTGCAGTGTTATTTTTGGACATTTTTTTCTCCTTTCCGGTTTTCATTCCTTCATCTTTTCCAAGGGCACATCACTTGCAGCGAAGTTCATGACTGATTAAGTGATGACTGATGAGGTACCCAGGCATCGTCTCCGACAGGGGAAGCACAGAGGCCCAGGCAGCCCTTTGTCGAGGCCGTGGCCGGAAGCACAGCCTCTGCAAAAACTCAGCTCTCTTGTCGCTCCCGACGTGGGCTGCGTGGTGAGAACCTGAGCATCAGCCCTGCCGGGGTGCAAAGATGACACATGCTTATAGTAGGAAATATTAACAACCAGTGAAAGTAACATACAATTCCCTGTGAACTGACAATCCGGAGAGACTTCTGGCACCTGTGCTGGTGGGCATGCCGCGCCCTGCTGCGCCCCGCTGTGCACACGGCCTCTCCTCCTGCACTTGGCAGAGGGCTGTAAGTGGGTCCCGTGTTACCCGAGATTATTCTCCGGCAGCTTGTCTCAAAAGGGTGTCCCACACACCCTCTCGGGTCACTGGGAAAAAGCGGCCTCCTGGGCACACCGGGTCCGGTCCGTGGATGAGCTCCCTGGGGCTAGTGCTGGGGCCCGGCTGAAGGAGGTGCGTGTTTCTGAAGCTTCTGTTGGACCCGTCAACACAGCCTTTGGCCCATCTGTTCATTTGTTAAGCATTACATTCACCCGTTAACCTCCTCCATCCCCCCCCCCCCCCCCCCGCAAAGCAGAGGCTTTGAGACCTTGGTGTGTGCTGGGGTCACCTGGCAACCTCGTTAAAATGCAGCATCTGCACGGGGTGGGGGGGCGGGGGCAGGAGTCTGCGCTTCTGACACTCCCGCCCCCAGTCGGTAGGCCCTTTGATGGGCTCTGTGGCCAGGCCCAGGCCGGGGAGGCGGGAGGGAGTCATTTCCTTTGGGTTGCAAGCGCCTGCATCACAACTGAAAGATAATCCACGTAGAGAAGAGAGCGTGCTGACTGTTGGCTGCGTGTCCCAGCTTCTGGCTCAGGGGCCTTCAAGGCCCGCCCGAGTCACCGAGACCCCAGCCCCTGCCTCATCTGCTTCCCCTCCTTCTCAGGCAGCCCCTCCCCACCGGTGGGACGCGGCACTCCGGGCTTTCTCACCTGCCGTGCTGGCAACACAGTGGGTGGAAGTCCCAGGAGTTATTTTCAGCAGACCTTCTTAGGTCACTCGTCCACCCTTGGACCAGTCACGGGCCAGAGGGACGGGATATGCTCCCTGGCCACGCCGGGGTCACACACCCTTCCTGGAGTCGGGGTGGATGGATGCCGGCCTCACGCCCACCACAAGGGCTGACCATTGTGGGGAGAGGCTCCATGGCCCTGGGAGACGAGGGAAACACACCCAACCCAGCTGTCACCATTGTCCCTGCAGCCCCCCTCTGTGGACACGGTCTCTGGGGCTGAATGCCCTAGTTTGGGGGTGACCCGTGTGCCTGGCACCAGCACAGCTAAGGAGGATGCTGGGGGGCTGCCTGGTGCTGAGGGCGCTCACGGGGGCCGGTGGGGGAACGAAGGGTGCTGGGTCCTAATTCTACCGCGATGGCCGCGAGGCCTCCGAGAATCACTGACATCTGCTGCCCTGGTTTCCAGGAGCTGGCTATCATCTCTTCCTGGTTTTGGGAGTTGAAGACCTTTCAGTGCAGGCCCCTCCTCCGAGAGTGAAATAAGGCCTGCGGGACGGCATACTCTCCGTGACCTGGTCGCCTGGTCCTTTCTCATCGTCCTGCGCCTGCAGGAGGCGGGGCGGGGGCTCCTGGGGCCCCGTGTGCCGGGACGGGAGTGCGTCTTGCTGTGTCTAACGCCCCCTGTGTGGGGGCAGCAGCGGGAGAGGCTCCCTGGGGGGGGGGGCGCCCCTTGGTGAGACGCGCCAAGGCCGGTGCGGTGACGGGGGTGCTGGGGGTGTCTAGGAAGCATCGTGGAGAACGAGGGTCCGTGTAGAGGAAAGGGAAAGACTGGAGTATGGACACTTGGATTTGGGTTTTCGAGAGTGATGTTGGTGAGACTGCCATTGACAGAATCCTCTGGAAGCTGCAGAGAGAGGTTAGGACGGGAAGAGGGTGTGACTGGGGGCTCTGAGGTCCTTCTGGGGTGGCTGTCATTGCCGGGGCTCACGCGCTGGGTCACCCCCTCTCCCGGGGCCTGGGACTCGCGTTCTGGCTGGAAACGGCTTAGGGCTACGGTCACTCAGGTCTTTGCCGTCAGAGTAAATACAGGAAGAAATGAATTAGGATGGAGACCGTGGTCACTATTTTCTTTCCAAAGAAACTAGATCCACGAATCCCCTGCAGGTCTTTATGTTGTGGAAGTACAAGCTTGACTGTGGGCCTCCCACGTTCCCGGTTTACCGTCCTGTGGGCGTTGCCGGGCAGGGCTGGTGCCCCGTCCTAGGCGGCGGGAGGCGGGGGCGCCCCGGGGCTCCTGTGCTTTCCTCGCTCTGCCGTCCTGAGTGAGACACAAGCTTTCAGAGCCTCTGGTTCCTCACCTGAGAAACACACCTGCTAGTATGTGTGCCTACGCCTCGCTCTGTTGTTGCCAGGATTAAAGGGCAAAGCACAGGAGGCTGGGCTCCGTGTCCGCTGTGCCCTTGAAAACTACGGCAACAATCCCAGATTAAGAAGCTAATTCAAAAACCTTCCTTGGAGTTAGTAAGTCATAAACATGTGTCGCTTATGGGCAAAGCCGTGGCACCATCGGTCCCACTTCAATTTCTTGCAGGAAGTGAACACGTGAATAATTACACTCCCGTAAAACTGTGCGTTTCAAGGCGCCCCCCCCACCCGCTGCCATTTCTACAAAATCCGATTCTAAGGGGGCAGCTCTTCGTTCTGTGTTTTCCCTTCTTTGACCATCTGTGCTGTGCAGGTAGGAAGAAACCCACCGCCAGTTCCATGAGCGACGAAGACGACGTGTGTAGAAGTGGAGTCTCCAGCTCTGAGACGCTGGAGCAGGACTCTGGGGCAGGTGGCCCTGCGCTCACGTCCCTGACGGCCTCGCCTGTGCACGGGGTTTGTCTTCTCGGGCTCAGTCACCGGCTTTGTAAAAAGACGGCTGTGACCCCACCTCACAGAAGTAACGCGTGATTAAGTGCGTTAACCCGTGAAAGGCGTGTGGTCCCAAGTGGCTGCTGACCGGTGCCGTTGTACTGACCAGTCTCCGGCCCCTGCTGTGTGTGTGTGAAACCCACACGCTTCTTGTAAGTGGGTCCTACTTGACAGACTGTTTATCGTTTTACCCCTGGAACATTCTTACACGTGAGGTCCTCTGTGAGCCTCACGGCGCTTCACCGGCCGCTGCGCTCTACGGAGCTGGTGAGCGCTTAGCAGCCGCCAGTGAGGGAACGTCTGACCACAGAGCAGTGGTGTGTCTGCGGGAAAAATGCTACATTTTATGAATCCTGATAATATTTTTAATACATTTTAAAACAAGCAGAAGGAGGTACAGGGTACTGACAAGGTTCATGGCGTGCACACCTGAGGGCTCCAGAGGTAACTGGGGGCCCGGGACCCACAGAAACAGTGGTCACACCTTTAATTTGGCACCGAGCAGTCACCGCCGGGTGCTGAGTTACCTGTGCATTTCATGTGGGTTCACTGACGTCCGCAGGGTTGGTCACTTTATATCATGAGTGTCTGGGGGCCTCAGATTAAGTCCTCATTGTCCCTTGTAGGTACTGAAGACAGCCTTGAACCGGTCCTGGGTCTGAAAGCTTGCCACCAGGATCTTTAAAGCACAGATATGATCCTGGTGCTCTTAAAAACCCTTACGAGGCTCTCCACTGCTTGTGGAAGTTCCTTTGCAGGCTCCAGAGCCCCCGGTCTGGCCCCCGCTGTCCTGCAGTCCACCCACCATGGACTGTCCCTCTGCAGCCCAGCTTCCTTGTGAGAAGCCGGCCCCCCCGTGCGGTGTTTGCTGAGCACAGGTGAACGCGCACGTGAAAGGCAAGGCCCACGTGCTAATGAGGGCGTGTGGCAAACTGCCCCAGGAGGAGCTAGGTGCTTGGTGCCCTAACCAGAGATGTTTTGGGAGGGATTTCTGAAAATACTGTAAGGAGATGCAAAGAAAATAGAAGATGTAGTTTTGCCCCTGGAAGCTTACACCCGAATGACTGTTGTATCTGACAGTGACCGCTTCGTAACAAATAGCCTCAGGTTGTCAGTGGTGATCAGAGACAAGCGTTCACTTCTCAGGCATCTACTGAGCTTGGCAGGGTTCTGCTGGGAGGCTCCACCTCGCTCGTGGGCCTGGATCGGCTCCATGCACCTCTCATCCTCCTGGCTCGAGTGAGAAGACTGGGGGATGTCTCCTAGCAATACCTAAGGCACAAGAGAGTGGTCCAAACACCTGCGGACTGCAAGCCCCAGCTTGTGTCACACTTACAGACACCCCCCAAGCCAGGACGTTCCCATGTCTGAGCCCAGAGTCATGGAATAGGGGAGACACTGCTAGTGAGGGGAGAGCTGCACAAACCCTGGTGACTGGGAGAGAGGAAGGCTTGGGCCCACACGGCACCATTTACTTGTGGGGCTCAGGGTATAATTACCCTGGGTGGGAGGGATTGAGGGCCCTGCCGAGGCACTGTCATGGTGGGTGTGAGTGTCAGTTATGGAACCAGTCCATTTCCGAGCCCTCCGGGTTGCGGCTGCCACTGTAATTGGACTTGGCGGAGGCCATCGAAGGCAAACAGACTAGTCCACGCAGGCCTCGGTGATGCAGCAGGCCTGCCGACGCAACAGGACGTGAGGCCAGCCGAGGACGTCCAGGCAGGATGCGAGGGCTGTACGCAGGACAGGGCGAGCAGAGCGAGGGCACAGACGGACACGCCAGGCTGGTTCTGTGACAGACTTGGGGATGTGAACACCGCCCGCAGGTTAGGTGCTCCTGGGAGGCAGGCTCACTTGGGGGACGTGGACCCACAAATGCCACGTGGGATGTTCCCATGGTGTCACTCACACTGTGGCAAAAACCTCCTTTACCCACTTAGGTCAGGACTCGGAGGCCCGAGACCCTCCTCGTGGGCGGCGCTGGCCTGAGGGGCGTGAAGTCGAGCGTGGCCAGTCGAGCTCCCGTCCCGTCTGTGTGCATCATAGGTCGTGGTGGGATTGCTTGTTCGGTGGGTCGCATGTCTCGTTGGACAAGCAGGAAGAGACCCCTGAGCATTTGCTGGGCGCCGGGCCGTGGGGAGCTGAGGGCGGACTCTCGCCTGTACTGGCTTCCTCGCCGAGTCTGTTACTCTCCGTCCTCAGACTCACCACGGGAACAGAAAACGCTGCCCAGTACGATGTGGCTGAGACTTTCTCATATCCTGGGACTCCTGTTTTATTCCCAGCAGGAGGCACCTGGGCGTTGGTTTGTCCGCTGGGACCCTCGGCACACGCTGAGGCGGGCTCTGGCACGCGTGTCCGCGGGCAGTGCGCCTTCCCGGGACGGGCAGCCACGCCCCAGGGATGCTCTCCCAGCTGCTCCCCGGCGGGATCTTCTCGGAGGGCGCCGCTGCTCGGATCTGCACCGCTCGCCTTACTTTTCCCCAGGCTAGAGTTTTGTCTAAATAGAATGACTCCTGGTTTCTGCCTTTCCTACGCATTAGAATGGCTTCAGGATCCGCCCGGTCGGCCACACTTGTTACGCAGTGACTCTGTGTGCACGATGCTGTATTGTACGTCTGTACCCCACCTGTGCGTCTCCCAGCTACTGGGTATTTAGTTGTTTCCGGGCTGAGGCTGTTATACGTAAAGCTGCCAGGTGCAGTCTGCCCCCGGGGTTTTGTGGACGTGTCTTAATTACTCTGGGGTTAACGCTTCCAGGTACATCGTACAGTCGTGTGAGGAACACAGGCGAGCCCCAGGTTCCAGCGTCACCGGCGCCTGGGCGTGTCTCACCAGGGCCCCTCCCACCAGCCTGCGACATCTCCTGGGGTCCACGCTGCGTTTCCCTGGTGACAGGGAGGCCCAGCGGTTCTCTCATGTGCGTGTCGTTCAGTCGTACGCCTTTCGTTCTGAGTTGTCTGTCCCCCTCTTTGGCCCATTTACGTAGATCACTGTCACTTGCGTGGGGCTGCTGGGCTGCTGACACAGCCTGCATCTCTGTTGGGCGTGCGCCTCAGGGACGTCTTCTCTGCCTCTGGGCTTGTCTTTTCGCTTCCTTCACGGTGCCTCTCGGCACATGTAAGTTTTAAAATGTATTGGTAGTGTCCCATTTACCGAAGTTTCTTTTGTGACTAGGACTTCCTGTGTCTGCCCTAAAAATCCTTCTCTAAGCCGACGTCACAAAGGTAGTCCATTGTATTTCCTTCCCAGGCTTCATACTTCTAGCTTTTTGTTTAGGTCTCTTAGTTCATTTCAAAGGTGTGTGTACGGTTTGAAGGCTTTAAGAATTGCACGCAGCGAGCCCACGGTTCTGGAATCATCAGCGAGAAGACGGTCCCTTCCACCGACTTGCGTGGGCGCCTTAAATACCAACTGACCATGTGTTTTTGTGTCTGTTTATGAACTGTTTATTCTTTCCCATCGATCTATTTAACTACCCTCATTCCAACAACACACTGTCTCAATAGGCAGCTTTATAATTATTTTTCAAGTAACGTGACAGTAGTCCACCAACTTCGTTGTCTTGGAAGAGTGATTTGGATATTTTAGGTCTTTCGTATTTCCACGTACATTTGAGAACTAAAATGTCAATTTCTACAAAGAAGCTTCCTGGGATTTTGACAGGAATTATTTTGAATCCGTAGGTGAATCTGGGGAGAATTAACTTTTTGACATTAGTTTATTCCTCTCTGCTTCGGTAGAGTCCCTTTAATTTTTCTCAGTAATGCCTTTCAGGTTTCCACATCCTGCAGGTCCTTTCATAAATGCATTCCTAGGTATTGTGTGGTTTTGATGGCACCGTGAACGCCATTTAAAACTGCTGTCCTCCGGTCGTCACTGCTGGTCCGTAGGAATTCAGGTGGTTCGCATACTGACTATCTCGAGCCCTTGCTGCATTTGCTTATTATTCCTAGCAGTTTTTTTCTGTAGATGCTTCAGTTCCTTTCACGTGCACACTCCTGTCGTGTGTAATTAAAGACAGTTTACAGTTTTCTTTCCAGTCTTCATACTGTTCTTTCTTTTGCCTGTTTGGCGCCCGCCAGGGCCTCCGGTGTACTGGCGCGTGGAAGGCGTGAGGTTCTTTCCAGTCTTAGGGTGGAGGCACTCAGTCTTGTATCAGTGAGCACGGGGGGTACCGCAGATTTCATGTAAATACATTTTTAGCAGATAGAGAAGGCTTCCTTCAATCCTAGTTTTCTGAGAGCTTGGCCACTTAATTAATGAAGTAGCTCACCTTAATAAAAAAAATGAACCTAATTTTTCTTCGTCTAGAACCAAACAGTGTGACTGTCACTGAAAGCATGTGCTTCTAAGGCGTGCTGTTATGACAGCGTCCAAAAGTGTTATGAGTATCTTTTCTAGTATTTTAAGTTGCCCTTCAAATTTGCAAGACACTATCCTTCTCTCTCAACACACTTGTCTTGCCCACCTCAGGGGCAGTGAGATGGGGTGAGTCCGTTTGGCAAACGGGTTTCTCCATTTCCATGGCCTCCCTGAAGC
The DNA here is from genome assembly GCF_036321535.1 of Camelus dromedarius. NCBI lineage: Eukaryota > Metazoa > Chordata > Mammalia > Artiodactyla > Camelidae > Camelus > Camelus dromedarius. Next base: position 1,221,304 of record NC_087441.1, on the reverse strand, counting down.
CAGGGTGGAGGGGGGCTGGCCTGAGCCTGGGCTCGCCGTGCCCATTTCGTACCACGCCGTCCGCCGTGTTTACCAGAGGATTCCATCAAAACGCTTTGACTTTGAAAACTAAATTTGCTGAGTTGCTTCTTCGTGACTCAACCTGGAAATGAACAGCGAGATGAGAGTAAACAGAAAGCGGTGAGTTAGGCGTGAGTGGCTGTGTGTGTGATGGTCCAGCGCTGTCAGCACGTCAGGGCATGCTGTCCACACCTGCAGTAATTTCTGGGGAGTTTGTCAGGGGTGGCTGCTGGGAAATCGCAATGTTCCGCACGTCTTTAAAAACAAGGTCTGTCCGGGAGAGAAGACTGTTCGCAGAGCAGACTGTGTGAGGAAGGGGACACAGGATGTCTTAGCAGGTAACGGCACGGCGCCACCATCCGCTGCAGCGGGGAGCGCGCGCGCAGGGCTCGGGGGCAGTCCTCTCAGACGGTGCGGGGCCCCCAAGGGCGGGGCCCACGAGGGAGCGAGTAGGGCCCGAGGGGCTGCGGGCGGCCGAGTGCTGTATCCACAGCCAGGGGCGTGGGGATGGGCACGCAGACAGTTTTGAGCATTTTCGTTTTTTAAAAAAGCTTCTCAAGATTTCATCCCTGTCGGAAAGAGAACAGCACCGCCCTAGGTGTCGGTGGGAAGTCCTCCAGAAGGAGGGCTGGCGGCAAAGCTGGTGGGAGTAGCCTGTGTCCTCCCGAAGCACGGCCCCGTCTGAAGTCTGTCGTCTGAGAACGGATGTGGTTCACGGCTGCTCCCCGTAAACTGCCCCTGGCGTGATCACACTAAGATCAGGTGTCTTCCGTTCAGCGAGGTCACTGCGTACGGGCCTTCTCCTTCCAGTGCCTAAATGTCTGGCAGACACTCTGGCGGTCAGATTATTTGAACCAACTGTCAGGCACCTTGTAAGTCGCCCAGATCTGCTAGTGTGGGAAACAGGCCAATATTCTAACGGACATGCTACGAGTCTCCAGAGGTAACTTTCTAGAAACACAGTCGTTGCATGATTGTGGCAGGTTAACGTTGACGGAAGCAGGCTGGAACTGTACTCATGTTTGTAGTCTCACATGTTAATGGAAAAACACAGAGGCAGACTGCCTCCCAAGTGCTGATCACTTCTCAGAGGTCGCTCACAGCTCTGGGGTCTCCGAGCCACGAGTCTCCACCAGGTCGTGGAGCGAGAGCGGCGCAGACGCGCTGCTTGGGCCTAGGAAAGCCTGCGGCGAACTGGCCGTGGAAGAAAGCACAGTCCAGCCACCGTAGCTACGTCGGGAGTCAGCGCGTTCCCGGTGGGCTCGGTGCCAGCAGGCGGACTGGGTAAGCCGAGGCGGGAGAGCCATCCAGGCTGCGGTCAAGCCGGTGGCCTGGGGGCTGAGGGGTTAATACACTGAGTGGGAGGCTGCTCTTCTGTAAGGAGTTTTGAGGTTTGGTGGCACAAGTTACATGTGTAATTGTGAGAAACTGACCAGACACCTCGACTGCCAGACCCCGAAACAGAGAACTTGTAGCTGGAATCCTGACCTAAGTTCCTCCTTGTCTGTCACTCGAGCCTTGGTCGTCTCTTGGCTCGATGGGCCGGGTGATGAGGACAGTGCAGCGTAAGCCTGAGCCTTAGCGAATCTGCAGGTTACAGAAGACCCTGCTGTCTCCCCTCCTGGTGCTGGCTGTGTGGTCTTAGAGGAACCCACATTTGTGATGCTGAGTGTCCGTGAAGAACTCTTTAGGGTTATGACTGGGTTTTCTCTGTAGGACCTTTCCGTCTGTGCCTAATGGGCCGGGTTACACTTCTGCTCAGTGGGGATCATCCTTTGAACTCGCCGAGGGCCCTGCGGCTTTGTGTGCGCTATTTCGTTCGCCCAGTGAGCCTGCGCGGCGGGGGGCCAGGCAGGGAAGAGGACACTGAGTCTGTGAGATGAGAGCCTCGTAGAGTCGTCAGACTGGTGATCCACGGACAGGGAACAACCCAGCGTCTGACTCCCGGCCCAGAACTTGCCTTTCTCCTCCGAGGGACGCCGCCTCACATAGCCGCCCCGTCTGTGATGACGGCCCAGGAGTTGTCCGTCCCCTTCCCGCTTCTCCAGACACAGGAACCTCATTTATGGCAAAGGCTTTTCTCTTTCCTTTCATCTCAAACTATGTTCAGTCCTCTTCCACTAGGAGAAAAATCTGTATTCAACCCAATCACCAGTTCTCAATAATCTCCCAGCTTCTCCATTTCCCCCAGTGTCCTTCCAAGCAGAGATTCTCTGGGTGGTTTTTCTTGGAGAAACTCAGTGGCTTATTCCCCGGCCGCTCATAGCACAAGCCCTCCATTCACTCGTCTTTTTCAGTCCTCCTTCCTTCTCACGTTAACTCCTCAACACAAACTACGTAGTTAAAACCCTCCTGAATAGGAAAGAAAACAAATATTTTCATCTAATGTATTAAAGTGGACGTTTTTCATGTGAATTTTGTGAGCATCAGTTGCTCTATTTTCCTGCTGAATTCTTTCCAGAATCCCAAACTTTCCTTTTTGTCCATCGATGAATGCTCCTTTGGCACAGAGTCAAAACCAGCTTTTGCTAAGATGACGATCATGCAACTCTGCCTTCGCTCCCCTGTGTGACCCTACTGGGTCCGCCGGCCGCAGGTGTCTCTGCTCCCACCCACGCTCGCCTGGCCTTCAGCCGGCCGTGCCCTGGCCTTCCCCAGTCCCTCTCTGGTCCCCTCCTCCCGCTTTCCTGGCCCCACCATTGTTGCTTGGGTCCTCCATGCTTTTACTTTCATTGAAAAGCCCCTTTCCCTGCACCCTTTTCTACCGCATCACGAGACCTCACTGACATTTTTCTAAAATGTGGTTGAGACTTGTCTCCCTGGGCTTCGTCCTGGAGCCCTGTTTGCCTGTGTCTCGGTGATGGGACGCATCCAGTGTCGTGGGGACATCGGCCGGCTCATGTCCTTCGCTCACTGTTCTTCTCCGTTTACAGGTGCGATGGATGTCCTCCACAGAGCCCAGGGCGTCTGTGCTGGGGAGGTTCCCGCTCCAGGAGTCACCTCTTTCCTTGACCCCGATGGCCCCAGGGATGGGGCAGAAATGGGTGGTCTCTTCCGGGAGCTGGGCTGTCTCGGGAGGGAGGGTGACCTTCAGAGGGACACATCAGACGGCCCTTTGTCTATTCTCGGGGCCATTGTGAGTTTGTCTAAAGGAGATCTGCTTCCTTCAGAGTGGCCCTTACTTACTGTCAAATGTAACTGCATTTTTCCAATAAGAGAAACTGGATGTCCCACATGGGGCCAGGTTTACCAAATACAATCATGTGAGTTAGCAGTTCTCACTTCAGCCAGGATGTTTATATAAACAAACCACGGAATTTCTTCCTGCTTGGCAATGACGCTTCCACATTTTATAGCCCTCCAAGCAAATGTTAAGGGTGGGTGGACTTAATCGATCCTACTTTGCTTATGATGAGCTTTCAAACATGACGTAAAACCCTCAGAAGGGACATTTCGAGAATTTTCCAGACCCACTTCTGTAGCTACAGTATGTCCTTGGAGCGAGTGTGAGGCATTTTGTGCCCAGACAGTCACACCATAAATTCTGTTCACTAATAAAGCTGAAAAGGGGCCAAGAGAACAGGCAAGGGAGCAGTGTGCTTTCCAGGAGGGCTGCAGCCGGTCCCCCTGCATCTGGGACTCGGGTGGGAACAGACGCGCGGCTTGGGGGCTTTCAAACAGCCGGGGCTGGCTGGAGCTCCGCCCCCTCCCCCTCCGTTTCTTCCCATGACCTACGGTGACGTGTTGGTCACTTCAGAGAGAGCGGCGTCCCTGTCATTTCCGTGCCATGCCGGTTTCGATGTTGCAGTTGGAGCAGATGCCTCTTTAAGATGCGTGAGGAGTGGGTTTATTTGCCTCTCTATTTGCCGACTGAATGTAGAGTTTAAAGCAATGTACAACCGACAGGGGACAGTCAGTGTGAAATTTTCACGAAGTTGAGTGCTGCCGTTGTAACAATGCAGCAGCCGTTAACTATTTCTGTGTATTGGGGTGGATTTGGGTTAGAACCCCCTCCGTGCTTGTCCCGTGAGCTCCCGGAGCGCCACCCCGCCCACGTTCCCAGAGCATACTCGCCACTGATGGAAACCAAATGCCCCATCTTGACGCTGGACGCTTGTAGAATCATAACTTGGCCATTTAACATTCTTAACTTACAGACCAAAAAAAGAAAAAAAAAAGAAAAAAAAACCCACCAAAAATCAAAAATCTACTTCTGGATAATTCAAGCCACAGGGAATTTCTTGGAATTACGTGCTTGCCTCTGAGAGCGGACGGCCATTCAGACAGCTTGGGGCCCTGCGTGGGCTCCTGGGTCCAGAGGCTCACGGACCTCATGCCGTCGGAGAGGGGACCTGCTGGGCCCGCACCTGGCGGTCTGCCGTCGCCGTGGCGGGAGCCGGGCACTGCCTGGGACAGGGGCGCGAGCCTGGGCCCAGGGGCCACCGCTCCCCCCTCTCTGTCATTACACAAAGTGGCGTGATGGTCAGATTCGAACGATCCTACCAAAGGTCAATCCGGGCACAGGGCAGGGCGGCTCCACCTTCCGCGCCCGTCTTAGGAGGCCGAGGCCGGCCTGGGGGCCGCAGAGGGGAGTGAGCGCCTCCCGCGGGAGCGGGGAGCCGCGGGCGGGCTTCCTTCTGCGCTCTTCCCGCGCGTGCGCGGGGGCGGCCACGCCCGGCCCGCCGAGAGCGGCGGCTGGCGATGCGGCCCGTAGACGGCCGGTCACGTCATTAAGCGGGTTGATTATCCTCACGTTGCAAATGGAGTTACCAGAGAAGTAAAATCCAGGTGGTCTTCCAGCTCTTAACATCATAAGCACGAGTTACTGTTGCAAAACAAATGTGCTGAGTGCCTGTTACGTTCCAGGCGTTTTCTTAGTGCTGGAAAAACAATGAACCTGGAAGTCGAGTTCATGAAGCAGGGTCCCTGGGCCGCACCGCCCACCGAGCCTCCTTCAGTCTTTGCCACACCACCCGCGTCGCCCCCTGAGCCGGGCGTCCTACTCCGAGTGCCACCTCGCCTCTGGCCTGGCAGCCGCGACACAGAAGCACACGCCTTCCCAGGTCCCCGGTCTTCCCACCTGTTTGGTGTCACGTTTAGTCATAAAACCCCTGTAAACTGTAGTTAGTTTCCAAACAAAACTACTTTCTAAGCAGAAAATAACTCTAAAGATTTTACTTAAAATAGATTCGCCCAATGTATTTGTTGCTTTCTTTCCCTTTTTAAGGAGAAATGTGAAAGTGAAAGAATGTGATTTTTTGACCCCAAAGACAGCTCAGGTGAGGGAGGGCCTGCTCTGGAACGTGTGGGGTCAAGGGCAGCTGTGTCTCAGCCGGGATCTGCCCCCCTACCACCGGGCTGAGCCCCCGCAGCGCCTCCGGGGGCGAGAGGGCGGCCCGGTCCTGCCGCTGGCCCTTCCGTCCCCGAGACTCAGGGCTCCGTGGACTGGCGGGTGGAAGCTTGACCTCCGAGCCTCCTGGTCCCAGGGTGAGCAGGGTGTTCCTTCGAGGTGACTCTAAGCCGAGGGTCGGAGGCCACGCCCAGAGAGACCCCACGCCACGTCAAGGACGAACTAAACGCAAGCGCCCGCATTTGGGATTTTTCAGCACGAGTGGGGAGGAGGTTTAACTTGCTGGTATGAATTTTTAATGGCATGCATTTAGGCTGGAAGGATTTAGAGCAGGAACGTTCGGAATACTCTCCACCGAGTGTTTTCTGGATGCTACTTGAAGCCTCACGTGGATGTCTAGTGAAGGGTAAAGTGTTCTGCACAGTTTATTTTATTTGACTCAAATTCACTAGCTTCTGCGGATCACTGCGTAGAGCGGACTCACCTGTGAGGCTTCGTGCAGGTGGTGCCAGCTTCCTCCTCCCCGAGGTCAGAGCCCTGCTTCCCGCGAGATGAGGTTGAGGCGTGTGACACCCCAGGGTGGCTTCAGATTTAAATCGACGTGAGTCGGATGGTGGGAGTCACATGTGGCCCGAGGCCGTGGGCGCCCACGAGCGGGGTTGGGGGGTCAGCGCATCGACGCCCAGGGTCCATTTCTGCACCAGCCGACTTTGCACTTGAAATCCTGGACGGGGGTCACCTTGCTGTGTGTGACCTCCCTGCTGTCGAAAGTTGTGCGAACGTTTAACTGAAAGGCAGAAGCCGCCGGGGGCTGATGTGCATCATGCCCTCAGCTAACGTTCTTCTGTGTCTCTGTTCTGCTTTCCCAGAGAATTCTAGGGCAGCTTTTCACCTGGCGTTTCAGCAGTTAGCCGCCCGCCGTCTCCTAGAGCTCGCCCGGGAGGGAGCCCCGCACGTCTGTCTGTCTGTCTGCGTGTCTGTGTCTGGGTGTGTCTAAGTGCGTGTGTCTGTCTAAACCCACACATTCTAAGGCATCCTCAGTCCATTCAGGGTGGAAGATGGATCTGTTAGATCGTGTCTAAACACAAGAAAGAGACTGAGTTTATTAACATAAAAAGACAGAAGCCTTCAGACATTGAAATACTGGGTGCTGGAATTTTTCAAAGTGACTATTTTGTCGTCGTGGGAATGAGTTGAGAACTCACGTAGCTCCTCGCCTGGACGCGGCTCTCAGTAAGAGGTCCTCTTCTTGAGTGATTTCCAGGCACACAGCCTGTTTCAGAAACACTGCAGCTGAGACGTCTGGACTGGTCGCTTCCACACTTAACCTCACCAGACCTGGGGGAGGTGAAGGCGGGAGGGTGGCTGTGCTCCCCGGACCCTGATGGGGGCGTGTGGTTGATGGACAGCAGGTCGGGGCTGTGGCCAGAGGGCCCAGCAGGGCTCAGTGGGACTAGACCCTGTATCTGCTGACTGCGACCCCAACTTGGGACCCAGAGCAGAGGACTGTGGCCGTCCCTGGGGTCTGGGTCCCACCTGTGGCCTCAGTCCACAGGGCATTAGATCCACTTGTGGACATGTCCACAGTGACCGTCACTCTGATCCGTGAGAGCCCTCCCGCCCTGCCCCTCCTGGGGGGCCCTCCCTGTGTCCTGTCCCTCCCCAGGCTCTGTGTGGACTGGTCTCAGCCGCGGGCTCACCCTTGTCTCCTTCTCCCTGCAGCATCCTCGTGTGACCAGGAGCAGCAGTCGGCCTTGGAGGAAGCCAGGCAGCCGAAGAATGACAATGTGGTCATCCCCGAGTGCGCCCACGGTGGCCTCTACAAGCCGGTGCAGTGCCACCCCTCCACCGGCTACTGCTGGTGCGTCCTGGTGGACACTGGACGCCCCATCCCCGGCACGTCCACCAGGTAAAGCCGCTCTCAGTGGGGCCGGGAGAGGCGTGGCGAAACCCGGAAAGGCAGAGCCCCTCGGCATCCCTGCGCCCAGGCCTCACCCCACTTCTCTGGGTGGGGTGCCTGTGGTCTTGATGGCGGGGGCCGGGGAGCTGGGGGCACCGAGTCTCTGATATCACCAGGAGCTGATAGTGGGGTGACGCTCGGAATGTGTCCTATGCCAACAGCAGCTTCTCTTGACCCCAGTTTTGGCAAAGGGAGGCCCACGTTCCACAAGAACCGGTCGCCCAGAACGGCTCTCCGTTCACAGCCAAAGCTGTGTGTGCCCTGAAATCACCACTTAAAAAGGAGGACAGCCCAGAGTCAGGAGGAGCAGCAGGCCTTCAAGGGCCTGAAACACGAGCCTCCCTGCTCACTCGCGTTTTGTGTGAGTTCCAGCAAAGCACGCGGTCTCAGGGCAGCCACAGGGGAGCACCTGCCGTCCGTTCCTGGAAGTCGAGTGAACGCGAGTGAGGATGGTTTTGCGGCTCTTTGTTACATGAGTTGCCCCTTGGTTTTTCATAAATTTGTGTAAAAACCGTTTACCAATATAGGAAAATGTTCTCTCTCAAGTGTGATCAGATCGAGGCACTGGTTTCACCTAGGCGCGAGCACTGTGACGCGTTCTAGATTTTACCCAGTTTCTCAAGTGCGACCATGACGCGCGTAGAAGGGAGAAACACACCCAGGTGGATTCGGGAGCCGGAGGACAGGAAGCCAGCCGGCGTTTCCACCTGAAGTCCAGCACACCTGGAGCCCCGTCTGGCTGGTTTAAGGGGCCCTGCTCTGGGAGTGGGGACCACAGGCTCCCCCAGACTCCGCTTCTAGGACGGTTGGGGCGTCCCCCAGACTCGGTCTCAGCGCCGGCCAAGGTGCGTCCTGGGCTGTCAGACCCCAACTCCTCGCTGGCTCTGAAGGGATGAGGTAGAGCGCACCGCGTCGATCCCGCGGAGCTTGTGAGCATTTCTATATTACAGCCGGACAAGAAACAGAAGACGCCCTCCTCCCTCCCCCGCCCTGATTCCACTCTGCCCAGACCTTCTGGGCGTTCCTGCCAGGGAGCAGAGTCCCGGGGTCTCATTTTCCCGACGGGAGGAAGTGACCCCTCCTCTCCGAGTTTCAAGAAAGGGCGTTAAATCAGACCCGGGGGGAGGCCCCCAGGCCCCCACGTGCGTCTCTCCCCCCTGCTCCTTCTTCACCGAGGCTGACTGTCCGCACCCTGACGCTGTCAGGACTGAGAGGCACGCAGGGCGGGCAGAGAAGGGGTCCTGTCCGGGCTCCATGCTGGGTTTGGGGACAGAAACGCTGACGTCGGGGTCCAGTCCTGTTTGGGGATGTTGGGGAAACAGCATGTTGACCCGCAGGATTGCCGTCCATTGCGGCCACCACGGTCCCCACACCCACCCAGCCTCCAGGTGACCAACTCCCAGGGTCCCTGGAGAATCGTTCGCATCTCTCAGCAGTTGAGGGGGTGGTTTTAATGAGCTACTTCCTTCTCCCTGCCCTGCCTCTCTCATCACCAGCTCACTCCGCGCCCCATTCCTCTCCTGGCGCCAGAAGCTCACGCAGCCATGACAACATAATTTGGCTTTTTTGACGGCAAGAAAAGCCTTCCCCGTGGACCCTTGGTGGACCTCCCCTCACTCCACTTGGCCAGAATGTCACCTCTGGCCAGGCCCACCACGGGTGCGGGGAGGGCCACGGGGGCCCCACCGCTGAGCTCCCAGGCTTGGACCCGGCCACCCCCTTGACGCCCGGGGCCATGCAGAGCAGGTTGTTTGAATGACAGAATTGATGCCATCTCCTAGTAGCTCTGAATGCCCCACGCCCTGGCACCTGACCGCTCACGTCTTACTCAGGAAACATCTGACTTCCCTCGATGGTGCGGCCCCAGTTCCAGGGCCGGGGAGGCGCAGGAGCGAAATGCACAGAGGTCTGCAGCGCCGGGGGGCCTACGTTCCGACGGAAGGAATGGAACGATAGCCAAGGACGAGTGGATGACAAAGCCCTGGAGGAAAGCAGATGAGAACGAGGGCGGGGAGAGCGGGGGTGCGACTTGAACGGAACGGTCGGTGCACTTCCTGACATGGACGTCGGGGTCCAGTCCTGACGAGGCGGGGCAGCGAGCCAGTGACGTCTGTGGGATGGGGGCGTCCAGACAGAGGGGGCGAACGTGCCCCCCCTTGCACAGTGCGGCCCCAGAGCCAGGTCGAGTTCAGTCTGGGCCAGAAGGCGGGATGTGCCGGTTACTAGGAAGTGCTCCGTTTCAGTTCCGGTGCATTGGCAGGCGGGCTTTAGCCGTGAAGGGCTGTGCTGTCTGAAGGAGAGCCGCAGAGATGGGGACGCGCCCTTGCAGTTGATACTGTGACTTGGAGATGTCACTGAAGACACAGAATCTCCAAATCTTTCCTCTGACATCCTTGCTCTGTTGTCTTTGCCCTTGGATGGACTCCCCTCATGGTCACAAGATGGCTTCAGGCATCCGGCGTCTCATCCACACACCGCATGCTCAGAGGACACACAGCCCCTCCGTCTCTCTCTCAGGAAGCCCCCTTGCAGATGCTATTCAGGGGTCATTGGCCATAATTGGGTCCTACGACCAGGGCTAACCCGTCACTGGCAAGAGAAATGGAACTGATCCGAGTGATCTCCAGGGAGACCTGGATGCTAGGAAATCGTCAGAATCATCCACATTAGGGGGGCCTGCTGAGCCGCAGGTCGGCCTCACCTGCCCGGATGTCTCCTGGTTCTGCGGTCAGGTGGAGATGTCGCCGAAGGTCATCTGCGTTACAGTTTCAATACCCAGTTACATAAATGCTGTTTCCTTGTGATTTTCTGGAATAAGCAGTTTCTAGGAGACACTTCATAGTTTTGATCTATATTTGAGTAGATGGTTTCAAGTTTTTTCCCCCAGTCACTCTCTATATTTATATCTTCTGATGGGGAAGAATAATTTAGAAACCTGAGACCAGGAAGAAGCCACAAATATAAAATTTCACGCTAAGCACTGTAAGCCAGTTCCCTTTTCTTGTGTCCCCATGCAAGATGACTCAAAAGCACAAGTTGTGTTATGAACCTGTGCCAAGGACAGGGCACAGACAGGCAGAGAGTGGCCCCAGCACAGAGTTTCGAGAGGCGATGATCATGAATTGGACCTCCTAGTGCTGGAGGGGTCCGCATGCCGTGCAGGCGGGGGCCCAGGCCAAGCGTGGAGGGTGTAGGATCAGGGAGGAGAGGGGCCGGAGCCAGCCTGGTCGCGATTAACAGCGGGGAGCGCCGGGGGAGCTATCGGGTTAAGCGTGGCTCAGGCTGACTGCCAGCGGCTGTGTTAGGCCCGGCATGGGGAGCTCTCTCCCCCTTTCTTGACGGCCGATGAGGGTTTGCCCACCTGCCGTCAGTCTGCAGGCTGAGGGCCCGCTGCCTGCTTGCAGGGCCCGTGTGTCTCACTGGCCATGTGAGCACGAAATCGAATTTCTGCCTGGCAAGGGGTCTGCTATCTGATGGGCAACCAGACCATCAAGGGATGTTCACTGCTTTTTCTTGTACAAATAAGTTAGAATAAACACGGCTGAAAAGACTGCGGATGGCGTCAGCACAGCCTCAGCTGTTTCACTCGAGGCTTCAAAGGCGTCAGTTCTGCTTCTCGAGCTCGCTGTCCCTGCCAGGTGTGGGCATCTCTCAGTGCTCCTCTCAAGGGGCACGCGGTGTCGTGTAATCGTGCGTTCTCAAATCAGCGGCAGTGCTGGACTCTTAAGGCATCTCCAGCCCAGGTTGGGAGCAAACCCAGAGGGGCCGTGCCGTGGGGCTGCCTCCAGGCTGCTCCAAGGTCGAAGGTTCAGAATGGGCTGGCAGTGACGTGGCCTCCCGTCCCCACGCGGAGGACACCAGTGTCGACCCGAGCCTCTGCAGGACCCTGCACGGAGTTCACAGCAGCAGCTCGACTTCCCAACACGGCAGGGCACCCGGGCTTCCCCGAGCCGTGCTCCGACGTTGTCACAGACGAGGTGTCCCCGAGAGTGTCTGGGGCCGCCCGTGTCCCTGGGAGTCCCGTCCTGGTTCTGCCTGCTCGGTCAGGAGCTGGGCCCTTTGCTTGTGCTTTCACAGCTCACTTTTCCCGGGCAGTCGTCTGTGAAGGTGTCACTTGTGGCCCACGGACGCTGACCCAGAGTCTGAAATGAGGTCTGTGGGTCGTGAGCAGGTGCCCGGGCGCCCCGAATTTAGTGCACGTCAGCACCGGTGAGCGCAGGGCTGCCCCTCAGCCAGCTCCCTCGGTGGGCTGTCGGCTCCCAGCCACCTGTGCAGCCCCAGGTGGGAGAGGAGACCCGGGTGGGAGAACGGGTCCCTTTACCTGCCGATCTCATCCCGGTGACCGTGGTTCCACTGCCATCTGCACTGAACCACACTGCATCTCAAGAGTACGAGTTAATGGCTTTGGATAAAACATGAGCGCTTAACTGTTGGCCGGATTGTGTCCGAGACGCTTTCATTTCAAAAACAACACTTTGAAAAGACATATTAAGTTTGCGTGAGTGGGGTGTTAAGTTCTCTGGTATCAAAGCGGCTACTGAGGGAGTGAGGGGCCGGAGGAGCTGGTGGTGACCCGGCTGGTTCCAGCCCGGCTGGACCCGACCCTCTAGCCAGTGGAGGGGCCCGGGGAATCATTCCTGGGGCGAGAAATCCCATTCTTTCATTTCTATGGTGGGAAAAGAAGAAATAATGAAAAGTAAGGCTCAGAAGTGATCCCTCTGAAGTAAACACGCTCTCCCACCCCTCTCTCAGCGCACGAGCAGGGCACCAGGGCAGCAGGGGAGGGTGAGGCGTCGAAGGAACCTTGTTCACCTGCTGAGAGTTGGCGGCCTTGGACCCCAGAGTCCCCCCCAGTGCCACGCCCCGCTCCCCACCCTCGCTGGCTCCGATGTGTCGCCCGCATTTTCGCAGAATCTTTCTGGACCCCTGAGACCACGTCTGTTGCCCTGGGAGGCAGGTTCTCACAGCCACCACGCACCCGATTGGGTGGTCGGTGTCCCCACGAGACGGGGCCGTCCTCGGGGTGACGTGGGTTTCCCCGTGTCGACATGGGTTTCCCCGTGTCACCCACACCCAGCGCCCAGACCCAAGGGGCTTCTGTAAAGCACCGTGAAGGGGGCCGGGCTGGGGCTGCTCCCAGGCTGTTCGCCTGGGCCGGGGTTGGAACCCCGCAGGCAGACCAGTCGGGAGTCGTCACCGGTTCTAGAGTCCCTGCCGTGCAGCCACCAGCAGCCCCCACAGGCCCTGCCCGCCCGGCGTCAGGGCTGCACCTCGTCCTCGTGGGCTCTGTGGGGCCGGCGCCCAGCCCTCTCTCTTTGTTTTAACACGGAGACAGCCTTCATGAGTTAGCCTCGTGGGTTAGACTGAGCAACATGTCCGTCTGGAATGCTGAGGGCCTCCCCGACTCGCACGCCGTCCCGAGGTGGGGGGAGGCCCCCCCGCGGCCCTCCTCAGCCCCCGCCCCACCCCGCGCCGCACCCGTCCCCGTCCTGGGCATGGCTGCTGTGCGAGGTGCTTCAGGAACGAGGTGGGGAGGGAGAGCTGTGTGTAGCTTTTTTCTTCCTACAGGCCGGGAAGGCGACATTTAATTGTTGCAAAGGTCACCAGAGGTCGTACCTCCCAAGCGGTGTCCTGTGATGCCTGGTGTCCCAGTTGCCTGGGGCCGAGGATGGGACAACCCGGAGGAGACACCCACTCTTCTCTCTTCCCTCCCTCCCCGCAGGTACGAGCAGCCAAAGTGCGACAATACGGCCAGGGCCCATCCGGCCAGGACACGGGATCTGTACAAGGGCCGCCAGCTCCAGGGTGAGTGGCGCGGGGGGCTGCTCGGGTGCGCCGGCCACCTCTCTGAGCTTTCTTGTACATTTTGGATCAAGGAAGGATGTCAAGTGAATTTAACCGCAAAGAACTATTTTAAATTCACAGAGGCAGTGAGTTCAGTCTTATGATTATTAAAAGTACACACACAGAAGTGTCTTCAGGATGGTCTCCTCCATCAAAAAACCCGTAAGTGGTTTATGGTCCAACAGAAATGATCACTTCGACAGTTAACCCTAAGGCCTTGCCTGGACCCACGTCTTTCGGGAGTTTAAACGTGGGGCTGAAGGAGTCGGCGTGGTCTGCGCCGTGCACCGCCGCTGACCCCTCAGTGTTCGGCCATGAGGTTCACCTGATGAAACAGGGGAGTTTAGAGACAGGATTCCTGCAGCACGTGGTGGATTCGGTGGCATCCGTACGATGCGTCAAAGCTACTTGCTATTTTGTTTTATTTCGATCCTTTTTTTTCTCCTTTAAATGCCCCCGGATTGTGTATATTTATTTAGCCAAAGCCTCAACGACCATGAAAATCATTCTCTAATGGCCTTGCTTTAGAGCGTGTGTGGGACCTTGGTCTTAGACAAAATCTGGGTAAATTCCTGTTTAGAGACACTTTGTGGTCCTTGCATCGTTAGCGCTGCTGCTGATGAAAGGGGTTTCCCATTCCACAATGTAAAGCCGTTTCCCTGCTTATGAGCAAAGGCGGAGGCGGCTAGACCATCCCTGGGACACCCCAGTGCCCATCCAGCGTCTCTTGCCTCTGAAGTCAGGTTTTAACACTGGTGGACAATATTTTTTCTAACAGGAAGGAATGGATTTAGCAACTGCTTGGTGCCTGGAAAGCCTCCATGCCTGTTTGCTCTTTTTAGCTGATCTGAACCATGCTGCACAAACACCAAACAACCTGTTCTTTGTCTCTGAGGTCCAAGACTCTCAATTTTTGTTTTTTGATAATCCCAAACTGCATTACTTCTAAATCGAGCTGCGTGTGGTTTTTGCACATAGGAGTGCCATTCAAGCCCTGCTCCTCATCCATCAGAGGTGCTATGGCAGAGGCAGCCCCTCTGGGCTGCCCCGGGGGCCGCGCTGGTGGGAAGGAAGCTGCTTTGTGCTGGAATCCAGCACAGGGAGCCCGGGCTGGGACTGGACTGAAGTCTGGAGTGGGCATTCACCTTCCGGGAGAGGCTGATGTGCGATATTGCGAAACACGTCGTGGCATCAGTGCTGGTTTGTTTGGGAGTCAGTTTGCCGCTTGAAGAAGGAGCATCCAGCACGGCAGGGAGACTGGGCCACGCGGGGGCTGTGGAAAAGCGCCTGCCCGCTGGAAGGGGAGGGCCAGGAGGTGACCGCCACTCATCCTTAGATGAAGCTGGCGTCCTCAGGCACATGGGCTGTTTTGTGCAATGCTGTAAAGGTCAGTTTGTTTTGCAATTGTAGATGGTTGGGAGTGTGCCGTTCAGGACCACTTCATCACTCTGCCTTTTTGGAGATAATTATCCTTATTAGGGAAGAACAAGGAGGTCTGAAAATAACTCCTGGACCGAGGAGGCTGTTCTTGCAGGGAGGGCAGAACAGCTTGCAGAGCAACCCAGCACCGTGCTGGTGGGCGGACACTGAAGTCACCCAAAGTCTAGTGCACTTTCTTCTTAAAAGGCATGGTTTGCATTTTAAGCAGCTTTCCTAAGTTTCAGCCCACACGGGGCCTTTATTTTCCAAGCCAAGCTGACAACACCCTCACACACCATTCACATTTTTAAGGGGTCTGTTCACTGCCAGATGTTTATTTACATCCTGTGCAGGGCTTCGGGCAGATTTTTCCTGCTCTCACTAACGGACGGAAAGAGGCCTGAGAGCAGGTGTGTCGACAGGGAGAAATCTCACTCCCTTCTCCTACCCTGTCTTTCCTCCATCAGTTTGCGGGAAGCTCTGGTGTCTCCCCGGAGCTTTGGAGGACCCAACACTGACACTCTGAAGCCCCGCCAGCACCCGCAAGGGGGCGGTGAGCGATGAACAGGGTCTTGGGTTTTCTGGCAGACTTGAAAGCGTGCGCCTCACTTCACTCCTTCGTCCCCCACTGGCCCCCAAGCTCCTCAGTGCTGGCGCCCAAATCTGGGGAGCACATTCATTCTGGTTAAACAGCCCTGCCTCACAGCGTCCCCGGCAGCTCCGTGGTCCTCGCCGTCGTCAGCAGAGAGAAGGCCCCTCCCTCAAAGGCCCTCGGGGGGTGAGGCCACCACACTGAGCTTCTGAAGTCAACAGCGAGGAAAGTCTCTTTTCTGGGGGCCCAGGGGTCGCAGGCACCACGGGACCCTGGAATCACTAGAAACCCTGAAGAGCGCCCCTGAGCTGCTCTTGTGCGATCCCAGCACCCTTCTGCTTGCTGTCGAAATTAACTATGATTTTCCGAGGCGGCAAAGGACGACCCCTACCTGCCCTCAGGGTGGCTTAAGGTGTTTTCCCAGAGGTGACGAGACCCCGCCCCTGGAGTCTCTGCAGGGGACGCCGTGGCACTCAGAGGCCAGGCTTTGCTTTCCCCTCACGCGGGCTGGGCCTTCAGGCTCTTTCAGAGACAACGTGAGGTGTCGGTACTTTACGGGTTAAAAACGCCAGCTTCTGAGATTTCGGTGTCCGGCCAAGACCCGACCTCACAGACCGTCTCAATTTTAGCGGAGCCGGGAACAGACGTGGGGTTCTCCACCCCTGCGGACACACCGCACGTGCTCCGCCCGGGGAGGTCTCCTCTCCAGGGCTGGCCTCTCCTCAGTCCCGGCTCGGAGAGGCTCCCTGGCACCCGCCTCCCCAGGGCTGCGCCCGGGTGAAGCGGCGTGGAGGCGGGCACAGGTGTGCTTTGCGCAGGAGAGGGTTTGAAAGAGAGTGCTTTGCTTTTAAGAGCAGTCGGATGACTTTGCTGCTGAAGATCGGTGCTTGTTCAGGGTCAGCATCTGGGCTGGATTCCAGATGTGGAGGAGGCCATTCTGAACAGCGATGCTTCGGAGAGCGACCCGGGCTCCATTATTTTATTTCTTGACCAGTGAGCATGATGATTAAATGTGAAATTAAACTTGTACCTAAATAAGATTACTAATCCCAGAGAAGAAAATTTCATTGTATAGAAAGCATGACAAAGAAGCAGACCATTAAAACCCAGCTTTATTGAGGAAAGGATGCTGTGAATAAAACTCAGTTAAAAGCGCCATGTCATTTCCATGCTCAAGACTTCGTAAGACAGGAACCCCAGGAAGAGGGGGCCGGGGGGCCCCAGGGGGGCGTGCGACGTTCTGCAGGGCCGTCCTGAGCTGTGGCTCTGCCTCACAGACGTGTCGCAGGAACTGGGAAAAGTCTGAACAGATGCAGCGGGTGTGTGTGGAACAGACCTCTGCTCGGCACTGAGTGTCGCTTTAAGAAAGAGCCGGTAAGACACTAGGACGTTGCAGCAAGCGTCTCTGAGGCCAGAACTAAAGCCTGACCACGCACCGCACTTGGCAGGAGCCGGTGAGGTTTTACTAGAACATTTTAAGGGGATGAGGAGAAACTGGAGAAGGCTGGGAGGAAACTGTGGGAATTACTCATCCCCCATGAAATGAGGGCAAATAAAGGCAAGGAGGCGCGGGCGGAGGGAAGGACAATGAAGGTCGACTGAGCGTTTTACGTTACTTACGAGAAGGTGCCGGGCCCTTTTTCCGTTTATTAAAACCTTGACCGCTGGATGGAAAGCGAGCGTGGAGGTTCTTTTCTGAGGTGGCTGGAGGCACGGGGTGGGGGCACTTCCCGGGCGTCAGGGCCCTGCTGGGGCTGAGAGGTGCAAACTCAGGAAGACCTTCAGGATTAGGTAAAGGGGCAAGAGAAGGGGGCAGGGAAGTGCAGAGGGGTTTTTTTTTCCACATTCTTCCAAGGGAGCGTTCACGACCCTAATTAATAGAAGCACTTTGCTCGCGGCTGGCAGGCGGCACGTCGAATTCTCTCACTCTTGCCCCCCGGGTCACACCAGCGGTGGTAACCGTGGGATCACAGGCCTGCCAGGTGTCCATCCTGATGGTGACGGCCATCACCGCAGGTCGAGTTGAAGCTCCTGTCCCGGGGAAGTGGCCATCGAGGCCACCGCATTGCTGGCCCCTCTCCCCCGACGAAGCCACCTCTCAGCTGCAGTGACCCATCTGGTCTAAAAACGGAGATGCATGTGTCTGAGGGGCTGCCCTCCCCTGGAGCCACCAGGGACAGGACGTTCTGAGATTCCTGTGCAACTCATCTACCCATTTGCTGCTTTGTTTTTTCTTTTTTAAATTTAAAAACGAATTTTTATTGAAGTACAGTCAGTTACAGTGTGTCAATCTCTGGTGCATGGCACAATGTGCCAGTCAGGCATGTACACACATAGATTCGTTTTCTTATTCTCTTTCATTAAAGGTTATTACAAGATATTGAATACAGTCCCCTGTGCTATACAGAAGAAACTTTTTTTAAAATCTATTTTTATACATAGTGGCTAACATTTGCAAATCTCAAACTCCCAGATGTATCCCCTCCCACCCCCTTTCCCCTGTAACCGTAGCCTGTCACCATGTCTGCAGGTCTGTCTCTGTCCCATGCATTTGCTTCTTGTCCGAGAAGATGGCAGGTTCCCTTCTCAGGGCGGCTCGGCTGTGTTTGCAGAAGCCTGTGGTTGGCAGTGGCTGGGTGGCTGCACTGGTTTAACCGTCCACTGTCTCCATCAGGACGTTTTTGAAAACAGTTTTGTGATCTCTTCTTGGTCATGTTTGGGCGAGGGGCCCCACTGTCAGTTTCGCGCCGGGACCACGCAGAGCTGGGTGCGCCCAGCATGATGGCATTTCCCATGACTCACCTGCGTCCACTCGTGAGCACCCACATGGGCCTTGAGAGGACAGGGTACAGGGTCATCTGTGGGGGAAAGGGTGTCGCTGAGTTGGGGATCGGGGCCGGGAAAGACCTCACAAAAAGGTGAGAAAAGATGGAGAAGTGGAAAAGACACGACGTATCTCAGGGACGTAGGCCACACAGTCTCACTGGATGAGGGGCCTGCTGGCTCCCACTTTGGTAGACATGGGGCTCTTACGGCAGAGGGGGGATAGAGGCTTGTGCGTGTTGGGGACCGCAGTGGTAGAAACCGCGGTGGTAGAAACAGTGAGAATGCAGTTAGCCTCGACTAGACAGACACCAGGAAGCTGGGGTTGGTGAAACAGAAGTACATGCACAAATGGTAAAAAAAAAAAAAAGCAGGTTAGCTTTTTGCATAGTTCTAAGGTAGGTAGACAAACCATCTGCCACAACACAATGTGCCCCAGGAAATCTGAGGGTGGGGTCCACGGCGACACCCACTCCCCGCCAGCGGCACACCACCCAGAGGCACTTTAGAAGGAGTCCGACTTGTTTTGGTTTTACTGTTTGTTTTACAGCCAGGTTTTAAATCTAAAGGGCCAAGTTAAAAACATTCTTTAAGATGGCAGGCCGTAATATCAGTTACATTAGCATAATAAAGTCTCGGTCAGTTTGGCCTCTGTTACTCGGAAAGTTACGACTATGCAGAAGAGAGATGAAGACAGTTGAGATCTCAATTAATCGTGAAAAAGCGTCTCCCAGGCAAATGGATAGTGTCAGCAGTACTTCAGAGACAGTTTAAATAACTTCAGAGGACACCGTGTTCTCAAGCTCAGTTAAATATGTTAAATTTGTGGCTTAACAGTTGTTATTCTGTGACAATAATTCCTGTCTCTTTATTAGAGCAGTTTGTCTGAAATAACCACTGTGAAAACTCGCCAAGTACAGTGCACGCTTGAAAAAACGATGAACTTGCTTCTCACTGGCCTGCACCCATCTGTGTGAGTTTAGGTTTTCCTCAGAGCTAATCTGGACTTACTGAGGCCGTGAAGCCTTTCTGTGCTACAGACTCATTTAAATAACGCACGTTCATGACTGACGCAGGCACGTGCGTGTCAGGGCCAGTCCTGCCGGGGGTCGCATCTGCCTCGGGGACCGGCCTTCACGACGGCGTCCGTCGTGTTGGAAACCTCTTTATCCAGAGCCACAGCTGCACGTTTACATCTTCTCCATCTGTGGTCCTTTCACTGTAAACGCGCTGTTTCCCCAGCCTTTCCTCAGCACCCCTGACAGTCCCCAATTTGGTCTGGCTTCTAGGATCTGCAGATCCCCCAGGGCTGGTTGGCACACGGGCCTGAGAGGAGTGTCCGTGGTCCTCCTCTCCCCCAAATGAAGCAGCTCCCCCCCACCCCCCACCGCCGTCTGCCATCCGCGCTCCAGCCCTCTGCGGAGTCATCCCATCTCCCCCCACCTCCTGGTTCTACTGCGTCCAAATCCCAGGACCCATCAGAACACTTCGGTGGCACTCTGCCTTCTCTGTTTTATCTTCCTCTTATACCTGAGAATTTCTTCTTTTAAAATTCTAGCCCACTGAGCATCTGGCCCAATGCCAGATACTTTGGGAGACACGACCCAGACCTGTGCTCCAACAGTGACCACCGCACTTTTCTGGTCCCAGGACTGATGCTCGTAAACAAGAGAGCAAACTTGTAAGAAGTTAGAAAAATGAAGGAAATGGAGACTGGAGCGTAACAGGTTTCCCTTTATATCTGAACATGTCATGATGTCACTCGTAAAAGCTCTTTTCCAGGTTTTGTGCCAGTGTCAGGAGTACTTCGCCCGTGCCTTGGACGGTGCTGTTTGGGTCAGGACTCCCTTGGCAGTGTGCGGTGGTCCCCGCCCGGCGCAGTGCTGGGGAGTGGGTGAAAAATCACTCCCCCACCAGAAATTCCAAGGGGAGCAGAGACAGGCAAGATCCAATTATCCGAGCTGGATGTTGGCCAGAGCACCGGGTTGTGACTCTTGGAGCAGAGGCAGGACTGATGACAGGGGCAGCCGATGGTGGCAACTGAGAGCTGCTCTTCCTGATTTAACCCCCCAAGAATGCAACTGGACAGACCGAGACCACAGGCTCGAATACATCACTGTGTGTCAGGCTGCTCGGAGGCTCCCGGATGACCAATGATGGTAGGAAACTTCTCCAAACCTGGTTTATAATGAAGAACAGCAGGCCATGGAAACTTCTAGAATGTTTTCCCTGACAGGATGATTTAGGTTTTTTTCTTAGCTCTCCTCTGACTTGTGAAATCCAGAACGATTTTTCAAAAAAATCAAGGGTTTCTCCCTCTGACAGAAAAAGATAAATTGACTGTTCTTTGGTTGTTAATTATCTTTCAGAAATTCCTGAGATAAGTCGTTCAAGAGTGATTTTCAGCAGAAGAGTTTCAGAGTTCTGAGTTCCCATCCCACTTATCCATCTTTCCTCTGTGCTTTTGCTTGTTAAATTAGTTAACTTACTTAAAATGCGTAATGTCCTTATTTCCAGAGACTCTGAGGTACCGTTCTCTGTTCAGACACCTCAGAGTCTGACTGACTGATGCAGAATGGTGTTGTCATCAGAGATTCCTTACATTCAGAAAGTGTTAGTTTCTGATTTTTTAAAAATCTCCTGAGAAACATGTGCATCTGCCATGAAACAGCACTTTTGGGAGCACCCTTTGACAGGCTTTAAAAAGTGCCGTTGGAGTCAGTGTTTCGTTTAACACGTTACCCTGTTAAATGATACCCACTTGTTACCTTACACAGGGATAAATTTGTTAATTCAAGGGCAACAGAATAGGAATTCTATCTTTGTAACTTCTCTAATGAAGAAATATCTTTGAAGAAAAGAAAGGAACAAAATAGGTACCAGAAAGTCCATGCTGTGCGCACCCCGTCCCCAGCAACCCTCCCTTTGTCCTGGTCACACCGTGTCATTTGCTGATGTCACTCTTTATCACTGAGTGAAACAACTCTTCTTGCACATCCTTCTTTCCCAGAATGCACCTGCCCTAGAGTCCACTTCCGTGTGATGTCTGGTTGACCACTTAAGACCTAACTCAGTGGACATGGGGAGGTCGCCCTGTGTCCAGATTGCAGCTGCAATCCTCGTCCTCCCACCACGAATTCAAAGCCCTTTCCACCGCGTGCCGTTGTTTCTTGTGTCAACAGCTCTGCAGAGGCTATCCTCCAGGAAGGAGAAGCTGAGACACAAAATGATTTTCAGCAGAAGAGGACTGTTTTTGTGCCCTGGCGCATGCAGTCCGTAGAAGAGAAAAGTCGAGGGTTTGGAGGGCTGGTACTCTGAGGCCCATGACCGCTGAGAAGGCAGGACCTCTTCAGCTGGTGCATGAGGCTGAGTTTCTTGGCAGCCAGCCTGGCAAGTGCTGGAAAGAGTGGTCTTTCTTGGCAGCGCCTCCCTATGGAGAAGGTTTAATTCCATAGCTCATCTAGCTGACAGTGACTTAGCTCTACTTTTACCTAAATGAATATGGATGAAATGATCTCTTTACTTATCTTCTGACTCTACCATCGAGGGCATTTCTATATGAACTCTTTCAATATATGAAACCAAAGAAGCGAGTGGAGACTCATGCAGCAAGCAGGTCACTATGCAGGAAAGAGAGAGGACAGCGGGCAGGACTCGGGTCAGGTCCTGCTAAGGAAGGTGATCTGTGTCCTGCAGGAGTTTTGTCTGAGACTTAGAGAATTAATTTTTTATGACTTATTTATTTATTTCTAAAAATTAAAAAAAATTAATTGAAGTGGAGTTGATTTACACTGTTGTCAGTTTCAGGTGCACAGCAGAGTGATTCAGTTGTGTGTGTGTGTCTGTATCTGTACGTCTGCAGAGATGCATATATATATTCTTTTTCAGATTTTTTCCATTACAAGTTATTACAAAACACAGAATAGAGTTCCCTATGCTATGTAGTAGGACCTTGCTGTTTACCTGTTTTATATATAATAATGTGAATATATTAATTCCAAACTCCTAATTTATCCCTCCTTTCCCCACTGGTAACCATAAGTTTGTTTTTGATGTCTGTGAGTCTTTTCTGTTTTGTAAATATTTTCAATTATAACATTTTTTTTTAGATTCCACACATAAGTGATAGCATATATTTGTCTGTCTCTGTCTTACTTACTTCACTTAGTATTATCATCTCCAGGTCTGTCCACGTCACTGTGCATGGCATTATTTCATTCTTTTTTATGGCTGAGTAGTATTCCATTCCATAGATATACCACAGATTCTTTACCCAGTCATCTGTCAGTGGACATTTAGGTTGTTTCCATGTCTTGGCTGTTGTAAATAGTGCTGCTGTGAACACTGGTGTGCAGGTGTGTTTTCAAATTAGAGTTCCCTCTGGATAGATGCCCAGGAGTGGGATTGCCGGATCATACGGTAAGTCTATTTTTAGTTTTTTAAGGAACCTCCATACTGTCCTCCAAGGTGGCTGCACCAATTTACATCCCCACCAGCAGGGTAGGAGGGCTCCCTTTTCCCCACAGCCTCTCCAGCATCTATCGTTTGTGGACTTTTTGATGATGGCCTTTCTGACTGGTGTGAGGTGGTACCTCTTGTAGTTTTGCTTTGCATTTCTCTGATCATTAGTGATGCTGAGCACCTTTTCCTGTGCCTATTGGTCATCTGTGTGTCTTCTGTTTAGGTCTTCTGCCCATTTTAAGCTAATTTTTAATTTAAAAAACTCACTGACAGGCTTGTGGACAATGTCTGCCCAAGACAAAACCGCAGTAGCTCTGAGAACCACCGCAGCATTCATACCGGTCAGTATTTACCGAGAGCTTGGAAGGCATATCAGTCCGATGTTTCACGCATATTCATTCACTTAATCTTCGCTGCAGCCCTGTGAGGAGGGGCCGTTGTCTCTGTGCTTTAGAGATGTGCATCTTGATGCTAAATGTGCCAGGTCTATGTAGCTTAGGTGTCACCACAGCAGCACAGTGAAGCCAGTTGTCATGCTGAAGCCAGAGGTACACAGGAACATACCCGTGTACACATGTACACGTTTACAAGAATCTTACTGGAACAAAATTCTCTTTACGATGCTCTCATTATAAGGTGGGCTGTACTGAATGTGATTTGCTGTTAAAGGAACCAGGAGTAAATTATTGTAAAGTTGCTGTCCCATGTCACGGAACACACACACACAGACCCCCCCCCCCAACACCATCTGTGTCCAGTCTGAACGAGGCTCAGGTTACCGGAATGAATACAGGTGATCGGAATCTTTCTCCACCCCCTCGTCCGTTCAGTCTTGGGAGGCAGTGCTGTGTCACTTCTCCTCCCAGAGGCTCCCCGACGCCTGACCGCCGGCCGCGGAAGATGCTAAGGGGCCCTGCCTGAACTCGCCCTCCGCGGCTTGGCTGCGGCTGTAGGGTGAGGGCACATCGGGAAGGATGGCGCCCACCTTCCCCCCGTGCCCATTTCCAGCCCGACAGAGACAGGAGCTAGAATCCGAGCGCTGGAGCCCCGCGGGGGCGCCGTCCACTCTGCACCCTGCGGGGGGTGTCTGAGACCTGCAGTTCCGCGATCTGGGACTAAAATCAGTCCTGCCCTCGCGCCCGTGTCCCGGGCTCCCTTTCCTCCATCTTGGCATTGAGTTTTGGTGGATTCATCTTTCAGGCTCGCTTTCCTTATTAAACACAGATCAGGTAGGATCGAACCTCGGAAGCAGTTACCAGCCCTACGTTTGCCGTTAGGTTTTGCGCATCCCCTCGGGGGAAGTGTCCTTTTCCTGTTGGGCTCTGCTACGGCGTGTACGCAGCCGAGGCGGGCGAGGGGCCGGTGGCCCAGGGCCCCGGGCAGGCGGCCTGGCCCCGGCCGTCCCGCTGGCAGGAAAGCTCCTCGCGGCCCAGAGGAAACAGGCGCGCTGGGCTTTCTTGCCACTAACGGCGGGTCAGAGCCACGGAAGGTTCTCACTCGGCTCAGGACCAGGAGGTCCCTCAGCCCCAGTCGCCCAGGCCTCACTGCGCCTGTTCTCTTCATCAGCCTTCCCTGTTCGCGGCGGCGGGCTTGGAGAGGAGCCTCGCGCGCGCTTTCCGTGTCTACTTGACCCTTACTTTCCCTCCGTGTTGATTTCCCTCCCCTTTATTTTAAATTTAGTTTCACTCTGGCGCAGGGCACGTTCTCAGCCGTCCTCCCGGGGCTACGTAGGCGCACGCCCGCCCGAGGCCCGCAGTCGGACGCCCCGTGGTCTCCAAGCCGTCGGGGGCGCGGCTGCGCGGGGCGGGCTCGGAGCGCACGCGCGGGGCGACGATGGCCCCCGGGGCCGCAGGAGGGACGGGCCCCGCCGGCGCGGCTGCGTCCGCCGGTCGTGGACGCACACCGAGGAGGGCAATGCGTGTCTTCACGACGACGCACCTGACAAGGAGAGAGCCCAGTGATTTATGCTCGCTGTTCAAGGGGATCAAATCCAAACAGGGAGCGGATTCTCCTTTTTCCCGACTGGACTGATTGCCTGGTCCTGTCCGGCCCGTGGCACGGGTGGGAGTGGAGCGCGGCGCGGGCAGCCGCGGGCTCCGGTGCGCCTGGAGACGGGCGGCGCCTCCCCGATGGCGCGGGGGCGGGCGGGGCCGCCGTCCTGGAGAGGAGACTGAGGCTCTTGGAAAGGCAGCAGTGCGGCCCCGTGACCCCTGGGCGAACAGTGAGCTGCTCTGTGGCCACCTCCCCAGGCAAAATACTGGGTTGCGGAAAATATTCCTGCCTTAAGTTAATAGAACCCGAAAAAATTTTAAATAAACATCGCAACGTTGAGGGAAAGTGTTTCATTCCAAAATGAAACTGGATTTCAGCTTCTCCGTGTCAGGACCAGTTTGTGACAGTCTGTTTAGAGTGTCAGGAGCGGGCCTATGGGTAGTCTGTCAGAGAGAATAAACACAGTCTCAGCAGTGAGGAAAAAATTGTGTAATTTAGAGACGTCGTCTGAGTCTGCTAACGTGAAACCGGCAGTGCGTCCAGGACCACGCGCCGTGGCCCGTCGTGGTCTGCGCGTCCACACTCCATGTGTTTACTCAGTGGGGTTTCCATCTGGAGGGTTGGGGACAGAGCCCTGGGCTAGGGCGCTGGGCGGGTCCTGCGGACTGGTGTCGTCCGCACTTGGGAGATGCCCTTGGAATCTGTGATGGGGTCACCAGCTCTGCCATCCCTAGGGGCTGGTCCACCCAGAGCGCTTACTCCAAGGCTGCCCAGCCCCCTGTGCTCGTGCTGGCCGCCGTGGGGCTGGGGTGAGCCCATCACCGAGGCGAAGTCAGCGAGCGCCCAGGACAAACCCCAGGTGGAGACATCTGTCTCCTGCTGGGCTGATGGGCAGGGAAGGGGGACTCAAAGTTCCTGCCACCTCTTTCTCCAGGGTGAATAGACCTCCCAGCTCAGTCTGCTGCCTCGAAAGGAAGATCTCAGTTCCTAGAACCCTCGCTTGGCTGCTCCCTCCGGCTTTGCTCCCGGAGGGTGTGATCTTCATCCTCTGAAAACTCACGGTAGGGAGGAGCCCCTCCTCTGAGCTCAAGTTCCAACCTCGTGGTCTCCGACATGCCTTTGGTTGCCCTAACAAGCTTTGTCCTGACTCTTCCCGTGTAAAAGCCACGCTGGGAAAGGGCACCTGAGACACGCGGGCATCGCTTTCTCCCACGTGGTCCACTGCGCTCAGCATCCCCACCGTCAGGTGGCCGTGGGTCCTGAGCATCACGTCCTCAGACAGTTCAGGCTGATCTGGTGTGCGTGGGCTACCTGAGCTGTGGTTCCTGAGGATTTAATTTAACTGGTGTTTTGTCAGCTGGGAAAGTTTAATCCAGCTGGTACTCAAATCACTGGGTCAGACTTTCCACAGGAAGGCATCCTTGCACCTCCATCCCCTTTTATGGTTAACAGCACTCTGTGTGCTACGGCCCGGGGACCTGCGTGTCATCCAGGTCAGCTGATGGCTCAGACCCTTGAGTAAACAGACGGACTGCTGCATGTGCAGCTCCACGTGTGAGCAGACTACCTGGTGGAGCAGTGGGATGAAGCAGGCCCAGAAGCCCCCTGCGGTGTGTGTGGTGTGGGGTGTTCCAGTGGGCATCGTCGTTCTGCAGTTTGATGTAAGCGGTTTTGTAAAGCCCCGTCGGCTGAAGTGTAGGCGTTCCCAGTGCCTGAGGGCTGCCTTTGCTGATCCCCCAACCCATATTCCCCTCCGGCATTCAGGCACCTGCTGGAAACGGGGAGACTTGGCAGAGGCCGACCACAGGGAGGTGGTTGTTATGCTGTGAGAATGCACCACATCTGCGCCTGTTCTCCCGGGAAAACTTGCTGCTCAGGATCTGGGTCAGGATCCAGATAAGTCACTCCTGGTGGGGGTGTCTTGCTTATCTCCAGCTCGGGGCTCCGTCTCCTTCACTGGCGCTGCCTTGTCAAAGGTTTGTAGGGTAGTCAGCTACAGTGTGTCAGATTTTGGTGTTAGGAGGAAAAAAAAGATTCGTGGGGCAGGAAGACCAGTCGTACACAGCCTGGTCTGATTCCCCAAACTCAGCAAAAATCTGTCCTTCCCAACAAACCTGATCCCTCAGGCGCTGGAGTCACCTGTGGGAAGCATCTGGCCCCGAGCTGGTTCCAGTAAGTACGGGGCTATTGGTGTCAGGAAGTTGGAGGAGAAGTGGGTGAACCCCACCCGAGCGAGGCGCTGAGCGTCCCTGGAGAAAACGGGCTTTGAGCTAAAGTATTGAGAACAAGTATTGAGGAAGACGGGGTGGGCGGAGCCGAGATGACGCTCCAGGTGAGGCCAGCGCCCTGGCGCCAAGCAGACAAGGAACTGTGCAATCGGTCACCCTGAGAGTGTGTGGAAGGGCTCGTATTCAAGGAGGAGGTTGATGGGGCTTCTTTGGTTTTGTTTTTACGTTTAATCATATTGTTACACTTTTCTAAGGAGGATGGGGTGTCCAGTTACTGTCATTGATTGTAGATCCAAGTGAGACACACCTGTAAGCTTGTCTTCAGAGAGCCCGCCCTTTTCCTGAAGCCCCCCAGGGCCTCGGCTCCCGGAGTCAGGCTCATCCCTGTCGCTGTTCGGGCACCGAAGGCAGAATAGGGGAGGGCGGGGCTGCCGGCCGTTCAGCTGGTTACAGAGTGGACTCTAGGTTGCACGTGCAGGCTCAGGAGATCAGTGCTCATCGCCAGGGCCACGATCCACCACCACCCCCTTGTGCAGCGTTTCCAGAGTCGATGCTTCATAGACACAGTTGCAGTTCTGGAATCTTAACACACCTTCATGGGAGCGTTTCACGTGGCAGGAGGCTGTCTGATACTTCATTGATTGATGGTTGATTGAGTTGGTTAATAGTTAATGGCTGAGCCCAGGATCATGAGACATAACATCCCGTATTAACACTCCAGACCAATAGCCAGGGCTTCCTTAATTTGATGAATTTCCAAAACCTGAGTAGGGCAAGTGGCAAAGGCTGGCTGAGGTGCAGAAGTGCTCTCTGAGCGCGGCCACGCCATTCTGGTCTTGGCTGGGCTTTTGTATGAAGAGGGTGCGGTCTGGTCAGAGGTTGGGGACCTGGGGGCCTCGGTGCGGCCACTGTCCAGCAGCGAGTCCTGAAATCTGTCCCTTGAGTCTCTGCTCATCAGAAGGAAGGGGTAAAGCCCCCCACCTCCCAGGCTCCCCGAGGCGGAGCTGAGGCCGTGTCTGTGGGTTTGCTCAGCACAAGGCTCGGGGCTGCGATGGTGCATGCTGACTGAGACGGGCTGACAGCCACGTCCATGGGATGTTCTCCCAGTGAGTGGGGGTCTCAGAGCCCCGCCACTTCCTCCCAGGCTGTACTGGACATCTTGGATACTTAGACCTCACCAAAAAGAATCATGGTTTTATTTTTTTTAATTAAAGAAAAATATTTTGAGTTACCATTGGTGTATAACATTATATAAGTTTCACACGTACTGCATTATATTTCACTTCTGTCTACACTGCCGTGTGCTCACCACCAAGATTTAGTTTCCATCTGTCACCACACAGTGGACCCCCTTTACCTATTTAACACCCTCTTCCCTCCCTTCTCCACTGGTAACTTCTGTGTAGCTAGGTGTTTGTTTTGGTTTTGTTTTTTAATTTATTTTGTTTGGCTTTTGTTTATTTGTTTTTTAGATTCTCCGTATGAGTGAAATCATATGCTATTTGACTTTCTCTTTCTGACTTATTTCGCTTAACGTAATACCTTTCAAGTCCATCCATGCTGGTGTAAATGGCATTATTTTATTCTTTTTTATGGCTGAGTAGTAGTCCACTGTATAAATACACCACAGCTTCTTTATCTGGTCATCTTCTTTTTGACAGTTAGGCTGCTTCCATATCTTGGCTGTTGTAAATGTGTTGCTGAGAACACTGGGGTGCATGTGTCTTTTCAAATTAGTGTTTTCATATTCTTTGAATAAATGCCCAGAAAGTGGGATTGCTGGATCATACAGAAGTTCTACTGTTAATTTTTTGAGGCCTCTCCATACTAGCCCCATAGTAGCTGCACCAGTTTGCAAGGACTTGCTTAGATTGTAGAGCTATTTAGAATATGTGTTTCTAAAAGAGGGCCTGTAACCGAAGCGGGAGGTTAGCGTTTGCAGCTGACTCCCAAAGGTCAAGCTGCCAGATGTCCAGGCAGCCTGACGGCTTGGGGATGTCCCTGCAGGGGGGTGTGCGTTTACACCCTACGCACTGCGCGGATGTCGGCCGTCTTGGGCCTCGTCCTCTGGAGGCTTTATTGCAGAGATGCTCGGTTGGTGACGACAGTGGTGGGTTTCTCTCGGGGCGGGGGCTGGGGGCCAAGTTACAATCAGTGTGGCCCTGAGGCCTTAACCTTAACCCTTGCATTGAAAATTGATTAAAACTGGGACTTCTTCCTAAGATGTGGACATTCCAGCAAATACTGGGGTGAGTCCAGGTCCCGAGTCGGCTGACCAGAGTCTGCCGGCGTTTCCTCGAGGGTGGGGCCACTTCTACCTCTTGCCCTCCGGTCACTCCCCACCTCCTTGCGGAAATGCGGTCAGGAAGGCAGTGCCGGCGGGGCGGGAGGAGGAGCCCGCAGAGGAGGGCTGGAGGAGCTGCCGTCTCCGACGTCCGAGCGGTCCTGCAGTCCGCAGTGTTGCGTTGTTGTGAATCATTCTGTTTGTACCTCAGACAAAGAGAAGAGTTCCAAACGTAGGCAGAGAGTTGCAGTGATGTGAGGAGGAAGCACTTTTTTTCCTGCAGAGGAGAAAACGGCTCCCGTGGGCTGTTGCTCACACGCGCTTCCTGGGAGAGGGCCCTGGCGGACCGCGGGATCCCGACGGCTTGGCTCCACTGCCCCAGAAATGTTTCAGAAGGTTGACATTTCCGGTGTAGAGAGTCTTCTTTGTTTAGATTCAGCCCCAGTTTCTCATCTCATTCATCAAATTGTCGACTTAGTGCACCATTTTTGGCTCGGGGTGGGGGCAGGTCTAGACGTAGAGGAAAAAAATCAAAACATGTTGCTTGAGTCACTTCCAAAATGTGGCCGGACCTTCTGCTTCTGCAAGACCCAGTCTTGGGTGACTTGCCCCAGTCCTGCCAAGACTGTAGCTGCTTCCTTCCACAGGGAAGGAAGAGAAAGCCACTGAGGCAGCTCTTTCCTGCTGCAGTCATCTGGGAAGGTTTACGTGAACCCTCGCATTGAAAACTGACTAAAACTGGGACTTGTTCCAAAGATGTAGACGTCCTAGCAAGCACCTGGGCACTTCCTTGAAGGTGGCGTCCCTGCCGCCTCCTGCCCCTCGTGTCTGTTTTAACTTTCCCCCCAGATCATGAGACGGCAAAGGCTCAGAGATGGCCCAGGTCCCTGTTCCACTGGGATGCTGGTGGGGGAGTTCCCCAGAAATGTGGGCGGGGCAGCCCCAGCCTTTGTGCAGACTCCCCCCGCCCGTCACCTTCACTTTGTTTCTGTGTTTGGGGCTCTGCAAGGGGAGCACTGCATGCCTTTGGGTAATTAAAACCCCAGCTGGCTCAGACTCACGTTCGGGTGACGTTGGCTGCGGCTCACCGGGCATTGCGGCCGTGTCCCTCGCCTCCTGTTTTCTCTGGTTCGTTGTGGGCCAAGGGTAGTTCTGTGGTTCATGACTCTTGGAAGGATCTCCACCCCATCTCCATGGCAGTGTTTGTGGGTGATGGAGGGGTCTGACCCAGCCGGATGAACAAGGAAGGAAAACAGACGGTGAAGGCCGGGCAAGCCGGGAGCCTCCGCTGACTCGACGGAGCGGCCAAGCCCGGAGCTCCCCCGCCACACCCACCCCGGGGCCCGCGCGCCCGCCGTGAGTCGCGTGCTGACTGCCGCTAGGAAGCTGCGGAAGTCAGGGTCCCCTAGACGTTGTGGGATGGTCCAAAAACGCTTGCTCACTGCTCATCTTGTAAGAGTTTAGTAAAATCCAGCCTCACTTGAAATCAAACCCAGGTCATGGCTGCTATAAAATATAATTTACAAGCACATCGTGGAGTGCAAGCTTATTTTTTTTGACAGAGACGAATGGGTTTTTACTGGTCTGTGGTTTGAATATACGGGCCATCTATCTTGTTGTTAAGCCCGTGTTCTTTCTTGAATTCCTCATTGCGCTTACAAGAGACTGTCAGAGCAAACTGCCGAAAGTAAAAGTGAACGAACCAGGAGTTTGGAGAGAAGGATTTCTGTTTGAACGGAAGATGTTCCTTAAATTACACCTGGGGGGAGGAAAGGAGAGAAAGCAGCCTTGCTGTGTGTGGGCACCTGGACCGAGTCCGTTCTCCTGGCCTGCGCAGTGGGTGTGCGCTGGGCTGCGGGATTTTCACACCGAGTTCTTGAGACAGAGGAGACCTCCCTGCACCTCTGGGTCCCTGTACCCGGCTGTGTCTTGCTACACAGCTGAGAGTCCATCAGACATCCTGCTGGGATACATCCCACCGGTGGGGGCACAGATGCGGCCCCTCCGCTGCAGGGTCCTGGGCAGTCCATGTGCCCGTGTCCCCCGTGCAGCGGCCGCGGGGCGGTTACCACTGGGGCTGGGGTGGGAACAGTGTTGCTATTTTGTTTTCACAGACCTGAAACACTTGGTAATTGGCACTTACAGGGACAGCCCTGGTTTAGTCCTGCAGGAAGGTGGCCCATTGTCTCAGGAACTATTCCAGGAACATGCCCAGAAACGCAAGCCTGCACTGATGGTCCACTTGGGGTGGGGGGTGGCTGGGCAGTGAATAAACAAGCTTGCGGGGCCAAAACCAGGAGGGGTGCTTCCACACCCGGTGCAGGAGCCCAGCTTTCTGTTGTTTTATGTGAACACGCACAGTCCTTGGGCACGGTGGCCGCGACTTTCCGGGGACCGCGTGTGCGGTGGTCAGAGCCCCTCCCCTGGGTGCTGTCCTCCCCGCACGGCCCCACCGTCCCGCGTCCACACGGAGAGCAGAGGGAGGCCCGCGCAGCCCCAGCTCACCACGCGCCCGAGGGAAGCGGCTCTGGGGCCCAAGTCCCCAGGTGATATGAGAGAAAGCACTGGCTGTGTGAGGTGGAAGTGTAGGGGCTGGAAGGTGCAAGTTAGTGGATTTCACACAAACCCCAGGTGCAAGGACCTCCTCTGTGAGCCCCGGGCCCCAGGCAGGGTGCGCGGGCCCCAGCTGGGATGGGCGTGTTGGACGTGATTGAGGACAGTCAGTGCTCGGGAGACGACACACGGCTCAACATTTCACCGAGGGGTTTTGGACTCGGAAGGAGCCCTGTGTCTGGCTGGGGGTGGCGGTGGGTTCGCGCTGCTTGCTGGCAGGTGGCAAGGTCAGGAGCAGGCATCTCTGTTTCAGGGGTGTGGGTGCCGAGGGCAGAGGGTGTGGCCACCAGCTCCTGGGCTGCAGTCCCCTGCTGTGCGCTCCCCTCAGGGTCCCCCACTGCGTGCTCCCCTCAGCCCCCCCCACCCCGCACTCCTCGCGGGGGGCCCCCCCAGCCCCGGCTTAGTGGCGGCTCGGTGGCTGTGGATGTTTGCCTTCTTTTCTCCCCGGATGGTGGTGCTTCACACGGTAAGAATGAGAATGGCTGCAGTTTTATTTCCCTTTTCTGTAAACGATCAGCCCCGTGAACGGTTTTATTCGATGCCTCACTTCCCCTCCTCGTCCGCACGAGGAGGGCCTCCCACCAGGGCACTAACCCGCTTTATCTGCACGTGTGGACCCAGGTGACGTCCGGGGTCCGGGAGGAACGTGGTTTGCGCCTGGGCCCCGTCCCAGGCCCCAGTAACACGTGGGGAGAGAGCAAAGCGCACGAGCAACCTGTGATTAACACTTACTTTCAGGTAAAGGTGATTTAGAAAAAATTTACAAACCACTTAGCTGCTTGTTTGTAGTTTGAAATAGTGTACGTGAAATTAAGGGGCTTAATATCCTGGTGCCTGAGGTTCGCGTAGAGTTATTGACCTTGAGGTTCTGTTAGTCTTCAGGCAAGAGTGCGTTTCATCCTTCGACAAGACGCAGTCATCAGCACCCTCCTTCTGTTTCTAGAGGAGCAGCTGTAACTTCCCGGCTGCTGCTCACAAGCCCTGAAAGCAGCAAATGGTGGGTCTCGTTTCTGGGGGAAAATGTGTTCACATTCCTCTGCGGAAAGAGCACAAATTAGGCTTCCCTGAAAATTTCTGATAAATTCTGAAAATTTGGGGAGAAGGCCTGGTCTTATGTGTGTGTTTAAAATCCTGGCTTTGCTGCCATAAAACTTTGATCCTCAGAGATTTCAGGCTGCAAGGAGAATTTTCAATCTACCCAAGTTCCTCTGTCTCGTATTTTTCACCGAAGACACTACACAGGCCTTTGCGTGTCCAGTTCCTCCACTAAAGTTCTGACCAAGTCTGGAAAAGTACAGCCCTTGCAGGCTTCCGCTCAGCCCAGATGTCACGGCCTTGGGCCATGGGAGAGTGGACGCCTGCATCCCCCGTCCTGCGTCACCTCCTGCGTCTCACCCTGCGTCTCACCTCCTGCGTCTCACCTCCCAAGTCTCACCTTGAGTCTCACCTCCTGCGTCTCACCTCCCGAGTCTCACCTCCTGTGTCTCACCCTGCGTCTCACCTCCCGCGTCTCACCTCCCGAGTCTCACCTCCTGCGTCTCACCTCCCAAGTCTCACCTTGAGTCTCACCTCCTGCGTCTCACCTCCCGAGTCTCACCTCCTGTGTCTCACCCTGCGTCTCACCTCCCGCGTCTCACCTCCCGAGTCTCACCTCCTGCGTCTCATCCTGCGTCTCACTCACCTCCTGCGTCTCACCTCCTGCATCTCACCCTGCATCACCTCCTGTGTCTCACCTCCTGCGTCTCACCTCCCGAGTCTCACCTTGAGTCTCACCTCCTGCGTCTCATCCTGCGTCTCACTCACCTCCTGCGTCTCACCTCCTGCATCTCACCCTGCATCACCTCCTGTGTCTCACCTCCTGCGTCTCACCTCCCAAGTCTCACCTTGAGTCTCACCTCCTGCGTCTCACCTCCCGAGTCTCACCTCCTGTGTCTCACCCTGCGTCTCACCTCCCGCGTCTCACCTCCCGAGTCTCACCTCCTGCGTCTCACCTCCCAAGTCTCACCTTGAGTCTCACCTCCTGCGTCTCACCTCCCGAGTCTCACCTCCTGTGTCTCACCCTGCGTCTCACCTCCCGCGTCTCACCTCCCGAGTCTCACCTCCTGCGTCTCATCCTGCGTCTCACTCACCTCCTGCGTCTCACCTCCTGCATCTCACCCTGCATCACCTCCTGTGTCTCACCTCCTGCGTCTCACCTCCCGAGTCTCACCTTGAGTCTCACCTCCTGTGTCACCTCCTGCATCTCACCTCCTGCGTCTCACCTCCTGCGTCTCACCCTGCGTCACCTCCTGTGTCTCACCTCCTGCGTCTCACCTCCCGAGTCTCACCTTGAGTCTCACCTCCTGTGTCACCTCCTGCGTCTCACCTCCTGCGTCTCACCTCCTGCGTCTCACCCCCTGAACGTCACCTCCTGCTTTCCTACCTCCCCCATCCAGCCGCCCCTCTGCTGCTCCTCACAGGGAATCCTAAGATGCCATGCCACAGTTCTTTGACAGACATGTGACACATACCTGGTCAAAATTTAGAGAAATTTGTTCCCCATTGGTTGACTTCCAAATTTAGAGAGTTAAAACTATGAAAAGAGAAGTAGATGATTATAGTGGAGTGACTTAAGTGCGCAGGTGCACACACACACAAAAACCCTCAGAGGGATGTGAGAAAATCAGAGAAAGGTGTTTGAGTTTCCATTTCACTTTAACATGTGTCTCACCTACGCTAGTTTTCTATACATCTGAAATGAGCCAGGCACTTGAAGACTGTAAGCTGCCCCCTGTAGGTGCTTTAGAGCTAGATTAACTAGTGGCCTCGTCCCTCAGCAGTTTTCACCCCATTGTCACCCAGTCGACCAGTGGGATCCCCTCCCGTCTCCCTGCCCGGCACCCCCCTCCTCTCCCGGTGCGATGCTCAGGCCGCAGCTGTGCATTGATGCTGGCTAACATGGGTCCAGACCGGTCATCACCTAATGTCTTCCCTGATACCTGATGAGGAAATGGCCACCCTGCCTCTGACGGGGAGTGTGCCAGGTGCCGCGAAGGAAGGGGGTGTTGGCTAAGATACCGAGGAGAGCTGCGAGATGTGGTTGAGGCAGCAGCCCTGAAAAGGTTTCAACCTGCATTTGAGAGAAAAAGGGAAAAGAAGGAACTATATGAGCAAATTTGCTGAAGTCAGTCGTTCCTGTTGACAAGCTTGTGTTTTACAACAAGGTGCTTCCTCGGCGCTGCAGGACACCTGCACTCGGACAGATAACAAGTCAGCTTCCTAAGACATCGGCTGTGACCCAGGCTCCCGGGAGGCCCTGTGCCCGGGCCGAGGAGGGCCAGCCTGCTCCGATGAGCAGCTGGGGCCGAGCGCACGAGGCCGGGGCCGTGCCGCCCGCCTACCAAGGGCCAAACCCGGCACGGGAACCTAACAGGGTGTCAGTATGTCACTCGGATTCTGCAGGTGAATGAAATCAACTGAGCGTCTTCAAGCCAAGCTGTGTGTTTTATGTCGCCACGGGTTTGTAAATAAATTGTGGTAGTAATGCAGCTGCTAGCTTTGAAAAGGACAGCCCTGTTTCCTCCCTCTGCAGACATTTCTCTACACGGTCTCGGTGGAAGCGGCAGGTGTTCCAGGTGTGGGGCCGTCCCTGTGCGGAGCCTGCCCCGGCCCGAGCTCTGCTCTTCGTCCGGGAGGGAACAAGCTTGCAGGTGGAGCTGCCCCTCAATAAAGAGTGCCTCTGTGCTGTCACAGAGCCTGCGGGCTACGGTTTCAAGGACACAAGATGTGTGGGAAGGAGGCCGTGCCGGCAGACGGGGGGTGGGGTGCTGGGAGGAGGCCCGGCGCCTTTGTCAGCCCGGGGTCCTGTCAGGTGGACACTCGGGGTCCTGGTGGACGACTCGCTGAGGTGAGCCCAGGCTGTGGGAGGCTGTGTGGTCACGAGGCGTGGTCTGCGGGCATCACCGGACCCACGGCGTCTGCCAGCCAAGGGCGTGGCTGGGGGGAGGCTGCACCTCCCTCCGTGGCCTGGGGGGGGAGTCCCCTCTCACCTCCAGCTCTGCCGCTCCTGAGAGGACGCGTGCATTTCCTAGGGAGGAATTTTGATTTCACTTTCCTTCTGTCATTTCTCCAATTATGAAAACTCTCCTCTTAATAATGAGCTCCCTAAGTTTTCTTTCTGATTTCTCCTCATTTTTCCAAACATCGTGTCAGGATGAACATGACTGGGAACCTCGCATTCCCATTGGGAAAAGCCCCCCCAAGAGGTGCTCAGCCCTGGGAGCTGAAGTAGAGTCAGTGAGCAGAGCTGGGGTCCTTCCCCCACCCCCGTGCTGGCTCTCGCTGGCCTCCGATTCCCACCCAGACCCTGGACGCCTGGGAACTGTTTTCCAGGAATGTCATTGTAATGAACGCCGCCCCGTCCCCCTTCATTCCTGCACTTGCTTGGAAGTGACCCTGGTGTCCCTGTTCCATTTGTGGTTGTACTTGAAACTAGCAGGCATGCTTCTCAAAGTTCGAGGTCCCCCGGCACCTCTGCCTTCCCGTCGAGGGAGGCGAGCACGTGGGCCTGCCAGCTGGGATCCGGTGCATCTGGGAGGGTCGCTCACCACCGAATCCCAGCGCCTCCCTCTGGGGCCCAGCCAGCACTTGTGGAGCAAACAACACTCATCAGCAAGTCGACTTGGGGTGTGTGATTCCTGATTATTCATACCAAAGTCTGTGTGTCCACGGAGTGTGGGACGGAGGTCCCCTGGTCTTGGAGGTGCCGCCATCTGTCTCTCTGGGCCTCAATCACTTTTTCCTTTTCTTTACTCAAATGAAGTTCAGTGTCTTTGCCAATAAACATGAGAAGGATCCTTTTTGGGGCTGAAGTACCTCTCAGCTGTGAAATACGATCCTTAGCAGGAAGATGGTGTGTTTCAGTCTGTAATTTACACCGCAGTGAAAAACAAACCAGGACAGCAGGATTGAGTTCATATTTCTTGTTTTAGGAGTAGATTAAATTTTTATGGTAACTTTTTTGCATTAAAGTGTTCTAAAGCTTTTAGATGCTGTTAGCCTTGGGTTTCATGATGAGTATGTATCCTTTTCTAATTAAAAATCTTGTGTTATTTTACCTCTTTTGGGGGATATGATTAAATTAACAGCAAAACGTAACCTGGGTAGACCCCCGCTGAAGTCACACTCAGCTGTTCAGCCCTGAGCAGTGCTTAATCAGCTCAGTCCTTCCCCAGACACCTGTGTGTTTCTGCATCTACACCACGTCCCTCCTTGGGCATCTGGATGCCAGGGGGTGTGGGAATTCGCAGGCCCTGGGGTAACAGGAACGGGTGGATTGTGCACCCCCCAGGGACATCCCTGCTGAGGGGCTATGACGTTCTCCTGCAGTCAGCTGGCGGACAGTGCCCCGGCCGCCGTGCTCCT
This sequence comes from Camelus dromedarius, assembly GCF_036321535.1. Classification (NCBI taxonomy): domain Eukaryota; kingdom Metazoa; phylum Chordata; class Mammalia; order Artiodactyla; family Camelidae; genus Camelus; species Camelus dromedarius. The sequence goes on along the minus strand of NC_087441.1, from coordinate 1,184,275 downwards.
CCTGGGCCGGGAGCAGGGGCACTCGCAGGCCTGCTCGCTGCTCCTTTTCCTCTTCGTGGTCAGAGTGCCGCTCTCTGACAGTCGCAACGCAGGGACCGGGCGGGGTCCTGCTTGGAGCTGCCGCGGGCGGGCTGCAGGAAGTTCCCCGGCTCCTGCCGATCATCCCCGGCACACCTGCAGCCTCAAGTCTTCTGTTTCTTCCCGAGGGAAGAGTTAAGGAGATAATTACCTTTTACTTGAAAAGCGGCATTCTCGCAGTGATCCTGGGGGTTTCTCTATAGATCAGAATCGGCTTTCCCATTTCTGTTCAAAGGGGCGAGGGGGTACACAGCTCTGGTTTCACTCTCCACCTCCAGCGTTCCCCCACCCACAGGGATGCGCAGCTGCTTTCTCACATGTGTGTGTAACCAAGTGGGACCTGGAGTTAGTGGATTCCTGCTATAAGCAACTATCGTGTGCGTGAGTGATGAAAACGAAAACTCCAGTGTCAGGAGGAAATGCATGAAAACCAGGGCTCTGTCACTGCGTAGACACGCCGGCCTCTGACCGACCGGCTGCCGTCCCAGCACCCGCCCGACTACGCCCGGTGCTCCTCCTGCTCTCAGAATCCAGGGGGACCCCCGGCTGCCTGCCTCCCCCGTGTCGTCCTGAGGGGCGACGGCGGGGCGGGGCGTCCAGGGAGCTCAGAGGGGGGAGTGCGGTGCCCTCCTTCCCACGGTGTGTTCCGCACACAGACGCAGTCGCACGGTCACAGGGCTGTGCGCAGCCTTCGGCCCGGCCGCCGCCGCGTCCTCCCGCAGCCTGGAGCCGGGTGGGCTCGGCGTCGGGCCGCACGGGGAGCCTGGGGGGCCGCCCCTGCGGAGCCTCCCTCCCGGTCCCGGGGAGCCCGCCGCTCCCTGCGCTCTGTGAAGTGCGAACAGCTATCCGCCCTTTGCTTTTTGCAGGCTGCCCCGGAGCCAAGAAGAATGAGTTCCTGACGAGTGTGCTGGACGCGCTGTCCACGGACATGGTCCACGCTGTCTCCGACCCCGCCTCCCCCAGCAGGTGCGCGCCGAGCCCCAGGGCGGGGAGCTCGGCCTCAAGGCGCCGGCGGGCCTGGGGGAAGAGGAGTCCCCTCCCCGCATGGGAGGCCACTGCTTGTGTCCGGAGGAGACTCCTTTAGCAGGTTTTCTCCTGAGGTGATCAGACCAGGGAGGATTCAGCGCCACGGGACAGGGCCCCGGCCCTGGGATCTCCCCCAGTTCCCTCAGGCGGGGCGGGGGTGGTGGGCGGGAGGAGACCGGGAAGGAAGAGCCCCAGTCCAGAGGGCTTCCCACTTTGGAATCATACTCTAGAGCTATGCATGGGATTTTAAATACAGTGATAAAAATGTTCAGTTTAAGATTCTCAAAATTCAATTCCTTTAGATAAAATACATATAAAATGTACCATCTCAACCACTTTGAAATCTGCAGTCCAGTGGCATTCATTACATTAACACAGTTCAAAATCTAACTTTTTGGGGGGGCCGAGGTAGTTAGGTTTATTTATCTTTTATTTGTTTCTTAATGGAGGTGCTGGGGATTGAACCCAGGACCTCGTGCATGCTAAACACAGGCTCTACCACCGAGCTATACCCTTCCCACCCCAAAACCTCACTTCTGACTCTAGACACTTGATCCGCATGCTGCCAGGCATTCTGCAGCTCTGGGTCCAAGCCTCTGCGCTTGGCTCCCAGACGGACTGTAAATCCCCCGAAGCTCTTCCATCTCTGTGGGCCCTTCTTGAGCGGGAAGCCCCCAGTGTTTAACAGACGTGGCGTTTCCAGCTTTGGCTCTCTCCTGTCCATTAGCAGCAATATTAATCTCTTTATTTTAAAGCACATTTTCTTCCTTTTTCTAAAAATGCACCTCCAGCATTAATTTTTTTCTTTTCCTTTTTTTTGGCGGGGGGGGGGGCAAGGATTAGATTTATTTATTTTTAGTGAAGTTCTGGGAGCTGAACCAGGACCTCGTACATGCTAAGCACACGCTCCCCGCCCCTAGAGCACAGTTTCTGATGGAGAATCCGACTGTCTTTACTTCCTCAGAGCACCGGCCCTCCTCCCCTCCCACCCCAGGCCTCCATCATCTCATCTGTTCCAGTGGGTCTAAAGCCTTCTGGTCTCCATAGTTCAATGTCCTCTCTGCTTAAGAGTTAAGACAAGAGAAGAAAAACAAGGCAGTGCTGATGAATCAGGATGCAAGTCAAACAACAAAACAAGCCAGAAAACAAGCCAGCTTCACCCCAGTGTCAAGCTGACGTCTTGAACACTTAGAAAGATGGCTCTCATCTGTAAAAGCACAATTGAAAGCAGTAAATGAATTGTTATTTGAGAAGCTCCTCTGAACGTCTGAAAAGTATTCCTTAGCATCCAGTAGCCCTGGTGCCTGTGGACTTTCGGTGTCTAAGCCGCTCTGCCCTCACGGGGACACAGAGACCGACGGCCAGCCGAGGAGGGAGGGCTAACGGGTGTGGGGGCCCCGCCCACGTCTTCCTCTTAGTGAGGAGGCACATTGGGGTGATGGGGACAGTTTCAAAGACCTGCCTCAAAGCCAGGCCTTCTGGGAGAGCTTTTATTTCTCTCTCAAAGTGTCAAGCTTTTCTTTTTTTAATCCAAGGAAAGACGTCTGGTTACGACTTTGGTGTATGCTGGTGTGCACCGGTCAGCTTACCTGTGGCCCAGGAGTCACAGTGGAAAGAGGAGCAAACCTCGGGGTCCCAGCTTTGCAGGTGGGGTGTATGAGCTGACCGTCCACCTCCCCGGGGCTTTTCCTCAAGACTTGCCAATGCCAAGCGCGTCATGGACGTGCACGTGTTCACTGCGCCATCTGCAGTTTTGAAACCAACTTGAAACCTTTTTGCTAAATCTCTTTTTCTAAGCTACTTTTAAAAATCATTTCATGGCAAATCCACACAGCCTTAGGCATCAGGACTGAAAGGGCGAGAAGAGGGTCATCCTTTGGGAAAGTTGGAGCCCGGGGAGACCTCGCTGCGCAGACCAGGGCCAGGGCCGGGAGAGATGGCCGTGGGGCCAGGCTCCTGACGACCTGTGTGCTCTTCCAGGCTCTCCGAACCGGACCCCAGCCACACGCTAGAGGAGAGAGTGGTCCACTGGTACTTCAAACTGCTTGATAAAAATGCCAGCGGGGACATCGGCAAGAAGGAGATGAAGCCCTTCAAGAGGTTCCTTCGGAAAAAATCCAAACCCAAAAAATGTGTGAAGAAGTTTGTCGAGTACTGTGACGTGAACGACGACAGATCCATCTCCCTGCAGGAGCTGATGGGCTGCCTGGGCGTGGCGAGGGAAGAAGGCAGGACCCCCGCAAAGCGGCGTCCCGGTAAGGCTCCTCTTCCTAGCTTTGCTCTCTCTCGCGTCTGTCCCTGCTGCTGTCTGTCGGCCGTTCAAGTGTCGGGGTTGTCCTTACAGCCTGAGGTGTCTTTTAACTGCGGTCACCTGTCTGTAGAAACACGCAGACCTTCCGTGAGGGTCAGAAGGACGCCGGGCCGGGAAGGCGGGACCTGAGTGATGTCTGGGACCAGCCTCACTGTTCCGTCGGGGTGGCCGCCCTTCCCAAGCGTCCACCTTCCCATGCCGCAGTAGAAACCTGGGAGCCGGGGGAGTGACCCGGGGACCCCGTGCGGGGACCCCCACCAAACGTTCAGCCCAGTTCACAAGCAGCTAGATAATCCGCACCCAAGCCAGCCGGTTATTCTGGGGGTGGGGCCGAGTGTCGGCTGTGTCGCAGCGGGGCCCACGACCTCGGGGAGCCGGCGCGCTCAGGGCCACGTGCACGGCCACCTGCCTGCTGGCTGCACGCGTGCGGACTCGCTCCTGGCTCCCGCCGCACGGTGCCGGCGGGGTGTGCGGAGGCCTCGGCCATCGACTCTGGTTCATGACTCTATTATTCTGTTACCAAACTCGTCGCCCCTTTGGAGGTAAAACAAGTCCGGAGGTGGGTGCTAGAGCAGCAGGAGCTGGTGGTCTCCCGCCTCCCTGTGTCTGCGGCTCGGCTGGGACGTGGCACCCTGGCGGCTGACCCAGACCGTGGGCCTCCTGAAGGCAGCCACCACGTCTTTTACTTGCTTGTGTCCCCCAGCACGTGTCATAAAACTCAACATAACCACTGAATCGGCTTCCAGGCTGGGTCTGTGAGATTGTGAAAGGACGCCTGTGATTTCTCTGTGAGACTTTAACCTCGAGGGGCTGAGTATTCTTTTGAAGACCTCCATGTAGGGTCTCTGAGACTAACTGCCCTTCCTGTTACCCTGGAAGTGTCTGGACTGGGGGCAACGGCAGAAATCCGCGTGCTCACACAGCTTACCCGGGGAGAGGATGAGGACGCTTCCAGCGGGGGAGCGGTTCTCCGCCTTCGCTCCGCACGCGGGTCCTTGCTGCCCTCAGATAGGGTCAGACTCAGAAGCCCCTCACCGTGGGGACGCGTGTGTGGCAGGGCGTGCCGCTGAGTGTCTGTGGCGGGCAGGGAGGGGCGGCCTCCCCCGGAGCAAGGGGTCAGGGGATGACGGGCCAGCGCATCCTCGCTGTGGGCTAGCCTCTCGAGCCAGCTGCACCGGGCTCCCACCTCCCTGTAACAGTCCTGCCCCACGGTCCCACGGTCCCTTTTCTCCCAGCCAGGCTTGGGGTGGGGTGGGTGAGGTTATCCTCATTCTCCTTTGCAGGCGGGAACCCAAGGGCATGGTGGGGGGTCCAAAGCCCTCTGGCCACTCCCCGCCGTGAACAGGACTGCCCTGGACGGTTGCCCAGGCACACGGGCCGGGCCTCAGAAGCCAGCGCCCGCTGGGCTCACAGTCTGCCCTGCCGCCTCCGCCGGCCCTGACTGCCCCCGCAGCCCCCCGTGGTCCTTGGGGTGGAAGCCTGACCACCCAGCCAGGCACCCACCTCCCCCCAGCATCCCCTTACTGGGGGCTCAGGGTGGCTTTCTGCTGCCATCTGACACTGCCTGTGGTTCCTGGGCCTGGACAGTCGTCCTCACTTGTCCTGTGTTTTTCTTCAATTTGGGCCCCCGTGTAGTCCCAGGAAACAAGTGACCTATTGCAGTTTTAGACAGAAACCCCTGCAGTCAGGCGTCTCAGAGGCACAGGGGATCACGGGGAGCCCAGGGGAGCCAGTGGCCGGGGAGCTGGAGGTGGGGCGATGGTGGCCTCCCCGCCCCGTGGGCCTGATGGTTCTCCAGGGAGGGGGCTGACACCCACCGGTGACTCGTTTCTGCTGTTGCCCAGTTGGTGCCATGTCCCCCCCTGCACCTCCTGGTACTGTCTGGGGCCACAGTGGCCCTTCTTCCATTATGGAAACCAGTCTAAGTTTCTGAAAGAGTCCAGTTTTGTGGTTTTAAAGAGCAGGTTAAATGCAGGCTCAACAGAGGAAACAACAGAGGCTGGTCTTCCTGGGAATGCTGGCGGCCTTGCTCTGCCGCGGGAACCACACGGCAGATGTCACGTGTCCCCCTCCGCACGAGGCCTCGGGAGCTGAAGCGCGGCCAGCACCGCCGGGTCACGTACCCAGATACCCACCCTTGGCTGTAGCCAGAATTACCTCGGAGCCCCTCCCTGTAAACACTACCGCTGGGCCGCAGGGCGTCCCCGGGCCTCCGGCACCTCGGGCTTCCTCGTCTCCTAGCCGACAGAGCAGACGCGCGCGTGAGCCGAGGCCAGGCCGGCCGGCCGGGGCCGGGGCCGGGCCGGGGCCGGGAGAGGGCGGCTTGCTGTTCACGCGCCGCCGGGCAGGGCCACGCCGAGCCGCGCCCGCCGGCCAGGAGGCCGAGGGAGGGGCCGGGAGCGGAACCGGCCCGCCGACTGGACCCCTTTCTGGGCCGGTTGAGCCCCAGCTCCCCGGGGGCGTCTCGTCGCGAGCCTGCAGGGCCGTCCTGCGCAGCGGGTGCCTGGACTCGCCGAGACGGGGCGGGGACCGGCGCCGGAGGACCCCGTGGGTCCTGACCAGCGGCGGGAGGAGGCCGCGTGGACGCACCGCTGCCGCCGCCTCCGTGCGCAGAGGTCAGCCCGCCGGCTCCCGGGGCCGGCCGCGTGCCGCGTGCCCGCGGACGGGGCGCCGCCTCTGCTGGGCCACCCGGGGCTGCGGGGGGCGCTGCTGCTGCCCTCCGCTCCCGGGGCGGCTCCACACCTCCTCGTCACCCAGGACGGACAGGCCACGAGAGGCGGGAGCAGAGGGGCCGAGGGATTGCAGGCCGCGTCCTCCCACTGAGAGGGTCCGGGGCGTCTGTCCTGCCCTGCGGGGGACACAGAGAGGGTGGGCAGGACTGCTCCCGGAGGAGGGGCGTGGGCACGGAGAACAGCCCTTTCTGGGTGTCACCGTTCATCAGCGGTGTCTGAATTACCGCAGAATCTCGCGTGGCCTTCTTCGCGTCCCTCTGAATAAACCGACGTGTCTGAGCTTGAAGGTCTCACCAGTAACCGAGAAGACCGCATGTGACCCCCGCCCCCGCCAATAAGCTGAATTTGGTTAAAGTGGCAGTTTGGTCAAAGAAGAGCTCTGGGGATTTGGATCCAAAATTAGCTGATCCTGAAACCCTTTTTTTTCCTTGCAGAATTTCTGTAAGTTTTTTTTTTAATTATTATCATTTATTTTTTTCCTACCTTACGTGATTTGAAATAGTGAAAAGTCCAAAAAACCTAAAGTTGCAGGAGGGGATAAGTTGGAACATTCTGAGTATCTAAGCTGTTACAGTTTTTTTTTTTTTTTTCGGTTTGTTTCCATTGCTTTTGCTCACTATTTAACAGTACATTTTTATTCTAAAAAATATTAGAAATTAGATAAAGAACATAGATAACATGTGACCTTTTATTTTGAGACAATATCAGACCAGATCTATGCTTTCCAAAATATATTTCTGTGCATATAGACATACATATATCTGTGCACTGATTTTCAGTACAAAATGGCATCATGATATGTATGCTATATATATTAATATGTATATTAATCACACTTATTTTAAACAATTACACAAGATTTTTGCATTTAAAGTTTTGCAGCTAAGCCCTATTATTGGGAGCTTGATCCTAATTTTCAGTCTTACCAAAAAATGCAAGAATGAAAAAAAACTGAAAGCTATTGAGAAACAGTAGAGCCTAGAAAAACATGTTTGAAAGATTCAGAAAAAATTTGCAGAGGATTACGTCGTGCCCTTGTGATTCTCCAAAATGACCATTACACAGAAACTCAGCAGTTAGGAAGCACTCGTTTTCGACCAGATTATCCTTTCCAGCCAAATTGCCATTCTGGCCACGTCTCTCCTGGGCACACTGCCCTGCAGCCGAATGGCCACTTGCAGTGTCACCTGGAAGCAGCCGCTGTCACTTGGTGCTGGTGACGTCAGTCCCCGGCCTGTGCTGCACTCTGTCAGGAGCTGGGACGCTCACGCTCTTTCTCACCCAGAAGTGCTTCTGTGGATGTGACGCGGCCTCATGTTCAGTTTGACGATGGACAGTCTGTGTCCTCGTGATTAGTGACCAGGTTGTTATTCTGCCCTTCATGTAATTTAAGTGGAGCTTCTCCCTTCTGTGTCTTGAGTGGACTATTCCCCTCAGTGCCCTTGATGAAATGCACACCCTTTTCATCTATACAGCGAAGGCCTTTTTTCTACACGCTTAAAGTTGTTCATGTTTCTGAAGCTTAGCTTTTCTCTGCAGCCGCCTCCAGTGACTGGTAGACTGGTACTTACCACGAAAGAAACCAAGAAAAATCGGGCACTAGTTGGCAACCCAATTGGTTTAGAACAGATTCAAAGCATCAGCTTAATATTCTTTAAATTCGAACCACTGGCCCCAAAGCCTCCTTCCTCGGTAAGGCAGTCATTTCCGGCAGAGTAAAGAATGACACCAGCAATTATCCGGGTACTTGGACCATTCAAGCCTACAGCTGAAAGAAAGTCCACTCAGCGACCATTTATTTAATATTTTGCAATTTAGTTAACACAGTCGTGTCCCTGCTGTTGCTGCTTGCTTCAGCATAGCAAGAGAAGAGCAGGTTGGAAAATGGAGTAAGTTTGCTTTATACTCTTTTGTAATCGAATGGATAGACATCAATGGTTAACCAAGGCACTGGGGACGAGGAAGGCTGCCCTCCATCCTGATTCATTCCGAAGATACTGATCAGGTGCTCCCCGCTCTAAACAATGGCAAAACCACAGGAAATAGAGCAGACCAAACCCACGCCCTTCTAGAGGTCACGTTTTAGTGTGGAGGCAAGAAGCGAGATAAATAAGAAAAACTCCGTGGGCAACGGTGATGCCTGCCAAGGAGGCGGAAGGGGCAGGCCGCGGGGAGGGCTGGAATTTTCGGTGGAAATTTGGGGTAGGAAAGGTGTCTCCATAGTGTTGCCCCAGGTCCCAGTCTTGAAGGAGGTGCCGACGGAACCAAACCTGGATTTGGGAACAATTATCTTCAGCCAAACAAGTTAAATGAGTCTTGCGATTTATATATAAAACCAAAAGATTTCAAAGAGCCAGTGTTGGTTCCCTGACTCCCCGCTGCCTGTACCCTCTCTCTCTGGGAGGGTTTGAGGAACACGGGGGAGGAGGTCTCCACAGACGACATGCCTTTGGAATTTCTGGTAAAATGGAATAGTCTTCTAAAGTTGGGCTGGAGTGTTTGAGTTGCTGGGAGCTGTTTACTCGTGACGTCTACAGTCTATGCTCAGTGTCAGCAGATACACATATTTTCTTGCATAAATAAGTTTGCCAGCTGATGACATTTCCCTAAAGTGAAATGTATTCCTTCCTGAAAAGTTATAGTTAACCTTTTATCAAATGAAGAATATTTGGTTTTTAACATCTTTTTTTTTTTTTCCCCTCCTAGCCCCTAGAGGTAATGCTGACAGCACTTCTAATAGACAGGTGAGTGTGTCCACACTTGAGCCTTAATAATCTGCTGGTTTCACTGTGGGCGATAAAAATGGAGGTTCTGTAGATCTGGACAGTGAGCACCGTCCACGGAAAGCAGCGCGCCGTGGGCTCGCCTGTGACGCCCAAATGCCCGCCGTGCAAGCTCTGTCCGAAGCATCAACTTGCTGGATCATCACCTTAAAGACTTTGCCCTAATTGTTTTAACTCCTTGAAATTTCAATTCTTTTAGTATTTTTAGGAAAATTTCTGAGTCTCCTTGTTTCATGGATTATTTTTTTAAAAAAACCAAGTCTTCAGCGTTTGGATGTGTGACTTATGTCTTACGTTTCGTTGAGGGAACTGCAGGGAGAGGTGAGCATTCTCTTCACCTCGATCCTGACGAGTCCGGGGCAAGCGCCAAAGGGGTGTTGGGTTCCCGCCGTGCGTGCCTGGCAGCGTGCTTCTGTGTCTCTGAATCCGCGGCTCTGCCTGCGAGGCTTGGGGAGATCTCGTGGTCTCTCTCCCCGCACCCCGTGCCTCAGCATCTCCAGGGTCCAGAATATTTTCCAGAAGACAAGCGTGAGCGGGGCCATTCCTCCCTCCCTCGGAGCCAGGGCCGCGCCCCCCTCCAGCCGCTGGCCAGTTTGTTGTTTATTTTGTCTTCACCTGCTTGACGTCCGGTAGACGCCTCCCGAGGCAGGCCCTGCAGCTTGCCGTGGGGTTAAGTGGGGGCCTCCAGTGCACACCTTGGATGGAACTGAGCACCGTTTCGTTAGGAAGGATGTGTGATCAGGTCGTCGTCTTTGTTTAACGAGTGTTTATGGTTTCAACGTTTTAAATCCTACCGCAAATCACTCGCACTTTAGAACAAGGCTGGTCTGAAAGCAATTACCCCGGCTGCGCTCCAGAGACTCCCGAACGGTTGTTTTCATAAGGTGAAGCCCGTGACTGGCGCATGTGTGCTGCCTCTGCCCGAGCCTCACTCTTCGGCTTTTTTCTGTGGAAAAGGCAGCTCTTCACGGTGTTGGAACGGACAAACTGACGGCAGGGACCGCGGACTGCGGCCCTGGGAGTCCGTCCCGCTGCGCTGGCACCGGCTACGGACTCGAAGACCATGAAGATTTCTTTGAAGAGCAGAGCAGCAGCCACCCAGGTCTTCCCCGTGTGGTCGACCAAAGGCAAGACACTTTAAATGAGGCGCAGATGGGATGGACGGTGTTGATATTTAACCAGAAAGTGAGCCTCCGCGCCTCTTCTCCAGTCCCCGCTGTGATTCAGAAGGGATGAGAACCAGACCGTCGAGCCGGGGGTGACGCGGGTGACCTGTCAGTGCCACCTTCTCCCCACGGCTCTGACCGGCCTCGACGACTTGTCGGTACCCACAGCTAATTAAAGCGGAACTTCTTGTCGCCTACAGCTGCGCATACACTTTCTCTCCATCCCTCCTAGTCATAAACTCCTCAGGGAGCCTCCCAAGCGTTAACGTGTGATTATTTCAAATAGATTGGTTCGTACTGGTTGGAATGGGTATGTGCAGAAAAATGAACCCCAAAATTTGTACACAAAAATAATTAAAAAACAACAACGCCTTTATCAAATTTGAGGCATTAATTAGATTATTAAAAGGATTTTTGTAGGATAAATCTGTGGTGACTGGAGATTCTGCAGATGCTTAATATATTAAGTCCACTTAACAATATTTGAAATAAATGCCAATTTTCTCAACTATTTTTTTCCTGATCATTGAGTGGAAGAAAAGTGTTAGAAATTAAGAAGTATCTAGAGTGTTTTTTTAATTTATTCTTTTTTATTAATTTTTAAAAATTAATTTGGGGGGATAATTAGGTTTGTTTAATTGTTTGTTTGTTTGTTTATTTTAATGGAGGGACTGGGGATTGAACCCAGGGCCTCATGCTTGCTAAGCATGTGCTCTACCACTGAGCTACATCCTCCCCCCCCGGTGTTTTAATTTATTCTTACACCCCAAATAAAGCTCTTTCTTTTCATATCTTTTTAAATATATTGCTTTTTCCCTCGCTGTTACTAGTTAGGCTTACCTCATTCCTAGAAGGCGAGCCTTGGTCTTCAGAGGTGAGTGATGCAAACATCTTAACCAATCTCTTTTGTGTCTTTTTTTCAGCCAAGAAAGCAAGGATAAGTGGCTGGAACATCCACGGCGGTCCCTCGACACGTGGGAGACTCCCTCACCAAAAAGCAATTAAAAACCAAAAACGAAACACAGAGTATTTGCACTTTGTAAACTGTAAATTCACTTTGTAGAAATGAGATATTGAAACAGACTGCTTTCATCTGTGAAAACGGAAGGGCTGGCTTCAGAAAATTAATCACATACAATGTATGTGTCCTCCTTTGACCTTCAAAATCTGTAGTTGGTGGAGATGTATTTGAAATGGATTTAAGCTTAATTTCTTCATCCTACACATGTTAACGTAGCAGAAACCTTTGCCTCAGGGGCTCCGGCTCCAGCCCTGAGCCCCCCCTCCCACTAGGGGTCCCGCCAGGTTTGCTTCGGAATCAACTGTCCCGACAGCATTGCTGAACGGGTGTTGGAAGCGTTGATTCCGGAGGAGTTTGGGATCTACAGCCGTTCTCATCACGCAGTTCACACGTGCATGGGTTTGTCTGCTTCTTGGGGTTCCATGTTGACTTGTTTTGTTCTGCCTTCCCAAGATCCCCCTCCCCCCGTGAGCTGGCCAACCACTACGCAGTCTTTACAGGGAGCTCCCTGGTAGAGAAGAGTATTTTTCAAACTGTTTTTGGAAGAGTTGGTGCTGGCTTTTCCATTTCAGGCTTCTGTTTGAGTTGTGCCTTGGGCGCAGATTATTCATGCAGTAAAATGCTCCAGAATTAATTCTGCATCCGGAGGCAGCATAAAGCAGCCTGTCGTTCAGAAAAGCAAATTTAATCATGACCTGACCAAGCCAGCTAAACGCGCTTGTCAGCCTGCTTTCACTTGGACGCCCGGCCCCTGCCCATCCTACCGTGGTCCCCGGGGGTCCGCTGGGAGGTAAAACTATGCCCTGAGCAAACTCTGAGCAGCCTCCTCAGAGGAGGCACAGCCAGGATAAGCTGTGCTGGGTGTTGGTCTTGGCCGCCAGGGACAAGTGCCCGTGGTCCCCTGCGTCCCCTCGTGCTCCTGGAAGTCATCTGAGTAGGGCTTGAGAGGGACGGGTGGGGACCTGTGAACACCAGAACTGGCCTGCGTGGGAGCCGACCGCCCCCTCAGAGCTGGACCTGGGCATCCCTGAGCGAGCAGGCACCCACCGGCTCCACAGAGCATCGGGGCGACGGCCCCAGAGCTGAGGGGCGAGTTGCAATGCTGTCTCAGCTCTAGCTTTGGGTTGCAAAACAAAAGTCTCCCTGGCCCCGAATCCCCCAACACCGGCCTGTAAAATGCTCTGTGAACCCGCATGAGGACGTTTTGCGAGGTGTCTTCCTTATTTAAACTGCATGAAACTGAAAACGGAAACTGTGGAGCCACAAGACCAGCTCAAGTGGGTGTCATCTTTGTTTAAGGAGCAGTTACGATCCTAAGTTTATGGGATAATCTTTTATATTCTGAACTTTGAATTTAATCATTTTTCTTAGATGGAAATAAAGTACGCTTTCAGAACCGTCCTTTGCCTTTGGCTTCATTCTAAGGGTGTTTAGTGTCGGGAGGTGAGGCGGGGGCCCTGGGCTGGAGTTGGACCCTGGCCCTGCCCCTCTGGCTGTGGGGCTTTGGACAGGTTACTGAACCCTGGGGGCCTTCAGTCCCCTGCTCTGTCAAACAGGGCTGAGCGTGGCGCGCACCCTGAGAAGGCTGCGTGTGTTCACGGATGGAAAGGGCGTGAGTGATTTTCCTTTTGCTGTGAAGCAGCTGTTCACCCACTGGGTCCTGAGAGCCGTGAGGACCTCCTGCACATCTTCCTGTGGGCTGGGTCTTCCCACGTGGACCACAGAAGAAACAGAAGAGCTTCTTGTGATCAAAGCGAGTGCCACTGCTGAGTCCCACCCCCAGTCTTAGCATTTCGATTTTGCAGTAGAGAGGATACTGGAACGGAGTTAGGAGGAAGCAGTGAGGAAACAGTCCTCGAGGGGGCGGAGGGTGGACAGTTCTGGAGCAGGTAGGGGAGGATGAGGTGTCCGAGAAGGCTGAGAGCCTGGGTAACGGCGACAAACAGAAGGGAAGAGGTGGAGCCACAGAGGCAGCGGGCCAAGGCACTGGGGCTGGAGCAGATGGTTCTGATTGCGGAGTATTAAGATTTCAAATCTAAAGCAGAAATTGTTTCCCTTACGTACCTGGCGCAGCTGTTTTTAGTGATAGATGCCTCAGTCTTCAAGCCCCCCTACCCCTGCAGCCCTCCTTCTCATGCTTAAAAATGCTCTCTTGCATCCTTGCCAAAAGTCTCCAAGTTGGAGATTATTTAGAAGTTCACTGACCAACTCATAAATCATGCCCACGCATGTCACATCCAGAATTTTCTGAGTTATCAACATGAAAGGCGTCAACTTTTTTGTAATCAATGTGCAGAGATGACTGACATAAACTGCGTGTGGACCCCAAATCTTGCAAACAACAGAGCTACTCCAGAGAGAAAGTCAGAATGCAGACAGTTCTGAGCTTGGGGGCTTGTGATGCTGGTGATGGTGGTAGTAGTGGAAATGGCGGAGACAACGAAGATGATAAGGATAGTGGTGATAGTCATGAGGATGATGGTGGTGGTGATGATGGTGGTGGTGGTGATGATGGTGATGGTGGTGATGTTGGTGATGATGGTAATGATGGTGGTGATGATGAGGACAGCGGTGATGATGATGGTGCTGCTGATGGTGGTGGTGTAAACCTGTAAGGCATTTTTGACTAATTAGATATTTAGGCATTTTTTGCTCTTTCTTCATTCTAAAAAGCTGTATCAGCCATATTACTGTAAATCTGTGAACAAGCCACCGCAAAGCTCCGTGGCCTAAAACCGCCCTTGTTTGTTCTTCTCACACCTTTGGCGTTGGCCGGGTTGGCTGGGTGTGGCTGGAGTAGCCTCCGTGCCTCACACCTGGCCCAGGATGAGGAGGCCAGTGGGGGTGTGTGTCTGAGGCCTGTGACTGAGGCACAGGGTGGTCTGTCCCGCTGCACAAGCACACTTCAAGCCTCAGCTCGTGACCTGCCTGCTCACATCTGGTGACCATCCCAGGCTCTGAGCAGTCGTGGGTGGGGAAGCATACGCTGCCCAGCAGGAGGCCATGGCAGCTGGGGTATGAAGGAAGCTACTGAGCGATGGAGATCCCACCGAGCTGCAGTCCAGCACGAGGTGTATGCTGAGCCTCCGGGTGGCCAGAGCCCCACATTTGGTGGTGCAGCCGGGCAGGAAGGAAAGGGGTGCGGGTCTGCCTGCCGCGCCAGACGTAAAGGAAGCACGAGCCACGTGGGAAAGAGGAATGGAGCTGGCTTCCCTGTAGTAGCAGCGTGCCCTTGACTCCAGCCTCCCAGCCACAGAAAGAGGCTTCCACCCCTCCCTCTCTGAGCCGCGAGACCAGGAGGGGAAAGCACGCGTCAGGAGCGCTGGCACAAAGCAGGCGCTGCACGGGCAGCGCTGTGGCGCCACGTGTGTCGGGACGGTGCTCTGTCACATGGGTCTGCATCTTCCTCCTCAGAGCACAGAGGACGGGGAGTCTCGAATCCAAACCCCGAATGCTGCGTGTCTGGTACGTGGAAGCTGCCGGGCTTCACCTAAAGGAGGGAGCACTTCAAAGATGGGAGTGAGTTGACTTCATTCGGACAAGCCCGTTGTTGGGGACCGATTTCACTCATGAGGGATGGAGACTAGGAAGCCACATCACGGTGGCAGAAGAACCTTTTTTGTCACTTGGAAGGTGGAACAGGAATCAGACCGCTTAGGGTGGATGCATCCAGCAGCCCCGGCTCCAGCCTCCCGGGGTCGTGGGCCCTGTCCTGCCGTCCTTAGAGTGAGGCCTCGTCCAGGGCATGGCCGGAGGCTCCCGCATCTTCACCAGTGAGCAAACATGACAGAGGGCCGGGGGCCAAGACCGAAGACTGGCTGAGCCCGGCACGTTTCTGTGATAGCTGCCCTGAGCCCCCTCGAGTGGACGGCTGCAGAATTTCACTGGCCACTGACACTTCCTCTCTGAGGCTCTAGCTTCAGAGTTTTAACTGGACACCTGTGGCCCAGTACAGGGTGAGCCAGGGCGGGAGGGCTGCCAGGGAGGCCGGAGAGAGCGGCCCTGGGGAGGCCACAGCGGCTGCCACACCTGCCCTCTGACACGTGACGACACACCAATGACACCACAGCGTTTCCTCCACCTGACACATTTCACGGGGAACAGACGCCTTCTCCTGCCTGTCTCCGCTGGGCGCCTGAAAGCCTGCTCAGTGCTGGGGAGGCCGGCCAGCTAACTCAGCCCAGGTGTGTCTCACAGCAGAAAGGGTTCCGACGTCTTGTCGTTCATGTTTTACCTTCAGAACAGACGTTTGGTTTCCTTAAGTTAAATCTAAAATTATGCTTAGTAAACAGATGGTTTCTTTGTTTAAAAAGACGGATTTTTGTATTCCCCACCAGCCTTCCCTGTCTCCTGAGGCTGCCGTAGTTCAGAGGAAAGGGGCCTTTTTATTGCTTCTTAGGGTCTTGTACGTGTGCCCGGCAGAGCCACCTTGACTGCTCCAGTTTAAATCTACGTATTCATGACTCTGAGTACTATAACAGAAGAGCTGACTTTTATTACTTAAAATGTGTCAAACTGTTTGCTTTTTCATCTCAGAAAAATTGTCTTTCTAATTTGGTAGGCATTTTATTAACTGAGCCCCATTATAATTAAAAAACCCACATTTCTAGAAGTAAGATAAAACTGATAATCTAAACGTGTTTTAAATGGGTGGAAGGCGTCAGTCTGGTTGGTGGTCTGAGCCAGGCAGGTGTAACCGGGGGTGGGCTCGTCAGGGAGCGGGGTGTCTCAGAGGCTTCTGCGGACAGTAGCTTCCTGAATTTCTGACACGGGGCCGTGTACTCGCTGAGCCTTATTCAGGCCCTCCTCCCGCCTGGGGGAGAGGGTGGCGTAGGAGCAGAGCGTGCCGCTTCCGAGGCCCAGACCTGTACTGAGAGGCTGCTGCTCCTGGTGGCCCTGAAGCCCTCACGCCTCCCTTACCCGGAACAAACCGGAAACCGCTCCTCGGCGACACGCCCGCTCCTAAACCCGCACACCCGAGCTGTGTCTGCCCTTGAAGCAGACCCCCTACCTGTAGCACTGCTGTCCCCACAGCGTGCAGCGAGCACATGAGAGAGGCGCTCGGAGCTGCATTTTGGGTGGATGACAGTGGACGTGTTACTCCGTGAACATTTCAAATGACAGATGGGTTTTATCATAAGATTGTGCCTTCCATTTCATCTCTTTCTCTCTAGATTCAGCCACACTTATTTTTCACTTTTCCAAATACATTTGCTTCAAAGATACACACATCAAATGAAATATTGAGAAATGGGCTATATCCTGTCATTAACGACAATTATTGCGACATGTTCCAGAGAAAGGGAAACAGTAACAGAAGGTAGCTGGAAGGTCCGGTGACAAAGTTTTCAGAGAGCAGCGACTCCACAGCTCGGCCGGAGGGGAGCAGGTGCTTGCTGCAGCTCCAGCTCCAGGGACACAGCGTCCCCGCTCCATCACGGATTCCGTGGACTGTGGTGTCAAGTCCGACCACGGAAGCTGTTCTCCACGTCAGTCAGTTTGCCTGTTTTGCCGCCCAGATTGTGAACAGTTTCACCTTTTCCCTCTAAACCTAAAACCAATCGTTGCAAAACTTGCTGGCTTTGTTGGCTTTTGAGTTGGTGGAGCTGAGCTGATTCACTGCAGCTCTCTCAGGGCTGTTGAGGATTCCTTCACTTGTAAATTTTGGTATGACTACAGCCATCTATTATTCCTTCTTTTAAGTTTTAAAACCTACATGCCAAACAGAAGACGTAGTTCTAGACACCTTAGGTCATATTTGTAATAACATCAATTATGTCATTAAATCTGCTTGTGATGGCCGCCATTTCCATAACCTCAGACTCCCCAAAGAACTGTCTACAGTTTACAGTTCACATCAAGTAACAACCTCCTTCACAATTAAATTAATATTTCCTTCTCAACGTGTTTATTTCCCTTACCTTCAATTATTACAGCTCTTAGTTAGCAGCAACAATTTGCTTTTGATTTTTCTATTTTTCATATTCTTACTGTGACACAGAAAGGTCATTTAATAAATTCACAGTGGACTTGCTGTTTTTCATATTTAGTATTTCATGCCTGAAAAAAGTGTAGAAGAATTAATCTTTTTGTTAAACGCTAAACATACATGTTTTACAGAATCTGCTTCTTTGAGAATGAGGTGCGGAGGTGGCATTCCATCTTATTGATGAAATGCACATTGACTATTAAAAGGAAAATCATTCGTATGAATAGAACTTGGAAAGGAAGACCTTTTAACAGTCCCAGCTCGTTACCTTTAGGGTGCTGAAAAGCCCCGTAGATTAATATCCTCTGGCAGTGAGCCCAGACTATCCTTATTTGATTGTAAGTTGGACGCATTTTCAATCAATTAAAGCACGTTCGGTTTGGAAGTTTTCCCTTCTGTGAACGGCTCATATGTGCCGAGGTGGACCCCAGTCACACGGCCTCTGGGCGCCTTTTCTGGTCACTGTTCCAAGGGCTTGCTGCCAGGGTCCCCTGAACGCACCTCGGGTACTGGGTACTGGGTGTGCTCCCAGCCTGCCTCTCTCTTATGCAGTCAAAATTTCCTTCTCTGAAGCATTTCTAGTATAGCGATACAGCATATTGCATGGCTCTATCCGTGTTTGCTGAAGGCCGGTGCGTGAGTAACGCCGTTTTCAAGAGGAAGGTAGCAGGAGTTGTGCTGACTGCTCCCTGCGGGCCCACCACTGACTCACGGCTGGTGGGGGGGCGGTTAAACCTGCGGCTTGTGACCTCGGGCAGGAGCTCTAGCTCCTCTGAATTGCAGCCTCCTCCCTGGAAAAGGAGGACATTCATACCAGTCTTGCTGGATGATGGACAGCCATGTCCGGGGTGGGGGGTGGGAGCACTGGTACTGTCCTTGCTAACGTCTCTACCTCCCCCTGCCCCCCCCTCCTGGAAGGAGACCCCTGAGGCGTCTACCGCCTGGTCCTACCCCTGTGTCTCCCAACCCCTTCCTGGTCACCGTTCATTCCCTAGACTTTTTAGCCCCCGGCTCAGTGTCCCCTCCTCCCGGTTTCCTCCACGTCTGTAGCCTCCTTGGTTATTTCTGCAGGGACTTTTTCTGCTCACTTTAGCCATCATCCCCTAAGACACAGCAGAGACTCTGTGTGCCTACAGAGAGCTCGCTTCCAAAGCCCCAAATCCACACCTTCACAGCTGCTCTTCCCTCCAAATCGAGGAAGCCTGGGAAGTGACCTTTCAGTCCCATGAACAAATCCTACCCTCGGCCAGTTCAGACTCATTCTGTTTTCACCTCTTGGGACCTTAGCTTTCTTCTCCACTCAGGGTAGAGTCTCTGGGTTGCCCTTAGAACTGCCCCTCTGCAAATGTCCTCCACCCTTTGGGAGAGTCCTCTGTGAACTTCGTGTGGCGGAGCCCGACACTGAGTGGACCCCGACACTGAGTGGACCCCACTGTCTTTTACCTCCACCCTCACACCCAAGCAGTGAGGCGCTGCTGAAGGAAAATGACAAAACTGCCCCACTTAGCATGACCGTCTGATGATACTGGACTGTCCTCTCTCCGCTCAGCCTCGCATTTTCTCCAGGATGATTCTACACCTTTTTATGGGTCCACCTTATCCCCTCCACCTGTCCCCCTCCTTCCCCGATTCCTAGCACGCCTTTCACACCTTGGTCCGGCCACCACCTCACCTCTAGGCCGTTGGTGGGCGTCGCTCCTCTCCTCCACCGCCGCACAGGCATCCTCAGGGTGACGTCCCTCTCCCATGCTCGGTGGGGACGCACCCCTTCCTCCTCTTTGACGGGCGATGACCTCGCCTGCTCTGACACCTTCCCTTCCTCCTGTCTGTCACTCGGCTTTCCGTGGTCCCTTCCTCCTACGACCATGGACCACCTCTCTTTCTGCTCTCAGGTCTCTCAGCTGGTAAAGCCTTTCTTGGCCCCCGTCCCTCTGCTCATCAAATCATAAGATTCTGGAGCTCTCAGGGTCCTGTCCTGAGACAGTGCTTGTAGATGGAGCTTTGGGCTCCAATAAGGGACGCCAGCGTCGGCTGGAACTTGGGCATAAAAGTGGAATGCGGGGAGTGGGGAGGGCTTGCTGTGTGGGTGGCGGGCCTTCCTGCCTGAGGCCGGCACACTGGCCCCAGCTGGGGTCTTTACAGCCCTGGGGATGTTCTTTTCCTGTCTCCCTGGGCCTCGCATGAGAATCAGAACCGAACCCAGGAAACACCACTCTCTCAGGTGTTTGTTTGTGAAGCCTGGAACTGGCCCGGGTCTGTGAGCCGTTTCCACTGGCCGCGAACCCAGCCCACACCTCCTCAGACCTAGTGCTGCAAGGAAGCCCTCACGCACTCCCGTGGCTTCGAATTGCAAACCCAGGTATCTTCACTCCATGCAAATACTTCCATCCCGAGTGAGGCCATCCTGCTTCAGCTGTCACGCTGACTCTGGGCAGTGATTTCCTCATGGCCACGCCCTCTCCTACTGTTCACCATCCGCCCCCCTGGAGCTTCCATGGATCCTTCAGAGCCGTCAGGTCTTACTTAACTGCCACCTCCCCCAGGAGGGGATGTTTTTAACCCCATGATCTAGTTGGTCCTGCCAGCATCTTGGGGTGTGGAGCTGGACCCTCCTCAGAACAGTGCATCCTTGTGCCAAGTCATCTGTGTGTCCTTTTTGTTGCACACCCCCATTCAGAAGGCAGGGAGGACAGAGGCTCTTCCCCTCCTGCCCGTGAGCGTTTCCAGCTCCAAACGCAGCACGTTGTAAGCGATTTGGGTGCACAGGTGCGTGTCCGCCGGGTTGGGTACTTGGGAGGGCGAACTCCATGCCTGGTGGAGCCCAGGTGTTCTCCAAACAGGGGCTACGATGAAAACCCAGCCTCGTCCCACAGCTCTGTTTCTTTTCCACCCGGTTTTCTCATCCTGGGATGGGTAGCTCCTTTTTCTTATGAAGAAAATCCTCCTTAGGCGCCCCCCCCCCCTTACCCACAGGCTCCCACCCCTGCAGCTGGTCGGGGAAGACCTGGCCGCCCACACCCTCCTTTTGCCATGGCTGTTGCTCTTGCCCACTCTCTCTGGCTCTTTTCCACACGTCGCTGCGTTACTGTAGATGAGGTAGGAAAGTACAGAACAAACAGAAAACACACACCTCGCTCCGCACGGTCACAGCCCATCTCACTCCTGGCACCAGGCGTGTGGTGGTGTCCCCAACACCAACAAATTCTCCCTTTCTCTGAACCCCCACCTGGGTGTCCCACGATTCAGTTCAGTTCCGGCACCACCTGGAGCTAGCCCAGCCCTCCCAGTGCTGTCCCACTGTGGGAAGGGCTTCCACACAGGAAACTGGGAGGAAGGCCACCGGCATCCAGTCCATGGCAGGCTCTCAGAACGGACCGTTAGGGTGTCAACTCATCAAGAGGTGAGAAACACAGGCAACCTTGAGAGGGTCAGGTGGGACCCTTGGACAAAACCCTGCAGGAAGAGCGGATTTGAGAAGAAGGGAGGTGAACGGGGTCTGCAGGTCGTGATGGTGGTGGGTGAGGACCAGCGGGGAGTCCTGGAGCGGGGGCAGACACGTGGGGAGGGTGGAAGCCAGACTCCGTGGGGTCAGGCGTGTGCCTGGAACCGGCCGCCTGCATCGAACACCACTCACCACCCCCCACTGCACACCCTTGAGGAGCCGAGACCTCCCTCCACTCATGTATCTGGACTCCTCCCCTTCGCAGGAACAAACCGCCTACACGCAAGGCCAGCTCCTGGTCCCCAGAAAATACACACAAAGGAGAGGTAACGTTTAATGAGACATTAAAAGACATACCAACATATATTTCAAATCAATAGCAGATTTCAAGAGAGTGAGGAAATCTGAACCACACGAGGTAGATTTCTCTTTGTAAGTTTTATATACTAAGGCTTTAAGCAGAACCTAATTCCATATATATTTTTACATTCCGTTCCCCATACCAATAGAACTTTTGAAGATTTGACTGATCATGTTTCACTTATTTATTTTGTAAACATATTGATGGAGAAGGAAATAGCAAAGTGCCCATTTAAACGTCTTTTTTTGGTGGTTCCCAGAAGCCTTTGGTCTATAGCAGCTAAAAAAAATGATTATTTCTTAAAGGAAGTTCCTGCATCACTCGTTTTTATCAGAGATACCACTGGAGGCCCCTTTCATTGGTGCCTCATTGGACTCGAACGGCCACGTTCCCAGCGCCCCGCTGTGTTGAAGCTCCAGACACTCGAGGGTCTCGGCGTCTCCAAGAGCAGAGCAAGATGTCGTCTGTGTTAATAATTCGTCCTTAATCATCCTTCCTCTGCTTGTCGGCTCCCTGCCTTCCTCCAGAGCCACCACCAAAGCCCAGAGACTGAAGCCTGGGGGGCCCACCCCTTTCCGGAATCCCATCGCTCGGGGTCTGAGCCTCAGTTTCTGCGTCTGTAAGCTGAGCCACGATCAGCAGGGCTCGGGGGAGTCACTGGGCTGTGATACAGACGGCGTTTAGCAAAGTGCTGGGCGCTTGGTAGCTGCTCAGTTAAAAACAGCTATTCTTACTTATGCCTGTGGCCGGCTCGCCATTTTTCAGATGCCCCAGATGTCACACTGTCCAAACGCTCACGGTAAACAAGGCATCTGAGGGTCAGGAGGTCGGTGTGCATGGTGACTGTGGTGTCCACTGGCTCACGCGGCCACTCGAATTCAAGTCCGGTCTGTCTGTCAAAATTATCCCTGATGGGTTAGGATCTTGTTGGCTGTGTCTGGAAAAGGAAGCAGCACCTGCCTGGCGGGAACTTGACCTGAGCTGGGGACACAGCAGGTGAGACCGCTCGCCGGGACTCAGCTGCCAGCTCCACACGGTCGCCTCCCTGCGGGGCCGCCCCGGGAGGCCTCCCTGCCGGTCCCCTAGCTCACAGCCCGGCACTGGCGCGAGAGGGGGCTCCACCGACCCGTGATGCGCTGGACCCCCCTCCCCCCCCCCCCCCCCAGAGCAGCAGCCGCCTTCCCGGCGGAGGGAACGGCCCGGGGTCCCGAGAAAAGCTTAGTTCCTGAACAGGAAAGGAACCAAGCAGAGAAGAGGGAAGACGGGGAGGAGGAGCTGGACTACAGAGGAGGAGAGGATGCAACAAGTCTTTGGAACCTGGAATTAAAACTAGGGGAACGGAGGCAGAAACGGGGTGACGCCCGCAGAGCCGCAGCTTCTGGGTGTCTGAGGCCCTCCCGCCTCCTCTGGTTTGCTGACCTCCCACCAATCCAGAGGCCACCTTCTCCTGGGAGTCTCCTCAGGACCCTGCTTGTTACGACCAGACCTCCGCGGGGCGTCTCTCTGGAAGCCTCCAGCCTGGACCCTGCCGGGACGGGCCGACCGCCTCCATTTTTAATCTGCTGGACCCGTCTCGGTGTTTCTCATCTCGCTGTCCCTATGGCCCAGAGCCCTGCTGGCGTCATCTGTGGGTGATGTCACACCTCGGCCCGGGCTGCACGGAGGAGGGCATCCCCCCCAGGTCCCATCGCCGGTTGGAGCGGGGCCAGCATCCGGTCCCGCCTCTCACTCAGGTGCCCGTCTGTCACTCAGCAGACAGACTGGGGTTTTAATTAGAAAACTGATCTCAAGGAAGGGGCTTTTTTTGCTCGACCTCGGCCTTTCCCTGACGCCTCCTTCGGTTTCCTCACGCGCATCTGAGCCCTCTTCTTGCTCCTGCTGTTTCTAGTCTCTCATTCATGTTTCAACAATTGTGAATTACTCGTATTTCCAGCAAAATGCAAATAAGATTCCGGTTACCTCGCTCTATATATTATTTCAATGCTTGAGGGACCCAGGGGGCTCCTTCTTGTTTCATCGCCACGGAGGGTTCAGGAAAACCAGTCAGAGCTGTGCTGGGAGAATTCCAGACAGAGAAGCAGAGACCGGCGTGACTTCCCCCCACCTGGTGTGGCCCAGTTTCCAAGAAGACGACCAGAGGCGCGTCTCAGCAGTTGGTGCTGAGCCACGCGTCCCCGCGGACGTGTGTGTCCAAGTCCTCTCTGTGCCCGGGAACCTGGGCCTCCGCCTCCCTGCGTCTCTGCTGGCGGTGGGGGCTGGGGGGCCCATGTGGCCCTGCCTCGTCTCGCATGGACCGTGTCTCTTGCTCTGAGCTGGACCGAGTGAGGCCATCTGTCTCCGGGTGAACGGGAGGCCTGTCAGGAGCACATGCTGTTGCGGGTTTGCAAGCATCTGTCCCTCCTGTCCTCTCTGGAGACGGCGACCAGGCTCAGGCTCTGACTCCCTTGTCGTCCTGGGAGGCCTCCCCAGATGCAGGTCCCCTGTGGCTCAGTGAGGCCGCTCACCGAGTGCGCGGGTGGAGGCCAGGGCGAGGCAGCCCGGAGCCGACTCCCTGGGGTCATTTCAAAAGCTAGCGCTCTGGGGTCACAAGAGAAAGTGGCTACAGGACAACGAGTTCCGTATGTCACTGCCCCGGAGCCCTTTAGAACACGCTGATGCGGGCGAGCGTTCCTGGGCCGCTTGGCTGTTTTGCACGTGACTTTGCCCTTGGTGAGCATCAGTCACATGTGCACAACGTGGCGCATGCGGCTTAAATTATCCCTGGGCATCAGTGTATATCCCCTGAGGTCTATTTGCATGTTCAAACGCTCTTCCAAACGCTCTCATGCTCTGCTGAAGACGCAGAGGTGAGATAATAGTGGCCTCTCTTGCCTGACGTGCTCTTGAAACACGTACGTGGAGGGCACAGACCAGTATCCCAGAAGGTCTAAGCCAGGCTGAGGGCAAACGAGCGTGAGCGAGACCGTCCCTTTCCCACTGGCTTTCTTGCACAGACTGTGCGCTCGGAATACGGAATTCCCGTTGGACGGCGAGAGTCAAGGTTGCGATTTGTTTCTTTAAAGAGATGAAAGGAACTGGTGATGGGAAGAGTCAGCTTCACTTCACCCATTCTTCCGTTGTTCTGGGATTTATCTGGAAAGCACGTCTTGGATCCGACACATACTTAAGCCGAGGTTAGGATCTACGTGGCAAAGGGTTACGCGCAGCTGTGTAAAGCAGACTTACCCATCCATCAGGACCCTGTGCTTGGGGCTGAGGTGGGAGAACAGCTTTCGAAGGTCTTCCTGAGATCAGCACCTGCTTCCCCGAGCTGGGAGGGGCCCGGCCTCGCCAGTCACGGCTGGGCTAAGCCAGCAGCCCCGCCTGGAGATGCAGGGGTCTGTGTCCTGCCCCCGAGGATGTACGCTTGGTCAGAGAGGAGGAGGCTGGGTCTGGTCCCCCCGGGTCCCTGGCGCTGGCACCCCTCAGGAGCGCAGGAGTAACTCTCCCCTCACCAGGCCTCCCACCGCTTGGCCTTCATTTACAGAAGCGCCACGTACTGTCAGTGAGCCCAGGTCTGGCCCTCAGTTTCTGCCTCCTCCACATCCAGATGGATGTCCTGCTGGTCTGCATTTTTGTGTCACATTATTCCACGTGTCAAAGCAGGGACTTTCCGGGTCTCACGGGCCTGAGAAGCAGCTGCATTGACGTGTGTCTCTCATCCCAAGTCCCTTGGCCAAGCTGAGTCCTGCGGCAGAGCCGGGTCCCCACGAGCTCCCAGCTCCCTCACCAACGACGCGGCTCCTGCTTCTCGGCTCCGGGCTGGCCCCGAGACCCACGCAACGGCCCAGCCCCTCCGGAGCAGACCTGCGGCTCCCGTGGGGGCGGTGAACCACAGCCTCCTCGCCTCAGCCCGGGGCGATTTGGAGGAATGTCTTACAAGGGTCCTTGGAGCGTCCTTGGAGTTCCGCACTCCCTGTGGGCCTTCCTGCCTTCCTGTGGTCACTGCCCCGCGCCGGCCCGCGGTTCCCGGGACGAGCCCTCAGACGATGCCCTGCTCCCACGTCCCTGCTTCGTGGTCTGCTTCAGGCATCACGGGCCCAGGCAGGGGGTCCACCCTTTGTCCATCATTCAGTCACAGGTTTCTATCAAGTATCAGCCACGCACCCGTCACAGATCTAGACCAGAGGTGGGCCAGCGCCTCGTCCAGGCCCAGAATTGGAGCCGTCCTCCCCTCCATGGAGATTTTAATCTGTTTCTTACTCATTGTATTAGTCACAGTTCTCCAGAGAAACAGACCAATTGTATATGTGTGTGTGCGCGTGCGTGTATGCACGCATGTGTGTGTGTGTATGTATGCTTGCATGCATGTGCAGCTGGAGACTAAGGGAGGAGTAGGGAGTCTGCTACCGCCGTCTGGAGGAGAATTCCGCCCTCCTTGGGGAATCTTAGTCTTTTTTTGTGTGTCTTCAACTGCTTGGATGAGGCCCACCCGTATTATGGCTGTCATCTGCTTTATCGAAGTCGACTGATTTAAACATTAGTCTCATCTAAACATTCCTTCCCATTGACATCTAGGCCGAAGTTTGACTCAAAACTGGGTAGCATGGCCTGGCCAACTGGACACATAACATTAACCTCACTTTCAATCATCCATGCATCAGACGCAGAGCACTCAAGGCTCCAGGCGGAAACAAAGATCAGTGTTGCCAAACAGCACCATGGTTCTCGCGTCGCCTCCTTTGCCTCCTCCTGGCCCAAGACGCCCACGGCACCGATGGCCCCAGTCCTGGGCACAGGGTCACAGAGCTCAGAGCAAGAGGCGACAGTGACCATGTCCACCTGGTTCCTGCTCGCTGCCAGGAGGCTGAGGCCCAGCAATGGTGTGTGTCCCCCAAGCTGCACCTCATGTAACCTGCGGGTCCCTCGTGGAAACCCGGGCGTGCAGCGTCTGCAGAGGAAGACGGTTTTCCGGCGTGCCACACGTGCACAGTTATTTGGACTCTCCTGTGAAGGACTCTTCCCAGAAGCTGCCACGAGGGACCTTTGGCAGCTCCGTGTCTGTACCGACTGCACCCGAGGGTGTTTGTGATCTGTTAGCTGCACCCTCCGTGGGCTGGGCGCCTGGCCCTGGACCCAGCGTTCAAACTGGCAGCACACAGCTCTCAGACCCACGTGTCACTGAAGGAACCCAAGGCAGGCCTCCTCAGCCAGGGCGGCCCTATGGCATCCCCCTCCTTGAATGTGGAGTTGGGGGCTGCTGGCCCACACGTGGGACACGCACAGCTTGGGGACAATGCTCGGAGCTGACTGCTTCCTTCATTTCATCCCCTCTGACAGCTCGCCGTCCACGGGGGGTGGGGTGGTCTCCGGGCGGGCGCGAGCACGGGGCGGGGTGGGGGGGGCACACTCTCTGAGGAAACACGCCCAAACTCTTCCCCTTTCCTTCTTCAGGCCCCTCTGAGGCCGTCGCAGAGAGAAATGACTGCTAACGCGGCCGTCCTTTCAGCGTTTTGCAGCATCACACACAGCTCATGGCGGATGTGGTGCCAGTGTGTTAGGGATGGTGCCTGAAGGATTCGCTTCCAGCTGAACATAGAAACTCAAGCTAAGAAGAAAAGACTTGGCTCCCCTAAAAGGCACCGCTGTTCACGGTGGCCCCTGGGACTCGCACGTGAGCTTCATGGTCGGGCGCCTGTCCACCCCGGGGCGTCGTCCTTAAGATGACGGTTTTAGCTGTGAGCGTCACACGTCTTCCAGGAGATGGCTCTGCTGAGGGCCTGGCCACCCATCGTGTTTCTGTAGGATGGGCTCGAAGGTGCTCGCGTGCCGAGGAGCACAGCCTTCCTCACAGAGTGAGAGCGTCACTCACCTTGTTCAGGATTTGTCCAGTTTGGATGCTGGTGCATCTGGGGTGTCTCTGAGCTCACAGAAATCGTCCAGACCTGATGGCTGGGGTGGGGTTTGGGGGCAATGGAAATAAGTGCTTACAAATACTTGACACACTCAGTCCAACAGGCAGTGCGTCTCCTGCCTCACAAGGAGCAGGACTCATGGAGTTCTTGAACATCAGAGCACCGGTCCAGGCCGCTCCCTGGCCCAGCTCCACCTGCACCCCGTCTGGACCCCCATCTGGACCCTGTCTGGACCCCTTCTGGACCTCAGCCACCCTTCCGGGGCCCGGAGAGGCTGGACAGAGCTTCACACTCAAGCCTCCCAAGTTCCATCTCAACATCTGAACACAAAGCTGCCACGCTTTCCACTCCCACAGAATCTCCGTGGTCCTTTCCGACCTGCCGCGAGGGAAGACAGAATTCGGTGACTTAATCCACAGCTGTTGGTTGAGAATAACATTTGTTCATGTCTAAAAGTCATTTCAAACCTTTTGAGGTCAGAGTTGAAATATGTAGGGTTTTGAGCTAATTGCTTTTCAAACGTAAGGTCCTGGCTCTGGGCAAACAGTTAAGGGTTCAAAAACTCTCGAACATCAGGTAAGTGTCACAAAGCACCCTTAGATAAGTTTCAGCAAGAATAAAGGAATTAGAAACGTATGAGTCATAATTTCCTTGAAACCCCACTTGCATTTAAAGATTAAGGGCAGAGAGGTACTGATTAACCAAATGTGTACAAGTGCTTACTGAATCCAGAACATTCAAAACCCAGTGAAGACGTTTAGGGAGAAAAATGGTTACTGCATTTACCCCACCCCGCCGAGGCCACGCAAGCACATTCGTGTTTAGGGAGTTCTTCAGAATCACTGATGGCTCCGTGCGACCTCACTGGGGCCATAATGAATCATGAAATCCTGATTCATGGACACGTCCACCCCCTCCACGCTGCTTTCCATATTTCCGGTTAGAAAGTTCTGTTAAGATTCTCAGAGGCGGCAACTCAAGGTGCTGAAGCTGAAGAATGAAACACAGCGAGGCAGTGCTTTTGTCATTTCCTGACAAGTGAGTGTGGCTAATTCAGCTTTAATAAACATTCATGGGCACTCTTCCTTCGGGCAAAGCACAGTTTTCTTTCTCAGTCAAGGCAGCCCAACGTAAAACCACCTCCCAGCTGACAAAATCCACCCCATGTACTGGGGGAAAGACGGTGCATTAGCATGTCGGTGGGGACAGAACACACATGTAGAAGAAACAGAGTAAAAGCTTCCGATGAAGCTGGGACCAGAGGCATCCAGACGGACCCAACCCGGGGGAAAACTGGCCACAGACGCGGTCTCTCTAGCAAGCAAGGCAGAGGGAGACGTGGCACTTTGTCAGGGCAGAGAAGCGCAGGCCGCCCAGCCGGAGAGACGGCCTCCCAGGCCCGAGCGCTGCGCGGAGACGCGGCTGTGGGCTGTGCTGTGGGTCCTCGCATTCCGTCCCCAGCAGAGGGACAGGACTGAAGCACTCGCCCACCCAGGCTTGTTTCTTCCCAGGACTGCTGGGAAGAGTGAGTCTGGTGATCGACGGAAGGCCCTCTTTTTGCTCATCTGTCAGGATGGAAATCAGATCGTGCACCCCGTCTTCCTTCTTCTCCAGTGTGTGCCCCGTGCACCAGCATCCCACACACCTTGGTAAGCAGTGTTTTCCTGAGCGTTGTGGCCCCCTGTGTGACTCCTGTGACCAGTGACGGACCGAGGAGGGGGCTCTCAGTTTCCAGACAGACGGCAGTGCTATGTCAGCACCCATTTCTAATACAGCAGGCACAGCGGGGCAGGCGGGGCAGACGGGGCAGCTCTGGAATTTGGGGGACTCCCCTGTGCCCAGGCTGCTTCTTTTTCCATTTACATTAATACTCATGTTGCATTTTACTTTTTCACTTTAAAATGATTTCTAGTTTACGGGAAAGGTGAACGAGCAGCACACAGAACACCCACGTGCCTTCAGCCCGATTCTCCAGCCGTGAACTCCTAAATTCTAAATTCTTACCTCGCTTCCTTGCCGGCTTGTGTCCTTCATCGCACCCCCCCCCGCCACCCCGCCACCCCGCCACCCCGCCACCCCGCACTTGATTACTCTTCCCGAGCCACTCGAGCCACAGGCACAGGTTCAGTGTCCCATCGCTCCTAAACACGTAAGCGATGTTCCTACAGCAAGGACGTACGCCCCCCGGCACAGCACACCCGTGAAGCTGACGTCAGCACAGAACCTCCCTCTAGTCCAGGGAGCCGGCGGACGCACTCAGCCCCTGCCGTCTCTGGGGGCTGTGTCGGTGTCGTCTCAGTTTGGGTC
This sequence comes from Camelus dromedarius, assembly GCF_036321535.1. NCBI lineage: Eukaryota > Metazoa > Chordata > Mammalia > Artiodactyla > Camelidae > Camelus > Camelus dromedarius. The sequence goes on along the minus strand of NC_087441.1, from coordinate 1,155,165 downwards.
CGTCTGACGTCGACTTTGGGTGTGCGTCGCTGGCAGGAGCACCAGGTAAGCGGTGCCTCATCCCAGAGCATCATGCCAGGAGTACGCGGCATCCGCGTCGTGTGGTAAGGATGGTGCCTTCCAGGGCTCCCATGGCACAAGTAACCAGCAGGGGGTTTGGGACCATTTTGAAATCTCGTTTCTCATCCCGCTTTCATCCCCTAGATTTTGTCTCCGCCGACTGCCCTCGTCCATGTCACGGTCATCCTGATGGAGGCCCAAGTGTGTCTTACACGTACCATGTGGGCCTGAAAAGGAGGTGCCATCTCCCTCCCGCAGGGTTGGCACTCCCAGACGCGCGCCATCACTCCAGCTCATGCTCATGCTGTTGGAAGCTTCTGGATCCTCACCTTTTTACTGCTGCGGCCTAATTTGCAATCCGTGTGTCCGTGGAGGTGGCAGGGACGCCTGCTCGCCGGGTCACGGCCCCGCGTGGCCCCCGTGGGCTCTGCTTCCCACGTCTGCAGGCGGTGCCGGCGGAGGAGGGCGCTCACGCTCTCCTTCCGTGGCGCCCGCCGCTCAGCACGGGCTGCTGTGGCAGAGCGCCGCACACCGGCTGCGGGATCGACTCGCTCTCCCCCGGCCTGGGCGCCAGACGCGCCAGTCGCGGGGTCAGCGGGCCGCCCCCCGGAGGCTCCCGGAGGGCCGTTCCAGGTCCCTCTCCTGACTCTGCCGTCTCCACACGGAGCTCTGCTTGTGTCTTCCCTGGTCCCCGTGTCTGTGCCCCGTGTCCCCATTTTACAAGGACACTAGCCAGACTGGATCAGGCCACCCGTTCACTTCACTGACCTCTGTGAAACCCCTATGTCCAAATTATACAATATTTGCAAATGATACAAAGGAGATCTTTCTGCTTTCTGAGGTACTGGGGGTCAGGAGTTCCCAGCATTCCTTTTCTGGGGGGTGGACACTTTCAACCCATTTCACCCTCTTTACTACATGGTTTTGCCTTTTATTTTACTTTTTCTTTTATTTTACTTTGACAAGACTTTCGCTGTCAGTTTTCTCACAGTTTTCTTTCCTCTTAGTTTCAGATTACCTTGTTTCTTGGTCTCAAGCATGTCCCTCAGAGATTGCACAAAGATGCAATTTTAATTCAAGTTTTATAAAAATGTCATTCAATTTTTCAAATTTTCAAAATATGTTCCCTGAGCTGTACGCGGTCAGACAGCCCTGTTCACCCTGTGCTGCGCCTCCTGACGCAACCAGAGTGGGTTTATTTCCCGCTCCACGCTTGTCCACTTCCTGCTCCCGGCGTGTGCGGCGTGGAGACCCCTGCTCCACACCCCCTCCTCCCCGCCTGCTGGTCTGGGTGCTCCCAGGCAGTGTTCACAGCCTCCCAAGCCGTGCTAAGCGTTTTCACTGCAACATTTAACTCGGTATTATCTGACCGATTTTGAGTTTTCCCGTATCTCTGCTCTCTTCTGGGAAAAGGGTCTTAACACAGTTTCACAGTCTTCTAAAATGCCCATGCACGTGACAGCTCTAAATGTCAAGTCCCCTTTGAAAATAAAACACACAGAGGCAACTTTGCCGAGAGGCTCCCCCATCGCTTTGCTCAGAACTTCTTTCTTCCGGTGTCTCACTGCTCCTTTCAGGGGCGTCTTCCTCCTGCAGAAGCTCCGGTGTCGGGGACGCCTTCAGCCCTGGTTTGCAGGCAGGGAATCCCTTTCTCCCTCCCTGAAGCCGCCCGCCCTCACCTGCTCCCATGGGCGGAGCCCCAGGTGCGAAGGGCGCAGCCGCCCTGAGCGCCCCCGCCACCCACGCAGGTGCACTTCACCTTCCCCTTGTCGTTCCCCCGCCGTGACTCTCAGTCCCACCCCCTCCAGCTGCCGCCCAAACAGGCATGAGGGCAAAGGGTAAAGGAATAGAATTGAAAACTGAAGAGAAAAAGAGAACGAAAAAGTTCATTAACAATGGTGATATTAGGAGCTTTCTGGATAGAATTTAAAATACATTTTGGGTATGAAGAGGGACTCGGGATTCCATTTATCGATATAAATTTTAATGAGTAAGCACATGTTTTAAATAAAATTCTTTACTATTTACAATATGTTTTCATTTTGTTGGCCTGCAAGAATTTGTTTTTTCACATATATTTTCTGTTTTTCCTGCATAAGCACTGAAGTTTCCCCAACGCCCACGCACAGAAGTAAACTGCGGAGGGAGACGGCTGACGGGGGAGCTTGGCCTCGTTTCTGCCACTAGTTAATCTGTCTTGAGTAAGTCTCTGTATTGATCGTATTTCACTCTGAAAAATAAAACGAAACAGCTCCTCGCGTCTCCAGTCACGCTCGCAGCGCTGCGGCTGAGCGTCCACCCGCGGGGGCGCGCGGGGCGCAACGGCAGGTGCCTGCGTCCGCTGAGCGGTTGCCTGGAGGCCTTCCGGGCGGGTCGCGGGCGCTGGGAGGAGGGGAGGCCTGGGGACTTGAAGGCCAGCGGCGCCAGGGTCTAGGTCACGTTAGACACTATGATGCAAACAGATGAGCAGCAGCTGCTCAGCCGACTGAGAGACAGGAGGACGGCGGGGTCGGAAAAGCGGCGAAGCGGGAACGGACGCGGCCTCAGCGCGGACACGCATGCAGACCCCGCAGACCCCGCAGCCGCCGCCCGACCTGCGCCGCGTCCTGCGCTCGGGGAGGCGGGGCCCCTCGCGCCCCCAGCGCCATCGGCGGCGGGGACCTCAGCCCCCGGTTCCCGCAGCAGCGGGGCCACGCGCTGTCACGCAGCGCTCTCTCCGTCTTTGTTTTCTTCTGGAGCCCGGATGCCTGTCTGGAGCATTCCAGAATCCCGAACCCAGGGCCCTCGGGGACCTTCTGTTAGAGGCGTGTGCGGCGGTCCCAGGGGCGCGAGCAGGCTCCACAGCCTGCCCCACGCGCCACCTTTGAAGTTCCACCTGGGAGTTTTCACTCCTTGCAAAATTCTTCTGCGCTTCACTGACTGACTTGTTGGGTTTAAGTATTTTTCAGTCACAAAAATAAAAGACGGTAATTTTAAGTTAAACAACAGAGGGCGCAAAGGGTGTAGCATCTCCTTCCTAGCCACCTGCCTTCCCGCAGCCTGCTCGCCCTTCTTAGACACGTGCCCGCCCCTCCTCTTGTCCTGAGCGTCAGGTCTGCGTCCCTCTGAGGCTCGTTTCCCCTCACGTCTCTCGTTAGAAGCGCAGACACGCCCTCCTGAAGGTGAGCAGCGCTCTTTGCCGAGACAGACAGCCTGCGCATTGGATCGGCACTTGTGATAGAGGATCTTTCTAGATCACACACAGAACATTCCAGAGAACACCTGCAAAATCTGGAAAAACCAAGTGAGGTCTAAGTCCAGCCGGCAGCCTGAGCCGGGGGCCTTCCGGGCTTTCTGCCCCTTGTGAGTCACGGCGGACGTCACCACCGGGGTCCCTGTGACGGCACGTGGGGTCCTCTCTGCTCTCTGTGCATCTTCCTGTCGGTCTACACTCACTTCCAAATTTGAGAATTGCAAATGTAGCTGCACAATATTTCATAATAAGACGCGTCACAATTCAGTCTTTCAGTTGAGGAAAGCCTTGTTTTCCAGACCTCGCCAGCCTCGCCCCTGGGGCCTGCCCTTTCGTGGCTGCGAGCTGATCAGACAGCTGGGGGCTGCTGGCCTGGTTTCTGTCGTGCTTTAGGAGCCCGGAGCGCTGCAGGGAATTAGCCCTGCCAGTAGCGTTTTCTGCCCCAGTGTTTCAGTTCCAATTTTACTTGGCGCATGGTTTCTTTTTCTAAAGCACTTTTTAAAAAGCGAGATTCCCTAAAACGCATCCTGCTTGCTCAGAGGACACGTGTGTCTCTGGTCAAATGCCCAGCAGAGCTGAGACTTAGACACGCGCAACGACCGTCGGTAAACTCACCAAGTTACAGTTTTTAATAAAAATGTGTATTCCTAATGCCACTGTCCAGGTGGAAATCTGAGCCGCCACTTGTCGTTTCTGTGACTTTGAGCAGTGGTTCACCCTCTTCTAGCCATGATCTGACAGAAGAGGGGCATTGTCGCCACAGCAGGGCCCTAGACCCCGCACCACCGTCGCGGCGGGAGGGGGCCGGGGCAGCTCCTAAAGCCGCGTCTGCTAATAACAGTCGTAGCTCTCCTCTTGCAAAACACACAGAGAACCTCCTAGCCCGGCGCTCCCGAGGGCTCCCTGCACCACCAACACCACTGACCCCTTCTGCTGCTAGTGGTGTCAGGCACTTCCCGAGGAAACAGTCCAGTGAGGACCCGCAGGCAGCATCCTGCTGGAGGCTGCACATAGCAGTCAGTTCCCATCCATCAGAAAACGGTTCCTGTGCCCCAGCAGGGAGCTGACAGCTGCGCAGACCCCGAACCTCAGCATCACTCCTGGATCCGGGCCACGTCGGTCCTAGAAGGAAGGCCCTGTGCTGGGGAGAAGTCATCACCCTTTTTGGACTGCTTCCAGCAGGCCAGGGATGAAGGGACGTCGGGACACCTAGCTGGTCGTCCAGCTCCATCCAGGGAATGGGAGCCTGGACCTCACAGGAGGGAGATGAGGGGTCCGGACACCCAGGATGCGACGTAGATCCTGTCCCGGAGGTCGGGGCTGAGGAGCTTGCACCCCGGGGGGTGGGGGTGGGGGCTGATCCCTGTGGGCCTCCTGCCCCCTGCGCTTGCCGGCGGGTGACCAGAGCCAATGCCCCAGGCCCCGGCACCTCCCTTCACTCAGGAGAGGAACCGGAGAGGCTGACACATGTTTAAAACCCACATTCGCTCAGCAGAGTGACAGACATTAGGAAAGCACAGAGAAGGCGACATCTCTTTTCTATTCAAAGGGACTCTTCACATATTCACAAAGGTAGTTATTTCGTAAACACAGCAGAGAGCACAGTGCATTCGGCAGATGGCCAGAGCCCTCGCAGTACTGGCCACCTCTTCTAGCCCTGGAACGCGCTTCCTGCGGCCCCGGAGGTGGGGTTTTCCACGGTTGTGGGTCCGCACTCGCGGGATGAATACTGGCTTAGTGTTTCTTCGGGGCTGGAAACGCGGGCAGTGGAGGCTCAATCAGCCCTTCACGATTTCCCAAGACTTTGAATGCCCTTGACTTTCACTCGGCATTTATGTCTCTGACTCTGGGGGCCCTGGGCTGGTGCTGGGGTGGCTCCAGGTGGCGTGACGGCTTAGCGGAGAGCCTCCTTGGACGACACCCATCAGGAGCCGAGCTCGAATCAATGTGTCTTTTTGTTCGGCTCTTGGCTTTCGGGGACCCGGGGACACTGCCTCGCACTGTACTCCCCAATTTTCCGGGAGAGCGTTTTACTTAGAGCTCCGGGGAGAACAGGGCTGGTTCTCAGCCTCCCCAAATGAGAACCACGTGCTGCCGCCCCAGCTGCTGGAGAACAGCACGGGCTCTCTCTTGCCGCCTCCTTGGGCTGGGGGCCCCCAGGGGAGCCCGGAGGGACGGGGAGCCCAGAGCCGCAGCCGCCCGCCCGCCCACCCGTCCACAAGACCACCGTTAAGAGCTCGCAGGCAAGACCGTAGGGATGGCACCATGAGGCGGGATCGATCGCCTATTCTCTTTCGTCTCGGTTCGTAAAAGTTTTAGAAAGTACTTTTTTAAATTCATGTAAAATGAGGAGTTAACATTCCACTTATTTTCAGGTTTTGACAGGAACCATAGTTCTGTCCTCCAAGGAGGTGAAGACAAATGATCCGTGAAAGTGTGGAGAGGCCGCCACACCATAGCATTTCATGCCTGTGCGTTTAGTCCCAAAACACAATAAGACGGGAGTTACAAACGCACCGAGGGAGGGGAGGCTGGGAGTGCTCAGGGAAGGGTCGCACCACACACCACCGTGTGGTGCGTCTGAGGGGTAGCGGTGGGGGCGGGAGCTGGGAGCAGGCCCCACCGTCCACCGTGGGTACCACAGACCCACAACCCGTGTGAGATGTGCGTTAGGGTCTCTGCGGAGATGCTGGCTGCCCCGCCCGATCCTGCAAACATACAGACATGCCTTGAGCACAGCAGCCATTTCCCAGACTCCACGCTCCCCTCAAGGGGCAGGAGGGCTCCTACATGGAGTCTGCAGCTCCACTGAGCCAGCTTCCTGTTGGAGACAGCATTGCCCGGGTGGCAGGCGGAGTCCAGACCCTGACACATTCCTCCAGCCCGGCATCTCCCTAGCCCGTGCGTCCTCCTCCCTCGTGCCTGTCCACCCAGCACACCCAGTGCCAAGACGGACGTGGAGCCTGGAGCCCGGGATGCGGCCCTGCGCCTCCCTCCCCGTGGGCTGCACCTACGCCTCCAGGTGGGAGGGTGCCCAGGTGGGACACAGGAGCAGCTGCAGAGGCTGCGGGGACACTGCGCTGGAGCCGAGGGGACAGCTGTCTCTGCTGTGCTTGGTCTAGTGACAGTGACGGCCCAGTGGCCCGCACACTGACAGGGAGAGCCCGGGCCGGCCGGTCTGAGGCGTTAACATGGACACGCCTCACGTGCTGTGGCTTGGGCGCAGTGCCGCTGGGGCCGGTGGCGTGGCCGGGCCTCCACGTGCTCTGAATCAGTCCACCGACGGCCCATGTTGGCCGGGTCTTCTACAGACTCCAAGATCCACCCTCTGAACAAGTCTGGTTAGAAGACGACGAAAGGGAGTTGGAAGTGAAGGGGTGAAGCGGGAGTCCCCACCCCAGCCGCAGTCCCTGCGGTCGCTGCGTAAACCGCTTTGTGTCTCTCTGCTCCATTTCCTCACCACGAAACAGGTCTGCCTGGTGGGGTCCTTGGCTCATTTACCTGAAATTCTGAGGCGCTGGGCATGCAGTAGGTGCTTAATTAATGTTGGTTCCACTTCCTGCTCACCTTCCCTGAACTGCAACCACCAACAGTGGCAGCAGTCAGCCACCAGCCACGAGGGTCTGAGCTGCGTGGGTCCACGCCGTGTCCTGAGGTCATGACTCTGGGGCGGACGCCCTGACCTTTCCAGGCAGGACCGCGTGGGCAGATGGCCCACAGGCCCTGGGCCTGGTGTCTACGCTTTAATTCTCTGATATTAAAATGCTCTGAAACTCAGTTGAATGTAAGACTGTCATCCTCCCCGAAGCTGGAGGGGGGATCTCTCTGCAGTCAGCCCTGGTTAAGGGGCCTTCCGGGGAGCCTGTTCCGCCATGGCGACCACCCTGCTTCGCGGGTTGGGGTGAGAGCGCTTGGTGCTTTTGGTGTACGTTTGTCCAACCAGGAGGCAAGTTCCTTGAGGGCTGAGCCTGTGTCCTTTTCTTTTTTCTTTCTTTTTTTTTTTTGCATCAGCGTGGTGTATCTTTGGTCCTGTGTCTTTTTCAAATATACATTTCCAGTAACTAGTCAAGTTACCAGTAAATACGGACATAGCCAGCGAAGAGGTCCAGCTCGGGCCACCACCAGCAGAGAGGGCAGATTGCTTTCACCGAATTGTAAGGGCTTCGGGTGCAGTCAGTTGGTCTTCAGGCCAGCCCTAAACACGGAGAAGTCAGATGTACAGGCTCAGAAACAGCTCGTATCCTCTGAATCAGTGAAAACCACGACTCGGTTCTGCTGCGGACCAGGAGACGGCGTCCAGGACCGACCCGGGTCGGGTTCTCCGGGGGGCCGGGCAGTGGGCTGAGTGGGGCTCGGCTCTGAGCTCGCCTGGCGAGCTTCCTACTTACGCCTCAGGAGTCATTTTTATTTCAGCTTACGTGTGGCCGAGTGAAACGTCTTCTTCACGTGTTGGTTCAAAACCCCGCATTTTTCTCTGTGTGCGCGTCCCGTCCACACGGACGTCGGAGGAGGGCAGGGACGCGCTCCCTCCCCGGCGCGGTGCCTGCGGACGTGCTGTTACTCATCCGCTTCTTGCTGTGGCGCATGTCCCCGGGACGATGCTGGGCTGAGAGGAACACCAGAGAAAAAGCCTGATTTCAGGGAAAGGCGGGCAGGGAAGCGGAGGCAGGAGGTGGGAAGGAAAAGCCAGGAGAGAAAGGATGGGCGGGAAAGGCAGGTCCACTGGCCTCTGCGACAGTCAGGTCTCCAGACGTCAGGGGCAGCGTGATCAGCGATGCAGGAAAGTGAAGACCCCCCCCCCAGTGTCTCCGACGAGGCTGCCAGCACCTCGGAGGGGGCAGCTTTCCCTGGACCCGCAAGCGTGACCAGCGCTTCACAATCTGGATTTACAGGCCTTTCTCAGTCAACTGCCCCCTTGGCTTTCTTAGTCCAAATTAATCCGTATTTGTCTACACTGCCTAACTGCACAATAACAGTTTGACCTTCTGTTTGCGCTCAACTCCGTTTTAGAAACTCTACCGATAACCACCCTCTGGGGCAAGAAAAAATCAAACAGGATGGCAGCAGAGGACAGCAAGCGACAGCCCGGAAGGCCCGGGGGGGGAAGGGCACGCCGTCCTCAGGACGCACCTCCAGAATGAGTATGATTGTCTGTGTTCTGCAGGTAAGAAAGCTGTAAGAGCCTCTGAGACATGTAGATTTATATCATGAAGGCAGGTAAGTGGTCTTGAAAATCAAATGCAAGTGCCAAGACCTCAGAGCCACTTCTTGCCACTCCCGTGGCCCCTCGGGGACCTGCCTGGGCCCCGTCCTCTCACAGACACAAAATGACACCCACTGCTACCATCTAATGCTGCTAGGAAAAGACTGGCTTATCCTGACCGTGGTTAGTTTTTAAAGGTTCAGATTAACAAAGACACAAGAAGTAGTACCACCAAATGGTCACGGGAAGCTCATGGCCCACGGGTGACACAGCACGGCAGCAGCGGCTCTGCGTGGCCAGGTCCCCAAGAACTCCTAGCAGGGCCAGCGTGGGGTGAACGCGGGCGCGTATCTCTGCGTGAGGCCCAGGCTGGCTACACAGCATCTCCAGACTCCAGCATCTGGACCCGTAAAGCGTGACCGTCACCTCTTCACAGAGGCGTCAGGAGGAGGCAGGACACGGGCTGCGGACGGGAGGCAGCATGGCGAGAGCCGTGGTTTGCGTTTTTAGGTAGCTGTTTCAGGAGATGTCCCCGCTTGGTGAGGACTCAGCGCTCTGGCGGCTTGTGGGTGTCGCGGTTTCGTAAACTCATCTCTGTGCCTGTGGTTACAGTGTGGAGACTCACCTAACCTGCCCCAGAGCCTCGCAGAGCCTGACCCCGGTGGTAAACGAGGGGTCGGGGCTAAAACGAGGCCTTGCTGTTTGTAAATTCTCGGTTTCGCTTTGGACACAGAGGTCAAGGCGTCCTGAGGTCTCAGCTGAGGTGGCCCAGCAGGACGCTCCTGGGGGACAGGAAGGGGTAAGGCCTGTAGTGAGAAGTTCAGCAAACTCTCGGTCTTATTCCTCCCAAAATATGTTCCCGGGCCCCTTGAATGGCTGGCACCCTCCTTTCACGCTGCATGATTTGTTGAGAATGATGGCACCCAGGGCGACAGTTTGGAGAGCTCCCGTCTGCGTGTTCTCCACTCTTACGTGACGCAAAGGAGCTTCCTTTGTGAGCATTAGTCGGCCCCGGGGTCCACATAGCCAAATCATGGCACACAGCTGGCTTTCCACAGATGTCCAGCGTCTGGGTGCTTCTCTCCAGCCACGGTGGGGGCCTCCGGCTCTGGGCTCATCGCCCCCCCGCCCCCAGTGCCCTGAATGTCAGGGTCACCTGACTGCCGGTGACAGGAACTGCTGGGGCAGCTCTTGGACGATACTGCGTCTTCCTTCAGGATGGCCCTTCTCCTTGCCAAGTCTGTCCGTGCATCCTGGGACCTTCAAGCCCAAATCTGGAATCACTCTTTGCAGACCCAGCAAAGGTCAGTATGTCTAAAGTGATTTGTGGGTCTGTTTGAACTTGCATTCCTGCGCTCTGCTGCTTGCTGTGGGCAAGAATTTTCTGATGGATTATGAAGAACAGAGTTTATATTAGGAGCTGCTGTTTTACTTTCCGAGACACAAAGTGGTAATTTCATTAAAGGCTTTTACTCGATCTCTGTAACTTTCAAATTGTCCTCAGTGGAGCTTTATAAACATCAAGGGAGTTCTGTATCAGTCATTCAAAAATTATCCAAAAGGGCAGTTCTGAGATGGAGGAGAGAGTTCTTATGTAGGTACACACACCGTCACAGAGGTGTTAAAGCTCCCACGTGAAGAGATGTGCGCTGCCGGCTGGAGCGGCACGGGCTTAGCCGGCGCCTTCGGACAGTGAAGGAGGAGGGGCGAGGACTGCCGCGGACCGCGTGTATCCTTAGAGTGTCACCACCTCACAGGATTGTGTTTAGACATTTTCTCGTTTCTCTTAACACAGATGGAACCAAACCTCCCCCACCTTGAATTCCTGGAAGGAGGCTGCAGATTTTAACCCTTTCATACCCTCCAAGGCAGCAGTTTCAGAAGCAAAGCATACTCACCCCCGGGGTAGGAGTGCAATTTCGCCTCTGACCTGCGAGTCTGACACAAACGCCTAGAGGCAGCTGTTGTTTCGATTTCTTTCTGGACGGGATCTCATCCTGATCCCCGGAGAATGACGTAAGGAAGGAAAGCAGACAGGTGCAAGAGTGCCTCCAAACGCTGTCCTTTGTTGTATGAAAAGTGTTTCTTCTAAGCTCACCTGTAAGTCTTTACAAGAGGAACCAAAGCACAAAATCACAGGACTGGCTTCAAAGATGCTGCCTGTTTCCCGGACAAGTTTCCTTTCTTGCCTTGAAGACTTGCTGGATATTAAACAAAGTGACGTCAGGGTTCTCTCTCCCTAAAGAATTTGGGGGAGGCCTTTTTCTGTAGTAAAATGATTACAACGATATAATAATTTTAGCAAAATTAAGAAAGTAACTGAAAGGAAAACATTTTATGCTATTTTATGCCATGGGCTTTTCTGGAAAATTCCTTTTGTCAACTCTGTGACCCCGTAACTAAATGCTGGAATGGTCTTGGGTGATCACAAGGAAAGAGTGGGAATTGGAGACAATTTTGCTGCCAAGTATGGAGCACAAGGATACAGGAGTGATTCGGCCAAAAAAAAAAAAAAAAACCCCTCACTGACAAATTTATACCTTGACTGAAACTGAGTTCATCTGTCATAACAGAGTGTGCTTCATAAGCTGATGTGAAGCTTACATAGTTAATAAACACAACTAAAGGTTAAAAGTGTAATATTAAACTTTTAATAAAGATGAAATTGTTCGTAAAACCCAGAAGAGTGCCTGGCACAGTGTAAGTGTGTTAACCAATGTTAGTTAGTATGTTTGTAGCTATTAAAATGTTGACTTATAAAAATTAGAGCACACAGAAAATATTTGCAAATGATGTGACCAATAAGTGGTTAATAGCCAAAATACATAAATAGCTTAACTCAATATCAAAAAACCAAACAACCTGATTAATAAATAGGCAGAAGACCTAAATTGACATTTTTCCAGAGGACATGCAGGTGGCCAACAGGCACATGAAAAGATGCTCAACGTCACTAATCATCAGGGAAACGCAGATCAAAACCAAAGCGAGACATCACCCAACGCCTGTCAGAACGGCTGTCATTAAAAAGACTGCAAATAACAAATGCTGGCGAGGGTGTGGAGAAGAGGGGACCCCTGCACTGCTGGTGGGGATGTAAATTGGTGCAGCCACTGTGGAAAACAGTGTGGAGGTTCCTCAAAAAACTAAAAACAGAACTACCATATCATCCAGCAGTCCCACTCCCGAAAGAAATAAACACACTGATTCAAAAAGACACAAGCACCCCAATGTTCACAGCAGCACTATTGATAATTGTCAAGACCTGGAAACAAATCAAGTGTCCATCAACAGATGACTGGAAAGGAAGATGTGTGTGGGCAACATGGACCTACTGTACAGCACAGGGAACTATTCTCAGTGTCTTTTAATAGCCAATAATGGAAAATAATCTGAAAAAGAACATATATATGTGTATAACTGAACTACTTTGCTGTGCACCTGAAACACTGTGCATCAACCACACTTCAGTTAGAAAATACAAAGAAAAGAAGATGAGGTGTGTATACATATGGTATACACACACACACACACAAGGGGATACTACTCAGCCATGAAAAATGAAATGTTGCCACCGGCAGCAACATGGATGGACTTGGAGGGCATTATGCTAAGTGAAGTAAGTCAGACAGAGAAAGACAACTAAGGTATTTACCACTTATATGTGGAATCTGAAAAATAAAACAAACTAGTGAATATAACAAAAAAGAAGCAGACTCACAGATACGGGGGAAAAACTTGAGGTGACCAGTGGGGAGGGGCTGGCAGAGGGGCAGGGGGCAGGGGATTAAGAGGTACGAGCCACCATGTGTAAGACAAGCTACAAGGATGTGCTGTGCACCACAGGGAACATGGCCGATGGTTTATAATAACTGTAAATGGAGTGTAACTTTTAAAAATTGTGAATCCTTACCTTGTACGCTTGTAACTTACAGAATATTATACATCAGCTATACTTCTATGTAGAAAATAAGAAAATCTGAACTGGAAAAAAATTAAAGAACACATTCAATATACTCTTTAATTTTTAATATTTCAATGTCTAGAATATGAACATATTCTTAGTTATAAATTTATCAAGAACAGTTCCCAAGCCATCGTTTAAATTCATCATAATATCAGTTACTTAAATCATCCTCTAATTTCACTTGCCGTGGGCTTTTTGTTTATTTATTACATGCCTATCTGGAATTATATTTATGATTTGATATTTCTGTTACGAGAAAGAAGCCGCGCTGGCTGACGCAGGGCCGCCAGAAGAATTCTGAGAACAGTACCTGATAAGCCCAGGCCCGGGAGGCGGACGGCCGCGCTTTTTGGACCAGAACCCCGGCAGCAACACTCTCTTGCAATTGCGAAATGAAACGGCTGTGTGTCTCGTTCTTTGCATTTTCTTTTTCGACGTTTGTTAGAATGGTGGCTATGTGCTTGACATCATTATTTTGAAAGTCTAGGCTTGTTATTTTGTGTCATAAATAACCATGACTGCTATTTCAAGAAAACAAAGCACGATCAGTTCAAAATCAGAAAGTAAATGAAGGCTGCGTGGAGAACAGACGGAGTGTTGTGATAACGTGAGGTCTGGAGAGAAAGGCGGGGCTGACAAGAGAAACGAGTGCGCGGCAGACGCGTCACCGAACGACTGGAGTCCAGGCTACGCCCTTCGGGGAGAACGTGACGGCGGCGGAATCAGGGAAAGAGGGGCTCTGGTCTCCATGCTCGTGTGCCCCCCAGATCTGCACACTGAAGCCCTCCCCCACGTGATGGTTAGTTAGGGGGTGACGAGGTCATGAGGGTGGGGCCCTCGTGAATGGGAGCAGTGCCTTCACGAAGAGCCCCCCCCACCGTGTCCACCACCGGGGGCGCAGGGAGCAGGCGCGTGTCCGCGGCCCGGGGAGTGGGCGCAGCAGCTCAGCAGACCCTGCCCGGACCCCGGGCGACCGCGAGGAACCGGGCCCGCGCGCGCGTCCCGCAGCGGCCTGAGCCGGCGAGGAGGGGGCGCAGGTGAGGGCCGGGGTGGGGCGCGGCGGGCTCCGTCGGAAGCGCGTGTCTTCTCGGAGGCGGCGGAGTGGAGCTGCTTAGGAAGCGGCGGGGCGGCGGGGCGGAGAGGCGCGGGACCGGGCCGTCGGGGCCGCCCTGCCGAGCCCTGGGTCTGCGCGCGCGTGCGTGGGGGGCGCTGCCGCCCCCACCCCACCCCCGTTGGGAAACGCAGAGCCGCCGCCTCCGGCGCTTGTGGACGGGCGGCAGAGGCGCTCTCCCTTCTGCCTCGCGGCGAGTGCTCGGTGACCGGCGGCCGCCTCGCCGAACGGGCCCGCCGGATGGCCGGAGGCCGCACGCGCGGTCAGAGGGGTGGCTGAGAAACACCACGGCGTGTTCCGGAACCGGGACCAGACACGCGACCTCAAGAGCAGAGCCTGTCGGGTGGGGGGCGAGGCCCCTCCCGGGGCGGAGGAACCGCCGCGCCGGCAGGCCGTCCTCGCGCGCCGCCCCCGGGCCTGCGCTGCGACCACCGCCCGCAGCACCCGGGCTGCCTGTGGACCCTCCTGGGGTCCCCGCGTCCTTGCTTCCCCACTCCCTCAAAGGGACCCAGCCCGACGCCGCCCTCTGCCGAGCTGGGCTCGGCTCAGGTCAGATTTTGCGTTTGGTTTGCTCATCGTGTCCTAGCTGTTGGCAGGTCGAAGCCCCAGTTGCCAGCACGGGCTGCGGGCTCGTGGCTCCCCGACTCCCCCGAGCCTGAGAGACAGACGGCCGTCGCCCCCCGTGCCACGGGGGACACGCCGTGCGGCCGGCCGCTCGGTCGGTTTCCGATGCGCTGCGCCACCCCGGGCTGCGGCTTCCTCGGCTCAGACTGTCCTTCCAGCGGCGCAGGTGGGAGGGCAGGGCGGCCGGCAGGGGCCTTTAGGGAGTCTCTGGGTTCAGGGAGAGAAGCTGCCGCAGGAGTTCCACCTGGAGGAGCTTGAGTTTGAATCTCGCCTGGTTTGGGGGACCCCTCGCGGTGGGTGGGGAGCGGAGGGAGGGGCGTGACAGGTCATCGCAGCCGGAGTCCGGACGCAGGCTGCGGGCCTCCCCTCCTGTATCCGGCCACGTCCCGGCCTCGTTTAACCAGAAGCCGCAGTGCGGGACTCCAGCACCCTTGCAGACTCAGAGTCCGCCCTTCTCGCTCTGGAGCAGGAGAGGGGAGGGTGCATGGTCCTTTCAGGGTCACTGTTTTTGTAACAGCCCTGAGCGGGGTGTTTGAGGCTTTGCGCACAGAAATCCGTCTGGCTGAGGTGTTTGGAGACCACATTTTGCTCCAGGTTCCAGTTCCTCACAGGAATGGGTGACCTCAGCCCCACTAATCAAAGGTGACTTTTCCTATGACGCTACTGCCTGTGGGAAGCGTCTGCCCAAGTGTCTGAGCGCGGCGTCGGGGTCAGTGTCCCTCTTCTCCGCTGCAGTGGCGAACAGCTGTCCCCACTTCCGAGGGGTCCGGGCGGGCAGAGCCTGCCCTTGAGTCTCCAGGGGACATGTGGCGGGTGGGGGACGCTGCTGGGCCTGAAAGCGCTGCCTGCTGGGTTTTCCTGCTTCTCGGAATATTTACTAAACCAGGGTTTCTGTCGTCTCTCAACACAGCCTGCGAGCCCGCGGTGGGCCGCGCGGCAGGCTGGGGACAGGCTCCTTTCTAGAAAGGGCAGTGCCGCAGTGACCGTGTCACCTGGGGCCCTGGGTGACACCCCCCCCCCCCCCACCAGCTGGTGCAGCCTCCAAACCCCTCATCTGGCCCCTGGGTTAGCTTTTGTCTTAATTTGTGTGGTTTTGACTGAAGTCATCTGGCAACACTGAGACCTAGAACGAAATCAGCGGGTCTCCTCTGACAGCCCTGCACGCAGTCCGTGAGGTTTGTGGTCTCTTCATCAAACATGTAGTTAAATGTCACAAAATGAAACCATGAAAACCTTGTCTAGGAAAAATTCATGTCTGTCCAGAGGCGCCAAATGTGCTTTAAAGCTAAACCGTCAGGGAAGATGGAAAAGCTTAGTCTAAAATTTTGCAGGCTTGCTTAGATGAGACATTAAATCTAGCAATTAAATTGCTTTTAATAATTTTAAGTTTTTGAAATAAAAACAAACTTTGAAAAGAGAGCGGGTACAAAACACAGCGTCCCTCTGAGCATTCCAGACACGCCGAAGGTCAGATGTTGAGTTACAGCCTTGACCAAGAGCCAGGGGCTTGCTGGACACTAAAAAAATAAATCACCCCTTTCTGCAGAGACGGGGAGGCTGGAGCCGCCCGTGTGCCCCGCTCCTGCCCCTCGCGCCCCGCTGCCCACCGGCCGCCCCGGGCGCAACGCGGGGTCTCTCACTTGCGAACATTTTCCTTTCACAGTGGAAACCTGGTACTTGTTACTGATAATAAACGCACCAAGTGCCTCTTAGTTCTAGGAACTGCTTCTCCCGCAGCCCCCTTCTGGGAGTTAACACGCACAAGGAGAAGTGTTTCTGCCCGACAGGAAGGCAAAGTGGGACGGGCTGGGAGTCCTGCTGAGGCGCTGCGTTTACTAACTCCACGCCGCGGGGGCCACACCTGCTCCATGTCGGGGGGGGGCGGGGGGGGAGCACGTCTCCCGTCAGGGGTTTAAATGTTCGACGTAAAGGACAGTTGACTGACACACACAAGTGATCAGATGCTGGTAAGAACCACAGGGAGCATCTGGGGGAGTGGGGCTCACTGTGCTATTTCATACAAACTCTGGGGCAGCTCCCAGGGGGAGGTACATGAGATTTCCTGCAGCTTGCAGGGGAGGTGTGCTCCAGGCACAGGGATGGCCTGTGCAAAGGCCCTGAGGCAGGGCACACCTGGCTCCACCTGGGAGCAGCAAGCAGCTTGGTGTGTCCGACAAGAAATCGAGACCCAAAGGAGGCACCATGGGGGACCTTGAGGTCTCTCCCAGTGCAGTGACCGTGAGGAGGGCTTAAGCGTTCGCTGGGATGGCTCTGGCTGCAGGAGGCCAGACCGAGGGAGGGGCAAGGGTCAGAACAGAGGCTTTGATCCAGGCAGGGTGGGAGGAGCGGCTTGCCTGGGGCATCTGTGACAGTGAGGCTGGGGGAAGGCTCTGGCTTCAGTAACCAGGACTGTGGTGGTTTTCTGAGGGGAAGAGATGGTTCCTCCAGGACCTTGGTCAGAGGTCCACGGCCACCCCCTCTGCTTGGTATTCTGGGACGCCTGGGACATGAGGTCCCCCCGTGAGGGAGCCCACGGGGGCACCTGGTGGAGAACGGGGTATGCGGAGGGGGTCAGGCCCCTGATACCATCTTCCCGGGGAAAAGCGACCATGAAGACACAGATTTTGAATAAATATGATCTGAAATCTCAGAGCAGGTAAATGTCTACATTCCCAATGCCCCGCCAGCGGCCGCGGCTTTGTCGGCAGTGCCGTGAGGAGTATGGAGCAGGAAGGACGGGCAGTGAACTGTGTGTTACTCTCTAGCATCCCCCTCCCCGTCTGGGCGGCGGGGCCCTGGCAGGTTCAGCAGGTCCCCAGCACACCCGGGGACGGTGAGTGGCAGAGACGAGGTGCCTTGATGGCGGTGGAGGGAGGGGGTGGGACTCAGGTCTGGCCGAGTGGGCGCCTGGACTCCGTGCCTGCGCGTCTGTCTTCTCAGCAAACAGAGCACGGCGCTGACCTCCTGCAGGACAGCCACGCACAGAGACAGAGGGGTCGGCCCTCGGGAGGAGCTCCCCCGGCGTCAGCCTCGGGGCCCTTCTGGGAGCCGGACCCTCCTGAAGGCTTCCCAGGGTAGGGTCCATCAGCGAGGACAGGCCCCCCTTCCTCCTTTACGTTCAGGCACGTGGCATCGGCGAGTGTCGCTCAGAGAGCGAGTAGCACAGAGCCGCCTGTCTTTCAGAGGCTGCCGCGTCAGCAGAGGAGGGACACACAGACAGCACCCCGTAACCAGGCCGGGAGCGGTCAGGGCCAGGAGACCTAGCACCGAGGGGCCCCAAGTGAACAACCTGCCTTCTGAAGCAGAAACAGAAAAACAGACGCAGCGGCCGGCAGAGGCCCCTCCACCCCGGGAGCAGAGCGGAGCCCTGCGCCCGCAGAGGCGTGCGTTCCGACTTCTGGTCTCTTTGAAATCTGCATTTCTAACTCTCATTTAATCATGAAGCACATCTTTCATTTCAAAGACCACCTGAAGTTCTACATTTTCTCTCTGCAGCTTCTCTACAGGGAAAGGTTTAGTTCTTCCCTCTGGGTTAAGACGTCAGTCACCACCCTCACCTGGTCGCCTGTGGGGTCAGCTGCCAGGTGTGTGGCTTCTTGTCGTGTTGCGTAGATCAGAGCGACACCCAGAGCTGACCCGTCCTGGCCACTGTGCTGCCTGAGGGACAGCAGGGGAGCTGGCATTGGCAGAATGACTAATCCTTGATGGTGAATATCCAGGAAACCAACGGCGAAGTCATCAACTCCCACAGCACAGAAACAGCATTAAAAGTCATCAGTTCCCGTGTCTCTCAAACACCTTAGCCTTGATATACTCTCTCCAAACCACGTTTAGTGAGGAAGGCCAGGATGTGGGACACACGCCCCCGCCGGGCTGCACTACTGGCAGAGGGGTGGGGGCTGGACCCCCCGCACCTGCTCTCTGCCTCCCCCCCGAGCAGCCCTGGCCCCACAGTGGCCCCAGGGAGGCCCCAGGGTTTGGAGGAGCACGGTTCTCAACCACCGCTCTGAATTAAAGCTCGAGCCAGTGCTGGAACCGTCTCCGTAACAGCAGCCTGGCCAAGTGACTGTCTACGCACAGTCACCACTGTGGGGAGGCATTTCCTTCCTCGGATACATCCTTGTGCTCATGAAGCACAGCTGGGCAGGAAGGAAACGTAAGACTTCCTTCTCCAAGCATGGGCGGGGCTCTCGGGGTGGCGGGGACACAGAGTGGTTCCTTCTAGGTTAGGAGTGAGGCCGGCCAGGTCTTCGCAGCTGCAGATCCTCAGCACGTTACTTACTCTTTCTGAGCTTTGGTGTTCACATCACACAGAACTTTGTGGCCCTTAATAAATAAGTGACCGGCACTTACTGGGCACTCAGTCAATGTTTGCTGCAATGATAGTGTTGGTGGTGGTGATGATGGAGGTGAGGAGGATGCTGATGATGAAGGTGAAGATGATGCTGATGATGAAGGTGAGGAGGAGGATGCCGATGATGGAGGTGAAGGGGATGCTGATGATGACGGTGAAGATGATGCTGATGATGAAGGTGAAGATGGTGCTGATGATGCAGGTGAGGAGGATGCTGATGATGGAGGTGAGGGGGATGCTGATGATGAAGGTGAAGATAATGCTGATGATGAAGGTGAAGATTATGCTGATGATGAAGGTGAAGATGGTGCTGATGATGGAGGTGAGGAGGATGCCGATGATGGAGGTGAAGGGGATGCTGATGATGGAGGTGAAGGGGATGCTGATGATGGAGGTGAAGATGGTGCTGATGATGGAGGTGAGGAGGATGCCGATGATGAGGTGAGGAGGATGCTGATGATGAAGGTGAAGAGGATGCTGATGATGGAGGTGAAGATGATGCTGATGATGAAGGTGAAGAATGATGATGGAGGTGAAGATGGTGCTGATGATGGAGGTGAGGAGGATGCCGATGATGAGGTGAGGAGGATGCTGATGATGGAGGTGAAGATGGTGCTGATGATGGAGGTGAGGAGGATGCCGATGATGAGGTGAGGAGGATGCTGATGATGGAGGTGAAGATGGTGCTGATGATGGAGGTGAGGAGGATGCTGATGATGAAGGTGAAGAGGATGCTGATGATGGAGGTGAGGAGGATGCCGATGATGGAGGTAAAGGGGATGCTGATGATGGAGGTGAAGATGATGCTGATGATGAAGTGAGGATGATGCTGAAGATGAAGGTGAGGGGGATGCTGATGATGAAGGTGAAGAGGATGCTGATGATGGAGGTGAGGAGGATGCCGATGATGAGGTGAGGAGGATGCTGATGATGGAGGTGAAGATGGTGCTGATGATGGAGGTGAGGAGGATGCCGATGATGAGGTGAGGAGGATGCTGATGATGGAGGTGAAGATGGTGCTGATGATGGAGGTGAGGAGGATGCTGATGATGAAGGTGAAGAGGATGCTGATGATGGAGGTGAGGAGGATGCCGATGATGGAGGTAAAGGGGATGCTGATGATGGAGGTGAAGATGATGCTGATGATGAAGTGAGGATGATGCTGAAGATGAAGGTGAGGGGGATGCTGATGATGAAGGTGAAGAGGATGCTGATGATGGAGGTGAGGAGGATGCCGATGATGGAGGTAAAGGGGATGCTGATGATGGAGGTGAAGATGATGCTGATGATGAAGTGAGGATGATGCTGAAGATGAAGGTGAGGGGGATGCTGATGATGAAGGTGAGGGGGATGCTTATGTTGGAGGTGAAGGGGACGCTGATGATGAGGTGAGGAGGTGGAGGCTACAAACGCATTTCTTTCAGTTTCCCACCATGTCCGGTAGGGCCACTCGCGGGATCACTGGGACAGTGTACCCTATACTGTCCATCACAGATCTGGGACACAGAAGTTGGAAAAGCTGAGAATTGGCAGGGGTTTTAGACTTCGTAGCCTCCTTGTGTGAGGTCATTATTTTAAATCAAATGTGAAAAATGAAGAGGGCACATAAATTCCTTTTTAGAACCAAAAACTCTGGTTTTCACTTTGAGGTTTTAGGTTTTTGACCCCATTGATCTAGAGGTGTTTGGGAATGCTTCTCAGTAATAATGGCCAAGGCAAAAACATGTGAATAGAAAATATATTTTGGTAGAAAAAGACTAGAGACAGGTTTCTCTTGAAGAAAAAGACCCTGTCACCTGGCCCCTGGCCCAAATCTCTGGGTCCCCAAATCCCAGGAAACCGCCTTTCTCTCACAGAGGTCTGAGAACAAGTCTGAAATTCAGAACAGGGTTATCTGCTCACATCTAAAACAGCTCAGTGGTCTACTTGTGTCCATAACCCGTTTTTGTAGTGATAAGTGACCAGCATGGAAGAGACCAGAGTCCGGGTTGTTTTTTAACAGAGAGAGAGGGGGGCGGGGGGGGATTTCAGCATTGTTTGGACACTGATCCACTGACCAGAGCTGCCCCTTCCAACCTTCCCCTCTCGTCCGCCCACGCCCAAGCCTGCATGTGTCTCAACACCTGGGTTTGCGAGGCCCACAGGTGCAGTAAGGAGCAGCCAGTGCTCTGCTGACACATGTGTTGTGACCACTGGACCCTTTGAATCTATTGAAAAATTTCTCTTAAAAAAATCCCTCAACCCCCCCCCCCAAACTGTCCATTTTTTACTCTTTTAGAAGATACCTCTTACCTGCAGAGGTAAAGGGGCGACCAGCTCATAAATGCAGGAGCAGCAGACTTTTTTCTACTACAAAGGGTTTTACCTGGAGGGGAAGGTTGAGAGGTGAGAGACCTCCAAAGGGAAAATGACAGAACAGACATCGACGCTGGAGATGTGCGCTGGGCCGCTTGCAGACCGATGCCTCCCCCGGATGCTCGGAGACAGACTCGGGCTGCGAGCCCACAGGGAAGTTCTGGCTTCTCGCCGAAGCAGGTGTGTGACACTCGGAAGACTTGGAATAAAACCCGTGCTTATAAACCATGTATGTTTTAAAACAGAATGAAGTGTTTCTCAAATCAGGGTTGAAGAAATCGGTTCTGATTTTAGAAAGTTCTTCACTGAGACAGCCCTTGGCATGTGTTCAGACTGAAGCGAATGGAGCTCAGGTCCCTGGACGGAGTGAGCGGAGCCCTGGCAGCGGGCGGGCCGGCGTCCTCTTCAGACAACGCGAGGACGGTGAATAGGTGGGGGGTGGCTGGAGACCCCCCTTCCACATGGTGCTCCGTCTTCCTATTTAATAACCCCCCATCCCTCCAGCCCCCCAACCTCCTCCCCTCCCTTTCTTCCTGCCCTCCCTCCTTCCCTCCCCCACCCCTCAACCCCCTCCCAGCCTCCCATCCGACAAGGATCTTCAGCCAAGCACTCTTCTGGGGGCCGGAGACCCAGCACCTCAAGCCCCAGAGACCTCTGTCCTCAGCCAGTTGACGTTACAGTGGAAAGAGACCGAAACTAAACACACAGTCAATAATCTCAAGATGTCAGACGCTGCGGTGGGAGTTACCACGCTGAGACGGAGAGCCATGGGTTGGGGCAGAGGCTATTCTAGAGGGGTCAGGCCAGGGGCCTCTCTGAGGAGGGGCCCCTGGCTTGACCCCGGAGTTCTGGAAAGCAGTGAGGCATGTGGAAATTTGGGGACGTGGCTCCAAGCAGCGAACAGCAGCTGCAAAAGCCATCAGGTGGAGAGACCGCGGCGAGTGAGGAGCAGGGAGAGGGTCAGGGTGGCTGGAAGGTGTGAGGGGGGCGGGGGTCACAAAGTGACCGTGGAGGAAGAGGTGCCCCGTCCGTGGGCAGGACTTCAGGTCTCATCACAACTCAAGTTTCCGGGAGCCTGGGTGTGCTGATCACAGCATCCACTTCATGCATTCGAGTGAAGTACTGGGTATTGTCTTCAGGATGGACCCTCGGTTAGAGAAGAGACAAAGGAGGCGCTGGGAGGCGGCGGAGCTGTCTGGGCAAGATGGGGCACGGGCGGGGACCCGGTCAGCCTCGGCGTGTCCTGATGTGCGGTGTGGGCGCAGAGGAGGCAGGGCTGCAGCACAAGGGTGACTCAGGCTTTTGCTAAGAGGACTTGGATGAATAACAGCGATGATCGCAGCGAGCACTTACGCAGCACCTGCTGTGCGCCAGCACAGTTCTAAGAGCTTTAAACGCATTTTCTCAGCTTAGTGCTCACAACTACTCAAGGAAGCTTTATCTACCCGTAGTTCACCACCAGACCCAGAGGCGGCGAAGGGTCTATAAGATCCAGGCCCTGCAGCTTAGAAGGGGCACACTGGGGCCCAGCTGGTGTGGCCATGCCCTCAGCCGGCCGGGCTGCCTCGGTGGAGGCGGGGAACCTGGGAGAGGCAGACTTGGAGGAGAAAGACATGACACCCCCGCGGGACAGCAGACCGGCAGCCGGTAGAAAGTCTGGAAGTCGGGGCCAGCCAGGGCTGGAGCCGGCCAAGCCTGAGAGCCGGGGGCAGGGGGACGTGCTTGAAGCCACTGGGCTGCCCGGAGGAGGGCAGCCCTGGGCCAGACGGGAGCCCGGAAGGGAGGGTGTGAACTCTGACGCCCGGTTCAAGGAGGGGGATGAGTGGAGGGGTGGCCAGTGGGATTCTCCCGTCGGTGCTGGAGTGACACGGGCTGGACGAGGGCACTCCCTTGCATCAGGGGATGGCGGACTGTGGGGGTCAGAGGAGAGGTCCTCAGCTGAGGTTTAGCGGGACCCCAGGGCAAGTGGGGTGTTTGAGAGGAAGGGGAGGGGAGGAAACACTGTCCAGAAGATCAGGGGAGTGACCAGCAGGGTGGCAGGGAGAGGAGGGCGCGTGGAGAGAGAGCCCGGACCCCCTCCGCCCTCTGTACCTGCTGCCCACGCACCTCACGCGACAGCGGGCTGGTGCCCGGGGGCTCCGAGTCGCTCTGCCTTCCGTGTGCGTGCGGGGAAAACCGCCACGGCCTGTGGCACCGCAGGTCGGGCAGCGTCCTGGCGTTGTGTTGTGTGCTCCTGAAATGCAAGGAGTGGAGACGGATCCTGGACTGGCAAGGTCACATCCACCCCGGAGGGCGTCACCGTCACTATCCCAAGACTCCTTTCACTCAGGCAACTGAACACACAAAGGTAAATGTTTCAAGATGCCCCGGAGTCCTTTTTTCTGCTGACTTTTCTGAACTTGTCCTCCCCTGCGTGGGTTCGGAGCCATTCCACCCCGGGGTAGTCACACATGCGGTTGTTATAAAGACCCCTCAAAACCCAAAATTGTTCTGATCGGTTCTTTTTCTTTTGGTGGCTGTCAGAAAATAACCCGTATTTATTCTGAAATAATGCTTCCTGGCTTTTTGTTCTGTATAAATACAATTTCTATCTACTGCAGAGAATTAAGCAAACACAGGAGAGAACACAGGGGAAATTTCGATGACTTCTGCTCCTGCCGCCCAGGGAGAGCCTCTCTGGCATCTGGATGTGTTTCCTTTCGGGTTATTTACACACTTGAGATATTCCGTACACGCACTTTCGGGCTCCGGTTTCCCCCGCGCGGCGCCGCCCTGTGCGCAGACCGCCCCATCCGCGGCCACCCCAGGGTGCAGTGGTCCAGCCCTCTGCTGAGCGGGTGGGTGAGCACCTGGTTCTTTAGTACCAGGAGTGCCGCTGCGGCCCAGCCCCGTGCACCTCTGCCGGACCTGATGCTATTCTCGAATCCTCAAAGTTTTATGGAGACAAAGGTCACAAACTTGAGGTCCTGGCCCCAAAGTCTGGACCCACGATGACCTGCTCAGCTACTCTGCATGATTTTGTAGTTCACTGGGGGTAAAACATTACAGGAAAAAAAAAAAGCGCTTCCTTCTGTGATGTTTGCCCTTGTTTTGAGTGTAGGTTGAGGCTTCTCGAGGCTGCGTGAGGACGAGCAGGGCCTGCTGAGGTCGGCCTGGAGGCCAGGCTCTTAGGGCATCTGCGGAGGCTCGAGCTGCATGTCCCCAAAGGTGTGTGAAGTGGGGATTCAGGGCCTCATCTGGAAACAGGGCCTTTGCAGAGGGAATCAAGTTACGGCGAGCTGGTTAGAGTGGCCCTACCCTGAAATGGCCGGTGTCCCTGTGAACAGGGTACTTGGGCCCAGACTGGTGCAGGGAGAAGCCACGTGAAGACGGAGGCCAGGTGACACACGACTTCAGGTGTGTGACAGGTTAGCTGCGCTGGGGCCGACGGGCCCATCTTGCTCACGTCTCCACAGCTGCTCCTCAGAGAGTGAAGGTCCAGCAGGTTAAGTTCGTGGGGCGAAGGGAGGAGAGAAATCTCTAGAACTTGTGCCTTTGGGCCCAAGACAGGCATGAGGCCCCTCGCCCACTCCCGCCCTCGTGCCGGGCACACACCCCACGCTCCAGCCCCTGGTGGCCAGACCGCCCTGACAGCTTCCCTGGCCGGGCTCCCCTGTCCAGCTCCGGGCCCAGGATTCCGACCTGCTCACCCTCCTCGTGCCGTGTCGACCAGCAGTTTGAGCAAACAGTGACTGGGCCCCGTGCCGCGTGTGCAGGACCCGCCCCAGGGCTGTGACAGGAGTCCTCCAGGGGTGGGAGGGAGGCTTCCAAAGATGCAGCTTAACTGGCAGCTGCCCTTCCTGTCGAGCTTGTCTTAGAGAGGGGAGAGCACCTGCCCGCACGCATGGTGACAATGATGATTCCCGGGCAGGGGCCTTCCAGGCTCTTAGACTCATCCACCCAATGATCCTAAGAAGGACACATCCATTCAGACGCGGCGCCGAGTGCGTCATGGCCTCCTGTGTGGGGGCGTCTGTGACCCTGCAGTTTGTCATCCATAACTGCCTCCCCCAGATTCACAAGCAGAGACGGTTTCAGATCACGTCCCCCCACAGCGAGGCAGGGCCCCCAGGGCCGAGGGAGGGTCTCTGCTCCTTGCAGGACGGCTCCCTCCACCACAGGGACCGGGATCAGGAGACCCCCTCCGTGGCTGGAGCACCCCTCTGCCCTGAGCGGCCCATGCGTGGACACGGCGTGTCTCAGACAGCAGAATGCGGGCACTAGGGGCAGACGCGCCGGGGTCCCGCCGTGCCACGCACGCAGGGAAACACACACACGACCTGTCGCTTCCAGAGGCAGGAAGGTCCGGAGCATCACCGACATCCAGGTGTTTATTACTCGCGCTGCGTCCGTGGCATCAGCTGAGCATGTCACCCGAACGCTCTGAGCCACTTACACGAGCCCCGCAGTTGGTGTCACAGTCCCACGTGCACACACGCCCCTCTGGTGGGTCCCTCCTCCCCTGCTGTTGACGGGCTCACTGTTTGGAACACTTTGGGCCAAATCAAGTGTCCCCTGAAGGAGGCACGATGGTCCTTTGGTTCCCAGTTCTTGCTCCCTGGTCCATCTGTGTGGAGTGTCCATTCAGAAGGGCTCAACCCTGCTGTCCATCTCTGCCATCTCTGCCTGTTGCCTGCAGCCTGTGGTTCGTGTCTCAAAGGGGACAGGGGACCAGGGGTGTTCTGTTTTTAGCTTGTCTGTCTGTTGTGGACCCTTGAAACCAATTGCACCCTCAGCAGGGTCTCTGAAGAGTGTCTGTGGAAGCAGTGTCTTCAAAGGGGTGCTGGTGTCGGGCCCCTGGGGGCTGCCACCCACCCGGGGTGATGCTGAGACAGCAGAGCTGGGCTGCAGCCAGGACCTGCCCTCCACCTGGGGTCTCAGTCCTCCCAGGGCAGGGCCAGCTTGGGGGGCAGGGGGCACCCCATCTCCAAATACAGTCACATCCTGAAGTTCTGGGGGTCAGGGCTCTGATGTATGAAGGGGCCACGTTCCGCCCACATGGGCAGGCACAGATGAAGAGAGAGCTCAGAGTGCGATGGGGGAGTCACCGTCAGCTGTCCCAGGGCCTTTGAGTCCCCTGCACGGTGCCACGAGGGGCCGCATCTCCCCCAGGATGCACAGCAGCCGAGGTGACCAGCCTGTCGCCCGCCGCTGCCCGCGGCTCACCAGTGCGGCGGTGACAGCAACTCCGAGGGTCTGAGTCCCGGGCCTGCCATTCCCTCTTCCTGCTGCCGTGTTGTCAACACGGGGCAGGCTCTTCTCGGAGAAGCCGACTGGGGCCTGTGTGCTGCCAGTCGAGGCTTTTGGAGACAATTTTCTTCGTCAGAACGACACAGAATCGTCTGGAACAGTGTGTTCCCCGCCCCCTGCAGCTGGACTTGGTCTCCAGAATCGCCCAGGCAGCCGTCCCTCTGGAGCCCTCGGAGGTGGCAGGCGCCTCTGTGACAGCGTCACTGGTGGCCCAGCTCAGGCAGGCAGTGGAAACGCAGGGCCGCAGCCCGGCCGCCCAGGCGCCCTCCTGTCCCTGTGTATGGAACACCAGCCCAGCGAGCCGATCGAGTCCTGGGGAGTCGCCCTGTGGAAGTTGCTGCTCCCGTGGCTGGCGGGTCTGCACACGCCAGGCTCCTCCAGAAGGTGAGTCTTGAACCACCACGTTTCCCCTGCGGACAGTACCACCTTCGCCCTGTGTCAGGACCTGGGTCGGAGGCCTGAAGGCGCCCGGCCAGGGCTTGGGCACCAGGCTGGCTCTCCCTTCGCACTGTGCTGACTCGGGGCAGGGAAGGGACAAAGTCATGCCAGGTTGCTCCCTGGCACCTTAGGGGGGTTGAGGCACCACCTGGAATCCCGGGGGAAAGGGACTGGCCCGCTTTGCCTGTTGGGGGACCTGTGTGGACACGGGGAGGACCTCCAAGAAGCTGGCGCCCACCCCAGGTGACCGGCCTGCAGCAGAGGATGCTGGCCGCAGCAGGACCCCTGCCTGCACAGTCGGGCCCCAGAAAGGGGTCCCAGCCCCCATCGGACATGACCAGACCCATCGGAGTGGGTCCCTGGTGCACACACAGCCCAGGACATTCCTGTTGCCTGATTAAAGGAATTTTCTTTTGTGAATTAAACCGCACTGCATAAACCCCAAATTGTCCCGGTACCAGCCACACATGCAGTTGCTCCCAGAATGCTGGGGGCCACGAGGCCGGGCACAGACCACCCGGGATTTTAGAGCTTCTGTGCCCCCGTGGGGGGCGCCAGTTCCTGTGTGGGGGGCGGCCGCCCTTCAGAGAATCACGGATGGTTACAAGGACGGCTCCTTCCCTGCTGTTTCCCACAATTGCCTTTTCTCGATCCAACATGATTTAAATGGAAAAAGCGATCACATCCATTTTGGTCAGCCCTTTTCCCCCTCTCTGTTAATATTTCTTCTTTTGTTTACAGTCAGTAAAGGCTGCTTGTGGGCTGTGACCGGGGAGTCGAGGTCCAGCGCACCTGGGGTCCCGGGAGAGGCTGGGTGGGCGGAGGTGGGGGGAGGCCCTGCAGGAAGGAACCGTGGCTCCAAAATGAAAAGCAGTTGGAACCAAATGGATGCTTCGTGGGAAAGGTAGATGTCCGCCTCTTCTCCTTTTAAAATGATGCTGCAAGTATCTGTCACCTAAACAGAACTGTCCCATCAGATAGCCTTTCCAATGTTTAAAAAATGGACATCAGAGAGAGACTTGGCTGCCTGGTCTCACTGTGAGTGGACAGCCCCTTCCTGGCTCATGGGAGACCCTGGCCCTCAGTGGGCCAGTGATCTTGTGAAGGTCATGAGCCCTGGTCCTGACGATGCCCACCACCCGGCTCTCAGAGGAAGGAGGCCTCGGGGCGGGCAGGCTCTCGCTCGCAGAGCCACGTCAGCAGGACGACCTCCCCCAGGATGGGACACATCAGAGAGAGACCACAGGGCACACCGTGGAAGTGCACGTTCCCGTCGAACACAGAGCAGTTGTGCTGGGCGCTGGGAGTGGGGCCAGGAGCCCGCACGTCCAAATGTGCTCAGAGGCCCCAGAGGCTGATACTGGGGCTGGGTCTGAAGGATGGGGTGGCAATGAATAGAAGAGGTTGGGGGGTCCACAGACGTGGGGAGGGTCCGTGGAGGTGGGGGGGTCCGCAGAATTGGGGGGCGGTCCGTGGCTTCCGTGGGTGAGGGGCGGTGAGGCCGTGGGGGCCGCCCTGGGAGGGTGCAGGGTAGGCTTCACCTCCAGAGCCGGGAAGGACTGTGGACGGATTTCCTCGGGTGGGAGGGTGCTGGGGGCCCAGAGGCCCTGGCTCCACATGGTGACCACGTCCCCCTCCCGTCCAGATGGGAGAGGAGGTGAGGGCGGGCTGGAGCAGAACCTCGGAAAGGAGGTGGACAGGATTCGGTGAGAGAGGTTTGCTGAGCCACACAAACGCCAGGGCTGCCATCGCAGTGGTGTTTATCAGTTTACAGCGCGGAGCTAGTTCTAGTCCTAGTTCCTGTGGTTTTCTTTGCCTTTTCGCAGTGTCTGTCTGTCTGTCTCTGTGTCTCCGTGTCTGTCTCTCTCCAACTAAAGGGGGCATTTACTTCTTCCAGGAGTGTGTACAAAACCGTCAGTGACTTGCTGCTGGGGGAGGGGTGGGGAGAGGTGGCCGTTCCTCCATCCTGTGTTTTCAGAAAGGATAAAGTGTCTTGACTCTTCAGCAGGGGCTGACCCCTCCCTCCCAGCACCAGCTACCGACACTTAGGGCTGTCTACTGCTGAAAACTGTAACTACGAACGACACTTAGCGTTTATGGTCCCCTACGGTCACTGCACAGTTTGGCCCGCACCGTGTCTGCACCGTAAGGCGCAGGGCTCCAACGCAGGAGCCTGGTCCAGCCACGGCTCTGGGAGGCACTTGGGGCAGGACCCTGGGAGGCCAGTTAGAAACACAGAGTTCTTCCCCTCCTGCCTCAGAACCTCTAGGCATTTTATCAAACTCCAGACACCTTCAGGCACCTTATCTCTTGAGAATCTCTGCCTGGAGAAGCGGGCGCTCCTTTGGAGTTCTGCCCTGGACCAGCCCTTCACAACTGCATCCTGTGAGGCTGGGTCCTGGCTCTGTCGGCCGGGACAAAGGGGGGAATTATCAGAGAGATGTGCTGAAAAAACAGGGGAAAGGGGGGACTTAAAACACTCACACAGAAGCGCTGGAAACTCAGTGGGAGGTGAGCCACTTCCCAGGGCGTCTGTATGAGGGGAGCTGGTCACCCCGCTCGGCAATCTTAGATAAACTTGAGATGAAATACAATAGAATATTTTTGTTGCTGGTGACTAGGTTCCTTCCCCACTGCAGAAAGAATTCAGAGACGAGACGCGGAGGTTAAGAAAGAAAAGAAATTAAAATAAATGTTAAACATTTGTTTAGACTTCAGTCTTAACACCGAAGGGAAACAATGTCCTGATAACCCGGCTCCCGTGTGCGCGAGAGTCCACCCTTCGCGACGAAGCCGTGCGCCGGACAGCCGGCTGGGCCGGGGCGGTGGGGGAGAACGGGTTGAAATCGCCAGTCCCGTCAGAAAGGCTCTCCGCTTGTGAAGGAGAAGAACCCCAACCTCTGCTCGTGCGATAAACACCCCCAGTTACTTGTGTAAGGACACGCTGCAGCCAACGACCACATCACAGGCAGCGATGCCGTGGGAAGGACGTCCTTCTGTTCAGTCAAGGGAGGAAGCAATCCGCGTCCTTCCCTGTGCACATTTAGAACAAAGCCCTCCAATACGCGTGCAGCAAGTCGCCAGTAACGCCAGGATTTGAAAATCATTCAGGATGAACACAAAGACTTTGGGTCCAGGGCCTGAAAGTTCTGCCCCATGGGTAAGAGGAGAGGAAAGCAGGTCACTGTCCTCTGTCTCCGGGCGTCACACGGTGTTTGCACCCCGGACCCGCTTCCTGCGACGCAACACACAAGCTGGGCGGTTCAGAGCGACAGGAAGGTCTGAGCTCAGAGTGCCGCGTTCGCTGCGCGGGCTCCGGGGAGGGCCCCTTCCTGCGTCGCTCGGCGCCTCCTCGCCCCCACGCAGCTGTCTGCCTCCGCGGGTGTGTGTGTGCTGACCTCCCCTTCCCACGAGAACACCCGTGTGGCTGAGGACAGCCCCCTACAGCCCTCGTCGTCACCGGGCCGCACCCTCAGAGCCCGATGCCCAGGTCAGGCCCCGTCCCAGGCCCCAGGGTTAGGACGGACACACGTCTTCTGGGAACGCGGAGCCTGCAACGTGCCAGGAGCTCTTGACGCATCCATTCGTTTATTCCCCGCAGCTTCTATGACCCACCCAGGGGGCCAGACTGGTGAGAAGAGGAAGTGCCTCCCGGAGCCCTGGGGACCGAGGCCCGGGGCGTGGCCCTGCCCGGGGCGCTCCCGCAGGACGAGCCGCCGCGGGAGAAGGGCTCGCGGCCTCGGCGGAAGGGCTCCTTCCCGTCCGTCAGCAACCGCAGGCCTGCTGAGCCCTTCAGCCCCCAGAACGGGGGTTTGGCTCCAACAACCAGCTTCACAGGATGTGAGGGCCCAGGGCCTTCAGTCTCCTTCTAGGGCCTGCGTGTCCTCTCTCCAGCTGCCCGTCAGCCAAACCCCGAGCAAAGCGCAGCTCCCGCCCCCCTGCTTTGCATGCAGTCAGTGCATCCTCCTCCCAAAACTCGTGCGTCTTCCGTGTGCTTTCAAGGTTTGAGGAGGGCAGGGATAGTTGTGTCAGGAACTCCGCAAGTCCCTGACCCCCTCCTCCACCTCCTTCTCTCCCTCTCGCCCCAACCCCAGGAGCCATGCAGTCTCTCCTTCTTCCCAAGCAGAAGTGTCCGCACACACTCAGAACCCCTGACAGTCCTGCCTTCTCTACCAAGGCACGTTCCGGGCACACCTCCACCTAACACGTCTCCCATCGGGGAGGAAAGCTCAGATTCCACCGCCCTCTGTGGGAACGTGGAAGACGCTGCACCGCACCTCACACAGCAGCGGAAAGACCCCGCAGGTAGGAGACTCAGCGATGACACGAGAGACCTAGCCAGGCAGCTGATCTAAACGGGCAGACGCCCGCTGGGGGGGACAGAGAAATCACAGTGGGTGGGAGGGGGACTGGGACCTTGAACATAATGCGGGGGGCAGGGGGGGGGATAAGTCATCCAGTGGGTGAAAACCTAGTGAAGACCTGTTTGAACATCTATGATCCCAGGGCATTCCTGACAGGCTGCTTGCTCATTATTCCAATCAAATCATATTTGTCTTAACCACAAATATTTTCCAGTCCAGCCTACATTCCACTGAAGACCAGAAGCAAAACTGACGTGGCTGAAGATGAGTGCATCTTGGGGAAAAAAATTTTAAAATACATTCATTTTTCCAGTTTTACACCAGAAAGTCATAGGGTACATCCTTTGAAAACTCAAAGTCCTCGGAATAGGAGGGAGATTCAGTGGCTGTCAGATTACCAAGACCGAAGGTCCGCCTCGGTGATCGCAGAGCCAGCCTTGGAGCGAGCAGGTCTCCAGCACACCGTGCCCCTCCCGGCCTCTCAGAAGCCTCAGACCCCAGGTCTGGGGACACGTCCCCAGCCATGCAGTTCTCACACGTAACAGGCTGGCCATTAGCATCTGCAGACTCTGTTCTGAAGCCAAACTACATTTGGATAAAACATTCCAAATTTTCTTTGACCTTAGAATCCCCAAATTTTCTCAGTGCCTTTATTAGTTTTTGTAGTGGTTTAAAACGCAGCAACACAACTCATGCAAAGTCCACGTGGAGCCTGTGCGTCATGGTGCCCGGACCGACCTTGCCGGGGTGGGGGCCCAGCTGCAGCGGGCAGGCCGGGCCAGTGGCTCTCCCGCTGCGGCCGACTTTGTGAAATGGGGTCTTGTCACTGTGAAGACTCTGCGGGTTTTCATACTTTACAGAAAGACAGGGAAAGTCAGACGACAAATCCAGTAACACGCTGAATCCAGGACTTGTCAAAATCGCCTTTAGAAACAAGTCTAGGTCATCACGAGGAGTTTTCAGTGCGTCAGGAATCCTGTCAGAAATGGATACGTGGATTTAAGGTTGTGATGAGCGGATCAGGAAGTTTGGTGGTTACCTGGAGCGCGTCTAAGAGGAGGAGACCGTTCTACCAGGAAAGTGATAGTTACGTTTTAGAGGGAGCTGGGAACATTTTTCTGGGAAACGTGGTCATGGCCCCAGCTCGGGGCAGCGTTCTGAGCTCTTCCTCTGGACAGCCTGCAGATTACCCTGGGGGTAAGAATGGGGCTGCCTTTCACCGTCCAGCTCGCAGAACAGAAGTGTGGATCCAGGTTGCTCCTCTACTCGCAGGCACAGCAGAAACCACCGCTGTAACCTTTGCGCTTTGGCAACTGAAAAGACATACGGTCAGTTGAGATAGGTTATGTCGTCAGAGTGCAGAGATGACAAGCAATGTTTCCTTTAAGTTGAGATTTCATGGACTCAGAACTTTGTAAGAAATTTGAAGACCAACATATGGTTGCCAACTTCACATTTTATATATTTGCCAAGTAAACTTTATAAAGAAATTTACTCCAATTTACAATCATCATTGTTTCATTTTGCAGGGGGGTGGGAGCCAAAAGGAGAAAGAATAGAGTCCAAGCGCTAATGGCAATTTTTTACATTGAATAAATCTAGCATTTCTTTGCTTCGTTTCGTCACAGATCAGTGGAGCTGCCGTGCACTTGTTCACGTCAGTGAATTTGCATTTGGGATGTTGATGGTGATCCTGGTCTCGCTACTTAGTAACCAGCGTGAACAAGGATGTGTCACCACATCACCTGAATGCCTCTGAGTTTGCCTTTGGCCCACAGATTTGGTCTGGAAATTACCTGAAGAAATGCACGTCAGTGTGGGCACACGTGGCAGGTCTTCAGAAACGTAGCTCCCCTTCTTCACTCTTGCTTCTCAGAGTGACCGTGTGTCAGCGCCCGCGGCCCCCGTAACGAACACCGAGGGCTGTCCAGCAGCACGATCCCATGTCTGTCGTCCCCAGACCAGCCGTGAGACAGGACGGCAGGTTCTCCTCCCGCGTTAGGAAATGGGGTTGGAATTTTACAGTTTTGCGCTTTGATCTGGTTAATGGTCTGTAACCATTTTACATTTTGAAAAAAGGAAAACCCTCATGGCTGTTGCTCTGTTACAGCAAATGTTTGCAAGCTTTGTTAGAAGGAGCTTCCCACTTCTATATAATCCGGAAAGAAACGCAATTTTCTCACCTTCCCATAGGCATGAAGCCTCTTAGACTTTTATCTGGCTTTTCATTCAACCTGGACTCAAATGATCTGGTTCTTCCCTCAGAGTCTGAGCAACTGCTTTGTAAAACACAGGCTCCCTGTCTACTCTCACAGAAACTCCTTACTTAGGGTAGGAGAGCTGCTTTGAGTTTGAATTTTAATTAAATGGAACACTTACCCAATTAATTAAGACTTGTCTCAATCTTAAGAAGACTCACAGAATGATCATCAGTCTAATAATAAACAAATTATTTAATCGTAAATGTCAATAGTCCATTGAAAAGGAAGGGTGGTGTCAGAGTTAAATATATCATTTCACCTGGACAGTACAGTGTCGCTATGTTTTCTATTTAATTATGCAAACGCTTTTAATCTTCTGAGAATAGGAACGTTTAAAAATCACCAGCAAAAATAAATAAATAAATAAATAAATAAATAAATAAATAAATAAATGCAAACAAAGCAGTGTTTTTTCCCAGAAACTAAGTTTACGGGGGCAGGTATCTTGTTTCGCTGTGCAAAGAGCATGGGTGACGTAGTGAATACACCAGCTCCAGTTTTTAACAAGGCAGACCTTCTGTGACAACAGAAGGCGGGCGTCGTGTAAAATCAAAGGCAGCAGAGGCCCGTCTGCTTGGCGTCCCGCGGTCACAGGGGAGGTAAAGGCTTTTTTTTTTCATGTTTTTACCGTCTGTGGCTCGTAGGCTCCCAGCTCCGCCCACCAAGGGGCCAGGAGCACGGCTCCCTGGGTCCACCCACCACACACAGAGGAGCAAACACAGGACACGAGAGTCCCCACCCTGCACACGGCCGCGGGGAGGACATGGCCCCGGGGAGGACACAGCCGCAGGGAGGAGGTTGCTGGTTCTCTTGTCGAGCAAAATTATCATTTCAGAAAGGACTTTAAGAGCGGCCTCATGTGATCTGCAGTGGGTTAGTGAGCTTTGCCATCCCCTGCTTCTCCTTGTATTTGGGGCTGCGGTTGCAAGCCCTCAAGCACAGCTCCGATGGGTCCCTGTGGTCAAGCTGGGAGCTGCGTGAGGACGCCGTCTTTTGTGAGGCGAGACACACTCTCTGATCTTGCTACTTTGTGTGTGTTCTCCAGCTGGCTTCCTTTCAAATGGAAGTGGAAGGAAGACAGGAAACAACCCTTCCTGGTGCAGGAGAGAAGCTCCTGACACAAGCCGAGGACCCCACTGCGGCTCCGGTGACAAGTCCTGTCCTTTGGCCTGAGGCACCGGGACTCTTAGAACAGGAGGGAGCTCTGCTGCCCTGGCCCTGTCTTCCTGGCCCTGCAGGGGGTGGGCTCCTCCACAGCGTCGTCCCCTGGGCTTCGTCAGCTCCTCTACCCACCTGTGACCACGTGCTTCGTGCACGGACACCACATGCTGTGGTGCACCCACCACAGAGCCACAGGGTGTCCCAGGACTGGTCCCCTTGTTCCTTCTCTGTAGCCCAGGTCACAGGGCAAAGGGGAGCTCCTGTGAGTCTCACAAGCCGGTCATCATCCGCACTGACCATGGCCATACTCCAAACAGGAGGGCTGTTCTCGCTGTCACTGTCCCTCCAGGGACCAAACTGAAGTTCTGAGGGGACACGTGGTGGCCCCGGCCTCCACTGAGAGCCAGCAAATCCAGCCGCCGGGCCCCCAGCTCGGGGAGCATCACAGGCACGGAATCCGTCTCGTAGGTCCAGACAGTTTATCCCCTGCATTTGCACATGAGAAGAGGAAACTCAAATTTTACCCAGTTTTACTTCCTCCTTCAGGGTGACGTCACTCTGTGCCTGCCTTCCTGTGCCGGGAAGACGAGAGAGCGTGTCTCCTTCCACCCCAAAGCTGAATCCCTCGGCCTGGCCTCCTCCCCCTTCCTCCCTCCCTCCCTCCCTTCCTTCATCCCTTCCATCTTTCCTTCTGTCTTTATCCTCCTCCTCCCCCCTCCCTCTTCCCCTCTCCCTCTCTCGCCCTCTCTCTCCCCTTATAGCCAACTATAGTTCATAATCAACACAGAGCTATTATAGGAGAGGTTTGAAATATGAGAACAATTTACCTTGGAGCTTTCCAAGGAGGAAGCCCTGCAGCTCACCGCGCTTACTAATCACCACAGAAACACCATTAAAACCAAGAAGCACCTGCCCGGGGCTCTGCGAGTCAGCCACGGCTGCTACATCAGGACGGAAGGCACAGCCAGGCTGCTGAGCCTCCGCTCGTATTCCGCAGCTTTGACCTGAAGGCCGCCCCAGGCGGGAACCGCGTGGCAGACGCACACAGTGTGTCTCTGAGACGAACGCCATCTGTCCATCCGAGGACCAGGAAGAGCATCTCCTGCGAGGCTAAGAGTGTGGGAGAAAAATCTCTTTTTTTCTCTCCTGAGCCTGTTCCTTCGATGGTCCAGGTCCCGGGGCTCTGTGCCGTAAGTGACTGTGTGAGAACCTGAGAACCTAAGAGAAGACTTTTCTTTCTGGCCAAAGGAATTAAACTTGATAAAAAGGACCTGGTAGCTTGAGAGCATGAAAAAGCCTCATTATTCTTCCTTCTCTTGTCTTTGCTGCACCAAGTGGCCCCCTTGGACACCTCCAACCCGAGAGAAAACCCACCGGAGCCGTGGGAGCCGGGGGGGATCTTGGAAGAGGCAGCTTGGGAAGGGACCCTCCAGTGCACGAACTGACACAAATCCTAAAGACCCAAAGCATCTTAACAAAGCACCAAACCATGACACAAACCACAGTTCACGTCCCAGGCAAACTCCAGAGGCCAGTGCGTGGCATAGTCCCCAGGAGCTCAGCCGAGTGACGACAGTGAGGTGGGGATGCTGCCCGTAAAGGTGAGGCAGCTTCAGCAGGACTGGGCGGATTGCCTGCTAACAACAACAGCAGCATGTAATACGTCCCAGAGAATCGTAGCGGGAGCCAGAATTTCATAATGTAACATTAAAAACTGTCCAGCAGACAATCAAAATTATTTGACCTACAATAAACCAGAAAATTATGACCAAGACTCAAAGGAAAAGACAGCCACCAGATCCCAACCTCAACATGGCCCAGATGGAACAGTCAGACTCAGATGTCAGGGCAGCGGCCGTGACCGCTCTCCCTGAGATCAAGGTAGACAGTCTTGAAATGAATAAAAGTGAAGTTCTCGTGGAGGATGAGAAACTATGCAAGAAGAACCAAATGGAAATTTTAGAACTGGGAAATATAATAGATAAAATTGAGAAATCACTGAATGAACTTGCTAGTGGAATGTAGGTAACAGAGTGAAAAGTCACTGAACTTAAATACCAATTAATAGAAAGTATTCAATCTGAATCACAGAAGGAAAGAACAATTGAAAAAAGTGAACCCAGCTTTAGGAAGCTGTGGAACGATATCCAAAGTCTCACTGTCATAACTTGAGGTCATTATTTGAAGGAATAATGACTAAAAACATCCCTAATATGGTTCAAGACAAAAATGTATAGTTTCAAAAATTTAGTGAACCGAAACCAGAATAAACTCAAAGAAAACCATGCCTAGAGGTATCCGGCTTGGAATGCTGAAAACTAAACATACAGAAAAATATTTGCAAAAGTGAGAAAAATAAAGGTTTTCACTAGGCACATATGAACAAAAGTGTTCTCATTTTAAAAAAATCATCTGTTACTGTTTAATTTTGCATAAGACATTTAAATCAACAAATAAAGTGGAGGAAAGGGCACTTTGGCTCTGGAAAAGGATGTGCAAAACATGAAGTGAAATAAAGATTAGTGGGTGAATTATCTAAATATTTGGAACCTCAAACAAATATTTGGTTTGATTTTGAGGCAAATAAATGACTCGGTTGTTTCTTTTTTTATCCCCTCTGGCTCACGATCCGTGGTGATGACCAGCGAATGAAAACATTGTAAGGTGAGTGATTAAATGCAGTCGGGGGCTGGCTGAAGAAATTGCCTGCTACACTCTGGAAAGCCAGGGGAGCTTGGAAGCTTGTTTGTTTAAAAATGATCGTTAACACCGACTGCTTCATTCTCTAACTTATCTGATAAGAATGGCGTTTCTCAGCTGAAAGCTGTTTACACCCTGGGATGGAATTAAGGCTTCACATGTAACTAGTCTGGAAAGTTTGTTTGCAATACGTAGGGTTTGAGTGGACCCGAGTCCAGTCTCCTGCTACTGGACAAGCTGTCCCAGGGAGCTCTGATTCTTCATGCCTCACAAGCAGCGACGGCGGGACTCAAGGTGACTTGGAAGTCTGGTCCGGCGTATGTCTGAGCTCAGAGCAAAAGCCCCAAGGGTGCAGACAGAGCTGTCAACTGCCCAAAGGGAGCCTCCCCCGCTTGACTGAAGGCGTTTTACTAGCACATGTTCTTGATGTCTTTTTGAAATGCTAGCTTCCAAATTTCGAAAAGTTATCACAAAAGAGGAGAGCATTATAAAGACAAAATGTGCATAAAGGTGAGCACCTTTACCTGTCGACACGCGGGTGCGATAGAGTCTGATTTATCTTCGCGTGTAGCTGCGTCCGTCTGAAACCTCAAGCTGCAGGTCTCTGCTCCACAGGTCCCCTCAGGCCCTGGGGTCAGGTTTCCTAAGGGGGTCTTGACTTCGCTCTGCCATGGAGGAGAGAGGCTGGCACGGCCTTCACTCTGTCTTTTGTATCGTGCTGCTGGAAATGAACACAAAAAGCCCTATTTTGAAACGTTCACACATCGATTATTCTGCTTTTGGAAACTGTGACGCTTGCGCCGGCCGGCTGTTGACGAAAGCTCGCTTTACTTACTTTTCCTGTTTCCCACAGTCCGGAGCCAACACGTGGGTAGTAGCCACCTCGCTCTGCCCCTCCGGAGAAGGAGGGGTCTGTGACGCAGGGAATAAATGACGCTCTACCCAAAGGGAGCTTTCTGAGTCTGTGTAAATGCATTTCCAGCATTTTAGTCGTGTTTGTCATTTCTCCCAAGTTGGGAGATTCTGAGAAGTCATCAGTGCTGGAGAGAGAAATTGTGAAGTCACAAGCTAGCTGTTCTAGCAGACGTCGACTGCGATTTTGGTAGCAGTTTATTATGAAAGAAATCAGAGGAACTCTATCTTTGTAGATGTGGATACACAGAATCTCTGTGTTTTCACTTCTGACACTCAGTACTGACCTGTCACATTTTTAAAGTGGCCGAACTAGACTCTCAGTAGAGGGAACTCGGGGTAAAATCATGGAGAATGGGTAACATACAAAATAACACTGTTATTTATGAACGTGAAACCCATATTAAGGTGTTAATAATAATTTAACTTTTTAAATCTCTTCAAACCATGATTACCTGGTATCTTGAATCTCATTGGAAATACCGTTTCCAGTCTAAACCGGGGAGTAACCCGAGGGAGGGACGAGCAGCTTCCCCAGCCGCTGGGAGCACTCCCAGGCATGGGCGGCGGCTGCGGGGGCCCGTCCGGCCCGGGGGAATCGACGAACGCGGAGTACTTTACAGATCCGCTTCCAGGAGACGGGTGATGGGACCGCATCTGTCCCGGGGGGCAGCACCAGCCGGTCGCAGCACCAGCCGGTCGCAGCCCGTCTTCCAACTGCAGGTCGTCCCGGGGGCGTGCCTCGCCTCCAGCCTCATTCTCTGGCTGCGTCCCTGCCCTGCACCGAGTCTCAGGGAGCATCCGCTGAAGGTGGACGTGGTATAAGTCACCTTCAAGAAGAAGGGTCACATTCTTATTTCTGGGTTCCAACACAGGCGCCTGAAAACTGCAGTAGGGCCTTGGAAACCCCAGCTTTCCATCTGCAAGAGCTTTGCGTTTTGGGGACCCCAACAGTTAATCCAGGAATAAGTCTCAGCACAGAGTGTAGGTCACAAAGGTCGCAAAGCCAGGCTCTCCGGGCCCCCGACTGGACGGAAGTCTTCCCGGACAGAGGAGGAGGAATCTGGGGCAGGAGAAGGCTCAGCCCGGCGTGAGTCCCTGGGCACCGGCCCTGCCCACTCTGCCTCGTCCCACCCCCTCCCTGTGGGCAGCTGAGGCCCGGCTCTGACGGTGGGTGATAGAAACTGTCTAGTTAGGGACAGGGAAGCCAAAAGTTGAAAAAATCTATCCTCCTCTCCCCCTGCTTCCAGCAAGAAGCAGCCTTGGACGGGACACCTCTGTCCCCCTTGGTGTGGCGGCCGCAGCATGGAAGTGACAGCCAAGGGGGTCTAAGCAGAGGAGCGGAGACGGTCCTGCTGCAGTGACCCGGAGTCCCCGGCCGCCTCAGGCCCTTGGAGGGGCGGCTGCAGACAGCTGAGAACGGTCCCTCGTGAGGTGGGTGGCCCAGCGCCCATGACTCTGGGGACCTGTGACCGTTCGTAGCCTTGGGAGAAATGGAGGCATTGACCGCAGACCAGACAAGGGAGGCCCTCTCAGGAGCGTCCGGCCCCTGGGTGCTCAGGACTGAAGCCAACCAGATGCGCCCTCCACCCGAGGTCCCGTGAAGACGTGCGAGCCCCTCCGACCACGGCCCGGGAACGAGGCGGGGGCCCAGCTCTGAGCCAGCTGGGCTCGTGTGGACACAACTCAGGGCCCCGCGACTTGGCAGGTTTTACTTGTAAGCGAGTAGGTTAGATTTTTCGGCCACAGGAGCTATTGCGACTCGGCTGAAAGTCAAACTCAGATTTAAAATAAAGTCCTTTTTGTTTTTTTTTTTTAACAAGGCTGAGGCGCAGCTCGTGGGGGCGCTGCGTCAGCTGCGCTCCACGTTCCTGGCCGCCCCTGCCCGGAGCGTTCGGCGAGCACGGACGCACCGCGCTTCGGGTCAGCCAGAGCAGGGCGCAGGCGTCCTCAACGTGTCTCCGGTTGGAGGACCTAGGAAGCCTGCCAGAAACCCCAGCACCTATTCCTGATGTGGCGCACGCAGGAAGTGGCTCTGCCTCTGGTTTCTGGGGTGACTGAGGTGTCCCCCTCTGCACTGACACACTGAGCACTGGAACGGCGTCCAGTGCACTGGACGAGCTCCATTTTAAGTCGTATTTAATTTTACCTGAGTCAAGTTCCACCCGCACGTGGTGAGCGGCCACGTCTGACAGCCGGGCAGAGGGCGGGGTTCCCACCCGGCAGCCCTGCCAGTGTCTCCCAGGCAGCTTCCTGACCCCGGTGCCTCTGTGTGGCCAGGACTGTGGCTCTGCTCCTCCTTCCCTGTGACCTCGTCTTCCTTCTCATCTTCAACAGTCAGGTTGACATAAAGGTGTCAGATGGGTATCTCGGCCTTCTCCCGAGACACCCCGTGTCCGCACGTTGCTTCCTGCTGGGCTGATGCCAGCAGGGAGCCTGGAGCCGTGGGTGGGCGCTGATCCAATGCTGGGCGCTGCGTGTAGACCTCTCTGGGGCTGGGCCGGGCTCTAAGATGCGAGGAAAAGCCAGCATGGAGGAGAGCTGCAGCGAAGGGTGGTAATGCTGCTGGGCCCTGCGAGCTTCTCCTTCGGGGCCGCCTGCTCTTGTGTGACTGAAGGTTCCGGGACAGTTAGACAGGCTGAGCCTTTACACCACCGGCCGTTGCCTCCCTGTGAGTCCCTTCAGGTGGCTGTGATGGACGGAGCCTCGCGTGGCGTTTCCTCTCCACCCACCAGTTGTTGGTTCAGGACACATTCCTTCTGATCCGTGATGAACCTGCCAGTTGTGGGTGGTAGAGAAGAGCTGATGAGAAGAACACACACGGCTCCAGCCTCCTGCTGCTCTTGATCTAACCCGGGAGGTGGAAACAGACCAGATCATCACTTTCTTGTCCCAGACAGGACAGATGTCCTCTGCCTGCCTCTCCTCCATCCCGGTGCCCAGTGACTTCGCACCATCTCCTCGTGGGTCTGGAGGGGGCGCCGGGGGCGCACAAGGCTGAGCGTGTCCAGTCACACACCCTGCTGAACTGCCTCCTGTTGGAAGGTTGTTTCAGACACGGCTAGCTCTCCAGAAAAACTACCAGAAAAAAAGAGAATAATCATAAGAGGAAAGAAAATGAAGAAAAGCCCCCGCAGGATGGGGATACACGTCACTAGACATTTAATATCCTGAACAAACTTCTTTTTAACACTTTTCTTAATGTGGTGTTTTGGCATCCTGGCTTCCCCCCGTGGTTCCTCCAGCCC
The DNA here is from genome assembly GCF_036321535.1 of Camelus dromedarius. NCBI lineage: Eukaryota > Metazoa > Chordata > Mammalia > Artiodactyla > Camelidae > Camelus > Camelus dromedarius. Next base: position 1,113,886 of record NC_087441.1, on the reverse strand, counting down.
CAGGGCCTCTGGGCTCTTTGCACGTGGCCAGGAGATGGGAGAAGAGACTGGAGAAGACTTACTGCTTCCTAAGATGCTGAGCTACCAAATAAATTTAAAGTCCTAAATTTATAATTAAGATTTTCCAAGATAAAGACATTTCCCGTGTGGCCTGGCCGGGGGCCCTTGCTCATTCACTCTGTGTTTCTGTCATCTAGACACACACGTCCCTGAAAGCCCCCCTTGAGGGCCGTGCTGTTTCATCCTCCCCAGCCCGGCTCCCACCCTGTAGCTTTTGCCTCCATCACTCATTTTGAAGAATCAGCTTAAATACCATTTTCAGTCGTATTATTCAGCTGCTCTTGTCTGAAAGTAATTCTTTCCTTTAATCTCTCAGAGGTCAACATATATATTTCTTTGGATAATTCATAATAGTCACTTTAAAACCAGATTCAAAATTTAACTACCTTGAGATTAAAACAGGATAAAGATAAACATTGCTGCTGAAGATTATTCAGCTGCTTTAAAAAGTCCACAAATAAACAACTTGAATGTTCAAATTGCACTTTTTTCTAAATCAAATATAAAGTTAATTCATTGATCCTTCTATGTCAGAGTTGGAATCTGTTAATTTAACTAGAGTTTGTTGCCTTGGAATTCATACTACCTGAGAACTGCAGCTTCATGTAAGATTGATCTTAATAATCCAACCAACTTAGAAACATCCAGTGGAAAAATGGGCTCTAGGTAATATAATTTTTCAAAAATCCCTCTCAGTCGCTGGATTTTTCATGTTTCTGAAGTTACCCATCTGGATGCCCCCAGATAAGCACTTAATCACTTCCCTTTTTGTGTAACCACCACATCAAACAGTTTTCTAAATAAAATAATCTCAGTTTTGTTCCACTTATAAGTTGCATTTAAAAAAATCCTGCACTGACGTTTTTGAAAGTTCTTCTCTTTTGCCAAAGTTTAAATATCCCCCTCTCTTTTTCATAAAGATAGCAAGATCAAAAAAACAAAACCCTACACATCTACGACTGAGAGTGAAACTCCACTAAAATCTCCCATGGAATTGCTCAAGGCTCTTGGACTCAGTTTCCAACCTCACGAGTGGCTGTTGGTGGCACGACAGCAGGAGCGGCCTCCCTCCCACACCCCCTTCCCCACAGTTCTCATCACTCCAGCTTCCAGCCCCGACCAGGCCGTTTGCTGCACAGGCTGCTCTTTTCCGAGCACCCATAAAGCATGGAGAGGCTGCCTTTAAGAGGCTAGCAGGGGCCTGGGGGTGCTCGAGGCCGTTGCTACAAAGGACAGTGAGCATTTCCACGTTGGGTTAACCCAACCCTTCTCCACTCCAAGGCCTCATCTCCAACTGTGAATGCTGGATGTTTCCAAGACCAGCCAGCAGTCACCGTAGTCGTACCATGTCCATGTGAAGAATGTCTTTCTCTTTGTCCTCTGAGGATCACTGATGAAGCCAGCAGCTGTCGGGTGCTCGAGGCTGAGCTATGAAGAGCTCAGAGGACATTCATAGCAGGGAGGATCCTAGAAGGACGTAACCGTGTGTGTGGTACCAGTGCTCAGGTCTGGAGAAGCAGGACCCCCACAGGGGAATGGCAGGAGCAAAGGTCAGGGGGTCGGGGGAGAGTGGCATGAACGCTGTCGTCAGGGTCCAAGCAGGGGATGTGATGGGAATCGAGAGAGCACAGGTGCCCACCGTGCCGTGAATGAAGCAGAGATGCAGCCGCTGCTGAGGTGAGGAGTCTGGTTTGATTTTGATTATGGGAGGAAGTCACTTAAACTTTCTAAATGAGGAAATGCGATTCTTATTTCCTGCTTTTCAGGGACCCCTGGCTGCTGTCTGGGAGCTGATTGTAGGTGGAGGGGACCCGCGGGAGGTGGGGAGGCTGCTCAGAGATGGCGGTACCCGGGATGACAGCAGTGGTGTGAGCCATGGCTGAATCTGTCCCATATTTCGGAGGTTGGGCCAACAGTACACGCTGTTGAGTTGGTTATGAGGTGTGAGGTTATGAGGAAGAGAGGGCACTAAAGGGTTAAACCCACTTCGGGAGCTGTGTCACTAAAAGAATGGTGGTCCCATCTATGGATATGGACGACTGAGGGTGGGGCAGGGCTGGGGGGGAGTCAGAGGCCTCCGGTAGGAGTGTCAGGTTGGCATCACTTATCGGGTAGTCACACCAGGGGGCTGGAGGTAATTTGGAAGACGGCAGCCGCAGGTGGTCAAAGCGCAGGCTGAGCCGACCACTCGTGGAGTCAGCAGGGAAGGGCAGGGCACCAGGGAGTCAGCCTGACGTGCCCCGTATTCAGAGGTTAAGAAACGAAGGGTAAGTCAGTGAAGAAGGCTGGAAAACAGGCTGGAGGTACAGCCTTTTGCACAAAGGGTCTTAATCACCTTTGTCAAATAATCGCTCAGAGAAGTTGATCAGGATGACAGCTGAGAAAGGACTGCTCAGTAAATTGTTGGTGACCCTGTCAAGACCTGTTTCAATGACGTGGAAGGGACCACAGCTTCCTGAAGTGTTATCAAGAGGACTTATAAGATGAGGTTTTGGGGACAATGACATACACATGTTTGAATAAAGCATGTGTCCATAGTATTTAATAGCCAATATATAAGTTTTAAAAGAATACATACCATACGATCCAGCAATCCCACTCCCGGGCATATATCCAGAGGGAACTCTAATCCGAAAAGACACCTGCACCCCAGTGTTCATAGCAGCACTATTTACAACAGCCAAGACATGGAAACAACCTAAGTGTCCAATGACTGGATAAAGAAGTTGTGGTATATTTACACAATGGAATACTACTCGGCCATAAAAAAGAATTAAATAATGTCATTTGCAACAACATGGATGGACCTTGAGATTGTCCATCTAAGTGAAGTAAGCCAGAAAGAGAAAGAAAAATGTCATATGATATCACTAACATGTGGAATATAAAAAGAAAAGAAAAGAAAAACAGAGGACATTAATGCACTTATCTACAAAACAGAAACAGATTTGCAGACACAGTAAACAATCTTATGGTTACCAGGGGATAGGGGGTGGGAAGGGATAAGTTTGGGAGTTTGAGATCTGACAATGTTAATCACTATAGATAAAAATAGATTAAAAAACAAATTTGTTCTGTGTAGCACAGGGAACTATATTCAATACCTTATAATAACCGTTAACAAAAAAGAATATGAAAATGAACATATGTGTATATATATGCATTCTGGGACATCGTGCTGTGCACCAGAAACTGACACATTGTAACTGACTGTATTTCAATTAAAAAAACCCAATGTGTAAGCAGCTCTGATTTCCACTCTGGAATCATTTGGAAACGGAAAACTATTCTGCTCCATAAAAATAACGATGCATGTGGGCCTTGCCCTCACCAGGAAGTCAGGTAAACCTTGCATAACACCACAACATGGCCGCAGGGACACGCAAATGATTGTGTGCTCTACAACCCAACACCACGTGTCTGGAGCCGTGCGACTGCTCTGTGCGTCTTCCCCGTGTGTCGGTCGCTAACGCAGTGCACAACAAAAGGACAAGTCTGCTCCACCTCGTGTTACTAGCATCGCTAGTTAAAATCAACTTGCTAGCCAAAAGTACATTTAATTCGTTATAATTTTTTCCTCACTTCTAATTTTTTGAAAGCTTCTTTGTTAATAGCTGGACTTTTAAAGTTACCCAGGAATGGAGGTCTTAATAAATTTCCCTTTATCAGGAAAATAAATGCTGTGCCATTGACTACAGAATGATGTCCAAGATGGCATCTTCTTTAAAGACAAATGAATCTCAGCTAACCCTCTCAGTATCTCAGATGTTTCAAGAATTCTCCAACTGCTCCTGTTGGGAAGATGTGCAGAGTAGTTTGGCTGGTCATTTCTTGTCTGCTGAGAAAATTCAAGCCAGACTGAGAAAGGAAAAGAATCACAAAAGGGCAGACGAAGAGATGGAGGACAGTCACACCCATTTTGTCCCGTATTAAGGATCCTTTGGGTTAGTGGCAGCATATGAAGGACATTTTTGGCAATGGCTGGAAAACCAGGTCCCCTCCCTGCTTCTCCCCCTCCCGCGGCTCCTCTGAGTCACCTGCTGGGCTGTGGGTGACACGTTCACGGCTCAGGCAGCCTCAGGCCCAATGAGGACGTTAGTTTCCCAGGTTTACGGGGAAGTGGGGAACCGTGCCTGGGAAGAAACCCGAGGTGGAACTTTCAACCAGCTGTGGCCCAGGCGTGGAAGCATGTAGAAGGGAGGACATGAGTAGCTGTGGACACCGTCCGCAGGGAGACAGCCACGGTCAAACCAGAAAGTGATTCAAGGCTGAGCTACGTGGGCGGGTCCAGGTCAGGGGCCCGGGCAGAGGGTCAGCCCCGTTCGCTGCGGGACAGACGCCAGCCGCTGGGGAGCGTAAGGAGCAGACTCAGCGCCACCTGTGCGCGCAAACAGGCAGCCCTCGGGCTAAGGCTCAGGCTCGGTCCCAGGCTCCAGACGGCCTGAGCCCGCGCGCGGCCGGGAGGACACACACAAGACAGTGCTGCGCAGCGTGGGCGCAAGTTAGCGGCGCGCGCACCGCAAGGGTGAGCTGTCCCGTCTGCTTGGTGGGACAGCAGCTGGTGTGCCCCCTGGTTGGGATAAAAAAGCCTCAGGGACCAGTAGGACTTGGTTCAGCCGACAGACACCATGAGCTCCTTTTTGGAGCGTGGGAAATGGGGGATAAACTCTCTTACTGAGAGTTAAGTTACAGGACACGGGAGGTGGAAAACCTCAGACTTACGGGATTGCTCACCACCTGTGACATACACTCACGTCAACTTGACCGTCCGAAGTCAGACCACCCCAGCATCCTGCGGGCGTTCCGTGGGGGGAGCTGCCTACGACGGGCGTTTTGTCTCCAGGAAGATGTTAGTCTTCCTGCAATGTTCCAACATGGCAGTAACGTCTACATTTCTGAAAATTAAGTCATGAATCACTGAAGTATGATTGTTTTTCCTACAAAATAGGCTTCCCAGGTTGTCCTGAAAAATCTTAAACTTTTCTCTTCCTTTGCTACGAGGTCATGTTTTTCCTTTACACTTTCTACTTCAGATCATTGCAGGCGGTGCTTCCTCAGGCAGGAATGCCCTGCCCATTTTAGTATTACTATTCAGTTTATCTTTTGAGATAAAATTTGCATGTAGTGAAGTGCATATATATATACAACTGAATCACTTTGCTGTACACCTGAGACATTGTGAATCAGCTATACTTCAATACAGAAAATTCAGACGGACAAAATACATTAAAATAACTTTCATAACACTGGGCCTTACACGGTGGAGGCTGGTGATTGATGAGAACTGGACAGTGACTGGGCTGAGGCCTGTGGTTGCAGCAGCTCATGGCCTTGGTGGAGTTTCTAAGTTGGGTCACGGGAACAAAAAGAAAAAAAACAAAAAACAAAAAACAAAAAAACAGGCAAAACCTGCAAGACCCCTGAGTTGAGGAGACAGAGTTAACAGTTTGGTGAAACCAAGGCAACCAGCGTTCACAAGACTCGGTGCTGGAGGGGAGGGCAGGACACGTAGAGAGAAGCCAGGGGTCCTCACGGGCCCAGCCCCAGCGTCTCTGGAGGACTGGTGAGCGCACACGCACGCGGTGAGGGGCTGAGCCACCCAAAGGCTTAGCGGAAACAGTGGCTGACACTCACACATGATGAGAAATTGTGACCATTCCCACCAGCCACAGTGGGAAAACTCATAATTCATGGGACGTTGGTTAGAGTAGTCCGAGAAATCTTGCTCCAATAGTGGGAAATAATTATTCTTAGAATAAACACTGCTCCAGACTCACTTAATGAATCATAAAAGCAAGACCAGAAAGGCTCCAACTGCCTGCAAGTAAATTAACTGCAACCCAGAACAAAGTGCAAGAATATTTACAAGGAAGTTGAAATATCCATCTCCCAACAAGGAAAAATGCGCAACATTCGGTACCAGCCAAGGGTCACCGAGTGCGCAGAGGAGCAGGAAGGCGCGATTTACAATGAACGGAATTAGTAATCAATTAAAACGAAACCATAATGGGCACACACAGGTGGCAGAATTATCTGAGAAGGACATTGAAACAGTTACTGTAACGAAATTCAAATACTCAAGAATCTAATAAGAAAGTGACAGATATAAGAAAGACAAAAGTCAAACTTTAAGAATGGGTAAATGCAATGTCTGAAGTGAAAAATACCCTCAGTCAGGTTAATGGCAGATGAGGTGTTGACATTAAAAAGGCGTAAGGGAACTTGAAGACCGAGAAGCTACTCCCCTTCTAAAACACACGCACAGGGAAAAAAGAATAAAAATCAGAAATGGAAAGAATTAAGTGTGTGCCTTTAACTTGAAGCTGGCTCTAGGAAGCATGCTGAGAAACGGGGTAACTGCGTGTGGGACAATTTCAAACACAGCAACTTAAATGTAACTGGAGTCACCGAAAGAGAAGACGGTTCATGGCAGAAAAATATTTAAGTCAGTAATGTCAGGAAATTTCCCAAATTTCACGAGACTCCTGTGCTCACAGACCCAAGAAGCTCAACGAACCCCAAGAACAAAGGCGCGAACACAGCTCCCCCAGGCACCTCATGATCAAACTTCTCCAGACCAGTTAAAAATGGAAAGTCCTAACAGCAGCCAGGACTGTGTGCGAGGCACGAAGATAAGGGTGATGAGGGTGACGGAAGATTTCTCATCAGAAACCATATTTGAAGAAATAATGGCTGAAAACCTAACAGATTTGATGAAAAAGATTAATTTGATAGATTAAACTTGACTAATTTGATTGAAAACAGGAACACACCCAAGAAGCTAAACAAATTTTGTTAAAAAGAAGAGTCCCAAATAAGTGACCTAACATTCGACCTTGAGAAGCTGGAAGAACCCAAAGCAAGAAACAAGAAGGATGCAGTGAAGACTAGAGCAGACGCAAAGCTCCGCGTCCCTCAGGAGAACAGAAGGAACAAGCGAAGAGACTGATTTCATCATCAGGAGACTTCCCGCACAGAAATCCTCAAGTCCAAAGGGCTCTAACGGTGACACACACAAAATGTGTTAGAAAAATAAACATCAACCCTTTATAAATTCCTCCAAAAAACAGAAGAGCTCTCACCCCGTGAGGCCAGTGTTCGGATCTCAAATGAAGCAAAGATTCAACAAGGAAGGACATCTACAGACCAGTAACTATCACAAGCACGAAGTCCTCAACAAAACACTGTCAAACCAAATCCAACGTTACGCAAAAGAGAAAGAATTAAATACCGCACCAATACATTTGACAGTGTGTCAATATTACACACTGTATTAATAGAATGAAAGAATAAAACCAAGTGATTATCTCAACACACGCAGAAAACGCAGGCAAAAGTAGGAATAAAACAACTCAGACTAGGAATAAAAGGGCACCTATGAAAACCCCACAGCTTCCATCATTCTTAGTGTGAAAAACTGGGTATTTTCCCCTAAAGTCAGAAACAAGACAAAGCTATCCTCCATGTCACCCCTATTAAACATTATACTTGAGGCTGGAGCCAGGACAATTAGGCAGGGGGGAAAAAGGCACCTAAATTGGAAGAGAAGAGGCAAAACCATCTCTGCCTGCAGATGCCATGAGCTTGTACATGGAAATCCTCACACACACACACACAAACACATGAACTATTAGAGCTAATAAATGAGTTCATAGAGGAGGTAGAGCACGGGAGAGGTATGTGTAAATCAGTTCTGTTTGTGCACACTGGCAATGGTAAACCAGAAATATGAAATTGAGAGAGCAAGTGTATTTAAAATAATATTTAAAAAGGGAAAAAAAACACTTAAAATATATTTAGCCAAAGAAGTGCAACTTGTATATTGAATTCTGTAAAACATTTTTGAAGGAAATTTGATAAATGGAAAGACGCCCCCTGTTCGTGGATTGGAAGGCTTATTATTTTTAAGGCAACGACAATCCCCAAATTGATCTACAGATTCAATGCAACACATATCAAAATGCCAACTGCCTTTTTAAAATAGAAATCTATGAGTTGATTCTAAATTTAATATGGAATTTTAGAAACCCATAAAGCCAAAACAATATTAAAAAAAAAAAAGCACTCACACTTCCCGAATCCAAAACTTACTATAAAGACACAATAATCAAAACAGGGGGGCTCCCGCACAAACGCAGACATAAGGGTCAGTAGAATAGGGTCAAGAGTCCAGAAGGAGATGCACACGTCTATGGGAAACCGATTTCCAACAGCGGCGTCAAGATTACCCATTGGGGGAAAGTTGTTTCTTCAACAAATTTTGCTGAGACCATTGGCTATCCATCCATGTGCAAATGCGTGAAGTTGTGTTCTTTTCCACACCATATATAAAGTTAACCCACTGATCAAAGACCTAAATGCAATAGCTAAGGTTACAAAACTCTTAGAAGAAGACTTAGAGCTGTATCTTTGCAAGCTTGGATTAGGCAACAGTTTCTTAGTACAACACATAAGATCAACACATAAGTGAGAAAGAAAAAAGCAAGCAAACTGGACTCCCCAAAATTAAAAATTTTGTGACTCAAAGGACAACATCAAGAAAATGAAAAACCAGTCTGCACAGCAAGTGGAAGTATTTGCAGCTCACCCATCTGACGAGGTCTAGTATCCAGAATGTATGAAGAAACTCCTTCAACTCAACAATAAAAATAGAGACCCAATGAATATAGGGCAAAGGATTTGAATAGATAGTTCTTTTCAAAAAGATGGACAAATGGCAAATAAGCTCATGAAAAGAGGCGAAAGAGGCTCAGCATTATTAGTCATTAAAGAGAACGCAAATCAAACCACTGCAAGATAGGACCGCCCACCACTAGGACGCTGTGCGTAAAGAAGACGGTAAACAACGGGTTGGCAAGGATGCGAAACCGGGACCGCTGGGGAGGGGCCTCGGTGAAGTCGCATCTGCCAGTCCTACTGGGGGAGGCTGTCTTCAATCTCGGGGGACATCGTCCTGATCTTGATGACTTTGACTTAACTGGAAACACGGTCTACATATATGATGCATTTGGGGAAAATTATAAAGGCTCTGAACAAGAAGTGCAAGATACGACGCTTTAAATAAACACGAGGGTTCACACTGAATTCAGATGTCATCTCTTGTGAAACGCTGGCTATTCCTGGAGTGTCGGACGTCAGGACTTGCATTTGGACTTCTTTTGAAAGTATTTCACAAGACAGTGCATGATTTAGTTGATCCACTAACGAGAAAACGTTGTTCAAGACAGAGGTCATTTCTCTTGATCATCAAAACTCAGAAGCCATGTGGCAGCTACAGAGACGTGTCTGAGGAGCATAATCAGCAGGGAAAGAAGGAGGCCGTCTGTCTTCATTTCTTGCCGCCACGGTTCTCCTGCAGTGGGTTAACTTTAAATCCCTTCATGAGAAAAGGCTGTCCTTCAGGGAAAAGGAGAAGTGCAGCTTTGTTAACCTCTCATGCGTTTCCTGGGACTCTTAAAGGTTAAATCACAGGGAGCAGCAGTCGGAAGGAGTTCTCTGGCCTGGGGAGGGCCCGCCAGTCCACGTGGAGCTGAAGCCACATCTGGGAACGAGTAGCTGGTAACCAGAGGCATGTGGCCTGGCCAGCAGCCAACGGCCTCGCCCGGGATGTGTTTGGAAGTGTCAATCTGCTGCTGAGCTGTGTCTCAGAGCACCCCCGGGATGAGGAGGCAGCGGGGCCCGCTTTGTCCTGCGACGCTCACAGCAGGCACCTGGGGGGTGGAACCACTGTCCACAGCAAATTGGCCGTTTGCTGACCGGCTGGGATGGCTCTGCCCTCAGCCACCCAGCTTTGTTCTCCATTTTCCAGAAGGTACTGGAAACCATGTGCTGAAACGCTTTGAGCTTGACAATCAAACTACCCAGACGCCCAGCGCAGAAATGAGGCTGAACGTGGCTGAATCTGCTCCCGCACTCGGCCGTAGGGAAACGCGAGTGCCTGCATTGTAGGCGTGCAGATCACTTCGTCCCTAACGCTCACGGGTGGGCAGAAAGCTCAGGCCGGGGCCTCGGCCGAGGAGGCGCAGCAGAGCTCACTCTGTTCCCATGACTCAGCACCGGCGGCTTCCTTTTGGGTATGATTTTATAATTTCATCTCCCTTAATTTCCACCAAGATATTTCCCTGGTTCATTTGGTTTCTGAAAACTTTTGATATTTTGTGTGTTTATACTTTAAAAAATTACTTAATACCGTTTGATATTTAGTTTGAATAAACCATCCAGCGTCAAGGAGGACTTGATCAAACAAAATACTTTAATAGACAGCAGTTTTCTCACAGGGTTTCCATACCCTTTCCTAAAACTGGACACAAGAATTTCCAATATTAAGGGGAAAGTTTTGTTTTGTTTTTCCCCTTTGGATTTGAATCTACTTAAGACCATGTGGTTTCTAAGATGAAAATCAGACTCAGATTCTGTTACTGCTGCTGTTGGGGGAGGGGAACTGAACAAAAAAGACCAAAATGCCTTCTTAGATGTCAAACAGCCCTAACAAAGCAGCTCGATGGGCCGCACGGAAGCGCACGGGAAGCACATGGGCTGCATTTCCAGTATAACATGCAACACGCACAGGGGCTCGCTGCTCAGGGGATGCGCTGGGCCAAATCCGAGCATGTAGCCCTGTCTGGAGGGCCGTGTTGCAAGATGTAATAGGATTCAACTGGGCCCGGGTTCACCCAGCTGGGACACGGAGGCATCTCTGGAAGTACTTGTCTGACGTCCTTGGAAGCTGGTAGGTTATTTTAGGAATGCGAAGCTCGCACATATAAGGAAAAGTCTGCTAGAATTCAGGGCCCGATACTAAGTCAGTATCGCGCGGAGGAGAGTGAGCGGGGGCTGTCGCTTCCTGCCGTCTGGGCCCAGACGCCGTTGCGGCTGGAAGCTTGCTCCTCCTTGCCCGGGGCCTGATGAGACGAGGCTGGAAGCTTATGCTGTTCCCGGTGTCTGTGAGTCACTGGAATAAACAGAACTCTCAACTACGCGGCGCGTGTGGGGACGGATCTGTGCGAGCGGGACGCCTGCCTCGAGCCGCCCGGCAGTGATTTCTGAGGACGAGTCGCTGGCCGGCCGCTCGGGGAGAACCGAACGCTCACGCCTCCTTCAGCAGACGGGCTGGGCACGGCGGCCGCGTCCTGCAACCGTACTGACTTCATTTGTGCGGGAAAAGCCCAGCCAACATGTGTGCGCTTTGTTTCCAAGATACTCAACACTTGATATAAAATAAGAAGAGAATGGAAATCCCTTAGTCAATACGAACAGATTCTGTCCTAAAAGACTGGTTTTGTTGAGCTTTTGAAAGGGATGAAATCTTTAAAATGTGGGTGGAGAAAAGCATTTTCTGGTGAGAGCCGTCACCCCTCGCTTGAGGACTGCGTGTGCACTTCCACTTACTCCAAAAAGGACCTAGACCGTGTTCCTAAGGGCTCCAGCGGTGCCCGCCCAGGAAACTGTGCCCCTGATGGGACCACTGGGTGCACACGAGGGTGATGTGGGCTCCGGGAACCGGTGGTAGATCTCTGTACATGGACAGCGGGGTCTGGCCAGACCAACACGAGGCCCTGCAGAACTTCAGTAGTTCTTGAAAGGCAATAAATCTTGTATCGTCCAGCAAAGGACCAGCTCTGCCTTCACAGTGTTGTTCCCAGACTGCGGGCTAGAATCATCGGCAGTGTAGACGGCTGAAGGGAGGAGGCACCACCAGCAGAGTGCGTGAAGGGTGCGGCATGTGAGAGTTCACGCCCGGACCGAAAGCCTGCTCTTGGCTCTATTTCTCCAGTCATCGATGTTTATCTTTCTTCTTTGTAAAGTGAAGCATTTGTTTCATTGATCTAATTTGCATACAGTCCAGCGCGTAAGTACATTTGAGTGAGTTTTTCTTAGTTTTTTAAACACCTTTACTGTGGCCTGGTTCCTGTACAGTAACCTACACGTGTTTCAGGTGCACAACTTGATGAATTTTGATAGACGCACACACGCATGAAACCACCACCACGATCAAGACAGCCAGCGCTTCCACGACTCCCAGCAGGTGCGGCTTGCGAATTCCCAGTGTATCCCTTCCCGCCCCCTTACCCCGGCCACCATAAGATTTTCTTTTTGTCTGTGAATGTTTCTGTTTTATAGGTAAGTTCATTTGTGTCCTTTTTTTTTTTTTTTAAGATTCCACATATAGGTGATGTCATATGGCATTTTTCTTTCTCTGTCTGGCTTACTTCACTTAGAATGATGATGTCCAGGTCCACATACGTTGCTGCAAATGGCCTTTATTCTTTGTATGGCCAAGTAGTGTCCCATTGTGTAAATGTACCACAGCTTCTTTCTGCAGTCCTCTGTCAGTGGGCGTTGGGGCTGTTCCCTCGTCAGGGCCGCGGTGGACATGGGGGTGCGAGCGTCCTTACTGGCTCGGGCTTGCCTGGGCTGTGACTCAATGAGACAATTTCCTTCCTCGCCTCCGAGGAGCTGACGCTTGTCACCACAGCTGGCAGAGAATCATTCTGAGAACCAGTCCTTATGGGAATGGTTCTGAGTCTTCTTGGGCACAAGCCCCTGGGTGATGATCTGGAACTTTCCAGCCGCCTGGAACAGTGGGTTTGGGGTCCGTGATCTGACCAAGCTTTGCTACTTGTAAGCGGGCTTTTCTCCATGAAATAAAGCCCCGAAGTACCTTTCCTGGAAGATGACAGAACTTGGGCCAACAGTGGCTGGATGTCCACCTGCAGGATCAGGACCAACCACAGATCAGAAAGCACCTTTTCACCTGGGACCTCGCCACTGCAAGTGAGACGAGGGACCAGCAGCTCCCAGGAGCTTGTTAGACACAGAATCTGAGCACCCACTCTGAGCTGCTGAGTAGGAATCTGGGTGTCAAAACTCAGACACACACTGAAGTCTGAGAGGCACTGGTCCTCCTCAGAAGGCTGCCTCATGAGAGCCTCTCAGCTGTGCTGCAGCCGGCGACACCAGCTGAAGCTGGGCTTCTGCTCCTAGAGGAAGAAGACAACCGATATTCAGCGTTCACGTTTAGGGAAAAGAACTGAGGAGTTTTCCGTACGATGTTTCTTTCTGATCCAGTCCTTCAAGTTTCACTTCTGTGGCACAGACCACGACGGCTGGCCGTTTACTCCGGGACTCAGGGTGGAGGAAGGGTGAAAACGGAGCGACTACAGCATGGCTCACCAACATAGGTCTTAAGAAATAAATACTGTGTGCCAGTGAGTGATGCGTGATTGCAGGTCATGCCCTGAAGTCAGTCTGTGTGAATGTCCATCTGTATTTTTAAAGCACTGATACTGACCTCAGGTAACACGCTATCTTCAACATTTTCTTCATGTCAAATTTGGGATGAACATTAAAAAATATTTGACTCATATAAGCATTCCAAATATTGGATGTTATTCAAACCTAAGAATTTCTTAGGTCTGAAAATGTGGAAAATTAGAAATCTGGAGGGTGCTTCATAAGGTTTCTAGTAGTTTCTGTTTCTAGTTAAGGTACGGATGGCGAGAGGCAGGGCCCGGGCCCCCCCGCCTCTCGCTCCCTCACTGATGGACGCACTTAGGAAAGGCAGCTGCACGCAGACCAGCAGGTTGCTGTGCTGTGGGCGGGGTGCCCGGGCCTCCCCGGGGCTGCGGTGATTCCCAGCAGAGAGTGGGATCTGTCCTGGGTCCAGCCTCTTCTATTCTAGATATATTATCGGGATTTCTGCCAACTGCAGGCAAGATCTCTGCCCCAGAACAGCCACTGGACGAAAGCACTTTTCAAGGCAAGCCCACCAGTCCGCCACAGGCCTCCCGCTAGACCCCACCCGGACCGCAGCGGCCTGCCTGGGGTCAGGGCTGGCCCTGCGGCCCCTCGGATGCCCTGATGGCAGAGCTCTGCCCACAGACGGGCTCGCTCTGCACGGTGGGGAGTTTCAGCTGGCCGCCTTGTTCAGGACTTCTGAGTGAAAGACACTATGGAAAGTCAGAGCACAGGAGAGAGAGACACACAAGGCGGCAAACAGAAGACTAGGAACAAAAACACACAGATGCGCGTGAGGTGCCGCGTCAGGGGGGGCCTGCAGGGCTGGCCCCGAGCTGCTGCTGCCGGAGCCCGTGTGGCTGCAGGGACCTCCAAGCACGGTCCTGCTGCCTCCCTTTGCCTGACAAATATTCCTGATCATCACGGTCACCTCCCTGTGCAAGACACACAGACAAGACAGTACCTGGGGACAGCCATTTATGTGGGGTGTGGCCCCAGGAAGCGCAGACAGAGGAGCATGGCGGTGAGACAGGCAGCGAGCCCCTTCCACGCTGGAAGTTAACCGGCGAGGGTGCTCCCCTGCCCCCACGATGTCCTGCTCCAGTCCTACAAGTTACCATCCAGTGTTGTTCACTTACTCCTTATTCGCAACTCTGCACCCACCCACCTCCTTTGAGCTGATATTATCAAATACATTACCTTTCTGTATGCTACAGGACCAATAATAGGATTTTTATATACTGTTTTATGTGATCTTAATTGAATCAGATAAAAGAATAAAAAGAAGAAATATGCATTTATGTTATCTTTTATATCTACCTGATTTCCTTTGCTGATGCCCTTGTGTGTGTGCGTGTGTGTGTGTGGAGTTACTGTCACTTGCATTCAGACTAAAGAAAATTTCTTGTCAGGTGGTTCTGGTAGCAACAATTGTCTCAGATTTTATCTGTGGATTAATGTTTTTATTTCACCTTCAGCTTTGAAAGACAGCTTAGCTAGATGCAAAATTCCTGGTTGACAATCTTCCTTTCTTTCAGCGCCCTGAATGTGCCATCTGACTGGCTTCTGGGCTCTGCAGTTTCTTGTGAGAATCCAGTTCTTAATATTATTTGGGTTCCTTTGTACACAATAAGGCATTTTTCCCTTTCTGCTTTCAAGACTTTGCCTTTGTTTTCAGCATTTTTACTACGATGTGTCTGAGTGTGGGTCTCTTTGCATTGCATTTATTCTATTTGGAGTGTGTTGAGCTTCTTGGATGTTTAGATTAATATTTTTCATAAGATGTGGGATGTTTTCAAAGAGGATTTCTTTACGTATCTCCTCTCTCTCCTCTTCTCTTTATGTTAGTGTGCGTGGCAGCTCCTCCCTGAAGGATTTGTGGCACCTGAACGGGATCTGCAGGGAGCAGGAGGCCTGTTTCTTGGCCACATCCACCCAGAGTAGATGTTCTGCTGTGTCAAGGTGGTGGGGGAGCAAGTTGTGGCTCAAATGTCACAGAATCCCAAGTTGCTACTGAGATCTAGCAAGTGTCCTTAAGTGAGTGTTTTTGCATTTGCTGTGCACCTTTGGGGACATTTCCAGAGACTTTAAATGGTTGTTTTCAAAATAATCTTCAGCACTCACGGCTGTTTTCTGTGCAGCTGCTAACGTCGCCGTCCCAGAGGCAGCACCCTCGCCTGCATCTATCCTCATGCTTGCTTGACATCGCTGTCAGGGTCTCACATGCTTCCACTCCTGCCCCCGCACCGTGGGGCTCACATTCTCAACGTCCTGGCTGTTTTCCTGTATCCGCATCTTGGCTGCCCTGCTGCGGCTCAGGACTCATTCCTTCTCTCTTGAATGCTTTCTGAGTGATCTCTGTTTATAGACTTTTCTCCATTAAGCCCATCTCCCCCATTGCTTAAAAAAATCCACTTAAAACCCTACAGAGTTTCCAGCTTGTCTCAGGATAAAACTGAAGTCCTCGTCAGTCTAGTAAATGCCGTCTCTCATGCATGATGGGTACCTCCTGTGCTTTAACCACCCTGCCCATCCTCCGCACGTGTGCTTCTGCTCGGTCTGCGCACAAGTTCCCTCTACCCGCAGCAGACTTCTCACCCTTCTGTCTGCAAAGCCCCTCTCTGAAATTTAAGAAGTAGGTGGAATCTCTTCCATCGCAAGTTATTGCAAGACATTGACTGTAGTTCCCTGTGTTAGACAGTGGGTCCTGCTGTTCATCTGTTTACATACAGTGGTGTCTATGTGTTAACCCCAAACCCCTCATTTATCACAACAGTTGTAAATCAACTCTACTTCAGTAAAAAAAACTTCAAGTAGCTCAGGGTTGAATTCATTAGAAACGTGGAAGCTGATGATTTTTCTGCCTCACGCCCCAGCTTCACCACAGCTTTGTGGTGTCTGCTTTCTTGTCTGTCTTCTGTGTTAGAACGCGGGCTCCTGGAGGCCACACGCTGCTTTGACCTCTGTTCCCTTAGCACCAGCCCAGCGCCTGCCGCGCGGAAGGCGGTAAATGAATAAGTGAAATCAATTTAAAAAGAACTGGCTGTGACGTGACACCTATTTTCATGAAGTTCGCAGTTTAGCAGAGATTTCAGCGTGCAAGCCACTCCAGGTTAGCCGGTGAATGCCACGACAATCACACGAGCAAACGCGCAGGGAAGCTCGGCGGGGCGCGGGGCCGGAGGGCAGCTGGGGCTCAGCTGGGGCGGGGGGACTTCAGTGGGCGGACAGCAGGGAGGGGAGGGGAACTCAGAGGAGACGGTGGTGAAGAGGCTGCTCACAGCTTGTTTGGGAAAGGTAAACAGTAAGTCCGACTCAACACCCAGGCAGTGGGTGAAAACATGGCCACGAGAGCGATTCCAGGCCAAGTCTGAAGAACATGCAGTTTCAGTTTAAGGAATTTAGTTCTTCATTTTATATCGATACTTGTAGCATGCTTCTCTGTGCAGACTGGATACGAGAACATGGACTTCCCAAACTGCCACAGCTGTGAAGGTGTCAAAATTCTCACCGAGTCCAAATGCGCTCTGCTCGCTGCACGACAGGCCAGTAAATCAGGAGATGAGGTGTTGGGGACGAGGAATAACGGTTTTATGCAGGAAGCCAGCAGACTGCGAAGATGAAGGACTGATGTCCTGGAGAACCATCCTCCCCAAGTCAGAATTCAGGCTCCTGAAAGGGGAGGGGCTGTGCCTGGTTGTCACAAAGCTCTTGGTGTCGGAATCCTCTGCTGCAGCTGCCCACACGGGCCAGGTCACGGCGTTCCTGTAAACCTGAACAAGACAAATGATGTTCTCTGTTCTGCAACTTTACCCCTATATGAATGGAACAGTGTTATATCCTTAAGGGTCGGAGCCTGGAGAACGGGCTCTCCCGTCCATGTCAGGCTCCAGGCGACATTCTTCTACAAAAGGTGCAGAACCGGCAGGACCCAGCCCAGGACGCAGAGCCCGGGGCTGGATCTAAAGGCACAGCTCTCGCGTGGAGTCGGTCTGCTCTTCCCTCTGACAGCACGCGCTCTTCTCATTACTTGCGACCGGGACACAGCTGCTTCTGGGGACTTAAAGGGGACCCACAGCATTTGGTTTCTTTCAGTGGTGATGGGACAGCCATGTTGCATCTGAAATTACGCGGTGGCAGCATCGCGGCCGAGTCGCTGTGTGTGTGTGCGAGCGGACGTGACTCGCCTGCAGCGTTCGTGGGAGACGCCGGGACGTCTTGTGGAGACGCCCCCAGCGCCGGCGATTGGCTGGCACCCAAGCTGACATCCACAACAACAGAAAGACTGCCTCGTGTTGAAAATGATTGGATTGCTCGTCTCAGAATAATACCAAAACGCTCTATAAACTTAGCTCGCGTGGAAACGCTTTTGAGGTCTGAGCTTGGCCTCTGGAGGTCTTTTCAGGCCTGGCAGCAGCATGTCACCCGGCCCTGGAGTAGTTTCTGACACTGCCAGTGTGACGGCTGACCCGGGGCCCACGCCAGCCCTTCCTGGAGGCCATGGGTCCTTCCCGACTCTGAGGGGTTCTGAGGAGGAGGATGTTCAGCAAACACCAGCTCAGCCGAGGGGAACAGAAACGAGGTTTCCCCACACGAAGCATTTCTGTCGAGGTGAGAACACGAGTTCAAACGGGGAGACGGGCCCCACCTGAGATGCGGGGCCCTGGACGCTGCCGCCTCGCCCGCTCCCGGCCCTTCACCCGCCTCCCCTCTTGTCTCCGCGGAGGTGCCAGCCTGCCCGCGCGGTTCAGGGAGGCAGCTCCCGCACGCCACCCGGCCCGTGGCCCAGGGTGGGCTCACTCACCTGGCCCTGCAGTCCTGCCCGGACGGACGAGTGTCTCCCCAGGACCCAGCTCTGCCTCCCACATCAGCTCTAACACCACCAACTGCGTCCCTGCAAAGCTTCCCTCTGCCCCAGGCTTTCCAGACCCCTGTCTGGTGTTTTTCAGGGTCCCGTGGGCAAGAACGTAACACAGTTATGACAATGGGTGGGGAGGGTTTAAAGCTCAGGCCACTTTATGGAAAACACACTGTGGGAAAAAGCAGAGGCCTTGTGGGATTCCCACCCACCCAGTGCAGGACCATTGGAACCCCACAGGCTTTCGCTCTCATGGGGGAGGATGTTAAGTATTCCGGCACCAGCCCAGGGGCCCCACCCAAGCCAGTGAGAGTAACACAGCAGGTGGAGGACACAGGGCACGTGGGACGTGAGCTCCACCAAGACTCTCCCCAGACAGGCGGCATCTGAGCAGAGGTCTGGAGCGCGAGGGCCGTAAGCCTGCAGGTGCCTGTGGCAGGGCTCCCAGGGGGAGCGTCTCCCGAGGCGCGAGGTCAGGGAGCAGCGGGGACTGTGGGTGGGGCTGCAGGGGCGTGGGGGGGGGGTCGGAGAGGCCGCCACAGCCTGGATGGTGCTGGTGCGCAGAGAGCCCCAGAGGGTCTGAGCCTGGGTTCCGTCCTAGGTCTGTGCCGGGTCCTTGCTGCCTGCAGCACGTTTTGCCCCCACGACAAAGTGCTCCAGGAGGAACCACGGGAGCAAATGAATGGATGAGGATGCTAGAGATGTGAGGCCACATCCTGGGTGCAAAGGGCCAGTACCCGGGGAGCCCAGGCTGCGGAGCCGGGATCCCGTGACTCCGTGAGTACTCAGCAGGTGACAGCGCAGACGACTGAGCAGCAGCCCCAGCTGGGCCTCCTCTCCCGACCTCAGGCTGCCACGTGGGGCGGCGCTCCTCCTGGTGAGAATCGCTCTTCCTCTGCGCACAGAACCTTCATCACCACCTCATCCAAAGGCCCTCACGACTCTTTCTCTTGACCAAATTCAAAAACACTTTCCCCATTTGCAGCAACAGAGAGAATACACTAAAAAAGCTACCGTGATGTGCATGAACTTAGATTATTATCAACCACTTAATACTGTTTGAAATATTCCATATTGTTAAAATTATGGGCTCATTAAATTATTTTAGAACAGGAAACGTGCCTTTAAAAGTTCATGTTGCTGATTATCTGACCTTAAAAATTACAACATGAATTCATTACATAAATTCTGTTTTCTCGTTTTATCTCGACCACGGCGTTTGCAATTTAAGTGGAAGCTTTTAGACCTGCCCCGTTCACAGCTGCTGTAACAGCTGTTCACATGCTTGTCTGTAACCGTTCAGTGGATCCACAACTAAAGCGCTTCCCTCACAGGTGAAGTTTCTGGGTGACAGTGGTGGCCACACACGCCTGTTCGTGTGGTGAAGGTTATGGAATTGTTCACTAAAGGGAACTTAAAAAGTGGAGTCTGAACAGAATGTCTGCTAGCTAATATTAATGGTTCTGCAAAAACAAACAAACAACAGCGAAACAAAACCACAGCTCTTACGTATATGAGTCTGTAAATTCTGAAACTGCAAAGTTAATAAACAGTTACGAAATGATGACGAGTCTATGAAGTGCTAAATAAATATCAGCTATATTGACTGAGCCTTGCATTAAGGCTTTATAGCAGGTGTTTATAAGAGTAATGAATTAATGTGTCAAAACACGGTTCTCCAAAACAAATAGAAAAAAAAACCCGGATTGTAAGGGGAAATGGTTTCTATTAATGTCAGCAGGACCTTGGGGGGCCTTCCAGGGTCAGGCCCCCCCGCCACGTCCTCTGCTGCAGCTCCTCTCTGAAGCACCGGATCACAGTATCTCCTGCAGATTTCCTGAGTCTTTCAGATGCTCAAACCACCACCAAAGGGAAGGAACGAACTACGGATGATGGAGAGCGTGGGGCCCCCAGACCTCCTGGCCCCCGGGGCTGGGGAGTATCGACGCCCTGTGACCTCGACATCAACCAGAGAACCTGCCTGGGCTGATCACGCACCTGCGGCCCCCACCCTCACGTGCCTTTGAAGAAGCTTGGTGTAGCCCATCGGGGAGTTGGGGGTTTTCTTGGGCGCAGCCACCCCGTCCCCTTGCTCGGCCCGGCAGTATATCTTTCTCAGTAGACGTTCGGTTTCCTTGTCCTCATGCTGCACTGGGCGCACGAACGCGCCTTCGGGGGCAGGAGCCGTCTGGTCCTCGGTCAGCTGTGCCCTCCGGTCCCTGTTCCCGTCCCCGCCGCACCACGTGACCAGCAGCATGTGTCTACCCGAGCTGGCCTGCCGTCCCCCACCAGCATCCTCTCCCACCCCACCCCCCTGCCTGGGAAGTGGTCCCCGCCTCCTGGCCTCCTGCCCTGGGGGTCCCCTCATCATGAGCGTTGAGGGGAGCCTGGAGCGCCGCTTTGACGAGCAGAGCGCGGGGAGGGTGGCGGAGCCGCGCCTGAGACGAGGCTGCGCGGCTCCCGTCGTGCTCTCGGGGGCTTTCCTTCCCCGCTCCCCTGAGAGAAAAGGCTGCTTTGGGGGGGCCTGTCCCAGGGGGAGGCCCACAGGCGAGGAGCGGGTGGCGGGTTCTGGCCGATGGCCCCGGGAGGCCGGGAGCCCCGACGGCCCCGCGGGTGAGCCTACCTGCAGGTGCCCCGGGGGCCGCAGCTCGGCTCCGTCTGGGCGGCAGCGTTGTGAGAAGCCCCTGGCACAGCCTCGCCAGACCCCCGCCGCGCAGAGGCCGGGGACCGTGAGGGCTGTTTTAAGCCACCGTGTGTTGGGGGTGACTTCCAGGCATGAGCTCTGGCGAGGGCGCGTCTCCACGAGGACGTCCCCGCGTCTCTGTTAGGTCCTCTGGCGCCGTCCTCGCGGGCCGGATGCGTCCTCTCGGGCGCCGCCTGCCAGCGCGCCCCCGGGCTCCGCGCGCCCCCGTCTGCGAGCGCGCCCCCATCTGCCAGCGCGCCCCCGTCGTCTGCGAGCGCGCCCCCGTCTGCGAGCGCGCCCCCGTCGTCTGCGAGCGCGCCCCCGGGCACGCACTCACCGGTTCCGTGTTACTCTTCGCTGCGACGTCAGTGACTCGTAAGTGTCCGCCCTCGGTGAACACTAACCGCGCACACAGATGAGTGAGAGGGAGGCTGACAGGCTTACCGCCGTCCAGAGTTAAATCTTTTCAAAAGGACAGATGTTTAGTCGGACTCATCATTCAGGGCAGTATCTTTCATGCCGGCCTGGGTCACAGCCAAGTCCCAAGCAGGAGGCAGAGCCGGGAGTGAAGACGTGGAACCGCAGAGGCGGGTTCGAGCGGGCCCGCCGGTGGCGCCACAGCGGCTGCGGCCCCTGACGTTCGTCACACCTGCAGCCCCTTTACGCCTGGGGCTTCTTTGCTCCACGCAGCGAACCAGTGAAGAAAGTCTCTTCCTTCGCTCTTCACAGTTTTCAACGTCAGATCGTTTAGTGATTTGCCAGGAGCCACGTGACAAGTAACAAAGTGGGTCTAGTCTTGCGTGTCTGACGTCAAACACACGTGCGTGTTCACGTGTCGCTTCCCCCACGGCGACTCCGAGTCTGGAGACCCTGGACGCCAGCTGTCTTTGGAGTCACACGGGAGCCTCTGAGTGTCGATGCCCCGATGAGCCGGGCGTCCTGCTTTAACTGGTTCTTACTAGGAATGTATTTTAGAGGGTCTGTTCTGTGTGTCTCTCTTAGAAACTTTGGAATGACAAGGAATACTATTTTAAAATTATTACAGGAGGAACAGAGACAGCTGACAATCCAGGAAGGTGGGATTGAGATCTCCCACCAAGCAGAGGACCACAGACGCCCCGAGAGACAGGACGGTGAGGGCAGAAACCTCACCTTGTGTCACGTGGCTTCCGACGAGCAACTCACAGTCACCCGACGAGGCTCGAGTTCTTTCAACAAACGTCCACCCTTTGTTCTGACCAACATTAAAGTCTTCATCAGTTAACCTGGAAAATTGATAAAACACGGAGCAGTCATGAAAATCTCGTAACATTTTTGCTACCAAATTAGCAGCAGCTAAAGCTTTGTTTTTCATGCAATACGATTTTTTTTGTTTCGTTTTCCTCAACATTCATATTTCTCCTTCTTAAAATAAAACACTGTGCCAAGGAGGCTTCCTCTCATCCCTGTCCTCACTGACCACTGACACAGTGAGAGACGCTGGAGCCGTCTGCCCGTGATGCTCAGATCGCACGGGGGAAGGCTTGTCCATCCTAGAGCACCGTTCCGCCCGGAGTTCCACCGTACACAGGCCTGTGGTTTTACAACAAAGTGAAATAAATGAAGGGATCGCCAGAAAGTAAAACGAAAGAATTAAAGTTTCTGTGTGGGTTACTTGCAATCTCAGTCTATGAGCCTTTCCCGGAAAACTGAATGTGGTGAAAAAGCAAGAGAAACAAGACCACATGCACCTCCAGGGTCTTAAATCGCCGGGGGGGGGGGGGGCGCCGGAGCCAGGAGACAGAAGTGAGCGCCGTCGCTGAACTGAAGGGCTTAGGTGGCGGTGCCAGCGGCTGCCCAGCCAGCGTCTGAGCAAACCCGCACGGCCAGCCCAGCCAGTGGCCACCTAACAGAGCCCGTCTGTGTCTCCTTGCTGGCAGGACACCACGGCGGAGCCGGCACTGCCAATCTTTGACCCCAGGTACCCTGGCACTGCGGCCGCTAGTCGCCGCCCGACGGGACCGATGTCTGAGGATGATTCTGTTACCAAGCCCGGCCTGTTCTGCTCGCTACACGACAGGCCAATAAATCAGGAGATGAGGTTGGGAAGGAATAAAGACTTTACTCGGAAAAGCCAGCAGACCGAGAAGATGGGGGACTGATGTCCTGGAGGACCGTCCTCCCCAAGTCACAACTCAGGCTCCTTTATAGTGAAAAGGAAGGGGTGTGCCTGGTTGCTGCAAACTTCTTGGTGTGGGAATCCTTTGTTCCTGCAGCTGTCGCCATGGGCCAGGCTGTGATGTTCCTGTAAACCTCCAACAAGGCAATGCTGTTCTCTGTCCTGCACCTTTTTATCTCTATGAGCGGAGGAGTGTCCTACCCTTAAGGGTCAGAGCCTGGAGAACGGACTCCCCCGTCCATGTCAGCTCCAGGCCACATGCTTTACAAAAGGCGCAGAACCAGCAAGGACTCAGCCCAGGACGCAGAGCGCGGGGCTGGAGCTGAAAGAACAGATCTCACGTGGAGTCAGGTCTGTTCTTCCCTGTGACGGTTTCCCGGAGACCCATGGGCGCGGGCGGAGGCGGGGAAGCCCAGACACGAAGTGAGGAGACGCTGAGTCTGTGAATATTCTCTGGACTCCTGAGCAAACCGACTACTGGGGGAGACTGGGACAGGTCCAGCCTCGGTGCCAGCTGCTGTTTCTCCTCCATTTTCTTGGAAGGAGCCGGCGGGATTTGGAAGCAGTTCTGGGCTCCTGCTGCACTGCACATGGCAGAACAAACACGGCTCTAACGGAGTCCATTAGGGATAATTAATCATTTTAGCCAAGACGGTTTTTGGAAGGGCTCGTGTGCCTTCCCACAGGAGGGATTTCTAAATACCTAGCAAAGGCGCCATATTTTTTTTAAAGACCATTTAACAAGGGCTGTTTCTTCAGAAACCATTTTCTATCTAAATGCATGGATGGCTGGACCTCAAGAAATGATTTAAGTGTTTTTCTAAAAAACAAGGCAGGTATTTTTCAGTGCAACTGTTTTCAGGGGAGCACACTGTGCTTTTTGTGGACTATGTCTTGATACTTACAGAGATTTTAAAAGAAAATATTTGGGCTGTGGTTTAGGAATCAAACAGTCTTAAGTATGTAAATAATGACAGCCTGGAACTCTTTCTAAAAAAATATATACTCACTGTACAGACAAGGCCAGCTTCGGGAGGCCGGGCTGTGCTGTGCAGGGACCCGCCAGGTCTGCTCCTTCTGCACAGACGGCCCAAGGGCTGGCACAGGAGGGGCTGGACCTGCCCGGAGCGCTGTGGCCCGCTGCCTGGGAGACAGCGCAGATGGGGGTGTCTTCCTCGGGGACCTCTGGGTAATCTGCGGAGTCGGTTCTGCTGCTTAAGAGTCTTCCTGAAGAGTCTGCGTCGGGCTAAGACACTTATCACCTGACAGGGACAGCTCACTGTTCCTCCTAACGCAGTGGCCAAAACTGATGGGCTCCACGGTGTGTCTCCACTTCCCTGGGAGCAGGCTTGTCGGCCTGGCTCCCTCGGGCACCCCTGGGGCCGGGGGCAGGGCCGGCTTGGGGGACAGGAGACCCGTGCTCCTCCCGTGCACGCTGGCCTGTGCGTCAGTCCAGCTCCTGCTTGACTTCTGGGTCTGGATCTGCGAACCTGCGAGATCTTCAGTTTAATCAGCACGCTGTGACTTGGATATATCAACACACAACATTGAAAACAAAACCAGATTACATCACAGACGGGGGGATTGGTGGCAGCTGGCGGCCCTCACAGGGGCCTAGGGTGAAAGTGTCTGGCGAGGCCTGGTGTCCACTCACGACCGTGAACGTGGTGGCAGGAACGGGCCTGGAGGCTAGGACACGTGGGCCACGACTGCTTGTAGAGACATTTATTGATGTTTATCATTTAATCACTTTCCAAAGGATGTGTCTGCCCTCAGGAGCTTGCTCACAAGACGCAGGTGTGCCTGCTGGGGGCGTCGCTGTGCGGCCAGCCCCGCCTGCTGGGCGGCCTTGCCCTGGTTGGGCCGCGCGAGCCTGCGTCCGCCGGCGGGGCTCCCAGCCCGGCTGCCCGGCTCCGCACTCACGGGCCGCCCGCGCCGGCCGCCGCCGCCCCACAGACGCCGCCTTTGTCCCTGCTCTTGGCTGTCACTCGGCGGGGGGCCTGCGGCCGCGGCCCCCACGCCCCCCACTCCGTGCAGGGCTCTGCTTCCTTAGGGGGAACCTGGCCCCAGGAGAGGCTGGGCAGGGGCACAGAGCCCTCCGTAGGGGCACGTGCCGGCATTTGCTTCTCTTCTTGTTCCTGGGCTTCCTTCCTCCCCCGCCTTGCAGGAAACTTTACGAGTCAAGGCAGGAACAGAACTGCTCTGACGTTGCCTGTGCTTCCGAGTCCGGCTTTGCACACCCAGCTTTTGAAATTCAAATGTCCACCTGGACACATATCCTTGTCACCCTGCTTTCATAATTCCTACTTCAAGAAAAGGACATTGCACAGGGTAGATGGTAAAGGAAGGTCGCAGGGAACAGTGCTGCGGAGGAGAAATGGGTCACGAAGGCTTGGTCGGAGCCCCGCCCGCAGCTGAGCGCCTGGGCTCACGCCCGGGCCAAGAGGGAGTCGGGGCTACAGGGCAGGACTTCCTGCCAAGGTGCCGGTGTGAGCAGAGCCCCGGAGATGAAGAAGTGGGCCGAGAGGCCCTGGAAACGGCAGCACCTGCCAAAAGCCAGGCGCTGGGGCCGCACTGCTGGCTGTGGAGGGACCACAGCCCGCTGGGTTTCCCCCGGCTTCACCGGGCCACATCCCGCGGGGTGAAGCCGGGCCAACAGCCACAGAGAAGAATTCAACCCACTCAGTCACCGGGGGGAAAGGGGCAGAAAGGTGGGGGTCCTCTTGTTCCGTGACAAATTGAGATAATTGCGCAAACTGTGCTTGGCCTTGCCCTGATACACTGGTTGGAAGTGTTTTGGAATATATAATTGACCAAATGACTCAATTTTCCACTTCAGTTTCATCTGTAGATAGACTTTAAGATAGGTTTCCAGTTTATATACCAATTCTCCTCGGAGAAGAGAAAAAAAGGAAAGCGCGTCTTATGCGTGGCGCCAGTTTCTGGTGACTTTGACTCATATACGTATCGAAATAGAAACCTGCTTATTTGGGTCCTGCATTTTTAAAGAAAAAAAACAATGTTTATTCTTTATCTACATCCAGGATTCAGCAAGTTATGAATTTACATACAAGTTGAGATTGAAAACATTTGCTTTCTATTAATAATATAAGACAGCGGGAGTCAGCTCGTGGGGTTATATGCCCAAATTTCAGCTCCGACTCCTCTGCTCTGCTGAACAAAATCAGGCACCTAATTCCACAGACAGGGTGCAGGATGGCACTGGGGGCTGAGGCTGGCAGAGACCACCGAGTCTTGAAGGGGACACAGAAGGCAACGTGGTGTCACGGCCATGCCGGACTCACAAGGTAACTAATCTCTGCTTTTATTCCCAAGATGAGACTCACAGCCTCTTTGACTTGCGGGATGGTTACGACCAGGGAAAGTTTTTTTTTTTTTGGCATAATTGCATGACAACTGTTAGGTTTCTGTCTTTTTCTGGAATTCCAGCTCTCCATTCCTACCCTGCTTGATAGTAGAAACTCGTAAGTAACTTTCTGTTTATAAAATTAATTAGACCTTTCAGGAAAGGTGGATGCAGATATGTTGCCACAATTAGTATATGCTCATTTGTAACGGGAAATCTCTGAGGGACGATTGCTGTGTGCCAGATGCTGAAAAAAAGCAGAACCTCAGTGGTCAGAGCTCTCAGCCCTCCTTGCCCTCAGGTTCCTGGAGATGCGACACCAGAGTCATCACGGAGTGAGGTCAGAACACCATGAGAAAGCGCACGTGGCGAGGAAAAGGTGAGACGCGAGGCGGCGTGTCCTGGAAGGCGGACTCTCCTTCTTTGGCTCTGAGATTCTGTGACTCACGCGTCACTACAGTGGCTTTTCCTGAAGCTAATTCCACACCTTTGCTGCAGGGTCTTCCCGCTAACCACCAGTATTTTCTGGAATGTTCTGCTTTTCCGAACCAAAGCCCCAACGCGGCTCAGCCCCTATGTGCCCCACGTGTGCCCCCTGCAAGCAGCCCCACCCCCGTTCTCACTTCTGGGGGAGACACCCACGATCTCAGACGGCTGGTGGCGACCATGGAGAACCAGCACAGCGGAAACAAATTCTCGCTCTTTCTAGCAGGAAAAGAAAATTTTTCAAGCGCTGTCTCCAGACAGAACTGTCAAATTTAAGTTAAGCCCAACAAGCATCGAGTGCTTACCACGTGGAGGCTGCTTTGCTAGGTGCCAGCTCACGTGTGCACAGCAAGCCCATCTCTCTCGCACAGGAAGAGTGCTGGGGGAGACTGGAAGTGCTCAGTGTGCTCCACGGAGGTGCAGAGCAGTCGCCGGCAAGCACAGAGATGAGATGAGATCCGGCTGGAGTGGTGAATATTTAACGTGCTCCGCATAAGTTAACAAATTATTTTAGACGTGTCGTTCAGGAGACACAGGTTTTCCCAAGCACACGGCTGAAGATGGAGAAGACGGGCCCCACACCTGCCCGCACGTCGCTACTGCGTGCAGAAGATGCAGCTCTTCATTTCCTGCTTTCTCTGCCTTTCTCGGGCTCAGTCGTCCCAGTATTCCAGCCGACTCTTCACCAGTCTGGGCTAGACTTGGCGGCCGAGCCCTCGCCAGCCAGGAGAGGACATTCAGCGTCTGGGAGGAAACACGTCTGCTGCCACAGCTCATGCTGTCCTGTCTGGACTGATGGGGACACTGGCACTGGACGTGGGGTTCAGCCAGAACCAGACGGGCAGGGCGTGAGTGGCGGAGGCGTGGGGAGTTTGTGACCATCGTGTCATGGGGTTGGGGTCTCAGCCGGAAGCTGGGGGCTGGGGGTCAGCACGGGGGCCTCTCGGGCTTCCTCTCTGCTCCATGGATGGTGGCACCTTCTTTATCTGTCACCATAGTCGTGTTCACAGTAAGAAGAGTGGGTGGTGGCCCTCATCCCCATATTTCCCTGGAGATCATCCAGGGAATATAATTATTCCTGGGGGAGAACCCGGGAGACCCAGGCCCTGGCAGCAGCCAGGACTTGGGTGAGGGGCATCACAGGGCTGGGGACAGGACTACCCCCCGACTCTGCGGGAGGCTCAGCACGGGCTGGACCGGTGTCCAGAGCCACCAGGACCTTGACCACATGAGCCAACATATGTCCCCAGGGCCTTCCTCACTAGGGCGCATTCTGCTGACACAATGGAGGGGCTTCTTGGGGAGATGGAGGCCAGATAGCGAGGGCCCAGCAGACACATCCATGAACCCTTCAGGAATGGTGTGGTGCTTCCAGCAGATCTGAAAGTGTCACTGAGCAGGACCCTACTGTCATCGGTGACTGACATCCACAATGGTGCTTGTAACTGCTTAACTGTATGATGGTTTAAAGGGCTTTCTCATGCCGTTGCTGCCCAGGGTTGGGCTGGAGAAGAGGCAGGCTTGAGAGGTCCCACCAACCCTCCAGTGATGCTGCATGTGGGGGTCACACTCAGTGCCCTTCTCCTGACCCCAGGGCCCTCCTCTTGACCCCTTGTGGTTTCCTTGTGTCCTGTTGTTGGAGCTCCAGCCCTCAGCCTGCAGCAGGAGGTCCCAGGCCTCAGCCTGCTAAACGCATTTACCGATCTGAGTTAAACTGCACAGATTTCTCTCTAGAGCTCTTTCCCAGAGCCCCTTCCTACGCACCTTTGCTCTGGGTACAAGAATACTGAGAGTCCCAAAGCCGGAGGAGAGTGTCACACCCAGCAGAGGGAAGGGAGCCACTGCCTCTGCAAAGATAAGAACAACTTTGCAGCAGTTTATTACCCATATGTGATCTCCATGGAAACCAGTCCCGCCCTTGAACTCTTGAACTTTTACTGTAAAACCCCCTGCTTTCTCTCCCCGCAGGCTCACAGCGTCGGAGGCATTAGCCCGCTGTGACCTCCTTTGTCTGCAAAGAAATAAAGCTGCCTTTTCTGCTTCATCCAAACTCTGTCCTTGAGTCTCCATTCGGTAAGCGGGGCTCGGGGGCCGGGGCCCGCGTGTGGAGGACCACCCCTGCACGCTGATAACGTAAACGCTGCTTCCCATTTGTTTGACTGAACGTTCCAAAATGATGGCAAGTGGTTTATACAAAGTTCACTTTGCTAGACTGTGAGTACTGGCCTTCCACTGTATTTTCTATTTACTAGGCCATTTTTACAATGCATCTGTGGGACTGTTGTGAACATGGGTATTTGTTATAAACTAGAAACAAGACTTCCTATCATAAATGCATCTTTCTTGTGGCCAGGTCAACGGGGTCAGTGTCCTCTGTAGCCAAATGTATAGCACAATATTTATTTTTCCAGCAATAAAAGAAATATTTTTAGTTGAAATTATCGGTTATAATTGCAAAATTGGCTGCTTCCCATGTAGCCAAGGGCAAGGGCTGGACATGGCTAAGAGGGACAGTGGCTTCAAACAGAGATTTACCATATGGAGGATGTGAAACAAAACTACGGTTAATGCATTAACGCTCTATTAACTAACTTCACACGACACTAATCAGCCTAGTGCAATAATTACAAAGCAGAGGAACAAGCCGCCTATGAATACAGCACGTACTCTGCTACGTATTAAAGGGCCGCGTGCAATACTCTCGCATAATGTGTTAACTAATGTTATATTAACACTAACAACACATTGGTTATTTAAGTGATACGGTGTCCATCTCACAGCGATTACCATTACATACATTGATGCGGATCACACACGCGTAAGCCCGAGTCCGGGTGTCTCAAGGGAGCGGGCAGCCGAGAGCTGTGTCCCCGGCTCCCTGGCCCTCGGGATGCAGCGGCTCCTCACAGCAGAGGCCGCGGGGTGGCCGGAGCTCGGGGCCCCTCGGGACTTCTTGCTGCTTGTGCCTCCAGCTTCCGGCAGTCCAACTGAGCCCACAGACACTGACGCTCAGGAGCCTCTTTCAGACCTGTGCCTTTTCGGATGCTTCCTCTCCCAGCCTTTCAGGGAACACCTGAAGGTGGTGCGAACAGACTTTCTTCCGTGGGCGTGAAGGATGGCATTCTGAGGGGGCCTGTCCAGGTCTTCCCAGCTTAAATGTTGTGGAAGAGTCCCGCGCTTGGAGGCTGTCCTGATGCACCTGACCAGACCTCATGCCTGAGTCAGCGTTTGCCCAGGTGTCCACCCCTGACAGCAGCTGTTCCGTCCCCATCACTGGGCACGTGCACCACGAGGTCCGCACCACAGGTCATCTGGGGGAGGGGCCGTCAGGAACACGTGTGCGAGGGGGCCCTGCCCTTGGGTCTGGGAGGCTTAGGCCCAGTGAAGAACTGGGCGGCTTTGACATTACATTGCTGTGGCCTCCGTGCATGTGACCTCTGGAGCGCCTCTCTCAGGACCCTGAGGATGGGTCACAGACTGAGTGATCGCTCCCACAATGCCGCCCAAACCCCTCGACACATGGTGTAGACAGAGGAGGGGTCATCGCAGCTGGCTCCAGCTCACTCCCCTTGAGGCAGAGCCTGTCCTGGCAGAGCCTGTCCTGGCACCCCAGATTTTCCTTTTTGGACTTCTAGCTGGGCGGCTTCTGTCCCCACACTCAGGTGCTAGCAGGCACTCTGGAACCACAGATTACTCGGCCACGGTGGCCATGGGCAGCGCCTGTATGTCATGTGATGCTGCACATCAAAGCACCCCCGGTGCGCCAGCTTACAGCAGCAGCACTCCACGGTCGTGTCCCCTGTCCTGGAGGTGAGGCTTGTGGAGGCAGGGTGTGTGGGGCTCAAGGCTCACAACCTCCCGAAGGCTGGTCTGGGGTGCAGATGTACCTCCAAGGTGGGTCACTCAAGCGTCCAGCTGCTCCTCTCCATGGGGACCTGTCCACCGGCTGCTGGAGTGTCTTCTGGACTTGGCGGCCGGCTTCCTGTGGGGAGTGTCCTGGCAGACCCAGGTGGAAACTGCAGGTCTTACAAAAGTCACACCACCAATTCTGTGGCCCAGGCGCACCCTGATTCCACAGGTGGGACCTACAGCAGGGAGAAATACAAGGACTTGGGACCATTGGGGGCTGCCCTGGGCGCCAACCACCATGGTAAGTTCCACAGGCTTCCATCCTCATGTGGGCAGAAACTCAAGGCCCTACAAAGACCTTCAGGGGCCCCCTTCATTCCTGACCTTGTTCTTCCGCCTCAGCCACACTGCCCCTTGTCGACACTCGGGGCCTTTGCACGTGTCCTTCATCCACCGGGTTCTCTTCCCCCTACACCGGCATGGGTCAGGTCGTTCCCTCACACCTGTGGGTCTTTACTCCAATGCCTCATCCTCAGGCAGCCTCCTGGGCCCCACATTAGCATTAAAATGCAACCCCTATCCCAGTGCTCTTTATGTCCCTTCCTTGCTTAAATGTCTCATGGGTACTCACCCCCAGAGCTGTGCTGGTAAGTCCACTCTCCCTGGCCGGAAAAGGAAGCAATAACAGGGAGGAAGAGAGCGAGCCTTGATGCGGAGCACTTGTGCTTTCCTCACATAAACGCTTTCCCACAATGGCAGGTTATTTCCGGCTGTTACTCTGATGTCATCTGACGTCATGACATTACATTGGGAGAAATCTGCACATGCATCAACCCTGAGTGGGTAAGTAGCTCTGCCTCTGCCCTCCACCCCCAACACTGCATGCATTCCATGTGGTTATTTCGTTTAAGTTCCGTGTGTTGCCCACCAGGGTTCTTGGACCCCTAATCAATAGAAGTCGACAAGAGGCTGGACGAGAAGTGCAGGCGGGGCTTTCCTGGGACTCGTGCTGCAGCACAAGGGAGCGAGAACAAGCAACAGGTGCCCTTGCTCCCCCCCCGGAGGGGGGCAAGCCGGTCCCTTAAATGGGGTGAGGGTGGGGGCGGGTCCAGGGGTGGGGCCGGAGCCGTGGCTCAGGTGGTCTGCCCACCCCCGTGGCAGTGCGTGTGCAGGGATCACGCCCAGTGCCCTGCTTGGTTCCTGACACCTCAGAAGCGGCAGTTGGGTTTTGGCCTTTTTGTATCTTATTGTTCCTAATTTGTCCCAGCCGCACATGCAGGCAGTCATTTTCGGTCCCTCACAGCTTCTTCGCATCCTGTTGCTTGAGGAGACATTCATCCAGTGCAGGTGCTGCAGCCCAGGTCCCAGACCCCAGCCTGTCTCACCCAGAACAGGTATGTCATCCATTTTATTCACTGCTGGGCGTTCATGAAACAGGCCCTCGATAAGCGTCCGATGAGTGAATGGCCCCAGCAGCGACGCCATCCACATTTTCATGAAGTGGGAGGAAGAGGGTGGAGAAGAAGATGTCGGCTGTCTAGTCATCGACTGGCGAGGAGACACCCCACACCACAGAAGGCGCATGCACAGTTACCAAGAACCCGGACGGCCAAGGAACTAAACTGACAGCCAAGGAATGACGGCGGCTTGACGGTGATGCTGATGATTCATCTAAATGCGGCTCCGAGTCTCAGATGGCCAAAGCAGTAATAACAGTTTTGATAATAAATTCGGGACTTATGCAATTCAAACACAAATTTAAAAAGTGAATAGCTCTTCATATACAACAGAGGTGTTTTTCATATAAAAAATGTTATTATATTTCACTTGGAAGAGTTAGGAAAGGGTTACTCAAGAAATTATGCTGAGAAAAAATGGCCACTTATACAAACATAAAATTTAAATATTTTTAATGCCATTCTTCAAAATAAAATCCAGACCAAGACCAAAAGGAAAGACTTTTAAGAAGTGGACACAGATGTGGTAGGAAAATCATCTTAAATCAAGGTGTGTAAGAGTGTCCCCAAAAGAAACTCAAGAAATAGTAAGAGGAATATGATCAATTTAATTTTATGAACAAAAAAGTTATATATTTAAACTTCATGGAACAAATTAAGTTTGTTATCAAACAACTGGAAATAATTTTAATAATACTTCAATAAGTAGCATATAACAGCCAATAAATTGCATTAAAAGTTGAAAAGTGACATAAATAAATATTCATAGAAAAGGACATGAGCAACTTAAAATAGCTAAAAAATGCAAAACTCGTATAAAAATGTGTAGAACAACGTAACCTGATGCTGTCTTTGTCAATGAAGTTAGCAAATAATTTGAGAAGGTGGGTTCCTCACAGCGGGGCTGTGTGCATGGGGAAGCAGAGGCTTCTCCATTTTTCTAGTGGAAAACTAACATACTCTTTCTGGAAAATAATTTAGCAATATGTATTTGTTTTTATTAAAATCGTCATATTTTTGATCTAATACTTCCACTTCTAGGACACTATCCAAATGAAGTACTAGTAAGTGAAGAAAAATATGCGTTCGCGTTAGGATGTGTATTACAACATTATTTATCACAGAACTAATTTAAAGAATAAAAATGTCTAACTTAGCAGAATAGCATGTAGGTTATACCGTCCCCGTGTTGTGGAGGAGCGTAAACCTTAAAGCTGACGTCGACAAAGAAATGCTAACACTGCAGGAGCTCCCGTGTGAGCACGACATTCAGGGAGGGGCCTGCCAACCGTGCGTGCGGCACAGCCTGGCTCCTCACGCCCAGCTGGAGAAAGGAGACTCACCATGAAGAGGAGTCATGTCAGAGTAGCGGGATTGACAAGCAGTATTTACTTTCTTCACTTTGGTTTGGTTTTCTATGAAGAGCATTCGTTATGCTTTTACTCAGAAAAACAGTTTAATAATTAGGAAGTGGTGAGTCCGGGCCGCCAGGTTAGGGCTCTGAGAGGGTCCTGTGCTGGAGGGAGACCGCGTGCGGAGTCAGCCGTCCCTCCTCAGTGCCTTGCCTGCAAATGCCTTGGCTGCTGTGATGGACTGGCTCACGTCCCCCAGTTTTTAAGTCGGAGCCTAACCTCCAAAGCTCCAGAGTGTGCCCAGACTGGGGACAGGGCCTTCAAAGAGGGATTAAGGTAAAACAGCGCCATCAAGCTGGGCTCTGATCCAATGCGATCGGTGTCCTCATAGGAAGAGGCGATTAGGACGCAGACACACAGTGACCATGTGAGGACACAGGGAGCAGACCGCCGTCTCGATGCCCAGGAGAGAGGCCTCAGAAGGAGCTGGCCTGCTGACACCTGGACTTCCAGCCTCCACGCTGCGAGACGGTAAATGTCTGTCGGTTAAGCCCCCAGTCTGCGGTGTTTGTCCTGGCGGCCTGGGCAGAAAAAGACAGTTACTGTTTTGGAATGGTTTCCCGTAAGCAGTGGACCTCTGTAAGCTGGAGCTTGGTCACATCAGCGACGTGACCTGAATCAGTGAAAATGTTAGCGGTCTCCGCTGTCTGGAAGGCATTACTCTTTCAAGAGGATGGTATTTTAAACAAGACTGTATAAGTTGACACGTGTGTAAGGCTAAAAACATTTAACATAGATATTAATTTTCACCATCCCTGGCTGAAGAAACAGAGCAGGATGGCTTGTTGGATAAATCACAAATACCGAAATGACACTTGAGGAGTATTCGGTTTCAGACTTGGAGAAAAGTGAAAAATGCAAATGCTTATGTAGAAAGAAGAAGCTCTACTGGCAGGACTCTGACGGCGTTTCCCTTTGAGCAGTCAGCACCCACAGAGGAGAGGCCGGTGTGCGGGCAGGTGCAGGGCGGTCCCCGCCGCAAAGCCGCCAGCGCAGGACGGACCCCCAGTGTCCCAGTGCAAGTGCGTGAAGCGCGTCCCGTGAGCCATGGGCGTGCTCCTCCGGGGGAGGACACCGCATCACAGACAGCTGCAGTTTTGTCCAGCTCCCAGCTTCAAAGCACAGCTTATGGCTGAGCTAAGGAAATATGTCTTTCTCTGTTGCTCTGAGCTTCCCTGGAGGCGTGTGAGGCTCCACTTTGCCTGCAGGAGTCTGGTCGTCTGCCCCCTTCTCTCCTTGTCGCCCCCCACCCCCATCATGTCAGCTGATTATTATCAGAACCTCCAAACACATGGACAGAGGAGACAGTAACACCATGAACTCCATGGACCCCGCCCAGGGTTGGAATGATGACCGATGTGAGGCCAGTTGTTCTGACACCCCCACCCACTGACCCGCCCCCGCCGGATTAATTTGAAGCACATCCCAGGAATCATCCTTTAATGTGCCTTGAGGCTGTGGCCTTGTGCGGGTGGAGCTGGCAGTAAACCAGGCGTCCTCCTGGTAGGCGCCAGCTCCCACCCTTGGGACCTGACCCCTGAGTTCTCACCTGCCCTTTGGAAAAGGTGACAGCAGGTGGTTCAACATGAGTGCGGCTGAGCTGGTGTTCAGAGGACTGAGGGTCTTTGTCAAAACGGGGGAACTTTCCTCTGGTGCTCTTAGGCTAGATATGACCAATGACACTCGGAACAGACAGACACATAGACAGCCAGCCAGCTAGACAGACGATGAACTGACAGATGGATAGAGGCAGAGAACCTGCATGTGTGTCCCGGTGCTTGGCTCTGAAACCTCCCAGGCAAACTGAGATGACTGCTGGATGCCGGTCCTATTCTCCAATCAACTAAGCACATTTTTCTCAATTTGAGTCCCGGAAACCTGCACTGTAAGAGAAATACAAGCTAAGAATTTTACTTTAATTTGTATATGAACTCATCACATTGTACGCTTTAAATATATACAATTTTTATTTGTCAGTTATACTTCAATAAAGCTGGACAATATTTTCTTTTTGTTATTGATGTTATAAATTTGACTATGTTGTGTCTCGTGAATCTATTTGAGTTTATCTACTTGGGATTTGTTTCTCTCTTTCAATGTGTATATTAATACTTCTCATCTAATTTAGGAAAGTTTCCAGCTATTGTATCTTCACATCTTTTATACCTTTTCTCTTTCTCTTTTCCTTCTGCGATTTGATGCACACGTGGGTACACCTGATGTTCTCCTGCAGGTCTCTGAGTTTCTATTCTTGTTTATTCATTCTATTTTCTTTCAGCTCCTGAGACTGGGTAATCTTTTAAATTAACTCGCCTTCGAGTTTTCTAATTATTTCTTACACCAACCTAAATTTATTAAGTCCCTCTAGCCATTTTTTTTTTCAGTGTGTTGCATTTTTCAACTCACTTTGTAACTTCTGTTTGGTTCTCTCTTACAATTTCTACATGTTTATTAATACTCTCCTCTTGGAGAGTTATTATTTTAATGCTTTCCTTTAATTCTTTAGCTGTATTTCCCCTCAGTTCCTTGGATATATTTATAATAGCTGATACAAAGTCTTTGCCTATTTAGTCCAAAATCTGGGCTCTTTCCTGGAGACTTTCTCTGGCTGCTTTTTTCCCTCTGTGTGACATGCTCTCCTGATTTTTCCATGTCTTGTAACTCTGTACTGAAAGCTAGACATTTCAGATAATGCACTGCAACAGTTCTGGTACCAGATTTCTCTACCAACCTCCCCCTCCCACCAGAAGTGCTGCTGTTGACATTTTGTAGGTATTTATTTCTGTTGTTGTTTTTCTTGTTGCTGTTTGTTTAGTGACTTTCTTTAATCACTTTTGTAG
This sequence comes from Camelus dromedarius, assembly GCF_036321535.1. Taxonomy (NCBI): domain Eukaryota; kingdom Metazoa; phylum Chordata; class Mammalia; order Artiodactyla; family Camelidae; genus Camelus; species Camelus dromedarius. Next base: position 1,077,480 of record NC_087441.1, on the reverse strand, counting down.
ATTCTCTGTTCCCTACAGCATGTGACCACTCAGTTCTCTGCCAGCCTTTTTTTTTTTTTTTTTTTTTTTAATTTCTGGTATTATTTTTGAGCTTGGCCACCTGGGGCTCCTCCCTTGTCGGTATAATTTATTGGTGGACCAATGACTGGTCAGAAGGTTCCTTATATGCTGTTCTGCATGTTTCAAAGCATCTGGTGAGGAGGCTGGACTTCAAATGTCAAGCAGTTTATAAGACAGCCTTAGCTTCGCTTCCTCCTTGCAGGGAGCCTCAAGGTCAGCTAGAGGTGAGTGACCCCTGCCTTCTTCTCTGCAGGCCTCTCCATGCGGTCCTGCAGACGTGCACAGCTGTTGGATGGCCAGGGATGTGTCGGAGCATTTTAAGCTCCTCTATGTTTGTCAGCTTCTCCAGGATGTCCTTTCCTTTCTTCCAAGCGCTTCATTTGCCCTGACTAAACTCATAGCCCCAGGCTGCTGATATGTTGCCATCAGTTTGCTACTGTTTTGTGACGTCCTGGGGTTAGGTTGTCTGCCACCAGCATATCCCGCTGATCTCTGAGTCAAATCCAGTGGCCGCCACAATCTGAAGACAGAGATTTCCCAGGGAGCTCAAGTTCTGACAGAATATTGACTGTGTCCTAGGGATGGTATTTTTAATGGAATTTCACAATTGGTCAGATCTCCCCATTGTTTGCAAAGACACTGGCTTTTTGGCATCTACCCCACTGAACTGGGGAAGAAGGTAGGATGGAAATAACCCCCAAGTTAAAGTGTGGCTGACCCGGTTTTTCTATCAAGGTTTAGGAAGTTCTCTTGGTCAGACAGCTCTCAGCCCATTCCATCACATTGGTTAGTTGCCAGGATTCAGGAGTGGTTTATTTTAATTCTCTTGCTAGTATTTATATTGTTTTAGAGGGAAAGAAAATTTCCTGAAGTCTTTACTCTGAAATTCCCGAAGCCAGTCTCTCTCAACGGTATCCTGCGATTACTGATCTGGTTATTAGCAGCCACCAACAGGAGAGCCAGCAGCAGCGACGCGGTCTGCGCAAAGTGGCGCTCCCGGTGCGCGGCGGGAGAGCTCCAGGGATTTTGTGTTATTTAAATTTTACTTTTATAATATGCTGTAAGCACCAAAGAAAAAATTATTTCTTTATAGCTTTGGGTACAATAGGTTATTAACATGTTCATGATTAGTCTGAAAGAATTCTAATATACATATATATTTTATTTCTCATAGAAAAGGACATTAAATGTAATTGTCAATGAAAAATACCGCAGCCGCATCAGTGAACAAGGACGCTGCGGCCGTCACGTCATCAGCCGCTACCGCCCCCGACCGCGAGCGGAGGGAACTCAGCACGCAGACCAGCCGGCAGCCGGCTCCGCAGCGCCCCCAGCGGTGCCCCCTGAGGGGACTCAGGATGGGGAAGCACAGGGCGCTGGCCCTGGACAGCCAGGTGCACATCAAAGGAGTGATTTCAGTGGCCCAGACCTTTGTACCTTCCCACACACAGAAAAAGCGCTAAATTCCTTGAGTTGAGAGGGCTGGTTTTCTTTAATTAGCAGTGATCTTCTGATGGTCCGACTACCTGGTCTTTCTTTGCTGCAAAGCCCCCTGCACACCCTGGCTCCTCCTTGTCTCGGCGGAACAGCCTCTTAGAGCCATCCCAGAGGCCGCCTCCCAGCTTCGAGTCCTCAGGAAATCCACTCAGTAAAACATAACTCTCAACCTTTAGGTTGTGCCTTTTATTTCAGTCGACAATGCTTTCCACATTTTTGGAATTCTTCCATCTTGGACTGAAGCAGGCGCCCTTTGTCACGCCTTCACACACCGCCAGGCCCTGGGGCTGCGCTGCGCCGGACGGTCCCGGCTGCTTGTCTCCTCCTCTTTCTGAGCTGCCTCTTCTGTCTCCGACATTTCGCAGAGCTCTGGTACATGTAATCCATTTGACACTCAATCATGCCTCATCTTGGACTCACATCAGAAGGTTCTGCTGCTGTATAACTTCCCATATGTTTCTGCACTATCTCTCCCAGCTACACTGGGAACACTTCAAGGATACACAAAAAGCCTTACCCTTTAAGAAGGGTTTCATTCTGGCCAGCACCTGGCCTTCCGACCTTCTAATCAGTAGAACAGCACTTAGTAATTTGATTAAGAAAAGCCCGCGAGGCTTGCTCAGCAGTATCGTCCTCTTAAAATAATAACATTGGTCTGAAGCCCCCGAAGGCTGGGAGAAGAAGAGAAGTTGTTCACTGTACGAAAGCTCAGAATGGCTGCTTCCCTTAAGGATCGTGTCTAAGACCATTCGGGGTTTTGGGCAGAGGTGCGGGATCTTCTGCTTCAAAAACTTCTGTATCGCATTTCAGTACGTAATTGACTTCAAAGAACAAAGATGTATGTGAATTCAAATGCTAAAATCGAGTTATTAATCTTTAGTCCCACCTAAACAGTGACTTTCCATGTTTCATCTTTTGATCAGCAGAATGTTTAGAACTGAATACTTAAAATCATTTTCTTTCTAGTTACTTTGGGTTTTGTTTCGTGTTAGGGTTTATTATTTCCCTGAACGGAAAACTGTAGTTTACATTTCACTTTGCTGGTTTAATAGCTATTCATCTGCAAAGCACTAAAACATGCCTCAAAACCATCAGTAAATTACAGCAAAGCTGTAAATGCCTCGCAGAAGCAGTACCACGGGAATAAACTTCACGGCGACAGGATGGGTTTTTCTAGATGAAACATATTTTAGGTCTTCTTTTTTTAGTGAAAAATAAATTGGATTTGTTCTTCTTTTTTCCATGCATAAAATATTAGATGAAGGTACACGTGTTACTTAAGTATTGAAGGAATTTCGGAATTTGGTGAACAGAACTGTATGTTGAGTTTGAATTTCCTCGACTTATTCTTTGGTGTTGAGTCAGTTGCCTCAGGAGATTTAGCTCGTGTGACTGAACATCATTTACTCCCTTGTTCTTTTTGCATCTCGATACCTCCCAGCTGCAGAACGGTGACGTTTCCGAGGGGGAAGGCCCTCTAGCGCAAATGCGTTCGGTCTCCGCAGGTCACGTCGGGCAGTCAGCTCTGTCCGGGGCCGCTCATTAAAGGCCCACTAAGGGCTCCGTGTTTCGGGTACATTATTTCTTACACTAGTCCCCAAAGACACTCTTCCTCTCTTATAAAGGAAGACGTTGAGATGCAGAGAAGTTATCTGCCCAAGCAAGATTGCGGCATGGCTGCCGTCCAGGCCACTCTGCCCGCGGTCCTTCCTCATCTCTTCCAAAGCGCCCGCCGCCTCGTCTCACTGCTGTCTCTACACTCAGACGCCAGGTGCTTGGTCCCCTGCTCCGGTGTTGCTTCCCGCTGCGCCGTTGTCTCGGATAACTACACCGTCACTCGGAAATATCTTGCTTCATTGTTTCCGTTCTGTACTATTTCTATTCTGAAATAGCATTAACTACTTTTTTCCTTTTTTAAAACAAATATTAAGCCACTTCGTCTTTACTTTAAACTGTTTTGCCCTGTCTTACACTACATCAGTATGAAAGACATAGCCAAACTAGATGAAGAAACAACACAATACGCAAGAATAACAAGACAGACCAACCAACACAAAGAGGGAGGAGATTCAAACGCTTCACGTGAGAAGACACGTAAGTGAGAAATAAACACGTGAACTAGCACTGGCATCACTGTCCACCAAGAAACGCAAACGCAAAGGCACAACAAGGTGCCACTTCGATTCAATTATCCACTGTGACGGCTAGTGTTAAAAAGACTGACAATACTAAGTGTTGGAGGGTGACCAGAGACTAGAATTCTCATGTACTCCTTGTAGGAATGTAAAGCAGTGTCACCTCTTTGGAAGTCAGCTTGCTAATTTCCTATAAAGTAAAAATACGCCTAAAATAAGATCCAGCAATCACTTCCCTAGTTCATCATCCAATAGAAATAAAGTGTCACCATAAAGATTTAATCCAAATACCCACAGGAGCTTTATTTGTAGGAGCTAAAACGGGAAACAGTGCAGTGCCCACCAACAGCTGAGTGGGCACACGAGTGCGGCACATCTGTGTGATGGAATACTACGTGAACTTTTTTTTTTCTTAAAGACCTTTGATAGAGGAACAACGTAGACACAGTTTGAAATTATAATGATGATCAAAAGGGAAATTATAATGATGATCAAAAGGGAGAATCTACACCACGGGCTCCTCCTCACATGAAACCCCAGCAATGTCAATTCTAGTCTTTGGTGGTAGAATCGTGTCAGTAGTTTGTCGGAGCCGAGGGTGTGGATGAGGAATTGACTGGAGAGGCAGGTGGGGCTTTGTCTCCATTGTAATGGTGTTTACATTCACGTGTACATTTGTCAAGATGCATCAAACTCCATACTTAAAATGAATGCATTTTACTGTAAAAAAACCCTCAACCATATTGATTTAAAAAAAGGCAAGATGGAGCAGTCATGTTCATGGCACACTTACCGTGCAGAGCTGAGGAGGTGGCGCGCGGGGCAGCGCGTGGGGCAGCGCCCGCCACACGGCGAGCATTTAGTGCGCATCGCTCAAGCAGCGATTATTTCTGTCGGCTAAAAAACCACACAACCTGAAAGTTGAGAATTTTGTTTTATTTGGAGACGTTACTGAGGCTACAGCACAGGAGACAGCCTCTCGGTAGCTCTGAGGAACTGTTCCAAAAAGGTCATACACAACTGCCTTTGTGAGTTTGATTAATTTGCTAAAGCAGCTCATAGATTCAGACCAACACTGTACTTATTAGATTAAAGGTTTATTTTAAAAGCGTGTGACCCAGGAATAGCCAGAGAGAAGGGATGCGTGGGGCAAATAGCGGGAAAGGGCTTGGAGCTTCCAGATTCTTCTTTCCAAGTGCCACTCTCCCCAAATCCCCCTGTGTTCACCAACCTGGAAGCTCTCCAAACTCTCTCCTTTTTGTGGAGGCTTTATTCGGCAGGCACAATTAATTAAATCATTAGCACTGTTGATTTAACTCAATCTCTAGCCCCTCTGGCCTCCCCGGAGGTTGGAGTGGGCATCGGGGGATGGGATTAAAAGTTTCAACTCTAATCACATGAGGGTTCCACTGGCAACCAGCTCCCACCCCGGGGGATTTCCAAATGTCACCTCATTAACATAACAAAAGACACTTTTGATAACTCTCCTCACAGGAAATTCCAAGGGTTTAAGAACCGTGCCAGGAATAGGCCTGAAGACCAAAAATGTATATATTCTTATAAATCGCAGCATCACAAATCTTGAGCAGGACTCCAGTTGCTCTCATGGGACATGGTTTACTGGGATCCAACTCCACTCAAATAGGAAAGCTTGGGCGTTTCTTCCCAGTCCACTGCCTGTTTGGTTGCAAGATCTTCACCTTCTTTTGAGGGGCAAGCCATACTGATATTGAGATGTTTAAAAGACCGGATAATCAGATGAAGCAAGACAAAGTGTCTTTATAAGATCCAGAGTGGAGGAAATAATACTTGAAATAAATTGTTCAAGACATCGTTACTGACATGGCTGTAACTTTAACTAAATTAAAGATAATTTGTTAGAATTAATTATATACCCGTGAAATTTGCATCCTTTCCTAAGCACATGCTCCCTAACCTGATTCCCTTACAAATTTCATTTACAAAATATTTTAAACTTGGACGAGTATTATGTCTCAGTATCATCGTTCCATTGCCAGCTTTCGGGTGACCGTTTCCCTCTCACTCTGTTCGTACGTCTCTCCTGGTCCCGCTGACTGGTGTCCTCTTTCTTCATAAGTCTTTTTTCTGATGTTTACTGTGACATTAACTGTAATGAAATACACAAGCAGGAACAAATTGTAGTTCCAACTGACATTTTACCATGACATTCCAGGTAGTGGAAAAAAGTCTTTGCATTTTATTTGCTATTTTCGAAAGCTCAATATTGCATTGAAAAAAATTAAAAAGATAATTTTGACAAGTATTATACAAAAATCTCTGATCTTCCTACTTAAGAGTGGTGTCCTCATCTGGCAACAAGACAAAATCTATGGCATTTACATAAAAAGGGGAAGACTAATCACATAATCTCTTTTCTCTCTGTCATCAGTAAATTGCCCATAAGCAGCAGGTACCCACGTTTCATGCAGGTAATAATGCTACTGAGTCCAGTCTCTTACTGCTCATCACAAGACAGACCAATAAATCAAAAGACAGGTGTTGGGGTGAGGAATAGCGACTAATAGCGAAAACCAGCAGATCGAGCAGATGGTGGACTCGTATCCCAAAGAATCATCTTACCTACGTGAGGATTCAGGGTCCTCTTATGCTGCTAACAGGGGAGGGCTTGTGGCTGACTGTGGCCAGACCCTGGAGCGGGTGGGACAGTCCTCCTTCCTGCAGCTGTCCACGTAGTCTGGTCAGGATGTCCCTGTAAACCTCCAACAATACAAATGTTCTCTGTTCTACAACTTCTTGTCTTTATATGAATGAACAGTGTTCTCCCCTTAGAAGCCGAGCCTGGGAGGCAGAGCCTGGAGAAAGGGCTCGTAGGCACACGTCAGGCTCCAGGAAACGTTCTTTTACAAAAGGTGCAGAACAGACAGGACTCAGACCAGGAAGCAGAGCCCAGGATTAGAGCCAAAGGAGCAGATTCAACACGGAGTCAGGTTGGTTCTTCTCTGTCACAATAATGGCCTATTGGTCACTGATGAGATAACTCCATACATCACAAGTATTTAAAGGAATAAATATTGACTCATTATGCACTTATATGTACCCATAACAGCTTACATATAAGATATTCCTATCGGGTTTCCAAAATGGCATAATCAGACCAGCAAATCAAGTTCTGGGGAACTAATGTTTACATTTCCACTACTAAACCCCTTATATACTTGAAATATATTTGGCTAAAAGCATTAAAGTACACACATATGTGTGTATGTGTGTATATAGATAAAAAATGTACTCTCTTCACACTTTTAAAATTTAAGGCGTCAAAATAATTGAATCTCTTTTCGTAGATGTTTACACTTTTGAACATCAATTCGTGCACTAAGGTATAACACACACTCTGTCCCATTTTGGTTTGACTGTTTCAGGCTCCTGGTTCTGCCTAACGGTACGGGCACTGCTGAGAGTGCGGTTGCCTCTGTGTTGGTTTTGATGTCTGTGACTTGAGAGTTTCTGGACGAGGCCCTGTGCCGATCCGCCACAGCAGCGTGGGGCTCTGGCTTGGGGCCCGCCGCAGCACGGGCCCTGGCTGCCTATTTCGAGGGCACAGAAGCATTTTTCACTGTTTATAGTTGTGTCTTTTCTGTAAGGTGGAAATTGCTGGAAGACCGACCTGCAGACAAACGGGGGAAGCTGTGATGCGCTGGCATCCACGGTCCCCTCGGTGTCTCCTAACCATTTCACCGTCTTTGCCCCAAGACTGGTTTTATGACTTTCAGGTTTGCTTTGACCTTGGGCGACCAGGAAATATTTGAAGTATCTTATCTATTATTTTGGCTTACATTATGATTTCATGTGGTTTTGTATTCATTTTTATTTATTTATTTTGCCACAAATTATCAGTTGATTTTAATTCTGAGTTGCTCCTTCTCCATTCTCAATTACGTCGTTAGTGAGCACGCAGAGGACGTACGGGGGTGCTGGGGGCTGACTAATTCAGAGGTATTTGTTGAAATTCTAGCTCCTCATTTCTTTTGTCTGAATTTTAATACACTGAATTTTTTAAGAGTATAACTTTGATCCTAAATGCTTTCTCTAACATTAAGTACCAGAATTAGGAACCTATCTGTATATGTATGTTTTAAAAATGTATCTCAGCAGTTCGGCCTTTCCTGTATTTATTTTAGAACGTCTCCTGCTGACTGACTTTCATTGCCAGTAGCCTTCTGTTTAGTCTAATAGAGATGAAAAATCAAATTAGCCAGGTGCAGGAGTACAAAACAGTTCATCACATGACAGTAAAAGTGGAATCTCCGATCGATGACAGATAGAAGGTTTGGGATAACAGTAAAATTAGAGCTCTAACTTATATTATTGCTGAAACAAATGTCGAATGAGAGTAAATATATAAACATTAATTTTTATGGCAAAATGGTTGATTAGATACCTTGAGAATTGACCCTACCATTACAATTAACTATAAATTCTGAATAAATGTATGTAAACTCATTCACACACATATACATACTTGTGTATACGTGACATATATTGAATTGGAATATTGTAAGGGAAACTCAAAAGCTGAACTTAAAGAGTTAAATACAGCCCTGAAGCCAATTTTCACTAGACCATTGACCCATCCCAGTGAAACCCGTGCTTTGGTTCCCCAGCCTTGTTGAGGATGAGAGCAGCGAACCTCAGGGCCCATCCAAATTGCAGAATCAACCAAGAGACACGCCAAGTGCACAGAGTTGGGAACCCAAATACACATATGATGAAACTACAAGTTAGAGGTTCTGAAAAAGGATATGACATTGGTGATGACAGTCTGCCCTGGTGTGGGTTCATGAGCCGTTTTATATTGTGTGGATGATACAACAGCTGTGAGCTAAGAATTTTGTTAATATTGTTAGTTATGTAGGTAAACTCAGAAATTATCTTAGTATTGCTGGAGAAACAGAAAATGAACTCTTCTGCCTCAATTAAAACACACACACACACACACACACAAAATATATGAAAGGAAGAACATACAGTCACTGACACTGGACAGTGATCTCTGAGGTGGGAGGAACAATGAGGTGAACCCTACGGTGTCCCCAGACTCAGGGCATGAAGGAGTTTATGTTCCGCAGTGCACAACGGGACCTCAAACAGAACCCAGCTGTCTCCTCAAGTTGAAGAGAGAGACGAACATTCAGGGAAACCAAGGCAGACAGAAAACAGAGTGCAGAGCAACAGAGAGGAGAGGGCTACAGAGCAAGAAGCTCTGAAGAGAACTTCAAAGGTTGGTTTTGATTCTGCAACTAAGTGATCAGCACGTGTGTGTGGCAAACCCCACAAGGCCAGGTGTCTGCCTATGGGAAGGAGCAGACAATTCAATTGCTAACGCTCACCAAGAGCTCGGTGGGGGCGCATTTCCCACGCCCACAGTTCAGAAACTTCAACATCAAACTGAGGGAAGGGTGGTGCTTCAGTAGTGGGGCCAAACTACCACCAGAATCAAGTCTGACTGGGTCCCGCCTAACCGAGTTCAAAAGCAAGCCTTGAAAAAATAAGCTACTTGAAGTCACTTTACTGTATCTCAGAGCCAAGCTCAGAAATAGCTAAGACAATATGAACATTTCAGCCACAACAAGGTAACTTTATAATGTCTGACTCCCACGTAAAAATCACAAGTCATGCATTGAAGTAGAAAAATATATCCATAAAGAAAAAAATCATAGAATCAGACACAGTAAAGAGACAGATGGTAAAATTACTGTAGACGAGGACACAATACTAATCTATTGTATTACTAACATGCTCCTAAATGCCGGAGCTTTAAGATCCTGAAATTAAAACTAAACTGTCCACCTAAGATCCCATATACAACAGAAGTATATTTCAAAACAAGGCTGAAATGAAGACACTTGCAGACTTAAAAAAGCTGAAGAAACCAATCAGTGGAAGTCTAACAATGCGAGAAATATTACAAATCCTTTAGGCAGGAAAACACTGTGATATGTGGGGAAAATAGAATACACTTTTCTTATATTTCAAATTTCCTAAAAATAACCAATGCTTTAAAGTACATGTAACAACAATGTATGGCAGGAGTTATAAGATACATAGGAGAAGTGAAAATCATGATAACAATAGCACAAAAACCAGAAGACAGAAAATAAAATTATTTTGTTGTAAGATTCTTATACCACACATGAAGTTACATAACATTACTTGAAGGTGAACTACAATAAGGTAAATGTGAACATATAAATTCTAAAGTACTATTAAAAGACATTTCAATTCTAAAGAAGTGAAAAAAAGAGGAGGAAATAAAGAAAGAACAAACAAGATAAAGCATATAAGATGCTAATTCAAAACTAAAGCATATCAAAAATGACATTAAACGGAAATAATCTAAATAGCTTCAATTAAAAGGCAGATATTGCCAAATTGGATAAAAGATCCAGATATTTGCTGTATGCAAGACACTCCTTTTAAAAATAAAGACATTTATGAGTTAAAAATAAAGAAAAATAAAAATAGATATACCATCCTAACATAAATAAAATAGTTATATTAATATCAGACAAAGTAGGTTACAGAACAAAGAATATTATACATATGAAGAACATTCTTTCATAATTATAAGTGACTACATTCACCAAAAGGACATAATCCTAAATGACTGTCCACTGAAAATAAAAGTGTATCTATTGTATAAAGCAAAAATTGATGGATCTGACAGGAGACATAGGTAAATCACAATTTCAGTCAGAGATGCTAAGATCCTTACCTCAAAAATAAACAGAACAAGTAGATAGAAAATCAGTAAGTTTACAGAAGACAAATAACACTTTAACCAAGTTGATATAATTAATATATTTAGATCACTTTGCTAAAAACATTAGAATACAAATCTCTTACAGTGCACCTTGAACATTTCCTAAAATAGATGTATCTGGCCAAAAATATGTTTCAATACATTCAAAATAGTTCATAACTTCTAACTTATATGCCATGACCACAATGGAATTAAATTTGAAATCAGCAACAGAAAAGCAAACTAAACTTCAAATAAGCAGTGAAAAGGAAATAAGATAAGACCATAATTAAAAAAAAAATTGTCAATAGATAGGGATGACACAGATCACCAATGTCAGGAATGAGTGAGGAGACATCACTACAGAACATGTGAACATTAAAAGAATAATACAAGACTATGCTTAAAAAAATTAAGCCAACAAATTCAACAATTTAGTTGAAATGTATTAATTCCTTGAAAGACACAAACTACAACCCTAAAAAATCTCCCTCAAGAAATATTAGATAATCTAAGCAGCTTTATATCAATTAAAGGAATTTAATTGATAGCTGTAAACTGTTGCACAATGAAAACTCCAGTGCCAGATGACATCACTGATGAGTTTCACCAACCATTTAAGAAATACAAGCTAGAAGTTTAACAATGCCTTTCCAGCAAGTTGAAGAGAAGAATGTCATTTTCATGTCATTCTATGAGTCTAGTATTATTCTGATACCAAAAGCAGTCAAATGCATTTCAGAATAACAGCTTGCAGAACAACATCTCTCATAAATATAAAAATGTTAGCAATAAGGCAGCAAAATGAACCCAACAATAAAAACAAGAACAATACATTGTGACCAAGTGGCCTTTATCCTAGGAACACAACTTCGGTTTCATGTTTGGAAATCAGTCAGTGTAATTCAAGACATAAACAGATAAAAAAGAGAAATCTCTGGATCTTATCAATAGGTGGAAATAAATCCTGGCAAAATGCAGTATCCATTCATGATGAAAACGCTTAGAAGAGCATGTATAGAAAGGGATGTCCTCAGCTTGATTAAAAAGTATGTAATACACATTTATAACTAGTATCATTCTTAATGGTAGAAAGCTAAACGGTTTCCCCTCAAAATAAAAAATGAGATAAGGATGTCTGTTTTCACCACTGTAACAACATGGTACAAATCATTCTTACTGCAATAAGGCAAAAAAAAAAAAAAAAAAAAAAAGACAAAGATAGAAATATTTACATGACTACTTAGCAGAAAATCCTAGGAAGTCCACCGAGTAGCTACTCGATGTAATAAATGAATCCAGAATGGTTTCAGGATAAGACGTCAATATACAAAAATAAAGTGCATTTCTACAGTTAGCAGCAGACAATTGGAAATTTTTAAAAAATAGTGTAAAAATGTGCAACACATAAGAATAAATTTGACAAGAGATGCAGGGTCCATACACTGAAAATGTTAAAAAAAAAATGCCTACAGAAACACAATATTCATGGATTAGAAGACTAAAAATTGTTAAGGTGTCAATTCTTCCCAAATGGATCTAAAATTTCAAAAGATTCTGAATCAAAATTTCATGAGAATTTTTGTGAAAATTAATACAATAAAAAAAAAAAAACTTGAGGCTTCAGTATCCCACTTTCAATATGAATAAAAGGTGAGAATTCAACCCGGGAATAGAAGAATTAAGCAATGCTGTAAACCACCTAGACGGAACAGACGTCAATAAAACACTCCACTAAACAAGAGCAGATGGCACAACACATGCAGTACACACATCGAATATACAAAACACGGAGACGTGCACGAGGGACATTCTCAAGGATACACTGTGTGTTAGGCCACAAAATGAGCCTCAATATATTTAAAAGGATTGAACTCATACAAAATCTGTTCTCTGACCACAGTGAATTTGAACAGACACAGGGATATCTGGAAATTAAACTGCACAACTCTATATACAAACAGGTGAAAGAAGAAATCACAAGGGAAATTAGAAAATGCTTTGAAATAAATGAAAATAATAACACGGGAAGCAGCTCAAGTAGTGCTCGGAGGGAAACTGACAGCTGCCGGTGTCTAGAGAAGAAGAAAGATTGCAAATAATTAACCAAACCTTCCACCTAAGAAACTAGAAACAGAAGAAAAACCTGAAGTCAAAGCAAGCAGAAAGAAAGTCATAGTGTTGAACAGGGCAGAAATAAACTATGCAGAAAAGAAACAGAGAAAAGAACCAACCAAAGATTCGTTATTTGGAAAGATCAACAAATCAGACAAAAGTTGACTTAGATCAAGGAAAGAAGAAAGACCACTCAAATGACTGAATTCAGAAATGAAACGAGACATCACTACTAACCTTACCAAAACAGAAAGCATTTCAAGGGAGTATTATAAAAAATTGTATGCCAAGAAATTAGACAGCCTAAATAAACTGGACAGATTCCTAAAAGGACAAAAACCACTGAAACTGACTCAAGAAGAAATAGAAAATAATACTAGACTTGTAACAAGGTAAGAGATTGAATCAGCAAGCAAAAGATTTGCACAAAGGAAAGTCCAGGCTTGGCTGGCTTCACTAATAAATTCTTCCAAACATTTAAGAGAGAATCAACATTAATACTTTACAAAATCTCCCAAAAGATGGAAGAGGAGGAAACACTTCTCATTTCATGCTCAAAAGTCAATTTTATCTGATACCAAAACCAGAAAAGAACAAGAAAAGAAAACTACTGCCCATTATTCCTTATTAATATGCATGCAAAAATGCTGTACAGAATATTAGCAAAATGGATCCAGCAATATTTAAAATTTATTATACAACATGGCCAAGCAGTATTAATCCCAGGCATGCAGGTTAGGTATACCTCACAAAAATGTTTAATGTGATGTTCCATGTTAATAGAAAAAATGACAAAAACCACATGATCATCCTATCACATGTAGAAAGAACATTTGAAAAAATCCAACTAAGTTTAATAATAAAAACACTTAACAATGTAGAAGTTAAGAAAAACTTTTTCAATCAGCTGAAGGCCATCTACAAAAGCCCCACAACTAATATCTTACTTATTGGTGAAAGGCTGAATGTGTCCCCTGTAAGATCAGGAAAGAAAAAAAAAAAAAAAAACAAAGAAACACCAGGATGTCTGCTCTTAATTCTTTTGAACACTGTACTGGGGGCTCAGTATAGAACAATTAGACAAGAAAAATAAATAAAAATAATACAGAAATGGAAGGAAGAATTAAAACTACTTTTATTCACAGATGACAAGATCAACAAACTTGGCAACTATTTATTTAGACAAATTACCAGGTAACCACTGAACTTAAGATGCTGAGTAAGAAACCAATACACATATATTTGACGTAAGTTTTGTGGTTACTTGGTGACAGGAGCAACTGGAATGGATGAATTAAAAAGAGACGTGGAAAAACCTCCAGTAATCATGGGTGTGTCTATCCTCTTGAGTGTGGCGATGATTTCATAGATGTTTTCATTTACCAAACTCATCAAATTTTTATTTTAAATATATGCTTTTTACTACATACAAATTATACCTTGGTAGAGCTCCAAAAAATGTTGAGAAAAAAAGGCCAGTTTGTGTGTCCCTGGCAGAAGCAAGTATGATAATATAATTTCTCTCTGGAAAAAATTTGAGTAATGATGGCTCAGTCAAAATCATTTAAAACACACACGTATAAAAGACATGGTAATGCTCAACAGAAGTGAAAAAGAGAGAAACAACCTCAAAAGAAGGCAGATATTCAAATTATCATATAGAAGTAAAATTAGCTTTAATAGTTTAAACAAGCATAATATGATGCTGCAAACAAGAACACAGTGCAAGCCACTGTGAAGATAGCCCAGCAGAGTGCATGAAAAGAATAAATAGTGTTACTAGAAACAGTACATAGCACTTAGCTTCAGCTGTTATTGAAGTTAATTACCATATATTAAAGTAAATGTGATGCATATTAAAAAAAAGAAATAATGAATTGGAAATCTGAAGTAATTACAACAGAAAAAGGTAAAAGCTAAAAAGTATTAAATGGATGCAAGAGACAAGAAAGATGGCCATAAATGTCACAAATGTCCATCTAATCATGATTCTACAAAAAGAGAGTGGAAAACTGACTGGAGCAGAAGAGATATCTGAAAACATCACAGGAAGAATTTCTCTGCACTGGAAAAGAAGCAAATCCCAAAATGCAGTCCAATAGATTTATTGCAGGATAAACACAAAAGAACCTTGTTGAGATAGAATAGAGGGAACAGGAAAATAATAAAGGTAAAAAGACTCAGAAATGGTAAAAAGAAGATATCAAATGCAGCCAGGGTGAAAAGATAATGCATTTTCTAAGGAACAGCCTTCTTAAGAACAACAGCAGACTCCGTGACAGAAGGCCAGAAAGTTCAAAGTACTGAGAAAAAAGTTGACTATGAACCCAGAACTGTATACTTTAAAATACATTTATGCCAAATGTATGTAACACACTTATAGGCAAATAAACAATGGAGAGTTTGCCATTAACACTGAAAATTTTTCAAAAGCATCCACTCAGAAAGAAGAAATGTGAAGCCAGGTAAAGGCCTGACTTCAAGAAGGCATTAAGGGCAAAGAAGAGAAGTATGTAAATAAATATGTCAAACAACATAAATAATGTTATATGGGTTGAAAAAGAACCAATATAAATAAAATTAGCTTGTAAATTAGGATGAGGATAATATGAGTGTATTAAGGAATTTTAATTCTGGAACTTTGAGAAATGTAATGTATAATTTTAAACATTTATATATTAAAAATGTATATTAAAATTTCTAGTATGGCCACTGACATAAAATTAAGTATATTTTTATAAGCTATTTAAGGGGAAATTAATAGGAAAAAATTGCAAAGAATGCAATAAAATAACAAAGAGGTATTTAGAAAAGTGGTGGCAAATAGAAAACAGAAAATAGGACAGAAATAATCCAAAATATCAATAATTACATACATTTACAATAAATGTAAATGTATTAAAATATCCATTTAAAATATAAAGATTTTTTAACATTGGATTTTTTAAAAAAAATCTACATAGGACTGTCTTAAAACACAAAGGGTATTAGACCATTGTGGGGGTGGGGTGTAGAACCAGGTTCTGAGATACAAATATGCACGAACGAAGTTGACTGTGCAGGGCTCTGGGAACAACACCTGCAAGGTAGCGAGGAAAGCAAGATTGGGCACAGGAAGAGGTTGAACTGAAATTCAGTTGCAACAAAGATGTCAGCTCGTCACTGGGGCTCTGGACCCGAGATGTCTCTTCCAACTTGTCTTAAACTGAGGGAGAGTCAGACCTTTCCCTCCTGTTCTGACTGGTCTGGGGAAGCGGACTGCTCCCTGGGTGGGAGTGCTACCCTTGGCAAGCCAGATCTGCTTGTTAGAAAGAAACTGACCATGATCGGCTTAGCTGGAGCGGCCAGCAGCCAACACTCCCAGCAGGTGGGGAACGTGCACCTCAGTCCTCAAGCTGAAATGTGGGCAGCACACAGTGTCTACTGCAGAACGGCAGTGAACACGGAGGACAGATGGGGAGAGTAGATGGGCCAGACCGGTGTGGACAGACACGAGCATTAGCCTGAATAGCATGTATTTGTATGAGACAAAATAGATCTTAAAATAAAAGAAAACGCATTAGTAGAGAAATTGTCACTATGCAATGAGAAGTGTTTAAGTTGTATGCATTGAGTAAAATAACCTCAAACTATATGAAAACATTGTAAGAGTTACTGTCATACACAGAAAAATTACCAATACAGTGGAAGATTTCAGAGAACACAGAAAGCATGAAGAGCATAACAGTAATAATCTAATGGGCATGAAGGGCAATGGCCACAACTGCAGAACGCACCACAGGACATCTTAAAAAACTGATGACATATTGACCATGAAACAAATCTTTTAAAAAATGAAGGAACTGATTTCCTATAAATAATATTATCTACCCAACATATAACTGTTTGAAATTATATCACATAATAAGTGACAGAATTGGAAATTAAGAAAGTACATTTTAAAATAAATTGTGGGTTGAAGAAGAAACCCAAGGGGATATTAACAAACACTTTGCATGGAAAAACTACCAAAATTATGTATTAAAACTTGAGCATTTAACTAAAACGGCATTTCAGGGGAAAGGCATATGCTTAAAGGCTTACAAGAAAAAAATAAGAAAGGCTAAATATTAATGAGAAATGCATGTAGAATAACCCTGAAGAAGTGAAAGAAAAAGGTAAATAGACAAACGCAGAAACTAATAAACAAAAAACAAACGACGAACAGTGGACAGGATAGACAAAGCCAAACTGATACCTGTGACTTTACACAACCAGCGAACAGATAGAAAAGGTCTAAACAAACCGCCAAGGCGTCAAAAAGACGCACAGGTACAGAGCTGCTGAGATCAACATTAGGAAAAACTTTGTTACATTAAACTTGAAAACATATTAAATTGACAACTTTCCAGCAACACATAATTTACAGAAACTTACTGAAAACAAAGATAGTCCTATTTACACATAGTTTAACCAGTAGTTTAAAAATCTTCAGCAACAAGAAAAAAAGTACCACTTTTAAATACATGTACTAACAAATTCAAGGAAACGTTCAAATAGGAAAAGTGTAATCTTAAACCAACTGGAACACAGAAGGTCAACCCCCAGTGCAACCAACAAGGCTAACAGATGCTGATATGGAGCACAAATATGCCATGAAAACTGGAAATCAAAGTCCATCTTGCTTAGGAACAGACATGCTAAAATCCTGTGCATCTAATATATGATCAAAACAAAGGTATTCTATCGACAAACACAACACATGACGGCCACATATAGTGGATTCCAGGAATGCAAAGTTAGTGAAAATCAATGAACACAATTCACTGCAGAAATAGTTGAAGGGAGAAAACATGTGTAATTAACTCAATAAATCCTTGGTAAACTTAATTGTGCTTGACGTATATTTAAGATTAAAGTATTACTAATAAATCAAGCATAGACAGAGTTATAACCATACGTTCTGCCTTGTTCAGGGCAGACCTGCTTTCAAATGTTGTATCTGTGTAATGGTAGGACCCCTTTTCCCCTCAAAAGTGTCCAGGTTTGTGACAATACACTTTTTGGCAACTCTAAAGAGAAGCTGATTTTCTAAAACTGATAGAACACATTCCGACAAACCTCCAGCCGCGGTTGTCGCTGGTGGTGGATCTCAGCTGTGCTGACTGAGGGTGAGCCTGGCTCTCCTCACGTCTCCAGTCAGCACTGCCTGGAGATTTTAACCAGTGAAATCAGGGGTTTTCCTAAGTGTATACACAAGGACCGGAAAACAAGATTTTAGGGCATTATAATTAAGACTGATACAATTGTCTACATATAAAACCCCCAAATCAATAAACTTATCATTAATGAGGCATGGTTTTTAGCAGAAAATCAGTGCAGAAATCAAGTAAAAGGTTACCTATCACCCACCATTAATGAAGGATCACTAAGTGTAATATTTTTTTAAAAGACAGACAATATACCTGAAAGTAAGTATTAACAAAGTGTGCAAACCTTTTATGGAGAAAATCATTACAGCATAGTGTCAATGTAGGGAGAGAAACATTGATTCATGGAAAAGAATTTTTAAAAATCCAGAAACAGACTCATGGAGCTGTGAAAGTGTCGTTTAAGACCGAACTAACGCTGCAGATCAGCGGGGAAAGCGCGCACGTCAGCAAGCAGCTGAAACAACTGGTCGTCCTCGGGGAGCGCAGCGCCGCGGAATCCACACTGCGCGCCGCGCGCGGTGACTACGACGGTAAACGTGAAAGGCAAAATGCACTATTAGAAGATAAACTGAAATCTGTATTTACGGCCTCAGGAGAGGGAATGTTTAATTCGGCAGCACGCAGACACCGCGGGGAACAGCTGCATGTGCTCCGCTGCGGCGAAACCAGTCACTTCTCTCCACTGGAGGCGGCGGAGAGGAAAGCAAGCAAGGCCGCCGAGGCCCGGAGTGCTCGCCACCATGCGACGGACAAAGGCTGGAAGCCATGACGTACAAATCATTCCTACAAAACCCCAAAGCCAACATAAAATGTGCACACAGTTTCAGTGTGAATTTCAGGAAGATAAAACGGGGTTGTCCAGTGAACATGGAAACTGACAGCCCGTCGCCATGGCAACAAGAATGAAACCCGCCCTGAGACACCCTTTCGCCTCCACCCAGCGGCCCAACGCGGGATGCGGAACCGGGCTGAGAGCCGGTCAGAGAGGACGCCGGGCGGCCAGTGAGCGGGCGCAGCTGCCCGGGAACGGCGGCTTCATCACGCCAGCAGGCCGCGCGGACTCGGCCCTCGGAGCCGCGGGGCTGAGAGGCGCAAATGCACACGTGCTGCAGGCGCGCCAGGTTCGGCGGGGGCGCTGTTTGTGAAAACACACCTGGGACAACAAACGCGCACAGAGCCGGCTGGACAAAGAAATCCCTGCGGCCGCACAGCAGGACCCGCGGGCGGTGGACACGGGAGCCCAGCTGCACCAACGGCGGGGCGGCCTCTCAGACGCAGGGGGTCAGTCGAGGACGAGTGGCCGGAGATCGCTTCCCACCAGGACCAGCGAGGCTCCGGGCGCGTGCAGCTTAAAGACGCAGCACTGAGTAACGTGCCATCTGAACAACAGACCTGGTAAAAAACAGAGGAAAACACGTAAGAGGGAAACACGGCGGTAAAGCCCAGAGGACGCGCCAGACGGGAGGGAGGAGGGGGCGCAGGAGGTCTGCGCGCCATGGTCTCCCTCACCTGGGCGGGGCTGCGCCCTGTGCTCACTGTGTCGCGGGTAAGTGGAGGTGACAGGTGAGACGCTCCTGGTGGAGGTACAGAACCCGGCGTCCTTAAAGGCAAAGACCCCGGTAGAGACCGACGGGTCCCAGCAGGACAAGGGTGCAGTGCAGGCCTGGGACTCGACTCCGTTCGCGGCCACAGCCCGAGGATGCGCGCGCTGTGTTCCCGGGCCGCGGCGGCGCGGGCCCATCTTTGCGCGCGTGCGTTTGGCCCACACCCCAGGGCCGTCTACTAAGGACACTGCCGTCCAAGGGCTTCCAGCAGGTCCTTCCCGGTCTCCACACTGTGAGACGGGCTGCGTCTGCTGCTGGAGCTGCCGGGTCGGTGGGGTTCTGGTACGGGGCCCCGCAGGTCAGTGGGGTGGGCGGGGGGCACGCGGTCCCCCCTTCTCGTGTATAAATGTGAGCGAGGCCGTGTGCCCAGCTGGCAGCGCCTCCAGGGTGAGAGCCCGGACCCCCGTCAGGAGGGGTGCACGTGCTACTGACTTAGGTCAAAACTGGGGCCAGTGTCTTGTTTCCTGCAGTGGAACGCACCCCGTTAGTCCTGCTGCCCAGACGGCCGCCACCACCAGGACTGGGACGCCCAGTACTGCTACCAGTCACACCCCCGCGGCCAGTACTTATCAGTTCCGACACCACCCCCGCGGCCAGTACTCCCAGCACCACGACTGGCCGCCCCGCCGCCCCGCCGGCCCGGCTCCGAGCCCCCGCCAGCATCCCCGGCCTCTCCTGCCCGCGCGCTGGCACACTGCAGGCACTCTGAACCCTGTGAACTCACGTCACCCTGCCGCGGTGGTACGGGAGCTGGGTGTCACCCCATTTGTGGGGGACAGCCAGCGCGTGAGAAGCAGGACAGCACACTAGCTGGGGGTCAGCCAGCGAGCCCGGGCTGAGTGCGTGACGCCGAGGCCAGGCTGGGATGTGAAGGAAGGGGCGCCCGGGCGGTGACGATGCCCTTCCCGGCCGCGTGCCCAGGACAGGACGGGTGGCGGAGAAAGCACGCAGTGGGTCCCTGTCCGAGAGCAGAGGGCTGGGGGCTGCAGAGGGTGATGGAGGGACACACCGCCTGGTGCGTCACCGACCCACGGCTGGTTATCACGGAGAGGAGAGGACACGGAGGAGCATCCTGCGAGCTCTCCTTGGCCAGGTGCTTCCGAGGGCAGCTTCCCGACCTCGCCAACGAGCAGGGTGCATGGGGTGAGGGTGGGCCTGGAGCTCCTCTCCGCGGACGTAAACCGGGTTCTCCTCGTGCCTCCCGGGGGCGTGGTGACTCGTCACTGCACCACTGGCAGCGCTCCAAGAGTCACTTGTCTTGTTTAGTAATTTACAGTCTCTGGTCCACACTAGGGAAAACAGCCTCGAGGCAAGGCTCCTCCTCCCCCCACCCTGCGGGGGCTGCCGCCAAGCCACCAGCGTTGCTACTTTTGAGGCCAAAATGCTGCCGTGAAGTGTTGGGCAGCCTTTACCCTTTGCTGACAGAATGTGTTCAGTGTTTGGGGACATCAGCAGAAAGCTGCAGGCACTCAAGCCTGGCGGCCCTGCCCTGGGAGACCCGGAGGCCAGCAGGGCCCGTGCACAGCGAGGCGTGTGGGATGCTGAGGCCCTGTGTGCCTGGCCCAGATGCAGGACCGCTCCCAAGCCTCTGGCCGCCCCAGACGTGGGGGCACTGGCCTGACTGAGCCTCTCCAGGACACAGCTGCTCTCACAGAGGGTCTGACCAAGGGTTTGTAAAGTGGGTGGACGGCTCGCTCCCTGGTCCTGTGGTCTTCCGTAGCATCCTTAACATTATTGCTCAGCACTTGGAAATCAGCTAAATTTTTAGAAGGCCTTTAATATAATTATTTATGAGGAAGAATAAACATTGCGTTTAAAAAGAAATTTCTGAGAACTATAAAGTCTGACGTATTTAGTGGGGATGGAGCAATGCGATAAGATCTCCAAGACTTCATAAAATTGTAAATAAATGTAACACACATAACTTTTAATACACCCATGTCAAAGTGTCTTAAAATTGCAAGGCATAAACACATGTGATCTCAGCCCTTTTAAAGCTGCACTGAAGTTTGCCTTCTTATCTCAGTTTATCAGATGCATTTTATGAGCCTGCGTGATCTCGGGGATGGTACGTTTTAATGACACTGTTGCTCTTGTTTGATGTTTTCCGTCCAGGGAGGCAGGAAGGTGGGACCTCCACCAAGTCTGTTCCTTCCGAGAGTGGTTAGCTGCTCCTCCTTTGTCATGGGCACCGTTTGCATGCATGATTTTTCCATCTTCTTACTTCCAATCAGTGTGTGTGTCTTTGTATCTCAAGGGCTCCCCAGCCAGTACTATCTCCTTGCATCTGCACATGTGCCAAGAAAACAGACAGAACCTGCAGCGGTGTGCCAGGTTCCTGGAGCTCCAGTGCAGTCAGGCTTTCTGCCCCCGCATCTGTGCTGACCTCGGCCCCAGACACCTTACAACCATGGAGCCCCCTGCTCGACTGTCAGCCCCGTCTCCTGTGTCACTTTCATTCTATTTCACTCTACTCCTTGTAGGGCCGTCAGCAGTGGAGACGGCTGATGTAGCGGAGAGAGAGGGAACAAATGCACTTTGTCTCTCCTGGGGTTCAGGGAATGGGCTCTTTCCAGCCATCTGCACCTGGATCTTTTGTTTGAACAGCTTTTTGAAGTTTACTTTCTATGATATAAAATTTACCTCTTTTAAGTGTACAAGTCAAAGATTTTTTATAAATGTACAGAATCATTTATGTTGTAGAACTGTTACTGAGTCCAAACTCACTCTGCTCGCTGCGTGACAGGCCAGTAAATCAGGACACGAGGTGTTGGGGCAAGGAAAAGTGACTTTATTCAGAAAGCCAGCAGACCAAAAAGATGGGGGACTAAAGTCCTGGAGAACCATCTTCCCCAAGTCAGAATTCAGGCTTCTTTTGTACTACAAAGGGGAGAGGGTGTGGTTGGTTGTTGCAAACTTCTTGGTGTTGAAATCCTTTATTCTTGCAGCTGTCCACGTGGGTCAGGTCATGGTGTTCCTGTAAACCTCCAAGAAGACAGATGCTGTTCTCTGTTCTGCAACTTTATCCCTATATGAATGGAACAGTGTTACACCTTTAACGGACAGAACGTGGACAATGGGCTTGCTTATGTATTTCAGGCTCCAGGCAACATTCTTTTAGAAAAGGTGCAGGACGCAGCCCAGGACACAGAGCACGGGGTTAGAGCCAAAGAAACAGATCTCATATGGAGTCAGGATTGTTCTTTCTTACTACACAACCGTTTCCACAATCCAATCACCCACAAAGACCTCGTGTACCCCATTTCCACCTAAACCCCAGGCATCCACTAATCTGCATTTGCTCTCTATTAAATTAATCTTTTCTGGATATTTTATGTGAATAAAAGAGCATACTGTCTTTTGAATTTAGCTCCATTAACTTAGCACAAAGGTTTTAAGTTTCCACCGTGCTGTAGCAGGTGGTTTATTCTTCTAGTCTTGAATGGTAGTCCCCGGCATGGACACACCACACACTTCCTCCACTCACAAGTTGATGAGCATTTTGGTCCTTTCCATGCTTTGCTTCTGGTGGACAAACCACTGTGAGCCTCTGGGTGCAAGTCTCCCATGGACACACGTTTATTTCTTTGGACCGCTTTGCCACTGCAGCCATTCCCGTTTGTGAAGAGGCGTCGCAGTGAGACTTCAGTCAGCACTTCCTTAACGACTAAGGATGCTGAATGTCCTTTCACTTCCTCATTATTCTTTGATCTCCTTTGATAAAATGTCTATAATTTTGCCCATTTTTAATTGGTTTGTCTGTACTCTTATTACTGATTTATAAGAATTCTTTAGAGATTTGCAATACAACCCTTTGTAAGAAGTAAAATCTGCAAATATTTTTGCCCAGCCTGTGGCTTGATTTTTGTTCTTTTCATGGTGTCTCTGAAGCACAAATATTTTGAATTTTGATGAAGTCCAATCTATCAATTTTTTTCTTTCAAGAACTGTGCATTTGGTGTTGTATCTAAGAAATATTTGTTTGACCAATTCAAAAATTTCTTCCGTTTTCTTTAAAAATTTTTATAACTTCAGCTCTTACATTTAGTTCAATGACCCATTGTTTTATGAGTTAAGCTGTGGTCCATCCTGGAGCTGAAGAGAGGGAGACAATATTTAGAGAAAGGTCAGTGCCCCAGAAAAGTGCATAATCCAAATATTTAATGCCCTATGAATATATACCTGTGTATTGACTGAGAACTGTTTCTCAACAATACACTGGGCCCTTTGCTGGGGTCCTGGCTAATCTCTGTGTCTTGCTCTTCCTCATCTGTTTATTGGGGCGAGCTGGTTCGTTTTCCCACCTGGTGGTTCTTCTTTACCATTAAGATGACATATGTATGTGTGCGTGTATTTACTGCAAAGGTGAAGTTTACTTCAGTTCACTCCTAGTAGTTCATGGAGATACCCTGAGAATGGGAGACTCAAAGTGCTCTGATGCGCAGGTCTGGGTATTTCAATGGTGTGATGCCGTGTATGCACACACACGCACGCACACAGTGGGCAACCACAGGAACATCAACGTAGGAGAGGCGTTAGGCGGGCAGGCGGGCGGGCGGGTTCCCTCCGGGAGTTCTGCTGCTGGAAAAGGAGACCGCCGCTGGGCAAACTCTCCCCTGAACTGAGCTGCAGTTAGAGCCAGAGTCCTTGGGTCCGAGTCACAGCGACCGAGGGGCCAGCCCAGCATGTCGCCGACTTGCACAGTAGGAAGTTTATGCAACGAGCGTGTTAGGTAGTGATAGTAGGTAGTGATAGTAAAGCCAGTAATGTAGCAGGTGTCACAGGGAAAATGATAATCCAGAGTGGAGAACAAAGCCATCCCACTGCCGCCAAGTGAGCGCCCAGCATCTGCGGAGGCACAGGAAGCATAAGTGACATGAAATGTGGTAGATGAAGTGTTTCAACAACTATAAGCCACCATCAGGCAGAAACACCTGTCTGCTTTATGAATAACAGAGTGACAGACAGCTTCCACGTCAAGGCCTGTGGCGTTTGTTACCCGGTGTCCCTGGTGCACCTGGCCTCTGGCCTGGCCCTCCCCGTGAGCTGGGGGGGGGGGTAAGTGAAACAATGGCTGTCTGGGGCCTGGCCTGAGCCGCCATCTAGACCCCAGGGCCCTGCTGGAGACCCCAGGGGCAGAGCCACATGGAGCAGCCACGTTGTAGGGAGGGGGTCCCTGAAGTGACCTGTAGGAAAACTGGGGAAGCGGCAGTGGGGCCTGCGGGGACTGCCCCCTCCGCTCCTCCAGCCAGACAGCCAGGGAGCCGCGGGGAGACGCGGGGCCCCCGCAAGCCTCGGGGCTTGGCCTCGTGGCTGAGCAGCAGCGGAGTGCGGCGAGCTTCGGGCCACCGAGGTTCGGAGCCATTGTTTGCTTCACCACATAATAAACGATGCCTTATACCCACCAGCAGGAACTCTGAGGGCGCAGGTGCGTCTGGTGACCCTTAAATATTGTTAAGACTTTGACCCTGAGATTCTCCATCCTCAGGACCGTCCTGGTTCCCTTGCCCTTTTCTTTCTTTCTTTCTTTCTTTCTTTCTTTCTTTCTTTCTTTCTTTCTTTCTTTCTTTCTTTCTTTCTTTCTTTCTTTCTTTCTTTCTTTCTTTCTCTCTTTCTTTCTCTCTTTCTTTCTTTCTCTTTCTTTCCTCCTTCCTTTCTTCCTTCCTTCCTTCCCTCCCTCCCTTTCTTTCTCTTTCTTTCTTTCTTCCTTTCTTCCTTTCTTCCTTTCTTCCTTTCTTTCTTTCTTTCTTTCTTTCTTTCTTTCTTTCTTTCTTTCTTTCTTTCTTTCTTTCTTTCTTTCTTTTAGAAAAGGTAAAGATTCTCCATATAAAAGCAATTAGTAAAACATGCTATAAAATTATTAAGCAAAATGAAAGAACGTTTAGCTTCAATTTTAGAGTGGAGTTTAAAATAACCCGTTTCTGTTCTTGGAGGTTAGCGTTCCTGGCTCTCAGTTAAGTGTGTAAACGTGCACGTGTCTGTCGGTGGGCTTTTTTCTGGGCGGAGGAGTGCAGACATCAGCGGTGGTACCTCCAATAAAACCCTGCACAGTAAAGGACCCCTGCGTTCAAAGGAGCTGGGCCGGATGGCACCCCGGGTCACAGGGGCGCGTGAGGAGTGGCGTCCATTAGTCAAGGCGGCCAAATGGCTCCACGGTCAGCGTGTGCACACTGGACAGCAGGTCTAAATGGGAGCCTGGGGGGTTAAAGGGCTCCGGGGGGCGTCATATATCACTGCGGGAGTTCTCTTTGTGCTGGAGAGAAGCTGTTAAGTGTTAAACAGTTCTTTCCTCTCTTTCTGAAGCCGGTTTGTGTTTATTTGTTTAAGGGATGCTTTGGTGGTCCCCTTAACGTTTCCCTGAACTTCCCAAACCACCTTCCTTTTGCAAGCTTTTTTTTTAAAAAACCTGAAAGGCCGGTGTTTCGTTCCCTTTGGGTGGGTGTGACCGTTGGAATCACGCCTTAGGAGCTGGACTCCCAAGTTCACGTGCGCCAGTATGAGGCACACAGGAGCCCGAGCTGGGCGGGCGGGAGGCTGGCTGAGCGCTGCCCGCCGCGTCCCCCACGAGGGACTGCAGTTTTCCTGCGCGTCCGCCGAGCGCGTGAGCGCAGCCCCCCCCCCCCCCCCGCGAGGCCCCTACGCTGCCCCGCGAGCCTGACCGCGACGAGCGGGCCGACCGAGCGAGCGCGGCGCGTCCTCTGCGGCGCACGTGAGCGCGGGGCTCGGCTGCTGCCGATTTGCCTCCTCCGGAGATCACCCGGCGTGCAGTTCCTTTGGTCCTTGCACTCCTTCCCTATTGCGTCCTCGCGGCCCAGGAGGACACGCTGCTGGATTGTTCGGGGGGACAACTGGGGTGCGACCAGCTCTGTGAGCTTCGGGGGAGTCACCTCTGCAGTCCTCGCCTTTCTCATCCAGGAAAGTAAAGGCAAATCTGCGCGTCATACCGTGGCTGAGAGGCCTGGGTGAGTCAGCGCCTGTGAGGGTGTAAAACCGCCCCCAGCACCTGGTCAGCCCCAGTAAATACTGGCCACTTCCATTATGGCATCTTTATTATTTTGCTGACAAACTGTACCTGAAAGTTGTATTTGCCAGAAATGATGTCCAGCGATGCTGAATTTGGCAGCTTAGAGAGGTCACTGATGAAATCGGCTTTAAGAAAAGGTGAAGCGTTTCAACACAGATGTCGCCATCACTCCTGGGACTACAGCCTCGAACGCTGGAAGCAGCTGCGCACGCGCTTTTAATGAACGCTCTGAAACTACTCGGGGGGAGTTCTGTTTTAACTTTAAGAAATGACACACCTGAAACAAGAAGAAAATGAAAAAATGACTTGAATGTTGTGCAGAAAGTGGGCGTAACTTGGTGTTAATTTTCCAGCGATGGCAGGTTATAGACCTTTAAAAAGTGCCTCCGATCCAACAGCTTAGAAAGACGTGGGAGGTGAGGACGAAGCAGCTCTGAGGGTGACAGCCTGCTGCTCAGGTAATGCCTGTGACTCAGAGTAAACTTACATCACAGGATAATTAGAGCAAAGTAGTGTCTCCAGATAAACATATTATTTTCATAACACGCTATTTTAAATGAATATGAACATCAAAGTTAATAAATTGATTGTTACAGTAGACGTCTGACTAATGCAGCCAAGTCTCCGTGATTCCATGGGATTGAATTCCTCATCGGGAACGTTGGGGGAGGAGCTTGTACAGGTTTTGGTTTTGCTGTGTATTCTAGTCATAAAGCGATAGAATGAGGTGAAGATTAAAATTTTAAACATTTTATAATAATTTTTTCATTAAGAAAAATTTAAGGAGTCTTATAGAACCTTTTTGACAAGCCCAGATTCAAAGTAAGTTTCCTGGAAAGAGAGAAGGTGCCTGAAACAGTAACAAAGCGGGCGCGTCACTCCTCCCGCGCCGGGGCCCCACGCCAGCACCCGCCGCCCACTGTCGCCGTTACGCTCTGTCAATGCAGTTTATTAAATAGCTGATGTATGGAGGGACATGGAATACACGCACAACACGGAGATCACAGAGCACGTGTTAAAACCATGCACACAGCTTCCACGACCGACGTCTTGTTCAGCAGACGGGAGGGCCTTCAGACTCACACATTTTGCCCCAGAAGCATGTTTCCCAAGTTACTCTATATGTTTGTCAGATGAGCTGATGAAACAGTGCATACTGATCCTAGGGCTGTAAACTCTAATAAAAGCAACAAAAATAGTTTCTAATGACTAATTATTTGGGGGTAACTCCTACATGCCAGGAAAACACACTGTTTTGTGAAGCCTCAGATCAACCCTGTTGAGTACGTACTGTTATTCCCGGGGCAGGTGAGGAATCTTGGCCGTAGAGGTTCTGCCTCTTGCTCAGGTCCCACTGTAAGTTAGGGTCAAGCTCGGGTAGACTGTCTACCCTAAAAGCCATGCTCATGTCTCTCCCCGCAAGTGAAAGCTGGATACTCTACTGATAAAACACCACGTGAGAGCTCTCGGTGTGCTGGAGACACTGCCCTGAACCCAGTGACTGCAGGAAAAGAAGCTGGGCAAGGGGTCCAGGTCCTTGTGGGCACCGCGGGGACGATGAACAAGGCTGATGTGAGAGAGAGCTGCTGCGGAGTGTGGGGTGAGGCTAGGCTCTCAGAAGAGGTGACTTTGGCATAAAAGTCTGAACAGTAAAGAACAGCTCTAAGAAGATCTGAAGGCAGAGCATCCCCAGGGAAGACTAATTCAGGTGGATGCTCTGAGACAAGACTGTGTTCAGGGTATTTGGTGCTGATGTACCTGGATCATGGAGGAAGAGCCAGAGGGGACGGGGTAAAGTCTGAGTGGAGGGGGCACATATCACGCAGAGCATTTTAGATGGTACATTTGATTTGTACCTTAAGTGAAATGGGAAACCACTGGAGAATCTTAGCAGAGAGTAACATGATTTCATCTATGATTTTGAAAGATCAGTATGGCTATTAGATGACAGAAAAATGAGCAGATTTGTGCTCCAAATACTTGTCCCAAATAACTGAGATAATGAAATCTTACAAGTGTGAGCACTAGACTTAAGAATAAGTAGTTGTGGGAGGTTGAATCACATGTCCAGTTTGGGTTCTGCTAAGACTGAGCCGTCCATTACCACACACGGACCACTGCAGTAGCCAGTTGGACCTGTCGTTCTGCAGCTCAGGGGTAAAGTTCAGGCTGGAGACGCAAACTGAGAGTTGTAAGTGTAAAGACGATACATAAAGCATGGGAAACAGGAGGACTCAACTGGGGAAAGAAACTGGGACAGGACTTGATTCTTTAAAAAATCAAAATTAGAAAGGGAAAGTTAATGTATATTCATGCATGCCTGGAGCACTGTGCTGTGCACCAGAAACTGACACAGCATTGTGAACTGACTATAACTCAATTAAAAAAAAAGCCAAAAAACAAAAAAAGAAAGGGAGCATTAAAAGCTAGGGGAGGGTGGCATATTAAAAACACAGAGAAAAGGGTGTTTCAAGTGCTCTAAATGATCAAATGCTACTTTTATCGACTTGTATTTCATCACATAAAGTAAGTAAACGCAGTACATGGAAAAGCCAACAGTCAATCACATAAACCTATTTTTGGGAAAATAAAAGAAAACTAGCAAAGATGATGCCGGTCTCATTTTTAGGCTTTTTTTGGTCATACGTTTTGTAAGCGACACATTTTGTGTGTGTGTGAATGTCTCATGTCTCTTGCTGTTTCTTCTGTAGTTTCTACGATCGAATATTACATTTCATGATCAATCAGATTATTAAAAGTTGCATTAAAAAGACAAAAAGGGGCTTTGCAAAAAATTGTTTAGTGGGCTAAAAAGGAAGTAAAATTGGAGTGAATTGAGAGGAAAATGAAGATGATAAATGGGGTTCAGTGAGTGTAATTCATTCCTTGAAGGAGTAGGGCCAGGAAGGAGAAAAGAAACGTGGGCTCTTGTGGGAGGAGGACGTGGGCTTGAAAGTTGTTTTGGGGTTTGCTCTTCTACATGAGATGGGTGACAATAAAGCATGTGTATGTACTAACCAAACAGAAAAGGTAAAAATGATGCAGATAAGAAATACGACACTTGCAGAAGTGAATGCCTTCAAATATTACTATTACGCTAACAAACACAAACAAAATAGAGAAAGCATTCTGTTGAATGTATAGTACGCTTGTATTTTTATAACACATAAAAATAATTTGATGGAAAAAATAAAGAAAATTATATAGTATGGGACCATATAAATTTGACTGATATCAGGAAATGAATACTATTTTAATTCCACTATTAGAAAAGATAGAAAAGACTGGAACAAGAGCACGAAGCAACTTAAACTGTCTGATGCTTCTGGAGCACCAGACCTGAACACAGAAAATATATTTTTTCAAGTGCACTTGAAAATTTACAAAGATAGATTACATTTTTTACCATGATGCAAACTTCAGTCAATTTGAAAGACTGAAACAATTAAGGAAAAAAAGACCTTTGACTATAACAGAATTAAATTACAAAGTAATAACAATCAGATATTCAAAAATTTCTCAAACATTTGGAAATTAAGTAAAGTCATTTGGAATAAAACTAGACAAGGAAGAAAATGAAATAGATATTAAGATATATTTTGAACTAAAATATAATGGAAACATAGCCTAGTAAATTTGTGAGATGCCGCTAATGCAGGACACAGAGGGAAATCTGTAGCTTTAAAGAATTGCATTAAAGAAGAAGAAAGGTGTAAAAGCATCGATCTAGGATTCAACTTAAGAAGCTAGAAAAAGAAGAGTTAATTAAATCCGGAATATTTCTAAGAAAGCAAATTATAAAAGGCAGGGTAAAATTCAATAAAATAGAAAAGTACAAAGAGGAGAGAAATCAAAAAGTATGAAAAATTAATAAAATTAACACAGAAGAAGGGGGAGAAAGA
Organism: Camelus dromedarius; assembly: GCF_036321535.1. Classification (NCBI taxonomy): domain Eukaryota; kingdom Metazoa; phylum Chordata; class Mammalia; order Artiodactyla; family Camelidae; genus Camelus; species Camelus dromedarius. The sequence goes on along the minus strand of NC_087441.1, from coordinate 1,047,167 downwards.
CTGAAGGAGACCGGAGAACAGGGGAGGGAGGAACATGGAAGGAATGGAGGGAGAGAAGGTGGAGGCAAGCGTGAGACAGAGGAGAGAGAGAATGCAGACAAGGCGGAGGAGGGGCCGTCAGAAGGAGAGAGTCAAAAAGAGCAAGGAGGAGGAGGGGCAACGGGGGGCAGGAGGGGCTCGGCCGACATGCTAATGACGGTCAGTCAGTCTAAGGAGATGCTAACAATTAAAAGAAATCTCTGTCCCGATGACCATGGTTCTCCGAGGACTGGAGAATTCACTAGGTCATGGAGGCAGGAGATGATAGACTAGAAAATGCGGTCCCAAAGCAGGAGATTTCAGCTCCCACAGCCAGGAAGGAGAGCCCAGGCCAGGCTCACCAGAAGATCACCTCTTCCACGTAACGGGTGTAGAATTTCACGTGGTTTAACGATTAGATGATAACATTACACGGAAAAGAGAGAGCGCTTGGAAAAGACTTCTATATTTACGGAAATTAAAAGCTGCAGTATTAACTCAAATATTAATTCACGCTCATTGGTGCAATAGTAATGAAAAACTACCACATTATACCATCAGGGCACAGTCACTTTTCCCTCAGTGCTGTTCTTTTTTACTGTGCTGCATCCACAGCCCCCAGAACAGTGACTGCGTTTTACAGCCCTGGCAGTTGTGACCCGGTACCAGTTACAGCTGATGGGGTGAGGGGGGCAGTGATCCTTGCAGTCTCAGGGTGTGCTCTCAGGAGCAGTCTAGGACGGCAGTCCCAGGAGCAGGCAGCCTCGATCGCCAGTCTGGGGGTCCCACTCAATCCCTTCGTTGGGCACCTTGCTGTGTAGTGGGAGCCTAAAGGACTTTGTGGAGCCCACCATTGCACAGAAGCAGCTTCAGAGAGGAGACCCCATGGGGACTGAGCTTCATTCTGTCAGACCTTGTGCCCTGGCGTGGTGCAGGAAGGGGCCGATGTGCAGGAAATCTTCTCAACCTACCCGAACCACGCTCCTTGCAACAGTGATAACTCTAAAACCATTGCAGTCTGACTGGCAGCCTTTGCCCCGTCCAGAACAAAGCTGTCTCTAGCAGGAGTCCGACAGCAGCCTCCCCCACATTCTGAAGTTCTTAGCACCTGTTCATCATGAGGACAGCTGGTCGTCACCCACGGATACCAGCTCTTCCCTGAGTCTGTCCGAGTTTCCTCCGAGTCAGGTGAGAGGGGTCAGGCGTTCATCCCAGCGAAGAAGTCCTGCTCCCAGCTGGGGGACCCAAACGTGAACTTCAGGAATCGGGGCCCCGTGGAGCACCTGCTGTCCTCTCTGAGGGGCTTCTCTGTTCAGATGGGTCACTTACCAGGCCTTTTAGCCACATGCCAAGCTCTTCACAGTTTGGCTAAAATCTGACCAATTGTGACCGTTTTTTTCCTGGATAACATTCCAAGACTGGGTCCATCGGGGTCCCCGTGGCAGGGATGGCGCTCTGCTCTGTGACCCCCCCTTGGGGACGATGCCTCCTTCTGTTGGATTAAAGAAGCCCACGTGGTCACTTCTTCATACACCTACGTGGTTAGCCTATTTCATTTGACTTTTTTGATGTTACGAATCTGTGTCAGGGACCCAGTGCACACACACTTAGAGATTCCTGAGACAGCTCCATGACGATCGTGAGAAACCCCTTCCCACAGGAGGATCATGAACATCCCAGTCCGATCGGCCGCTGGCAGGTGCCTCCGGCTGATGCATCGTAAGACTCTTGAGGCGCCAGACACCCTTCTGCAAACCTCCGCCTTCTCTTCCTTTCCTTCACCTAGATCCAGGCAGCAGGTACTGACCTGCAGGTCCATCTGGCCCCCAATGTTATTTTGCTTCTGAGCAAGTGACCTCAGCTTTGCACACAGTCCGGATGAGACTCTTCTTTCTGTCCCACGTGTTTGTGACGGTGTCACCCTCCCTGAAGACGGAGCTCAGCGTCTTCTCAGGGAAGGGGGCTCCCCTGGAGCACCTCCGGCGACTGGGTGGCGGACTCACTTCTGGGGAAAGCTGCACACCTCCTTCTATGTAAAGCTCCAGTCATGACGGGACAGGGCTGCATAGAGCCTGGCGCTGGCTGTGAGTCCGCTTCTCCTCGGCTGACTTGATTTTTGTGGTGAGGAATGGGGAAGCGGCCGTGTTTGCTGCTTGATTTATTTTGGACGCAAACATTTTCTGATCCCCCTTAAAGCGCCGGATCGAGTTGAGTCTGGCGGTCTCCCAGGACTGTAAGACATGCTTTAAAAGCCACTGTTTGCAAGTGTATCTTTGATGCTGTGTAAATTGGAATTCTCCTGGTACAGTGTCACCAAAACAAGATGGGGCAATAACTTGGACCCTGAGGTGACATAAAACAGCCATTGCGATCGGTTTCCCAGGATTTCAACTCAAACGTCCATCGAAACAGCACCGCCGTTTTCTCTATTGTTCTAAGTAAACACGAGAAAGTTAGGCTAACGACATCCTGTCACGGCCAGGGGAAAGGCCACGCGTTTTTGTTTCAGAATTTCGTGCGCGACTCCATTTGAAGAGTAGACTCTGTCTTGGAAAAACGTTTAAAACCAAGCGCCCAGGAGCAGAAGTGGCCAATCAGCAGACCGAGGACGGGCTTTGGTGACCCGCGGGCTTGGGCTGTTTAAATCACGTCTTAGAAATCAGGTGTTTTCCAGGAAACAGTCATTTCATGTTCCTACTAAAAATCGGGAGCTTTTACGTTCTTGACCCTCAACGACAGTGACCAGCGGCCGGAGGGCGGTAGAGGCTGCCTCAGGACCGGCCCCCGAGCCCCCGCTGCCCGCCTCCCGCACGCCCCACGGGGAGCCCCGCGGGGGAACCCCCCCCCCCCCCACCGCCCCCAGCTGCCCGTCAGCGCGTCCGCCGCGCGGCCCCGGGTCTCAGGCCCTGGCGCGGGTGCGGCGCGCGGTGCGCTTCTGTGACGCGGCCCGCGCGGCCTGCAAGCACACGTGGTTTAGGGGTTCGGGGGACGGGCTGTGCCGCCGGCTGCGGGGGGCCCGGCAAGGTGGGCGGGGGGCCGGCGCGGGGGCGCGCCGCGCGGCGGAGGAGGCCCGCCCGCTTGTCCGCGCGACGCCGCCGGCCCGCGGGTGTCGGCAGCATCAAAGGAGCGGAAGCCGTTCACCCACACGTGAAAGGGGGTGCGCTTCCTCGTGGCCCGGGGGCTCCGGACGGGCGTGCGGGACAGCTGCGCGCCGCGGCCCCCGGGCAGAACTCCGCCGCGCGGGGTGTTTGAAAGACGTTGTCCAGACCAGTCCGTCAAGAATTGGTGCCCAGATGTCCAGGTGCCTTTTGGCAAAACAGACCGTTTCTCAGACTGTAAAAGCCAGAGGCCCGCGGTCTTCGCCCAGCATCCCTTTCATGTGCTTCCTTCATCCCGGGACGACACCCCTGAGCGCACACGGCGCGGACTGAGCGCGCCTGGCGGCGGCCGCAGCTCACCAGGGCGCCCCGCCTGGCGGGATAAAGGCAGGCATTTCGCCGCCGCACGTCGTAATCGTCGATTCTCCGCAGCACCTCTTCAATTTGCTTGAACATGGCTGTAAGTAAACATGTGTCAAATCAAAAGGAAAAAAGTTTGAAGACCAGCGATTGCTCCCTTTGGTGTAAAGAAGAGAAATGCTCAGTATTAATTAGACCTTTAGTTAAAATTCGAGTGCTGGTTAAAGGAGCTCTCCCTCACTGCCGGAAACCAGTGTTCCAACACTTTCTGCAGGAAGAAATAGGGCCCCCTACCGTTCAGTTTTAGCAGAGCGGTCACTCAAAGGGAACAACGTGCCTTTAGCCAAGAACTGTGCACACACGGTCTTCTTTCCAGGAGACAAGTTTAGCTGTGCTGTTCCCACACGTCACAGTCTCCAGAGCGCTGGACTTGATGAGGGGTTGGACGGAGAGTGCTCCCTCCTTCTTAGTTCGTTAGGTTCCAGGTGCTCCCTGGCACATCCCACAAGGACACAGCCCCATCTATGAGATCGTGCAAGAAGCAGCAGGGACAGTGACGTCTGTGTCCCCATGCCTACCCAGCCGCCCGTCCCTGCAGGGTCGCGGGAGGAGGAGTGGGGCTGGAGCTGAGCGGGGAGGAGGCCCCGGGTGAAGGGCGGTGTGGTGACTGACGCTCGTGTCTGGCCAGCGGCCAATGGGCTCGGCCACCGCAGTGCACGGGGGGTCCCCAGAGCGCCAGAGGGTGTGGCAGGACAGGTGCTACTGCGGGAGAGTCACCGGTCACAGGTGGGCGGGGGACGCTGGGAATCCTGGGTCTGAATGGAGGTCCCGATGCCGCCACACGGCAGAGAAAGAGGCAGACCAGGGTCCTGTCCAGCACCGACTGGGGGCTCCTGAGGCTGACGGGGTCGAGGTCATGGGGGAGCAGGGACGTGGGGCGGGGTCTAGCCCGGGGGGCAGTCTGTGGACCACAGAAGATGTGCTGTCTGGGGAGAAATCGAGGAGCTTGGTTTTTAGATGGAGCCACCTTTCAGCTCCATCTCCTCCCCATGGCCCGTCCCAGGCAGTGCCCGGTGACTCGGGGCACAGCACGGAGCCAGAGAGCCAGCGGTTTCCTTTCAAGAGTGTTGCAAACTGTTTGTCAATCAAGAAATTTCCGTGAGCCTTGCCTCCAGTTTCCCTCCAGCTCTGAAGTCCTAGGTGCAGACTCTGTTAGAGGACAGAGACCAGACTTCAGGAAACAAACGAATCCCAAGGGTGCTTGAAAGGAGGCAGGGTGAAAATGACTGTTGTTTCTCGTGCTTTGTTTAAACTGAGAAACACAAAGGAGAGATCCAGCAAGAAAGGATGTCTCCTGACCACGGCAGGCAGACAGCCCCAGTGCCTCCATGCGGCTGGGGTGAAGCCGCCGGACTCCTGTCCTGGCAGAAGCCGGGGATGAGCGCGGGGCCTGTGGAGGCACCGGGTCAGGACGCCCCGGGCCCGGGGCCGGGAGACTCTGGCCCAGGTCGATATTCCAGGCCCCCAGTGTGCGGACACCTGGGGCACTGGCCTGCACCTGTGTGTCTTCAGACGGACCCAGAAAAGGGTGCCTTTTATACCAGGTAACTTACCTTTTCATTTGACTGTCTCAACTGCTGGCTTTTCATTTTCAAAATGAAACTTTAGGTTTGATACTGTTCAGAGGTACTCAAACAACTGGATTCCTTCCATGTGCATCTAGAAATATCTTTTCCAGGGTAAAAATGAACAGATTCTCTCCGGCTGTCACCCATTCAGCCAGCATTGGAGTGAGTGGCTGCTTGCTCAGGAAAGCACCCTGAGCATGAGGTTCCTGTCTCTCGATTAACGTGGTGGCTCAGTGAGATGTGTCCCTTGTTTTAAGGGCAGATCTGGAGATCCTGGGCAGCTGAGCACCTTGAGTGACGAGGAGAGGGGTGACCGCGCGGACAGGGAGCTGGGCAGCTTGGGCGGGGGCCCAGCGGGGCGTGGGTAGGTGCTAACGTGGCAGCAGCTCAGGGGCCATGTCGGCTCTGCCTGGACTTGTGCGAGCTCGGACGTGACCCCAGGTGATCATTGCACCTGCCCGACTCGGGGCTCCAAACGTACCCGGGGTCCTTTACTCATGACAACTGCCCTCAGGGGTTCTGAGAGCTGGACAGCCTCCAAAAACTTTAAACTATGTGACTTTTTAAGCATTCATTCATCTCAGATGTTGTGTATTTGCCCTTCAAACTACACAGAATGGGATTAAAACTAAAGGAAGGTGGATGGACACATCCCGACAAAGTGCTGGGTTTTGAGTTGATGCCTCAAAGGAATGAAATCTGTGGGAATGAGACTTCACTCTGATCTTACAAAGCGCTCGTCTTCCGACACTGATCTGGAGACAGGTCTGACATGGGGCACAGGTTTTTGCGGTCTGAGGGCTTCTGCTCCCAGGTAGGAGGGACCCCCATCCTGCAAACACGCAGGGGTTCTTCTGTTGTGCCGAGGGGACGTGTTCAACTGTGACAACTGTGACGACCATTTTTATCAAGCTCCTTGGAGATGGGAACCGGTTTCCTCCATGGAATCAGGCAGGCGAGTGACTGAACCCTCTCCACACACAACGTCTACCTTCCACTTTCTGGAAAGTCTTTAGCACAAGGGTTCCGTTCCCTCCCCTCCACCGGCCAGGCAGTGCTCTGGGTCCCAGATCTCCTTCCAGGGGACAGGACCTGGCCTTCCACCTTGCTTTACCGTGGTCCCCAAGGTGTTCGTTGCCCCAACACACTGACTCCCTTCCAGCCAATGCTATGCATGAACACTGAGTGTCCGAGGCTGCCTGCGCGTGGTCTGTGCTCCCAGCCCTCAGATCTCAGGGCAGGGGTCCAGGCCCCCAGGGAGCAGGCTCTGAGGTCAGGCGTGACGCCCATCCTGGCCCCAAAACATTCTCAAGGGCCAACTTTTGTTTTTATTTTCCATCAAGTTTTCCTAACCTGAAACTGCAAACTTCATTTTTGTTTTAAGTCAATTTGCTTTTTCCCAACCCTTTGTGGATAGAAAAGTTGCTCCTTAACGTCTGTCCACCAAAACCCTTCCCGTCGCCGACAGCAGCTCATTCCGCCTGGACTCTGCGCTTCCTCCCGCTCCATCCCTGCGCTTTGATGCTCAGGTTTAAGCTCGTTTTACTGAGCCTGTTTCCAGCCGTGCCGTTAACTGTAAGCTGCAGCACGGAAACAAGAAGGAGGTGCGATCACCCCAAAAGCCCTCTGGAAACTCGCTTGCTTCGGAGAGCCCGGGGCGCACCTCGCGTCCAGCAGCGCTGCTTGGCAACGGATGGGCTGGAGGCTGAAGGTGAAGAGCAGGCCTCTGCAGGAGCCCGGAAGCACGCGGGCCAGCGGGAGCTCGGTCCGAGGAACAGCTAAAAGTGAAAGCCGTGTTGGAATCTGCAAGAAAAGCAACCTCAGAACCTTCGAGTTCACAGACACCTCAGTTCTGCCCTCGTTGTTCGGAGGCGGTGGGAGCCGTCTCCCTGACGTGACTGCCTCCGGGGTGCGCGGCGGGGAGGCTGCGGACTGGCAGAGTGCGATCAGGCCATTTACCAGACGATTCCGAAGGGCAGCCCGTCCTGCATCCAGGCAGGGCAGGCAGGCTCCTGAATCTCCAGGGCTCTGTTTTCAGGGATTCAGACTAGAAAACAAGGATGAACCAGGGTGGTGTCTCTGTGGGCTTCCCCGACCCAGCACCTGGGCCGCAGCTGCGCTCCCCCACCCGGGGCACGGGCACAGCGGCGGCTGCCTGCTTCCTGGGGTGATGGAGCCGAGACAAAGCTGGTGTCACCCCACACTGGGCGGGGCTGGGGTGGGACTCAGTGAAGAAGGGGTATTTTCTTTGGTTCTATCTTTCTGGTTCAAAGTCTTCAAATTCAGTGTATTTCTGTTGGATGCGAAGCCACCGGCCTCCAGTGCATCAGGGGCATCTGCTTTCTCCTCAAACTGCACGCGGGAAATAGGCTGCAAACCTGAGCCCTTTCCTGTGCCTCACCGCTGTCCCAGGGCCGGCACCGCCAGGGAGAAGTCATTTCTGAGACAGGGAAGGAAAGCGCAAATAACCAGAGGGAAGGAGAGATAAATTTCATTTACAAAGTGTACAGGGATTCTCCCCGAGAGCCCCAGTTGCGGGGAGATTTCAGTTTGGAATCTGACGGCCCGCAGCCCACCTGTTTTATCACCAAGCAGAGCTGCTCTCCACATCCATTTGCTGCTGAGCAGGGTCTGTTCTGAATTCAGACTTGACTAGTAAAGCCCTCCAATAAAAACAGGTCTTTGATGTCCAGTCCCGGCACATAAAATCCCCAAATAGGCTTTTACGAAGGTGAGTGAGCGAGTGGTTGGGTTAACGTGAACAGTTGCAAATGTTGGAGGCTTGGAGGGCAAGAAACTCAACTGGAAATTCCGCTCCAGCCAGGTGTCTGGTTTAAATTTAAGAAACGAACATACTAAATATGCCTTGTTGAGCTTCACGCATGAAGTTGCATCCTTACGCATCTGAACAGAGCAGTGGGTCGCTTTCTCAGAAGCTGTAGGCTCCCCCTGGCCTTTCTGGGGGAGAGAGGGACACCCCGGTCTCAGCCCCCTCTGTACGTGGCCTGAAACCTCGCCCAGCCCGAGGCGTGGGCTCCGGCTGAGGGCGGCGGACACGGCGCCCCCACAGCAGGCCGGGGAGGCCCCTCACTGTGTCACTGTGCCTGGATACTGGCACATCCCAGGTCAAGACCACACACACCGGCCGGCAGGTCATCAGAAAGGAAGGAAGTAGCACACGTTCCCCTGCAGAGACAGCCCGGCCCCCGCCCCCAGCGCCCCTCATTCATAGAGCACCACACATGAGCCACGCGGGAGGGCACAGCGGGGCAGGGTCCGGGGCGCGCAGTGTGACTAGGACAGTGTGCCTCGTGAGGGTAGATTTCTGTAATTAAGCTACCAGATATAAAATGAAATATTTGAGAAACAGCATCATAAAGTCAGCCACTCGATTCAACTTGTGGAACTCCGCAGACATCACCTCTTCCACGGCGCCCGCCCCACCCCCTCAGCACACGCACGCGCGCAGGGAGAGGGCTGCGCGTCCGCGCAGCGGGCCAGCCTGGAATCAGGAGCCGTGCCCGTGAAAGCTCGCTGTCTGTGAGCGGGGACAGCGATGATGTCGACCTCGTGGGAGGGCAGCGGAGGTGAGCGCGTGCGGCGTGTGGATTGCCTCAGTGCAGACGGGAAAGACGCGTGCTTTCCTTACCGTCCTTAATGAAACCCAGCCCTGCCCTGCTTCAGAAATGCAACATTTCTCTAGCACAAAACACTTCCTGTGTTAGGAGAACGTCAGGAGACAGATTAGGTTCCCAGATGGGGATGGGGACTCGTTCATGTTAATTCTTCATTTGCATGTGTGCATGTGGGGAAGGGAGCGTTTCTTTAGTTGAAAACAACCTGTGTCTGTGCGCGTGGCTCACGGAAGCCCTTCCTCCCCCACTTCTCACCCCGCATTTCCCGCGTGCAGTTTGAGGAGAAAGCAGATGCCCCTGATGCCAAGACTCTGTAAGTTTCGTGTCGGGGTCCCAGTGCTTTTAACCCTAAGAAGGGAGGCGAGTGCCGGCCTGGAGCCCGGGCCCCGCCCTCTCCCCGGGCGAGGGCCGCCCCTCCGGCTGCCACGCGTCCGTCTGACAACAGCGCAGGGAGCCCCCGCCCCTCCTCAGGCCCCTGCGCGCTCCGGAGCAGCTGTAACTTGAGAAGGCGACAGCCTGCGCTGAGAGGCTCAGGCCACTTGAAACTCAAGGGCTTGGGGCGCCGCGTGTGTTCGAGGCGCTTTACCGCCCAAAGCTGCAATTCACAGGCAGACTGACGCCCGGCCCTGCAGCAGGCGAGTCGGCGGCCAGACCAGACCTGGCGGCGAGCGTCCCAGCTGACGTTCAGAGGAGGCGGATCGCACGAGAGTCGATGTATTCCATTAAGTATTGCACTAAATTTCATCAAGCTTTTTCGGAAGATGAAGTTTACACTGAAACGGGGAAGACTGGTGTCACTTGCGGTAAAAAGTGGATAAAGCTTAGGTCTCCGTACACCGCCTGGTGAAGCGCGTCTGACTCCGAGTTCCCCAGACCGCGCTTCCTGCAACTTTTCTGTAAAGGGTCAGTTGGCAAATATTTCGGGTTTGCAGGCTGCGTGCGGTCCGCCGCGGCCACTCTGCTCTGCCACTGCAGCTCACACGGAGCCGTGACAGCCGCGGCTGAACGAGGAGGGCTGTGTGCCCATGAAAGGTTATCTTAAAAACCTGTCAGGCAGCCCCAGAGCTGTGCTCTGCCTACACATTCTGTAGTTAAAATGCGTCCTTAGTGCTCAGGCTCTGGCTTTGAAATCCTACCTGTTCTCTAAATCTAGGCAAGTGAGTTTGGCCATATGGTTGCCTAAAACAGATTAGTGAATTTAAAGAAATAGCAAGAGAATAATTCCCAAATGACGCACACAGAGAGGTGAGTGGGGAGGGGCACAGCTTCCTGTCGAAAAATATCAAGAGCCGTGACCCACTTATACCTGAATCTCAGAAGGAGTCAGATGAGACCAAAATATTTCTAAAATGATGATGGAAAATATTTCTAAATTTGGTGAAAATCCTAAATCAACAGATCCAGGAAGCTCAATAAATCCTGCGAAGCAGCAGGGACACATGTACACAGACACATAAAAGGTGTCCACCAGGGCACGTCACAGTCAAACTGCTGGAACCCAGAAGCAAAGGAAAATCCTAAAAGCAGCCATCCCACGCGGAGGCGCCGAGGCAGGAGCGGAGGGAGGAGCACATGCTGCGACCAGAGGTGGTGAAGTGACAGTCTAAGTGCTGAAGGGAAAACACGGCAGCCAGGAAGTGTGTGCCCGGCAAAACCAGCCTCTGAGAGCCAGGACCTGCGGCCCGAAAGGCCAGCACGCCCCGGGACGGCGTGATCCAGAGCCCGACGTCACCGAGCGTTGGCGGAGAGGCCAGGGCCTTCGACGCTGTTGGAGGGAACGGGACGCAGGGCAGCCATTTCTGGAACGAGGCTGGCAGTTTCTTGGAAAGATAAGCGTCTACTTCCTTGGGTCCAGCAACCAGGTCCTATGATTGTGCCCCAAACAGTGGAAACACGCGTCCACACCACATCTGACACCTGAGTGCTCCACTGTCATGACAGCCCCGAAGTAGAAACAACACGAACGTCCCTTGAGAGATAAACGAATAAACAAAGTGAGATGTAGAGCCTAACATGGATGTCAGTTGCCAGTTAGAGGAGAAAACCTCCAGTGCCTTCAGCAACCTGGGTGACTCCCAGAAACACTGCGGATTACAAGGCGTCAGATGTAAAAGGAATGTGTCTTGTGACTTCGTTTCCATGAAATTCCTGGGACGAGCAGCGTGTACAGCGCGCAGATCGGCGGCTCACGGGGCCGGTGCTGTGTGTTAGTCAGGGGTCCAGAGGAGAGGCCCAGCTAGGAGGCCGGGAGGGTGCGGGCGGAGGCTTGCGCACTGGGTGGCCCCTGCACCCTCGTTCCCGCACCTGCGTCGCCTCCCCGACAGCAGCAGTGCGATGGTGCGGGGCCTAGTGCTTCCTTAACACCGAGATCGAAGCTCCATTTATTTGACTATAAAAAAAAGGAAACAGAATTGTCTGGGTAATAATAAAAAATTTACAACGTTTATTTAGTATAAAGAAAAGGGGCCTTTGGGGTTGACAGAGTTAAAAATGCAGGAATGCTGAGGAACTTGAAAATGATCTACCTCTCCTTACTCTTCTTGACAGCTTTCCTGTTATTTATGGGGCTCGGGGAATCGTGGCATTCTCTCAGGTCACCTGTAGAGCATCTGACGTTCATTTAGGGGAAGCTGGTGCGTTACAGGAGCGGTAATTTATCAGACTACTTTGGGGGCTGGTCAGAAACGCTGGGTTGTCGATGCTCCAGGCAGATGTGCGGTGGGTGACGCTCCGGGCATGTAAACGGCAGCGGGCGCTTTTCAGAACAAGGGCCCAGAGTTGTCACAGAGGCTGGGTCGGTTCTGGTGGCACAGGGGTCCCTGCTCCACAGGGACCACAGACGATGGAGCTGAACTTGGAATCAATGCTGATTTTTTGTTTATGATATTGTGACGGTCTCACTGATCACTGCATGTCCACCGAAGCCTCACGCGCAGTCTGTCACAGGACGAAGCACAGCACCCGCCGAGGCCGGCTGCGCGGGCTAGCCGACCGTCAGCGACAAACGCGGCGGGCGCCTGCACGACTGACACTGCCGTCCTGTGCAAATGGAGACAGAAGGAAATCGCTAGGACTCGCACGACAAAGAACGCTTCTAACAAGGGTGGTTTTCCCGTCTCGATTCTAAATCAGGCTCTTCCCCGGAAAAAACACTTTTTTCTTCGCCGAGGGACTTGCAAGACCCGTACTAGTGCCACGACAGGAGGCTACTGAGAGCAGAACAGACCACAAGCTAGACTGAGTTTCCCCGTCTGACCGAAGGGTGCGTGGACTGGGCCCCGAGGAGACAGAACCCCCCCGAGGAGACAGAACCCACAGCTGACGGGGGGGGGGGGGTCTCCTGCTGTTTCCCCTTTTTGATTATGAAGATAAAACCAAAATCGGACTAAGCCCTTTGATGATCGCTTCCCACATGTGGGAAAATGTTTCCTGGGGCCGCCATGAGCCTGAGCCCCGAGCAGGGCTCCAAGGGGCCGACGAGCCCGTCAGAGCTGCCCTCTGTGTCTGTGAAGAAGGGAGGGTTTCCACATCCGGCTTCCTAAGAGCCGAGTCAGGTTCTCTGAGGATCATGACTGAAGGTGAGTGCTTTCTCTCACGAATGAGAGACCGAGGGACAGAGAGGGACAGAGAGACCAGGAGAGGCAGAGATACTGGGGTGTGGGGGGCAGAGCGAAGATGGGGGAGAAGAGGTGAGGAGGGAGAGAAGCAGACAGAACTTCACGACGTCCTGTGTGCTTGTTTGTTTGTTTGCTTCTCAGGCCTGGGGGATCGGCTGTGAGTCCCAGGGCAGGGGAGACGGCAGAAGAACACGCGTCCCACGACTGCCTGCTTCGTTCCCCCGTGGTCAGGTTCCACCTGGTTTATTAAAGCTGAAGTGCAGCACAGGGTGTGGATGACGTCCTCAGGGTGAGAACAACTCGGTGTGAAACAAGCAAAACATCGCGCTTGAGGACAAAACACCCCCCAGTCAGCAGGAGCCCTCTCTGGGAGCCGCGCCCGCTCCGCGTGGCCCAGCAGGGCGTGAGGTCGGCCGCTCCGCCGGTCCGCCTCGGGCGTGGCCCCACGCACGCGTGGTCCTCAGGGTGCACGGAGCACATCGCGGGTTTAGCAGCGCGGACGAAATTCCCTTGTATAGAAATTTGGCTCAGAATACATCATTTGACATTAATTTCATACGCTTGACTTGAATACAAATAACATTCATCCTGAGGTGGAAAATACGTTTGTAATTAACTGGGTGAAGGTCACGGGGCAGCAAGCTCTCCTCCCCACCAGCGGCCTGGGCAGGAACACGGCCGAGTGTGGTGGTTCCGTCTGCACCGTTCGTCCGGCCGGCAAAGCTTCGCGCTGCATTCACTGGCTCTTGCTGGCGCACAGGGAGGTGCAAAGTTTGGGATGTTTATGTTGTGACCAGCAGCTTGGCGACCGTTTTATTTCTGTTTTTTTCATCGGTGGTTTAAGTACATCCCGAGAGAGGGCCCAGGCTGCACACTCTGGCTCCGCTCCCGGGAGTCAGTGAGCAGCCCTGGGGATGGAGGGCCTGCTGCCGAGTCAGGTCTCTGACTGACGGATGCTCGTTTGACCCTGTCGCTCCCAGGGAGCAGGAAATCGCAGCCTCTGCCCTGAGGTCTCCCTGGAGCGACCACCAGACTGTTTCTCTGGGTTTCTGGCCGCTTCGCATGGTCCCTGGAAGTTCCAACGCCAAGCTGGGTCACAGGGCTCCTGCCGTCCCCCCCGTGCCATCCGCCCTGAGTTCTCTTTCTGCCCTCACCCAGGCAGCCATCTGACCCAGCAAATGTCCGCACCGGTCCAGAGCCTTTTAAGTGCCACCCTTCTCGAGGCCTTCCTGACACTTCCTCAGAGCAGATGGTCCTGTTGTTGCTGTTTCCAGGTCCCGTGTCACCGTCACCATCACTGGGCACCCCCAGGCTCAGCCAGGATGCCCCAGCCCCACCCCACACACCAGCATCTGGGGGTGCTCACCAGCCCTCAGTGCTGGCAGCTGGGCACCTTATGGTCACCTCCCCCAAGGGCGGGGCTCTAGGCAGAGGGACCACGTTCCCTTCAGGGGCTCCTGTCAGCTCACTCTCTTGGTGTCAGCCCCACACCCTTCCTTCCCACCAGATTTATAAGGTCCTAATTTACTCCCCAGCAAGGCTCACCTGGAAGTCCTCTCATGGGCTTCCTGCCTCTTGTCCCCCCTGCAATCAGGAAATTGGAAGGTCAGGACCTTACGCTAGACTGCATGCAGCCTTACCAGGGTGGCGAGGCTGCCTCCAGCCTCCAGACTTCAGCCCCCGGCCTCCAGCCTCCCCAGCTCCAGGCCCCCGGGACCAGCCCCAGGGAGTGAGGTGCTGGCACCTGGGCCTTCACCCCACGTGAGCTGTGAGAACAGCCCATCTGGATGGAGGAGCCGAAGGCCTGAGCGCTAAGGAGAGAAACGACTGTCTTCTCATCGTTTGTAACGGAGCTGAGAACTCCGGGGAGTCATCTGTGTCTCTCGAGTGCGGAGCCTTCTAACCAGAGTCACAGTTACAGACCCCCCACGGGCTCACAGCGGACTGTACCTTCACACAGTCATAAGCGTAGCGAGGACAAAGATCTGGCCATTTTGCTTTGCTTCGGTTAATTGTGAGTAAATAGAATTCTCGGGGGAAAATAACCATTTCTTGGGTTTTCCTTTAAGGCGGGGGGGGGGGGGGCGATTAAGCGGCAGCGGAGGGAACAGCCAGCCCCAGGCCGCGCTGTCCGCTGAGCTGCCCCAGGCCGCGCTGTCCGCTGAGCTGCCCCAGGCCGGGTTGCTGTCTCCGCACTTCCTACAGGGGCCTTGCACGCTGGAGGTTCCCTCGGACGTGAGGTTTCCAGTCAGCACAGATGGTTTGGTTCTTACCGTGCTTCTCTGCCACGCGTGCGGAGGACTTCCCAGGCCGCAGCTTGCTGGTCGCTGCCAAGGCCGCGTCATGGAGCAACAGCATTTTCTTACGCGCGGACGGAAGAGGCTGGCACGGGGCCAGGATGCTCAGGCGACGAGAGCCTCCCGTCGGGGGCGAAAGTCAGAGTCCGGCTCACTGGGCACCAGGACTCACGGGACCACAGAAGCGGGGGTGACCGGCCTGCTGGGTCAGATGCAGACGCCTTTCCAGGTCGTTTAAGCAGATCAGACAGCATCTCCCCACCCACCCCCTCGTCGCTGTTACCACCCGGCCAGTCTCCGCACAGATGGCTTCTGCTTCCACACGCGGGACTTTCTGTGCAGTTAATTCTCTCCCCTGGACGCCTGGTCACCCTCCTCACTCCCAGCCCAGGAGTCAAGCAGAGCGTGTGACAAGAGCCGCGGTTTGTGGACACCTGCTCTGTGCTGGGCGCGGACTCAGGTGTCTCTGTGCGCGGTCCCTAATTCCAAGGCTGCTGCCGAGCACGTGGTTTGCTACTGTCTTGGAGCGTCTCTTCGTCCTGGCGAAGCCCCGGGAGTTCCGGACCTTTGCTGACCTTCCCGAGGCTGTGAGGTCCGTGACCCAGGAGAGTGTGGCTACGTCGCGACCTTCCGAAACGTCACCCAGAATCCTGAGTGGACACACTCCCTCATCCTTCCATCCTCCACCTGTTGCCGAAATTCCACCGAAGAGGAAGCTTTTGGGATCCAAGGGTAATGACTGATACGCTACGGGAAACAGGACATTGCAGAGACTTGAGTATTTAAGGACATAACTTTGCAGCCTTGTAGAGGCTCCTATCACCAGACAATGCAACTGACATCATACAATTTTCACTAAAATTATAGTAAATTTTGGACATTGTATCTTTATAATCTAAGCCATTCGTTAGCATCTTAATAGTAACCTAGGTCCCCACCATCTGGGGGCCCCTGCAAAGCCTTTCTGCCCCAGCCCCACGCTAAGGACCCCACCTTCCGTGCAGATTGGGAAGGGCCTGTTGGTGTTGACTTTGATCCAGGGGCTCTGCTTTCTGTGACCTTAAATGACAGTAGCGACAATGTTCATACACTTGTGATGTGACATTGTAACAGTGGGACGCGTCCCAGGGTCCACAA
Source organism: Camelus dromedarius (assembly GCF_036321535.1). NCBI lineage: Eukaryota > Metazoa > Chordata > Mammalia > Artiodactyla > Camelidae > Camelus > Camelus dromedarius. The sequence goes on along the minus strand of NC_087441.1, from coordinate 1,031,377 downwards.
GCGGTCACTCTGAGGCAGCACGGCACAGAGGGCGGGGACCTGCCCCAGCTGCTGGCCCCCCGGTGCCCGCTTCCCGATGAGAAGGCGGAGTCCCTGAAGGCAGGAACTTGAAATTACCCTCCACTCCACTTGGCCTGCGTGGATGGTATTTCAAAGAGGTAAATGATGAAGTGCAAACATTTAATTTGGCCACCACAGTCGGTTCATTTAGATGCATTTTGGGCGACTCGTGTGCCAGTTTGGATAAACAAGAGTGATCCAGGATGAAAGGCCAGTGTTACATCCTCACCCCGCACCTTCCCCTCTGGGTGATTTGCTTCACTGTTGATTTGCACTGATCCTCTAAAGGGACCTTAATAGACACTTCTCTCTGCACTGTTGGCTCTGGTTCTCACTTGGCCTTAATTGTGACCTATTTGGGAGGTTTTTATGTGAACTTTATCTAGAAAAAGAATATAACTTTAGATACTAACAAATAAGGGAAATGAATCCATCCTTTCCCCTTTAGGGAAAATGGAACGTTCCAGAACCTAGGATTGGTTCCCTGAAGTTAAATTGTGCTTCTCTTGTAACTAACAAGGAATTAAGGCCCCCCCTCCGTCAGGCCCGTTCGCCTGGTCCTGAGCTCGGCGGCCCGCCGGGTGAGAATCAGGGCTTTATCAGGAGCCCAGAAGCGCTCCGGCATCGCTCCCCTCCCCTGTGTCTGTCATCAGTCGTCCGGATCACACCTGTAGGACAGCGTGCAGCGACTGATGTTGGCAAACGTTTAATAAATTCTCCTTAAGACCACGAGTCTGTACGCGGTGCCGGCCCCGTGGGTGGCCGTGTAGACGTCCGGTTGCACATGGGGGCCTGAGACCCGGAGACGTGCCCCCGCCCTCCATGGAGCAATGCAGAGCACGACCTGCGTTCTTCTAGACTATTTAAAATTTAATATTCCGACTCAGAGTTGCTTTAACTTGAGCCAGCTGTCGGCCCAAATGGCTTCATTTTACTCTGATATTTCTTCTTTTTCTTTTCCGTTTTTTTAATTGAAGTCTAAGTTGGTTTACAATGTTACTCTGATATTCCAATGTACTCATAACTCATTGTAAATACTTCCACTTAAACTTTTACTCATATTCTCAGCGTAATTCATCACCCTTGTCTTGTTTCTTCCTTGGGGACCACAAATTACTCTACACCCACGTTCAGCCTGGTGGCACAGGACGGGCGCTCGCCCAGACCCGCTCCCCTGGAACAGAAGTGCTGCCGGGGTCTTGCTTCGAGACTCCGTGGTCAGCGACAAGGGACTTCCTGAAGGAAGACTGACAGGGCCCTTCCTCACTGCCTTCCTCATGCGCACTTCCAGTCCCGCGATGGACAACGTGCAGAAGAGCGTCCGCTCTGCCTCCTCTCGGAACTCACGTGAGGAAGGGGCAGCCCGCGGGACCGTGGCTCCAGGGACGACGACTTGGGGGAGGTGGGGTGCCTTTATCCCTCGGCTGGGAACTCTGGATTGTTGATTTCCTGTTCGCCGTTACCTAGAGGGCGCAAATATAAATGTGTGTGTGTGTGTGTGTGTGTGTGTGTGTTTGTATGTGTATATGTATATATATAATTTTCAAACTCAAGAAACTCTGATCTGAAAAATGACCTGCAGGTGCACTGCTAGCTCCTCGAAGGCCGTCTGTGGCCCCGGCGGTGACCCTTCACTCATCACCCACTGGAGGAGCATGAACTCAGGGGCACGGGGACACAGACCTGGTGCCGTGCACGTTCCCGCACTTCCCTCCCAGGGACGTCCCCAGAACAGCAAGTCTCTGAGCGCAGACCCAGTGGATTCAGGGGTTTTGCGTGCACCTTGGAATCCTTTCTCAGGAGAATGTGGTGGTGATAATGGAGGAAAATGGGTCACCAGGGTGGAGAGGAGCAAGAATTCACTGGGGGCCAAGCCCCTTCCCAACACAGGCTTTCTGTGAAGGGCGGGGTGGGTGCTGCTCCACGACGCGTCTGGAGGAGCGAGCGCCCTCGGGCAAACGGGAGCCCCTGTGCAAAGTCCTTCGTCACCCGCGAGGGGTCCGAGGACTGTGCTGGCAGCACTGACCGACAGCAGGACGGGTGACGGACGGCAGGGGAGCACGCTCTGCTCAGCTCTCTTCTGTGCTCCGACACTATTCCGAGGAATGGTCAGCCTCAACAATGGCTCCCTTGTGCAGGAGCGCGGCCTCCAGACGCAGAGGTGAGAGACCACACGAGGCTCCCCTTACTTCCTAGCTTTTCCCTCGTACGCGCTCTACGCCTGCCGCTGACGCGGCTCGTTGGGCGGAGGGACGGCGCAACAGCTTTGGAATTACGTTCTAAGGAGTCCGTCTGTCAGATGAATCAGGACGCACCCACAGCAGCTTGGGAGGTGGGAGAGGAGGCTTGGGGTCCTTCCTGGCTCGGGGCATAAAGGAGAGATGTTTCTTTTCTAGACAAAATTGGCAGATTTCAGGAGCATCTCGAGTTCCTGCAGCACCTGGGAAGGTGGGCTGGGAATCCACTGTGTGTCTCAGGTGGTTTGTGACCACAGCCAGCAAAGTGCAAAGGTTAAGGTACCGAGTATAATTTGGATAAATCATCAAGATTTCAAGAAAGTCATCTGCTAGTGTTCCATCCATTGAAGAAAAGCTTATGATTACTACTAACTCATATGGCATATTAATCAGGATTCTCTAGAAAACAGATCCAATGAGGGGGAGGGAGATGGATGTTAAGGAGTCGACTCAGTCGATCGTGGCAGTTGGCACAGCCCAAATCCTGAGGGTGGCCCGGAAGCCTGGGGACCCAGGAAGGGCAGGTGCTGTAGCCTGATTCCAAAGGGCATCTGGAGAAGGATTTCCTCGTCCTTGGGAGAACTTGGCCTTTTCTCTTAACGCTGTCACCTGATTGGATGTGGCCCACCCACATCAGGGAAGGGCACCTGCTTTACTACTCATCCATGCAGCCCCGTCCCAGAAACATCTAGACAGGCGTCTGACCAAACATCCGGGTACCACGGCCTAGCCAGGTTGGCACAAAAACTTAACCTTCATCCACAGCGCAGACACTGCGGAGCACACCAGTGAGATCAGGGCCAGGCAGAGCTGGGATGGGGCAGGGCGTGGTGCCGCGGGCCCGGCGCCTGCCCCCGCCGGGGCTCAGGAGGAAGACTGACTGCACCTAGTCACGCCGCCGGGCACAGCACTCACCCCGCTCTTCCTCCTCAGTCTTCGCGATGCCTCTAAAGGGAGAGCCTGCTCTTCTCGCCGCTTCTCGGATGACAGCGCTGACCTTTAGGGAGGGGTCGTGCTAGGGAGTGAGACGGCTCAGCTGGAGCCTGGTCTGCTTCCCAGGGGACACCCTCGGCCACTGTGACCTAACCTGGGGGCCGCGGGCAGGGGTGGCTGGGGATCGAAAGCCTGTTAACACTTCCCGACACCTGCTTTCGCGCCTGCTCTGTCCTGCACACCCAGCTGATTATTTTCACGGATACGTGTGAGGCGAGGTGCACTTTGCAGCTGTTCCCGATGTCGGGAGACCTCGGCTGGTTCCGTTTCTCCCGTTCCAAGTGCGGCGATCCTGTCCGTCCCTCACACCTCACACCCGCCGGATCTGCCGGCCTCACGCTCCGTCTCTGAGGCGCGAGCTTCCCCTGTGGACCTGTCTCCTCCCTGCTCCACCTCCCGGCTGGGACGGTGGTGAGGCTGTGGGCGAGGGGAAGTTGGAAAGGGAGTGACGCAAGTGGAAATCACACGGGTCCTTGAGAAGCTCCCGGAGACAACCCCTGCGTGAAAGATCAATAAGGGATCCTGGTCCAGGTGGGGGGGAGCTGCTCATAAAAGGAGAGCCCACGGCCCGTCGCCCAGAGTGAGCTCCAGGTGTGTGCTGCAGGACACAGAGAATAAGTGATTGAAACAGGGCTTCAGTCATCATCAGGTATGCCCACAGCTCCAGCATGAGTGGGGAACAACAGAATGACTGCCTGCCCAGGGTGCACGGAGGCGGGAGGATGAGTCCTGGTCCCAGGGGGGCATGGAGAGGGTATTGGCTGAATGAACACCGGTGAGGCCTCAACAAGCACTTTCCTTTAAGCGAGAAGATTCTCCAGAGCCCGTGCGGACCTGGCACAGCTCCTGAGTCTGACCCTGCGGCCAGCTCCAGTGAACAGCTCCACGGCCTGGGCCCCGGGTCCTGGGCCCTGAGTCAGATGGGTGGACCCTCTTCGTGAGCCACCAGGCACCTCAGCTGCCTGCGCCCAGGAGGTGTGTCTGACATCCTTCTCGGGGCCACCCGTGGACTGGGCCCCTGGCGGCTGTGCCGCAGCCCAGCTCACCCACTGCTCACCAGGCAGCTGCCTGCCCCGACCACCCCGGCAGGCCGTTGCGTGCAGCCTTCATGCGTCGGAACACACACCCCCTGACTCGCTATGAGGAGGTCTGTGACCAAATGGAGAGGGACCCCAGTGCTGCAGGGGTTGAAACTCAGCCTTGACCTCACGCCGGACTTCTCCCAGCTTCACTTAATCCGGGTCTTCATATACATCAGAGACAATGGTCAGAGGAAGCTCTGTGAAATCATTTTGAATAAATAAGAGAGGTTGCTTAACGTAGCCAACTGAATCTGTGATAAATCATCCTGTTACCTCAGATATCCACTTTTCATGTTTCTCAGCAGGATGTTTTAGAATTTAAAGGCAAATGTGTGAAAAATGGGTGGTTTCTCAGGTTTTCTCACGTACGTTCAGAGACCCCTCTGTGCTACGTGAATGTCTGTGCGGCGTATCTGGAAAACGCGCAGCGCGTCAGGGACGCTGCTGAAATAGAGCTCTTCTTAAAGGGTACTGCTTTTCTCTCACATTTTTCACATTCAGTTCGTGATGAAGGTGCCAAGAACATCACACTGGCCCATCCATATGATGACAAATGTCCTTAAGATGAAGAGAGTACTTCCGTTTGTCAATAAACAAAGCCACGGGCAATAAAAATCACACAAAGGAACGTGCATGTCTAAATGAATTTGCACGCGTGTAGGTAAGCACGTGCCTATGTAAGTACATGTGTACACGTGTCACACAGCGTTGGAAGAAATGCTCCTTTATTTAAGTCCTTCCTCCCTGAGTAGAGAGCCCCGCGGGGCCCTGGCCCACACAGACAAGGGGCAGCAGTGGTCCAGACAGCCGCCTCCTCAGGTCGCGCGTCACTGCTGCTTGTCCGATTTCTGGTTTCCAGAACCTTCTTTACTCAGGGTTTGTCAGGCCTACGGAGGACTGGCCGGGTGAGATGATGGACGGGACCTTGGTGGCTGCAGACCTGGGCCAAGGCTGCACTTGCCACGCTCTGCTCACTGCGCTTTTATTTCAGAAAACCATGCCTTTTCCCAACAAGCATCGCCTTATCCAGACCCCTGTCCTCCCCCAGGGAGTCCCGCCTCTTTGGGAGCGAGTTTTATTTCTACAGGCCGTGGAGGCCAGGGCACCGGCCTGCAGGCCGGAACTGGCCCTGGGCCCCGAGGCAGCGGGGCCGCTGAGCACAGCCGCTGGGCGCCGGCTGGGTCCCTGGCACATGGAACCGAGCTTACAGGGTTAGGAGACACCAGCGCTGGCTCTTTGAAGATGACATATGCACTTTAAATTTTAAGGAGGTTGAGCGTCTCACTCCCGCCCAGGCGCCGCAGCAAGGGGCAGAGAGCTGCCGTGCTACGCTCCCTCGGCGTCGCTCCTGCCGCCCCGAGCGGCCCCGGGGCCGGGTGGCTGGGAGGACGGGCGCGCTCTCAGCCGGGGAGTGAGCCGTGCGCTGCTGCGCACGCTGGGCCCGGGAAGGCCACGGGAGTGTTCCCAGGTTTGGAGAAAGTGAGAGCTTTGGTGGCGTGTCCAGGCTGCATCCCCAGGGCCCCCCCCCCAGGAGACCGGCTGTGCTCTCCGCACACTCGGCTTGGGCAGAGCTGCGTGGCTGCCTCCTCCTTTGAAGGCCCAGAGCTCAGGGCTGCGTGGACTTCCCACACGTGGCTGGCGTTTCTAAGGACATCTCGATTTCAGTCCCCAGCATGCGGCTCACAGAGGTCATCTGTGTTCCTGCCCGGAGCGGCGGCCTCCTTCCAGAGGGGGCTGAGCAGACACTTCTCCATCAGGAGGAAAACCCCTACGTTAGGCAGCAGGAGAGACGCGTGCCCTCCGGTGCACGGAGTCGGGAGAAGGGCGCACTTCCTGAGTTTCTCAGACAAGTGCCGACTCTGATGACAAAGCGCTTTCAAGCCCCTGGGGCCGGGAGCATCTCTGACGTGCGACCTTTCCATCTCAGTTTTCATGGTGTCACGGGAGAAAAGCGGGATTTGTCATTAACACGTTGGTCGTCCACTGTGGATCAGGGGCCCTGAGGAAACTGTCACCCAGAACTGGGTGACATGGTCAATGTGCTGAAGGATCTCTGAACGTGCAGTGAATGATGCTTTTGTCTCCAGGGGGAGGCTGGGGCCGGGTGGCTGGGGTAGGCCTCCCCACTGCGGACCAAGGCGAGTAGGAGCTCGGCGCAGGTGGCTGGGAGCCTGGACGGACACTGGAGGCTCCGCTGAGTACGGGATGGGACCTCGGGCTTATGGTTTTAAACGTCTTTCCTTTTGTTATGATTCACAGTTCGTCTGCAATGGGTTGTCCATTAAAACGCACGCAGAAGCTGCTCCCTCAGCACGACTGCGTGGGCAACTCTGCTCTGGATCCTGGAAAATTCTGAGTTTATCCAGACCGCTGCCTCGTGCCCCGTGTGTGTCTCCGCTCCCCTCCGAGCCCCCCCACCCCGTCCACAGGTCTGCAGGCCGGAGCATCCGGGGCTGAGAGCCTGGGATGAAAGCTGGGCATCTCCGTCCTCAGAGGCCCTGTCTCTAAACGGGGTAAGGCTCCAGACTCTGGGATTGTTTAAAGTCTTCAGGGAGACGGAAGAGTGGCCTCGATTGGCTCCCACAGTTTATAATCAGTAAAATGGCCACTGTCATCACGCTGCCGACTTGCAGAAGCAGCCACTCCTGGCGTTAGTACCTGGCCTGGGGGCGAACCTGCCAGTGTCCCCCAGCCCGCTCTGTCCCCCAGGGTCTGCCAGAGGGCAGTAGGTATGGACTTGGCTCAGCATCCATGGGGAGGAGGGTGCGGCCCTCGTCCCACGTGGATCTCCCTCCAGGGTCCCTTGGGATGGTCCTCCTGGACCCAGCCTGAGTGCCCGGGAGTGTGGGCTGGGGGAGGGATGGGTTCCCGCTCAGCCACGATCTAACACGGGTCCCGGGCAGGTCTTCTACCCTCCCCAGGCCTCAGTCTCCCCGCAGGAAAAATGAGGGAGTTCGGTTAAACACATTTCCCATGTTGGCTCTAAAACTTGTCTGATTCGAGGGAAGAGACCATTCTGAGGGAGGGAAGTTGAATTTCTCAGGGATGTTAAAGTGGAGGGGGCTCTGGTGCACGGCCACTGCGATGCTCATGTCTGCCAATCACAGCCTGTCCGGCACCGGCTTCTGGCAAAGGAAGGGGCTCGGACAGGGGCCTTCAGGTTTCCCCCGAGTCCCGGCACTCTTGGCAGTTCTGAACAGGTGCGGAGCTCTCGCCCCCCCTCATGGCTTGCGATCTGAGGCCCCCGCTCGGCTTTGGGACTCGATGTGAAAGCAACTCCGTGGTGGCGTTTCCAGCTCCTGACGACGCCCTTCAGGAGGCCACACGGGCCGTGCCAGGAAGCAGGGGTGGCCGCTCTCCCCGGGGGCCGAGGGCGCCCTGCCCGCGCAGGCCACACGCGCGGACGGCTCAGCCGGCTCGCGAGGGAGCAAAGGGGCCGCTGGGCAGGCACGGACGGGAGGGGGTAATGAGTGTCTTCAGTGAACCTTCGTCTAAGTTCACTCTTGATTGATGGTTAAAAAAAGATTCCGTTGCCCACAGCCGAGTCCACCCCATAGGTTCACGGAGGGCCCCCCCACCCCACCTTTCAGCGATGCTGTGTTCATGGATTTTAATAGCTTGCACATGGTTCATTCAAATGCAGCCTGAAGGGCGATGTGGGCAAAGTTCAAAAAGGGGGCAGGGGGGATTCGGGGAAGAGATGGAGGCGGTTGTGGTGATTGTCACCAGGGAGAGAAACGTGTGTCTGTGCCAGGTTCAAAAAGGGAGAAACAGAGACAGAGACAGGGACAGACCAAGACAGACTGAGAGACAGAGAGGCAGAGAGACAGACAGAGACAGACACAGAGACAGAGACACAGAGACGGGGCAGTCTCCCCACCTTTCCTGTCCCTCCCCCGGAAGGGTTACTGGGTGGGCAAAGGTAACACATCTCCCACGTCGGAGGGTGGGGGGCGGTGTCACATTTCTTCAGGACCGAGACAGCCAGGGTTTCAGGGGACAGTCAGGGGACTAGGATGGTTATTGCGTGTTTTGAGCAAGGCGTACTCAAAAGAGGTGGCCCTGCGGGTGGAGACCGTGAGGAACCCCAGACCTTCTGCACCGGGTGTGGCCCTGGGGTCCTGAAGGGACTGTCGCGAAGGGGAGGCTGAGGAGGGGCCTTGTTTACGGGGGGGCGCTGAGCCTCCTCGGCAACCGGAGCCTGCGGTCTGGTGTCCGGGCTCCGCCCACCCGCATCCCTCTCCACGGGGTCCTGGGCCCTCTGTGGGGCCCGCTGCCCCTGCCGTGGGGCTCAGAGCCCGTCGGGGGCCCGCCTGCATCTCCTCCCACGTGTGCTTCTGGTGTCGCTGGTGCACTCACCCCTCACCTCGATGGCGTCAGGTATTTTCCCCATCATGGTTTCTGGTCTTTCTAACAAACTTTAAAATCCACTTGAATGCAGGGGCGATGAGGCGTCTTCCATTTTCTCCCATCAGCTTTGAGCCCCACACTCCGAGCACTTCAGTCACGAAGACACAGACAGCTGTACTGAACAAGAGGCGAAAGTCACGGCCAGCTCGGGGGCACGTGCCTGGCGGAGCACCTGCCCGGGGGTCCACGGACGCGGTCCTGCCGCCCCAGGGTCTCTGCATGAGGAGGCTGCTTTCCACTTTCAAAATTATCCTCGGGAAGCTTTGAAATACACTTAAAATCCAGCTGCTCCTGACTTGGAGGGAGCCCGAGAGCAGCCCCATGGGGGACTTGAGGGGCCCCGCCTTGTGCAGCCCCAGGTCGATGGCGCCCCACAGGTGGGGTGGAGGGGAGAGCAGGGGTCGGGGGGTGGACACGGAGACAGGGCCTGGGGCCGGCCAGGGGCAGGCTCTTTGTGGTTAAACAGGGTCAGCCCCTCTGGGAAGGTCTCCGGTCTCTCCTGGAAAGTGACAGCTACGCAGAGGCAGGGACGGAGGGGGCAGATTCAGGGTCTGGACTTGCAGGCTGCCCGGGGCCCCGGGGGCCAGCAGACCCCATGTCCACTGCTCTGGGAGCCCAAGGATCTGGGCATCACAGGGCGGGCCTGACTTACCAAGTCCCACTCTCCACCATCGTGTTATAATGGCCGTGAGCGGCTACATCTGCTAAACATTTTTATGATTATTGAGGAAGTGGCTGCTCTGCTCCACTAAGTCACACAGGCCCATCGCGCCAAGCTCAGCCGGCCCTCTGTGCGCATCTCCCCGTGTTCACACACCAGAGGGGCAGTGAGCCGGTCCTTCTGGGGGGTCTCCTGGGACGTGCACCAGCTGGAGGCCCTGGTAAGGGCTCACCATCTCGGAAGCGCAGAGGAGCACGCTCAGCCCAGAACTCCTGCCCCAGGGAGCTTGTCCCCAGGCTCACAGCAGCCCCCAGAGCTCAGCACACGTGGCGGCCACGTGGTGCGGGGCAGACCGTCCACCCTCCAGGAGCTCGGAGGTAGGCGTCCTCACGAGAGACAGGAGTTAGCAGAGGGGCTTGCGTGGCTGGGGGAGCCTGGCCAGGGTCCGAAGGGCTGGGGGAGGTGTCGCCAGGTGCCTGGAGAACCTGGGACGGAACCAGCCTGCGTGCCGCACAGGTCGGGGCTGAGAACAGCCCCACGCGGGCAGGGACCTAGGGCTGGTTCCGTAAGGCTGCGCAGGAGAGGGTGAAACTGCGGTCTGCACGGCCAGGGGGCCAGACTCAGAACGGAGGGGTTGGGAGCGCTTGCGTCTCATGGAGCAGCGGCGTGCTGGGGGTTGCTGTGTGCTCGTGGCACGGGATGGTTTTCCAAGGGCAAGGACACAGTCAGCAAGGTGCTCTGAGACACCGTTTTCTATGAACAACCTGAAGGGAGGCGCGGAGGCCAGGGGCTCGGAGAGACCTCAGGGGAGGAGCTGCCCGGCCTGGAGACTGGTGGGGGGGGGTGCTGAAGAGAGAAGGAGGCAGGAACTGCCCAGGGGCTGGAGATCGGGTCCCCCTGGGGGACGCGGTGTCCCTGACGGGACGGTGGGTGGCAGGGCAGGAGGATGATGAATCTTATTTCAGTGTCTGGTGCTTTTATTTTTTGGCAGGGAACTAGATTCACTTATTTATTCTCAGAGGAGGCGCTGGGGGTTGGGCCCAGGACCTCGTGCCTGCTACGCGCGTGCGCTCCCCCTGCGCTCCCCCTGCCCCCAGTATCTGGCACTCTGAGGAGACAGAATTCACACTCTGGGTCCCAGCACAACTCAGAGACGTGTCTGAGCACCACTGCGGGGGGCCCGCAGGGGCACGGGAAGCATCCCCCGCCCCGCGCGCCGCGGGGCCCTGACTGCGGGCGGCCCCTCCGCCCCTCGCCTTGCGGCGAAGCAGGTCGCGTCAGTTCACTTCCGACACCTGAGGAGGTGGGAGCGTCTCTCCTTCCCACAACGTGACGAAGCTGAACACACCGTGAACCCGTGGTCTTCCGACCCCGTTACAGAGCTGCGGCCACAGGTGAAGCAGCCAGGAACCTCGGGGCAGCGGGCAGGCCAGTCTGCAGGGGCGCAGCCGGGCTAGCCGCCCGGGGGGCCGCGGGGAGCGCGCGCCGGTGACAGCGTTGAAGTGGGGGGTCTGCCCAGATGCCTGGGCGCCGGGCGCGGCCCGTGTGAGGCTGTGCAGCCCGGGCTGCGGGGGCGGGAGCCCCGCGGCTTCCCGGCCTTTACCCTCCGGTGTCTCACCGGCTCCTCACGGTGAAAAGAAGAGAAGACCCTCATCCTTCTGGTGAGGGGCTGGTGTGAGAGAAACCATCTTGAAATTTGCCGTCATGGGCTGAGTTGGGTTTCCCCAAAATTCTTGATTTCACGTGTAACCCCCAGTACTGCAGTGGGACTGGGTTTGGAGCCGGGCCTTTAAGTAGGTGATGACGGCAGAGTGAGGTCTCCAGGGCGGCCTCGAGCCCCGTGACTGGCGCCCCATAAGAGGAGGAGGTCAGGACACAGACACACACCGAGGGACAACCATGTGAGGACAAGGAGGGGACGGCGTCTGGACACCAGGACAGAGGCCTCAGGAGAAGCAACCTGCCCACATCAGGAGGGGGTTTCGGGCTCCCAGGCTCCAGACTGTGAGAGAACAGATGCCTGTTGTTTAAGCTCTGGTCTGTGGGGTTTGTCAAATGCACACACCCAGAACTTTCTAGATAAAAAAAGGCAGCTTCCAGGGACAAAGATTTGCCAGAGCCTCACCTAACTCGGGATGAAAGAGATTACCCAGTACCCGCCCCTTTGCCTTCCTGCCACCGAGGGGGCGGGGGCCCGGGGCACTTGTGAAGTCACAGCCCAGGGCAACACATCCTGTAAAGGAATGAGAGTCAATCATCAGTCTGTAGAAAGTTAACTCGTCACCATGTTGACAGGACCAAGTTCACGATGGTGGATTACAGTGTGCAGACTGTTTACAGAGTCTCAGAGAGGCTGTGACAGTGACGAGGACCCTGGAGGGAACAGGGTCCCCTGACAACACAGCCCTGCCATCAGCGTAGAAACTCACACAGAAGCCTGTCTGTCTCAGTCCCTATTACCTAATACATCAGGTCCAGCTTTTGACAGAAGAATTCAAGTCATGATAAATGGGAAGGAGAAAACACAGCATGAAGATGCAGAGCCAGCACTGAGACCCAACTCAGCCACGACACAGATTTTGGAATTATCCGACAGGGAACTCACAATAACCATGACCGATTCGTTAGGGCTCTAACCTGGGCAGCGTGTCAAACAGGTGGGTGGTGCCGGCAGAGAGGCGGAAGCTCTAAGAAGGTGTCCAAACAAAAGCTGGAAACCAAAAGTGCAGCAGAAACGACAAATGCGTTCGACTCGGTAGGGTGAGCAGGGCCAGGGAAGGACCCGCGAGCTTGAATCAGGCCCAAGCAGAAAAACAAAGAGGTAGAAGAGTGGAGACAGACAGACAGACAAAGAGGACAGATTGTCCAGGCAGCACAGGGCAACAGCGGACGCTTGAGGCATGTGAAGGAGGCAGTGAAGGGAAGGAGGAGAAAACAGAGCAGGATGTTTAAAGTGATCGTAGCAGCTGGGAATTTTCCAGAGTTAATGACAGACCCCAAACTGGGAATCCAGGAAGTTCACAGAACACCAAGCAGGGTAAACACTAAAAAACCTACACCTTGGAAAAACACAGTCAAACCACAGAAAACCAAAGATGAAGAGAAAACCCTGAAAGAGCCAAAGGAAAAAAACCCTAACGTGTGAAGGGGCAAGAATCCACGGAAATTCTCGTCAGAGCCACACGGCAGGAGCAGAGGGGAGGGAGATGCTTACGATGTTTGAACGAAACGAAACAAAACAGAATTCAATACCTGTTAAATTATCCTTTATAAGCAGAGGAGAAACAGAAAACTTTCTCAGAGGAACAAAAAGCTAAGCAATTCACCTCCAGTATCCCTGCCCTGCAAGGAACGTTCAAAGAAATGAGAAGGAAGGAAACTGATACGGGTCAGAAACTCATGTCTGCGTAAACGGAGGGGTGTTTCCTCATCTACCAGAAAACAGTTTGTTCAAAGCAACAGCAGTGACAACTTGGGGGCTAAGATATGGACCAGCAAAATGAACGACCGGTGCAGCCAGGGAAGGGAGGCGAGGACGGGAAGTCCCCTGCCCGCCGGGTCCCCGCGCACCCCAGGAAGCACTGCGGGGTGCCCGAGCGTGGCCCGCGTTAGCTGTAAACGTGCCCTCACACTTAGGACGAGCATTAAAAACCCGTTTTAGAGAAATGTAATGAATGTGCTGAGACAAAAATGAGGTTACAGAAAGTGCTCGGCTAAAACCAGAGAAGGCAGAAAAAGACAAGAAACAGAAAACAGACGTAGGGAGTGGAAAACGGTCACAAACTGGTAGATATTAATCCAAGCATGTCAGCCATCATTTTGAACATCAGTGGTCTAATCACAAGATAAATTAAACCACCTAAAAGGTAAACGCTGCCAGAATAAAGGAGAACAGTAATAATAGTAATGGGCCCGAATACATGCCGTCCACGGGGGCCCCCGCAAACGTGGGCACAGAGATGAACTGAGTCCCGGGTGCAGACGGGTGCGCACGCTAACGGGACGAGAAGAGGCTGGAGCCGCTGTGTGATTTCCAACAAAGTGACTTTAAAGAGCATCGTGACATTCCAGACTGGGGAAGGGACAGTGATTTGCTCAGCGGTTCTGCTGAATTCTGGCAGAGCAACTCAATACCGTGTGTTGGAAAATGCAGAATAAAAGGAAGTGTGTTTTTGTAAGAAACCCGAAGGGAAATACATGAACAGGAGCCCTTATTCCAGTCTCTTTAGTATAACGTTTGAAACAACAGGGTTTGCTGCCCTCAGTCCACTGACCCAGGGGCGTGAGAAGGTCGCCTCCCTCCCTGGCACTGACCGACCCTCCAGGACGGCCGCTTTCCGCACCGAACACGCCATGCTCGGGGACCCTCTCAACCCAGGCAAACCCGGACCGCCGGTCGGCCTGGGTGGGCACTGCCTGCAGGTGCTGGGCTGCGACCTTCTCTTGTACACATGCTGCGGGGAGGCGTCCCCTTGCTCTCGTCAGGTCACTTGCCATCGGTCGGCCACTTGTCCCTCCTGCAGCCTATTCCCTGGTACCCAGCGCAGATCAGTGACCACGACAGGAGCCAGCACCTCCCGGCGGGAAGCTCTCTTCCTAGAAAGTTCCTTTTTCAAAATTTTATAGAAAGGGACCAAGCGTTTGGCACTGTTCCCCAAACAACCTGAGTCGGGAAATGCTAAAATCTCTTTCTGGGATCTCTTAGTTTCTACTCACCGTGGCCTCGGCCCTTCAGAGCCTGACCAGCTGCTGGGGAGTAACTGCCCCTGGAGGCCATCAGGTGCAGCCCTGAATGAGCGGCAGCCCCCGCACCGCCTCCAACCACCTTGCCCACCAACTAGGTGCTGGATGGTCTTGGCACGTCCCCCCAGACACCCCCTTTACAAAGCACGCAGGCTTGTCTGGAAAGAAGGCGACAACGGGCAGTGGTGGCTCCACAACACACCAAGTGTGAGATGAATTTCTTAAGTTAGGACTCTGGGGGGTGTTAAATAATTTCTTAGTCTTTTCTTTCTAAGAAAAATCACCCACATGGATGAGAACCCTGGAAGATTATGCCTCATCCTGAATTTTACATTTTTTCCCTGTGGACCTGAGCATGCTGTTTTGAGATTTTAGGAGCAGAATCCTCCCCCAGGGACTTAACTAGAAATGATCTGCTTTTAAGTCACTGCACTTTTCATCTCTGACACTCGCCACGTGCTCGGTCTGCTCAGCCTCTCCTAGTCTGCTCTCCAAAACGCTCTCTGGCCCCGCCGTGCCATCCTCCCTGGGCAATCATGCCAGCCAGGCTCACAGCCGATGAACTCCTAGGACACTGGTCCCTCCAGGTGCGGGCCATCTGAAGGAGGAGCTTTTAGAGGCAGGTGGCCCTCGAGCTGCTGGTGGTTGGCCGAGGAGGTGTGTTCCGGCAGCTGCTGTATGAGCCCGCTCTAGGCTCACGTCTTATTTTAGGTGCTTTCTGCGTTGTGTGTAATGCACCGGTCCTGCAAAGTGTCATTGCTAAGGCTCTGCAATGGGTCAGAATGAGACCTGAGCTGGACGTCCCGTCCAGGAGTGGGTCAGAGCGTGGACACCAGGGAGCCGGGTTTGGCTGCTCTGGGAGATCAGCACTGCTGCGTCACAGGTGCCAAGTACAAGTAGCCATAAGCCAAAACTCCTTGGATTGAGAGCGAAGTCAGCGTGCACGGCTTGGGCTGGAGACACAGCCTCCACGCTGCGCTGCAGGAGTGCTGTAAGCCTAGTAGGACGAGTGCGACAGGGAGACGCTGCCTGTCTTCCAGAGGGGCTGCACCTCCGGCTGCTGCGAGAGGAACATTGTCTCTCATCTGGAAATGCTTTATGCGGTTCTGCGGACAATCCTACAGACTGATGGAAAGGAAACAGAGTAACCGAATGACTGTTGAAACTCTCCGGGTATTGTCTACACTGACGTTCCTCTGATCCGGGTAAGATCTGTCCCATGTTTGCCTCCCGGACACAGAAAAGACACTTGGGGATAAACATCTGACTTTTTTTTTTCTATGGAGAAGAGTTGATGGAGAAAGAGGATGATAGGAGAGAGAAAGGGAGGGACGATGCTTGGTGCACGTGCCTCCGGTGGAGAGCGACTTGTCGCGCACTTTGCAGAATTAACTCGCCACTGACTGACCATCCAGTCACCAGTCCCATTTTCTCAACATCCATCATGAACGTTTTTAAAAAATGATAAACATGAAAAAGACACACCTTCCTAAAAACGTATATTTTAATCACTGTAATAAAGCAGCAAACACACAGCAGAGCTGACTTCAGATGGTGACTGCTGAGAAACCTAACCCACCCGCCCACTGGAGAAGGTTCAGGAATCGCTGAGCTGGTCAGAGAAGTTTTTAAAAGGACTCTTCAAACTGCATTTAAATAGAGAAAATTGTACTGCGGGAGCTTACCAATGTCAATTTCAACATTTACAAGTATAAAGTTCAAGTTATAATAAATGGAAAGTTTAAGAAATATTCCAAATTACTGCCTCATGTTGGTATCTGTCAATTATTAACGGCTGGGGGTAAGTGATGGCAGTTAAGCACATTTTTTGGTAACCTACATATCCAGGAGTTAGATATATTTAGAGATGATGCAAACTTTTGGAGCATGAGCCAAAGAAAGTCATACTAAATCCAATACTGAAATTAAATTTAACCAAGTGCTTTATCCCAGCATCTGTTTCCTATCCAGTTCTACAGATCGGACTGGGTACTAACATTCTAAACGTGAGCCAGGCTTTGACTCATCCTTTACAGGATGGTCTTGCATAAATCTCCTCGAGTGCCTCCATCGGCTTCCTTGGTGGAGCGACAGTGGTAGGAACGGGCTCAGGAGAGTGTGCTGAGGATTCACCACGTCATGGAGGGTGGAAGGACGCAGCTCGCAGCCCATGACTTCCCTCAGCCTCCCTCGTGGGTCCATTCGTTCCTCAGGGCAGTTGATGTCATCTTGATTTTATCAAAGTTGCTGTGCAAGCAGCTTTGGGAACACTCCTCAGACCCCCGTGCGGTCGGAGCCCCTGAGACCCTCCAGGCAGACGTTTCAGAGCCGCGATAGCTGAACCCCTCGTCCGCCTGGTGGGAGCCACGCGACCTCGGGCAGGGTCACTGACTGCTGTGTGCCCCCGTCCCCTCTTCGGTACTGTTACCTCCCTCGTAGACTTGTTGTTTTGGCAGGGACTGAGCGAGCAAGTGCGCGTAAAAGACTTAGCACGAGGTCCAGCACTGACGAGTGATGGTGACTGTCAACATTATTGCTTTCACTGTTATCAGGGAACAGACGTGGGCGGGATGGGTCAGAGCGGTGGGTGGTGGGCCCAGAGGAGGGGAGGCGCGCTGAGAAGTATTGCCCTGGGCTCACCTTTGACCTTGGGAGCCCTCACAGCAGAAAGGCTGTGCGCGCAGCCTGGTGTCCGCTGCGGTCTGCAAACGTTTGTTCTCTGCAAAGCTGTTTCGCTCTTCTCTGAGCTCCCGTCGCTCCTGCGTTTGGCCCTAAGCTGTCTGAACTTTGCTGTAGTCCGTCTTGGCTGTTTCCTTGCGCTCACTTCTGTGCTCACAGGTCAGCTTGGATGAGCCTCCTTCCCCCCGGGAACGGTTCAGTCTCACCTTCTCCGTGAGCCCCATCCTCCAAGCGTCACGGCGGTGGGCGTCCAGCAAGCGCTCAGGGAGTGTACCGCGTGGACTTACTGGTGGCAGTTACACTGGCCAGTTCCCTAGGACAGGGCTTGGTTACTGAGGGACCAACCTCAGGGCAGGGCCCAGGCTCTGACGTAGTGATCCACCCGCTTACTAGTGGGTGATTATCCTGCACTGCCGTGAGCCAGCCGGCCGATCACTCAGTACCCACTGATCACACGCACGTTCATTTCTTCATTAACTTCTCCGACAGCTTCCTCACTGAGGTCCGACTGAGATGGGCACTGTACTCGGAATCGGGGTAGACAGGTTAGAGCTGAAGGTCATGTTGTCATGGAGTTAGATGTGAAAATATAATTCAGATGAGACCATTCCATTCCACGAGGAAATGAATGCAGACCACTGTGAGACCCGAGAAGCAGGCACTTTCCCTGGAGTTCCCAGAGCTCCGTCACTGGTGTGGTGAAGAGCGTGCCCGGTGCAAGGTGCGGGCCCAGCTGAGCTGCAGTCCTTGGGGGCTGTTCCTCTGATGGGCAGTGAGGGATCTGCCGGGAGCGTGAGAGGAGGGAGGGGAGCGGCTGCAGAGACAGGCAGGGGCTTCTGTAGGGTCTTCACCTGTAAAAAAGACCGGATTCTAGTCCACAGGAAAGGGAGCCAGGGAAGATTGCACAAGCCTGCAAGAGCTCGGCAGCCTTGCCCGCTGACAGGGCGCCCTGCAGACAAGGAGGGCGTGGTGGGGGCACAGGGACTGGAGTCTGGGCGTGGGGTGGGTTGGCTCTCAAGTGGTCTGGACTGAGACCACAGCATCCTGTGAGGTCCACGAGCAGCAGATGCCCGTGGTTCATATACAAACCGTCCCTACAGCGTCGGGAAGAAGAGAAGATGTGAACGTGTCAGCCTCCCCTCGGGCCCCACGGCACCGGCGAGCACCGACCGCACACAGATGAGCCTGTCGGCAAATTATGGAAGACAAGGCCGGTGGGGCTGGGACAGCGACTGGGGGCCATGAGGACGTCTAGACGAGGCGCCACGTGTCCAGCAAGAAATTTATTGCCCCCAGACAGCAATCAAACACTTCAGTTTTAATTGTGTAAAATATGCCCTGTGTTGTGATAACACTTCACTCCACGTAAACATGGAACCGAAACCTCTTGGAGGAAAGAGACAAGAAGTTTATAGGAAAAGCCGCGGCGTCACCCAGAGGGAGTGTGTGCGTGTGTCTCGTCTCCCGGGAAAGGCCTTGGTTTCCCCAGACGCAGGTCACAGAGCCCGGGCCCTGCACTCGGGCTCTAGCACGTGCTACGGGGGGCGGGGGGCGGGTCCTGGCGTGACTCACGCGGCGCCGCCCCGCTGCGTCGCTGCGTCTCGGCTTGTCTCCTTGGTGAGCCTGTCGGGGCGCAGAGCCCCCCCGCGCGGAGCGGACGGCGGGGAGGGTGCGGGGCCAGGGGGCGGGCTCGCGGCTGAAAGGCACGGCCGGCGCACAGAGCCCCACGCAGAGCGTCCGGCCGGGGCTGGGCCCCCCCCCCTCCACAGACCCGCGCCCTGTGGGCCCATCCCGGGGCCGCGCGGCTCGCCTGGCGCGCTCGGGCGCGGGACGCGGCGTGTTTGCCAGACTTCACGGCGCCCGTGAAGCAAGTGCTTGTCGCCTGAGGCCCACGTCTTACGGCCAGCGTTTAGTGACAGCAGACCAGGTCTCCTGCACCTGCGGGAGCTCGGCTCTCCTGCTGTTCTCTGAGCGGAGAGACATTAAAGCAGGGAGGTCCCCGTGGGCGCCCGAGGAGCCGTCAGACGGCGCGCGGCGGGAGGGGCGGGGGTCCGGGCCTGTTAGACGCGACCGCAGCAGCGCGCGGCCCCTCAGGGCTCGGTGAGGCCTGGAGCGCCTGTGCGGGTTCAAAGCTGCGTAGTCTGTTGCGTCCTCACACGTAAGCGGACGCTCGCTTTCACCCTGATTGTCGCTGCCCTTCGGCCTTGTTTCTCGCAGGGGGCTCCCTAAGTCATCGGTGGCAGAGCCTGGACCCACGGGGAGGACAGTCATGCAACTGCAGACGCATCAGGTACGGAGGCGCGGAGGACGTGCCGCCGTGACGCTGGGCACCGAGCGGCCGGCGGCCTCGGGGACGCGCGGCGGGGAGGGAACCCGAGAGCGGCGGCCGGAGCGGCGGCCGGAGCGGCTTCCGCGACGAGGCAGCGCCCCCTGGAGGCCGCGCCGCGCCGTGCTGGCAGCTCCGAGGACGCTGCTGGGGGGACACCCAGCCGGCCAGGACGGCTCTTGTCCTGCGGCTCGGCTCCCCGGTCCACAGGAGCTGAAGGAGCAAACTCATTCCCCTGCTGTTTGGGGGAGGGGTTAACTGCTCACCTGCTGTTTCCTGGGCTGCGTGCGAGCCAGAGAGCTGCTCGGCTTCCTCCTCTGTGCTGGTGGCCTGACCGGTCACGGAAAGGAGCCGCAGAGCCAAAGGTCCCGGGACCGCAGTTCAGGCGCAGGACGGAAGGGCGCCCCCGGTTCTGCGCTCTGGGCTGGGTCAGCTCCACCCCGAGCAGATCTGCCGCGAAACCCCGAGCTGCCGGTCCCGCCCTCCTGGTCCTGCTCACCTGCGACCCGTTGGCCCAGGTCACCGTGAGCTCCCCATCCAAGCGGGGGCGGGTTCAGATTCGCCAGGTCTGGCCTTGCTCCTGCCTGTCTCACTTGCAGGCCTCTGGGAAAGTCATTTGCTCCTTCTGAACCTGCGTGTGTGTGTTGTAATTTTTAAATGAGGGCGACAGTCCTCCCTGCGACAGACGGTTTGGAAAGTCAAGAGAGGACAGTGTGAGGGCCGGGCAGAGGGAGAGACCCTCGACGCACTGCAGCCACAGCCTGGGCACCGGGCGTGGGGGAGCCGGCGACGGCCCCTCCGATGCTGCGGGCAAGGCTCACACGTGCCTCTGGGGTAAATATTTGCTCCTTCGGGGCTGCTGCCACCAGCCAGCTCGGGTGCATTATTTCTGGAGTCAGAGCTCCAGGCCGGACTCGTGAGTCATGGCTGGTGAGGCCATGGCCTTTTGGGGACAGTGGTAGTGACCCACGTCTCTTTTGGGGGGACACAACATGGGCCCTCCCTAGCCCCGCCCCGGCCAGCGACAAAGAGCCCACTGTTGTCGGCTGCACAGACGCTCTCAGCCGCGGGCACGAGCCCGGCCCTGCGCTTCATCCTCGGAGACGAATAGCCGTCTGTCAGTGGGACTCGGGGCCCGCTTTCATTTCCGACCAGAGTGTCCTCCCACGAAGACGCCGTTGACGTCCGCGGCGAGATTCACCACCTGAGGACCTGGGGAGGAGCGGGGTGGCCTGGGGGGGGCAGGGGTGACCTGGGGGGGAGCAGGGGTGACCTGGGGGGGCAGGGGTGACCTGGGGAGGAGCGGGGTGACCTGGGGGGGCAGGGGTGACCTGGGGGGGCAGGGGTGACCTGGGGGGACAGGGGTGACCTGGGGAGGAGCGGGGTGGCCGCGAGCAGAAACGCGTGCTTCTGGGAACTGTTATTCATGGGCTGCTCGCAGATCGACCCCGTGACGTGCCCATGCTGCTTCCAGTAAGTGGACACGGCGACCGGGGGCCCCAGGGGTGGCCGAGGGCTGCGCCTGCACTGACAAGGTTTACGCCCGGAGCCGCGAGGACGGCGCCCTTCTCAGCGGTGGCGGCGCCTCCGGGGGGTCTGAGGCGCCACCAGGCTCATTCGCAGGGCTGCTCGCGGCGTCTCCGTGTGGGATGCAAGGTTCTGCCGGGCAGCCGGGCGACAGGAGACACCCAAGCCCCGCCCCGCCGGCCCCTCCGCCCCCGCGCCCGCCGGAGCCGGGAAAGACGGTGGGCTGCGGGGCTCCGTGGGCTTCCGTCGTCTACTTCCCTCTGCTCCTCCTTTTCTTTCTTCCTTTCTTTTTCCATCTCCGTGAAAGGCAGTTGTCAAGGTGTGACATATGCCTGCAGTTTACAAGAAAATAAAATGTCCAGAAGTGCTAAAAATAAGGCCTCCGTGTGTTTTCTGCATTTCTATTAGTGATTTATTTTCTTTAATAGAAAGAAACCTCTTTCCTGGCACACTAGCAGGCTTAACTGCTGAAAAACAGACAGATTTAGTAGTGGAAAGGCTTGCGGAGTTAGTTAATGTTTAAAAGGTGATTCATGTGCAAACTCAGCTTTTGCAAAATCAAAAGTGAGGTCAGGGCCCGTTGGTCAGAGTCACCGCAGGAGAGGGTCACGGAGAAGCGGCCGCAGAGGGAAAAGCAACGCTCTGGGGCTCTGCTCACAACTTTGATGCAAAACGCTTGAAAATAAAGCTTAGACTCTAAGTGCTGAAGGTCTTCTTGTCTGATTTTTTTCTGGTTCCCTGTCTGTGGCTTTTGTTGTTTCTTCTGGAAGAAAATCCAGTCTGGTGTTCACACCAGGATTCTCATGTGTTTATCTGTCACTCGAATGGTGTTCCAGATGCAGGACACATGACACCAGACTAGGGTCACAAAGGTGTCCCAGAAGCACCCCGTCCAGGGCCAGGTGTCACCTGCGGCTTCTGCATCCTGGGGTCAGGAGCCCTGAGTTTCCCGAAAGTGCCCGTCTTCCTGGGCTTCCGGGCAGGTGATGAAGCAGCAGCTCTCCTGGGGGAGAGTGGTGCTGCCTTTTGGGTTTGTTTTTGTTTTTTGAGGTATGTGAGTGATGTTTGCACCTTGAGTTCAAATCTTAGGCGAGTGATGTTTGCACCTTGAGTTCAAATCTTAGGCGAGTGAACTGGCTTTAATCGCCCACAGTGATGGCACCGGATGGGCTGATTCTGCAGACACACAGGTTGATCTCACTGTTTACTCTAACTTTTTATGTTTTTTGTTTTGTTTTTGTTTTTGTTTTTTGCAGAAAGGATAAGGCTGGCGGTAAATGGGGAGAAGGCAAGGCCCCGTCCAGGTGGAGGAACTTTTTATGCCCTGGGCCTTCCTACCCGGACAACCGCACGCTGCTGTGTGTCGTCCTGAGCCAGTTGCTCCGGCTATGGAGCACCCCTCCTGCATGTTTCAGGAAAAGCTTAAAACTTCACCTTCGTGCCACATCGGGTGCTGTGACTGTAAAAACTGTAGGAAGTTTTAAAAGTATTTCCAGAGGATTGGCATGACAACGCATTCAATCGATAGTTTTCCACGATGTGTTACTAAATCTTTCAGTCTATTTGGGAATTATCGAAAAGTAAGGCGATCTAACCTACAAGGTGTTTTAAGTGGGATGACAGGTTGTAAACGCACAAAGTGGGGGTTCTGCAGAGGGCTGAGTAGATCTTCACTCATTTAAATTTTGCAGCGATCCTTTCCTGCTGTGGAGCCAGTGAAATTGTTTTAAACCTCAAACCTTTTTTCACTGAGGTGCAGTCGATTTGCCGTATTATATTAGTTGCAGGTGTGCAGCACAGTGGTTCGGTGCTCTTGCAGACCATGCTCCATTCCAAGTTATTGCAAGGTGTTGGCCGTGCTTCCCTGTGCTGTGCAGTATGACCTTGTCGTTTATCTCTTTTACACACAGTGGTTTGCATCTCTTGACCCCATCCCCCTAATTTGTCCCCCCTCCTCCCCTTCAGTAACCACAGGTTTGTTCTCTGTGTCTGTGAGTCTGCTTCTGTTTTGCATTTACATTCATTTAAATTTTTTTAGATCCCACATACAAGTGATAACATAGAATATTTGTCTTTCTCTGTCTGACTTATTTCTCTAAGCATGATAATCTCTGGGCCCATCATGATGTTGCAAAGGGCAGAATTCCATTCTTTTGTGGCTGAGTAATATTCCATTACACATACACACCCCAGCTTCTTTATCCAGTCATCTGTTGATGGACATTAAGGTGCTTCCACGTCTGGGCTGTTGCAATAGTGCTGCTGTGAACACGGGGGCGTGTGTGTCTTTTCAACTTAGTGTTGAATCTCAAGCATCTCAACAGACTGTTGAAAAGCTTGTAGGAACAGAAGAATCGTATCTACAATGATCCCGGAGGCCACCATACTTTTTTCTCCCTCCTGACTCTGCTGGGGGCCGGGCAATGCTCCCCAAAGCCGCCCAGGTCTTACACACCCTGGAATGTGAACGGGTCACCTTATGTGGCAAGAGGGCCTCTGCGTGGAGATGAGATGAAGGGGCCAAGCCGAGCGGTCCCTGTGAGGTGGGGGGTCGTCCCGGGTCCTCCAGGTAGAGCCACTGTAACCACAGGCCCTCACGTGGGAGGTGCCAGAAAGTACAGGTAGTAAAGGGGGATGAGACCAGAGGACTAGGGGACAGAGGGACGCACCCCGGTGATGGAGGAGGGCGTGAGCCCAGGGCTGAGGGAGGCCCCTCGAAGCTGGGAAGGGCAAGAAAACAGACTTCTCCCGACCCCCGGAGGCTCCAGAAGGAGTGAACCTGCTGACAGCCAGGGTTTGGAGCTCTGGCCCCAGCACTGCAAGAAGGGGGTGTGCGTGGCTCTCAGCCGCAGTGCGTGCGGACCTGTCACAGCCGCCGCAGGGAACCCATAGGCACTTCAGTCATCTCATTCCAACCACCTGCTTCTCCAACCTCAGCATCGGATCTCGGCCGCAGGCGCCTTTCTTCTAGGGTCTCCTGCCCGTCTCGCTGAGGGTCCTCACCCTGCCCTGGGACTCCCTCCTCTACTACCTCATCTCCCCGACCCCAGGGTGGGGAAGAGAGCCCTTGTGGGAGGCGGCTGCAGGCGGGGGACCACGCGCTGGGTAGCAGGTGCAGCACGTCCGGGGTGAGATGCTGCTTTAACGTGTGGCGAGACCAAGGACTCAGATGGGCGTGGTATCAGGAAGACAGGCAGCCTTGAATTGTATATAAATACTGCAGGATTTTTTTTAAAAGGAAAATTAAACAATGTGTCTTGACTGTAAGGAAATAATACTGATTATAATTCACCATGCAACTTTGGGATCATTTGTACCTAACGTGACTGGGACTTCGTGCCACATTTTATCTGACTGCAAACATCAAATCTATTACTACATGCTCTGTGTTCATACTTAAAAACTAATTATTTTCTTTGTTTTATACCCCTCCCCCAAAGACAAATGTTCCAAACAGGAGTTTTAAAGTAATTTTCATATTTTGAATTTCCGTTTTTGAACACTTCTGTAAATGTCAGGACCCCAGAAGTTAATTCTGTATGTTAAAAAAGGTATCGGATATTTTGAGGATGTTGCATTAAGCAGAGCCTGACTTGGACTTTGCGCACATACATCGAAGCCCCTGGGGACGGCAGTG
Organism: Camelus dromedarius; assembly: GCF_036321535.1. Classification (NCBI taxonomy): domain Eukaryota; kingdom Metazoa; phylum Chordata; class Mammalia; order Artiodactyla; family Camelidae; genus Camelus; species Camelus dromedarius. The sequence continues at coordinate 1,007,022 of NC_087441.1, read as the reverse complement.
GGCCTTCCCCTCACAGCCCGTGCTCCTGCGACAGGTGGGCCACAGAGGTTTTTGACCAGCTGGCTCCATTTCCCTCCCTTGCTGCCCCTAAAGTCATTTCTGACCCAGAAGTGATTGCATCAGGCACGGCTTTGCAAACATCCACCAGGTCCCAAACTGTGCGACGGCACTAAAGCCACGTTTTGGTTTATAAAAAAGCACCAGTCACACGCGGTCCTCGGCGAGCTGACACGGATGACAAGGAGCACGAGGACGCGGTGACGAATGGGCCCCCGGGTCACGAGCGCCTGGCACTCCGGCCAGTGACAGGCGCCACCTGCTTCCGCTGCTGGGACAACGTCCTGTCAGGTGGATTTGGGGCATTTGGCAAGTGGGGACCAGGTTGCGGAAATGAGCTTGCTCAGCGCCACACTTTACTTTGAAGATTCACGAGAAAGAAATGAGAGGGAGGCCAACCAGAAATGCACCAACTAGTTTTATTTGCACATTGTTCATGCCTTTTTCTTAATTTTGAAGAGTTTAGAGGTTTTTTACATATAGGATTTATCTGAAGAAATATTACAACATCTAAAAACTACATAGTTTAATTTCCACTCAGTGGTAAATTTGATATAACGCATAATAGAAACCTTTAAAAATCCAGAGTGCACAAAGCACCGTGCAGTCGGCTTGCTAAGGCAAACGAGCTGACAAGCAGGCCGCACAGGAGAGCCTCGCATCGGCCGAGGCCGCAAGCACCGTGCATACACATCTGGACTGACAGGTGGGCGTGTTAAAGACACACTTCGGGTGACCCCTGGAGACAAAGCTCCGTTCCCTGCTGCGCCCCCAGAGACAGAGCTGCACCCAATGAGGGTTCCAAACACCCGGCAGGGACACCTGTCTTCACTCTGCGTCTGAGGAGGTGCAGAGCTTTGGGCGAGCTGCGCTGCCCCCCACAGGCCAGCTGAGCTGCGTCCCCGAGGGCCCGGTGGGTCCAGCTGCTCCATTTAGTACTAGCACCAGGCCACCTCCTCGTACGGCCAAGTCCAGCCGCCTCACTGGTCTGGCTTGGGAGGGCATCCCTGACAACCAGCTCTCCAAGGATGTGAGTTCAATGTGGTGCAGAAAGTGTGTTTTCTTTGGATTCCTTCCTGTTTTGACGTCATTGTGCTCACGACGTGGGAAGCTGAGTTTCAGGACAGTTGGGGGAAACCCAAGAGCAGTGGCCTGGGTCCCCTCCACCCCTCCTCATCCCACTCCCGCTCCAGGGGGCGATTCCAAGCCCAGCCCACTGGGCTCCCGGCGCGCACAGCGGCCTCTGGGCCTGTGTGAGCCGCAGCTGGAGGACTGTCCGGACGCCCTGCTCCGCGGAACAAAGAGCCTCGTCTGATTTCTTAGGAGGACTTTGCCCTTAGAGACCTTCCCCTGCAGGACGGAGCGACTGGCTCAGGGCTTAGGGTAAAAGCTAAGATTCGCTTTCTCTGTCTGACTTACTTCATGTAATACGATCATCTCTAGGTCCATCCACGTTGCTGCAAATGGCATTATTTCATACATCGCTTACATGTGGAATCTAAAAAAATGATACAAAAGAACTTACCTATAAAACAGACGCAGAATGACCGACATAGAGCACAACGTATGGTTGCCAAAGAGGAAATGGGAGGGAGGGATAAATGTGGAGTCTGGGATTGGCAGGCACATATGACTATGGACAAAACAGGTGTGCAACAAGGACCTCCTGCAGAGCACGGGGGGGGGGGCTTTACGCAGTGTCCTGTGATGAGCTGTCACAGAGAAGAGTCTGAAACAGACCGTGTCTGTGCCACCGAGTCACCATGCTGCACACCTGGAACTAACACGACATTGCAAACTGACTCTGCTTCAACGGAAACTGTGGAATCAGGACAAGAAAGTCACGTTTTACTGACGACCGCGGGCCGGGAGCCGGAGCCGGTGCGTCCAGCAGCGTGCGGGCTGGGCCTCTGGCGGCCACTGTCCCTTTACGGCATGAGCTCCTCCCGGCTACAGCTGCTCATGCTTCAGCCCCACACTGTGCTGTGGAACGTCCTCACAGTGCTGGGGGGAGGTCCCCAGGCCCCCCTTCTCTGACAATCCCGGCACCTCTCTCTCCCTCCAGAGAACTCTGATCAGCTAAGAGAATCTCCGTTAAATTTCCCTTTTTCTTTCAGGGAGTTATGCTGGTCTACCTGGTCCTCCGGCTTCTGTTCTGGTCTTTTTCAATATGATACAACGGGACAAATAGATGCGAGCAAAGGGTTACGGTGCCGGACCCGACCCGACGCGGCAAAGGGCTGGTTAAACCCGGGGCTCGGCTGAGGGGCAGGCGAGTGCGGCGGCTGCTCCTGCTCCTGCCAGCCTTGCCGGGGGCTGTGACAGGAAGGACGTCCCAATGTCGCAGGCCGGGTGCAGCTTCCTTCTGCAGGAACTCTGCGGCCAAAAGCAAACTTCGCCGCCCACTCCAGCCTCTGCCAGCACGTCGTTAAGTGTTACGCTCTTTCTTCTCCGTTAGCCTCTTTGGATCTTATGAAAACCGCCTTGGCATTAGTCACAGAAAGTGCTAGTCCCCACGTAAAGACCAGGTAGTGGATGGAATGAATTCTGGGGACAAACCCAGAGCTTGCCTCTGAGAGCGGGCGGCCCCTCCGGGTGCGATGGCCGAGCCGCTCCAGCAGAGGGCGCTGCAGACCGCCTCCCGCTGGTCCCGCTCCGCATCCTTCAACCGCCTCCCGCTCAGCATCCCTCACCTTGGGCCGCGCCCTGGGCGCTGCCGCGGGCGCGCAGCTTCTGCTCGTAGGAAAAGACGAACCGGCTGAAGAACGCTGACAACCTGCCATGAAAACGCCTCACACACACGCAGAAGTGTACTTGGAATCCAAGAGGATCTGATGGCGCTCTTAGTCTCTGAGGAAAATCCGAGCGTGCACAGGTGTGCACGTGGATGCGTTCCGTGCGCGCACGTGCCTGTGTGAGCGTGTGTGTCCTGCGCACACGAACCTCGCCGGACAGGGAGGCGGGCTGGCCTCCGAATCCCTCAGCTCTGCCTTTTCCGTAACACGGACGCACACAGTCAAAGAAGATCTGTGCCGTTAGGTCAAAGCCGTAGCACTTCCGGTGGTCAGCACCGTGCAGCGTGGTCCGCCCCCAGGGAGCCATGTGACGCGAAGTCACCCGCAAAGGCCTGAATTTCCTTCCCCGAGAAGCAGGGCGCAGCTGGCTCGGACGCCCCTCCCCGCGCTCTGACATCCTGGGACTTCGGGCTGTCCGCCCAGCTGCCCCGGCCCCCGCTGGTCCCCCTGCCCCTCTTGCTCCCCAGGTGAGGACCCAGGCACCCGCCACGCAAGCCGCCGTCTTCCCCTGGGAGCGCGAACCTGCGATTTAAGGAGCCGGCGGCCGCCCCTCCTCCCGCGGCCTCGCCCCGCCCGCCCGCCCGCATCCACACTCTCCCCGAAGGAGGGCGCATCTTCTAGTCAAATCCGAGCCGCCCTCTGCAGCCGGCTCCGGGTCCCCGACGCTCCCCCAGGGTCTCCTCCCGGTGCCCTGTCCCCTTGCCTGTCCACCGTCCTCAGATCCAACGAGAAAGCTGCCCTGAGGCTGAGCTCGGGGTCTGGGATGAGCCCCACGGCCCCGCTTCAGAGCGCGCCCTCCCCCGCCCTGCCCCGCTGCCGGTCCGGCCCGAGCCCGTGCGCATGCCCGGTCCTAACTGCCCGGCCACACCGGCCTCCTCGCTGCTGTCGGGGTCTGTGAAACGCAGGCCTGTGGCCCTCTCTCTGGCTCCAGCCACACGGTGGGCGGACGGCTCTGAAAGCCTCCCGCAGAAACACAGACACAGCTGACGTCGGCTGCACCTTCCCTTTTAAACCTCCCGGCTCACCCGGGGCAGGTGAAACCTGGGTGCAGTGGACAGGTGACCACCAGTGTCCCCGGTTTAGCTTGGAAGGAGGGGAAGGTCCTGGCCCCGCAGAGCTGGGATCCCCCAACGTGACACAGGGCCATCGCCAGCAGACACGAGAAGGCTCCCCACACTGCCCCCGGGGGAGAGATCAAACTGAAGCTTGAAGCTTTGCCTCAGTGGGTTTGGAACCTGACTTTGTGCTGTCTGCTTGTGGGAATCCTCACTCAGGAGTCAACACAAAAATCGGTCCAAGCCAGTCATAGGCCTGGAGTGCATGACCAAAGCTAATGAAATGACACTCTGAGAGGACTCTTTGATAATCCAAGTGGTGTACTGCATTTTTAGGAAAAAAAGAAACCTGAATAAAAAAAAATAACTCACCATGAAAACTGATAAACACACAAAGAAACAGTGCATCCCAGTAAAAACCCGACAGATTCAGTGAGGATTACATCCCACAGAACGGGAGAGAAGAAACTCCCCTAGAGACTTAACACAAATTTATTTAAAATAATTAAGGAAGTAAAAGACAATATAAAACTATGGTAAACTAAGAAAAGTGAATAGGCAGATTTGGAAAATGCAAAAAGAATTCCAATAAATAAGACATGAAGTCACTGAAAATTTAAATTCAGCAAATGTGTGAGGCTCTGCCCTTCGCCTGCCCCAGCCTGGCTCTTGTAGGTGTGACCGTCCACTTTAATACTCTGTGAACGCATTTTCCTTTCTGTCACCAGGCACAGGGCGCTCATGCTCTCCCGGGACGTGCGTGTGTCGTAAGAACACGTAACGGGAGGTGTGTCCGCAACATAATTTGCACAGCACAGCGCAGCTGGCCACAGGGCCCTGCACAGCAGGTCTCTGGAGCGTATCCACCCTGAGTAATGGGAACTCCAGACACAGAATAGCAACCCCCGCCCCCCTTCCCTCGCCCCGGGCGCCCACCCCTCTGCTCGGTGTTTCTGCGAGTCTGACTTTCCCGGATCCCTCATGCAAGTGGTTCAGAGTCTGTCCTTCCGCGACTGGCTGATGTCACTTGGTGGGAATGCAAAGTGATGCAGCCACAGGGGAAACAGCACGGAGGTTCCGCAAAAGCCAAAAACAGAACCACCATGGGATCCAGGAATCCCACTCCTGGGTATTTATCCAAAAGAATTGGAATCAGGAACTCGAAGAGATTTCCACTCCCCATGCTCATGGCAGGATTACTCACAATAGCCAAGATGTGGAAGCACGTGTGGGTCACTGATGGATAAATGGACAAGGAGGATGGGGTGTGCACATGCACAAGGGAGCAAGGTTGGGACTCGGTGCTACGCCGCGTGATTGCCAGACTTGTGTGCATTTCAGAGACTAACTTGCAGGCGATCTCAGTTTCTTGCTTGAAAATCTCAAGTGGCTGTCCCTCAGGTATCTAAAAGCCAATACATAGAAATTAATGAAGCCACCCAAAAGCCAGCCTCCATCACTGGTTTTGGCGGAGGACTCCGAATGACCCGGGATGCGAGTCTTTCTCTGTCTTGGAAGAAAAGGTCCTGGGAGGCAGCGCGGGCGCTCTGCTAGTCCTGCTGTTTGTGAGGCCCTCAGGGTCTGGCGCCTCCGGTCTTGTTTGGGTCTTGGGTATAACTGTTTTATGTGCTGCTGGGGATTCTCATGTCTTTGCAGCAGTGCGTCTGGAAGAAAGGAACTCGATTTTCTGCAAACCCACACATTCTGGCAAGGACTGCCTTTGACCCTCTGGCTTTGGAAAGAGAAACGCCCTCAGCTGCACTGGGTGCACCTTGAGTCAGCGGTGGGCCTGGCTGCCCTCCAGACTGCCGCCCCTCCTGGCGGGGAAGCGGGAAGTCCCACCTCCGAGTTTCCTCTAGTCGGTCCCTGCTCGCTTGACCTCAGGTGGGCGGTGCCTGACACTGTCCACATGTCCTGGTCACGTCCCCCCGATACCCATTGTGCCCCTGACGGGCCATTTCCAGCAGGTGCTCGAGGGACTCCTAAGCCTCTGCTTTGCCCACGTGTTCGCTGATTCGTTTGTACACGTTGTCCACGTGGATCACAAACTATTCTTTCTGCACATCTGTACTAAGGTCCTTCTGGTCAACGTCGCGACGTAGAAGACCGAGGATCCAGGAAGAGCGTGGGCTCCCCCGGGCGCTGGTACTGACACTTCTCACCTTCTGCTTCTCTGCTTACTCCCCGCACTGATGGGCTCTTGGTCAGTGTTTTTCAGTTTCCCATGATAATTGCTGCGTACACTCTGCCCACATGTGAACAGTGTTTTATCCCCCACTTTGAATCTCAAGGATCCTGCAAGACTTGGGTGTCGTTGCCTGGGAACGCACGTACCCTGGAAAGGTACGCGCTTGTGTCCTGATGGAGCACCTTCGGGAACATCGCTGTCCTACCCTCCGCATCCTTCTGGTCTAGAGTGATGCTGGGCACATGACAGGAGTTCAAGAGAGACTTGAATAAATCACAGATGTGAAGGAATGAATGAGTCATCTAGATTTAAGGCAGGAACTCGTGTGGGCAGTCGGTGGGACTGGGGTCAGTGGGATGAGTCATGGTGCAGAGGGCAGGGCACTTGGGAAGCGGAACAGGTGCATTCCTGTGACTCCGCCCCTCATACCTGGCCGCACAGCCCAAGGGCGGGTTCCCACCAGGACGGAGGGGGAGCTTGGTGAGAAGGCGCATCCATGCGTAATGGGGAGGGGGGTATATACGCAGTCACAACAGTGCAGCCGCGCATCGGGACACCTCGCTGCAGGGCACAGGGTTTCAAATGCAACGCGGAGGGGAGGAGTAAGGAGCAGGTGAGACGCACGCGTCATCCCATTTATGTAAATGAAGGCACGTGTAATAAATGAAGTATTTCACGCATAAACGTGCAAATCCAAGGACACACGTGAAATGCACTAGTTTGGGGCTGTGGTGGGACAGGAAAAGGAAGGGCCACGTGGAGGGGGAAGTAATAAACGAAGCAGCACAGGCCGGGGCACAAGGGGGAGCAGGACCGCCGGCCGCCCAGAGCCCGCGGGAGCCGGTGGCGGGGGGGCCGGAAAACCCAGGGGTGGCGTGTCGACTGGATCCATTCAAAAGAACGAAATTACCCTGAACTGGGATCTCCTCACGCATGGGCCAGTGCAGGTGGGGAAGCAGCTGCATATACTCTATTCTAAACAAACAGAACACTCCGAATGAAGACCTAGAAAAAAATGCCCACTGTCCCTCCAGCTTGTGCCCAGGATGTCCCGCAGTTGGACAGGCCCTCTGGGCCCCAGCGATGCTCGGCCCCGCCTCCTGGACAGAGGTCTGCAGTGAGAGGCTGCCTCCTGACCTCCGGGCTTTTCCCGGAGCCTCTCCAGGCGGGGACAGACCGGCGCTCACGTTCTGCACTTCCCAGGGCGCGACTTGGGTGACACGCGAGAAAGCGCCTTGCAGCGTGGAAGGCCCCCCACCCCTCCGTCTTTCTCTCGCAGGACTTGGAGCCGACAAATAACTTTAACCCATTAGTCCACCGACTAATCCGTTTAGCAGGGTGCGGCTCGCCCACCGCGTCCAGCGCCCTGACGGACCCCGGGAGCAGGTGCGGGGAAGGCCTCTCTCGTCTTCAACAGAAGAGCTTCTCTTCTCTCTGTAGCGTGGCGCCAGCCCCGGGAGAGTGAGGGGCGTGTCGCCAACAGCATTCGTAGGGCTTGATTTTCTCGTGGGACTCCGGGTGAGGAAAGCCGGCTGAGAACGAGGGGTCCAGGGGGGTGCTGACTGGTGATGAAGGACACCCAGCGCGGTGTGCAGCACAAGCAGCCAGGAAAGCCCCCTCGGCGGCGTCTGTGAGCCTGTGCCATGCGCAGAGCCCTTCACCGGGCTGGTGAGAAAGCTGGCTGATGGTGCCGTCCACCATGAACCCCTGCATTCATATTTATCAATAAAATGCATTTGCGTATACATTTACTATACACGTATGCCTCATAGGGTTACTATTTGGCTAAACGAATAGAATGAAAAGCTCACTGACATGAACGCTTCTGAAAGGTGTGCAGACACAGCAGACAGCCGATCCCCTGGGGGGAGGAGGCAAGGACACGGACTGCGACGGGGTCTGGGGGCCAAGGCCAAAGAGAGGAGCGAGAGAGAACAAGACTTTTCGTAGCAGCTCAAAGGTCACCGATAAAGTTAGGGAAAGCAGTGGCTTTACGAAGTCATTTTTTGATGAAACCGAAGTGGTTACCCACATAGGGGAAAACATTCCGTTTCTCCAAAAACCGAAAAGTATTAGCTTGGTCTTGATATCAGACAGCAAAAATTATAAGTGTGACCAAACTGCAGTCCTATAGTTAAGGGTTTAAGAAAAGAGCCCCCCACGCCAGGACGGGAGGGCACGTCTGCGGGGAGACCGGCACCGCGCTATCGGTTTCTGCTGTCCTTGCATTTGGGACAGATCCCTCCATCGAGTGACTTTCTGAAACTGGGGTCCCTTTGGTGGCATAACCCAGGACGAGGGGGGAAGGGCTGGTCCTTGACGGAGTCCCTCCTCACGCCTGCCCGGTCAGCAAACGGTCACGGGGTTTGGCGGACACCCCGGGAGGCGCGGGGAGGCAGCCCCTGTGGCGCCTGCTCCCGCGCAGGCGGCCAGCTGCACGAAGCACTTCGCAGCCGCCGCCTTGGAGCCCCCGGCAGCTCACTCTCCTTGTTTTGGGAGAAGAGAGGGCGCAGGCAGAGGAGAGGGGCCCTGCTGAGAGTGGGAGTCTGGGAGGGGCCCCAGAGGCCCGGGCTGAGCCCCGCTTCACTGCCTGCCCCTGGAGCGGTGACGGGCGCCAGGACACCCTGAGAAGGATAAGAAACTGGATGCTTCTAACTGCAGGGAGCTGCTCGCTAAGTCAGGGCTGGGACGTCTGCAAAGAGCCCACGGAGATGCCCGGGGCCTTTTACCCCTCAGACACCTGACACTGGCCCTGGCAGGGGGGTGACACCAGCCCTGGCGAGGAGGTGACACCAGCCCTGGCAGGGGGCTGACACTGGCCCTGGCGATGAGGTGACACCGGCCCTGTGTTGGAGCTGGGGCTGGTCTCCTCTGTGGAGCCTGCAGCAGCCCTGGGGAGCCCTCACTCAGAGCCCATGTGGGGGAAATGGAAGGACTGAGGTCCGAGAGGCTGGCCCATCACAGACAAACCGCGGTCTCTGCCACTGGCTCTGGATTTGTGCATTTGTTTGTTTTGAAATTTAAAGAAAAAGTGTGTTGAAGATCTGATAAACAATTTCTTAAAGACAGACTCTTCCAGATACTGTAGCTACACCAAGCCTTGCATCTGTCACATCAAAACACGGGATTCCGTGTCCCCGTGCGGCCGGCCTGGTGGTGATAGATGGCAGGCGGGAAGCCCTGGGGCCCCAGCATCCAAGGCACGGCCGGGGGGGGCTCCGGCTTTGGAGCCCGAGCTCCTCCGTCTCCCTAAGCGTCAGTGTCTGTGAAGCACGTTACACAGCACGCTGCGTGCGTACAACCAACAGACTGAGGAAACAGAGCACCTGAGGAATCACAGAGGCCACTCATATTATCGCAAAACTGAATGCTTGCTGTATTTGGGGGAAAAAAGCAGGGTTTTGTTGGTTTGTTTGTTTGCTCTGCCTTTTGGTAGTCTGGCTGAGCAAGAACGCAGCAAAATTCTCTATAAAAAACCACGTGTGGCGCCACCTCCTGTCTAACAAGGCTGAATTCGACCTCCCCAGAGGCCGGCCTCTGCAGGGGGCGCAAAAGGGGCTGTGGGGGGAGTCCCTGAGGGAGGGGTGCTCACTGGGGCAGCACCCCCCCAGGTCGCCCATCGCCAGTCGGGTCCCCAGACACCCCCTCTCAGGGCTCCGTGAAGGCAGCAAGCCCAGACTTACAATGAAAACCGCACCCACTTAACCTCGGTGGCGGTCGGACCAAGCGGCCCTGCTGTGAGCCCCGAGGTCGGCGAGCTCACCAGGGCGCCCCTGCTGTGAGCCCCGAGGTCGGCGAGCTCACCAGGGCGCCCGGTGACACGAGTGTCCTCTCCCGGCCGGCCACGCACAGGGGTTTTCGTGGCTTCGGCTTCTCATTCCAGCTCGGAGACGCCTTTGGGAAACCTCCTCCTTCGCTGTGACCCCTTTGTCACGCTACAATGGGCCGTGGTCTGGCGGCTGCGGCCAGCGCCCTGGAGAGGGGGTGACACATCCCGTGTTCCTCCTCCCTCAGCTCCAGGCACCACTGGTGTCCTCTCTGCTCCTCACAACCCCCCAGCACCGGCCATGCCACCACGGCTGCTCCCTGCTGGCCCTCTCTCCCGCCTCGTCTTAAAGGGACTGGCTCCCCCGAGGCTACCTGCCGCCCCCAGCTGTGCCCTCTCTGACCACCCCATAGAGCAGCTCCCACGTCATTCCAGAGCGCCTCGTCCAGTCTGACTCCTCCCCGTGGAGCACATGGTTGTAAGAACTCTTCCAGCACAGAAGGCGCCAACATCAAATCCAGGAGAGACGTCTGCTGTGTCCCCAGCGCCAGGACAGGCGCCTGGCTGGCCTTCAGACCTGGCTCTGAATAGACAGAGTCCTTCTCCTTCCTGTTTGTCCCGAGTAACTGCTCAAATACTCCTTTTAACCGTAGAAACCATCTTTGACACAATTTTTCAAAACTGAGGAGCTTTTCACGTCCTACGGTTTAGATTGTATCAGCTCAGAAGATCTTGGATGCCCTGGGCAGATGCATCCCCAAAGGTGGCCTTCTCCAGTCGAGAGATGTCTGTCCCCCAGGCTTCCTTCTGCCAAGTCCCTGGGTTTGAAATGGGGGAGCCACACTGCGTCAGTTAATGCACATTGTTTCTAAGCGCTTCCTATTCTGTCATTTCACAGCCCAGCTACGCCAGGGCCTGGCTTTCAATTCTTAAAGAGCCAAGGACCATTTTCTCAGACTATTTAAAAGTGAAGTCAGCAGTTTTCTAAGAGTGACGTGGTGTTAGCTCCACACACACAAGTCCTCGTGACTGGCGAGCCCTCCTGCTCACCTGTTGCCTCTGGTTGATGAGCAGCAGGAACGTGTGTCATTAGAAAGACGCCTTGCAGAGGGGGGGGTACGGCTCAGTGGTAGAGCGTGTGCTCAGCATGCACGAGGTCCTGGGCTCAGTGCCCGGGGCGCCCATTCAGATAAACAAGAAAATAAACCTCATCGCCTCCCCACCCCCAACAGGAGCAAACAAAACACACAGACAAGACGGTGCCTCCAAGGAGGGGGAAGGAGACGCCTCCTTCCCACAGAGATGTTTATTTGACCCCAGGAACTTTCACTGCCGAGCGTGTTGAGAAATGTTCGTGCCGATGCCACGCAGCCACGTGGAAGAACGGACACGCACGTACTGAAGGGGGCGCAGGCACCCCCGTCTCAGGCGGGCGCGGCGCGCTGCACGGGGCCCCGGGGTCGGCTCAGGTGCAGCCGGGCGTCCCCGGCTCCCGGGCTCCGGAGCCATTTCTCTTCACGCGAGGTGTTTAATGGCTCTGAATCTGTTGCTTCATCAGTGAAAAGGGAGACGACAGTGGCTCCCCCTGCACTCCCGGTGACGACTACACATGATCGGACGTGAGATGCCCGCGCACGGCGGGGACGGGCTGGGGCCCAGCAACGCTCAGCAAACCCCATCTGACTCAGAGCTCTGCCAAAGGACCTGCTAGTCGGGGCACTTATTTCACAACTATAGAATGAGAGGAAAACACAAATTACAGATCAACTCACGAAGGCCAGATCTGGCCCCTTATTTTAAGTTGTGCTTTGTCAGATACCAAATGAGACATAAGCAGTGACCTGCAGAACATCTAGTTGAACCTGGCTCTGCCATGAGATAAAGGGAGATGGGCATACTGATGATTCGAGGCTTAATTTAATTAAAGTTAAGTTGTTGTCAGATTATCCACCAGGTAGTTCCCACCTCTCCTCCAGAGAGACTCCGCGTCTGGGGTTGCCAGATGCAAACAGACAGACTCACACATACGAACAAAACAGGACGCCCAGTTGAACCTGGCTGTCGGACAGACGCTGAATAACCCTGAGACATGCTTACACTACTACCAACAAACCCGCTGTTTACTCCCACGTGAAACTGGCCTGGCTGTCCTGCACCTCATCTGTCAAACCCGTGGGCATCCCACGTGGCCCTGAGTGGACTGCTGGCTTGTGGGGCAGAGCTCAGCTCACACTGATGGCTTAACTCCAGGCCCAGGGCTGGACCCCACCACAGAGGATAGGTCACCCTCCGTCCCGGGACTGTACCTGCCCCTGGAGGTGCAGGGGGGCTGACCTACAACCTGCGTTCCTAAAAGCCAAGGTAGCAGGACCGTTTGCAATGCTATCTGTTTTTTTGTAGCCTAAGTTTAACTCAAGACAAATGGAACTCCAAAATGCTGACATAAAAAAGTAGGAAATTATAAAACATTTTTTCCCAATTTTCAAACCTAGCTGGAAGATTTTAGTTCTCCTCCTTAAATGTTTAAAAAAACCCAAGTTCAGATCAGTTCATCCATTTCTTCAAAACAGGACTGTACAGAAAGCCGAAGGAAGAGAGACCGCAGAAGCATGTTAACGCGCATCACAGATGGGCCTGGGCCCACAAGGCGGGGACGTGGCTTCGCGGCCGCAGCCTCTGCTCCGTCGCCCGTCTTGAACTTGACTCTCACACTGCACCTCTTTCCACTTGGGCTTAAATTACATCTGTTCCAGTACTTTTTAAAAGTGTTCATTTTGATGCTGCAGTGGTTGTTTTTTCAACGCAGACATCTAGGTTTTTGGTTGAACACAGTTAACGTGGCTGCAGGAGTTTTATTTAACTCTCCTGACTACTGATTTTTTTAAACAAAAAGTTACACAAAAACAGTCTGTGTGTTCAGCCTTCACATATGTAAACTCACAGGTGAGAAGACATTCTTGAGATAATTTTTGAAAATTAGAAATAATTAACATCTTCAGAGGTTTCATGAAAACGATTTTTTATTAAACCAAAAGGCATTTTTATTTACTCAAGAAGATCAAAGGTTGCTTCTCCGGGTTCCTTCGGCCGCCCAGCAAGGTCAGAATTCCCGGCCAATGACCCCGCGACTTCCATGGCCTCCCCTCCCCGCAGCCCCAGCAGCCTGACACCAGGCATCAAGCCCCCCGGCCACTAACCCCAGGCAGGAAAGAAGCCACAGAGGAAAACAGATATGCTGGCAACATTTTCAAGAAGGCAGAAGAGCTTTCCCGCAGCCACAAGCGTCGGCCTCCTCGGCCTTCCACCGGGCACTCGGCCAATTGACGGGCGCTCAGGCGGGCCGCAGAGCCTCCCTTCGCTCCCTGCTTTGGATTCCCCTCTCTGGAAAGTTCTTGGAAATGTCTGTCTTATTTTTGAATTTTGCCATCATTCCAATAATAGCTCACTTTCTCCTCTTAAACATTTTTAATATTGTGAAATGTACAAAAAAGGCACAAAGCAAAACTGTCCTCTTCAGTCTGCTCCCACATTTACGTCACCACGCGCACCCGGGCCAGCACCCAGCCCCCTCCCAGCCAGGCCCCGGCCTCGCTCGCTGGGGACGTTCGCCACCTTTCTTTCTCCAATACTAATCCTTTCTTCAGTTTCCTGGGAAAGTTCATCAGCGTGCATCCCTAGAAATGACAGCGCCACCTGCGTTCTGAACTTCATCAGAACCAGGCCTTGAAGTTCACAGCCTTCGCACGCCCTCACGTCACGTGCGTGAGGCACTCCTGCTGCTGGAACCGCGTCCGCTGGGCCCTGTGGCTGGCTCCCGTCCTCGTCCGTTGTTCCGGCAGCACCTCCTGCGGGGGAAGCGTGGCTGCTGCCCGCGGAGGGTCACGGCCCGCGAGTCGGCTGTGCGTGGCTCCCCAGGCTGACAGGCACGAGTCGCCACCTGGGGGCGCTGTGGGTGGCCAGGTGTAGATGCCGTCACAGGCAGAGACCGCCCCGGGCCAGCTCCACAGGGGCCACCCTGTGCGCACCCCCAACCGCGAGGACAGGCCTCTGCTCTGCCCTGCTCCTGAGGGGACCTGGCACTGACAGCCTTAAGTTGTGGTGGCCGTGGAACAGCTGACTTGATGCGCGTTCCTTGATAGTTAGGGAGATGGGACATCTTTTCTATGTTTACCGGCCGTTCGAGCATCCACATTTGTAGGTTCAAGCCTCTGACACGGTTTTCTTTGCGTTAGGGGCTCTTGCTGTGTTGCTGTATGGAAGTTCTTCGGACACTTTGGGTGAGTCCTCTGTCTGTTAACCGTGTGGCAAGCACTTCCCTCCTCCCCGTGGCTTACCTAGTCACTCGCTCAGTGGTTTCCTGATAAATAGAAGTTTTTAATGCGCATGCAGTTCAAATATCGCTTTCCTTTCTTTTTGGCTGCTGCTGGCTCCCTGCTGGAGTGCCCTGACGTCCTCACACTCAGTCTTCCTTGTTCCTCCGTCTATGTTCGCATACCAGGCGGTAGGGGAGCCTGTGAGCGCGGCTTCAGTTGAGTTTTGTAGGTTTTCTTCTGGAATATTTCCCCTGACATTCACTTTATACTAGTTTCTATTTTATACTGTGATTTGACTTTCTTTGGCATGAGCTATTTGAAAGCATACTGTTTAATTTCTAAACACAAGAACATTTTGTGGTCACCCTTTTTTATTGATTTCTGGTTTATGCAGTTGTGGTGCGTCCTCGTACTTTGTATGAATCCAGTACTTGGAAATCTGGGGGGACCTGGAGACAGCAGGATTGAGGCAATAGTCCACGTGAGCTTGTAACACAACAAAAAAAGTCTCTACAAACAGCATCTCATTGAAGTTTTATGAAAGCGAGGGTGCTGACATTACCATTACTCACACTTACAGTGAAGAAGTGAAGCGAGATCATGCTTGTTAAAACCTTGGAAGATGGAAATACGCTTTTAAGCAATTGTCATCACCATCACTTCAGATTGTGCCAGCTCGTGCTCTTCCCTCGGTGTTAAATGGTTAAGGAATGCTCTGGGGTGGGGGTAACTTGGTCTTCACTGCCCAGTACGGTGGCCACGAGCCACACGTGGCTGTCAGACCCCTGAAACACGGCTTGTTCAAACTGAGGTGGGCTGTGAGTGTAGCATACATGCTGGATTTCGAAGACTTCGTGTGAAAAAGGAGTAAAATGTCTTAATGATTTTTATGTTAATTATATGTTGGAATAATAAGCTTTTGAACGTACTGGGTTTAATTACAGTTAATTTCATTATTCTACTCTGTTCCTTTTTACTTTATTAACGTAACTACTAGCACATTTTAACTCACGTATCTGGCTTGCGCTTGTGGCTTACATGGCCCGCCTGGCTACACATTTCCTCTCACAAGGTGCAGACATGGGGAACGTGGTTCTGACTGAAATCAATCTTTATGTGCGATGAAGTTTAATCTGTTTTAACCGCCTGCCTCCCTGCCATTTCCTACATCTGAAAACAGACGAATGTAACTCAATTTTATACAGCAGTTGTGTATCAAACTGTAAGCGATCAGAAATGGACAGAGTGTCTAAATATCACGTCGCTTCCCCTGCAGTTTGTGTTATGAGGAGCCTGGAAATGGAAGCAATGGGCTGTGTGGGGGCGTTGCTGGACCACATGTTTTCTGCTTCCTTCCCCGACGTCCTCGTCCCTGCGCTTCCACGGGCTCAGACCTGCCGGGGCGCCTTCAGGCGTCCGGTCCGCAGGAGGAATGCGGAGGGAGAGGCGTTGTCTTCACAGCCTCCGTCCCCCTCTCGGGAAGGCCCGTCCTACCCCGTCTTCTGCTTACAGCGCACTGTCCAGAAATGAGGCCTGTGAATGAAAAATACCGCGGCCACACCAGGAAACAAGGACGCTGCGGCCACTGAGTCATCAGCCGCTACCGCCCCCGCCCACCTCGCTCCCCACCCCCGACCGCGAGCGGAGGGAACTCAGCACGCAGACCAGCAGGCAGCCGGCTCCGCAGCGTCCCCAGCGGTGCCCCGTGAGGGGGCGCAGGATGGGGAAGCACAGGGCGCTGGGCGGCCAGGTGCACGTCAAAGGAGCGGTTTCAGGGGGCCAGACCTTTGCGCCTTCCCAGGCACAGAGAAGCGCTAAGTCCCTCCCCTCGAGGTGTCTGGTTTCCCTTGCTGTTCTGACTGCCTGGTCTCTGCGGCAAAACCTCCCGCATGCCCTGCCTCCTTGCAGCCGTCCCTCAGCCTTCCGAGGGTCCGGGTCCCAGGCTCCAGGCCTCAGAAAGTCCTCCGAGTGAAACGCGACTCTCCGCGCACAGGCCGTGCCTTTCATCTCGGTCGACAGGCCGTGGTCCCCACGGTCAGCTGAACGGTGCACGACCTGAAGCTGAGAGTCAGCTTTATTTGAGAGATTTGCTGAGGGCTCGAGCCCAGGGAAGCCGCCTCTCACGTGGCTCTGAGGGACTGTCCCGAAAGGGTAAGAGAGGAGTCAGGATATACAGGGGCTTTTTGTAACAAAGACCAGGTAGTTGGAAAACCAGAAAACGACTGTTAATGAAGGAAAACCAGTCACCTCAAGTTAAGGAATTTATGCTCTTCTGGGCGCGGGGGGTGCAGGAGGCTGGGCCCACGGCAGTCACGTGCGCCTGACTCCAGGGCCAGTGTCCTGTGCGTCCGCACCCCGAGTCCCCTCGGGGGCAAGGTGGTGGGGGTTGTGGGGCTGCAGGGGCTGAGGGCCGGGCGGTAGGTGGCCTGCTCGTCTGCACCCCGAGCTCCCTCCCCTCACCGTCAGGGCAGAGGCAGCAGCTGACGACTCGAGGGCCGCAGCGCCCCTTGGCGACTGATGCAGCAGGAACGTGCTCCCGTCACCCCACGGGCCCAGAGGGAGGCCAGAGGCTGACCTGCGGTGCAGGGCAGTGCACGTCGTGCTCTCCTGCGTGAGGAGCAGGTGCGGGGCCGGGGGGCTGCCTGCTCCCCACACTGTCTTCCAGGGAAGAATGAACATAGGAGTTTGGGTTGGAAGAGTTGGAAGACAATAGTCTGGGGAAAAAATGATGAAACAAAGCATTTTTCCTAAATTTTTGAAAAATTTTGAGCTTTTATTTAAAGACCCATCATATCATTTTACTAAAATATGCCATTTTTAACATGTTTATGAATTTTTTTTCTAAGTCTGAAATCCAGGTCAGACAGTTCAGTGTCGTGGAGGCGGTTGGCAGGATGTTTTAAGCGCAGTTAACAAATACATATATACGCTCACACCTGGGGAAGGAAGGTGTGAGAAGGGAGCTCGAAACCAAACAGCTGTGTCTTCTGGAAGCAGACGCCCCAGCCTATTCAGTTTCCACGCTGAAGGGAGAAAGCTAGTCCTGTTTTAGCTTCATGGTTACCTGCCCTGACCCCCTGCCCGGGCGCCCTCCCTGGTGCCCTCCTCCTCAGGCAGGTGCCCCTGATGGGGTGGAGACGTGGGCACAGCGGAGGATGACGGGGAGTGATCTTCATGGAGACGTGGCAGAGCGGAGGCACCGCCTCTCGGGCTGGGTGCCAGTGACCACGCGGCTGCAGTCACCTGCCACCTCTGTTCCCGCAGCTGAATGCTCTTCTTTGTGACCCTTGAGATACACTAGGTCCCCACCCACGAATATGACCAGCAACACAAGGAAAGAACAAAAGAAGCTGAGCCGGCTTCCTGCTTTTGATTGCCTGATGATGTGGAAAAAATTACAAAATTCTTCACATTTTTGGTTAAGGACTCACCACCCACAGATTCAGATGTGAATTGATTCTGACCAAGTTAGTTTCAGTGAGTTTTAGTTTATCCCTGTCTCTTGGGGGAGAGACCTACAACAGATGTTCACACGTACGTGTCCACACGCACGCAGCACCGCGCGCACCACAACGTGCACGCACGCACACCCGTGCATGCCCCCCACACTGTGATTGGAGGCCTGGAGATCACTTAAATTTTTGAAGCCATTGCATCTTCAGTGAAATCACAGGGATGCAAGTCAGTCCACGTGTGAGGCCGGCAGGAAAGCCTCCTGCCTCGTTACCCAAACACCTCCCCTGCGGACGCGGCACTCCAGGTCCACGGCGGTTATTCCTGGGAGCCCCTCCCCTGGGGTGAGCGTGGGCCTCAGTTTGGGGGTTTTTGCACGAGTCAACAGGGCGTTTAACAAACACTCACATGACCTGTGCAGTGTGTCAGGCAGGGTTCCAAGTGATAATTGGTGACTCACTTAATGCCGGTGGTGAACTCGGGGGAGGACGGTGGTCCACGACTGAGGACGAGGACGCTCACGGTGTAGAGCTGCTGCGTGACTGACCTGTGGCCACAGCTGCAGGAGGTGGGCTGGACTCCGAGGCTGTCCTGTCCGCCGGGCTCTCCCGAGGTGCCTGGCCCCTGGCTGGCTTGGCCTCTAGGCTGCAGTGACCGCCAGGCTGGGACCAGAGCTCTTTGGAAAGGCCTGTTGCCCTCCTTTCCCTAAGCACACCCGTATCCCGGCTCCGTGTCCCTTCACTGATGCCAGGAGGCAGAGGGCGGATTCTGCCTGATTGCAAGTGCCTACCTCCCCTCGCCCACACCGAGGACTTCCTCCCCATTTCTCGTGAGGACACGAAGGGCCGGTGGTCCTGTCTCCACCCCGACCATCACCGCTCTTGTCAAAGACGTACTGACATTCAGCCTCACGCTTCCTTTCTTTTAATTTCTTCCAAAAACCTTCTAAGCTTTCCTGAAGGTTTTAAGGCTGCACTTTGGGAAGACCAGCCTTGCCAGAGTGCAGGCTGCTTCCATGTGAAAGCGGGGAGGGGACGGGGAATGTATGAGGAGAGGGGACATCTCTGCATGTGAACATTTCCAACCTCCAACCACAAGCAGCCGAACTTGTTTAGATTTTTTTTCATTAAATGATCGTGTTTCTCTCCTTCTCTTTGTTGGCCAGCATCCTGGTTGTTTGCCATGGGCTGTTGGAAAGGGCTCATGGAAACAGCCAAGACTGGAAACAGCAAAGTGTCCCAAACCAAACTCTGACCTCTAAGCCTTGTGCCTGAAGAGCTGGTGGGTAGCCCTATAAAGGAGCGCGACATCCGAGCACAGGACAGCGTCCGCGTGTTCCGGCCGGAACGTACGCTTCGCAGTGAGTGCTTTCCCGTAAGAGGGCCCGTGTTAAGCACTGCGGTGGGTGGTCGTCCCGGACGGAGCTGCTGGAGCCAGGGCTTCTGCCACCAGGGGGCATTTTCCCACCGGGCCCAAGTGTGTCCAGGCCCGGCCCTCAACTGCCCCGTCCTCCACGAGAAAGGAGCTCGGCCGCCTGGTGACAGCGACGTGCTGGCAGCTTGGCTTCAACACAGCACAGCCCGGTGATGGGAACGCCCAGTTTGTCTCCCGAAGCATGAGGAGTGCCACAGACACCGAGGCCGCAGGGTCTGCGATGCCGGGAGGAAAAGGCTGGGCCTGACGGCTGCTCCTTTTTTGTGTGCGGTGTGTGCAACGATGTGTGCGACGTGTCGTGTGTGTGTGTTTATTTATTTCAATCAGTGGTCCTAACTGATGAATACTGGGTGAGCTGGAAGATGCTGGGGACTTACTCCAAGCGCAGCACAAGAGGACGAAACCACGCTGGAAACTGAGACATTCGCCGAGAGACGCCAGGCAGCCCTCTCATGGAAGCTCCCACTGGAGGGAACAGGACACCGGTCACTGACGCTGGTTAACGCTTTCTGACCCTGAATGACTGTTAGGGGTCGTGTCAGTGACCTCATCTTACTGATGAGGAAACCGAGACAGAGGTCCAGGTTCATGCAGTCGTGAGTGGCAGGTCTGGGATTTAAAACCCGGCAATCTGACCCTCAGGGGCTGCCCTCCTTCCAGCACGTCCTTCACTGTGGGGCACAGCCCTGGGTGCCCAAGGAAGACGCAGGCACTCGGAGGTCACTGCATGACCAGCAGTGGTGTGTCTATGATGACAGGCACCCAGACGTGGCCTCTTGATTTCTGAATATCTGGATGAAAGTCCTGGGAGCCAAACAGTACAGACTAATTCCAAATTCTTTCAGAAAGAAAGAGATTCACTTAAAAGAAATGGTATTTTGTTGGCATGAGGTTTCATTGGCTTTGCACAGGGAGTGACTGTGGCGCTCCACGCAGAAGGTTCTGAGCGACGACAGGTGTCCTTGCCACCCACACCCCCCGCCTGCACTCACGCAGCGGGAGACAGCGCTCCGGGCATCCGTCAGAGCTCCGTCCACACTGCCAAGGCCCGTCCAAAGACAGGTGCGCCTGACCGTCAGAGACAAGGAAGAATGGAGTTAAGATGAACCGGAGAACCCTGTCCGTGAGGGGGCGTCGAGAGGGGATGTCGAGAGGGGCGTCTTACAGGACTGGGCCTGTGAGAGGCTATTCTAAAGAGAGACTGAGGCACAGGAAGGGCTGTCTGTCTGGACGCTGGTGGGGGGGTGCAGTCCTGCGGTGGCTGCTTCGTGCCTTTGTCTTGAGACAGGAGGCTGGGTGGGGCGGGGCTGCCCTGACCCCCGACGGGGGGAGGGGGGAGCTGCGCTGCCGTCAGAGCCAGGGGTGAGGCCTGCAGTGTGGACTGGACCCCGCTGGTTCAGAGCTGGCTGCGGCCTGGCCGCTCTCCCGGGCACGGGGCTGAGTTCAGGGAGGGACACGAAGGTCGCTGGCTGGCAGGGCCCTCTGCTACTTTCTCAAAGTCCAGGCTTTGATTCCGGGGGCGCTCACACGACTTGGTGAATACACGAAAACTAACAGCAGGCTTCAAACGGTGAAGCCCCTCCATCTCCATCAGAAGTCTCACTGAGGGCGGAGAACAGACAGTTTTAAGTCTCCTCCTTCTCACCAGCTTAAAATGTAACTGATCATTTAAATGGTCTTTGTAAGGGACCAAAGTCTCCCCAGGGGACCCTCTTGGACAGTCAGGGTCCCTCCTTCCTCTGGCCACCAGGAGCCACTCCCACAGCTGTCCCCGGTGAATGGCATCGGGACAGAGGCCAGTGGGACGGCCCAGGGGCGCACGGCGCCTCTGCTGGCCAGGAAGGGAGGGCCCCCGAAGGCTCAGCTGGAGTCCGGAGTGAAGGCGGGGGGCCTTCTCCCCGTGGCGGGAGCGCCCAGGGTGGCTCCACTCGCTGCAGGTCTCACCGGCTGTATGCCCGTCTGTCCTGCCTGTGATCTCCACCTGGCACCTCGGCCCGGCAGAACCCCCGGACCACACTGTGGGCTCAGCCTCCCTGCTGCGGGGTCGGGTCCGGGGCTGAGACTGCGAGGGGCTCCTGTCACCGTCATTTCTCAACCGCACGGTCGGGAAGCTGACCCAGAGCGCAGGGTCTGGCCGACGCCCAGTTCTAACCTTTGCAAGGACGCCATCCTCGCAGTGCTTCCCATCTTCCATGTCGGAGCGCTTCTGCTTCCACGGAAGCCACGTGGGTCCCGCGTGGACAAGCAGATGCATTCTCACCTGGGAGACCCCACCCCAGACCTCGGCGTCACTGTCGTCGTTCCTTTGGTGGTGTCTCTCCCAGGAGGGACTCAAACTCTTCCCGGAGGAACTTTTAACAGACTGACCCCATGCTTTCCAGATATGCTCACTTTCCAGATATGCGGAACGGGGACCCCCACTCCACACACATGTGCAGCAGGGGTCTGCTCAGAGCCCCTCGGGCTGAGGGGGACGCAGCGCAGGCGGGCAACCGGCAACCTCGCTGTGCCGTCCACAGAGGAGACGGACAGGAGGGGCTGAGAAGGCTTCACTTACATGAAGAGGAGACTGCTGGCGTGGGGTCCTCCCTGTCAGGTGAGACCTGGCCAAGACCCCGAAAGAAGCCCGTCCTTAACGCTGACTCAGGATCATAAAATTTTCATCAGGAAAAGTTGGGAAAAACAGCACAAGTGAATATCCGAGTGAAAAATTAAATCTATTTTTAGTTTTTTCATGTAAAGTTGAGTAAATAAAAACCGTCTGCTTTTCTACATCTTTCAACAGTCTTCTTCGCTGTGGTAGGTCTCGCAAACCGTGAGTGGACACAGGCGACATGTGCCATTCCTCGGACCCGAGGCTCACGACGTGAGCATGGAGACGGCAGGCACGCCTCCCCGGAGCTCGTCGCAGGTTCTGAAAACGTCTCCTCATTCCCAGCAAACGCACTGTGTGCTAACAAAGGCCACTCGTTCACTATTTCTCGCAAACAAAAGAGATGAGGGCTGTCTACCACAGGCAAACTTACGGTTGACTCTGCCTGGAACAGACGCCCAGTTCTCCCCTCCAGACCCCGAAGCCGTCGGCACTGCGCCCCCAGAGCTGCAGAGGCAGAACCCACCCCCGGGCTCCCCGTCCCCGGGCTTCCCCAGGAGCAGTGCTGCTGCTGTTTTCAACGACGCTTTCAGAGTCGTGGTGCTCGGTCCTTGGAAACTGAACACCAGCACCGAGAAGGATGCGGGTGGGTGAAGGCGCTTCTGACTCGTCACTGAGCAGCAGGTGCCCACAGAGGAGCCAGGGCTGCCCTTGGTCCAAACGGCATCGTCAGTTGGTTCTAAACGATAACATAGGATCTGACACAAAGATTTGAACCTAAATCAAGGGTGCGCCTCAGCCAGCGTTGCTCGCTGGCTCCGAACAGGGGCAAGTGCAAATAATTAGGGTAGCCCTGTATTAAGTTGAACCACAATTAAAAATTACCAAAAACACTGAAAAAATGCCACGAAACTGAGTCACTGAAACCAAAACAATGCTGAGATCAAGAAGGAAAAAGCAGAATCTGCGCGACCACTCCTGGGCTCTCTTAGTGAGGTGCCAGGGAGCCTCCACTCCCGGTCGTGATGGTTTTATCTGAGGCTGTGCAACTGGGCAGGACCCTGCAGGCGCCTCCCTCCCATAGGCTCCGCCTGCCTCGCGTCTGCAGAAGAGCTGTAGTCTCCTAGGCATCCCCGCGTCCCAAAGAATATGATTAGTCAGAGAAGTGAGAAAACGCAGGAAAAAGGGAAAACAGCCAAGCAACACAAAATAATAAGAGATTTTGTTCAGCCATCAAACAAAGTCCAGGACCTTTAGTTCCTCCTCAGGGGCTACAGATGAGCCACGGCCTTGGAGCTGTTTTGCAGATGCTGGAACCCCCACCAGGTGGAAGAAGCTAACTGTGTGCTGCCCACAAGCACGTGGCCCCCAGACCACTGGGACCAGGTGATGCTGACTCCCCACGACCTCACCACCTGCCCAGCAGAAGCACGTCCACGAGCTGATCACGCACCACACAGCCCCTCCCTCGCCCTGTCTTTAAAAACTTTTCCCTGAAAGCCTTTGGGGAGTTCTGGCCTTTCGAGCGCCCAGACCCTTGCTTGGCACCGGCAGTGAACGCTGCACTTCCCTTCACCGCAAGCCGGGGTCAGCAGGGTGGCTTCACCGCGCGCGGGCAAGCGGACCTGAGTTTGGTTTGGTGACAGTTGTAATATTGATTTCCTGTCTCCTGGCTTGTTTTCCAAAGAGAAACAGCAAAACTGACTAAACAGAAAGCTGCTCACACGTGATACTGTAACTTGCAAGAAAGCTGAATAAAGCTCTTCCAACCAGAAAGCACTATATTTAGATGTTGAAAGTCATATTATTTCTATGAATATTCACGAAATTCCTATGCGGCAGGCACTATTATTATTTCTTCTTAGAAATGAATGAACAGAGGCTTGGAGAAGGGACGAGGACGGCCCAAGATCGAACAACCCACAGGGTCGGGGCAGGGACTGGCCAACCTCCCTTCTCTGCTGCTTTAGAATTTTCTAAAACTTAAAACAAAAGAATGTCATCACTGCAGAGCATCAGTAGGCTTTACAGGCTGGAGCACAAGAGGAGGAAAGGCTCCTGCACGGTCTTTGGCGGTGAGCCCACAGTAGCTTCCGCGGCACCAGCTCCCTGACCCTGAAACCCACTGCAGCTGCGGGCTGGACGTCGCTGCCCTGATCACTGCCTCCGCGGCAGCCGAATGCTCGTGGTGCTTTCCTTTTGTTCGCTGAGCCACATGTGAGCAAGGGAACTACAAGCGTTAATTCTGCTTTTAAACACTTGTCAAAACGCCTCGTGGAGACTCACCAGGAGGCGCCGGAGCCTCACATGTTATAAATTCTGAATAAGCTGTGCGGGGGCCTGTCTAGGCGGCCACGCGGGGGCCACGTGGGCTGCGCACTTGCTTTCCTGCCACGTCTGCTGCTCGATGGCTTTAATTCATTAGCCTCTTATGTAACTGTTTTGATGCTGGAACGTCCATTCTCATGACTTTAATTTGAAAAGCATTTTATAGTCTAGGGTTTGCGTTCCACAGCAGCGCCGGGCCGGGGACTCACTGCTTGGTGTCCTGACAGTCCCGGTCTGCTCACGAGTTGGGCCGAGGGGAGGGCTTGCTGCCGTGTTAGAGCACGTCTGTGGCTCCCCTGTGGGCACGGCTCCCTCTGCCATCTGGGTAACATGCTCTGTAAAAAGGCCTGGGGACCCTCACTGGGTCCAGTCTGGGGCCCTGCTGCCCCCGCCTCCATGCCCCTCTCTGCTGAGAAACCCTCTACTGTCCTGATGTGGGTGAGGGGTGTCACCGGGAATCTGCGTTCTTTAGTCAAGTGTCTGAGGGATAACGGAGCGCACGTTTGGGGCGGGGCTGTGACGAAGGATGCAGTGGTGGATGACGACTTGACCTGAGAGCTTCACTGTCACTGAAGATCATGTGCCCCAGTGCACCGTGAGGCCAAACAAACCCAAACGTCAGAGTTTGGAGCAGAGAAAGGTCTACTGCCGGGCCGAGCAAGGGGACGGGGTGGCTGCGCCCAAGGAAACCCCCAACTCCCCGAAGGGCTTCAGCAAAGCTTATTTAAAGGCAGGTAAGGGTGGGGGCCGCAGGTGCGTGATCAGCCCAGGCAGGTTCTCTGGTTGATGTCGAGGTCACAGGGCGTCGACACTCCCCAGCCCCGGGGGCCAGGAGGTCTGGGGGCCCCACGCTCTCCATCATCCGTAGTTCGTTCCTTCCCTTTGGTGGTGGTTTGAGCATCTGAAAGACTCAGGAAATCTGTGGGAGATACTGTGATCCAGTGCTTCAGAGAGGAGCTGCAGCAGAGGACGTGGGGGTGTCTGACCCTGGAAGTCCCCCCTGGGCCCTTCTTGATGACATTACCTAGTTAGGTTTTAAAGAGAAAAACAAGAACAATTTATCTGCCTGTCTCGAGCAGTCAGATGCGAGAGCTGAGCCGCGGCCGGGTTCCCGCCCCGTCTGCACGCACGCAGGCTCTGCCCTGGGCGGTGCTGCCCGCCTTCCTCACACATGTCTTCCCCCAGCATCACGGAGGCTCCCCAGCCCGTGGCTTCCTGACGTCTCCCGAGGCCCAAGGGCTGACCTCTGTGGTGGCCACTGTGACGGGAGGGACAGGGCAGGAAAGGCTTCCTAAATCCTGACCCTGACCTCTGACCTCACCTGTCTGAATCTGCAATGCTTCCTCTTTAAGTGACCTTTACCCTGCCCACCCTGGGGGGTGGCCACAGGGAGATCAGAGGAAGGCGAGGAGGAGGCAGGGGTGCTGAGCGGAGGCGGCCATCTGGCCGGCAGCCCCGCTTCGTCACGGCCCCTCTCTGGAAGGTCCGAGGACACGCAGGTGGCTCCGGGTTCCTTGCTGGCCTCTGGAAACGGGTTCTTCCCGAGGCGTCATTGTCTCTTGCGTTTCTTGAATTGTTAACGTGCTCCTTCCGCCGCCTGCGAGACGCAGAAGCCCGTGAGTGAGGAGACCGCTGGGCCGCTCCCTGATCAGGAAAGTTCTGACGTTGGAAAGTCAAACTCCTGGCTGCTCAGGCAGACGAGTCTTCATTTCCCCTCCTGGTTCGTAATCTCTGTCCTTCTGTCTTTGGGTTAATTTGCTGGGTTTTCCCCCTGACCTGGGGGGCTGGAAGCTTAGGTCCTTTGTTACAGATTTTCCTCTTATTAAACATACGCCCTTCAAGCCACAGCGTTTTCTGTGAGCGCCGCTCAGCCGCAGCCCGCAGGTTTGCTGTGCCTGCCTTTTATCACCTTTCCTCTCAAAACGTTTTCTGGTTTCCACTGTGCTTCTTACAAACGGCAGAAGTGGGCGTGCACGTGCTCTCGCTCCCGCTGCTGAGCAGCCGTGAGCGTGCCCTGCGCCGGAACAGGCCGCGCCAGCCTGCTCGCTGCTTTGTTTCCGTTTCATTGGTCAAGACATGATTCGTGGCCCAGCCCGTTCTGTTAAATGTTCCTCGATCATCTGAAAACAAGGAGTTTTACGTCAATGCCGGTCTGTTGTTCTTTGTATGTCACAGTTGCGTCTTGTAAATTTATTTTCACATAAAAAAAAACCAGTTCATTCTACCAGCCTCTGACAGAGATGTGGCAAAATCTTCAACTTGGCTTGTGGGATTTCTTTTCCCTTTTTTTCTCATCCACATTTAACCATCTTATTAGGTACACGTGGAAGCATGGGCGTCACCTCTCGCTGTTTCCTCTGTGAGATGCCCCGCGTCTTCAGCAGCGTTTAGCAGCACCTTGGCCTGTATTAAGTCAGCGCTCGTGCCGAGGCAGCCGCCCCCGCGGCCTCTTGGAGAACGTTCTCAGGGCTCCCGTTTTATATCCATCTATTTTCAACCTCTCTGACTCCTTTTATTTAAAACGCACCTCTTGCAAATGACATAATGTGGGGCACTTCATTTAGGATACGGGTAAGCTTTGTATTTTAATTGGCTCGTTCAGGTTTCCGTATTCAACGTCGCTGCCGACAGAACCGCGATTAAGGCTCCCTCCCATCTTCCCGCTCGATTACATCTGCATCATCTGGTTTCGATTCTTCCGTATTTCTTGTTTGATCTCTGATGAAGCAGTGTTTTTGTCGGTTTTCCTCTTTTATTTTTTAAGCTAATATTCTTTTATGACTATTTGAGCGATTACCCTAGAGGTCACAGTCTGCATTCTTGAGTAGTTCATGTTTAAATGCGTACTTTTAACAGTTCCTTGGAAATGAAGGCGCTTCCGACAGTCCATTGCACTTAACTACATGGATGTTGTAAGATTTTATGTGTGTATCTTGTAAAACTCACACTACACTGTTACCGTTGTTTGAAACAGTTAACATTTCTTTTTCACATTTACACCTTGTGGAAGTCTTCGTTTCTGCCTGAATGTCCGTACTGACCTCTGCGACCATTTTGCAGGGTTTTTTCCCGACTTGAAGAGCTTCCTTTGCTATTTTCCCCTAAAGCAGTTTCATGGCAGGACATGTTTGACTCAAACATCTTTATTTCATCTTGCACCCTTACAGCTGTAAGTGGCGTAAATCTGTGCAGCAGGTCGCACGTATTTGAAGTGCTGTTTGCTGAGTGATGATATATGTGCACGCACACGAGGACGGCGCCGCCGTCAGGACGCTGCGTGTCCCATCAGCCCAGCGTCCCCTGGCCCTGGCCCCCGCCCCCAGCGCCTCAGCTCTGGGCCACCACGGGTGGGGTTTCCGTCACCGTGGATGGAGCAGTGTCCGTTTTCCAGTTTCCTGCAGATGGAGCCTCATGGCGCGTCCTCCTTCTCGCTTTGCATCCGTGCAGCGCAGGGACCAGCGGCGCGCCCTTTTCACAGCTGGGTGGGGTTCCGTTTCACAAGCACAGTGCGATTTTGTTTGTCCATCACCTGTCGATAGACATTTAGATTATTTCCATTTTTTTTTTCCTGCTGTTACAAATAAAAGGTGCTAAAGCATCTGAGCCCCCAGAATTTGTGTTTCCAGTGTAGTAATTCTGAGTAGAATGACAGGGCCGTATGCCAGGTGTGTGTTTAGTACATGATGAACTTGCCTGAGTGTTTTCCAGAGGGCTTTTCCTCTCCCTCCAGGAGTGAGTGCAGTTCAAGGTCCCACCCAGCCTGCCAGCACCCGGTACGGTCACGCCGTCACGTGTCGCCCAGTATGGTCACGCCGTCGCGTGTCACGCGTGACTGCTGATGAGCAGCGTGTCTCTTTCTGGCTTTGACTTGCTTCTTCCTGGTGCTGTTGGGGCCCTTTTATCTGTGTCATTTCCAGCTGAGCGTTCTCCTGCTGTGACCGAAACGCCCCGTCAGCTCTCTGCCCGCTTCCAGATGGAATTACCTGCAGCTTCCATTGCATCGTAAGCTATTTGTAGACTCTGAACAAACGACTTCTGTCAGGTGTTTGTTTTCCAAGATTTTCCCTCAGTCTGGTAAAGTCACTATTGATGTCTTTTGAAAGATGAAAGTTCTTGATTTTGACTGTTTCGTCTGCATATAACTTATGTTTGTTTAGGTCTTAAATGTCTTCTTTAGGAAAACCAACAAAAGCTCCCTGGCCCTTTCTCCCGTATGTTTTTCTATAAATACATTCATAGGTAAGTCTCTGTACCAGCAGCAGAACACATTTTTCTCAGGTTGAAATAGTCACCAAGATAGATGATATTCTGGACCATAAAGCTAACCCTAAAAATAGTAAAATAATAGACAACATACAAAGTATATTCTCAGAGCAGAATCAAATTAGCTGGGAAACAAAAACAAAAACTGTATTTGGAAAATACCTTGATAAGTAGAGACTAAGTTGTGCTCTCCTGTATCACCTGCAGGTCGGAAGAGACGTCTCACAGTGCATTTACAATGCATTAGGCTAAGTGAGAACACGACGGGTCAAAGTCTGCAGGATGGAGGTGAGGCAGAGGTTAGACGGGAATCTGGAGCATTAAATGCTTGTGTTTAGATTCAGTGCTATTACAAACGGCTCTGTGCCCATAAGGTAGACAACTTATAGAAAAATCAAATGCATTTCTATGTACATGATGAACACTTAGAATTTGAATTTTAAAAATAACATTTACAATAGCACTGAAACAGAGCACTTAGGTATACATGCAACGAAATAAGTGAAGACTCCGTATGCAGGAGGCTACAAAGCATGGACGAAAGGAGTAAAAGGGATCTCAATAAATGGAGAAATACATTATTTTGTGGGTGGAAAAGTTCAGTATAATTCACAATTAATTATAGACTTAAATGTAGAATGAAAACCTATAAAATGCCTAGAGGAGAACATTTTAAAAATCTGCAAAGCTTTGGTTTTGGTGATGAGTTTACAGATACAATTCCAAAAGCATGAGTTGTAGCAAAAAACTGCTAAATTTGACTCAGTCAAAATTTAAAACTTCTGCTTTGCAAAGTGAAAAGACAAGTCACAGACTTGGAGAAGCTACTCATGAGTTACGTATTTAGTGAAGGACTTGCGTCCAGAATTCTCTCTCTCTCTCTCCCCGTCTCAGGAGAAGTATCACTCACATTATTATTATTTTTTTAAGTGACAATACCAAATGCCGGTCTTGACGTGGGGCCACAGAGCTCTCCTTCGCGGGCAGCACCGCCAGATTAGTGGCGCCACCTTGGATGACAGTTGGCTGTTTCTTATAAAAATAAGCACTTGCCTAGATTTTTTCCTAAATTTTTACCTAAGTCAGTGGAAAACTTGTGTTGCTACAAAAATGTGTTTATAAACATTTATATCAACTTTATTTACAACATAAATTGGAAATAGCCAAGTTGTCCTTTAACAGAAAACGGGTAAACAAGCCACGTCTGTTCGCACGGTGGAAACAGGAGTGAGCGAAGGACTCCCGCAGAGCGTGGTGAAGCCCAGCTCCATCCTGGTGAGTGAAGGAAGCCAGGCTCCCAAAGCCACATATTCTATTTTTCCATTTATATGACATCCTGGAAAAGGCAAAGACACTGGGGTGGAAGGAAGATCCGTGGCTTCTCAGAGTTTGGGAAGGGATTCAGTCCAAACAGACCACACGGCGAAGTGACTAGAGTCATGGAGTTGTTTGTGTGGTGCCAGGTGGTGGACAGAGGACTCTGGGTGTTTGTCAAACAGCACAGGGGAAATGCATTGCATGCAGAGCAGGAAAGCCACCGGCCAGGACTCCAGAGGGTCCCAGGTGAAATGCAGACGGTGGCAAACGAATGTAACTGTGTTCCAAGCGACAACACAGCTCAGACATCTGGCTCCAGACGAGAAGAGAGGCTGGGAAGAGACGCGGCAAATGCCCCGAGGACGACGGGAGGGACCGTCAGGTCAGCCACTTGGTGGCGCCAGCGTTCCTCAAACGAGACCGTAGCAAGAGGTTTCCACGGAACGACCTGTTAGAGCAAAGGTAGACTGGCCACTTGACAACACGAGTGGGGAAATTTTACTAAAATTGCTGAATGCAGTGCTGGAGCCTGTCTATCGATCAAGAGTCTATGAGTCATAAAATGGGAAATGCACAGGAGCTGGGTCCTCAGGGCTCCTCCTTGGATCCCGTAAAATGGCGCTGTACGAGGGGTTTCCGCTGCGTCCTGGTCATTGCTTTGTTTTTCTCAGAGCTGATTGGAACTCTCACTTGTCAGAGATCTGTGGCCTGGACAGTAGGGACAGAAAACACATAAATAAATGCAGCTATGTCAGTTCCCATCGTAGAAAACAAATCAGTCTCCCCGCTGTCGCTGGGGTTGTCGAGAGCGCTCTCACTAAAACCTGCGCCTCGGACACCTTGCCCCTCCCTGGCCAGAGCCGCCCAGCTATGTGGCGTCCAAGCCGTCCACAGCGCCAGGCACGCTGAGGTTTCCTCCGCGCAGACTGCTCGCGCTCGTGACCAAGCCCACACCCTCCGGCGACCGTAAACCCCCTTACTTCAGGCGGATAAAGAAAAGTACTTCAAAAGTTTCACACATCGTACTCAGTCTCACAGCCGAAGGATTCAGCTGCCTTTGCTCCGTATGCTTTGAAGACTTAGAACCTGGAGATTCTGTCTTTCCTAAGAGTGAAAGGAAAGAGCAGGCCTCGGGATCATGTTGGAAGGGGCCCTATCAGCTGCTTAGGACTACCGGCAGAGCGGGGCAGCTCCAGGGTACAGGCCCCCGGGGCTGGGTCTCCCAGGTGAAAACCCACAAAGTCTTAGCCTAAATCACCGGGTCCGCCTTCCCATCAGGAAATTTTACAGCAAGGGCTGTCAGCAACACGCCAGGACGGATGGTTTCAGGGGGAAGACAGCCAGCCCCACGGCCTTCAGATGAAGAGCAGACTTGTGAGAAGCGGGTAGTTTCCGATCAAGACCCAGATGACTGGATCTAGAAATTGCCACGCTTTAATCTGCATGCTTTTAGTCTCTGTTTTCTGGGAATTTTTATTACTTTTTGCATGCATAAGGTTCTGTATTCTTAACAGACACTTGTCAACTATTAAGGAACTATGTTCCTTCCTGGCTGAAATACGGATTATTATGTGAACGGCATTATACATATATATGCCTATTGCATACAAAAACAGTACTTTTCTCTTTTCTGTCTTTCTGAAAAGTCTTCTCCAGAAAGAGGCATGTCCTGGTAGTGTGGGCGTGCGCCCCTTGGCATTTGTGTGTGGTGGGGGAGGGGTGGAGAAGACAAGGCTTTGAAAGGTTATGTAACTTGTTCAAGGTCACACAATAAGTTTAAGAACTGGAATTAATACCTTTTGAAGATTTGATAAAAGTGGGGAATGGTAAAAAAACTGACTTAACCTCATATAAAACTCAAATCTCCATAAAAATGTATTAAATAGACCTTACTTACTAGGTTTTATCCAGGAAATTCCAGTAGATCCAAAACTACTGAAATTACATGGACTAATTTCTCTTTCTTGTAACTAAATATTTTAATAACAATACTGAGATATAATGTGTGTGCCACCCCAGTGCTTTTCGTATATCCTCAGCATTATGCGCCCATAACCATCATGTAATTTTGGAACATTTTATTCTAACAGAAGCTGAGACCCATTAGTAGTCACTCTCTACTGCCCCTCTCCCACCCCCACCCCCCGCCCCCGGCCCTAGGCAGCCACTAACCCGCTTTGTGTCGCTACAGATTTGTCTGTTCTGAGCAGTTCATATAAATGCAATCTTACAGCGTACGGTCTGTAACATCACGTGTAACATCCTCAAGGTTCACCCAAGTTGTGGCTTGTGTCAGCACTGCATTTCTCTTAAGTGGACTGATTCAAAAAAAAAAATCTGTCAAAGCTCTGCATTTTCCCTAAGTGTCTCTTTAACTGAGTTCATGAAACTTTTGAAACACTTTTTAAGAAAAGCTTCAAGTTTCTATTATCAGAAAGTAATACACCACATTTGAAAAGAATCTGTCCACAAACTAATTTCTTTGAAGAGCTCAGCTGTTAGAAGGGGAGACTCCTTGCCCAAGGAGAAGCGAAATTAGGGTGAAGAGACATTTATTCTTACTATGTTTAAACTGCATTTCACGACGGAAAAAACTTGACGCATTGATCAGGAACCTCGGTTCCTGGCCGTGCATAACACGGCAGAAACTCCAGCCACAGATTATTTTGAAGAGGATACGTGATTGTGCTCATTAAATATGTACACAGGAACCAACTTTTATTTTAGAAGACAAACTGAAATATTTAAATATATGCACAGCATACAAATTACAGTTTCACAGGGAGGAAAACAAATTTTCCAGAAGGGGACTGAGAGGGGAAGGGGTTAAGGTGAGGCGGCAGGTCTTCTGGTCTCCCTCCCTCCCCTGCGAGCCCACTTCTCAGTCCAGCCACCATATTCTTGAAACAAACGAGAATGTATCAAGTTCACCTCCAAATGGGCTAATGCGTTTCCCAGACCTCTTTCCACTCAGTCTAAATATAGAAACCGGGGAGTGTGCAGAACGCTCTGACGCACATCAGAAAGTGCTGGTCTCATCTTGCATTCACTCTGAAGTCTTGGAAAAGTTGCTGTAGTTCTCTGACCCTCAGGCTCCTCATTTACCAAATACAGGCAAAAACCTAGGACTTCCTGCCTTGTTACCATGACGAATGAATCCGGTGAGGCCCCCGTCCAGGGCCTGGCTCGCTGGGGCTCCTCCATGAATGCCACTTGAAGCAGAGCCCCAGGGTTCTTTCGGGAGAAAAGCAGTCTAAGAGCAGGAGATTGTGAGCAACTTACCTGCAACATCTGCAGAAGGCAGAGGGCACGCAGGGGCCAGCCCCACCCCCCCCCGGCTGAGCCTCGCTTCCTGCTTGGGGCCCAGCCCCAGCCGTGCTCCGTGGCGTTAACGGCGCGCCCTCCTTTGTCCCCTCACCTCCTGAAAACGGCTGTTTCAAGACTAAAAATCCCACAATTTAGGCAGTTTCTTCATTTTCCATTGCTACAATGTGATGCTTTTGGGCCTATACTAAGAAGTTATTTTGAAAATGAAGATTAAATGTTTTCCTTAAAATAAAAGAAGGGCCTCCCCTGGAGGCTGAGGGACACAGCAGACAAGGGCCCCTCTCCTGTCCTAGAGGCTTTATGTTCCTTATGCTTGACAGGAATGCCCGGTTCTCAGCCTTCAGATAGGCCCTGGCTGTCCTGCCAAAGGCCACTGTCCTGGAAGGACTTCACCACGTCCTGGTCAGACTCTGTTTCTTTAATAGACTTTTTTTCCCCTAATGGAGGCACTGGGGATTGAACCCAGGACCTCGTGCATGCTAAGCACGCGCTCTACCGCTGAGCTCTACCCACCCCCGTCAGACTTTTCAGTGTGGCCGACTGACAGGCGTGGGGCCACCTTCACTGGGGCTGGCATTCGCATTTCCTTCATGTCTGATGACACTAGGCTTCTTCTCCTTGTTGATTTTTCCATCCAAATATCTCCTTTGGTGACAGAGCGCAGACAGGACAGCAGCTTGCTGCAAAGTTGTTCTTGGCTTTGCAGACGCAGCGGGGCCGCTTGCTTTGGCCGGGCGCGGCGGTTTCCCCCGGCTCTGGGCCTCTCCTGGTAGTCCTGTGCCTAGGACAAAGGCTGCCTAGGAAGGGGTCTGTGCAGAAGTGCTCTCTAAAGTCAGGCTGCTACATACTGCTCCCTTCAGGCAGGGTGAGGCCAGGGACCTCTTGTTGCAGCGTTAGCACCGGCAGGGACTGCGCTTCAAGCGACAAAGTACAAAGAAGCCACAAGGGGTTAAAACAGCCACATGCATGTGCAGCGGGGGTGGGTCATCAACAGCGAGACTCCGAAGACAGAAGCCCAGCTGCCTCTCTGAGGTGTCCGGGGCCAAGGCAGGGCACGGAGCGCACCCCCCACGCAGCCTCCCTGCTCTCCGGCCTGCCCCTGGTCGGCAAGAGCGTGCGGAAAGCCGTTCAGGTTGCAATACAACTGAGCGGTTACAAACAGCACACGGTCACTGACGGTAACAGGGTCCTGCTTGGTTATAGCAGCGCTGTTACAGATGATGTTGTGCGTTCAATTTCAGTTTCTGATTGTCCGTTGCTGGCCTGTAGATTACAGCTTTCTTTATACATTTATCTTGTATCCATCAATCTTTTCTAGTTACCATCTGCACCTGAAATTTTCTTTGTAGGGAGGTTTTGAAATGCAAGTTTAATTTCTGTGGTATTAATTATCTATTTTATCTATTACCTATTCCTTACTGAGTAAGCTTTGGTAATACAGCTCTTTCTGGAGGCATTTTTTAAATTTCATTGATTTGTTGGACGTATCGGCATAAAGTTGGTTATAATAGTCTCTTTTTATGTATTTAATATCTGTAGAATCAGTGCTCCTTTTTGCCTCTGCTTTTCCCAGTGTTGGTAAACTGTGTCTTTCCTCCTTGTTTCCTGTTCAGCCCGGCTGGAGGTTTTTCAGTTGTACTGAATTCTCAATGAACCAGGTTTTTGTTTCATTCTCCTATTGTTTGTTTTCTGTTCCACTGATTTCCACTCCGATCTGTGATATTTGCCTTCTTCAGCTTATTTTGTTTCATTGGCTTTTCTGTTTCTAGATTCTTACCTGGAAGCCGAGGCCATTGATCTTAGATTTTTCTTTCCTTCTAATATCAGCACTGGGTGCCCTATGTTCCCCCCCATCACTGCAGCTGGCAGATTTGGACACGTTGTGCTGTCGTCCGGTTAAAACCATTTTCTATGTAATACTTGATTTATTCTTTAACATATAGATTATTTAGAAATATGTGTACTCGTTTTCAAGTATTTGGGGATTTTTCTAGCTATCTTTCTGATGTTACTTTTCTGCTGTTAATACCTCGGTTAATACAGTTTTTTTTTAATTTTTCCTTCGGAGAACAAACTTACATGAGCTGAATGGTCTCAAATTCACCGAGACTTGACTCATTGCCCAGAACACGGTCCACCTTGGTGAGTGTTCCTGGTGCGAGTGGGCGGAGTCTGACGTGCCGCTGGGGGGTGGCGTGTTCCACGAAGGCGTGTCAGGTGGCCCCGGTGTCCTCTCCTGTCTCATTTCCTGTCTGCTTGTTCTACCAACTAGAGTTGGGAACCGAAGTGTCTGACTGTAGCTGGGGGCCCATTTCTCCTTTCAGTCCAAGTGTTTCTTGCTGTATTTGGAAGCTCTGTTATTAGATACCTAGACATTTGGGACTTTCGTGTCCTGTTGTTGAGCTGATACCTTCGTCATGAAATACGCCTCACCCCTGAGAGCGCTCTGCTCTGGAATCTGCTTGTGTTTGCTGTCAGTGCAGCCGCCTCAGCCTTCTTTTGATTCGTATCAGCCCGGCTTGTACTTTTAATCTTTGTGTCATTGTCTTTAAAGTGGATTTCCTGTAGGCAGCAGATAGTTGGATGTAGATTTTTAAATTTATCTAATCTGGCAAACTTTGCGTTTTAATAGGTGCGTTTTAACCACTTAAACTTAATTTACTATGACTGTTGAAGGACTGAGCTTAAATCTACCATCTTACTATTTATTTTTCCTGTGTCCCATTTGTTCTTGGTTTCCTTTTTCATTTCTGGTTCTTTGTTGTGTCATTTTATGGTTGAGTGGGGTTTACGTCATCTGTCTGTAACTCACACAGCCCACCTGTGGTTGATTACCACTTTGGGTACAGAGAAAGGACCTTCAACGTTACCCTTCCTGGACGCTTTTCCAGACTCTGTGCAATTATTACTATATATTTTACTTGTAAACATTGAAAACCCCCACAATAAATTATTATTTTTGCTTTAGATATTTTTGTAATGAACTAGGGTTACTGAGCTCCGCTCTGGAAACAGCTGGATCATTTTGGGTTTTGCTTTTAGCCTTTGCCGGAGGAGTGGGTCCGGAGGGCCTTTGATCCAGAGCTATTAAGCCCTGCTGATGAGACAAGCCCCCAGGAAGGCTGCACCCCGTGCTCCACCTGCTCCTCGGGCTCCCCTGGGTCACGTGTCCACGCCCTGCATGGACCCTTCCTCCAGGCAGGGAGATCTGGGAACCGACAGAGCTCCCTCCCGTTGTTCTCTGTCTCCGTGGGACTCTGCTCCTTTGTGGCCTGACTTTCAGGGTTTTAAACACCATAGTTTCATGTGTTAAAATCAAACACAAAGAGGCCAAACTTGAAAGCTCCCTGAGCAGACAAAGCCCTCGCTCACACCCTAAAGCTGAATCTAGCTTGTTCTCCAAGACAGGCGAGTCAGCTTGACCTGAGCCACTTCTTATAAACCCTAAGGGAGACTTTGATAGTTACCCAAATCGATACGGGTCACCACTAACCAACTCCTTTTATTTAAGAAAAATCCATTGTCGTAACCGATCATTGCGAAGAATGAACAGTCACTGCCTTCAAGCCACAGAAGCTGGTTTACAGGATGTGCCTCTGACCCTCGTTCTGTGCTCTGGTTTGCGTGTCCCCAGTCTGCAGGCTGTCTTTTTTGCTGCACAGTAAACCTTTACTGATCACTGCTGCAGGGAGTCATTGGTTTTATTTCTGTCTTTTATGGACTTTTGACACATACACTTTGTGACTTTCTCTTTAATTGGGTGTCTTGGCCTGAGATGGTCACCCCGGGCCCGGCCCTGGTCTCCTCTGTCCCCTCTGTGCACACGTCCTGCTTTCTGGCCCAGCGAGATACTCCAGACTCATCTGGTCCCTCTCCTTCCTCACCGGGACCCCCTCTTCTCTCTGGGAAGCCCGGACTCCCTCACGGTGGGCGGTGTGAGAAGCCAGGACCGAGGTGGGGAGCGCCTTCATTTTCTTGTTGAGGTGGGGCTGGCTTACAGTGTTGTTCAGGAAGGTGGGGGCATGAGAGGAGGGCTGTGTCCCAGGTCTCCCGGGCCCCGGACAAGCCCTGCCAAGTGAGGGTCCTTGGCTTCACGCAGGAGAGAGCTCGAGAGTGAGCCACAGTGGAGTGAAGCAAGTTTATTCAGGGAGACACACCATCCACAGACAGAGTGCAGGACGTCTCAGAAGGTGAGAGGCCACGGGGTTGTCAGTTTTTACGGTCTGGGTAACCTCATGTGCTAACAAGTGGGAGGATTATCCCAAATACTTTGGGGAAGAGTCAGGGATTCCCAGAAATTGGGCCAGGACCAGTTTGGCCTTTTCCGGTCAGCCTGGGAACTGTCATGGCGCCTGCGGTTGTGTCACTTAACAGCTGGTGTGTTGCAGTGAGCGTGTGACGAGGCTGGGGGTGCTGGGAGTTGGATCTGCCGCCAGGCTGGGCTCTGCAGGCTCTAACCAGTTTATGTCGCATCCCCAATGGTGTGTCATTCTTTTGATGGTTGCCCTGCCCCCTCCTTCCTGACTCAATATGGTATTAGTTTCAGGTGTACAACATGGTGATTCAGATGGGACCTTCCTCATTCAGACTGGGTTCTGGAGCCAAAGACGCTGAAGGACCTGCAGCCAGTGGCCTTGGCGACCCTGCCTCCCTGTGGCTGACCGAGCCTGTCCCCAGGGAGAGTGGAGCCCTGGTCTCCACAGGCCACCCCAGCACCCCTTGGTGGCAGAGCTCGGTGCCAAGCCTCCCAGCACCATAGGCGCTGGGGTGGGCACACTCCTTGACCTCCTTCACCCCAGACTAGCTGGACCCTCTTTGGGCCACCATCCACCCTACATGGAGGTCCTGACCACAAGCATAGCCGTCCCCACATGTGGACGCCTGGGGGCCCTCCTCAACCTGCTGGAGGCTGGCGGGGCCCTCCTCAACCTGCTGGGGGCCAGCACCACCCTGGCGGCCCCTTCTAGGAGACTCCCTGTCCAGTGAGCTCGCTGTCCTCTCCAGGCTGTCGCAGCTCCTGTTCACAGCAGAGGACGCAGGACCATCAGTGCTCAGGCACTCAGGGCTGCCAGTTTTGCTCCGCAGACCTAGAGTTGATTCCAAGAGACTGGGCTGCCACTGGGATCTTCTGCCAGGAAGTTGCCTAGAGCAGCTGTACTGAGGACCAGCCCCACCAGGGACGGATCAGCCCGAAACCCACGGCCCTGGGATGCCTGGGAGATGGCACCTTCTACAGAGGACGCTTTGCCGTGAAATGTGGGACTTCCAGGTGGCCTCGAGCTTGGGCAAGGGGGTACCTTGACTTTGTAGCGGACGTGTTAGAATCTGTGTCTGCTGAGGGAACTGAGGGCTGAGAAGCCCAGCTCCTTTGGGGGAATTTCAACCCCATTGCTTTCTACAGTCTTTCCGGGAGGACTTTGCTGAGCGGTGAGCAGAGGGGAACTCAGGGAGGGGTCCTCTCCCAGGAAGTTCACCTTGTCTGTCCTTCTCCACATGACCGACTTGGAAAACCCAGCCCTGGGGCTGGGAGTAGAAGAGATCAGAGGACACAGGGACAGACCCACACCAGCCTCCGAGGACAACATAGAGGGCCCAGGACAGGGTAGGTATGGAGACCTTCACTGAGCTGCGCTGTGGAGAGGCCTGCGTTATTAACCTGAGGCTGACCCGTGTCGTGGCTTGACTCTCCGTATGTTCCTTTTAAGATGAACGTGCCTTACTTCACTTTTGATGTGCTTCAGGAATCTGACTCAAAGCATCTCTAGGCATCACACTCTCCCCAGATCCCTCAGGGGCCGCCCGGCTTCAGCAGACACAGAACACGAAAGTCCTAGTTTGGCTGCCATGCAGCAACTGTCACTCTGTCCCTTATCACTTACCTCCCGGGAATTCCCTACTGACGCGTCTCCATCCAGACCACCGGCTCTGACACGGGGTCTGATCTCGCCTCTTCTTCCCCCACCCTGACCGTCCCTCGACACCCTCACCAGCTGTCAGGGCTTCACACCTGCTCCTGGCCCAGCTCCTGGGCACCCTCCCCCTGGGCTTTTCTTCGGGATGCCCCCCCCCACCCCTAGTGAGGAGTGAGCAGGACCCCTCTTGGGAAAGGTTGGTGCTTCCTTCCAGACTGTGGGGCGGGTGGAGAGCTCCTCTCAGGTGAGCAGAAGATGCAGTCAGGGGCAAGCCAGGGAAAAGCTCTGCTTCACGATCTAATGGAAACTGGGGCAGAAGAAAGCATCTCATAAAATTGAGTTTTTATGGTATTTGGAAAAATTCATGCTTGAGCCAACCAAATCAGAAATGGCTTTTTTTGGGGCCAAAGTGTCCATATGTTTTCAAAGGCACGAGTGAAGCAGAAGCACAGAGACATTAATTTTGCTAAAAGTGGGGCAAAGCCACACTTTCCCCTGGAAAAGCCCCGGAGCCGGGAGAGGGAGCTGGCTGCGCCATTTGGGTTACACGGAGGAAAAGCTGCCATTTGGACGAGAGCTCGAGCCGGCGTCCGAGCACCAGCAGCCTCGCGTCCCCCAGAGGAGCCCGGCTCCCGCCAGCCCTCCGCCCTCACTGTGGGGTGTTCTCGGGCTCAAGCTGGCGGGAGGACGCACTATAAAGGCAAGTCGGACACAAATGGGTGTATCGTCAAGTAGGCAGCTCAGGCCGCTGAGGTTTTAGAAAGAGTTGGATGACTTTGTGCCTCTGGAGTCTGTTTGGACCATTGTGAAGGCATGTGCATCGGAGTAACACTCCTTGCTGAGAGCCAACAGCAGACTTGTCTTTGCAGAAGTCTGAGCCCTGGAAGGGCCGATGGTGACCCTGGGGGGACGCCCTACTTACTGTCCTCCTCGGGAGCCACCCCGAGGAGACCCGCAGTAGGATCTGGGCATGCTGGCAGGGGTCGGTCTCCCTCCTTGCGCCCCAGGTCAAGAGGCCTTTGCAAAGGGCCTTTGTGAATGTGTTTCTGAATTAAGCCGTTCTTTCGCCTGCAGACCTAATTTTCATGGTGAAATCCAAAACACACTGGCATTTGGTGGGGAGTCTGCATTTCATAAATCCCCCAAGCTTTTCAGATGGTAACGAGAGGCTACAGGATGTTTGTGCTGAGCGAGGCCTGCTGTGTCCGGCCGGAGCTGAGCACACACCGCCGGCACGTGTTACAAACTTCCACCCCTCAGTCAGCCCAGGGTAAGGAGGGGCTGGCCTGGGGCCACCCTCATCACTAGGGCAGGACCCCATGTCTATACAGTAAACATTTACCAAGTGGGAAGTCTTGGACTTGAACTCCTGCTATGTGCTCGGTGTTGTCCCCAGAGCTGCAGGTCACGCTGTGAAACAACAGGGTGCCTCCCTGCCAGGAGCTCATGCCTGCTGCCCCGTGTGGAACAAGGGGGGAGAGTTCCTTAAGAGTCCTGTGTCGTCAAGACGTTCTACACTGAGACTTTAGGAATCTTCGCGTGGCAAGCAGAGTGTACTCGTTGCAGATGAAGAAAGTAAGACCTGGGAGGTAGACTCACTCCTGCAAAGGACTGACCTGAAGCTGGTGAGGGACAGTCCTTGTCATGGCATGCTTGGCTATGGGGACTTCCAAGTAGTGGCGGATACACTTCACATCACAGGCCGGCACACAGATAGCCAACACACAAGTTCACAAAGCACCGTTTTCTCTAACTTTGTGCAATGCAATCTGATACTTTTCTTTTTTCTCCCCTTCCCTTGCCTCCTCTACCTCATCCCCTCCTCTCTTATAATAAATTTTGCTTTTTTTTTTTAACGAAAAGTGTATTTCACTGTCCACTACGTTGATCTAATGATCTATTAATGGATCAAACTCCAGTCTGAAAAGTAATCCTCACAACCTGAGAAGAATTCTTGTTCTTACTCCAGGAAAGTGCTACAAGAATACGCAAAGCCGTGGTTCCAACAAGGGCAGAAAGTAGAACTGTCCCGAGTGCTCATCAGAGACCATATGTCAGGAAAGGACAGGCACCAAATGGAGTATTGAATAAACATCCGCGAAAGCGTCCCGCCTGCAGCTGTGCCCGCCGCCTTAGGTCGTTCTCAGAAACCCAGCAAGTGGAGGACAAATTCTACAAGAATATGTGCCGTGTATGTGCCCATTTGATGGTTAAAATGCAGGAAGTCTGCATTATTTAGGAAGCATGTATGTGCAGCAAACTCATTTAAGAAGAGGGGACGGCCAGCGGAAGCCTTGGGGTGACTCTCACTGGGTGGAGGAGAGATTGGAGGCAAGAGGGTGATCTGCGGCGTCTCACAAGTACTGAGAGCGCCTGGGTCCTCGCGCTGTGTGTGTTGGAGACTCATTTTATTTTACAGACTGTACATATACGAACCACACATGTGCAATGATACGACGTTAAACACCAACACTGTAAGTAACATAAGTGTCAGAGGGGGGTCAATACTTTATACATCAGGATGCGCGCGACTGTATTAAATAGCAGGATCAGAATGGGGAAGGTAGGACTTGCCCTAGAAGGGGGAGAACGTAATCAAACCGTCACGTATCTGCATATAAAGGCTTACGGGACGTTTTGAGTGAAAATCCATTAAACGGTAGTTATTTATGACACACTTTACATAAAATGTCTACGTAACTACGTATGGTGTGATAGAACTGTGCAAACACGCACATATGTGCTTGTCCCCTCAAAATACTGTAAGACGCTTACCCAGGTTCCCTATATTTTAATGGCACATGTGAAATAACCCCCCCCCCATGCAATGTTGTAGTTTTTATCCTAAAGTCCACTTACTGTTTACAAGCTAGGAAAAAGAAAGCGCCAAGGCGTCTGCTGCGCGTGCGCGCACGCTCCCGGCGCCGCGTCCGGCCCGCAGGCCGGGCTCTGGCGGGGGAGCCCCCCTCCCCCAGCCTGAAGAGGCGTCTCTGCGTTTGCGTTTCTCACGTGCGAGCCTCCGGCGCCGGGCTTCCTCGGGTTGTGTCGCTCTGAAACGTTTCATGTGTTTCTTCTCAAGGAATAGTTTCTTTGGTAATAGATGCTTTTAACATACTTTTCCCCTTCATTTTTTATCGTATGATATCACTTTATTATTATTATTATTAACTATTATTACTGCCATATAGTCAGTTTACGACGTTTGCCCCTTCATTTTTGGAGGGGAACTTCACCAGTAATGGGTCTGAGTTAACCGACTTGCTCCCTTCCTTTCGCCGTGTCAGAGACGTCTTCGTTGTCTCCATCGGTCCCTCGCGTGTGAGCTTTCCTCCCCCTCTGGCGACCTGCAGGGCTTCCCTGGCCTCCGCCTTCCACACGTACGAGGCGCGTAGGCGTGGACGGCTTTGTATATGTCCCTCTTGGGTTTGTTGGGTGTCTTGTATGTACAGGTCACTTTCCACCCAGATTGTGGCATTTCTGCCCTTTCTTTCTTCGAATGCCTGTCTGCTCCTGTCTCTCCTTCCTCTCCTGACCTCCTGACCGTACGGATGTGAGCCCTCTTGGCACCGCCTGCGGGGCAGCTTTCATTATCCTGGGTTTTTTTCCTGAGCTTCAGTTGAGATAGTTTCTACCTAGGTCTCTGTCCGGTGTGTATTTTTAATTCAGATGTTTTAATTTTGTGATTTAGAATTTCTGATCGGTCCCTTTCCTGACACGCCTTTCTCTGCTCGCTCCCCTCATCTGCCCACTCGTCGCTCCTTCTTCTCCTGTGAATCCTCGAGTTTACTTACAGGGGTTGTTCTAAAGTCCTGTCTGCCGGCCCCAGCGCGTCGTTGTGCTCAGTGATTTCTCTGGTTTGTGAGCGTCATGTCACTCACTGTGTCTCGTGACTTTTCATGTCACATGAGACGTTGTGTGTGGAGGGCACTGGAACATAAAACAGTCTCATGCTTTGATTGGGCTTGTTTGTTTGCAGGGGAAGTGAGCTCTTTTCTGTGTCTGCTGGATAAAAGGAGGATGTGGTCGTGTTTCACCAAGCACCGTGCTGAGCTGGACCCACGCCATGGCTCTAACAGGAATGAGCTCACCTCTGCCTAGACCCACGTCAACCGTCCACACCTGCGGGGGGAGCACGGTGGAGGCACCAGTCTGCTTCTATCGTGTACATTTGATCTGGAAGGAGGCTGGATTCAGCCGTGTTGAGGCCCTCAATCCAGGGTTCTGGGAAAATGAGCAAAACTATGCAAATT
Source organism: Camelus dromedarius (assembly GCF_036321535.1). Classification (NCBI taxonomy): domain Eukaryota; kingdom Metazoa; phylum Chordata; class Mammalia; order Artiodactyla; family Camelidae; genus Camelus; species Camelus dromedarius. Next base: position 963,971 of record NC_087441.1, on the reverse strand, counting down.
CTGCTTTTCAGTCCCTGCTTCTCTGCCTTTTTCTTCTTTTTGTCTTCTTTCCCAGAAAGTTGGGCCAGAGATAATCTTCAGGATAAGCAAACTGTTGTTTCCTTTGGTGCCCTTCCAGACGCCAGGCCACCCGCCAAACCCCCCGTCGCTGGCAGCTAGGCCGGACTCAGCCCCCTTGGCCTTGAGGAGCCTCCTGGTCTCCGGGGCGCATCCCCCTGCTGCTGCCCGGCCTTGGTGCCTGGGAGGCGCCGTGGCTCTCCGACCCCCCGCGAGGAGTCCCGGTATCCCTCTTGTGTCCACCGCTCACGAACGTTGTCACCAGCACGGAGGGCTTTTCCTGGAAGCATGTTTTTTGTTGATATTCTCTGTTACCTCCGTGACCAAGCATTATCAGCATACAACACTGCAAAATGCCCGTAAGGAACATGAATAAGGACATACCCATTTTACATAATAAAATTGACCCACTGTGGAAACAGGCGATGCTCTTAACCATCTGTTTTGTATCTAATATTCCAGATGCTGAGAGGAAGGAATGTGTTTTGACTCGCCTGGTCTGTAATGTGTGACTAACCCTAGACTCAGAGAGGCTGGTGCTGATAACACGGAGTGTGCAGCTGATAAGTGACCGTGGATGACGTGTGTCCGTACTTACCAGAATGACGGAGGCTGGCTAACCCAGTTGGCCATTACTGTGGTGATAAGGTCAGGGCTATGGTTCCATCACGAGTGGCCAGTCCCCTTCACTCTGTTCTGAGGTCCCTGAGGACATCCCGCCTCCCTCCCACCATCTTGGCTGACTTCTACACAGACACAGTCGGTGGCGGAATGTGGATGGACCCGTGCGAATCCACCCATGAACCGAGCCTTCCCAGCTACGCCTGTCTGCTGAGTTCTAACTCACCCTTTGAGACGCCAGTTCTGTACATCGAAACTTGCAGTCCATGCGCTGGTCTGCAGGCTGCTGACAATCCACCTCGGTGACAGAACACAGCAGCATTTTCTTAGTGGAGTTAAATCACATTTGTAGCAAAGAATATTGGGGCTCGATTCATAGTAAACTTTGATGGCTTATTTTTGACTTGAGGCTGTTCTTCGGAATATGATTGCCTGTAATGAACGACTGGTTTATCTTGGGAAAATTATTTTAAATGCTTGTTGAGCTGATCCTTGATTAGAACAAACATGAGACTATTGGTGCAAAGATGAACGGGTTCTTATATCTCACAAGCCTGCGTGACCACCGCGCCACCCGGTGCTGCAGAAGGCACAGTGCACGTGTTTCAGCTGCCTTGCCTTAAAGAGTCATGGAGAGCCCAGTGTTCCTATTGCGCTTAGAAAAGAGTGGACATGGGGATAAATGTTCTGTCTCGTCTTCTGCTCTTTTGAAGAAGTTCAGTGACACACAGTGAGGATTTAATAGAAGATCACACATTCCTGCATATTTTCAAAAACTTCTTAATGAGGTGTTCTCTCTTCCTCCTCTACACACACACACACACACCCCTCCCTAAGTTAAGTAGAAAAGTCCTTTTTGTTTATTTTAAAAATGCTACCATGAAAAGAACACAAAAATTCCAAACAGACATACTCAGAAATATTCCCAAACTTCAGCTCTAAAAAAATGACTGTGTGCTTTAGATATGAAATATTTACAAAAGTTCATTGAAAACTGATGACCCTTAGAATACACTATTTTAAAAAAAAAAAGTGGCTCTGCAAACAGCTGTAGATCCAAGGAGAGAGAGCAAACCCACTCCCAGACGTTTGGTCCAAAAATGAGATTGGAATTTACACTGAGAATAAAAAATGAGACTGTTATCTGCACTTGGACACTTTCCCACCGAGCTGTATTTTTCTTTCTGGGCCCCGCTGGCCTTCTTTCTCCTCTTAGGTTTGTGTTTTGTGTTGTTTTGAGGGCATTTAACTTGCTTTTGTTTTATATTTGTAAGACGCTTGCACAGTGTGTGGCCACCATCTATTCCCACATCAAGGTTCTCATTTCTGAGGTGGTTCTGCCACTACTCAGCTGGTTTACCACACCTGCCCTCCCTGAGTCTTTGGAAGAGAAGCTGTGTGATGAGTTAGTTCTATCTGTAGTATTTTTAAAATAACTTAGTAAATAACATTATCCTGGGAAATAAAATAATAAAATATATTTTCTTGTGTCCTAGGAAACAGAAGGGAGTAATTTACGAATATATTTAAGGAAAAGAACTGATTTTTTTTAGAACCTTTTCATGATTGCTGCATTTAGTTAAGTCAAGACTATGAGGTTTTCTAAGTATTTTCTGGAGCCTGTATCCGATGACATGGTGGCTAAAATGCTCTGCATAAGCAAAAAGGAGATTTAAAGATTGAAGACAGGAACATTGGAGGAGGTTAAAAGACGGAGTCCCAGTATGTGGTTGGGAGACGCATTCCAAGTAGAAGAGAAAAGCAGAAAATGTTTACTTCAAAGAGCAAAGAAGTCTGCGTGAAAGGGTCCAGTTTAATGACCGCTTGGCTGGACTGCCAGGCACAGCCGTCCTGGAGCCTGTGATGAACGTGTGCTGTGGGGAAGTAGAGGGCGATAAGAATTTAGCAAGACTTGGGAGAGCAAGCAGTGTGTTACAGAGAGAGGAGACCGAGTGGGTAAAGGTGTGTCGCAGGTAAGCGCCAAGCAGCAGGGGACAAAGCCCCACGTGCAGGTGGGGTAGGAGGAGCCGAGTGTGTGATGACAGGCAGTGGGCTCAGGGCCGAGGGCCTGGGAGGGACCAGGGCCTTTCCTGTCATGCCCATGAGCTGCGGCTTTATCCTGAAAACCTTGGGGAATTGCCGAGACGTATAAAGAAAAGTAAGTGGGTCAGACTTGTGCTTTGACGGATCACGGCACTGCCCCCATGGAAGTGCAATCTGAGAGAGACCCGGTGGGGCTGGGAGACGCGTTAGAAGGCGGTGGGGTGACCCAGCTCCTTGTGATGAAGCCCCAGTGGTGGTAAGGATGGAGACATGGAGGTGAAATCGAGAAGCACTGTGACACAGAATTAAGAAGACTTGGTGATTTCTAGGCTGTGGAGAGGAGAGGTGCAGCCAGCGGTGCTTGTGAGCGGCTCGGCCTGGGCGCCGCTGTGGGCGGGGACGCGAGCGGCCGCACCGGAGACCTCCCAGCTGCGCGGCCACTGGGGCAGGAGGAGGAGTCAAACGGCTGAGAAGGAGATGCCACCAGGGCGTCTAAACTGCGAGCTGCTGCTGTTAATGATGAGCCTGATGCCTCCCCAGTAATTTACACACAGTAACTCATTTCATCTTCGTAAGATGGGCTCAGAGATGGGTAATGTCATTAACTCAGTTTTACATCAGATGAGACTGAGGCATGGGGCTGCATTCTGAAATTCTGGGAGAGGACTGCCGTCGTGGGCTTGGGAGGCCGGGGTGTGCAGGTCACGGTTGGGACACGGGAACCGATGCCGTCAGGTGGGGTGGGGCGTGCAGAGTGAGAGCGGGTGCTGAGCTGGGCTCTGGGGATGCAGTGACATGGAATACAAACTTCGGTGGGTGGGCCTCTGCTGGGGACGCGCGGGCACTGGTGGGGAGAGGGCTGCGATTGGGATAAGAGGGGTTAGGAACACAAAGAAGAGTGGAAATTAGAGACTCCACCTCCATCAAACATGTGTGACCTGAACCAGAAAAGAGGAGTTGTTTAAAAAGACAAAGTCAGGTCACCACGCTATCACTTGGAGGCTTGCCAAGTATCCGTGTTCATTATTTAAGAAAAAAATGCCGTTCATCTTTCATTCAAAACATACAAAGTAAATTGTTTCAGATATTCTGTATCATACATATTTCTTGATTCAGTTCAGTAAATATAGGAATAATTTACATTTTGTGAACATTAGAAGGGAGTGTGTCTTTGTGTTTTGTCACGTCTGGTGGCTTCTAGGAAGGCGGTGACCTCTCCGCACCCTTCCCACGCCGCTTCCCCGCTCTCTGACTTGTCACCACCTGCTTCCTGCAGCAAATACTGTGGAGTGTCTACTTCATGCCCGGCTTTTGTCCTGTGAGCAGAACTGGGAGTGAAAGTTGCCCATGTGGATCCTGAACTTAGCAACTGTCTTTATTAACCTGGGCAGGGAGGCCACGCCGAAGGGGTCGAGGCCTGAGCTGGGTGTCACCATCAGCCCCATGGTCTTGCTCGCATTCAAGTCCTCCTCTTGTAAACAGAACACCTGTTAGGGCCTTTCAGGAATGTCCTTTACTCCAGGGACTCAGTGATGCTTCAAGAGAAATTTCCTCACTTTCCTGCCGTTCAGTGCAATGGTCAATATTTCTGTAAATGCTTGACTAGACTGTGTCCTGAGAAGATCCTTGAATATTTTGCAACACACGACAAACTTAAGTGGGCTCTGGCTTTCTTTTAATGATAGAAAAACTATAGTACTTTTCTCCTTGGCTCTTGGATCTTTAGTTGGACATGAAATTACTCTAGATTTTTGCATGTGAGTTCACTAACACACACGCACACACACACTCTCTGTACATGTTTAAGCAAACTTTGCTGAAATTCATGCTTTGCTGTTCATGGCAAAATTCATTTTTAAGCAATTTAATTGTTGAAGGGTTTTATCTGTAAAATCTTTTTTGTGGATGTACATATAGTCATAGATCTCACTGAGAGTTTTCTCTAAATTTGCAATAAGCTGCTTAGAAGATAATGCTTTCTGTACAATTAGTCTAAGAGAGTTTGTAACTCAAGGAGTTTGAGTATTAAATAATACAAAACATGGAAAGCATTCAGCATGGAGGAGGCACATACGATGTCTTAGCTTTTATTATTATGTTCATATTGACATTTGTAGTATTAATAAAGTCACAATTGCCGTCTATTTTTACACTATATGCTTCCATATTTTACATTATATAAAACCCATTCATCTACTTCTAATTCTAATCTGAATCTTTTTTGTGTTAATATGAACAAGTTTTGTTCCCTTAAATATATATATTTTATCTTCTATTACCTATGAATACTTCATAAGACTGGGTGAAGTCAATTGACTAGTTAAATGATATTTTAGACTTTTGAGAAAATTCGTGCTTAAGTGTCTCATCATCTTTACTTCCAACTTAGCATAAACCTCTCTATTTCAATAAAAAAGACAGTCATGGAGTTGAAAAGAAGCAAACAAAACATCAAGAAAGGAATTTGTCCTGCTTTGGCAACGGACTAGTAGTTTTTTATGATGACAGGCCACGGGACAGACTCCAAGATACCGAATGGGAGATTTCAGAATTTTGAAATGTGCTATTTTTCCCTTAAAGCAAAAGTAGATAAAATGTTAGCCCCCAAAATGCAGAGAACCTGGAAGTTTTCACTCCCATTCTTATAAGAAAAATGCTGAACAAACTGAAAAGCAATGACTTTTCTTCGATTAATTTAGAATTAAAGTCACAGAACAGACTGGCATTCCTGAGCCTGGGGTGACACTGAGCACCGTCACAGCTGCAGCACAAGTGGCAGGGCCGTCAGCGGTGGCAGCGCTTCGCTGGTATTTGGATGAACGGTCTGAGGATGAGCACAGACGAGCTGAGAGAGCATCCAGGTGGCTGCAGGCCTGCGGAGGCCGCAAAGTTTTCCTTGACTTCACCTCCCGGAAGCAATCCAGCCTCTCGCGGTGAAGATCTGGGAAAGCGCACCTCAAGGAAGGCCCCCTCTTTGCCGTGACGGGGGCGCTGTGAGAGTGGCAGCTGCGAGAGCCACCCGGAGCCTCCACAAGACAAAGCCCGCCTCTGTGGGCAAGGACTTCGCCTGAGCGTTTTCTGAGCTAAGGAAGGACAATCACTCAACTCAGCCCATTCCAGCTTCCCTGCGTCACCTACGCAAGGAGAGAGCAAGTGCAGACTTGGCGGAGTCACAGATCAGGGCAGAAGCCTTCTAAAACAGGACGCCGCCATACCTCTCCCCCCGCCTTGCTCCTGCTTGAGCAGGGCTCCAGTAGGTCAACAGTGGGTTCGCGGTCGAAAGAGCTGCGAGTCTCAGACTCTCTAGGAGGAGGTGCGCTTAAGGAAGCCTGCAGTACACGGCGGGGACGACACAAGCAAACCAAGAGAAATGGAAATGCTGGTACCTGTAACTGCAGAGAACGTTAAGCACAGCTCAGCTCCCGGCCAGAGTAACATAAAATCGCGCACTAAAGATCTGTCTGTCTTAGTTTCTGTTATCAGGTTTGTCACACTCAACGTTCAACAACAACAAAAAATGTATAAGGCACGTGAAAGGGTAAGAAAAGTAGTCTGAAGAGGAAAAGTTGTAACAACGCTCAGGTATAACGTACATTTTAGAGTCATTAGACTGGAAGTTTAAAATAAATGTGATTAATGTGCTAGTGGCTCTCAAAGTAAAAGTGACAACAAGTGGGAAGAGATAAAGATTATAAACAGTTAAATGTAAACTCTAAGAAAGGTGCATAGGAGGTTCTAGAAATCAAAGGCAGTGAAACAGAAATGACAGGTGCCTTTGATGGACTCATCAGTATCCTGGACATGGCTGAGAAGAGAATCAGTGAAACTGAAGACAGGTTAACAAAAACTTCCAAAACTGTATACAAGGACAAAAAGGAATTTAAAACAAAAGAATATTCAAGAGTTGTCACCTATTTCAAGTGGTTTAACAAGCATGTAATTAGAAAGCCAGAAGGAAAGAGAGTATGTATGCAGCAGAAAAAAATATTTGGATTAATAATGGTCAAGAATCTCCAAAACCAATGGCATGAACTAGAGCACAGATCTATGAAGCTCAGAGAGCACTAAGTATGGTTAATCCTGAGGCATACTGCACTCAAACGAGAAAGTCAGAGGGGCTCCAAAGGGCCTGAAGGCAGTCAGAGGTGGGGACAAAACAAACAGAAGCTTTATCTACAGAAGGAGAAGGGTAGGATTTACAACAAACTTCTCACCAACAACCATGAAAGCAGGAGAAGAGTGGAGTGAAAAATTTTGAGTTAAAGGGAAAAAGCCTTGTCTGCCTAGAATTCTGTATCCAGTGAAATTAACTCTCAAAAACCAATCAATTTCCCCTTGATTTCTTGGGGAAATCAAGACTTCCTCAGAGGAAACAGAGAGAAAGCCGGGCGGGCAGACCTGACCTACGAGGAGTGTTAAGAAACACGTTTCAGGGAGGAAGCATGTGATGGAGGACAAACGCTGGGATCCACACAGAAGAAGGAAGAGTGGTAGAGAAGGAATGAATAAAACTACAAAATTTTGTGCAAAAATACAGTCTTTTATTTTTCTTATTCATTATTATCTAAGATGTAACTGTTTAAGTAAGAGCAGCAGTATCCTGACATTGGACGAGTAACGTGAGTGACAGCTACGCCACAGGGGGCGGGGACGCACGTGGAGACGCTCCACTACAAGGTTCTTGCTCTGCATGTAAAACATCACGATGTTATTCAAAGATGTACTTAGATCAGTTACAAAGGCACATTGCAGACTTCAGGGCGACCACTGAGACCATTTAGAAAAGAAGTGCCCACTGATACGCCAAGAGAGGCAAGAAAATGAAATTACATAAAAGGCTCCGGGAAAAACAGGAGAGGCATAAAAAGAGGGAAAGAAAGAAAAAAACCAAGTACAATTCGTAGAAAACAGGGTAGATAGTGATTGAACTATGTTGACACTCAGTTAAATATTGAAGGTCTAAATCTACTAATCAAAAGACAGATTTCTGAAGTGGGTGGAAAAACAAAACTCAATTCTGCGTTGTCCACGAGACGTTTAAGTACAAAGACTTACGTAGGTTAAAAGCTAAGGGCTGGAGGGAGACACGTCATGCTGGCGATGATCAGAAGACGGCAGGAGTGCCTGCGCCGCGTCCAGACTAAGCTGAGTTCAGAGCAAGGACGTCTACCAAGGACAAAGACGGGCATCACATAATGGCTAAGGCGTCAGTTCTTCTCAAAGAAATGACGATCCATTGCGTTACACAAACCAGGCCGAATATTAACAGGGACACACGTTACCTGAACAGCACTGCCCTTCACCTGACCTGACTGGCATTTATAAAATCCTCCAGCCGGCAGCAGCAGAGCGTACATTCTTCCCGAGCTCATGTGGAAAGTAACCAAGATAAACACACAAACACATTTAAAAGAATAAGAATCACACAGAGTATGTCCTGAGATTGCCTGGAATTGTCCTGGAAATCAGTAGTGGGAAGACAGCTGGGAAGTCCAGCAATGTGGAGACTAAACAGCACGCCGCTGAAGAGCACACGGGTCAAACAGGGAGGCTCAAAAGAGAAGCTAGGACAGATTCTGAACAACGAAGATGAAATACAGCTCATAAAATACTGTGGGATTCAGCAAATCCCGTACTTTGAGGAAAATGCATAGCATTGACTGTGTATATTAGAAAAAAAGCTGTTCTCTGATAAGATCAATAAAACTGATGTAACTCCAGCTAGGCTAACCAAGATAAAAATGGTAAGGATATAAATTTCCAGTGTCAAAAATGAAAGCGTCGTCATCGCCCCCGATTTCCTGGACATTAAAAGGGAGGCAGAGGAGTACCGTGGGCAGTGCTGTGCAGCCTGCGTTTATAACTTCGATGAAATGGGCCAATACTTTGAAAGACACAAACTACCAAAACGCATTTGAGAAAAGAATATTTGAATGTGCCCAAACTCATAAGAGAAACTGAACTGTTAATTCATAACTTTCCAACAGAGGAAGTGCTAGGTCCAGATGACTTCACGTGATCCTTCAAGTGAGAAACGATACTGGTTATTTTCAGAGAACCAGCTTTGGGCTTCGCTGGTTTTCTCTATTTTTGTTTCCAATTGACTTCTGCTTTAATTTTTAAAGTTTTGTTTCTTCCGATTTCTTTATATTTAAATTGTTCATTTTTCTGTCGTTTCCTAAGCAGAAGGCTTGAATTATGGAGTTAGGTCTTTCTTTTTCCCTAATGTACACAGTCCGGGCTGTCACATGGCCTTTATTACGTCACATAAGCAATGGGTTTTTATATTCTCCTCTTTAAAATCTAGCAAATAACACCTAGTTCCTGGGATGCTTTGAAAATGAAACTGATAAGTTTGCATGCGGTGAACCTTACATTCACGTGACAAGTTATCACCATAAACGGACATTGCGTGGCTGTGTGATTGCAGCAGCTGTCCCTGTGCTGTTTGCATCGTTGCATCTTCTGGCATGTCTAAGTAGACGGAGAAGGCCCACAGCCCCGGTGTTTGGCTCTGGACTACGGCTTCTGGCCCTCTGGCCCCCGGGGGGCGGCAGCTTTGCAAGGCACTGGTGACTCAGCACACGTGTCGGGTTGACCGTGGTCCTCAGACGGGTTGCCCATCTTCTTCATGGGTTCTGATGCTCAGTTATAAGCAGCCTCAGGGAGGGGGCTTCTGTTCTCACTGGATGGAAGCTTTCGGCTAACACGGGCAGTGCGGCCAATTCAAAGGACAGCGTGAGGCCAGCTGTGCCACCCGGACCCAGGCAGGGGCCCCTCCACTCAGGCTGATGACATCTATTGAGCAGACTCAGCTCCGGTTTCAGGAGCCTTTCAGGGAGTCAGATAAAGGACTTCCTTTTGGATAAATGCAGCCTCCTGGTCACAAGCTGTGAACACGACTCCTGGGCTCCAAGGAGAAGCCGGCGTCAGCCCTGGCCGGGCTCACTGCAGCGCGTGCTCCTCGCAAGCCAGCAGCACCGAGAGCGACGTCACGTCCTCCGATGGCGTCTGAGCGCGCTCACCAGCACACTGCCTTCGTTCCCTGGCTTCTGAGAGGGGAGGGACTTGGGCTTCAAAGCTAGAAATTTTGCTTATTTATTTTGCACATTTTTTGGAAGTGGGTTGTAGGGGGAAAAAAGCCATTATCACTAAGTTTTGAGCCAAATCAAGCCTTCCTCCAGCAGGATGTCAGAGGCAGCAGCCCCTTCTCTTCACCAGAGTGCCGCCTTTCTTCTTTCCTTTCTATTAACACACTTGTGTACAAGCGGCTCTCCCGTGAGCTGAATTCACGCTCAGTCCAGCCCCCCTCCAGCGTCCAGTTGTGGCATAAGGTCGTCTGGCACCTCTGCCCCGTCGCTGTACGTCCTCCGATGCGAACAGTCTGCTTTAACAAATGCTCGGTCTGTGCTCGCGGCCGGTTCCCCCGCACTCCCTTTGTGAGCTGCGTTGTTCCTCAAGCTTCAGCTTCGTCCTCGTTCTCCCCCCGTCTGTTCTCCCCACGAGTCCTCAGCTGCCCGCACGGCTTTGACCAGCCCGCACACTCCCCCTCCAGCTGTATATTCCATGTGTCACAGCGTCATTAAACGCTAAGCCAGAATAAATCTGATCTGATGGGCGATGTGTCTCAATAAAAATAACAGTAAACAGACAGCTGACTTGCTCTGGCCAGACAGCTGGCTGGGGCGGGCTATTCGCACACAAACACCTTCCAAGCCATGCCCACTGCTCTCCTGTCACTCCCAAACCCCGTGACGCCTGCCCAGAGTCTCCTGTGGACGGAGACAGCACTCTCAGAAGTCACAAAGCCCCACGGGTCCGCTTTGCTGGCCTTTGTTCCTTTGTTGCCACAACCAGATGGCAAAAACGTATTTGTTCTTCCATCAGAATGCCTCTCCCATCACTTCCTCTCCCCCCGTTCACATTGCTGTCGTCCAAATGGAGACTCTTGCCTCGTTTACACCACTTCTCTGACACGACCGCCCAGTCATCCTGCTCCACTGCCATCCTGACCCCCGCTTGGCCCTGACCTTTCCGTGGCCCCAGCCCCGGCCAGATCGGTTCAGGCTCGTCACTTGGCACGAGGCAGCCTCCCCTCATCCTTCTGTAACCGTGCGCACTGGCGTTAAACTCCCCAAACCAGGTCTACACGGGAAGCCCCCACTGTCTCTCAGAAGGTCACTTCGCTTCTGTCTTTGTTGCTCTCTTTGTTTCAAAGCCCCTGGATCCCCCTCTGTCCACCCCGTGCTGTCCAGCGGTGGAGGCCCTCCCAGTCTCCCCCACATCCTCACGTTCTCCCGTCACCGCTCCTCCCCAATCTGACTGCAGGCTCTCCGACGTCGGAGGTCTGAACCGCCCCCCGCCTACCACCCGCCGTCTTCAGCCGGCTCCTATCTTGCCCCTAAATTAGCACTGACAACGTCGGTCCGGTCCTCTGTGCTGTCCCAGGCGCTGGAGATGCTCTGTGAACGGACAGGAGCAGTCCCTGGAGGGACAGGTGCTGATAAAGGATCACAAAATTAAGGAAAAGATTACAAACTCTGAAATGTTCCCACAGAGGGAAGAGCAGAAGGGAGCGTGGCAAGGACCCGAAAATCCCTGCAGCTTATTTCAAGTCGTGTGTTTCCCAGAAAAAGGAGATCTCGTTTTCCGTTGGTAACGTTGGTGAGAGGTTTATTGCCAGAGGTAATTTCGGCTGGTTTCATGCTTTTTTCGTATCTACCCACAGAAAGTCCTTTCTGTCCAGCTGCAGAGTTTATCCAAGACCGAGCAAAGGATAAACACGTGCTTGAACGGCTCTCAGAGTCTATCTGTGTGTGGACGGTGCGACCGAGGGGCTGGAGAAAAAGGAGGTGAATCTCCAGCGACAGCGACTAACCCTGCTGTTGTCACCGTCCCACCAAAATGATTCCTCCATGACTTCTGTCAGCAAGTTCAGTAAGAAATTATATATGTTTCTGTTCCTCTGCCCAGATCCTACTTGGAGACAACATGGTGGCTTCTCCCCTGAGAACGAGCCTCAGGCCCAGGCTTCAGGCGCCGTGAACTCCCAGTTACAGGGGACTCCCCACGCATGCAGTCACCATGCAATTATATAAGGTCAGGGTTTGGTTCAAAACCTATTAGAACAGCGTTTTCCACTGTAAGTTTCATGTGCTTTTAAAAGAACCCACTGATTTCATGTCTCCATCAATTCTCATTTCTTTTCCGTTTTCTTTTCAAATTCATTCCCTGCCGCGTGCCCGTCCTCAGCGCGCGACAGCAGGCGGCAGCAGCGCCGGCCCCAGCAGCCAGCGGAGGGGCGGCTTCCCTGTCCCCTGGTGGAGGTCTGCAGCGCCCGCCTGCTCCGGGCGTCTCACCAGCACGAGGTCCCACCATCTTCCGGAGCCGCGTCCACTTCTGCAGCCCGTCCGCTGTCACTTCTGCTCTGAGCCTGGGCCCAAGTCCAGGAACCCTGTTGTCATGAATGAGCTGGTTTGTTCTAGCTCCCAAGTCTAATTCTGAGGGCACATCTGGTCATTTGTTTTTTTAATAATCGAGGTGTATGTACATGCAGCAAAGCACACACAAATCTGAAAGTTACAGCTTGATAAACAAGCACGTGTACTTGTGCAACCACCGAGGCGTGAGGTGCACCCGCCCCCCCCCCGAGCCCCAGGAGTCCCCAGACACACCGCCCCAGGATCAACACCGGAGCTCGGAGCCCGCGCACCAGAGTGGGGCCGTGGACAGGCCAGTGCCCGGAGCCCCAGGAGCCCCGCACCAAGTGAGGCCTTGACGTGTCCTTAATCACCCTGAGCGCCGCTCGCCCGGCTGCCCAGCAAAGAGGGTGCGCCCGACGTCAGCACTGCTGTGCGGATCACGGGGGACGGTGGGTGAGAGTCTCCTTCCTGCACCTGACACGGCGGGCTGGCTCCCTTCTCCCACGCTCCCCCGCAGCCTGCGCCAGCCTGCTCTCAACATTCCAGAGCCGTGTTTGCTGTCACCAAAACCAAATCAGTCGGCAAGGATACCCCCCGCAGCTGCGGGCCTCCTGGGACCATCCACCTGTGGGTGCCGAGGGGCAGTCAGACAGAGTGAATGTTTCCATTTGGAACCTCCTGGAACAAGTCACATGTGCTTGTACACGTGTGTACGGATGCCGCTGCATGCACAAGCGTGTGCAGGGATGTACCTGGATATACATGTGTGTACACAGCATACGTGTGCTTTGTGTAAATGACCATGTGCACACACGTGTGTGTCATACAGGCAGGCGTGCAAATGCACATATGTTTAAGAATGGTGCTTGGAAACATGCGTTTTTAAAATGTTTGTATTCTTTTGACACATTCACATTTGAGAACCTCTTTTAAATATTTGTGATTTCTTTTGGGACTTTATAAATCAGATTTGGTCAGTAATTTGGTGCTTTCTTGTAGAAGTGTTGGTGACCTTCCTGGCCCTGATCCCCGGGATCTCCAGGTTCACCATCTCATAGGCACCATCCAGTCCCCAGGTCCTCTGCCACACCTGCCAAATAGCGACCAACGCAAAATGAATTTACCAAGCGTCTTGATGGGAAAGGCTGGTCCCACGACACATGTTTAAAGGTGACTCATCTGTAGCAACGCACTGGCTGGCACACCTGCAGGTCTTCTGACAGGTCAGCTCAGCCCGAATAAGAAACGTCACCAGCCGTGTCCCACATGCTGGCGTGTGGCCTGAGCTTTTCGCCCTTAAGTTTTTCACCTTAATATTCGCTCAGATAAGATTTTGCATTTTCCTCACTGGCTGCCTTCCCTCGGCCCCGGGTCTGTCTGGCCCAGCAGGTGACAAAGCTTTAGTGGCGCCCCCCAGCTTATCCTAACCGGCCGCCTCATCCAGCCTGGGTCCCGGGGCCTGGGTGTCGGGAAACTTTCAAAGCAGGAGGCTTTCTTGCCTGCCTTGGGCTGCCTGAGCAACATCCCTGGACTTGAGAAGGGGAAAAGGCTAAGGCTTCCCCAGAAAGAAGTCATTCCCGGGGGAGGGCAGCTGCCCGGCAGAGCGCGTGCTCAGCGCACGCAAGGTCCTGGGCTCAACCCCCACTGCCTCCACTAAAGTAAGTAAGTGATAAATAAACCCAGTTACCTCCCCCAGAACAAAAACAGATTAATTCATTAATTGTTTTTTTAAAAAAGAGAAAGAAGGCGCCTCCATTAGCAGTGTCTGTATTTTTCTGTTCAGTACAAGTGGGGTCTTGAAAATCCCCCGTGTGGCCATTTTCCTATTATTTTCTTCTAAGTTCAAGAATGAAAAACAGCTCTCTGTTGAGTGACAAAACCTAGTTTAACGATTTGCGTTCAAGGACTAGGACTAGATGATGAGGGAAACACACTCTGAACAGGAGGCGCTCCGTCGTGGCCTTCCTCCCGTCCTTTCTGCGTGGAAACTGCTGAGATCCTCTCTGTCTCCCGTGGTCCAGCTTGAGCGGAGGACGCGGCCACAGGCAGCGTCCGCCTCGCCCATCACCGTTCGGATGTCTGCTTTCCTCAACAGGCAACATCTCTTTAAAGACTGACATCATGTCCCATTTGTGCCCAGTTCAGCAAAGAGACTTTAGGAGACTGGAAGAGGCCAGACACTTCCCTTTTCTTGGTGCTGGGGTTGGGGATCAGACAGAGAAGATAAAACCCTTGCTTCACGGAAATCGCTTTCTGGTGGAAGAGTTGGACATTCAAAGTAATAAAAAAAAAACAGTCCACGTTACAGAATTTCAGGAAGTGCGGTGCACTGCAGAGTCAAGTGAAGCGGCGGAGGGCAGCCGGGGGCCGCCCAGCCCCTCCCGCAGTGCCTGAGTCAGACGCTGTTGAAAAAACTGTATCTAACCAAAAGGAAAAAGAAGTTTAAAAATATTCGATTTAATATCGCCTTATAAAAATGCTCTGTTAACTGAGACATGGAGAATAAGGCAGGAGCTGTTACGTGTCTGGAAGGGAAACAATCAAGGAGCGACGCCCAGGATGCGGAGGGTGTCCGGGCGCCTCGGCGTAGCACTGCCTGCGGGGCGCCGGCTCCTGGAGCAGCGCGGAGCGCTTGGTGCCAGGCGAACTCGCTTCCCCAGCAGGTGGCTGAGAGCGGAGGCTGGAGGGTGGGGGAGACCTCACGGGGCCGGGGTGACATCTGACGGCTTCAGCGCTCTCAGGAAAGAGTCAAAGGTCGTGACGGGGGACAAGAACTCTCCAAGTCACCTCTTTGCTGAAAAAGCGTCTGAACCACCCACGGCAGATCTGCATCTTCTCTTTGCTCGTCTGCGCTGTGAATAGACTGCCACCATCATTTGGCCAGGATTTATTTATCCAAATTTTTAAAAATACTCTAATGATTTGAAAAATCCACATTGTTCAATTATTTTCATATTTTAGTATTCCTGGAAAGCCTCGAAGACAAAGATGGTGTGTGAAATCACACACACTCATTCACACACTCACACCACACGATGGCATTAATTGTAGCTTATTATTGTTTTGCTTTTATAGTGAACAGAAATTATTTTGCCTGAAACCACATCCCTCCCTCCATTGGTAAAGGGACTGGGCTCCTTCCGGACCATCTGCTTCTTGCAGGAGGGGTGCTCCCACGGCCCCCCACCCTCCGGCGCCTGGCGGGCCTGCTGGGCTGGGGGAAGCGGTGCTTTACGCCCCAGAATGAGGACTGGCCCAGGAGGAAAGGGCCGGCCGCCGGACGCCCCCTCCAGAGGCCAACGCCTCCTGTCGGAATCTCCGGGGGTTGGGGTCATCGTCTTTACATTCTCCCAGCTCTCTGAGGACACGCTTCCTGAGCTCCCAGCATCTGGGTGGCCAGCTGTGCGAAGGAAGCAATGAAGACAAACACCATATGATATCACTTATATGTGGAATCTGAAAAAAAGGACACCAATGAGCTTATCTCAAACCAGAAACAGACTCACAGACATGGAGAACAGGCTTGTGATTACCAGCGGCAAAAGGGGGTGGGAAGGGGTAAATTTGGAGTTCGAAATTTGCACCCCTTGGGGAGTGATGGACATGTCAGTGATCTTGGTGGTGGTGGTGGTTTCGTGGGGGCACACAGCCAGCAAACGTCATCAAAGTGCACATCTGAAATCCGTGTCGTTTGCTTTACAGGAATCACACCACAGTAAGGATGTTTTTAAAAGAAAGAAAAAAATATAGCAATGAAATTAACAAGAGTGCGAAGCCAGCACAGAGAGAACAGTAAAGAACAAAGACAAATTAGGGAGACGTTGAGAGGGAGGGGGCAGGAAGAGGGGGAGGGAGGAGGCGGGGAGGGGAGGGTCTGCTGGCAGGGGCCTGCAAGGTGCCCAGGCTCCTTTCAGTGTTCCCACAGTCCTGCCATCTACCTTCCTTCTCTTCCAATAAATCCTGTTTTTTATTATTCTAGATCAAGTTGGATTTCTGTTACAACTGAAAAAATACGGATTGCCACATAAATGAGACACAGAGGTGTGGTGACACAGTGAGTCGCCAAACCAGGGCTGTGCTGAAGTGACACCAGAGACCCCTGGGTTCCTGCCACTGACATTAGGGCCTCCTTCCAGACACTCTGCTGAACTGGCGACGCTCGCCCCGCCGTGCTGGTGACTCTTAGGCTTGGGCGAGTTTCTGTAACAGGCTGATGCAGTAGAGCAGGGTTCTGTTTAATTCAAAAATGGCCATGTGCGCGCGTGGGGATGCTTGTGCGTGCATACGTGTGATGTGCTGAAGATTTATGCTAACGTGGAAGGATGCTAGCTCAGAGAGGGACGACAGCGAGCCCCGGGGCGTGGGCGCAGCAGGCAAACCCTTCTGGAGAAACAGCCCCAAAGGCCTGGGGCCCGTCAGCTGCAAGGCTTCCGTTTGATGGGGACCAGACTGTAGTGTTAGTTTTCTGGAACGTCGTGAAACCTTCCCTGTGTGAGAATCCACATCTGGTCCTCGTGCCGGACCACTCGGGGCCCTGGCCGGTCTGTTTTCAGCGGTTCTGTTGATAGGGATGGGTGAAACTGGCAGCCTTTCATTTTCAACAAAACACATCTTAGCTTATTTCTGAAAGGTCCTGGCAAACACACTGTGCACAGAATTGTTTCCCCTCAGCCCCTGGATTTGCAAAGCCATGTTCAACCATGTGCATTTGATTAAGTTACCGTTAGGTCTTTGAAAAAGCTCCTTATAAGAAATGTTTAATGACCAGTAATCCTTGGAAATCTCTTTCTTTGAACCAAACCTTCCCAGTTTTGTTGAAATGAAATGAAACTTGAAATCAGTGCCTTGAATTTGATTCTGCAGTTGGCACTCTGTATTTGACCAAATGTAAAACAGATCAAAAACTCCATAAGCCACATAAGTTATATGGAGAATGGGTTCAATGTTTTAGAATGCACTTTAAGTTTCACAACAGCACTACCATTGTCTCTTATGAGACGGCATCTACGTGACGGTGAGGTGAGTAACTGTGACTGTGTGTCTCACGAGAATTAAATGACCTTTAAATTTAGCCATGAACTGCAAGCATCCAATTGTAGTCTCAGGAGACAAGTCACAGTCTGTCGATGGGTAAAATACAAACAGAGGAACCCAGAGCTAGTGGTTTGAAGGAGGCAGTGACACTTGCAAAGGAGTCTATCTCGGCTGCTGGGAGAAGGGCCGTGACGAAGCAGGTGGGCCTGCCGGCCCCCGGGGCGCCTGCGACCGCTCACCCGGGTCCCTCCCGGGCCTCGTCCTGCACTCCCGCCACCCCGGCGGCACCCGCGCCTTAGCTTTCTGCTGTGGCCTCAAAGCCCATTTGTCTAATTAGTGCAAAATTTCCCCTGTTCTCAAACCAGATTCTTCTCTCTTTTTTTTTAACTGATGACAATAAATTTCTCTACAACGTATTTGTTTTAAACTGCTTTACTGAGGTATCAGCTGCCCCCAAGTTCATTCTTAAGTGCACGCTCTGGCGCACATTTCCTTTGTACACCGATGCCGCCATTTCAGTGATTTCTCCACGACCAGTTCTTTACGTTTTCCAATACCTTTTTTGACTGAAGTCTAGTTGATTCGCAATGTTGGGTTAATTTCGGCGGTACGGCGTCGTGATTCACGTCTGCACACGTATGTTCCTGTTCACTGCCGGCTCTTGCTAGGTGCTGAGCGTAGGCCCCTGCGCGGCACGGCAGGGCCTGTTGTTCATCTGCTGCGCACACAGCGCTCAGCGCCTGCTAACCCAGCTCTCCCAGCCTGCCCCCTGCCCGCCATGAGCCTCTTCTCACCCATGTTCCTGCGCACTGTCTCTGCCTTGAGTTTTCCTCTTGCCACTTACGGTTTTTTTAATATACTTTTATTGAATGTAGTGAGTTTACAGTGTGGAGTCAAGCCACTTATAATCAGCATACATGCTTTCTAAATTTTTTTATTTTTAATCAACACAGCTCAGTGAGATCAATTTTTCTCGCCTGCCTCATTTATTACTATTTCCCCAGCAAGTAGAATGATGGCTGGCACACGATAAGCCTCGTAATATTTACTGATGAATGAAGACAGATCGGGACTGAACAGGAACTCTCAGACTTAGTGGAAGGGCAAGCAGTCCTGTCAGGAACAGTCTCAGGAAGTAACTGGTGCAAAACAAGGGCACGGGGGCTAGAGGAGAAGCGGGAGGGACGCTCTGCCGCTGGTGGCAACGCGGGACGGCCCCGCTGCTGCGGGGAACACCGGTGACTTCTCAGAAAACTGAGGAGGATCTCCACCCAGCCCAGCCAGCCCGCTTCTGAGCTCACATCCAGGAGGACTGAAAGCACGGCCTTGAAGAGACATCTGTGCACCCACGTTCGCAGCAGCATTTCTCACGATGGCCAAGGGGAGGAGGCAGCCCCCGTGTGCACCCGTGTCTGGCGGGGCAAACAGGACGCGGGGGGGGGGTGCGCAGCGGGGGGTTCAATGTTCAGGCCTAAAAAGGAAGGTGGTTCTAGCAAGTGCTGCCGCACAGACGGACCCGAGGGCGTGAGACCGAGCGCAGTAAGCCAGACGCAACAGACAGACCCTGTGAGTCCCCGCGAGGCGCCCAGAGGCGGGAGGCAGAGTGGGGGGGGGGGCTGGGGGCCAGGGCTTAATCGGCACAGGGCTTCAGCTTTACGAGATGAACAGGGCTCCGGAGCCGGCGTGGCGATGGCGGCACAACAGTGTGAGTGTGCTCAGTGCCCCTGACCTGGACTCAGAAACCGCTCGGATGTAAGCGTTACGTTTTGTGTGTTTTACCGCGGAGGAAAATGACAGCCAAACAGACAAAGATGTGGAAAGTGGGGAAGAAATGAACAGGCTGAGCCCAGTTGAGAGCATGACGAGTGGCAGGACTGACAAGGGCGGGGACCAGGGGAGGGGTCTTAACAAGCGGGTGCGGCTTTAGGTGGTAGAAAATACAAAGAAACGGAGAGCGAGGAGGGACAGAGAGACGGGCGTCGGGGGGCAATTAGGAGATGAGACCCAGGGAACACGCAGTGCGATCAGCCCCGAGGAAGACGGAAGACAAGATACGGTGTCAAGATGCAGGCGAGTGTGCAGACTTGAAGGTCAGCGTTAAGAGACACGTGCCTCACTTCTGCTTCTCGTGCCGCCTGCGGCGCGTGGCGGTCCGAGGCCGCCAGCTGTGTCTGGAAGAACTGTGCGGCGGGTGCAGCTCAGGCGAGTGCGTGCCCAGCGGGCGTGAGGTCCTGGGTTCAGTCCCCAGCTCCTCCACTAAGATAAGTAAATAAAAACCTAGGTACCTCCGTCCCCCCCAGAATAAAAATAGAGTGGAAAAAAGAGAAAGAACAGCTACATAAAAGGGCAGAGAAAGGGCGTGGCGACTCCCAGCCCGGGGCAGGCGCGCGGGGGCGCAGGCCTCAGGCTGCTGACGGCCTCGACCGACCCTGGAATTAGCACTGAGACGTCTTCCCATCGGCTTCTGCTGTGCATGGTTTCTCAGGTCCGTGGGCGTGGGGTCATTGCTCCGCCATTCCTGTCTGTACCCAGTGCTCCTAGAACTGGACGGACGAAGAATGTGAGGCTCTGGGCCTGAGAAAACCCAGCTCGGGGGCGCTGAGGTGGAGAACGGCTGCCTTATGGGGCTGGGAATTCAAAGGTCAGAGTTTAAAGACACAAAGATGGCTGCTGGTGTAGGAGAAATTCTAGGGAGGGAGCCACTGAAGGGGAGCCCTGAGCTCGGCACAGGACTTTTCCTTAAATCTTTGCGTTAAGCGTGAGGCCACCCCATGGCCCAGCAGCAGCGGGAAGGCTGGGGTCAGTGTGACGACGGAGAGGAAGAGGCTGGGGTCCGGATTCCGAGTGCACGGTGGGGAACGGCCTTCTCACGTCTCAGGTCTGCGGATGGAGCTGAAGGGTCTGAGACCGACCTTCCTCAGAATCAAGATGATTTTCCAGTAATTCAATTGCCCTTTAAAACAAAAGGAAACATTCTTCAGAGAAGAGAAGTAATAAGACAGCCTCCGCACAGTAGTCTGTCAGTCACAACGGCCAGCAGGCCATTAAAAGAAAGGTGTATGGGTTGTAGAGAAGCGGGGAAACGCGACGCCCGCCCAGGGGAAGTGGTGGCCTCAGCACACTCGCAGGCGGCCCAGACGCTGGGAGCAGCGTGGCAAGACTCTCAATGGCCTGTCGTAAAAAATACCAAACACGTTCCAGGAAAAGGGAGGTCGAACAGGTGAAGACATGGAGAACTTCAGGGGTGGTAAGGAAGCTCTGTGAAAGAACCAAACAAGAGCCTCACTGCCGCCCAGGCCCCAGGTCCGTGCGCGCGGCTCTGCAGGGCCGCAGCTTGGCGTCGGCGCGCGGTCTGCAAAGAGCCGGGCGGAAGAGGCGAAGAGAAGCCGAGGAGACGGGCAGGCCAAGGCAGCCGCCAGTTCCCACGCGTGGCAGGGAGCGCCGGCCCACAGGCGCCAGCAGCTCGGCCACACGGAGAACCAGCTGGGGCCCGCGGCGCTCAAGCCCACCAAGCCCAAGGAGAAAAGGAAGCCGCCCCGGGGCTCCGCGGAGCAGGGGCTGTTTCTAGGGACGAGGCAGGACGTGCACAGATGAGCCTGCATGTCTTGTAAGGACAGAGAGCAAGGACGTGATTCACAAATGCACAAAGATGAGGTCCGTTCCAGGGACGCTGGAGCCAAAGAGCTCTCAGCGGCCGAGATTGGAACATAACCCAAAGTGCAAGAGAAACATCTATGAGCTCATACTTGTAAAAATAAACCACAAAGTGCATTAGAACGGGGGCAAAAAGACAACTCTGACACGCGCAGAGCTCCGATGATTAACGCGGATGTTCTGCCTCGTCAGAGGTGGAGCGTAAGCCCTTCCTGTTTGGCTGTGGGCCACGCACAGCGATTCCTTCCAAAGAGCAAAGTGACTTCACAGGGGAGACACCTCACGGTCAGCGCCTCAGCCAGGTGGTCAGGTGACATCATCAGACACGAGAGACGCCCCGGACGCCCGGTGAAGGACGGCCCCCACCCCCGTGTTCCTCCCGCCCGGAGCAACTGCCCCCCATCCAGCCACGAGGAAGACACAGACAGACCGCCACCGGGACGCATCCTGCCAGATTCCCGACCAGAACTCCCCACGAGTCTGAGAAACGCCACAGCCCAAGGGAGGCTAAGGAAAGAGACGATGGAGCGTCCTGGGCCCCTGGATGGTGTCCCAGAGCAGAGCAGGGACATCGGGGAAAGCTAAGAAAATCTCAACTCGTTATGGACGTCAGTTAATAATAATACGTAAGACTGAGTCGCTGGCTGTGGTCAGTGGGTCACACCACGGTGCTCCGCTGACAGTAACCTGGGTGTGGCACGTGGGAACTCTGCGTTGTCTGTGCAGTTTTTCTGCAAATCTAAAACTACTCTAAAATGAGAAGTTTATTTTAAAAAGGAATTCTTCAAAGCAAGCAGATTAAAAAGACATTTTATAGAGTGGACTAATGGTAAGAATGAGAATGTCTCCTTAGAAACAGTGGAGGCCACAAAAAAACACAGTGCCGTCTGTAAAGTGACAGAAACGAAAAGTGCCAACCTGGGTTTCTATGGCCAGTTAAAATAGCTCTCAAAGGAAGGCGGATTAAAGATACTTCCGCAGGATCAACAGTTGAAAGAATGTGTTGCTGGCATGCCATCATGGCCAAAGAAAGTCCTTCAGTTGGAATTTCCATTTATGAGTTTAGAAATTATGAAAACGTAGATAAGTATAAAAGGCTTTTCAACACTAATATCTTTAAAAGGTAACTGATTCTTTAAAGGGTATAATAATGCGTCGTAGAGCCGACAACACATGTTGAACTAAAATACATCACCTGCAGCAGCACAAAGGGTGAGAGGAGTCGCGTGGAATCACACTGTTGTAAAGGGTTTTGCGTTATGTACAGAGTGATATCATATCAATTTAGAAGAGGCTTTATTAAGTTAAGGATTGATGTTTATAAACCCTGTAATAATACTGAAATACAACGTGAAGGACTATAGCATGAAAAGCAGAAAGAGCAGAAATAAAATGTTTTCCTAAAGAAATACTTAGTTAACCCCAAGCCTGGCAGGAGAAGAGGAAGAAGGGAGGGTCGGAACAGAAGAGAAGGTGGCGGACAGAGAAGACGGCAGCTTCCGAGGGGAGGAGGGACGTGGTCAGAAACACAGACACAAAGGAAACCTGCAAAGTTTGCGTTTGTCTTTGTCAGCAAGTTAGTGACCCATCGGAGCCTCTCTGGCATCCTCCATCTCTTACAGACGTCGCAGGTGGACCGAGCAGCCTCACATACCTACCTGTTTGAAAGGACGGTCCTTATTTTGGTGGAAGGTTTTCCAGGTAAGGAACCAGACACTCTCTGTCTTTAGGAAGTGCTGGCTTCCAGCTGGCTCCACTTCACCCAGTTTATGTGAGGGGTAACCATTCAGACCATTCAAACTGAAACACTGCTTGTGAGCAAGAGAAGCACTTGACCTCAGGTCCCCAACTGAACGTGAAAATTATCCAGCAAGTCACTTGGCATGAGAATAAGGCTGACCTCACACACGGCGAGGGCCCTGTGACTAAGCTACGTGTGACAGATTTAAACTCAGTACAGAGCAAAGGAATGCGCTGATTCTGTCAACACACTTGAAGCTGTGGTAACATTTAACTCAGTTCTTTTCAGATGTTTGATAGATTTTTGGAGACCGTGTCTGTTTCCTGGACTATTTTGTGGTTCACAGGCTCAGGCTAAAATTGATGGCGTATTTTTCCTCAAACAAGCAGAGTTCAAAACAAGATTTGTCCCAGATTTAGAGACAATACGCTGTCTTTGAGGGTGACTGCTTTTCCATAGTTCAAAGGTGTGCTGGTTCCCAGGAGTGGCTTCTGAACAAGACCAACGACCCCAGAGACCTGCAGGGATCTGCGAGCCCTCCCCTTCACCGCCTCAACCTGGTGTTCGCACCCCTCGCAGATGTGGGGCTGGGGCTGGATCCAGAAAGGGACGGCGGAGAGTCCCGTGGCACGTGATCTTGTCCCCCCACTGACCGTGCGATACCACGACCACGACAAGGGTTTGGACTCAGAGAACTCAGCCTAAACCTACTCCGTCTCTGTGTGGAGTGGGGTATAGTCTTCACGGGGAACGTGAGGGTTAAATCAGAGGGCAGCTGTTCCAGCACAGCCCTGCTTCTAATGCGGAGCAGTGAACATTCATTTCTACCTTACTTCTTCTTTGTGTTCTCACCTAGATTTTATGAAAATATTCTAAAAAGTTATGTAAGTCTTTCAAATTCATGTTCTAGTATGTCGGCAATGGTCATCGCAGCTCTAATGTTCATGGTTTACTGGAGATGTGGAAGCATCTTTCCATGTGCTTATGAACAATCTGCAAGTGCTTGCTCAGATGCCTTGCTCCGCGTTCAGCCGGGCTGCCCCCTGCGTGGCCGGGCTGCCCCCTGCGTGGCCGAGCTTCCCCCTGCGTGGCCGGGCTGCCCCCTGCGTGGCCGAGCTTCCCCCTGCGTGGCCAGGCTGCCCCCTGCGTGGCCGGGCTGCCCCCTGCGTGGCCGAGCTGCCGGCGTGCTCTTTATGTTCTGGATGTAAGTCCTTTAGCTCATCCTTTCTCCCAGTACACGGCTTGCCTTTCTCTTCTTTTTTATTTTTTAATTTTTTAAAATTGTCTTAAGTCCAAATTATTAAATTTTTCCTACTATACATACTTTTTGTTTCCCATGTAAGAAATAACCACAAAATCTCAAATATTTCCTCCTATGAGTCCTCTCAGAAGTTTTATGTTTTGAGCTTTTATGCTTAGGTCTACATTCCATTTTTAACTTACTTTTATTTATGCTATGAAGTAGATGTCAAGGTGTTTTACCCTCCTGTTTTTACCCAGTTGTCCCAGCACCACTGGTTGAAAACATTGTCATTTCTCTCGACTGGTATTGCTGAACACGTTATAAACCAAGCAGCCGTTCGTGTCTTCTTTCCTTTCCAGCGGTTCCTCTGATTGGCGAGTCTGTTCTGTTTCCAGTGCCCTGCTCTCCCAATGACGGCGTCTTCAGATTAAGTTTCAAAATCTGATGCCGTGAGATGCACAGGTTTGCTTTTCTTTTAGCATTGTTTGGCTCTTTAGGTTCTTTGTATTTATAACTAAATTTTAAAATTAAATTTTGACTAGGATTGCTTTGAGTCTATTGGTCAAAAAGGGCAAAGTTAACAGTATAACAACAGTGAGGCTTCTGATCCAAGAACAACAGGTACCTCTCCACGTGCTCACGTCTTCTTTAACTCCTCTCAGCAGCCCTACGTACTTTTTTAACCCCTAAGTAAGTCATACTTTATGCTGTTGTAAATAGGGCTTCAATTTCAAATTCCTATAGAAGTGCGTAGGAATTCAGCTGATCTTTGCATTTCTGTGTTGTGTGTTGTGACCCGACTAAACACATTTACAAGTTCTAGTAACCATTTTGTAGAGTCTTTATAGAGTGTTTCATTTGCATGATCATGTCATTTACAAATAAAGATGTTTTTACTTTTTTTCCAATCTATACACCCTTTTTTGTTACCTTATTACGTGGGCTATGATATGGACTTTTTGGTGGAAAGTTTTCAATATTTTTTCTAAAATGTATAAAGGACTTTTCAGATTTTCTATTTCTTCTTAAGTCAGTTTTAATAATTTGTGACTTTCAAGTAATGTGTTTATTTCATGTAATTTGTCAAAGTCGTTGCTGTACATAAAATGCCTTTATTATTCTTTTAATATCTGTAAGATCTTGGAAATGTTTCATCTTTTACCCCCCATATTAGTAAATAATATCTTCCTTATTTTTATATTCAGCCTTGCTAGAGTTTCACAGATTTTATTGACCTTTCGAATACCAAGTTTTTGGTTCCACTGATTTTTCTGTTGTTTGTCTATTTCTTGTTGAATTGATTTTTCACTCTTTTTAAAATTTTTCCTCCTTTCTACTTCATTTGAGTTTATTTTAATCTACTTTTTTCATTTCATAGGAAAATAATGATTTTATTATAAGCATTTCAAATTCTAAACATCTTTTTAGTAGTATCTCACAATTTTGGAAATTCTGTGTTTTACTTCTATTTACTGGGAAATATGTGCTAGCTGCTCTCATAGTTCCTTCAGCTCATGAATTACTTAAAAAGCATGTTGGATTATTTCCAAATATTTAGGGATTTTTCAGATAGCGCTGTGTGATTGATTTCTACTTAATGCTGTTATGGTGAGAGAATGCACTCTGCACAATTTTAAGCATTTTTTATGTTTTGAGATTGGTTTTATAGCCCAGAATGTGACTGTAATGCTTGGTGAATATTTTATGTATAACAGAAAAGAATATTTCTTCTGCAGTTTTTGGCTGGAACATTCTATAAATGTCAATTAAGTTTATGTGATTAATAGCATTGTTTCCATGTTATATAATTTTCTAAAGACATTCTTAAGACAATTTAATCTGATAACATTGTCATGTAAAACTCTTAGGGAATAGATCGCAGGGTGACACTGAGCTCAGATTCCTTGGTCATGGCTCTAGGAACAGGTGACAAGAGGACACAAGAGAAGAAATGTGTTGCTCAGACACAATCAACAGCAGAAGCAGATTTCTGTTGCCGTCAATTCAACCTTCAGGCATTTATTAAGAATCCACTGGGTTGCATTCCCCAAAGACTTAGTTTTCAGTCCGTCATGATGAAAGATAGCAAACGTTGCCATGGACGGACGGGGAGAGAAGGGAGCCTCGTGCGCTGTGGGTGGGACTGTAAACTGGTGCAGCCACTGTGGAAACCAGTATGGAGGTGCCTCAAAAAGCTGAAAATTAGACTACCATATGGTCCAGCAACTCTACTTCTGGTAATATATCTATAAGGAAGTTAAGACACTAACTTGAAAAGGTAGCTGCACCCTTGTGTCAATGACACCATTATTTACGACAGCCGAGACATGAAAACAACCCACATGTCCATCAGTGCGTGGCCAGGCAGAGAAAATGTGGTGTATGAACATGCACTAAAATATTGCTCAGCCATTAAAAAGAAGGAAGTCTCACCATTCGCAGCGACCTGGATGGACCTTAAAGGCATGACGCTAAGTGAAATAAGCCAGAGAAGGAAATGCTGTGCGACTCACTTACATGTGGACTGTACTTAAAAAAAAGACTCGGAGAAAAGGGGTCAGACTCACGGTTACCAGAGGCGGAGGGGGGAGGGTTGGGGATTGGAGAAAGGCGGTCAAAAAGTGCAAACTTCCAGTTTTAAGATGAATAAACATGGTAGGTGTGACATAGGGCACGGTGAGTGCAGTTACCACTGCGCACGCCGCGCAGGATGGCTGTTCAGAGAGGGGGTCCTAAGAGTTCTCATCACAAGGAAAAATCTTTTTCTTTTTCTGATTGTGTCTCTGTGAGCTGATGAATGTTCTCTAACCCTACGGTGGCAATCACTTCACAGTGTATGTAAGTCAGACCATCAGGCTGTACACCAGAAACACACGTAGTAACGTATGTCGGTCATTTCTCAATAAAACTGAGGGAAAAGCCACTCAAAATCACAAAAAATAAAAGGTTTAATACTTTTGAAATGGAAATAACTTGAGTTTTGCATTCAGCAATTTCTCCAGTGACTTCTGCTAAATCTACAGCAGTGTTTTCTTTCCTGCAGGTTATGTGTTTGGAGTTTACCACAGGCTCGGTTAATCAGAGCACCACCATTCAGAGGTAGATATATCGTCCCATAAGAATCCACCAAGGCCTTCCCACGAGGCTGCTAAGAGAGACGGGCGTTTGCTCTGTGCCCTTGGACGTGAACCTGGGACCATCTGGGAGAAACCTGTCCCCAGGTGAACTGCATCATAAGGGCTCCGACAAGTCAGAGACACAGGCAGGTGAGACCAGATCCCAGTGGACACGCGCTCCCGAGTCCAGCTCCACCTGCAGCTGCAGACGTGCCCCACGGTCCCCAGAGCAGGAGCCAACGCAGTTACCCCTTCCTTCCCTGAGCAGCGCGAGCTGTTTCCGACCCACCGCCTTCAGCGGTAAGAGTCCTAAACGAGGCGACCCTGGAGCTGCCCAAAGTCCTGGGCTGTGCAGGAAACGTTCACGTGTGTTCTCTGCACTGCAGGCTCCTGAGATGGCGAGTGTGCGTCACTCAGATCACCGTCGCATCTTCGCTGATAAACAAATATCTGTTCCTGAGGTCGTGCTTCCAAAAATGAAAGTGTGAAATAAAAGTAAGTGAATTATTGAAATTCATTCAGTGTGTAGCCGCGCTGGGTAGAAAGTAGTTGCCCGCATCCTGGGTGAATTACTCAGAGCTGCTCTTCACGTTCCCTCTGTAGATATCTCTGGCTGAATGCGGCAGACACTGACTCGCAGTGTTCGCGCCCCACCACGCACATTAGATGACAGCCTTCCTCTGAGATACTTGGTGTCGGTTGCATCTTGCAGGACGAGTCTGAGGTCATGGGCCGTGAGGTAGGGACCCCTGGTGCCCCCCTCCCCACGCCTGGCTGTGGTGATGGGGTTCACGAGGAGTCCCCTGCCTCCTTCCAGAACCCCCTCTGCTTGAGCCCTGACAAGAGCCTTCCTCTCTGGAGGATGCCCGTGGACAAAGACCATCTTCCGTAGAGCTCATTCCAGCTTCACCCACGGGGAAGGCAGGGGAGAGGCAAACAGGGACTCCCCTCCACACACCTCCCCTTTATTCCTCGTCCTTCCCCCACTAACTTCCTGCACTTGGAATACTCTCCAGCCCTAAGATGCAAACAAGCCATACTTGGCCAGGTCCTGGCCCCAAGATGACTATTTATGGGCTGAATTCAAGCTCTATTCCACTGCTTCGTGGATCGCGCTTAGAAAAGGAAACAAGCCAGGGGGTCTTCTGTTCAGTTATCAGCCCGCGCCCTGCTTGTCACTCTGCAGTGAAGACCAAGGGTCTGTGCCGGCTGCCCCCAGAGACCACAGGAGCCACCACAAAACCCTATGTTATGGTTCCCTTGTGCTCTTTCTGTTCCTCCTGAGTTGAAATGAAAAGGAAAACACCAGAGCCACAACCTCCATCCAGAAGAGTCGTGACGGCAGAAGGGTGGTGAGCTGGGGGAGGAAGGAGGGCAGACCACTTTGCAGCATTTTAAGCACATCGGCAGTCTCACAGGAAGAGTTTGCATCTGGCTCAGTTATGCTGGAACATTCTACGCATGATCCAAAGCCTTATTTAACACAAACTTCAACGGCAGCGAAAGGTCTCCACATTCTTGTGCATCTGTCCAAGTTGAAATGTGAAGAAAGGATATTGACAGGGCCCTGGCCTCTGGTCACTAGTTTCACATCATCGCTCTTTGTAGCCGATTCTGCTCAGACCAAAGGCCCAGCAGCGACAAATGAAATTAGAGCCATGGAAACAAAGAGCTACGGACCGTTGAGCCACTGGAATGAAAACCCAGTAAGAAGTCTTCATTTTTCTCCACTCTCAACCCCTACTAAAGTACTTACTTTTTTCTTATGCTAGAACTCAACAATCTCAAATACCAGCAGCAAATGTAAAAACAAATAAAAAAGTTATCTCTTCACTAACTGCAATGAAGACAATCTCTTTATTATTTTTTTATTTTTGCAAACAAACAAACAAACAAGCAAACAGAAACCAAAAACATGATATGAGTGTTGAGAACCGGTTGACTCTCAGTAGACAGGCAGGAATCCCTACAAACGCCGAAACGACAGATCCCGCCCCTGTGAGGACACTGCCACGTCACAGAAGGCAGAGGGCGGTCCTCAGGGGTCCCCTTCATCTTCTCAGTGAGCGAAATTATGCCATCCATGCACGGGAAGGGCCCCCTACACTTCTTACATGCGTTTCCTCAATATTTCATTGCTTGGCCCCTTAAAAACCATCTCATTCTTACAAATGGAACGTATCTTTAGTTTACTCTGTTTTTCTTTTACTGGTCCCTCACCCTCCACACTTTGCGGTTACTATTTGGTGGCCTGGGAGCCGCTGAGCCGTCAGAGCTGTCCGTGGGTGCCTGGAGCTGGCCATGCCCGTTGGAATGTTGGCCAGGTTACCTACAGCCGCTTCCTGGGATCCCTTCTGAGACTGTTTTTTATCGGGGGCAATAACCATCAGCCACAAAGTTTAAAGTTTAAAATCCACATTAGAAATAAAATGCAGCCTGTGAGGAGGGGGAGCCACTTCATTCAAAATATTTTATAACCCAGTCTGCAGACAGCATGATGAAAACTTCCTCTTATTGGGCACACATGTAGCAACCCACAACTCCTGCTTTCCGTAATTTCAGAATCCTTAGCTTGAATAAATAAAGGGAAATGTCAGTGTGATACAATGGCATGCCAGCCTTACTGGAAGGCAAGTTTCAGAAATAATCATGTCTTCAGGCTTAGGGAAAGAGAGAACTCAGAAAATGCAGCTTGTTTCCTGAAGATCATCCCTTTTTCGACATACGCTGCTCTCTGATTTCCCCTTCATTCTTACATCTTTAGAATGATTGAAAAAGCTAATTTCTCGTTCAGGATGCAAGGGTTGCTGGTGGTGAGAGAAACCTGGTAAGACCAGCAGTTACCCTCCTAGGAAGGCCTGCTGCTCCGCTGGGATGTCAGAACACCCCAGTCCCACGGTCTGGTCCTCCCCTCTGCCGAAAGGCCACAGCCGCTCTGACCCCAGACCCAGCAAGTCCGTGCCCGTCTGGACGGCAGGAGGAGTTGGCCCACAATTCCAGTTCAGACGTTGTTTCCCACGAGTCTGGTTCAAACGCATGAAGTCCAGCAGGAGAAAAGCCAAGCGCTGAAGGCCGAGGTGGGAGGTGACTGGACGGTCCTCCAGGCAGAGGGGCTGCCAAGTAGATGGAGAGGCAAGAGAGGAGATGGGGACCTGCTTCTGTTTGTGACGGGGCTGGGGGTGTCACGGGAGGAGCAGGAAGCTTCCAAGAGCAGGAGGTGTGAAAATCGCCATCTCCGGTGTGCTGCAGACCACGTGTGTGGACTTCTGGTCTTCACTTTATTTTTCCCTCAAATTCCTGCAGTCGGTAGCATTGTCCCCATTTCACAGACTCGGTGGCATCTGGTGTCCCTCCAACACACTCAGGGAGGGAGTCCCAGTCTAGGACCAGGGTCACAAGAGCCAGTCAGTGCTCTTAGAACCACAGAAAAGGGGGTTACCATGGAAACCAGCGAGGCCAGTAGAAAAAGCACGGGTCACGATGACTGCCTGATACGAAGCTGAGCAACGTGGACACGCCTCTTTATTCGCAGGGCAGGTCAAAGGCGGGTGAATACCTGCGAGTCCGTATGGTTCTGCCTAATTAAAATAGCGACCGTCTTCGCCCCTCTGGGGACGCGTGGTTGATGCGGAAGCCCCAGTGAGTGGCTGGCGACGTGGGGCCTGCCTCCTCGGCCCTCCCCGGGTCCCAGGACTCCGTGCCCGCTGTCCTCAGGATGGCTGCTCTTCCTCGAGCTGCACCTTTGTGTCCCTCGAGTTTCTGCGGCCTCCAGTCTCCCACTCATGGCCGTCGGTTTTCGTCTGTTTTTAAATTACAGAGACTCATCACCTGCAGTAACTATTTCTTGGTAACAGATTGGATCTTCTCATGACAGTTTGACGTGGAACACACACCACTGAAAAGGTACTCGTGTGCGTGTGCACTTAGCTGACTTTTGACCCCTCCTACTCCCTCCAGGAGCTCCGTCAGCCCGGGACCCTTTATTCCGTGTGTTCACATGAGCTGCTGCCCCCTGAGTCGCGTCCCTTTGGAAGCTTCTGGCACGTTCAATGCGTCTTGATGTTTCCATTCCTGCTCATGCTTCCGGGTGGCTGGCTCTTTCCCTCGGGGCCAGAGGCCCTCATGGCTCCATTGGAGAGTGTGTAGCTCTCTGCACTCCACCTGCTGAAGAAAACACCTTAGCGTTTTATGTGTGAATCTAAACGCCCTCCCGAGTCACCAGCCACCTTTTAGAATCATGCCCGTCGCACTGACGGTGCTGCCGAGATTTTGGGTGGGCTCGTGGTCCTCGCACAGCGATCTGTTCTCAACAGCCACCTTGGAAAGTCCCTGATTCCAAAGAAAGCGTTCCCTAGAGTTACCGCTTTGCTGATTGTTTCCTGTAACGTGAATGCTTAGCTTCCCACTGCGTTAAAATGTGTCCTTCTTTCACGCTTGCCATCGGGCACCGCGTTCTTGAAGCTGACGTCACTGTTCTGTCTGCTAACTCTCGAAGCTTCTAAAATTGCCAGACCTACTCTTGGAAAGTGTGCTTCAAATACTACACCTTGATATTCCATGAGCAGCCATACATCGCAAACCTCCACCCCCATAAAAAATTAAATGAGTATAATTTATTGAGGATTCCTTGACATAATTACGGCTTTTTCAAAGAGAGGAAAATTTTGTCTGGAAAGTGGCAGTCCAAAAAGGGGGAAAAAGACTCCAGGGCGTCCACCTGACTGCAAAGACCATGATGAAACCTGCTCGAGAAGTCTGCACGCAGCACGACTGCTATTTTTGTCCAGAGTTCAGACAGACCTTGGCTTTCCCTAATGTAAACATCTCTGGTGAAGTGGCTGGGCTCGGAGTCCAGGTCCCGCAGCGGCGGCAATGTCTTTTCCACGCGGGCGCGGAGGACGGGAGGCCGCGACTGGGCGGGAAGGCTGCGCTGGCCTTCGCTGGTGTCCTCCCGGCGCCGCGCCCCGCACAGGCGCTCTGCTCTGCTTGTGCTTGTGTTGTGGCTTCCCCCTCACGCTCCGCGCTTGGCGGAGGTCTCACTGGGCTACTTTATCCCACCTTTATCCTTTCATCCTGTTTCTTCTCACAGACCACAGATGTGGACCTCACCCGCCGTCTCTGCTCAGCGCCCCATCCTGTCCAGGTGTCCCCCCTCCACCCCCACCCTCACCCCGCCTCCTGCATCCTCTGCATCACTCCTCCTCTGTAACTGATCCAAACCTCTGAGTCCTACAGTCTGGGAGCCATTAGAACTGTCACCCCCCAAACTTAAGTTCTGGTGGTCCTGACACCCCAGGGAGCGGCCACACTCATCCCCTGTCCCCCGAGTTTCCGTCTTATCAGACCAGGACTCTGTTTTACCTTCTCTCTGGCTCCTTCTGAGAGGCTGGACACCACCGTGTTGTTGGAAAGGCCCACTTCAACCCGCGATCACGCGCAGCAGAACCCACGGTCCTCTGGGCCTGGCGAGTCCTCCTGCGCCCCCACCAGGCTCCGCCCTCACCCGCTGCCCCGCGTCCCTCTGGGCTCCCGGGGGCTCAGGCCCGTGTGCCATCTGGTCTCGGATCATGCCCGCACCGGCAGGCTCAGGGGTAAAGCCACAGGCCACACTTCACAGGTCAGGACAGAGCAGAGACCATTCACTGTTGGCGTGTTAACTTGTAGCATCACCTGGCACAACGGAACACTCCTATGAGGTGCAAGACACTTTAAAGTGACAAAGATGAGTTTGCGTAAAAAGTGCAGGAGTGTGAGGTCACGGGTCACGGGGCAGAGCACAGACTGAAACTCAGCACAGGTGGCGTCTCCTGGAAACGGCGCGTGGCGGGGGCCGGGGGGGCTCCCGGGGCCGCCGAGCCACCTCTCACTGCCGCCTCTGCTCTGCCTCCTCGGCTTCCTTCTGGTTGCTCTGTGCTCACATTCAGTGTCAAAGGCAGAGACGACAGGTGTAACCCACGTGTGGTTTTCCAGGGCATCTGATCCTAACTGGAGGACCCGAGAGGCAGACGTCCTTGGGGTCTCCCAGACACCCACGCAGACCCCCCGCCAGAGGAGAGGCTTAGTGATCGGAGGACAAGCAGCACAGAAAGGAAGGGGTGGGCCGAGGGGAGACCCCCTGGCCGGGCCTGAGCCGGCTGGCGTCCAGGTGGGGCAGCGGGGCGTGCCCAGAGCCAGCGCGCTGAGCCCAGGCATGTGGCCGGAAAGAGCTTGTCTCATTTCCCTGTGTGGGACCCTCTCGGGGCAGCTGTGACGGCAGATGGAAGTGGCCTATAGGATGATTTTCTTGCCTTTGTGCCCACACCGAGTGAATTACGGGAAACGCCAGACAGATTTTTATAAGTACCACAGGCATGTCTGGTTTTCCAAGCTTCAGCAAAGAATGTTTTTTTCCGTGAACCATATGAAACAGGCTTCATAAAAGTACAGCAAAGCAGCATCTTGATTCATTTGTGTGGTGATTTTGCTTTTCCGAAAACGGGTCTTAATTTTTAAGCCTCGTCAATATTCATGCACTCAATGTGTAATTAATTCAATGAATATTGAGTCAAAGGTTTTTGTTTACAGTTGGGAGAAAGTTGGCTTATGGCATTTTTGTTAAGATGGTGGGTTCACAATACTTTGACTTTTCATACAATTCAAGAAGAAATTATGAATAAAACACAAGGAAAAACATGCTGTCCAGCATGGGCAGGGCCCGAACAGCCCTGGACATAAAAAGGGCAACACGATGAACAACCCAGCGTGGAAAGCCAGCCCCCGCGTCTGCGTGCCGTCTTCCGGCGCGCTGCGAACGGACCGTAAACAAAAGTTTGAAATAAAAACCATCATTTGCTACTGTCGCCCCGTCTGAGAGGCACACAGAGGGAGTTCAGGCTGCAGACGAGGGTGTATTTGCACAGACAGACGTGCCCGTGGACACAGCCCGCAGGGCTCAGGCAGGTTGACTGGGCCCTTTACTGTCCTTCCCCCGGCATTTTTTTCAAAGTGTAAAATAAAGCCTCCCCAAGTTAGCAAAGATGAATGTTTTCTGTATCCGTGCTGGGCAGACACTGTTTCCCTCGTGCCTGAGGTTACACGGTTACTCTTCCAAGTCCAGGATTATCGCTAAAGGCGAGCGGCCCCCTGACCCCGGCGCCCTCGGGTCCCAGAAGGCGCGGTCTCGCAAGGGTTCCGCGCTCAGCAGAACCGAAATGACGTCAGTCAGAGTGGAAAATGGGGCGGATACCGATCGCTCCGAGAAACCTTTTCTCGTCGAAGTGGCGCATCTGCTTCTGTTGTTCTCATCTGCTTCTCAGCCTTGCAGGAAAAACCGCAAATGGAGAGGGAGACGCGGGGCGGGGCGCGGGGCGGGGCGCGGGGCGGGGCGCGGGGCGGGGCGCGGGGCGGGGCGCGGGGCGGGGCGCGGGGCGGGGCGTGCCGGGCTGCACAGGCTCTGCGATCCGCCTCCGACCGACCAGCAAGTTCCCAGATCGCTGGCAAGGACCAGATGAGGCGCACGGGCCACAGCGGAGCAGAGAAAGCGCCATCAGAGCCCCGCTGCTGGGGACCCCGACGGCGGGTGAGACGACGCCCCGTCGCCGTCCTGGGGGGCTACGACCGGCGTGGAACGCAGACACCCTCCGCCGCGTGGATGGAGGCAAGTGTGTCTTGACTGGGGCGAGGGGTGAGGGAGGACACGCCCCGGGTCCACAGGACCATCACGTCTGTCACCCTTAAACTTCAAGGCTGCAGACCAGCTTGGCCTTACTGACTTAGGGGTCCCAGCGGCGGGATCCTTCAGAGACACTGAGGCGAACACTCATGCCTCCCCCCTCTGCTCACCGTCCCCCAGTACCTACGAGGTCCCCAAACGCCGTCCCCCGAGAGTCTAGGTTAGGGATCAAACAAGCACCCCAATAAACAAGCCAATTGGAACAGGAGCAAAGATGGAGGGGAGCCCGGGACGCGTGGGACGAGGCACAGGGTGCGCGGGGGCCCGGGCAGCAGCCGGCGGAGCCGCGGGGCGCGCTGGTGTCCGGCAGCCGCGGGGGCAACGTGCCACGCACGGGGCGGCTGGAGCTGCGAACAGCATCGCCTCAGGTTTGGGGCCGGACGTCCACGACCAAGCATCTGCAGAGCTTCTGAAGCTCCCGTGTCCTTAGAAAAGCTGCTGGAAGGCGCCGCCCGCGGGGGCCTGGACACCTCAGCACGTCCACGCTTCCTCGCAGATGAAAAGAGGTGCGACCATAGGACATTTGCCGTCTTGCTAAACGCGCACCATCTCCCTGAGGCTTAGGTAGCGATTTGCTTTTCTTACACGAATAAACAGCTTGAGTTTGCAGGGAGACCCTGCGCTCGGCCTGTTCCCGCCAACTCGCACTGTCGCAGCACCGAGCTCGCCACCCCGAGGCTGCACCCAGCGCGCAGCCACGGGGGCTGCTCCGTCCCTGCGGCGGGAGGAAGGGGCCCTGCCTGAGTGTAAACTGGGCCGATCTTTGAATTCAGTCAGCGCGCATTAAGTCACGCAGATGCTCATGACAGACAGTCCCTCCTGCAGAGGAGAACTTGGCTCCCCACAGTCCGCACGTGGCACCTGCAGTTACAAAAAAGTCCTTCTGAAATGCGTCCTCCACACAGCTGGGTCTTTTAGTCCCGTCTGCACTCAGCCTCCCTGGACCCCGTGACTGAGCGACGTCTCAGTGATTCTGGGGGGTCGTGTGTAGAAGAGAAGTGACCGAAATCAGACCAGGATTTGTGATCCGCTCAGGATGATGCTGGTAAAGTCACATGAACTCCAAACAGGCAGCTCTCTCGTAGACAGCGGGGCTCCTGGCTTCTGACAGAGACCCGCCTCGTGCGGTGGGTGAAGCAGAAAAGGCCCAGGCAGGTGGCGGGCCCCCCGTGAACTTGGGAGGTCTCTCACGAGTCTGAACCCCAAGTCCTCTGTCTGAGGAGACTGCGCCCTGCGCGTTCCTGCAGATGCGGGTGTCACGACCCCGAACAGAAATACGAGCGTTCACTGACCTGCTTCTGTCTCTCATCACCGGGGCGCCGGGGAGACGCATGATGCCCCGGGTGCTGATCGGCCTGGTACGCGTGGCGCCACGGGGCTGGGACCAACACACACGCCTGCGCCTCGTGGTCCGCGCTCAGTGGAGGGTTTGCGTGAGCAGCTGTCTGCACTGGGGACACGGGTGGCTGCCTCCAGCATCAGCTCTGCCCTGGATAAGTTGCAGCATTTTTATTTCGGTGCCCCTGGTTCCTTCGAGCTCTGAAACACCAGGAACCGCTCCAGCTTTAGCTCAGACAACAAACAGGGAACCACATTCTGCTGGGCGCCTTTCCCTCCGGCTCACGGACGCTGTCCTCATGCTCTGGGTCCGCATCCCTGGAGCCCTGAGACGTGCCTGTCCCTGCCCCTGAAGGGCAAGTGGGGCTCACGGCCGAAGGTCCAAGGTCCCCATCACAGAGGGGACCTGGACTTGGGGATGCGCAGAGACGCTGGGGGACCACACACCAGACGGAGGTGCTCGTGACAACGCAGTTCCCAAAATGCTGTCTCTTCCTCAAATTTGAGTTTCCTGTAGTACAAGCTTTTAAAGGGAGTCACAGATAGGAAAGCTAGCCCCAGGATAAACAGCTTTCCGAATGAACATTTAACTTAGGGCCTTTTCGGTCAACGTGTTTAGCCACTATCCTGTCAAATTACAGAGGAAACTCCAGCAGTTTTGAAACACTGCCAGACGTTTAAACTTCCCTCTATTCTGATGCTTTGCTTTCCGAACGACAAAGGAGAAGAGGACTGATTCAGGGTAATCGGTCACTGAGCAGCCAGTCATTAAACCTGTGTTTCCTGGTTTCATCCATAAAAGGGATCTGATCACAGAAATTCCCTCGGAGGATTCCTGTGAAGGATCAATTAGCTGACGCTGTGAAGCTTTTAAAACAGTAACTGGAACAGAGTAGCTTCCCAGGAGGTATTTTTGTCGTTCAGGGTTATTAAGACAGTTGCTCGCACATTAGTGACTGTCTCTTCCATCTGGAGACGGTGGCTCTCAGCTACTCTGTGTGCACCGCGGGCTCCTTCCAAAGCAGCGAGAAGGTGCGGGAGACCCCAGTTAGGGCGGCTTCTGCATCTGGTCTGGTGCTGCCCCCACCGGCCTCTTCCGCCAGCTGGAGAGGCGGACGAGGTACACCCAGGCACTTCTTAGAATCTCCCTGGTGTCTGGCCCCTAAGCAAACGTGGGGGACACCCTGAGTCCCTGGTACTGAGAGGGACCTATCACTGAGCTCAAAATAACAATCAGAATAAACAGCTAATGTTCTAGAGATGCTGTGTTGGAAAGAAAGCCGATCTCCAAGGCCTTCCCGCCTGGCGCACCCCAGCCTGGAGGCCCACAAGTCTCCATGTTCGTTTGTCCATCTGTCCCCGCCCCTCGCTGCTCTCACCTGGAGCCCAGGGAGCACGTGGGGGCCGAACAGGAGGCTTGTCAGTCAGCAGAGGGGACACTTCTGTGAGACAGAAAATTCCAGGCCTCGTGCCTGGAGGCTCAGCCTGGACGCCAGGAGTGCCTTCCTTTTGGGGAAGAGAAAATAAATGACTGAAAAGCAAACAGTCGCGAATCCCCATCGGGAGACGGGCTCCCCGGTGTCCGCCAGGGGCAGTCCCACCGCGGTCCGCAGGGCACCGGCCACCGGCCCTGGGCTGAGCCTGGACCGAGCCCCGAGCGCCCGGCCCCCTTCGGCCTCTCATTCCCGGGGCAGAGGAGCACCACGTGGCTTCTGCCCACGCCAGCCGAGGCTGTTCCAGCGAGACCTCCAGATCTTTGCTGGATCCTTCGGTCAGGCCCTGGACCCGACTCCAGACAGCGGCCTCGCGTCTTCACTCGTCACACACGTGTGTGCACAGGACTTGGGTGAAGCTGCTCCCGCCAGCGGGGCACCAGGGACGGAGCTTCCACTGCAGCAAGTCCGCAGGGTCCCTCCCCAAGGCGAGTGTGGAGTGGGGTCCCGAGCGGACCCTGCGCTCCCACTGGTCGGTCTCTGCCTGTTTCCCAGCTTCCCCCTCTGCCCTCTCCCCCCACAGCCTTGGGGGTCCCCGCATCAGAGCCACCATCCCGTCCTCGCCTCTGCCTCCACTTTGGACACGGTCGGGGCTGAAACACCCTCTCCACGTCTTTACAGAGCCAGCGTCCAGAGTGAGACCCAGCTTCAGACAAATTACACGTCTCTGTTAATAACCAGTCACTTCTCTCATGCCGAGCTTCCCTCAAGCCTGCACACCACGTCTCACGCGACCTTGTAGAAGAAAATGCTTTTTGAGATAACGGAAGGCTTCGAAGTAGCATTTTGCAATAAAACTAGTGTGGAAGTCTCTATTTTTGTAATCTGTATTTTATTAGGCTGCACATTTTTGTGTGTGTGGAGGACTGAATATTTGGAATATATAAATTGAACGCCAAGTTCCTATTTCCTGTGCTGAATTAAATAAATCACCCGTTTTAACTCATCTGCACTCGGTGGTTTATACTAGGCTATGCTTATCCAGCTGCTTTGTGTAACTACGTAATCTTGAAATATCACCATAAATGCATCAAGCAACCCAGACGAGAACCTGTGTGTCTGCTCTTATATAACCAAGTCTAAGATCATCATTCCAGACTTGGTTAAAGCCCTTGGTTTTTCACCTTTAAGCCAAGGGGGCGATTACCCCGGTGGGCCTGACTGCATCAGTCTGCGGGCTCGGCCAGGAGCCGTGAACCAGGAGGGCCCCTGCCCCAGGCTCCCGCTGCTCCCGGCCTCCCCCCACTGCTGTTTGGCTCCGTGGGTTTCACACCACTTCCCCGGCCCCACAATTCAAAGCCGGTTTCTTGTGGTTAACTCCCCTCTTCTGGGGACTCTGATGAGCCCCTCCATCTACTCGCTTCTGCACAGATTTACCGGAACCCACGCTGAGGCCCCAGAGATAAGCGTGGTGCTCCTTGTCCCCTCGATGTTCCAAGGCCGCAGGGGACACGGGGGTGGACAGGGTGCGTGAGCAGCGTCAAGGCGGGCTTGCCTGAGGGCCGCAGGGGCTGCTGAGAGGGGCAGGGGCAGGTGTTTCATGAGCCGGCAGGAGCAGCGGGTGGTGGGGGGACAGCACCCTGCTCCCCTGATGATCCCACGATGTTGGCGGAGAAGGACGGTGAGCTGCAGGGGCCGGGGCCCCGGCAGGAGGCTCCCGGAGGCACAGACAGCACGTGGCTCAGATGTGCCACGGGTGGAGGGTGGCTGAGGCAGGGGGCTCCATCACCAGCGCGGGAGGGACCAGGAGGCCTTCGCACCCCCTCCTCCCTCCAGGAGCCAAGGCCCGTTTGCAGGTGGACACCCGGGGTAAGTGCACCAAAGGGACGTTGGAGGAAGGAGAGGGTGCCGTTTCCAAGCAGTCGGACCAGAGAGAAAAGGAGCGAAGGCAGGGAGCACCTGCCTTGTTTTAGAAGAAGAGGAGTGTCCACCCTGCGACTCCGCGCCGTCTCTGCCGCGGGGCAGGAGGACCCTCTTTTCAACCATTTGCTTTTCCACCAATTACATTTTACACATCAGTCCTCGGGGGAGGACTTTTAAAATGTAATTTGTAAGGTGAGCAGGGAGGGTCAAGGAAAAACTTGCTGTTGGTCCGAAACTGGGCTGATATCAGAGCGAAAAAGTGAACTAGAGCAGCCCAGAGGCACAGGCGCCCTCAGCGGTTAGCGGTCGGAGTGAGGGGCTGGGCCTCCTCTGCACCAGCCGGTGAACGGACACTGGAGGGGCCAGGACCCCCCACCCGGGAGCCTGGGCCACGTCTTCTGAGCCCAGATCCCCCACCCTGACCCTGGACGTTCCCCCCCCCTGAGCCTGGGCCCCCTCCTTGAGCATGGACTCTCGCTTCTGAGCCCAGACCCTCCCCAAGCCTGGACCACCTATTCTAAGCGTGGACCTTCCTCCTGAGCCTGGGCCCTCCTGTAAGAGGCACAGCCAGCCTTTCCCTCCCTGGGTCCCTGTGATGCCATCTTTCTTGGTCGCCTGGACATATTTGTGCTTCTCTCCTCTCCTGTGATCCACAGAATGATTTTTTAAATGAATTTGGACAGTGTTCCCCAACAATGACAGATATAAAATGTGAATATTCAAAACCAGCAGGACTATCAAAGTTCACTGTCTCACCTCAAGACCACGAGAGTGTGGCAAGTCTAGTGGGAAGGTGGGACCGCCCTGAGGCTGAAGCCGTTGCCCTCCGGCGCGGTCGTCCCTGAGGGAGGAGTCACACGCTGCCTTCGCGTTTTCATCTGAATCCAGACAACTTTGTGTTCAAACTCGGGCTGGGAAGAACAAAAAGCCATTTGTAAGTACATATGATTTTATGATTTCACACGATGTTAGAAGGCTTCCATTTACAGTTTAAAAACTTGCCTTCTCTCCTTCCCCCCAGCCCGCCCCCAACAGGAGCAGCTGTGATGGCCGGGCGGGCGCGGGGTGGAGGGTGGGCGGGGCAGGCGGTCAGCACCCCCACCGCGAGGCCCCGGGAATAGTCTGAACACGGGGCAGCCAAGGCAGGACCGCACCTCCTGTTCTGCACCCACTTTTTTAATGCCTCCGAGGCCCAGTGTCAGTAATCACAGTTTTCCATAGAAACATCACCTAAAGGTTTGGACGCGTTAGTTTCTTTGAAGTTTGATCCAGGCAGTTTCTTACGTGTGGCATTTATTTTCTAAGGTGTAGGCATTCTGTTTTATTTAATTTTTAAAAAAAACTTTATTGAAGTGTAGTTGATTTACCGTGTCAGCTTCGGGTGTACAGCAAAGCGATTCAGTCATCCATGTACTTACATGTGTATTTTTTGGTTTTGGATT
This sequence comes from Camelus dromedarius, assembly GCF_036321535.1. Classification (NCBI taxonomy): domain Eukaryota; kingdom Metazoa; phylum Chordata; class Mammalia; order Artiodactyla; family Camelidae; genus Camelus; species Camelus dromedarius. The sequence continues at coordinate 923,193 of NC_087441.1, read as the reverse complement.
CTTTTAAACACTAGAAAACTAAACGGCTGCACAGCAAAGCGCTCAGCCTCGGGTCACGGTGACCGTCAAGTCCCATTCAGGCGTCCTGCTAGTTTCTGTTCAGCTGCTCTGCGATCGTCCCCAGGTCTCTGGGACGACATCCTGGTGTGCGGTTTTGCTCTCTAGCCCTTGAGCACGCTGCTGACAGTTTAGATTGCTCAGAAACTCACTCGGTTGCTCTGTAAAGCTTAGACACACAGCTTTAAATGGCTTTCCCATCCAGCTATGAAAGAAGTCCACTTACTATAAAAACAGATTACTCACAAATTTCGCCCTGTCCTGTAATCGTGCTCCCAGGGAGAAATTACTTCTAGCACGTTAGTTCGTGCGTTTACGTGCGGATTTGCTCACTGCTGCGGGTGATTTTCAAACGACCTGGGCGGTACATTTTTTAATGTATCAAGTTTGAAAATATAGCCGAAAAGCAGAGCTTAAAATGATTTGACATAAACTGAAACTCCGTGTGACACATCACACTGGTTCCTCGGCCGTTTAGTGAGACGTTCCCGTCGCAGTGGCTGCGCGTCTTCTGTGTGAAACGCTTCTCCCCCGAGGGCCGTGGAGAGGCCCCCGCGTCGCCCTTACGGCACTCTGTCGGCTGCAGTTCCGCTTCCTCTGCTTTCTTCCGGTTTCCGTTTGCGCGAACACCCTTCTCCGTCGTCCCCTCACTTTCGGTCTGCGTGCGTCTCTGGCTCTGACGCGGGTCTCTGTCAACAGCACACACACAGGTCTTGTTTCCGTGTCCATTCAGCCAGTCTGTGCCTTTTGGCCGGAGCGTTTAATCCATTCACATTTAAGGTCGCGTGTGCACATCGATGTGCTTGTTCCTATTGCCGTCCTGTTCGTTGCTTCGGGTTTGTTTTTGTCGGCCTTTCTCTCCCTTTCTTTTCTGTTCCTTCTCTCATGAGCTGATGACTCTAAGGTTACATCTGAATTCCTCTTGCTTTTCTGTGTGCACAGCTATCATAGAGTTTGGTTTGTGGCTACTGTGAGGTTTTGGTAGATTTGCAGGCATAGAAAACCAACTGCGGTTACCGGGGGGAAAGGGCTAGATTTGGAATTTGGAATTAACAGATAAATGACAAGGACCTACTGTGTTGCACAGGGAACTATTCGATTTTTTTAAATAACATATAATGGAAAAGAAATTGAAAGAAAAATGTATGTACATGTATAATTGAGTTGCTTTGCTGTACCTCTGAGTCTAACATTGTAAGTCGACCGCAGGTCAATAAAAAATAAGAATTAGATTATAGTCGGAGAAAAGCTTCATCGTGTTGCCTTTCACATCTATGATCCACCATGACCTGAATTTTATGTGTTGCCAAATGAGAGTAAAATTTCTCTTTTTCCTCCCTACGTGGATACATGATTATTCCTGCCCCCCTTATTACAATGATCATCAGTTTCTGCTGTTCTGTATCGGCATTTTGTCACATGTCCAGTGCCCACGTGTGAGGGCAAATTTCTAGACCCCTACTTGGCTCCACTAACCTGGTTAATGGTTTGTGTGCCTTTACTGGCGCAGCTTTGCAATACATTCTGAAGCAAGCGTAGCCAGCCCCCCTCCCTTACTGCTGGTGACTCAGATTCAACCTGTCAGGCCCCCTTACGCAGGCACGCGCACGCACGCTGAATGCGGCGGAACCCCGCAGTTACAGGGCAGCCGGAGGAGAAGCCACACTTTTCCAGGGTCGTCCCCCATTTTCCCACTGTTTCCTCTCCTTAGTTACACAATGCAGTTTGATAGCTTCGCACATCAAATATTTACATGCCTGTCTTTTAGTATCAGTAAGACAGAGTAAATGTTTAATTTTTACCTTCATGGAGCTGGTAGAAAAATGTGCAGGAATTCTATGTGAATTGTCCTTACATTTGGCAAGGTCGCTTTTATTCTGTCTTTGATGCTCTGCTTTTGGTTATCAGCATATTGGGGACATACTCTGTCACAAAATACTCTTCTCAAACTTCACAGCTCAGCCATAATATATTCGACCAACCGTCTACTGCACGAATGTTGAGTGTTTCTAATAATCACATAATTTCAGAAGACAAAGTCCCTGAGTTACAATCCCTGTGTTATAAATTTTTGATGTGAACTGCTCTCAATTTTACATGCATTCCAGCCCAGCAGGTAAGGAGCCAGACGTCACTGCTCCATCCTGACAGCAGAGGAAACCGGACAAACTGAGGAGGGAATGAGTGTCCTCAGACCCTGAGAGAAGTGAGGTCACAGGGCAAGCTGCCGCTCCCGGAACTGGAGACTGACGGGCAGGCACGTTCAGAGACTCACGACCGCCCCGGGCAGAGGCCGGCGGACCCCGGCGCTGGGCAGGGCCCGACACAGGCCCGCACGCTCGGTGAGCGTTGCCCCTGGAGCTCTCGCTGGATGGGAGGAATGCCTGGGGCTTCCGGCAGGGGAGACCAAGGGGGCCGTTCTGAAATAGGCCAGCGCCCTCTGCTCTTAGCAAGGCCTGCCCTCGGGGGGCTCGTCCCCGGAGGCTCCGTCGGAGCTTCACTAGCCTGGGGGAGGAGGGAGGGAGACGCCCAGCTGCAGGCCCCTCTGGCCATCCTGAGAAGCCCCGAGAAGGTCCAGCCCAGGGGCGCGGAACGCCCCCCTCCCCCGCCCCTCAGCGCGTCGCTGAAGGCCCGCGTTCAGCCCCCTGGCGCGCCAAGCCTGGCTATCAGGAAGGGCTAGAACCGTGGCGGGCTAAAAGGCAAAAGCCAGTCTGAAGAGGCACAGCGAGCACCTTAACCAGACGCGGCAGGACGCTGGAGTCACCAGACAGGGCACTCCAAACACGACGGTCAGCATGCCTCGGGCTCTAACGGGCGGAGCAGAGCACACACAGGACAGGCGAGCCGTGCAAACGGAGACGGAAATCCTGAGAAAGACGGGCGTGTGCTGGAGGTAAAGGTGACGCAAAGGAAAGGCAGAGCGTCTCCGATGGGTCCACGGCCGACTGCGCACGCGAGGGCAGGAATCCCGGAGCCGCCGGAGGGTGTCACGCAGAGACCCCAGCCTTGAGAGCAAAGAGAACAAAGGCTGAGGAACACGGAGATGCGAGGGAGGGGCAGGGCACAGCCGTGGAAAGAGCGACGCAGAAACTACCACTGAGATGGCGAAGACGCCACGTTCAGGGGACCTCAGGCTTCACTGCACACGCACCGCGACACGTCGGCTGCTAACCGGCCCTCCCACAGGCGCCGGGACAGTTCCAGAGCTGACAGTAAAAGGCCAAAAAGTGGGTGGCGGCTCGGTCCCCGGGACTCCCAGCCCCTCCCCCAAAGCAGTCAGAGGAGCCCTCCCCCTGTCAGCACAGGACGCCCCGAGCCCACAAGCCCAGCAGCCCCAGGTCCCGGGCGCTCTCACCTTCCCTCGCCTCTGGGACGGCCCTTCACTCAGCCACGGCTCGCTCCCGAGTTCTTTCCTGTGCAAAGCGAAGGACCGTCACTTGGTGGGGCGCATCCCAGGGACTCCGCTTGCGTCCCATTTTCCCTGTATCAGAGCAGGCCAGCGTGTCCCACACATGTCAGGGACAGCCAGGGGGGCAGAAAGAGGGACGGGGAGAGGGAAGGTGTGAAACAGCACCGTCTGCCAACGCCCCCAGGTTAGTGTCAGGCACTAAACCACGGACCCGGGGAGCCCAGAAAGCACCCGGTGGGGAAACGCCAGAGGCGTTCACCCAGTTTTTCAGCTTACAGTTTCTTCTGATGTATTTCTAGGTCTTAATTCTGTAGTAAAATTGTAGAATATTTGAAATACAGTGGTTTCGGTCTAACTTGAACGTTTGCCCAAACTTCAGTCAGTTCTGCCACGAGAACCCCAATCTGCCTCTGTTCTCTGTAGTGCCAACCTTAATAAAGTCAGTTTCCCGACATTCCTGCTTCTTGACGGATTCATCAGCGAGCTTTACCCGTGGCACTGCCCCCCCAAGTTCACGGCTCTCTCTGTATTGCAGTGTCACAGCTACACAGATCATAGCTTTTGTCATAACTCCTCTCTTGGCGTTTGGTTCCCCACTGTCATCAGCTGTCTGTTGATTTGGGGTCAAATAGCTTCCCCTCTCTAGACTTCAGTTCCTACGTTTAGGTAATAAAAAAAGTAAATAAAATAAAGCAAGTCTAAGGTTTCTCTCAGGTTTAATATTCTTGTATTGTTCCTTGAATCTGCTGAGATTCTGCGGGGAAAAATGTTACTGCACTTTCTGTTCGGACTGACATGTAGGAGAGGATGTGCGCCCGGGGCCTCTAGCTCGGTGGCTGGGACACCCGCTCCCTCCCACCCGGCTCCAGGCTGCCTCGGCAGCGCAGGGACCGCTTCTGGAAAGTTCCCACTGAAAGAGAAGAAAATGGTGGACGACGGGGAAAATCTAATTCAATTTTTCTTCGACTAAGTGCTTTGCCTGTTGGTTCTACGTGCAAGGTGCAAATTGGGGAGCGGGGTTTTTTAAATGCTCCATTTTCTTCTAAGACACAGCCACACATTTGAACTGTTTCCCACTGAATCACATGCGCAATTTTTAAATAATCAGCACATCTGGATACCAAAGATCAATCGTGCTATATCTCAGCGGCTCGTTGGCAAGGAGGTGAAGTAAACGTCCACGCCCACAGGACCACCCCGGGCCGGGTCGGCACAGGCGGAAATTCCTCTTCCTGGACGTGGGACACAAGCTACCGTCCTGCGGAGCGCGGTGACCTTTAAATTTTCAGTCTTAAAAGCGGTACTTAAGTTGGGGATACAAAGAGCTCGGAGCTTGGGCGGGATTGCAGGAACCCGGGTGGGTCTGGATCACACTCAGCAGCCTGCACCCTGGATCTGAGCTGCAGACGTCCGGGGAAAAGTCATTCCTCTTGTGCATGGCTTATGTTCTTTTAAATTTATTGAAGAACTAACTTTAAAATAATTCCATTTTAAATGGAATTCAGACTGTGGGCAGGAAATGGACAGAATGTGCCTCTGGAGTCTGGGGGCGCGGGCAGAGCGCCACACCCGAGCCCTCGGGCCGCCGTCCGTCCGCGCAGGCAGCACGTGGCTCGCTGTTGCTGCCTTTTTGCCAGTTTCTCCTGGAGGCTGAAACGGTAGTGCCCACCTGCTTACCTTATTTTTTTCATTTATTTAAAACCCTTTTTTTAGAGGGGGGTAATTGGTGTTACTTATTTTTTGATGGAGGCGCTGGGGGTTAAACCCAGGACCTCGTGCATGCCAGGTGTGCGCTCTACCACTGAGCTCCGCCCTCCTCCCAGCCTGCTTAGTTTATAGACATAAAGAAGGTCCTTGTGCTTGAACTGGGGCTGACAATGCACTGTATGAAGATGGGATTATTTTGATAGAATATTAAGAATGTGAAACACTTACTCTCTCACTTCGTGACTCCCTCGTGTCCCTTCGGAATCGCAGACATCCTCAGAGACGCAGCCTGAGGCTCCTCCCAGGACCCTCCTCCTTCTCCGTCATCCTTCCCAAGGGCCGTGCCAGCCTCTCACTCTGGAGCCTCTCCTGCATCTGCCATCTAGTAAATCTCTTGCACGTCTAGGTACCAAACAGGTGTCAACCAAATAATGTAAGGTTCTAGGCTAAATCCTCTGTTTTAATCACTTTTCCCTGAATTTCATATCATGTATCAAACAATATAAAATTGTTCTCCACATGCTGATTAGATGCACTGCATGTCTTTTATTTTAGCAGTTTTCTATATCACACTCGTGTAAGGTATTAAATAAAAATGTTTGGTCACTTTAATTAATTTTTTTAAGAGCAGTTTTAGCTTTTTAACAAAATCGAGGGTGATACGGAGAGCTCCCATTCACTGTGCCCCCACGTGCACAGCCTCCCCCCTTGTCAGCGTCCCCCACCAGAGGGGACGCTACCACCGGCGGGCCTCGCTGACTCCTCACGGTCACCCAAAGACCGCAGCTGGCCCTAAGGCTCACTTGGTGCTGCACCCCCTGTGGGTCTGGACAAACGCGCAGGGACGTGGGACCGCCAGCCTGGTATCACACGGAGTACCTTCTCTGCCCTGAGAGTCCTCTGTGCTCCGCCCGCTCGTGCTCCGCCCACCCCCGGCAACCACTGCCCCTTTCGTCGTCTCCGCTGCGCCTTTGGCACAATGTTGCGTAGTTGGAACCACACACTAGGGGGCCTTTTCTGATTGGTGTCTTCTGTTTAGTAACATGCATGTAAGTTTCCTCCGTGTCTTTTCATGGCTGGGTAGCTCGTTTCTTTTTAGGGCTGAGTAACACTCTACTGTCCAAATGGACCACAATCTGTTAATTCATTCGCCTATTGAAGGACGTCTTGGTTCCTTCCAAATCTGGCAATTACGAATAAAGCCGCTATGCACCTCTGTGTGTGGGGTTTTGTGTGAATGTAAGTTTTCAAGTTCTTTGTGTAAACACCAAGCGGCATGGCTTCTGGACTGGATGATAAGAGTGCGCTTAGTTTTGCAAGAAACCACCAGACTGTCTTCCCGGGTGGCTGGCTGTCAGTGCTGCAGCCCCACCAGCCACGAGTGAGCTCCTGCAGCCCCGCGTTCGTGCCAGCATTTGGTGCTGTCGATGTCTGGATTTTGGCCATTCTGACAGATGTGTTGTGACATCTGGTTGTTTAGTTTGCACTTCCCCGATGACGCAGAGCACGGAGCATCTGTTCACATGCTTATTTACCATCTGTGTTTCTTCCTCGATGAGGCATAGGCTGAGGTTTTAGCCAGTTTTTTTAATCAGACTGCTTGTTTTCGTATTATGTTTTAAGAGTTCTTTGTGTGCTTTTTCCATGATCAGATGTGCCTTTGCAAACATTTTCTCCCGGTCTGACTTGTCTTCTCATTTCCCCATCATTGTCTCCACTGAGCAGAAGTTTTACTTTTAATGAAGTGCAGCTTCTCGGTGAGCCCTTTCATGAACTGGTGTTGTACCTCACACGTCGTCACCAGGCCCAAAGTCACCCACCTCTTCTCCCGCGTTATTTTCTAGGGGTTCATGGTTTTGATTTTACATGTAAGTCTATGGTCTGTACTGAGTTACTCTTGGGGGGGGTGTAAGATCTGTGTCTCATTCATCTTTCTGCACGTGACGTCCAGCTGTTCCCGCACCGTCTGTTGGGAAGACAATCTTTGCTCTGTTGTGCTGCCGCTGGTCCTTGGTCCTGACCTCGAGGAGCTTCAGTCTCCAGTTTTGTTCTTCTCCCTCGTTACTATGTTGTCTGTTCTGGGTCTTCTGCCTCCCCGTGTCCCCCTGAGAGTCACAAACTAGCATGCCAGGACCTGAACTGGGACCGCACCGAGTCTGCAGGTCACGCTGGGAAGGACGGCCACCTTGACTGGAGGGAGTCTTCCTGCCCGTGGGCATGAGCCATCGCTCCGTTTCTCTAGGTACTTTTTTGTTTTCTTCACCAGAGCTTAGTAGTTTTCCTCATATACATCTTATACATAACTTGCTAGTTTTATGCCTCAGTATTTCATTTAGTGGGGGTGCCAACGTAAGCAGAGTTGTGTTTTTAACCTCAAATTCCACTTGTTAATTGTTGGCATAAAGGAACGCGAATCGCTTTTGTGCATTGCCCTTGTGTCCGGCAATAATTACACATTAGTCCCAGGAGAGTTTCCCTTCCTTTCGTTTTTGGGGGCCAGTGCTTTCAGATGTTCTACATGGATGATACTGTCATGTGCAAACAAAGAATTTTGCATTTTCCTTCCCAGTCTGTACACAGTTATTCCCTTTTCTTGTCTCGTTGCATTAGCTGGAAATTCAAGTATGGCACTGAAAAGGAGTGATGCGAGGGAACAGCCTTGCCTTGTACCTTGTCTTAGTGGAAAAGCTTAGAATTTCTCATCAGCAAGTATGACGTTGGCTACAAATTTCTGTAGATAGTACTTACCAAGTTGAAAAAGCCTCTCTCTGTCCCTAGTTATTTATCATGATTGAGTGGTGGATTTTGGCAAATGCTTTTTCTGTCTCTGTTGAGATAATCATGTGATTTTTCTTTTCCAGTCTCTGGACATAGCAAATTAAATCTCTTGGTTTCGAACACTGAACCGTCTTTCATATCTTAGATAAATCCCACTTGGTCATGGCATACAGTTTTCTTTATACATCATTGGATTCAATTTGCTAATATTTTGTTGAGCTTTTGTGTATCTATGTTCATAAAGGATATTGTTCCACAGGTTTATTTCCTTCAATGTCTTTTCCTGGTCTTCACATTAGGATAAAGCTGGCCTCATGCAGTGCCTTAGAAGCATTTCTTCTGCTTCACCCTGTGAAGGAACCTGTAGGGATTTGGCCTAACTTCTTCCTTAAATGTTTGGTACTTCAATTTTAAAACAAATATTGAAGCGAGTTGGAGCTGTTTGCTAACCGCTAATTTGGAGAATCATTAAGGGTCTTACAGGTCTGAAGGCCGAGGGGCCAGTGGGAGGCGAGTGCAGGGTCTCAAGCTCAGAGTCCTCCCTAAAGGCTTGAAATGGATTGGAGCCTGATGATAAAAAACAGAAAAGTAAAAAGCTCACATTTTGGTGTGAATTTAATCTTGAATCTTATTGTTCGAATTCTGGTAGAAAATATTTCTAAACTTGTATCATTTTATTATTTAAAAAGAGCTTCCAGTACATTAAAAAATATATGCTTTCCATAGCAACGTTTCGGTTACCCGTGCTCACTTCTAAGCGCTAAGATTTCCCCTTGTTGTTCAAGATGAAGACTATGTGATGACTCACAATATTTGATGACATTATTGATTTTCTACATCGACTTCAAAGAATATTTGATCATATTTTTGGAAAAGAAAACATATTTGGGGATGAAATTTTTATTTCTTTTTCTACGTCTTTATTTTTGGCTGAACTCACCACCTTAAAAATACTCGTCTGCCTGTGGTCACCCTTTATGCAGTAGTTTTTCCTATAAATCAGCTTTAACCCGCTCATTATGCTCCTCTAAACTTGTTTCCACTTGACTTTTCCAGATCCTCCTTTCATGTGCAGTCACCCTCCCATTTCACACTTTCCTCAACTGTGGTTCCATTATTTAAATTGGGTAATTGCTGCTCAGCTCCAGGCTCATTTGTGTAATATGCCTTTACCAAAGAAATATACGTATTTCAAGGAACAGATTCAACTCCACTCTCCGCAGGATGTCTGTAAAGCTATTAGGCTCTGTCATTTTTATAACTTAACATATTTCACTGCATAATATCTTCCAGATATTCTTTCATTAAACTTTTAGTCACAGTTCTCCCGTGTCAATTTCTGTTTGCAAAACTTCATGCTAAGTTCGTGATTCTTCCTGCACAGCCTCAGGGCAGTGCAGGTGGGTTGCAAAAGCAAACATTCCTTGGGTCGGGGCATGGCTCTCAGACTGCCCGTGCGTCGTCTCTGCGTGTCATTCCTCCAGCGAGGTGACCTGCTCCCTAGTCAGGACATCTCCGAGACACTCGTATGTTTGACGCCGTTGTGTTGAAGAAGGACTTTGCATTTGCTTTGTCTCTAGTGCACATAATGAAACAAGCAACAATGTTTAAGGTGTTGCTCATTTCATCACCATGCGCATCATCTGAACCTTTTGGCTTAGAAATCAGGCATCTAGAAAATGACCTAAGATTACCTCTTAAATGTTCATGGTTTATCTGATTATAAGCTTTTGAAGAGACTGCAGGTACCTGAGGAGACCAGACGTGCGGTGCCTGGTCAGCCTTAGGCATCAGCAGGTGAAGGGCTGTTAGAAAGTTGCCAAGCTTTTTTAAGAAAAGCTGATTAATATGTGTCAATAATGCTCATTTGATCACATAGTAAGGGTGGGACTCCTAACCCCCATTTCCTGACGTGTAGTTTAGTGCAGTGATGTTTTATTTTAAAATGTTGAATAAATTCATAACAAAATAACATCATTTAGTGCTGTCAAATACATGCCCACCCATTCAAGTCTGATTAGGACAGATGGCCTGTATTTTACAAGACGTAGGAATTCGTGGGAGCCCACACTGATTACTATTTGCTGTAGAAATACATGAATGAATGAACACAAGGATGAATGAATGTGTCAACACGAATATTTTTCCAAATGGTGTTAGTGGAGAATCATTTGCCAAAAGAGTATTTGCATTTGTGAACCTGTGGAGGTTCTGGAGGTAAAGGGTGGCGTCGATGAACCGGGCCCAGCGACTGCTCTGTGCGGCCCCAGCGGGCCAGTCAGCCCTGCGCCGTGATCTTTTTTATGAAATAAGAAGAACTGTTCCACGTTACAGGGATTTTAAGAAAATCAAACTACAAAAAACAAGTGGAGGAGAAAGTGTTTTGGAAACCTTAAAGTATTAAATGATCTATGATTTTTTTTTTTTTACCAAAATTAAAACAAAAAGCCCTCAGGGCCGCTCCTTTACTTGAGTAGCTTTAGTACTTCGGTAACTCAGCCCCAAGACACTGATTTTCAGAGAAACAAATGGTTCGACCCTCTATGCATCTGAATTTCACTCTGTCCGTTGACCTAGAAAGTTCCTGCTCTGGTTTATAAGAAGCCTTTGCCACAGAACAGAAAGGTCAGACCACAGGGAGCTGCAGCGGGAATTCCTGGGCTTGGCGTAGACACAGCCACAGTGGTACTGTTCCCACGGCGACTTCACTAAAATCTGTCCCTTATTTCCCTCTGAGAAATCCAGAAAAATAACCAAGTTTCCTCAAACAAAGACGAGGGGTGGGAGGAGAGGAGGAAGACTCAGGCGGAGGCAGGGAGGAGCACCTCTAAGTGAGCTGCCCTTTCGGGGCCGCGAAGACTGATTCTTCGGGGAGCTCCGTGGCACTGGCGGACGGCAGAGGATCGGTGCTGAGGGACGCAGAACCTGCAGGCGAGATGGTCCGCGGCTCCCTCCCGCCAGCCGTCAGGCCCCCGCGTGCTGCCTGCCTGAGCCACCACTCCGCGTCCCCTCTGTGTCGCACACGATTCGGGCGAAGGTTAAAGCAGCCCCGCTGTGAAGAGCCCGCCAGACCTCAACTCTCACCACCTCCGTAGTTTAGTGATTTTTAAGGTCAGCAGCATCCTTCTCTCGTGTCCCTAACATGTGCATCAGGCAGGGTGCCCGCCCCGGGAGTTAGGACTGACGCGTGTTTCCCCGCCGCTCCCCGGCAGCGAGGCGTGGGCAGCTTTTCAGCAATGTGACTGTCTCAGTGCGTGCTGCCCCGCCTGCAGCTGGTTCTCAGGGGGTGCGTGAAGGCTGGTGGGAAGTGAAATGCCGTCTGTGCCCCATCGTGTGGGGGTGGAAACTCCTTTCTGCTCTCTGTGAGAGTCAACCGTGAGCCTCAGAGAGCTGGAAACTAGGGGGAAGAGAGAAGAATTCGGGGCATGCAAGGGCATCGCAAGTGCGTCTGACTTGCAGCATCACAGGCACGAAGCCACAGCCCAGGGGACGTGGTCGCCACTTCTGAGCATGTCCGTCCTCATGCACAATTACGTGGTCTGAGAAGGATGGCTCTGGGTTGAACCTGCTTAGAAAGGACCGTGATGAGGAGGATAACGATGATGATTTATCTGAGGACTCATCATCGTTGCCTTTGCCTTTCTGCCGATCGATCTCCCCCTCTGGGTTGTGTTTCCGCCTACAATGCAGAGGCAAGAACACGTGCCTCAGTATCGCTGTCACACTGGAAACTGAGAGGACAGCCTTCTGCGTGAGTGGCCAGGGAACTGAGCATCTAGATTTCTGAGTAGCTCCATGTGTTCCCTTTAAAATTCAACAAATAGGATGTTCTCTGTGCTCCAGCGTAATGAGAAGCAAATGTCACATTCACAAAGTGTTTCATGGAGACACAGTGGAGAATTTGGGTCATTTTCTAAAAGATGTTTTGAGAGTTAGCAGGTGCCAAATTGGAATCACTTAAAAGAAACTAATTCCAGCTATTTCATTCTGCTCTCACCAAGGATCCTGTGCTAATAATTACAGAGGAACTTAGTAATCAAACACACAGTGGGCCTGAGGAGGCTTTGAAGAAATTTGGAAAGAGACTTCAGGGTGCGTGAGTCACGCTGAGGTCAGGGTGGACGGGCTGAGGTAGGGACGGTGAGTCAGCTCCTGTGGCGATGACACAGTCCCCACGGAAGGTGCTCACAGAGCCCGAGCTGGGTCCCCAGGGGGGCCCGCCCGCCTGGAGAGGGGGCCACGTCCGACCGTCCTCCGCCGCCAGCTCCACAAAGGCCACACTTCACTCAAACCTCGGGAAGCGCTCCTGGAAACTGATCACCAGATAACACGTCCTGAGGGAGGGCATGCCAGTCCGACCAGCCGTGGACCTGGGCTTAAGCGTTTTCATCGTGACTCTGCTGCACGGCACCTCAGCACTGCTTCCATCACCCCTCACAGTGGCGCTTCTGACCGACGCCGCGACAAACCAGCCGGCTCGTCCAGGCAGCCCTCGCTCAGCGTCCTCGTGTCCAGCCCCTTCCCGGGTGGGGTCGTGACCCTCCTTCCCACACTAACCAGAATGAAGAAGGACCGTTTTAGTTGCTGTGGTTCTTTGGGACCCCAAGGTCATGGTTACAGAATTTTAAGGCACAAGAACTTTGTGCCCATTTTTTTTTTAATTCCCATTTGGAGTATTAATATTACAGGGTATTTTAAAACCAAGAAGTTGGGTTTCTATTTAATAGACACACATTCGCACACAAAAGAACTGTCAATATTTAAGCAAGTTGCTTACAAATGGAAAACACTGGGGGAAACCAGAAGTAGAGAATGGCCTGCACCCCAGAAGGCACCCTGCTGTCCCTCCCAATCACAGCCCTGCCCCTGAAGGGGAGCCTCTGCGGCAGCAATTTTGTGTTTTTAAACTTTGTTTCCATGGTGTCACATGACCGCTTCCACTCAACATTGGGCTTGTGGCACTGGTCCGGGTCCCATGCAGTGGATGAGATTTTTGTGAAGAGACACCACAATGACCTCATCCACGCTACATGGATAGCCATTGGCTTCGTCCCCAGGTTGGACCCATCATGACAGATGCACCCGCCCTGAGCAGCCCTGTGCTTCGCTCCTGGTGCACACGCATGTGTGAGTCCAATGCCACAAACATGGTGGGGCTGAGCAGTGGCAGTCACACTTCTCCAGAACGCCGCGGTCAGCACACTCACCCCCAGTGCCCTGGCAGTGCCCTTTGTGTGCAGTCCAAGAGCAAATCCCAGATGACACTGAGTGGACAGAACACTGGGTCAGAACCACTCCTCAAGGGGGTAGGGGGTGGCTCTGACAGCTGACTCAGGCTTTAGAACTCCAACAGCACTGGTAAGACCTCTGCAGACCTGCGGAAGTCTGCACACGCTCACCCGCATCTCCCTCTGTCCTTCGTCGGGGGTCAGACTACAGCTTGGTCTGCTGGTGCCCAGAGTCCCCGCCATGCTCCCCTTACAGGCCTGCCCCCAAGTCCAATCCTCACACACTTACTCTTACCTTGACCTCTGCTCCTAGGAGGCCCCAGAGCAGCCCAGGTCCCCACCAATTCCTCTAGATCCCCAGATTCCTAGTGTCTGGGTGTTTGCTGGGAAGGGCTCAGCTGTAGACCTCATCCAAGGAGTATCAGAATCATCTATTTTCACAGGGAAAAAAAAAAAGCCTGTGATATTGACTGGGATTGTATTGCATCTACAGATCAATCCATGAACATGGTATATCCTTCTATGTTCTGCCTTTTTTAATCTCTCAATGACCGTGTTTGTGTGTGTGTGAGTTGTGTGGCTGTTGTACATTTTCACTAGATTTTTTTTTCCTGATGAAGTTTTTTATTGTTCTGAACAGAGTATCACTATTTATGGTGAAAAAAAAGACCTCCAAAACCATCACATCAGCACTGGTCAGGAGGGGAAGATCTGAATTCTGGTATATTGTGTGGAGGAATATAAATTAGCACAACACTTTGGGAAACTAGCTGTCAATGTCGAAAGCAAAGTGAGACCCTGCAGCCTGGCACCCTAGCCTGGCAAGCAGACAGCACGGCAGCTGCCACAACCCCTGCCTCCTGGCACCAACGTCTTTGAGGAACCTCCCCTCCAGGTGCAGTTGACCCCAGGACTCACTCCTCCCAAGTCAGGTGGCAGAGGTGATGGTCATCCCTTCCAGGACAGGCTGTGCTGTGCACCCAAGGAGTGGGCGTCACTTGCCATCATGTTACACTTCATGAGACCCCATCCCCGCTGACTGAGAGGACACCCCACTGGCCTCAACTCCACGAGGCTGCCATGACATGAACTGTGCAGGGACAGGCCACATGGAGCAAGGCCACCATCCTGCAACTTCTGGGAAGGACTGGGACAATGATCACAGTCCAGGGAGGTCTGGCTTGAGCTTTGCAACTGCAGCCGTGGGCCACCTGAGCAGAGGCCCCAGGTAGGCAGAGCCCAGCCTCGGGCTCAGACGACCAGAAGGTAGTAAGCGAGTAGGGTGTTAAACCATGGCCTTTGTGGTAACCCGTTACACAATGATAGAAAATTAATATCATCCAAAAAAGGAAGTGAATGAATTCATCCAAGACATGTCAACAATTTTTATTCCAGCTTTATTCATAAGAGCCCCAGCTGGAATCACAGAGTCGCTCAGCAGAAAGTGCACGTCCGAGCCTTCAAATGGGATGGAGCAGCACAGGGAACGAGGCCCTGGTACCGTGGAGGACCTGACGGGACCCCTCACATCGTGCACGGTGGAAGAGGCCAGACCAGCAAGGAGCGTGTGCCCTGACCCACCTCACTTCCCAGAAGCAACAGGAACGCTGAAAATGATTAAGGGCCACAGTGGTCACCCTGGTGCTGGGGAGAGTCTGCTGCCTGGGACATTGTCAAGAACTTTCCAGAAGCTTCTCCATCTTGACCTGGACGTTGGTTACATCTTACGTAAACGCTCGGTGAGTGATACGCCTGCCACAGGCACACTTCATGCCACAACACACAGCAGCTTGAAACCTCTGAAAACCAGGAGGACAAAGGAGTGTGAATTACACATGGGCCGACCGCCTGCTACCCGGAATTTCTAGATGTCCCTTTGAAGAACCTCAGTTCTCGCTGCCCAGTCCGGGGGAAGCCACCTGCTGACGGACGGAGGATGGGAGTGGAGCGCCAAGCCCTGAAAAAAATGGCCAGTGTTTGAATTAGTTACTCCAGGGAGTCAGGGAGAACGTTTGACCTGGATTAGCGGGAGCGGTTAAGGCCCATTTGAAACCGATCACAAGTCTCTCTGATCCCACACCCTCTTCCTCCCAGCAAGAATGGTGCTGTCCTGAGCTGCACCGAATGCGGCCATCTGGCTTCCATATGTACACTTGAAAAAAAAACACAGCACGTGTGTATACAGGGACCAAACACAGGACCTCACACTATGATTTTTCAATTAAAAAGTGCATTTGAACTGGGAGTTTGAGATTTGCAGATACTAACTACTGTATATAAAATAAACAATAAGTTCATACTGTACAGCCCAGGGCACTATATTCAATATCTTATAATAACCTACAAGGAAAAAGAACATGGAAATGAATGTATGACCGGGACATTGTGCTGTGCACTAGAAATTGACACAACCTTGTAAAATGACTGTACTTCAGTTAAAAAATGAATTTAAAAAAAAAATAGAAAAAGGAAAAAAGAAATTGACACAACATTGTGAACTGACTACACTTCAATTTTAAAAAAGCGCATTTGGGAAGTGATGAAAAACCAGAATCTTCAGGGGAACACTTACATGGATGATGAAATCACCTCCCAAACAAGCTCTGCACGTGAGGTTCTGTCAAAGCCGCCCGTGTTGGCAAAGACACGGGCATCAGGAGGCTGGGCTCCCTCGCTGACCCTGCCCTCGGGCTCCGGGGCCCCAGTAGAGCAACACGATACGTGGGTCTCCCGAGCCCGTATCTTGGGATGATGTACTGGCCCCCAGAGCAGCTTCAGAAGCGAGGGCCTGGGGTCAAGCAGAGTTCTCCACACCCCTCGCTGGAATTTTGGCTGTCACCACGGACCTTGTAAAAGTACTGTGGCCATAGAAGTATTTGGGAATTAACCAAGAGATCCCAGCTGCCTCTCTTCTAGAATTCTTTCTCTCGATCTTAGATTATCTCCACGTTGCAGACTCAAGGAGCCGTGTGACCTGCCCCTCACCAAAAAGCCCCCCACCCCGCCCCGGGCTGGGAGAGGGTGGACCTGGTGGGTGGTGCCTGGCCGGAGAAGAGCCGCCCTTCGCGTCAGACCTCTGAGGCTCCCCTTCCCCGCTCCCTCATCACTGATCCGTGTCCGGGAACCTCTCCCACTCCCTGGAGCCTCACTTCTACGTGTGTAAAGTGGGAAAACGGCCCCCCCGGGAGCCAGGGGTAGGTCTTCCCCAGACGCTGGGGATCCTGGGAGGTCAGCCACATGAAGATAAAGATACATGTATTTTTAAAGACAAGATCAGGGAAATTTTTTTTTAAATCTATAGCGAGAGACCGACGCAGACCCCACTGTTGAGTGTGGTGTTAGGAAGCCGCCCAGCCCCTGGGCTGCGCTGGTCTCGGCGTCCGCCCGCCTCCAGGGGCCGCACACGTGTCCACGTAGCGTGTGCTGCTTTCCTGCAGGGCTCCAGCCCAGAATATTTCACATGTACCGTTAAATTCCTCCCCCGAGGCAGAGCCCCGCAGGCCCCGGAGGGACAGACCGATGCGAGGGAAGCCCTGGGCCACTCAGTGCCCACAGCTCCCGGTCCTCTCGCCCCCATGAGCCCTCGGGGCCGCCACCAGTCCGTCACCGAGAGTTCTCGTTCCCCTTCAGGGAATGTTGGTCTCAGCAGACTCCGGAAAAACAAACAAAATAGCGTCATTTGCAGCAACGTGGATGGGCCTGGCGGTCGTCACACTAAGTGGAGAGAGTCAGACAGAAAAGGAAAAATGCCACGTGGTATCACTTGTACATGGAGTCCAAAGAAAATGGCACAAACGAACTTCTTTACAAGACAGGAGCGGCTCGCAGACAAGGAGACAAGCTTACGGCGACCAGGGGGAAGGGGTGGGAGGGGTGAACTGGGAGTCCGGGAGATGCAGATGCCCACAGCTGTGCATGAAATAGGTAAGCAGGCTCCTCCCGTCTGGCAGGGGGGCCACGCTCCCCGCCTTGCAGGAACCTGTAGTGAGAAAGGGTGTGAAAGGATTGTACGTGTGTATAGCTGAATCAGCCTGCTGGGCACCAGGAAGTAATAGGATACTGCCAACCAACCACATGCAGTGACACATACGTGATACCAACTTTTAAAAATGTATTAGGCAACTTGAAGTGAAGCAGGGGGCTGCCCTCCCCTGAAAATTCAGACAAGACCT
Organism: Camelus dromedarius; assembly: GCF_036321535.1. Classification (NCBI taxonomy): domain Eukaryota; kingdom Metazoa; phylum Chordata; class Mammalia; order Artiodactyla; family Camelidae; genus Camelus; species Camelus dromedarius. Next base: position 905,842 of record NC_087441.1, on the reverse strand, counting down.
GCTGGGCTTGAAGACCTGCAAGTCAGGCGAGGGAGTCACGTCCAGGTCCCAGGGAGCGTCGGAGGGCACGGAGGCCGGTGAGCGTCTGCAGGCAGCGTGGCGTCTCCTGCCCTCGGCTCCCTTCTGCCCAGCAGCCGTCAGGTCCACCGGCGCCAGAGTCCACCACGGGTGTCACGTGAAGAAGCCACTTTCAGTCTACCTGGCAAGACAGGACGGCGCCCCAAAGGGCAATCGGAGAAAATAAACTTAGCAGCTGAAGTGTAAGTCAGAGCTTCGCCCACTTAGAAACTCAGGAAAAAGGCGTTTCATGGAGGGCGGCCGAGCTCCCAACAAGCAGGGACGAGCTTTGTCTGGGAGGAACCACGGAGACACAGCTGGGTTTTGTTTGCTGCATGTGGCCAGCATCTCAGACAGAGCAAGGACGGCTGACGGATGCCACTTCCAGTGGTGGCGTGCGAGCGCGTGAGGGGCCCTGCTGGGTCACCGACACGTCCCGCCTCCCCTGTCCCCGGGGAAGTGCACACACACGAGGAGGTGGCAGGAGCAGGTAATCTTCCGTTTGTGCAGTGCCTGTGAGAAGACCAGGACGGCGAGTCAAGGATCCAGGTGGCCCTGGAACTGAGAACGTGGGTGGCAGCGGGAAGGCTGTCACCTGCAAGCAGGCGGTCCGCCGTGGGCGTGACCAGGGCTGTGCAGGGACCTTGGGTCCAGAGCTGGAAGGTAAGAGGTGGGTGTGAGCCGGCACTGGAGCAACCCCGGAGTCTCATCAGCGGGGAGAGAAAGACAAGCTTCAGTGGAGGCTGAAGCTGGAAAATCAGAGACTGTTCAGAAAACCAGGAAAAGTGTCACGGAGGCTGAAGCAAAGGGTGATCTGAGGGAAGCGTGGGCACAGCTCAGACGCGGCTGAGCTGCCGCTGGTGGGGCTGCAGCAGGGGTGTCGCGGGGATGTCGTGCTGGGATCACAGAGTCTCGAAGGAGAAAGAGAGACCCAGGTTTGAGTTCTGCTCTGGGCAGTGGTGGCCCCAGGAGCCGGGACAACTGGGCGACCAGCATTCGCCTGCCTGAATTCTCGGTGACCCACGTGTTGGGGATGCCCGTTCCCAGGACAGACTGCTTTCCAGGCCACGTCTGCTTCGCAGATGTTTTGTAGGAAGGAGATACTTTGATGGCTTATTGCTGTAATTTTAAAATCAGCCTGAAAATGTGACCTTCAACTGCATTTTTTTAACTTAAAAGGATAAACATGTAAAATTCACGTAGGGTTAGAAACCATCCTTTTCTCTCACCCACGACGGAAACTGTATCCAGACGAAAGCTAATCCCTGTTTCAAGAAGCATTCTCTTTTTTCTTTGCCTTTCCACCAGCCACCGAAAAGCTTCTGGGGAAATTTAAACGTCTTGATGAATGTGGAAATACACATTAACTGGATTCTTTGACATTAGTTTAGGAGAGAGTGATTTGTGTTGTACCATCCAAGTCAGACAATAATAAAAAGAAATACTAATGTTTAAAACCTTTGTGTCTCCTTAGACATGAGTCAATCACAGATACACAACAACCTTGAGAAACGGGTTACAGCTGCCACACCCCGTGTTGTTGCTACATGTACCGCAACCTGAAATGTATAAAATGTATTTTTCACATTGTTTCAAACTAAAAGTCTTTATACCTCCGTTTATTTCATTTAACAGATAAAAGCTCATCAAATCACGTGGTGTGTCTGGAATTCAAACCCTATGATGTAAAGCTTCTCCCTTTTTAATGGTTCCCAAAGACGATGCCATACATCTTTCTTGCTCCCCAGCTGCAGGAGGATCTGGGACGCATAAACAGAGAGACAGGCGTTAAAGCCTCGGGGAAACCGCCGCGCGTCGCACCCACATCCTGCTGGCGTGTTCCCAGAGACGCTCGCTCCTGACTGGGTATCTCTAATGCAGAAGCTTCTCATAACTTGCGCTTCATAAAACAGAAAGTATTTAGTTATGTCTATTTTTCATGAAAAGAAGACCAACAGAATTGCATTGAATTAACATTTAAGAAGACACAAGCACTGAAGACCCGCCAGCCTCTGGCCGGGTAACTGCCGCCCCCGAGTGTAGGCGGGGCCGCAGGCCCCAACAGAAGGGGCCAGACCCGGGAGCATGGACGGCCTCCTCCAGGAAGGCCACCTCACCACGCCTTTCACTAGCTCTGGGGGATGGCAGGGAGCCCGTCCGCTTTGTCCGGAGCTGGTGGAGGGAGCCGTGGAACTCTCCCCATTGCACCTGACGTTGGAGAAGAACTCAGCCGACGCTGGAGGCCAGGCTCCAAGATGCTGAAAGTCCCACACGCCCCCACCATGGAGCTGCCACCGCCCATCCCTCAGGGCGCGCTGCTCGGGGGGTCACCGACCCTCCTTCTCCTTGCGCCCTGGCCCTCAGCAAGCACCCACCGCACGCGCCCTCCCCCACGAAGGCCCAGAACCGAGGGAGAAGGAAGATGCCCTTCCAGGGAGTCCCTCCCATCTCTGCCTAACTGTCTTCACCTGCCAGTGCGGGGGAGAGCGCCTGCGTCCCCCTCTCCACAAGCTGAGGGGGGTGGGCTACGCACATCCGATGAGGTGGGGGCAGGGGGCTCCAGAGCAGCCAGCGACGTGCAGGTGAAGAGCCTGGTTGGCTGTCAGCGTTGTCCACACACTGCTGAGGCCATGATTCCAGCCATGAGGGCTGCGGGCGGTGCCACCAAGCAGGCAGGAGGGAGGGTTTATCCCCAGACCTCCGGTTCCAGGCGGGCAGGAAGGGCGACTGCCACACCAGCCCGTGTGCACCGGCACAGAGGCTGAGATGGGCAGGTGAGCCTGGGACCACAGGGCTGCTGTACGTCACGAGAGCTGCGCACGGCAAGCGACAGTGTGAGCGATGTAGACTGCGGGTAATTAAGAGGTGTGTCTATGATTCTTGGACAAGCACTCGTTTTTTAAAATATGTGTAGGTAATAAGTCAATGAAAGCAATTAAATAGAATCTTTAAAAAGTGGTCAGTTTACCCAATAAAAGGCAGAAAGGGCAGGAAGAAGGAAACAGAGACGAGAAAGAATAAACACAACAAACCGCCAGATGGGAGATTTTAATTCAATCACATCAATGATCATCTTGAATGTGAATGTTCTCAGCACATCAAATAAAAGACAAAGATTGCCAGGTTGGGTAAAGCCAGAGACGACCCAGATACAGGCTTGTTGTAAGAAACTCCGCACATAAAGGCGTAGCTAGTTTGAAAGGCAAAGTGTGGAGGAAGAGGCACCGTGGAAACACTAACCACAGGCGACTGGGAGCAGCTACTCACACTTGGAAGGGACTTCAGAACAAGGAGGCCACCTGGGACAAAGCGGGATGTCGTGTAATCTTAAAGGGAGCAATTCTGCAGGAAGACACACAACCCCAAACGTGTCTGCGCCTCGCAGAGACTCCCAGAGCTCACAGGAGGCTCAGGCAAACCCTTCGGGTGGTTGCGCCCTCCCCCCTGCTCTCTCGGTCATCGGCAGAGCAGAGACAAAGAATCAGAGTGGATCCCAGCGACACAAACACCACCATGAGCCCGTCTGACTTAACGTGTACAGAGCAGCCGCCCAGAGACGCTGCTCGAGACGCTTCAGACACACCAAGGTCACGGGGCTCAGAGTGGAGGAGGCGAAGGGCGCATGCCCACCAAGCGCAGACGCCGCGCTGCCCTGCAAACAGGGGACGGCGGGGCACCAAGGCCGTGCGAGGAGTGTCCGCACGTGCATTGGCAGTGCCCACTTCGACCTCTTAGCTTTGATCATTGCGTCACGGGCAGTGAGAAGCCAGGCGAAGGGCGGGGTCTCTCCGCACCGTCTTTGCGATGCTTCCATGAGTCCAGCGTGACTTCAAAATAGTAAGTACATAGTCAGGTGTGCACTCATATGCCACACATGCAGGTATGCGTGTGTCTCTGTGTGCTCACGTGTGTGTGTACATGTGCACGTGCATCTGTGTGTGTATTCCCACATGTATGAATGTGTTCCTGTAACATAAAAAATACTTTGCTACAACATTTTTAAGTGGACTGAATAACTGAAATAAGACGATATTAATAATCAGCGGTTTTAGTAACAGTGACTGAAACATTCTTGTTTTGACATCAGAAGTTAGGAGCTTGACCGAGCCCAGTTGATAGTTACGAACGAGGACAAAATCATTTCCACCCCAGTGAGTTGAGATTCTCAGTCAAATCAACTGCATAACCATGGGCCTGAATTCCTAGAGCCGCAGAGAACAAAATCGCCTCGTGGGGACATTTGCACCATGATTTTTGGGAACAGGTCGAACATAGACACTGCTCTTTTTATAAGACAGCACTGGAAACACACAGTCAAATATCGTGTCTCTCAAAGCTCTCTTACTTAGATTGGAGCAACTGGACTAAAAGTTTATAGGCCATATTATACCAAACTTTCCCTACGTGAAGTTTAATTTCAGAACATGCCACAATCCTGCAGTGATGACCTAAGATGAACCTGTTAAAACATGAAATAATTGAGTAACTTATTATAAAACCAACTGGATTGTATGAAAGCATGAGGCCCTTTTATTGGCCACATCATTTTAATAATTATCAAAGCCCACTTCTGTTTTCTCTTCTAGTGAATAAATATTCAAATGACACATTAAGGCTGTAAGTTACAGTAAAGCAGTAACATTCCATTTGGCAACGAGAAGATGCTTCCTCCTTGAACTGCCTTCAGTCCCCCGCGTCAGACCGAGGGGGGAGCTGGCCTGCTGCTCACTGTTCACAAAGTCTCTCTGTACACACGTGCTGTGTGTTCATCTCTGAACGCACCTGCATTTTCCCTGCCAGGTGGCACTGGGTAGTAAAACCAGGAGGGTTCAGGTTTTTAAAAAAATTTTATTGAAATATAGTCGACTTACAGTGCCGTGTGAATTTCTGAGTACAGCATAGTGGTTCAGTTATACACACACATATTCCTTTTAGACTCTTTTCCATTATAGGCTGTTACAATACAGTATTATACACGTATATATCTGTTTATAAAATACTGTATTGGATACAGTCCCCACGCTGCACAGTGGGCCCTTGTTGTTCATCTGTTTCGTATGCAGTATTTGGTGTCTGCTAACCCCCAACTCCCAGCTTTAACCTTCCCACCCCGTTTCCCTGGTAACCATCAGTTTGTTTTCTGCCTGTGAGTCTGTCTCTGTTTTGTAAATAAGCTCACTTCTGTCCTTTTAAATTTTTTTAAATTTTGCTCACTGTTGTAAGGTGAGCATTTCATAATGTGATTAACTATTCTTCAAATACACGATTTTTAAATGGGTCAAGGTAGCTGCGTGTGTGTGCTGTGACCAAGTTGCTGGTAAGTAGGGTGTTCGTTTGCCAAAGCGGCTGTAACAGAGTGCACGGGTTTTGTGGCCTCAGGCTGGAAGCCGCCGTCTCCCGGGCCTGGTGGCTTCGGGCTGCTGAATCCCACGCTCCGTCCGCCAACCGCGTACCCCCCCAGCGCTAAGTCCTCCTGTACCAGGGGGTGTGCTTAGAGCTGCCCGTGGTGGCGCGTGGTCAGCGCACGTGTGCTCTGAGCCCTGTGCACCTGCGTGGACGTGCCCCCTCAGGGCTGCGCCAGGTGCTCGGACATCTCACGAGATCGTGAGCGAGTCCTACTGTTTTCAAAGACGTCTCTGCGAATCTCAGCTTGGCTGATGTGCCTAACATTTGAGGGTCTAGCTGTGGCTGTGCGACACCACACATCCTAGCGGTCTGTAACAGGGGCTGAAGATATAAATCCTACAAAGCTAACAACATCTAAGGCCTCACAGATGTGTTTAATTACACAACAGTTAGGCTGAAATCAAGGTATACTTGAAAGTGATTACTTAATTAGAAAATTAGAATTAATTCACTAGAAATTATATCAAATTAATCTCAGAGTCTTGTGTAGTTCAAAGGGTATGCTAGTAAGCGTGCCAGACTTAATGTGCAATTTTATTTCATTGGTTGAGATGGGAAATGCATGTCCTGAAGCATAAAGAGAAAGAAGAAACTTATTTTTAGTTGGAGTCACCTAAGTTTTCTAAGGTAATAAATTATGTAAAATTGAGGCGAGAGGGTGTAGTTCAAGTGGTAGAGTGTATGCTTGGCATGAACAAGGTCCTGGGCTCAATCCCCAGTACCTCCCCTAAAAATAAATAATAAACCTAATTACCCCCCAAAAAACCGAAAAGAAAACAAACTGTAGAATTTATTTTAAGCACACTGTGGAAAATAGTGCAGGAACTGCAAAGGACAGAACTAGATCTTCCAGGCCGTGTCTTTTGTTTTTAATATTTTACCATGAATCTTATTTTTTTGTTGATCCATCATAATAAGCGTACTTTTCTTGTATATATATTTTTATTGAAGTAGAGTCAGTTTACAGCGTTGTGTCAGTTTCTGGTGCTCAGCATAGCTGTTCAGTCACACGTACTCATTTTCACCGTAAGTTACTGCGAGCTACCGAACACGGTTCCCGGGGCTGCACCGTGCGGACTTGCTGTTCACTAGTTGACGTACAGCGGTTAGTACCCGCAAGCCTCAAACTCCCAGGGTGTGGGATGCGCCACCCGGTAGCGCGTGGGTACCAGGAGGGAGGACAGCGCAGCGGGCGAGAGCTCCCACGGTGAGGGCCCGGAGGGGGCCGCCAGCCGGCCCGGCTACCCTCGGCAGGAAGAGGCAGCAGCACAACCCAGGCTCGTTCCTCCGGCTTCCAGCTCCTCCCACGCGCTCCTTTTCCGTCAGCTCAGCGCTCCTCTGACTGACCGCCCCTCAGCGATACCTTGGAAAAAGCCACGTTCCGTGAAGTACAAAACAAACAAAGGAAAGGCACGTTCTGGAAAACGGGGGAGACATACAGAATTTCAAGGCTCCTTCACGTGGCCCTGATGAATGTGGACCGAGGAATTTCCACTGGAATGTTAGGGTTGCAGACGGGTCCAAACCAACATTTTTGGTGGAGTTACTGTGTAAACATATACAATGCAATTCCTGAACTTCAGCCCATGTATAAAAAGTCATATAAAAGTTTGGCTTTCAAGAGGAAGTTTGTTTTAATCTACCGTAAATTCCAGGTCCCTTGAGAATGCATTTGAAGTCCATTTGCAGAAATGAGTATTTATTTTTCTCCCGAAAGTAGTCACGAGGAATGTATTTTTTGTTTGCAATGGATTGTTGAAAAGAAATTAGCACTTTTTTTTTCAGGAGAGAAGCCGAGTTGTTTTGACATGTATTTAATTTTCCCAGCATCATAGTTTTCTGAAAAATGTATGTAGCAAATAAGATAGGAAATATATGTATTTTAAACTTTATAATGATTTCTTAGACTCACTTTAAGCCCCACAGCCAAAATAGATTCTGGAAACTGCTCATTTAAGGAGTGGGATTGTTACGAGTCCAAACACTACACAATGATCTATTGTAAACTTGATTATAATTTTTTTATTGAAGTACAGTCAGTTTACAATGTTGTGTCAATTTCTGGTGCACAGCACAATGTCCCAGTCGTGTGTGTGTGTGTGTGTGTGTGTGTGTGTGTATATACACACACACACATATATTCAGTTTCATATTCTTTTTCATTAAAAGTTATTACAAGATATTGAGTGTAGTTCCTTGTATAGAAGAACTTTGGGTTTTTGTCTATTTTGTCTATATGTCTTTGTTTTGTCTATTTTTATATATAGTGGTTATAATTTAAATAAGACAATGAAATTTGAGGATCGGTGAATGCTGGGAGATTAGGCGAAGCCTCAGCTTTGGTCTACTGTGTTGACGGGGCACAAACACACCCCCCTCCCTGGATCCTGGTGGTGAATGTAGGTCGTGTCGCGCCAAAGCACAAACGCAGCAAATGGGTAGGACTAGGTCATGTCAGACGAGTAACAGGTAAGGAGAACCTGGCAGAGTTTTCAGCAACAGGGTACATTTTCAAGAATAACTTACAATAGTTTTAAGAATGCTTAGACCACCACATTTTTTCCCAAATCATCCAAACCTTCTCTTTTGCAATTAAAAATTCAATTTTAAATTGTGATTGAAACCCACAATCAACTGCAAAGATGTTTGAGATAAGCAAGAATCAGATTCCTGGATGACTCTTAGAAAAAATAATCTAGTCCAACCGACCACACTCGGGTCATGTAGGTTTTGCTGGAGCACCTGGCAGGGGAGGGCTTCCCCGACCTCACACGGAACCTGCTAAGGTGACGTACTTTTCTCATTGATCCCAAAGGTGTGTCTCTTAAACTTCCATGTATCAAACTGAGTTATCCCTTCTGGCATCAAGAGACTGAGCCCCTCCCTCCTGCACCCCAAGCTCCCCAGGATTAGGGGTGCCTGTCATGTGACCTCTTTAATAACCTCTCTTTGACATTTAACATCTGTATTTCCACCTGTTTCAGGATACTTCGTTTAATTTGTGGATTTCCCTGAAACAGGCTTCAGTTTGTCCAATTCATTTAAGTTGTTGAATATTGAACTCAGTCCTCAGGACACAAAATAGGGGAGCATCGCACCCTGCTTGCTGTTAAATCTCTAGCGCAACTCAGTGCCTGGAGCCCAGAGAGAGGTCAAGGAAGACACAGAATAAAGCCAGTCTGCCCCCTGAGTGTAGCGCCTGGTGTGGGAGTGGTCCTGCTCCTGCTCTGAGCAGTGAATTGCGTGACACTGCAGACTCCCCTGCTGTGGGAACATCTCTCCTTGGCCCCTGTCTTGCAGAGGACAGCTGCAGTTACTTTAGTTTATTTGCTATACATTTCCACATTTTTCATTTTTCTACAATAGTATTTTACAATATAACCGTGTGTATAGTAAATGATATTTTGTGATTGTCATCAATACAGGAGATTTAACACACACTCACTTTCTGTGTTCACCTCCTGCCCCACTCACTGTCCACCCACCCTGCTCTTCCCAGAGCTGGAAATATGGAATCCCTGCGGCGTAAATTCCCGTGAGGAGGTGCTCACTACTGAGCGCAGTGAGATGGGAATGAGCCCCGTCATGACTCAATAACACGCGTGTCCTGAAACAGAAATAAACAAGTCAGCCACGTAGCGGCCACGGGCTGTGGGAGAGAGAGATTTACATCAACAGATGGAAAAAGATTTTAACATTCGTGGAAGAGCTGAGTGAGGAAGCGATCCAGGCTGCGGTGAGTGAGCGTGGGGTCACGGGTCAGGTGCTGAGACGGGGACGAGGGACAGCCAGAGGGGCCCTGTCACCCGCACTGTGAGGACAGGGTGGCATCACAAGCCTCTCCTTTGTGCTGGAGACGGACGGCTCTGGCTGGAGCGGGAGATGGGCCTTCCAGCTCACTCTGCCGGGAACTGGGCCTCATTCTAACAGGAACTCAAGGCAAGACAGTTATTGCAGATTCCTGACTTACTCGCGGGACTCAGAGGTCTTCCAGTGGTGGTCTCTACAGGTCCTCCCCGTTCCCCGGGCCACGGTCCACTTGTCCTAGGACCTGGCCCTCCTCCTCTCTCTGCCTGCGTTTGTCCTCTGGTCTCAGATTTGCTCTGGTTTATTCTGTTCTCAGCATCAACTCCCCCCTCCATGTAGTAGAGGGGCCTGTGGGGGATTTGGCACCAGAGTTTTGGTGGTTAATTTATTAACCCATTTTCTAAGCCTCAGTTCACCTTCCCACAATAAGGACTAGAATAATGCCCAGATGATGTAGTCTGCAAAGTAATGAGACAACGTGTTGGACACATGGGGAGACCAGGAGTCTCCATGTGGCCTGTCTCCTCTCCTGCGATTTCTCAGAAGAGACTCAAAGTAAAATCTGCTTCTGCAATTTACACCAACACAAGCAGACACTCCCAGGGTGTGGAAGTACAATTCATCACAGAGGAAGCCTGGACCCCTCGACCTGACAATAATAGATGTGATGCTTCAGGACGAGATTTCAGGTAAAATTCCAAGAGGGGTGAAATTTCAGAAATTCCAAACACATTAAAAGCACAAACAAACAAACAAACAACAACGAAAGAAACACCCTGCTCCTTTTTGTCTTTTCCAAATCTTTTTCCTTTCAACTCTCCCAAAATGCTAGCCGACCAGCAAAACAAAACAAAGAAAATGTGTTTCTAGTCAAGAAATGTTAAAATAAATATGGAATGATTTCTTGGTCGAAGTTTTCCTTTCCCAAGATAAAAATAATCTGGAGTCACATCTGATAACTATTAATGTAGCCTCCAGACTGAAGCGTGGTTTTCCTGCGACAGTTTACAGACAGACGGGTGAGTGGGAAGGCCCCCAAGCTCAGGGACTGAGAAGCCAACTGGAGTCCCTGCCGAGACCTGAGCTGCAGGTGGAGCCGGGAGGGGAGCCCGCCCCACCCCGCCCACCCCCGCCCGCCCGAGCCATTGCCGCAGTGCCTTCTCCCCGATTTCAAGGAGGAAACCTTCCCTGCGGTTCCCTCCAAAGCCGGCTTCCTCCGTCTCCAGCCTCTGCCGCCTCGCAGGGCTGCTCCCCCTACACTGGGGACGATGGCCGCTTTGGTCCGGTGGACCTGCGTCCCGCTGCCTGGTTTGCTGCTGGTTTATCAAAATCGTCTGCTGGCTCTAAGCTCCATCCACCCATCACCACGAAATACGCCTCCTCGGTGTGCTCACAGGGTGCTGCCGACCCCACCCGTGGTCATCACGGGCAGCTCACGGAGCCGTGGTTATCATGTGCCCACCATGCCAGGCTCCACAGCTCAACCGTGGACCAGGCTGACCACGAGCTCGGTTGTCTGGGAGGAGGGAGCAGCCCCACGAGAGCTGCAGAGACGGGGCAGGCGCAGCCGGGACGCCAGCCCAGCCTGCTTCCCGGAGGGCAGCGGCTCAGGCTGCGGCTGAGCCTGAGGGGGTCCCGGCCGGGGAAGCCCAGCACCCACGGTGGAGCCGTGGGCGAGGCCGCCGGGAGCAGATGGGGTCCGGGGCCTGGCCCGCTGCTCCGGCCAGGCGCTCACGAACGTTCAGTTTGGGGCTTCAGACAGTTCCCAGCAGGATTCAGATTTTAAAATGTGTGGTTTCAAAAACTAAACTCACACGTGGGCGGGGGTGATTGCAAAGTTCTTCTGCCTTACTCACGGCACAGTAAGAGCTGGTGCCGCTTTGATGTTCATCTAACCGCACATTTTTCACGGCTCTCTGTTCACTGACTTGGCTGAAGGTCGGTCCACCCTCTCCCTGGCCAGCCTGTCCTCCTGGCCTCCGCGTCTGCCTGTCCCTCCGGGGCCCGGCGGCTTGGCCCGACAAGCCCGTTCCGCTGGGATGCCACGCCCGCCCTCCCCAGCCTCTCCAGCACACCGGCCTCTCCAGCCCACTGGCCTCCGCTCTGCCTCCGGGCCGGGATCGCTGAGGAGACTTAGAAAGCATTAGTGCCCCTCCGCCCACTGCTTCCAATTACGTTTCCTGGCCTAGTCTATGCCGACTTATTCTCGTAGCAGTTTCCACCATCTGAAACCACTTAAAGTAACTCCAACCTGTCTGCCTTCCTCGCCCAGGCCCCGCCCCGGGCCTTGAGTGGGGCTGACAGGACGCGCTCGCTCACGGAGCAGCTGCCGAGGAAGGGCCGTTCCCGCCACGCGTGATCCCCGATGAGCGGCCCGGGCCGGCCGCCTGGCCGGCTTCGCCTTCTCCCGCCCGGCCCTCCCGGGGCGCCCCCGCCACTGGCAGGGAGGGTCGCCGCGGTGCTCAGGATGTCCGGCGGGCCGCTGCTCCGTGAGGTGCAGGGAGAAGCCGTATCTGATGGCGAAATATTCGGGGAAATGCTGCAAACGCCACCTCCCTTGACCTTTGGAAGAGGCTCAGTGAAAGTACAAACCAAGTCGCTCCCAACACCTCAGCCAGACTTAGTCTCAGTCATTCCGAATGCTGCTCCTTTCCCAGTGGCGTCTCTTGGCAATCAGCAGAGCTAGGACCCCAAAGAAGCGCCCTAGAAGCCTGGGCATGGCGGGCAGTCGGGGTGCGAGAGGCAGCCGTGAGTCCCGCTGGGAAGGCTGGCTGTTGGGGGGCAGCGTTCCGGCATCACCCCGGAACGTTAAATTACGCGAAGAAGGGGCACCGCGCCCCGCGAGGAGCAGAAGCGTCTGCGGACGGCCCAGCCTCACGGGGCCGCGGGCTGTCGGCATCAACGCAGCGCTGAGCTGGGCAGACGGCTCCCTTTAAAGAGCCAAGATTGACGAAGAGACCAAAGAACAAGGCATGTTGTCGATGAAGCTATCGACCTTGTCTTCACTTAGTCAGGATGAGGGTTTATTCAAGGACGACCCTCCTTCTCTGCCTCACATCTGACATCCCTCAAACACCCTTTAATAGTCACGCTGTTTCCCACAAACGTATTTCATTATCACTCCAGTAAAACTTAATGAGCGTACTGAGGTGTAATCGATACGAAATGAATTGTGCGTGTGCAAAGTGCGCAGTTTGCTGTTATAACACAGGTGTGCACCCATGAAACGACTGCCAATATCAAAGTCATGAACACACCCATCTCCTCCCGAAACGTCCTTGTGTTTTGGCAGCTTCTCCCCCCGACTTTTCCCCGCTCCTGCCCCTGGTCCTGAGGAAACCACAGACCTGCTTCTGTTGCTAAAGAAAGTTTGTATTTTATGCAAACAGAATTGCACAGTATGGACTCGTTTAGCCTGGCTTCTTCCATTATTTTTCAGCATAATTGTTTTAAGATTCATCCGTGTAGTGGCATGCATTAAAAGTTTGTTTATTTTTATTTCTGATGAGTATTCCATCGTATGGTTGTGTAACAGCTGTCCATTCAGCTGTTGGTGGCTATTAAGATTATTTCCAGTATTTGGTGACTATAAATAAAGTTTCTATGAACAGCTGTGTGCAAGTTTCCATGCAGATGTGTGCCTTCATTTCTCTGGGATAAACACCTGAGCTGTAACGTACGGAAGGCTGCTTGTGCACCTTTTTAAGAAACTTACAAATTGTTTCCCAAAATGGTTGTGTTGTTTTACATTCCCACCAGCACACGTGCGAGTTCCAGGTCCTCCACATCCTTGTCAGCACTTGACGGTGTCCATCCGTTTGAGTTTAGCGTTTAGTGGGTGTGCAGTGCTGTCTCCTAGTAGCTTTCATCTGCGTTGCCTTGATGGTGAATGACGTTGAGCATCATTAAGATCATTATTTGAGATACATACACATTCTTTGGTAAATTCTTAAATATTTCATCCATTTTTTTGTTGGTTCTTTCATTTCCTAAATAATGAGTTTTTAGTGTTCTGCATATTCTGAATACACGTCTTTATCAGATAAACAATTTGCAAATATTTTATCTTGTTATTTCATTCCCTTGATATTTTCTTTCAAAGGAAAGTTTTTATTCTGATAGAGTCTATTTTTTGTGTTGCATCTAAAAAATGTTTTTTTAACCAAAGATTACAATGATTTTCTTCAGGAAGATTTACAGTTGTAGTTTGAACATTTAGTTCTAACCCAAACTGACAGTCGTATTCCCTTGCATAAATAACTCTCTGAGGCACGTTCTCAACTGCAATGTTTGCTGTTTTTTAAATACAAAACATAGGAAATGAGTTAACATGATTTGAGACTTAGAGTTTTAGAAATATAAAATGCTGCTGTTTTCACACATCTGTCCCTCATAACCTTTTTCTTTTTCAGTTGGTCATTGTGGGCCGTCCTCTTCCATGCCCAGGATGCCCCCGGGAAGGCGGCCGCCTTCAGCTGCAGCCCTGCGGCGGGCGCACGTTTGCCAGGCCCGTCCTCCAGGCCGGGGCCTCCCTCCGTGGCAGAGTCTGTGACCAGGGGAGCCAGCAGGGCTGAGCGGCAACCGCTCGTGTGCTGCCAGACACTGGCTCGCTTCCGGCCCTGCTTCCAAGTCTGCACACTCAGAATCTGGTTGTACGAATGAGTGCCCTTCGGCTCTCAGAAAGCAGAAACAGAAACATTTCTTGGTACCTCTCATGCTAAACCAGTATCTCAGCTACGCAGGCACTCGTCAAGTATTTGCTGAATAAACGAATCGATAAACGTCACGCATCCAAGTGGTCAGACTTGGTCGAGTCACATTTGGGTCTGTCTTGAAATCTCTCCAACGATGAAATATTCAAGCTTTTAATTCACTCCTTCGCTGCCTGTGTGGCCTTATTTATTTTGAAACTGTCTCTTTGTTCAGCAACTGCTTTATCAGGAGTAACAACCCACTTAAATTTACGCAAACTCACAGTCTCCGCCCCCCGGAGAGCGTGGCCTTTGCCTTGGAGGCGTTTCATGTCTGAATGAGGCATCAAAAGGCTTTATCTCAAATCATAAATTTCTAAATTGTGCGCAGTGTGTACTTAAATGCATTCATAGGTGCGCCAGCTCCCTGGCTGCTCTCAGCCTACAGGGAGCCACGTGGGGCACAGACCACCCGGGATCCCAGGACAGTGGCCTCTGGCCACCAGCAACGTGTCCGTGGACCCAGTGATGCTGTTCAAATATTACCATTTAATCTGCTCCTTGGTCGGAAAAAGTTTGGGAAACGTTGCCACTAATGATAACCCAAGACCACATATAGTTAATGGGAAACTGGTTTAAGTGTTAGACTGCTTTTCCTGAAAGCAACAGAAATGGCCTCATTAACTTTAAAAAGATAGTGGAGAGTCCAGGGCTGCTCAGAACTGAGGGCGCGGGAGCCAGGCAAGGGCAGGGCTGCTGTGAGACCAGGCCACAGGCAGGAAGGCGCAAGAAGAGGCGCGCCGAGGGTGCTGCCCCCACAGGAAAGGAGCTCAGACCGCCTCACCGACCCCAAGTCTTCCCGCTCCAAAGTCAAGTTCCAGGGAGGGAGCGTGCGTCTGGCCGATCTTAGGTCTGCGTTCAGCCTCCCAGAAGTCACCTCCAAAGAACTGATTTATGAGAAGGAGCCTCTGTGGGGCATTCCAGCTCCTGTAGCAGCAAGAGTGATAACCTGGGTCTCCTAACTCACCAAGAATGCACAGGAGCGGCCGGGCTGTGGGAGACAAGAAACAGATGACAAACGGCTAAGAAGGGTCAGTGTTCTTGCTGCGGGAGGCGGAATCCAAACTCACTAGAGCCCCACAGGCAAGCAGAGGTGAGGCTGCTGTCCCGGAGGGGAGGGAAAGGCGAAGGAGGGTGCAGATGCCGGGGGCTGCGCGGTGACACCCGCCCACCTCGCATCACTGGGCCCGCCTGGACACTTGGGGCAGATCAGAAGCTGCCCACCTCCCCCTCACCGTTCCACAGGCTCCCTTCCAGGGCTGCCGGCTCCGTTCCAAAGGAAAGAGTTTCCTAGACGAAAAAATGGCCCACCTCCCATAGAGAGTGTGTTCAAAAGTAGTAATTAGGGAAGACTGAGATCCTCAGAGGGAAGGAGCTGGAAGCTTCCCACGGAAAACTAAGCTGGACTCATACAGTGGAAACCAGTCACCTGCGATGTTTAAAAATGAAGCTGAGCCGTCTGAGTGCACATTTCAGAAATGCAGCGGAGCTGCCCAATAAAAATATTGAAAACGCGGTCACATTCCCAAACGGTCTCTGTAAATCAACAGCAGTTCTTCAGTCAGGTTTCCATACATATGTTCTAAGTTTTAAGGAATTTCATGGACTTTGAACAAATTTTTTTTCCAATATCTTGGCGTCAAACACTAATTTATTTTTCTCTGGTAGGATTCTCCACAATGTAAGGCAATAATGATACACACAGAGAAGACTTATGTCAAGTTAAATTCAGCACTGAGTGTCGAAAACGACAAGGCGTTTTCTCCAGACCGGCCCTTTGATCAGCTGACATACGTGTAAGACATACGCGCTGTGAATAGCCAGGACCTGTTTTCCTGTTTCTTCTTTTATGAGACAAAAAGTATAGAAACAACTTTCTCCTATGAGAGGAAAAGGGGAAAGTCACTATTTCCCAATCACACACCCACAGGTGTTTCGGAGGCACGGCACGGGATGCTCGGGGGTGACGTTAGGGCAGGACCTTGGCACAGATGGCACCAGATGCCTTTTGTGCGGCCTTTTTGCTGTCTGGGTTCGCATTACAATGTGGGGAGAGTGATGTTTCAAGGACGTTGTGAGAGATGCTCATAAAACCATGGCGGGAGTTTTTCTGATCAACTTGAGTTGAGTCCTGACGAAATGGGCCCCTTTGGCAGGCAGAGTGGTTTGTCCCTAAAATGAAGAACGTGATGGTACACAAAAGCTAAAATCCCAGAATTTTAACCAAAGTATGAGCAAAAAACAGTACTAAATACAGAAGCATGAGTTTTTATATCTACCACCAAGCACATGATCCATGAAAGAAAAAAATAAATTAGCTTCATTGAAACCCAAAACCTTTGCAAAACCCAAGACCCTTACGAAAATGTAAAAATGATATTAAATGGGGGGAAATATCTGCCAATCACTTACATGACAAAGGACTTATATACATAATACATAAAGAACTTCTAAACACTACAAGGAGAAAGCGAGCAATCCAATAAAAAAAGGTGTCAAATGATTTAAACAGACTTCACTGAAGAAGACAGACAGGTGGAAATAAGACACGAAAAGATGTTACATATTGTGGGTCATTAGGGAAATGCGGCTGCAAAGCGCCGCGAGACACACCACACGCCCGTCGGAACCGCACACGCACACACCACCAGTGCTGGGAGGAGGCCGCGCTGCAGGAAGTGCGCAGATCAGAAACAAGCCGCACCCAGGACTCCCAGACGCTGCTGGTGAGAAAACAAAATGCGCAGCCACCCTGGAAACACTGCGGCGTTTTCTTACAAAATTAAACACACGCTGTCAGATGACACAGCGATGTTGCTGGTGTTACACCAGAGGAATAAAAACCTGCCCAAACCCTGGTTATACATTTTTAGAAAACCTTTATTCACAGTTTCTAAAAGCCAGGAACCACTCAAATGGTCTTCAATGGGTGAAGAGAATACTACTTAGTAATAAAAAAAAAATGCATTATTGACACACACATAGCAGGGATGGGCAAGTGCGTTGTGCCAGGTCAAAGAAGCCAGATTCAGAAGGGCAGGGTGTATGAGCCCATCTTCATGCATTCCGGAAAAGAGAGAACCCTGGGGGTGGAGGAAAAGGTCGGGCGTTCTCTGGGGCTGGAGCCGCGGAGGCAGTCTGGCGGTGGAACGTCCGTGTGAGGAAGCCCTGGGGTGCAGTGATGGGACGCGCGGCGTCACACGGTCAGAGCGCACAGAACAGTGCACCAAGCAAAGGGAATCCTACTGCATGCCAATCAAACGGCAAACCCGAAGAACAAGCTGGCGGCGAGGGGCGCGGCACGCGGTCTGACTCCCTCCCGCTGCAGCGGCCCTGTCTCTGGGGGAATTGGATCATGTGGCACCATAAAGGCTCTTTTGCCTGGTTCCTCCAGCTCTTGGGTGCGATGAGGACATGGGTAGTGTTACACGGAGCAGGCTGACTGACCAAAAGATACAAAACCTGGCCCTGCGTGCCCTGGGAGCTCTGAGCACCCATGCAGTCCGCCCCCAGCAGTGGGGGGGGGGGTGGCTCCCAGACGGGGAAGTGGTGCTGAGGACTGGTGGGTGGTTGGCCCCGTGGTCCGTGGTCCCGTGTGTGGATGGCTGAGAAGCCCGTACAGGCTGGGGACTCGTCTCCGCATCTCAGTGCCCTCCTCTTCCTTCGTCCGCCCCAGGAGGCCCCGTGTCACAGGAGCGTGGCGTCAGTCTTCTCTTCAGCAGGACAGACGCCCCCCGGGGCCGGGACGAGGCAGGGGTGCTCTCTGCGCAGCCGCCACTCTGCTGTTCTGCACGCTCGAGACGCTGCTGAGGTCGGAGCAGTCTGGGGCTGCTCGAGGAGAATAACCTCGCGTGCTTTTCAGCTGAGCTCTCTTCTCGGGGCAGGACTGGAGTGACGACTCCCACTGCCCCTGGGAGGGGCCGCAATGGCCCTCTGTGCAGCTCCCAGTCTCACCCCAACCAGGAAGAGCATCTGAAGTGGACCTGCGACAGTCCTTCACCAGGACGGTGGTCTATTTACAGAAATCCATCCAAAATCAAGAGCCATGACCACGCCGTGTGTCCCTGACAAGCAGGCCTCCTCTCCTAGGGGCCCGGTCTCCACCGGCTGACCTGAGCCAGTCTGAGCCAGTGGGGTGTGGCAGCGTCACCAGGTGGGCGTGTGTGAGACTCTGGGCACAGAGCTGTGAAGGGACAGCGTGGCTCAAGGAGGCACGGCCCACAGACAGCAGACAGACGTAACCCAGTACATCTGGACAGAGTCTGGCCCTGCCTCTGCCAGCCTGCGTTAGCGCATAGTTAGTGCCCCCCACGTAACCACTTCCCTGGCGACGTTGCCCCCGTGCCTATCGACTCCCCCTTTGAAGCCTGGTTGTAGCCACTTGGTACGAGGCCCTTGCACAGGACTGAGCATAAGGAGCGCAAGACAGTTTCTGAAGTGAATTAAAATCGAGCATGTGGCATGCCGTGGCCAGCCCTGGTGCAGAGGCCACAGATGCACAGAGAAGAGCCCCAGCCTTGATGGGGTTGCAGGTAGGTAAGGGAGATTTCTCTGAAGAAGGAGAGTGGGTGCTCTGGGGTGGACCCAAGGGCACATCCCCGTGGTTCTTCACCCCGGAAACACAGCCCACGTCATGAAGGCAGTGTGGCTGCGGGTGCAGATGCAGAGCCACCACCAGCCAGTCACTTCCCCAACGTCTCTGGCAGAAATTGATGGGTAAACAGGAGATTTTTTTTTTAAGCAACTGGCCTCAGAATTGTTTCTTTCATTCCGCAAAAGGGGAAGGATCATCTGTTTCATCAAGACACAGTGGGCGGCTTTCCTCCTCCAGAAGTGAAGTAACAAGGAGCCACGGCTCCGGGGCAGGAGCAGGCTGCCTCCTCATCCCCTGTGTCACCCTCTGTTGGCTGGCGCGGCCGCCAGGCCCTGGGACCCCGTGGCTGGGCCGGAACACACGTGGGCGGAAGCTTCTCTCTGGATACCGTCCGGAGAGGAAAGGGGTTTAGAGGAAAGGTGGTCAAGGCTCGTCCGAGTTATTCTTCGCAGAACCGACAGCTGTCCAGGCTTTCCCCGTCTTCAGGAGTACGACAGCGTCACTGAGGACGTCCCTGAGTCCCTCGCCCTGCCGATGACAGGGGAGCCTTGGCTCTGCTGAGGCTCATTCTCCAAACAGCAGCCCCGACCCCATCCTGCGCAGACAGAGCCCCGCTCCCCTGGCACGTCCAGCCAACTCGTGTCCCCCTGACTCTCGGTGTCTCAAGCCTGAGGCTGCGGGCCTTCCTCCCCCTTTCTGTCCTTCAACAGCCTCCAGATGGCCAAACACAATGTCTTAGACCACCTGCCCTTCTCCCAAAACCAACTCTCTCCTCCATCAAATCTCAGCCCCGGGGCCCCTGAGAGCAGAGGCTGAGGCCCAGCGGGACCTGCTGGGGTGGGGGGCATGAGCGAGTCGGGGAGCCGCCGTTCTTGGGACCCAGGCAGAGCAGCCTCTGAAGAAGCAGCGGGGGAAGGGCCATAAAGTGGCGCTTGGCCCGCAAGTCGATGGTCCGCTGGCGGGGACGCAGTCCAGCAAGGCCGACCTTTCATAGCTTCTCCAGTTTACAGAGGTATTAAGATGGGACCAAGGCCCACGTGAGGCCCATGGGAGACACAGCAAGAATGCAGGACGGAGACAGGTGGGTGTGGACTGTCGCCAGGACCTCGGGGAGAAAGTCTTTGCTGGACCCTAGGAAATATGGAACCTCTGTTTATTCAATTATCAAGTATCTACCGAGTGTGGACGGTGAGCCCAGCACAACATTGCGCCTGGAGTCCACCTGTGAGCAGGTGTGTGCACGATCCCTCCTGCGTGGAGTCGCCACTAAGGGAGACAGAGAGATGGGGCGGGAGAGAGATGGAGACTGTTAATCCCACGACGTCATCCCTGCTCAGGAGACGCAGACCCAGGGGCTGCCGTGGCCTGGAGGTTAGAGGAGGAGCATGTGGAGAAGTGGTGTTTGGGCTCAGACGTGAAGGATGAGCAGCAGGTCATCAGGTCGGGAGGAGTGGGAGGAGAGTTCTAGGTAGGAGGAACAGCATGTGCAAAGGCCCTGTGGCTGGAGGGACTTGGCTTTTTCAAGGAATAGACCTAAATTCAGGGTGGGTGTTGCTGCGGGCTTCCATCAGCGGGGCAGGTGGGACCCTGCTGTGGAGATGGACGCTGCGTGTGTTGTTCGGCATGGACCACCGACCTGTCTTAGGCTGAGGAGAGGTCGGTCAGACTGCACGTTTCAGCCGTCCATCTTAAATGCAGTGTCGATTACGAATCACTAGGAAGCAGAGGAGACGTGAGGAGACCGGACAGGAAACTGCTGAGTATCCAAGCCGGACAGTGGAGATGGGGGGCCGCCAAAACAAGAGATGTTCAGGAGGCAACGTGAACTTGGGGCTGAGGGGGTGGAGCAGTGAAGAGAAGACGGACCACCAGCATCAGACTTCCTGTCTGGATAGCGCCCTGGGTGGTGGTGCTACTCAGAGTCGGCTGTGCTGGGCAGAGGAGGCAATGCGTTTCGGTTTGGACTCACTGTGCGTGCTTTCAGACGCCTAGGAAGAGCTGCCCGTGGAGGCCACATACACGTGTACGTAGGGGAGCCAGCGTGCGGCGGCGGTGATGAAACCGAGGTGGCCATCAGGCGGCCTGGAGAGAGGGGTGCAGTTTGAAGGGGGGGAGCTGAGGGTGGGCCTGCAAGGAGCGTCACGTAGTCGGTGGTCAGTTAGAAGGGACTGAGCAGGACGAGGAACGAAGAAGCGAGTGGAGAAACAGCAGGAACCCAGATGGCCTCACAGAAGCTGCAGGAAGGGAAGGTCGTAAGGAAAGGGTGGCCCACAGAGCCTCCTGGGGCTAAAACACAGGTCACGGGAGAGCAGTGCCGCTGGAGGTGGTCCCTGGCCCCTCAGGGAGCGCCTTCCACCGGAACGACAGGACAGGGGTCAGGTGTGACCGCACCGAGCGTGAGAAGGCAGCGAGGACGTGGAGCTGTGGACGCTGGGGAAACGCAGACCCCGAGGAGGCAGCCTTCGGCTCGGGTGTGCGTCTGTGCCCGCGCCTTGAGACTCTCTCCGCCGCTCAGCAGCGCGGCTGCTGGCGCGCTTCCCTGCGCCCGCGTGCCCCCAGCGGTCTCCGCGGTGCCCCAGGCATCGGGTCCCTCACGTCAGTTTTGTCACCGGGTCTTTTGTCTCTCCTGTTCTACCACTGGCTTTGTGTTTGCCTGTTTCATCAGTTACCAAAAAAGGTGTGCTGAATTATCCAGTGTGGCTGTGCATGCATCCATTTCTTCTTTTAGTTTTGTCTATTTTTTCTTTATGTTTTGAGGCCATTATATTGGGGTGTGTCAATCTAATTTTATATTAAAATCTAAATTTTATTTAGATTAAAAATCCATGTCTTCCACAGATTGCCCTTTTTATTTTTTATTATGGGAACTTCTTCATTATCCACAATGCTAGAAATTTCCTTGTCTTCAGTGATGTGTATTTCCTTACTCTGTGCCATATATTTAAATAATGTCATGTGTAAAAAGCATATAATTAAGTTTTGTATTTAAATCTAATGCAACAGAATTGTATTGTCACATTAAATTGATTTATATCAACATAATTACAATATATTTGGATGCTCATCTACCATTTTGTTGTTCCTTTTTTGTGTCCCAACTGTTCCGTGTTTATTTTTCTTCCTCTTTTAATTATGTTGCATTAATGAAATATTTAATGTTGATGATTAGTCTTTGACTCTTCTTTTAGTGGATACTCCAGAGATTAACACACGCATTTTAAATTTCTGAGTAATACCAATGATCACTTTTACCACTTCCAGGTAACAAAGGACCTTAGAATACTTTAACATAAATCGTCTTCTCTTCCTTTCGTGCTGCTTTATGTGTTTCAATTCTACTTGGTCTTAAACTCCTCCAGACTGTGTTATTTCCATTTAACAGAGTCCCATTTTTAACTTAAATCTTTATTTTTGAGCAGTTTTGGGCTCACAGCAGAATTGGGGGAAGGCACAGAGATTTCCCATAAACCCCTCGTCCCCACTCGCACAGTCTGCCTCATCATCAACGCCCCAAGCAGAGCGGTACGTTTGCTATCGCTGACGAGCCCGTGTCAATACACCGTCACCACCCAAAGCCCGTGGTTTGCACGTGGCTCACTCGTGGTTTTGTAAACTTCATGGGTTTGAGCGGGTGTATGGCGGCGTGTGTCTGTCGGCGGCGGCGCACAGCGTCCTGTCGTTGAGCTGGAGCTCTGTGTCCTGCCTGGCTGCTCCTCCCTGACACTCGGGCAACCCCTCGTCCTTTTACTGTCTCCACAGTTCTGCCTTTTCCAGATGTCACATGGTTGAAGTCATGCAGTGCATAGTCTTTTCAGACTGGCTTCTTTCACTTTGTCGCATGCACTGAAGTCTCCTCTCTGTCCTGTCATGGCATAACATCACTTCTTCTTAGGGCTGAGTAACACCCCGTTGTCTGATGGGTCACAGTTTATTTCTTCATTCACCTACTGCAGGACACCTTGGTTGCTTCCAGGTTTTGGCAGTTAGAGTAAAGCTGCTATAAACATCTGTGCACAGGTTTTCATGTGAACGTAGGTTGTCAAATCTTTGGGTAAATACCAAGGAATGCAATCGCTGGGTCATATGGTGAGAAACTGTATGATTGTGCGTTTTTGCCAGCAGTGATGGGAGTTCCTGCTGCTCCGCGTCCTGACCAGCGTTTGGTGATGTCAGTGTTCTGGGTTTTGGCCCGTCTGATATGTGTGCCGTGGTGTCTCGTGGCTGTTTCAGTCTGCATTTCCTTTATGCCATGTGATGTGGAACATCTTTTCATGCTATTTTCCAGCTGCACATCTTTGGAGAGGGGCCTCTTAAGGGCTTTGGTCCTTTTTTAAGTTGGGATATTTTTTATGGTCAAGGTTGAAGAACTTTTTGTCTATTATTTTAGTTTTATCGAGGTGTAACTGCCAACCAAACAGGAAGATACTTAATGTACAGGATGTGATGACTTGATACACATACACGTTGTGAAAGGCATTTAACTTACTGAGTCTCAGTTTCCTCATCTGCGGAGTAATAATAACTGCGTCCAGTCCATGAGGTTGATGTGAGCAGTGGGGGAGTCTGTTCATGCCGAACACCTAGAACAGCACAGGTGAGCTTTCTATTATTTTTGCAAAGAGAAAGGATTGAAAAGATGATTATTTGGATGCAAGTTGATAAGCAGTAAGTTAGTTTGTTGTTCTGTTTTTCTGATGTATTTCTTCAACACCTTGAGCTCTTTCTGTGCATTTTAATGGCAGTGTTAACTCATTTGAGGATGATTCAGATCTGACCCATTCTTTATGATTTAGCATACAAATATTAGGCCGGAGACAGTCTAATTATGAAAAATACATTTTCTTTAATTTAAAAATAAATCTCTTACTGCACTGAGAGAGAAATGAGGATCTGCCCTCTGCTGGCCTGGCGGTTTGCCGGGGAAGCAGCCTGCAGGAAGTGGATTTCATTACGAGCGGCAGAAATCCATCCCCCTGGCTTCCGGAGCAGCGCAGGGTGTGCTCTGGGCGCTGCTGGGGTTTCAGGATTCTGACAGCTTCTCTCGAAAACATGTTTTTGAGGCAAATAGACGTTAACGTTAGATGCCGACACAGTGAAGGCAGAGGCGTGAGTCTGTGTGTCCACCACTCACTCCCGAGCACCCGCCCTGGTGGCACGTTTGCCTCTCACGTTTCTGGATGGATGGCACAGGAAGTTGAAAGTCTGGAGAATTCAGTGAAACTTTTTCTCCCTTGTTGCTTAATTTGTCCAGACGGACAGCACGAGCTGCTGGCTGCGCCCCTTGGCTCCACCAGCGATGCTGCAGGGGCGTCAAAGACGGAGACAGGAGAGGGGCTGCAGCGGGGTTTGTCAGGTTTCTTGTGAGCACCAAGCCCCCTGCCTTCTTCCAGGGCCTCCCCGGGCAGACGCCTGCCAGCTACCACCGACTTACCTCCGGATCCGAGCATCGCTGTACCATCGCCGCAGCCGCGCCCCGAGTCGGAGGGCCTGCCCCTGCTCTCAGCCCGCTAGGAGACGGGTGAGGACGGGGACGCTCAGGGCCCGCGAGGAGGAGGCAGGAGGGGAGGGAGGGGCCCCCCAGCGGGCTCCTCCCCCGCCCCCTCCAGCCCTGCCTGGTCCCCGGGGTCTCTCCAGAGGACCCACCACTCCACTGCCCATCCCTCTTTGTGGCAACAGGGAAACGTCCACTTTTGGTTGCAAAGTGAAATGGGGCAGCACGTGGTGTGTTCAGCCTGGTTTCTTCTCCTTTGATTTGATTTTTTAAAGAGAAAAGAAAAGGAAAGAAATAATCTCGCATACGAAGTTTTCATACTGTAATTCCTGGAAATCAACTGGAGTCAAAGAATTTTTGTCTGTTAGGGGGAAAAAAAAATTTGGAGACTTCCTGCAGCTCCGGGAGCAGTTCCAGTAGACAGGGGTTTCAACCCCCCGCTGCCAAAAGTTCCAGCGACGTGGCAGCTGCCGGAGGCCAGGCGTCCGAGAGCAGAGCGCCGGCGCCCACGGGGCGGGGGCGCAGGCGGCCGTGCTCCCAGCGAGCCCCCTCTGGGCCTCCGAAGAGAAAGGGGAGAAACCCAGCCTCTAGCCTTATGGTCTGAAAGTACGTAACCTCAAGCCCAGGTGGTGGGCGATTGCAGTCCTGGTCTAGAAGATGAAGCGTGGTTTGTAAGGCTCCACGTCAGCAGACGCCCACGGCAATGCTTCTGCTGACCCTCCTGGTGAGGGCGGCCTGCAGTGTCCCTTGTGGCAACTTCCAAGGGCGACAGGCTATTCAGTGATGCCAGGATCTCGTGGGAAGTGGCTGGGGGTCACCCATAAGCCAGGGATGGTGCTGCGAGTCCTCGTTCCTCGTGGGCTGGTAGGAGCTCGCAGGCCGTGTGTGGAAGGAGCCTGGGCGTCGCTGACGCGCCGTGGTAGAGGGCCCCCAGGCCGGCAGCTCGCTGCCACTGGTAAAGCACCCAGGACTCAGTCGTGTTGGAAACTTGCAGTGGGAGCAGGCCGGCCTCCAGTTCTGTGCCATGAGGAATGTGTGACCATGGAAGTTTGCAAAGAAAGAAATGCATCAAATTCTGATCACAGGGCCTGGAAATGCAGAACTGAATCATGCTACCGATGTTGCGATGTTGTTCAGCAATTAATTTCTTTTTAATTCCGGCAGTACTGATCGGTTTTCCCCAGAGTCCCTGAAGCTCCCTGAGTCCATAACTCGACCACGATGGAGGGCCTGGGCCTGTGCCCTGTCCTTTCCTGCACCACTGCTTCCACTGCGGCTTTTCCCAGAGGAGCCAGGCCAGCTCCACCTTCAGGTCGCCTTGTCCGATCACAGCAGGACAGGCCCCCACCCAGAGCCTGCCTCCACTGGAGGACGTGGCAGAGCCACTCTCGAGGAACGAAGGGTTTTGTGAAGATAAGCTTGTGTTCTCGGAAGGGTTCCGGTGAGTCATCTGATAAGAGGTAAGGCACACAGGAGCGAGGTACCCACCAAACGTCCCAGACCGCCCCCCCGGCCCACGGCGACAGGCCCAGCCCCCCGCCCCCCTGCTGCGCTGGGAAGAGGGGTGGCCAGCGCTCAGAGCCCTCACGTTCCCCCTTGAGCTCAGGGGGCCCACTGGCCGCTTCCTCCCAGACGAGGTTTGCTCAGAAGAGCGTCTCTTGTCGACCTGCTTGATGGCAATGAGCTTGCCCTCTGCTTCTGTGTGCAGCCTGCCTCTTCCTCCAGGAACTGGAATTCGGACACCTGGCCGGTGAGCAGCCCTGAGGACCACATGCTGAAGGATGTCAGAGCCACAAAAACCCTGGTACCCTGATGCCCTGCTAAAGCAGAACTGCCCACCTGCACGGAACCCGCTGTCTTTCCGGGGACAGTGACATGGAAGAGAACAAGCCATCTGCTCCGCGTGGGCGTCTGCGTCTTTGGTGCCTGTGGCACCAGCTAAACTGCATCCCAGCTAAACAAGGGTCTGCAGTGTTCCGGGCCCCGGGTGTGACAAGGGGCAGCCCTACCGTCTCATCCAGCGCCCGTAACAGGTTAACGAGGCAGGCACTTCTATTTCTAGATCTCATGGTTGAGGGAGAAAAGCCATGTTCCCAAAAGTCACGCGATAGAAACGGGAGAACCAGGACTCCGTCCAGCTCTGGTTCGCACGGAGCCAGAGCGGTCGGCACCTCCGGGCAGCGCCAGGACGTAGTTTTTCCCGTCTCATTGGCCGGAGGAGTTACAGGATGTCATCATCATCGGGTCCAGACAGCCGAAGGTGATTGCGAGAGATCTGAGGATTTCCCTTTCCCAAACCCAGGGGCACCTGAACACTGTCGTCTGAATCACAGGCTTGGAGGAATCAGTCACCCAAACTGAATGGGGACCCCAGGCCACTGCCCTGAAGTCAGGGACAGAGAGAGCAGGACCCTAACAAAGCTCCACAGACCTGGAGGTTTAGACAGCAGACATTCATCCTCTCGTGTCCTGGGGACTGGAAGTCCCCGATCAGGGGGTGGGCAGGGCTGGGGTCTGCTTAGGACCCTCTTCCTGGCTTGCAGACGGCCCGTCTCACTGGGTCCTCACTTGGCCTCTCTTCCGGGGAGGCGGGGGGCAGATCCCTGGTGTCTCTTCCTCCTCCAACAAGGACCCCAGTCCTCCTGGATCCGCCCCCGCCCCCGCGTATGACCTCGTGTAGCTTCACCCCCTTAAAGGCCCTCAATCTAAATGTACTCACGGGGGTGCGAGCTCCAGGCTGTGGATTTGGGGCAGGCACAGTTCAGTCTGAAACAGATGTTCATCTCAGGGATGCCAGCATCCTCTCTGCTACCCTGTGAGACTCACTGGGAGGGAAGGCGGTTTTATTTCTGCTGAAATGATAAACTGGAGATAATAACAACTCATGTGACCATCCAGCCCTGACTCACAACATTTCTTGGCCGTTTCACTATCCACACACAGCATCTTCCTGTCGCCTGGCGGTCAGTCCCTTGAACTCCGCATCCTGGGCCCCCTGCTGCCCCCGTGCCCCGTGCCTGGTCACCACAGCCCCTCAGAACCTCAGACTCTGTGCCCCGCTCACTGAGCACCTCCCCGGTCCTTCCAGCTCCCCGCCTCTGGCAAGGGCGCCAGCCATCCTGTGGCCTCACCCAGAGCCCTAGGCCTTTGACCTTCCACTGTTGGGTCCCTCACGCTCTTGACGTCCAGTGTCCCTGCCTAACCCTGCTTAGAGTCTGTGCAACACCCCCTCTCCTGCAGTCCCCACATTGCTGGGCGTCTCTGGCTTTGTCCACTTGCTCGGTTAAGCCACAGCCCAGGTTCAATCACATGCTCTCCCAACCCCGTGTCTGCAACGATGCATCCGACCTTTGCTGGTGGAGAAGCTCCCAGAAGCACGTGGCATAAACAGGAACCCAGCAGGGCTCCAGGTGCCCCCTCCGGCCGGCTGTCCGCCAGGTCCTCTCCTCTCCGGGCAGTCTGGGTCACTGCTTTACGCCCGGCCCTCTCCCCAGCCTCCACCACTGCCACCTCATCCTCATGCTCGGCTCTCATGTGCCCAGGGTGGGCGGTCCTGCCTCCGTCCTGGTGACCCTGCTGACCTGTCCTCCACTCTGTCCTGAGCAAATGCCTGAGCTCGCGCCCTGGACCCCCTGCATCCCGCCCCCCCACAGCATCCCTCCAGCAAAGCTCTGCTCACGTCCCCCGCATCCTTGCTTTCCTGCCGGATTTTTCCGTCAGCGAGCACACACGCTGTTATCTGCCCCATTTCACAGCACAGTCAAAACAAGCAGAGCTGAGTGCATCTGGGGCCACGCTTTCCTGCCCGGTCCCCTCCCACTCCGTGGCCACTCCTCGCAGCCAAGTCCCCGTGCGCAGCCCAGCGCCCAGGCCCTCCCTCCCCGCCCCCTTCCTCCCGTCCAGGCCAGACCTGGCGTCCTCGCCGCCCGCTGCACTTGCCTTCCCTGTCACCTGCGCCGGTGCCTGAGCTCAGGAAGTCCCACGGTCAGTGTCAGCCTTTCCTGGCCTCCAGGCCGCACCCACTCTGTCGCATCCGCCGTCCCGCTCCGTCTGAGGTTCCCCCACCGAGGTCCACGGGTGCCTCTCCGTCCTTGCGTCACCTTCTCATACAAGACCTGCAGCACCTCCGGGAGCCCCCTCCCCCGGGAGCCCCCCCCCCACCGCGGCGCGCACGCCTGTCGACACGCCGGGAAGCCCGCTGACTGACGCCATCCCCCAGCGGCTGGTTCTGCTTCTAGGATGTCAGCTGCACGAGGGGGGCGTTCGACCAGGGGCCTTTACTTCTAAGCGGTCAGTTCTAAGCACCAGGACAACACGCACCCAACAGAGGCGGCCCGTGGGCTCGCTGCTGGGAGAACTGCCGGCCGCCGGCCGCCGGCACGAATGACCACTGTCCCCAGCACTGCGCCCGGGCCTCCCACTGACTGTCCAGCCGAGTCCCGGCGCTCGGTGGAGAGCAGGCATTGTGCCTGCCTGCAAGGATGAGGACGTAGAGGCCCAGAGAGGCTGCGTTATTTCTTTCAAGTCCCACAACCATTAACTGCCAGGACCAGAGGAGAGATGCGCCGTCTCTGTCTCCTCCCCAGGCCCGCGTCCAGCCAGCGGCTCCGTGACTGACCCAGGGCAAGCAGGGGGAGCACAGAGCAGGGCCTGCGTGGGGCTCAGACTGAGGCGGACAGGCCCGGGGCCCAGGACACCCGCACGCGCGGCCCCGCGTCCTCCCCGTCTCCCCAGGTTGGAAGTCCTGTTTCACATCTCCTCCCGTGCACAGTTGGGCGCAGAGCGCGGGGCCTCTGGGGCCTTATTTCTGTTGATTGAAAACACGAAGGAATGGAAGGTGTGACCTGGGTGTACCTGGGAGGCAACCCGGGATCCGGGCTTCTCCGTTGGGGTCAGCTTCTCCTGCCAAAGCCCTTCCCCTGGCCAGCCGGCTGGGTCCCTTCAGGGCTCAGGCTTCCTCAGCCCCGTGTGGCAGAGGTGGAGCCTGGCCCACTGGAGCGTTCCTCCTTGTGTGGTGGTACCCAAGGTTCGCGGAAAACTCAGTCATCTGAAGTGATGCCAGGTCGCCCTGTGTATGTACAGCTTAGGTGCTTGAAGAGTCCGAGTGTGTCGTTTGATTGTGTCTTCGGACATAAACCTTTTTCCTTGGAAAAACAAACCCAAACAAAAAACCCAGCGTGTCCCTGGAGCTTCTTGTGTGTGTGTGTCTTGAACTTAAAACCTTGAAAAGTGTTAGCGTGTGGGGACCGACTGGTGAGGACCGGCGTTCCCAGTGCTCTGATTGGTGTGGGTTGGTCTCAGGGGCCCCTCCTTCACCCTCGAAGGCGGTCCAGGGCCTCACGTTCGAGGCCACGGAGAGGGTTAGGGCTCCTCGCGTACAGGACCTGGGTCTGTGTGTCAGTGGCCGCACGGCACCTGTGGACAGTGGCCAGCTGTCGTCTACAAGGCACCTGTAGAGACCACGTCACGTGTGAACTGGACGGGGTAAGGGCTCCCGCGGCTGGTGAGACGTGATTCTGGGTGAGTCTGGGGGGTCTCTGGACAAGACTAGCCTGTGAACCTGTGGACTCAGTGAAGCAGCACCCCCGTGCAGGTGGGCGGCGAGCCAGCGCTGCGGCCCCCGCAGCACAGAAAAGGGAAGGAAGGAGGGGTCTGCTCATCCCATCGAGCCGGGGCATCCGCCCACCCGTCTTCTCCCGCCCCGGGCACTGGTGCTCCTGGGGCTCACGTCTTCCACCTCGGACTGAAATACCCACCGGCTGCCCTGGGCCTCCCGCCCGGACGGCAGGTGGTGGGACTGCCTGACCCACACGACTGCGAGAGCCAGTTCTGCAGCGGGGCTCCCAAAGCGAGCATTTCATCACCAGCGTGAGGTGTTATCAACAAGACAACAGAAGTGCTTCTACGCTTCAACCATCTCCAGGCAAGTAAGTACAAAACCACGTGTGGAAATGAAAACGAACGTAATGTGCCTTTGCCCTTATGGCTCCAGCCCGGCTAAGCGGGAGGGAAGATACTTATCTGTCTGTTTGTCTGTCTATCTATCTGTCAATCATCTGTCTGTCATCTATCCATTATCCATCCATCCTTCCATCGATCTGTCTGAAATAACCTCTGGGAAAGGCACAGAGGGGCCTCAGCAGGAAGCAGAGGAGCCAGGAAGGCAGTGGGTCGGGCCAGGCCTTGGGTCACGTGCACACTTAGACCCTGCCGAGCGGCCCCATGCGTCTGAATGCAGGCACAGTACCGACCACCCCGTGTGATGCATCCAGTTGACTTCTTGGTGGCCTGGCAGGTTGACTGACTGGTTAAAGACGGTGCAGCCCTACTTCCTTCTTGCTGTCTGGTTCTTCCCTGTACCGAAGGGTCTATCCACTAAGATGGCCCAAGGAAGGGATGTGGATGTGCTGGAGCCACTGATCGGAGCAGATGTGCTTTTGAAGGCCAGGAACTGACCCCGAGACCAGGCCCAGGACAGACCAGGCCCAGGACTCACCAGGCCCAGGTCTCACCAGGCCCAGGACACACCAGGCCCAGGACTCACCAGGCCCAGGTCTCACCAGGCCCAGGTCTCACCAGGCCCAGGACACACCAGGCCCAGGACTCACCAGGCCCAGGACACACCAGGCCCAGGACTCACCAGACCCAGGTCTCACCAGGCCCAGGACACACCAGGCCCAGGACTCACCAGGCCCAGGACACAAGAGGGGACTGCAGCTATGCTTTCCGTGGCCCCAACACCTTTCCCACCTGGAGGCCCCCATCCTCAGGCAGAGCTGCGGGTCCCCTGGGTCAGCCAGAGGAAGTGTGAGTCACGCCTTCCCGTCCACTCCCTTCTGGAAACATCGCCTCCAGACTGTTGTCCAATTCCATGGACAGCTCTAGGGACGGGGTGTTTGGAGCAGGTGGGAGAGGAGGGCGGGCCCCCGTGAGGGACTTCACAGTGTCGGTGGAGCGTGGACCCCACTTCAGCTCCTGGCGGACAATTACTCAGCCAAAGCAGAAGGAGCAGCCCTGCCTCCACGCCGCCCCACTGGGCTCTCGGTGAAACCTGAGCAGGTGTGGCTGCTGGAAAGGCGCCCTCCCCTCCCATCTTCCTCCGTGGTCCCGCCTGTGTAGTCTGAGGAGCTCTGAGTGCTGGAACCCCCTATCTGGACCCCAACACCCTTCACCCGACTTCCCAGGGGCTGGGCTGCAGTTACCCCGTGCTTGCCGGGGCAGGGCCACTGGCCCACGCACAGAGCTCCGCGGAGGTGTGTGGGTCCAGGCCGTGGCAGCATTTTTAAAGGTCGGCTATTTCAGGGTCTTTCATCGCCGTAGCGCTGAAGCCCACCTTCCTGCCCGAGCACTCCCAGGGTCGTCCGGATCCACCGCTGGTTCACACTCTCCCCAGCTGAGTGGGAACCTCCTTGGACCAGACAGACGTGGGCTAAACTGACCTCCGAGACCAAGTGTAGGCGAGAATCCAGAGGCCCGAGTGGAGACACTGAGACTCAAAATTCTTCTGCAAATCCACAGCCAGCAGGAAAGGGAACATAACAACAGGAGCCCAAAATGGGCAACCCCCAAACACCAGGTCAGACCCTGCTGCCCGCCCGTCAGGTGACCCAGGTCCTCCCTTCTCCCCGCCCTGCCCTGTGCGAGCTTCACACGGCTCTGTCCCTGGAGATGGGGTTCCTGCTCAGAGGGCCGCCCCTGGGTAACAAGGTGACCCCAGCAATGCTCTGCGCCGCTCGGGGCCCCGGAGCTCACTCCTGGCGGCGGGTGCAACCTGCACCTGTAACCACCTCCCCTCCCCCTCGTACAGCTGTTTGATCACTGGGGTGGGGGTGGGGTGGGGTGTGACCTCTGCAAGACCCAGAGGGCTGCTCCTTTACCCCACTGCTCTGCGACTCCACGGCCCTGAGTCTGACTCAGGCACCCACCCCTACCCCTGCTCTGGCCCATCACCAAGGCCCCCACTTCCACGAGCTCACGAACCACTGTCTGTCCCTGCCGTGTCTGTTCCGCAGCATCCAGGGTGAAGGCAGCTCTGAGGACCACCGGGGCGGGTGGTGGACCCAGGGCCGTGCGGCGGGTCCCTCTTCAACACCAGCACATCTGCCAGGAGGGCTGGGGGCCCAGCGCCAGATCCAGGAAGAGGTCCACGCATGATGCTGAGCTGGGTCCTGGGTCCTCATGAATCAGGCTGCAGCTCCAGCGAGTGGGAGACTGTCCAGCGGGGCCGCGCTCAGGGGGTGCTGGGCGGGAGAGCCGCCAGGACCTGCCCCAGGCAGGCTCCGGCCTCCGCAGGGGAGGCCGCCTCCAGCCTCGAGCTGGGACGGCCAGCAGCACAGGCATGTGCCCCGCTTAGGAGTGGGGTGGGGGAGGCATATTCCTTCCCCTGCAGCGGCTTCCGCGGTGCTTGTAAAAGCTGATCTCGGGGGCGCAGTCCAGCTGGCAGAGCGCTCCCTCGGTGAGCGGGGCCCCCGGCTCCACTCTGACTTGGTCCTAGAAGGGCTGTTTCTCTATTTTCAGGTGGTGGCAAACCTGATAGCATTTACTGTGCTCTGTTCCAGCATCTTCTATTTATTTCCAAGCGCAGAGAATGAGAGTTCGTTTTCATTATTTTCCAGCCACGTCACGTGCATTTCCACATCCAGCTCAGACGCAGAAAGTGTTCCTGCTTCGTGAAGTGCTTTGTCTCAGTCTCCAGCGGGACATGATGGACACCGGGCCCCATGGAGCCGCGGCAGGTCTGAAGCCGGAGCCACTGTCCCCCGACGTCCCTCAATGCACCCTTACATCACTCTCACTACCGCCACAAAAGTTTGGCACCAACTAGAAAGCCTAAATAATGATATGTTATCACAGGAAAATAGGCAAGCAGGCATTGAAAGCTTAAGCAAGA
Source organism: Camelus dromedarius (assembly GCF_036321535.1). Lineage (NCBI taxonomy): Eukaryota > Metazoa > Chordata > Mammalia > Artiodactyla > Camelidae > Camelus > Camelus dromedarius. The sequence goes on along the minus strand of NC_087441.1, from coordinate 872,846 downwards.
AACAGTCCAAAGTAGCAGCCCAAACCGAGACGGTGAGCCCCGGGTGGGATCGCTGTGTGCACGGCCTACGGCGTCTGGGGGCCCTGGCCGGGGACTCGCCAGGACCACGAGCAGGAGGAAACTTCTCCTGGTCTGAAGAGTGTTTGAAAGGAATTTTTAATGGTTTATCAAAGTCTGAGAAGAGAAATGGGGAAAATAAGGAGCCTAATTTGTTTTGAAGTGATTAGGCAGGCAGACATTTGACGTCCATGGAGACTAGAGAACACGGAAGGACGTGCAGCTGTTTGCACTGTTCCCTGTCTGTCCTGACTTCACCCAAACTTTGTTACAATCTAGTCTGAAATAGTTTGCGTGAGCAAGTAATTCTAAAGAAAAAAGGAAGCCCCTATGGAGAACAGTATGGAGGGTCCTTAAAAAACTAAAAATTGTTACCAGGCAATACTGCAGTCCCACTCCTAGCACGTCTGGAGAAAACCCTGACTTGAAAACACTCGTGCACCCCAGTGTTCACAGCAGCACTGTTTACAGCAGCACTGTTTACAGCAGCCAAGACAGGGAAACAGCCTAAGTGTCCATCACAGATGACTGGATAAAGGAGATGTGGTCTGTTTACACAATGGAACACTACTCAGACATAAAAAATAATGAAATGATGCCATTTGCAGCAACATGGAAGGTCCTGGAGGTCATCACACTAAGTGAAGAGAGTCAGACAGAAAGAAAAATGCCACGTGGTATCACTCATATGTGGAATCTTTAAAAACTATACAGTGCAGCTTATTTACAAAACCGAAACAGACTCACAGACAGAAAACAAACATGGTTACTGGGTGTGGGGGGAGGGAAGGATTAACTGGGAGCTTGAGATTTGCAGATACCCACTACTATATATAAAATAGATACACGACAGGGTCCTACTGCACAGCACAGGGAACTACATTTAATATCCTCTGATAACCTATAATGGAAAAGAGTCTGAAAAAGAACATATGTATATATACATATATATAGAAACCAGAATCTCTTTACTGTACACCTGAAGCCAACACAACATTGTAAATCAACTATAGTTCAATAAAAAAAATTTCCAGATGGAACCTTTCTTCCAGTATTATTATACTTTTAATTGATAATTTATTTTTCATATAATTTCCATTTAAACTTATACTAAGAAAGAAAGCATAAGAACAAGTCAATATCCTGCTGGTGGCCTAAATAAAATTATTTCATTAAAAAATAAAGAGTGGGGAGGGTACAGCTCTGAGGTGAGCATGTGCTTAGCAAGCATGTTGTCCTGGGTTCAACCCCCAGTACCTCCGCTAAAACAAACAAACAAACAAATAAACCTAACTGCACCCCCCAAATAAAAAAACAAAAACAAACCAAAAAAGAAATATAGAAAGAAAAAAAGAGAGAGAAGGGTGGGGGCCATGCTCAGAGGAAGCCCACGGGGCCGGGTCCCCAGGACGCTGGTCCCGAAGCACTCGGCTTCGGGTTACGTCCTGTTCCCACCCCGGGCTTGACCAGCCCCACTAAGGGTGTCTGTCCCTCACCTTGTTTCCCAGACAGTGAAAATGTGTAAGAATCTTCTGGAATCCCTGGGCCAGAAACCGTGCCTGCGGAGCCCAGTGCAGCGCCCAGGACAGGAGGGCACTGACCAGGGGTCTCCCGGGCGAGTGACCGCTGGAGATGCTCCACCACGTGGGAGACTGTGCCAAGACCACAGGACAGGTGACGTGGAGGGACTCTGTAGTAAGGGCTGCCCTGCACGACACGTACCCACAGCACCCCATGTGCGTTGGGGTGGCCCAGGGCAGGTGGGCGAGGCCCAGGCGGGGTGGCAGCAGCGAGAAAGACACCAGGACCCTGCGTCAGGACGAGGCTGTGCCCTTGACACGGGTTCCAGGTACGTCCTACTTTGAGAGCCAACACGACGGCAAACGTTCGTTTCTGGGCGTTTCGCAGACCAGGAAACCGAAACCCGGAGGATTACAGGAATCTGACCAGGCCGTGCAGGCCGTGCGGAGAAGGAGCTGGAAGGAGGGCCCAGAAATGGTCCACACAGGGGACAGAGCGAGAGCCGCGTCTGCCCAGCAGGGAGGGCCGGGCAGCAAGTCGGGTGCCTGAGGGGTGACAGCTGGGGGCCAGGACAGGGGTGGGGGCAGGGAGAGGGCGCTCTGTGTGGGAGACGCTGAGCTTGGCCGCCCCAAGGGTCAAGGTTGCGGCATCCGGCTGGCGATCAGGGTGGAGGTGGGGTGAGAGGCGGTGGCTTGGACATTAAGGGCGGGGATGAAGGAGGGACTCCGGCTTCATGTTGCCGGACGGGCTAAGGCAAACCCCCGGCAATTTTGTCAAATCATAGTCTCACTCCTCTACTTTGTATTTTAAAAGCTCACATTATTTTATAATCTGGAAATACATCATCTTTCCTGTTTGTTTTCAAAACCTCATTTGCAACTTTTCAGAATATTTAAGACTATTTCACTCCCTTCTGGATAAACAAGGAAATATTATGCAGTTAAGACCAACTGCTGAGTTATTTTTACGTACTTCCCTGAAAATCAGCTTTGAGAGGAGACGGTTTAACTGCAGTGTGCACTTTGGGGGCCAAGGCTGCTGCGTGCGCCCGAGTTCAGGGGGTGCCTGACGACCCCCGTGCGGCAGGCGCCGACGCTGGCTAAGTGCTGAGGGCCATGTGCCCAGGGAATGACCTCGGGTCACCCAAACGCACGTCTCCTGAGGCCACAGCCCCCGGGCCCTCCCCACCGCACCCCAGAGAACAGCGGGCCGTGGGCCACGGGGACACAGAGGCAGCCCCACGCCCAAGGCCACAGCCCCTACTGCGGGCCCCAGCCGAGCCAGCGCCAGTCCTTTTTGGACAGAATCACGTTCTCTCTAGCAGAAGGAGCCTTTCAGAACCCACTTCTGGGTATTTTTTCTTCTGGATGCATCCGTATCACTGGTGCTGTGGGCTCTGGAATTTGGTGCCGTCTCCCCAGGCACGCTGCGCAGTCACGAGGGGCTCCCCCCGCAGCCCACGGGCCGGGCAGTCGGGCGGGGGGACCATCCATCCTTGCCTTGCTCGTCTTTCCCTCCCCCCTGCCTCCCCAGAGCGGTGCTGCTCCTCCTCCGCCAGGTCCCCGATGGCACCAAACCTGCAGGACCTGCGCCGCCGGCCTCTCCACGGGAAACGCTGGGCTCTCTCACGTCTGGGTTGGAAGGACGGTTCTGTCCTTGCCCTGAAGGTGTGTTTCCAGGACTGTTTCCTCATCGCCGTGGATGGAGAGGAAGGGGTCAGAGATGCGTAGCTTTTGCAGGTGATCTTTAAACACGGGGGGCGTCCTTCGGGAGAGCAGGGGTGAACCCCAGTGCTGTAACCGCATCAGGAGCCTGCACGGCGGCTCTCGGCTTGGCGGCGAGGGTAATCCCACTCGGCCCGCTCACCCGACCCACCAGGTCTGCCGTCTTTAAGGACTTTGCAAGGGGAGCAGTGCATGCGCCTGAGAGCCCCCGTGAGGAGTAAAGTGGCTGGCACTTGCGACGGCCCCGCGGTCACCTGTGTCTTGTCATCGGCAGGCCGCTCCGGAGGCTGCGCGGGAGCAGGCAGTGTCAGGCCGCCAGGCTCAGCGCCCCCCATGGCCGCGGCCAGAGCAGGAAGCAACGCAGGCCCGCTCCACTTCCAGCTCCAGTTCCCCTGTTTCTCTTTTTGTTCTGCTGTTTCTAAAACTTTGGGTTTTCTTCATGACGGGTAATAGAAACAGCTCATTCATTTTCTCTGTGTGGGGCTGTCTATATCCCAGCCTTTGGAACTGGCAGAGCACAGCAGCAGGACCACCAGCCCCGCGGTCGCAAGACCTCAGGTCACACCCTGGCTCTGCCGGTTAATCTAACCGCCTGCGTCGTAACTCAGTTCATTGCCTGCGACACGGAGGCTCCAGCGGCCTCCCGGGCAGCCTTTGCAGAGCACGGCGCGCAGAGCCAGTGCCCAGCAGGTGCGCCCTGATGTCGCTGCATATGTCCTGTGCTTCCAGGCGCTGCGCTCCGTCAGCGGCCACGTTCTGACCCATTTCTCATTTCAGATGGGCTGAGACACGGTTCTGAACGGTACTTAGTGCGTTGCTCTGACCACCCTCTTCCTCCGTCCCTTACGAGCTGCAGTGTAAGTCGCTCAGCCTCTGTCGCCCCACCCCCCACACCCTTGGGGCCTGGTTCCCCCCCTCCCTTGCAGCCCCACCCGTGGCGCCCGCCTTCCCCACGTCAACTCCTGCTCTGCCTCAGGGGCACCTCCCCGGGCCCATCGTCCCAGCAGAGGTGCTGGCTGAGAAAAGGCAGCCGCAGAAGCGGGAAGGAAGCAAACACTCTCTGGCATCGGAAGATTTTTATAAAATAAGGAATTGCGCCCACTGAGCAAAAGTTCACCCTGTGTTCCAGAAAACAAAATGCTGTGCTTTGATCTGTGTCAAGGCATGTTCTGATGAGGCTATCGCATTTCAGGGAAAAAGAAAGAGCATTCAAGTGTCCACCCACGTCTTTAGAAGAAGGCGAGGACGGGGTGGGCCTCCGGGTTTGTGAAGCAACTCTAAAAGCTGGCCTCCTCCAGGCAGCCCTCCCTCGTCCTGGCTGCCCTCGGGCGGGGCTCCCCCTGCTCCACCACACCCCTGCCAGGACCCCAGACCCTCCTGTCCTCGGGTCTGCCCCACGCCTCCCCTTCCCTGGTCCCACGCTCCTAAGATCGCCATTGATAGGGAAGCTGAGCGGGTGATGAGAATTTGGAAGAGCCTCTAAATCACGCGGAAGAGACAGAGAATTGAAACTAAAAAACCAAACCACTTTGAAAGCACACACTAGATGTGCAGTGACTGTTATGAGAATGAATGAACGAACAAATGGTGGGAGAAGACTGGAACATGGAAGTCTCCTCCCCAGGGGGCGCTACAACATGCGTTTCATCTTTTCTGCTTCCAATTAGTTTTGCACATTTTAATGGCTGTGGCGTGACATTACAGACAGCAGACACTTCCTGGGCGTGGCCTTCACAGGGAACAAAGGAAAACATGACGACCAGTGAATCAACCACGTTCGATTAAAGCACAGGTCTAAAATCCTGCGAAGCCTTGGAGTCCTGGCTGGCGCTGGCGGCGGGACGGGGCAGGACTCTTACAGCAGAAGCAGGCGAGCGCAGGGGTCCCCGCTGCCCTCACCCCACCTGAGCCTGAGCAGCTGTCCCCTATGTACCCGTTCCTCTCTCCTTGCCAGCGAGGAGGGTGACAGAAACGGGACGCGATGAGGAGCAGCCTCGCGAGTGCAGATCACGCGTGCTCCAGAGACACCCACTCCACGGAGTTTAATTGATGCAGAAGTGAAGACTGGAGCATTCGAGAATCTCCAAAAATAATATTGTGGCCAAAAGATTTATCTCCCCAAAAATCATTTCCAACCCAGCCAAAAGCGGCAAACGCTCGCTCAGCCCTGAAAGAATGTGTAGTGTGGAGACACAGCGTCAGCAGGGTTCCCCTGCACGTACGTCTGTCAGAGCCTCTGTGTCCGCAGCTCCGTGCGTGGGTGCAGGGCGGCGGGCAGGCCCAGGGCCGGGTAAGGGGGGCTGCAAAGTGGCACTTATGACCCCCCAGGGGAAGGACTGCTGAGCAAAGGATGTCTTCCATCAGGTCCCGAGCAGCGTCTAAGCAACCCCGTCTGCGGGTGGACGTTCTCTTTAACTGGCCGGGTTCTTCCTGGACGAGTCCCTGACACGCTTAATGAAGAGCCCAGGGCCCCCCTCCCCGAGCAGGGGGTGCAGGTCGGGCCTCGTTATGAACAGCGTGATGGAAACACACCACAGTCAGGTGCACCGGGCCGGTGTGGACGGGGAGCGCCTTACCCGGAACGGCTTACCCTGCGCACAGCGCAGCCCCCACACTGCCTCCTCGGCCCACCCCTTGGACCTCAGGCTCTTTGTAGACACGGCCGAAGGCAGGAGCGACACCGCCCACTCCCCAGAGCTCCGCCTGCGCAGGGCGACTGTCTGAAGTGCTCTGCCGGCAAGCCGAGACAGAGCCAACGGCCCCGACGTGGAAGTCCGTGATGGTGGGAGGTTTTCGGCTCCCGAACGAGAATGAATTCGTGTGACCTTTCCTACATCAGCAGCGAAGTTCAGTCCTGAAACTGCGTTCTTTCTGTGACAGAAAATACAGACACTGGGTTTCTGCTTCACAAATGGGGAGACAGGAATGAAGTCGCCTGACTTTTGGGAGAAATGCAGCCGCTTTGTGACCTGGAGCAGTAACAGGACGCGTCAGCTGCACACGAGTGCCGGTACGTCAGAAGAGCTGGCTGCCCCCACCCCGGCCAGGTGGGCCTCGGACGGCGCAGTCAGCGCTCAGTCAGCGAGGACGCAGGCTCCCCTGTTTTGTCTCCCATCACAGGGAGACCCCCAACTTTTAATCTGACCTCAGGAAACTGGAAGCTGGGAGGCTTTGCCCCTGGAAGCCACAGGGCTGGGGCCCTGCCCACTGCAGGCTTTGGGGAGCCCAGTGTTTGGGGGCTGAGCCCCCATACTGTCACCCCCGGGGAGGGGGCCTGTGTGGGCCATGGTGAGGGGTGGTCCTCTCCACGGTGTCAGTCAGCCAACAAACCAAGAACCCAAACCCAGTCCCCATACCTCAGGCCCCAAGCGCCCTGGGGCCTTCACTCACGTGCAAAGGAGACCGGTAAACATGGCCCACAAAACAGCACGTGGCTGACGGGCGAGAACTTTCCTGGGGAACGCTGGAGAGGAGCGAGCTTCACTCGGACCAGTCTTTCCACTTCTAATGCGAAAGCTCTGAAATGGGCTGCAGACCCCCGGCAACGAGCGACGAGATCATAGAATTTATAACCTATACTTACTGCCTGTCACCTCCCCCGCCCCACCAATGCCAGGCCCGTTCACGTGGCTCCTGGGAGCCCCTCCTGGGTCGCAGTGGAGGCCACTGGCTGAAGGCGGAGCCTCCCTCCTCCCAGCTTGCGGAGCGCTGCCCGGCGGGATCCTCTGGCCTCTGTGGGTGTCATCTCAGCACGAACTGACAGGGCCAGTTTATGCGCATGTCTTATGTGTTCACGAACTTTTGAAAGGGTTTCACAGAGAATCGCACAAAAGTTGAAACGTCTCATGGGTTCTGCACTCCACCCTCCCCTCTTGCGAGCTGTAAAACGGTATTTCTCCATAGGAAGTACCACTGAAATTGCAAATATTCCTTGGTGATAGGGTGGGATCGTGTGTCAGGGGGTCCTGGATCCTTCCTGTGGATCCAAGCCCTTAATATTGTTATTCCAAAGACATCCCTTAAGTGGTTCTCAAGCTCTCAGCATGAATAGTTCTGGGATATCATTCAATAGAAACAGCTTCTAACGAGGGAGCAGGTAGCAAGCTCGTGCCAGCGACGGCAGTCTGCAGCCACATCTTTCCAGCATTGTTCAGAGACATGAGCGACAGAAACTCCAGCCCGGACAGATCATGCACCAGTCGCCTGACTGGGAGTCGCCTTCGCACCCCTTGCTCCCCTGGTCAGGTGTCAGGTTTGACACTCCGCTGGTAACAGTCAGCGATTCCAAGGGAGCGCCGGGCGCGTGGGGCCCCTCCCGCTGCACCTCAGGTTCGCTGACTCTCCCCCGGCTACCAGCCCGACAGCCCCAGTGTCCTCCACGAGTCTGCTTTTGTGACGTTTCTCAGAGCCGCTCAGACAGACGTCTCGGCCACCCTGTCTTCCCTGTAAAGTAGAAAAGCTCACCGCTCTCCTGGCTACTACTTTTTTATTGCTTTATTTTATATCATGTACTGATGTTTGGCTGTTTTTCATCTAAAGGCTTATCTCTGCTGCTTTTGCTGTGGCGGGAGGGACACAGGGCTGCCTCGACCGTGAATGTCTCCCCAGCCGGTCCTGATGGTCAGCTCCCTCCCACATCACCAGACTTGCAAGAGGCCAGTGGCTGGGGTGCTTGTGAGAAACTGCAGCCAGAGGCCACCAGCCCCAGAAATCTGGCTTCTTCCTGCTTGAATCATCATAATTGCACTTTTCTGGGAAGCTTGGAATCTCTGTGTCTGACGAAATTCATGTTATTCGTTGAAGGTGAATCTTGAAACTTGCCATTTCAGAATAAAGTAAAAGCTGGGTGTCTTCTCACTAGCCATTAGGAGAACCACAAATTTGCTGACTTTTTTTCATAGAAGTATTTTTAAAGTCATGTTTGGCAAGCAATGTAATAGCTTTTTCTGGGTTTTGAGCTTTTCTTGAACCAGGATTCTGGATTTAAAATGTTGAAGACTATTTCCAATTAAAAACTAAGATAATTTACAAAACACTCTGAGAAGATAAATGCTGAATACCTTAGTGTCATTAAAATACGCAAATTTCTCAATTTATTAAAGCACAAAGGAAACCCAAACACGAAGGAAGCTCAAAATAATGGCTGTAATCACTGAAGTGGCTCCGGAAAACAACGCAGACCAGGAGACGCAAGGCCCGTGGGTCCTGGCTGTGGAAGGGCGGGGGGCCCCCGAGATCCCAGCCCGCCCTGCCAAGGTCGTGAGCGTGGGGCTCTGGGTGCAGAGCGCTCAGGGAGGGGAGAGCCGGTGGCGGGCCGCGCGGTCCTCAGAGGGGTCTCTGCACGCCCGCGGGGGTCTCGTCGCAGTTGAGATGTGTGCCCGAAGCCTCTGCTTCTTGTTGCAGAGCAGGGCCTGCCTTTCACAGAAGCTCCCTTGTTCGTGCGCGGAGGCGGGAACAGCTTTTCAAGTAGAAGATGATGAAACGAATGCCCAAGAGTCACAGGATCCAAACGGGGCCCCGTCCCTCCCGCACTCGCTTCCCGACCTCACACAGCGGCTTACCGCCCCTTCCAGGGCTTCCATTTGCAGGAAAGGGCAACTCCGCCTTCCGAGACCTGCGCATTGGTTTCCAGAATAAGTGAGAGAAAGGCATCAAAATCTCCAGTTTTCCTTTTTATAATTGAATCCTGTTGTAAGTGTTTCTTTCTCCATCTGGGCTGTGCTTTGATAGCAATTTCCCTTCCGTCATTTGACTGCTGAGCGTGAGGAGGGGGCGGGAGGGTGGGGGGAGGAGGGGGACCCAGAGGCGCAGGAGCCCGGGGGTCCCAGACCCACCACCCTGATGAGCTCTGGTGTCCAGCTCCTCGTTCACTCGGAAACTTCCCGGAGGGTGGGGCACAGCTCAGAGGCAGAGGGCCCGCTTAGCATGCACGAGGTCCTGGGTTCAATCCCCAGTGCCTCCATTAAAGTAAATAATTTTTTTAAAAAACCAAATTACCTACCCCCCCAAAAAAAATCCTTAAAAAATTTAAAAACAAACAAAAAAAGGCCTCCCTCAAGGTTGGCTCTGCCCTGCCCTCCAGCCCTCTTGCCTGACTCGGAGACTAGATCAGAGACGCTTCCGGCTGGCAGGTGGGACAGGGCGCCGCGTGCACCTGGCGTGGTGATGCCCGCGTCTGGGAACGACCTCGCAGCAACTTCTGTGGTTTCCACCAGCTTTTTCTGCCGTGGCCGCAGGCCCCCCCATCCTCACACTCATGCCTGAGCCCTTGGCCCCGCCTCCTGGCCCTCCCTGGGCCTCCTCCATTGGACGCTCTTGTACCCCCGCCTGTCACACGGCCCATCTTCGTGTGTGCTGATTGGTCCTCCAGCTTCGCGAGAACCAGTGTCCCACGCTGACCTCCCCACTTCCCTCCTGCCTTGGCTCCCGGCTGCGGGCTCCCCCGGGCTCACCAAGGAGCTCAGCAGTCCACCTCCAGATCTGAGTGCACCTCGGCCAACCTCGTCCCCGGGGCCCTCTGCAAAGGCCTGGGGCCCACAGACTTCCCCACCTCAGGCCTCCTCCCCGCGTGGGGTCGGCCTGACGGGCTCCCAGGTGGGAGACGCTGCGAAGGCGCTCCTGCCGCCAGGGGACTTGCTGGTCGGGGGTGGGGGGCGGGAACCTCGGAGCTGACTCCAAGCTGTGCCCAGTTTCACTCCATTTTGCAAAAGGTCTTGAGCTCTTTCGAGCAAAACCCCTGGTGCCCCAACTCTGCTAAGTCAGTGGAGCCCCACGCAGGGCTCAGGCTGGTGTCTGGCATGAGGAGAAGAATGAGAGAAGTAACACACCTGCGACGGGGAGCGCGTGTCCACTGGTGGCACCTGCTTCTGCGCCCAGAGTCAAGTCCTCGTCCTTGGTCTGGCCGTCACCCTCTCTCAGCTAATCGTGCAGGGTCTCTCCCGGGAAAGGGGACCCTTCTCAAAAGCATATTCCGTGTGTCCAGGGAATCCAGGCCTAACATGAAATGCTGCGTTGAACTCAAAACAGCGAGAAGACTCTTCTCTTCTAAGCCGGGTACCGTAATCATATGGTACTCACACCGTGTGGATCACTCATACGTGGAATCTAAAAAAAGGACACAAATGAACTTATCTACAAAACAGGAACAGACTCACAGACATAGAGGACAAGCTTACGGCTACCAGAGGGAAAAGAGGGTGGGGAGGGATAAATTGGGAATTCAAGATTTGCAAATATTAACTCCTATGTATAAAATAGGTAAAAAACAAAGTTCTTCTGTGGAGCACAGGAAACTGTATTCAATATCTTGTAGTCACCTACAATGAAAAAGAACATGAAAACGAATGTGTGTGTGTACACCACGCCTGGGACGTTGCGCTGTGCACCAGAAACGGACAGTGTGACTGTACTTCAATTTAAAAAATTTAAGTTAAAAAACAAAAAAAAAAGAGAAAGCCTGGGAGTTCAGGGTTGGTGGACTATCTTTTCTTGCAGAGGAACCTTCTGGTTCTTCACGTGGGCCTGAGGACTGCTGAGCTGGATCCACCCCCAGGAGTAGCTCTCAGTGACGGACACGCTGATCCTCTGCCCCCTCCAGCTCCCAGCAGCTCCTGGAATCACCTGCAAAATAGTGGCCGGATCCCAAGCGCGTGGCCAGGCGCCCCTCGGAGGGCACCCAGCTACGACAAAGGCCGGTTCCGGTTTCCTCAGCTGCTAGGTGAGCCACACAAAGAGACCCGTCTCAGCATCAGGAGAGCGGTGATCTTCAGACTCGGGTGGCGTCCCACCGCGACCATCTGGCCCTCCCGGAAGGAGCCGTCTGGCCGTCCACACGCTTCGTGGGGGGCCTTCTGTCCACCCAGGAGGCCGGGGTCTCCCCTCCAACCCCCTCCATCCTGGCTCTGGCTGACTTTCCCTTCCCCAACAGCACAGTCTGCTTTTAGCAAATCAACCTGCAGTGAACACATGTAAGCTTTTGAAATGCATTCCTCTGGACGGTCACGCCCAGAACGCTCTGATTAAGGTTTGGGTGTTCCTTACAGTCGTCAGCGCCTCCTCAGAGACTGAGGCTGGGAGAGATGGGGCGGGTCCGCTCTGTGAGGACGACCTCAGCCATCGGGCTGGCTCATCCTGACAAATTTCCCAAGGGTCCTGCCTTTTATTCACGCGCACAGGCTTCTCACACAAGTGTGCACTCGTCAGGCCTCCCGAGGTCTGGAAGGAGCAGGGGCCGGGGACTTCGGGCAGTACTCGGACGTGGGAAGCGCCTGAGGCAGCTGGGCCCTGAGGCGCACGCCCGCCTCCCCCGCTGCCCTGGCCGCTGGGTCCTGCTGGCGCCGTCGCTGGGGCCGTTCTTACAGAGGAGCCCCGCGTCCCGTGGGAAGGACAGGCCTGCGCGCGCGCGCCTGCAGCTCCTGCTGCGGGGCCCTGGGCCCTCGGGGGCCTCCCCGCAGACACTCCGAGCGCGTTTTCCTTCTTCAGGAGTTCTCTCCAAAGATGCTTTCAGTGTGAGTTAGCAGCTCTCCTCATCAGATGAATACCGGCCAGTGGTCCAGACTGAGGTGCCGGCGCACCCTCTGCGCTTGGTGTCTCCTGACCCAGGACAGAACTAACCACGTGTCGTCGGCCTGCCTGCGTTTCTGCAAGTCCCCACCAGGGAAGGGCCTTCCGTCCAGGAATCTCCGGCCCCTGTGGATCTGAGGCCTTTCTTCCAGTGACACACTCAGGGCAGAGACCACTTCCTGCGACCCCTCCGGGCGGGACCACAGCCATCCCGTCACCGCCCTGGGGACGCGGCCTCCTCTCCCCCTGGCCCAGGTGCCGATGGTGCAGACGGTGCTCTCCGTCCAGACAATCTGTTCCTCCCAGGCCTATGGTCCCTGAGCAGGACCAAGCTCTCAGCCCCAAGTTTCACACGTCAGATGGCTATGTCCCTGGCTGGACGCCTGGGCTCCGGCCCCCAAGGACCTGCCTCGTGGTTTTGGCTGACGCCCTTTCTCTCTGTCCCTCCCGCCCCTCCCCAAGCCCAGGCCTCGTCCTAACCCTGCTCCCGAGCTGATGAAGGCTGGTGAGCCAGCAGACGGGGCGCCAGCAGCCACCTTGGTACAGCCCAACATACCCCCTCTCCCCCAGTGGACCCCTGCACAACCCCTGAACCCCAGGCCCCGATCCCAGTCCTCTCCCCGTGGCCCTCCTGCCAGCGCGTGAGCACAGCCAGCCCCAGGGGCCCCACCCAGCCCCTCCCTCCTGTGAGCACTGACCCCACTTACCTTCCTCCATGCTCCTCTGAGGGGTGTGCACCCCAGTCCCTGCAGGCCGATCCCAGCGGTGATCAGCCCCAGCTCCGCCTCCCACCCTCAGCTCGGTGCCTCCAGTCACTCCTTCTCCAGAGCCTCCCGTCCCTCCCTCCCTCCCAAACAGCACCCCCTCCTCCACCTCCGCGAGGGCGTCTCTCCTGCCCAGACCCCCTTCTGTCCACCTTACTGGCCCTTCAAGCCGCCATCTTGTTTCTCACCTTCTAAGTACACCCAAACTTCCCAAATCAGCAGCTTCACTTCTTATTGGTACTATTATTTCATTTAACTCTTGCAATAACCCCTGAAAGAATTTCTTGTTTCCACAATGTAGTAGATGAGGAAACTCAAGGTCAGAGTGGTTAAGTAACTTTTCCAGGGACACACAGCCTGTAAATGGCTGAGCCCCAAGAGGAGTGTGGAGTCCCGTGCGGCTGCCTTCATGAGATACATGCCTAAAAATGTCCCACTTCCTCCAAGCACAGACAGAAAACAAAGGCTGCATTTCACTGGTGGCTGACTGTCCGGGAGGGCACTGCCAGGAGCGCTACGTGAGCGTTGTCTAAACATGGAGACGCTCGGTAAGGGTGTTGAGATGGGTGCCCTGGCTTCACACATGGAACCACCAAGTACCTGGAGTTCGATCACTTACCCGGCCACACAGCCGGCGCCCTGGGGCTGGGGTGCTCTCACGGCTTGTGCCGTGAGCCCCAGACACGCAGCCGCGGTGATCCCTGGTCACTAATGTCAACCCTTCTCTTGGCCACGTGACTGCTGCATTCAGCCACGCTCTTGGGTCTGGGAGAGCCTCTCGCATTTAGAGCATCTGGATTCCAGGTGAGGGGGACGTTCCTTCCACAGGCCTGGAGCCCCTGGAGCCAGGAGGCCACTGGTCCTGAGCCGGGTTCCCCTCCAGCAGGCCTCTCAGAAACGGAGGTGACGCTGAGTGACTCTCACTCTCCCGGGGCCAGCACGCGGTCCCTCACACCCGGACTCGATCATAGATGTGGTGGGGGCGGTGGGGACCACACACACCAGCCCTGGGCGTCACCCTCTCGTCCCCAGGGACTTGGGGGGCAGATTCTCTTGTCCCATCTTACAGGCAAGAAGGGCGAGGTTCAGAGAATACGTGTTGCCTGCAGCGCTGGTGGCAGCAGAGCTGGAATCAGAACGCAGGTGCCCTGACTCCAGGTCTGTTCTCAGCTGTGGTGGCAGGCTTTCCACCAGAGCTTGGCAGGAAGGGGACACGGGCAGGCCTGGGAGGAACGGCAACCAGGAGTAAAGATCAAAACCACGCGCGAGGACAGAGGGAGGCTCAGAGACGTCCTCCGGCTCTGCCCTGGCGTGTCGCATGGGTTTGCCTTAAGCCTCTGCTTCCGCAGAACAAAGTGCCCTAAGGTCATCCCGAGCTGCTGGGCTGCCCAGTTCTGCTCCCTGCAGTGATGACCAGGCAGTTCCTACTTCTCCGTGAAGGTGAAATTCGTGGAACAGAATCAGCCACTTCAGAGTGTGCAGTCCAGCGGCGTTCAGAGCGCCCACAACGCTGGGAAGCCGTCACCTCCCTTTACCTCCAAACAGTCCTGTCACCGTGGAAGGAAAGCTGCACCCGGCAAACAGCCGCCCGGGTCCCTGCGCCCTGGCCGGGGAGCCGGCGGCATGCTCTGCGTCTCTGCGGGCGTGCCGATTCTGGGTGTTTCAAGTAAGTGGAGTCACACGATTTGTCACCGCGCACCGGCTCCTCCGCTGAACATGGCGTCGCCGGGACCGAGGGCCAGCCTCCCGAGGCGCCCGGGTGCGCCGGCACCCGGGCCCGCGCGCCAGCCGTCGCTCTCCCGCGGGGGCCGCCAGGCCTGCCGGACGCGGGCTGCCCCAGCTGCGGCGTCGAGAGCGGCGCCCCGCGACCGCGCCCCGCGCGCTGCTGGGGGCCCCGCTCGGCGCCCCGGGCGTACGCACCGGGAGCAGAGCGGCTCGCCCCGCGCGGTCCCTGCGCTTCGCTTTCCGGGATCCGCCGAGCTGCCCGCCACGCCGCCGAGCCCGGGGCGGCCCCGCCGGCAGCGCCCGCCGTTTTCTTCGCCTGTGGTCACTGTACCGAGCGTGAAGGGGCAGCTCTCTGCGGTTTTCCTGTGGCTGATGACGCTGCGCGCTTCCCAGGAACTTGATGCGCATTTGATTTTCTTTAAAGAAACATCTATTCAAAGTCACTGCTCATTTTATGGTTTTTTGACTTTTTGTTTTTGGGTTGTAAGTGTTCTTTATACGTTCTAGACACCAGATCCTTATCAGATTTCTAAATATTTTCTCCCATTCAGTAGTTTGTCGTTTTAATTTCCCGAAAAGTTCCTTTGATACAGAAATGCGTTTCATTTTGATAAAGTCCGACTGCAAACTGCTGTGTGTGTTTTCTGTTGCTGCTCATGCTTTTGGTGTCTAAGGGAATTTGATGTCTAAGGTATTTAAGAATCCGTTCCCAAATCCAGTCTGTGAAGAGGTGCCTGTGCTGCTGAGGGTTTGGGGCTTTAGCTTTCACACTTAGGTGGCTGACCCATTTTCAGTTAATTTTTGTATATAGTGTGAGGTGGGAGGCAACTTTATTCTTTCCATGTGGAGACCCGTTTGTTGACGAACCCGTTCCTCCCTCGCTGAATTGTCCTGGGGCCCTTGTTGAAAATCAGTTGGCCGTAAGTGTCCGGGCGTCTTTCTGGACTCTCGGTGCCATCCTGCTGGTCGGTAGGCTGACCCTACGTGCCTCTGCGGTGCCTTTTCGGATCAGGAAGTGTGAGTCCTCCCACTTTGTTCTTTTTCAGTCTTATTCTGACTTTTCGGAGCCCTTGCGATCCCATCTGAATCTGAGGATAATCTTTTCCATTTCTGAAAAAAAGGGTTGTTGGAGTTTTGAGAGGGGTTGAGCTGAATCTGCGGTTTGCATTGGGCAGGGCCCCTGTCCTAACAGTGCCGAGTCTTCCAGCCGAGAACACAAGAGAGCATTCCATTCACTGAGCTTTTGTTCCATTTTTCACAATGTCTTGCACTCTTTATTACGCAAGGCATTCACCTTTCGGTTGAATTTTTCACTTATTTTACTGTTTAAAATGCTATTGCAAATAAAATTGCTTTCTTAATTTTGCTTCCATGTCACATGTCTCTGGTGCACAGGACACAGCTGCCTTTGCGTGCTGGCCTTGCGCTCTTCAGCTGTGCTGAATTTCCCTTTCTGCCCTTTCTGTCCCCAGATTTAGTGAGACATAACTGGCATTTAACATCGTGCAGGTTTAAGGTGTATGCCCATTTTTTAAACATTTTTTATTGATTACAATTGTTTTACAATGTTGTGTCAAATTCCAGTGTTCAGCACAATTTTTCAGTTATACATGAACATATATATATATTCATTGTCACATTTTTTTTCTCTGTGAGCTACCACAAGATCTTGTATATACTTCCCTGTGCTGTACAGTATAATCTTGTTTATCTAGTCTACATTTTGAAATCCCAGTCTGTCCCTTCCCACCCCCAGCCCTCTTGGCAACAACAAGTTTGTATTTTATGTTTATGAGTCTGTTTCTGTTTTGTACTTATGTTTTGTTTGTTTGTTTGTTTGTTTTAGATTCCACGTATGAGCAATCTCATATGGTATTTTTCTTTCTTTTTCTGCCTTACTTCACTTAGAATGACATTCTCCAGCAACATCCATGTTGCTGCAAATGGCATTACATTGTTGGTTTTTATGGCTGAGTAGTATTCCATTGTACAAATATACTACCTCTTCTTCATCCAGTCATCTGCTGATGGACACTTAGGCTGCTTCCATGTCTTGGCTGTTGTAAATAGTGCTGCTATGAACACTGGGGTGCAGGTGTCATTTTGAAGTAGGTTCCTTCTGTATATAAGCCCAGGGGCAGGATTCCTGGGTCATACGGTAAATCTGTTCCTAGTCTTTTGAGGAATCTCCATACTGTTTTCCACAGTGGCTGCACCAAACTGCATTCCCACCAGCAGTGTAGGAGGGTTCCCCTTTCTCCACAGCCTCTCCAGCATTTGTCATTTGTGGATTTTTGAATGATGGCCATTCTGACTGGTGTGAGGTGATACCTCATTGTAGTTTTGATTTGCATTTCTCTGATAATTAGTGATATTGAGCATTTTTTCATGTGCTTTTTGATCATTTGTATGTCTTCCTTGGAGAATTGCTTGTTTAGGTCTTCTGCCCATTTTTGGATTGGGTTGTTTGGTTGTTTCTTATTAAGTCATATGAGCTGCTTATGTATTCTGGAGAACAAGCCTTTGTCGGTTTCATTGGCAAAAATTTTCTCCCATTCCGTAGGTTGTCATTTTGTTTTACTTATGGTTTGGTTTCCTTTGCTGTGCAGAAGCTTGTAAATTTCATTAGGTCTCATTTGTTTATTCTTGCTTTTATTTCTATTTCTTGGGTAGACTGTCCTAAGAGAACAGTTTTGAGATGTATGTGAAATGATGTTTTGCTTATATTTTCTTGTAGGAAGTTTATTGCATCTTGTCTTATGTTCAAGTCTTTGATCCATTTTGAATTGATTTTTGCATAGGGTGTAAGGGAGTGTTCTAGCTTCATTGTTTTACATGCTGCTGTCCAGTTTTCCCAACACCATTTGCTGAAGAGACTGTCTTTATTCCATTGTATATTCTGGCCTCCTTTGTTGAAGATTAGTTGACCAAAAGTTTGTGGGTTCATTTCTGGACTCTCTGTTCTGTTCCATTGGTCCATATGTCTGTTTTGGTACCAATACCATGCTGTCTTGATGACTGTAGCTCTATAGTATTGCCTGAAGTCTGGGAGAGTTATTCCTCCAGCCTCTTTCTTTGTCTTCAGTAATGCTTTGGCAATTCTAGGTCTTTTGTGGTTCCATATAAATTTTATTGTCATTTGTTCTAGTTCTGTGAAATATGTCCTGGGTAATTTGATAGGGATTGCATTAAATCTGTAGATTGCCTTGGGTAGTGTGACCATTTTAACAATATCGATTCTTCCAATCCAGGAGCATGGGACATCTTTCCATTTTCTAAAGTCTTATTTAATTTCCTTCATTAGTGGTTTATAGTGTTCTGTGTATGAGTCTTTCACCTCCTTGGTTAGATTTGTTCCTAGGTATTTTATCACTTTGGGTGCTATTTTAAAGGGGATCGTTTCTTTACTTTCTTTTCCTGTTGATTCATCATTAGTGTAAAGAAATGCAACTGATTTTTGAACGTTAATCTTGTAACCTGGTACCTTGCTGAATTCTTTGATTATTTCTAGTAGTTTTTGTGTGGACCTTTTAGGCTTGTCTATATATAGTATCATGTCATCTGCATATAGTGACACTTTTACCTCTTCTTTTCCAATTTGGATCCCTTTTATTTCTCTCTCTTGCCTGATTGCTGTGGCTAGGACTTCCACGACTATGTTGAATAGGAGTGGTGACAGTGGGCATCCTTGTCTTGTCCCAGATTTTAGTGGGAAGCTTTTGAGTTTTTCACCGTTGAGTACTACGCTGGCTGTAGGTTTGTCATATATTGCTTTTATTATGTTGAGATATGTTCCCTCTATACCCACTTTGGTGAGAGTTTTTATCATAAATGGGTGTTGAATTTTATCAAGTGCTTTTTCTGCATCGATTGACATGATCATGTGGCTTTTGTCCTTTCTCTTGTTGATGTGATATATTACATTGATTGATTTGCATATGTTGAACCACCCTTGTGTCCCTGGGATGAACCCCACTTGACCATGATGTATAATCTTTTTTTATGTGCTGTTGGATTCTATTTGCTAATATTTTGATAAGGATCTTTGCATCTATGTTCATCAGTGATATTGGCCTATAATTCCCTTTTTTGGTGGTGTCTTTGCCTGGTTTTGGTATCAGGGTGATGGTGGCTTCATAGAATGAGTTCGGGAGTACTCCCTCCTTTTCAATCATCTGGAAGAGTTTGGGAAGGACTGGTATGAGTTCTTCTTTGTATGTTTGGTAGAATTCCCCAGTGAAGCCGTCTGGTCCTGGAATTTTATTTGTAGGGAGGTTTTTTATTGCTAATTCGATTTCATTTCTAGTGATGGGTTTGTTCAAGTGGTCAGTTTCTTCTTGATTCAGTCTTGGTGGACTGTATGTTTCCAGAAACTTGTCCATCTCCTCTAGGTTATCCAGTTTGGTTCCGTATAGTTTTTCATAGTATTCTCATATGATATTCTGTATTTCTATGTTATTTGTTGTAATTTCTCCATTTTCCTTTATTTTCCTTATTTGTGCTCTCTCTTTTTTTTTTTTTTTTTTCTTTGTGAGTTTGGCCAGAGGTTTGTTGATTTCTTTAATTTTTAAAAAAAACAGCTTTTGTTATGATTGATTTTTTCTATGCTTTTTTTAAATCTCTGTTTTATTTATTTCCTCCCTGATCTTTATTATTTCCTTCCTTCTGCTGTCTTTTGGGGTTTTTTGTTCTTCTTTTTCTAGTTCTCTCAGCTGGTGGGTTAAATTGTTTATTTGAGATTGTTCTTTTTTGTGGAAGGCCTGTATTGCTATAAACTTCCCTCTTAGCACTGCCTTTGCTGTGTTGCATCAGTTTTGTGTGGTTGTGTTTTCATTTTCATTTGCCTCAAGGTATTGTTTAATTTCAACTTTGATTTCATCATTGGCCCATTGGTTTTTTTAACAGCATGTTGTTTAATCTCCATGCTTTCCTTTTTTTCTCCTTTGTTTCTCTGTAGTTGATTTCTAGTTTCATGGCATTGTGGTCAGTAAAGATGCTTGAGATAATTTCTATCTTCTTAAAATTGTTGAGGTTTCTTTTGTGCCCAAGTACATGATCAATCTTAGAAAATGTTCCATGTGAACTTGAAAAGAATATATATGCTATTTTTGGGAGGTGTAATGCTCTGAAAATATCCACCAAATCTAATTTTTCTATTATATCATTTAATTTCTCTGTTGTCTTATTTATTTTCTGTCTGGAAGATGTGTCTAGTGATGTTAATTTAGTGTTAAAATCTCCAACTATGATTGTATTCCCATCAATTTCCCCCTTTATCTCTGTACATAATTGTTTTATGCACTTAGGTGCTCCTATATTGGGTGCATATATATTAATGAGTGAAATATCTTCATCTTGTATTACTCCTTTAAACATTATAAAAAGTCCTTCTATATCTTTCTTTATGGCCTTTGTTTTAAAGTCTATTTTGTCTGAAATCAGTACTGCTACACCTGCTTTTTTTGGCTTTTCCATTTGCATGGAATATCCTTTTCCATCCTTTCACTCTCAATCTATATGTGTCCTTCTCCCTAAAGTGGGTCTCTTGTATGCAGCATATTGAAGGTTCTTGCTTTATTATCCAGTCTGCCACTCTATGTCTTTTGACTGGAGCATTTAGTCCATTAACATTTACAGTAATTAATGATAAATGTGTGTTTATTGCCATTTTGAACTTATTTTTGCAGTTGATTTGTTATTTCTTCTTTGTTCCTTTCTTCTTCCTTTTGTGGCTTGGTAATTTTCCTTTGTATTATCATGGATTTTATTTAGTTTTTGTGACTCCCTTGTAAGGTTTTGGCTTGTGGTTACCCTTTTTTGTAAGTCTGTTAACCAATTACTAGAACTGTTTGTATTAAACAGATAGCAATATAATCTCAAACCCATCCTACTGAGAATAAAAAATTTTAAAAAGAAAGAAAAAAAAATACTCTGTATTTTCTTGCTTCCCTCTCCCACTCTGAATGATTTAGATGTCTTCTTTTACAATTTCGTGTTTATTTGTAATTCATGAGTTATCACCTTTCCAATTGTGAGTTTCTCATTTTTGTAGCATCCTGCTGCTTTTCCATTTAGAGTAGACCTGTCAGTATTTCTTTTAGCATGGGTTTAATGTTCCTTTAGTTTTTGCTTGTCTGCAGAATTCTTTATCTCTCCGTATATTCTAAAGGATAGCCTTGCTGGATAAAGTATCCTGGGTTGAATCTTTTTTCATTCAGGACTTTGAATATATCTTGCCACTCCCTTCAGGCCTATAGAGTTTGTGTAGAGAAATCAGCTGAGAGCCTTATGGGGGTTCCCTTGTAACTCACTCTTTGTTTTTCTCTTGCTGCCTTTAGGATCATTTCTTTATCCTTGACTCTGGCCATCTTGATTATGATATGTCTTGGTGTGGGTCTGTTTGGGTTCTTCCTGTTTGGGACTCTCTGAGCCTCCTATACTTGGATATCTGATTCCTTCATTAAATTTGGGAAGTTTTCAGTCATGATTTCTTCCTATACCTTTTCAATCCCCTTTGGTCTTTCTTCCCCTTCTGGGACCCCTATTATGTGAAGATCGGCATGCTTTATATTATCCCATAGGTCCCTTATCTTGTTTTCATTGTTTTTTATTCGTTTTTCTCTCAGCTGTTCTGATTGGGTGCTTCCTGTTGTCCTGTCTTCTAGGTCACTTATTCGTTCCTCTGCATTATCCAGCCTGCTTTGCACAGCCTTTAGGTCAGCTCTCATCTCAGCAATGAGTTTACTTATTCTACTTAGTTCTTTTTTATAGCTTCAATTTCATTTTTGACATATTTTATATCTCTAAACACTATCTCTTTTAGTTCCTTCAGTAATTTTTTTTTAAATCCTCAAAAATGTGGCATTAGAAAGGAAAGAGCTTGGAAATTAAAAAAAAAAAAGTAATTACCTATAAAGCCCTTTGAATGAGAT
Source organism: Camelus dromedarius (assembly GCF_036321535.1). Classification (NCBI taxonomy): domain Eukaryota; kingdom Metazoa; phylum Chordata; class Mammalia; order Artiodactyla; family Camelidae; genus Camelus; species Camelus dromedarius. The sequence continues at coordinate 851,561 of NC_087441.1, read as the reverse complement.
ATTGTGGCATTCTAGCAGGGATTTTAGAACAGTCTGATATTATATTCTTTATCAAACAAAATACAGCAGCCCAGAAGGATAGGCAGTGCTATGAATGTGTTTCAAGGAAGTGCCCACAGGTCTTCTTTTCCAGTTATTTAGGGACTGAGTTTCACTCCATCTGGGGTCGCTGGTCCTATTCTGGAACCATGTCAGCTCACCACATTGGGTGATGTTTTATCCTCCCCAAACATGGCAAAAAACTCCACAATCTGAGAGAATCCTGCTGATGCCAACCTTCCTCTTCCTCCCACAGCAGCTGGAAATCCTTCCCTGAAGTGCCAGTGATTCTTGTGTGCAAAGCAGTGATGTCTAAAGACATGGCTCCTTAGGGAGAGGCTGTACCTCCAAGGCATGTGTGTGTGTGTGTGTGTGTGTGTGTGTGTGTGTGTGTGTGTGTGTGTAAGTATGTCTGTAATATTAAATATACACCATTTAATATTTTATGTTAAATACATTCATATAGCCTGTATTAAATAGAATGCTATTATATATGTTATTATACATATAAATATATATAAATTTTGTTTAACAATTGTAATTTATTCCTGAAACCATATAGAAAGAAAAATAATTCAGTATTTTTGGTTGGGGGAAGTAATTAGGTTTATTGATTGATTTGTTTGTTTGTCTAAGTGGCGGTACTGAACCCAGGACCCCGTGCATGCTAAGCAAGCCCTCTACCACTAAGCTCCCCCTCCCCAACAATAATTCAATGTTTTTAAATGGGAAAAATTGTATGACTTTATCCCAGCCCAAGATAACTAAACTATCTGCACAGGTAGAAAAATAAAGCCTCTGAACAGCAAAGCACATTTATATAAATAGTGAACAACAATTTGAAAGTAAACAAATGGTACATAAAATGAAGGGCAATGAGGTTTTACGTCCTAATGCTTCTTCCTCTTCCTACACTGTTCTTTTCCAAAACCAACCTTATGGACACTCACAGTGGTTCAGTCAGACTGTGCCCTCACCATCAGGCTACAGCACAGAAGAAACCCCTTTCAGGCAAAACAAAGGCCTACCCCTGAGAGCTTGGGTGGTGGGAACTGAGTGGGTTGGGTCTGAGGAGCTGGGGGCAGTGGGGGGTGGGGCTGGCGCTTGCTTGTTCCCAAAGCAGGGCCTCCAGGTCAATCCGCACAGGGACACTCAGTGTAAACGTGTCTGCCAGGATGGGATCTGAAGCCGTCGTGTCCATGGTGCGTGGAGACTGTCTCTGCTGGCTGCTACGATGTAAAGTCTCTCCTCTTGTAAAGTGTGTCTGGGATGAAAAAAATCATTCTATAAAAAAAGTGGCGTCTGAAAGGGGTAGAAGTTTCCAGGCCTCATGATGGCTGAGAGACGTGAACTAAAAGTCACTCAGAGAGGCCAGCGTGTCATCGTGGGTCCCCTGCGCTGGTGACCAGGACCCGTGTAACCTCTGAGGGGCTCAGGGCCACCTCCATCACGGGTGCTCACACACAGAGGACCCTGGAGTGCGGCCTCCCCGCCTTGGGCGAGCTCAGCAAGGGCCAGATGCAGCTGTGGGGCTGACACTTGGTGGCTCCAGGTGGGAAGTCCGAGGGCGTTCCCAAAGCTGCAGTCCCCTGTCTGCTGGGCCCCAAGCTGCTGTCACTTCTGGATCTCACACTCTCTGCCAGGTCACTCCCCTGGGAGCAGAGGCCTGACTGGGCCTGCCTGGCTGCTTCCTCCTGCCCCGGGGTCCCAGGCCCTGGTTCTGGGTCTGTGTGGGGTCTTCCAGTCCTTAGCAGAGCCCTGAAGGTATTCCTGCTTCTACCTGAAGGTCACTGGACCTGGCCGGGCAGCTGTCCAGTGGCAGCACCCACATGTTCCCTCAGCCCACACATCACTCAGCTCCTGTGGCCCCAAATGCCTCTTTGTGGAACTCAGACTAATGAGCCAAACCTGCCTGAGATGGTTGGCTCCCCAGACCCCACAAGGCCCCATCCAGCCTTCTGGGGACCCACCTCCCTCAGCAGTTACAGACCCCATGGGCCCCCGATCTCATCAGATCCTCAGGCCCTGGCAGGTACCCACAGGAAGACGCACTGGCCTCTTAACCTTGGCCCTCCCTGCACCCTTGGCTGCACCCCGTGTTGGAATCGCACCAGGTCCTCCCAGGTGACAGCCCACAGTCTCAGAATCTCACACAGGAGGGAGGAGCGGCTCCTCCCACATCAGCCCCCTCATACCCCTGTCAGGTCACAAAGACGCCAGGACTGAGTTCTGGGACAACCAGGGCACTGGGACGGAGTCAGCCAGAAACTTGTATTTTTCAATAAACTTTCCCCCAAATCTGAATGTACAGAGAATGTGTCTGGTTTCGATGCCTGACTTCTACGCACTGTCATTAAGCACGTTACTCGTGTTCGGTTTCAGGAGATCTGCACTGAGCTCCTACAGGAGCTACCTGCGCGCCAACCCACATCATCCTGTGTCTGAACTTCCAAAGGCCTCCTGATCCACATCGGTGGACCCAGCCCTCCCTCCATCCTCGTGTCACAAAACCCAGCCACCTTGAACCCGATGCCCAGCCGGCGCCTCGGCCCCGGCCCCGTCTCCACAGGCGGCCTTTCCCAGTTGTCTCTTCACTGCCTGACAAATGCGCCTGTTTTCCCTCCACCCCCTCCCTCCTCTGCATTTCCCCTCTCATTTCCCTCCATCTGACACCACAGCAAAGCTCGGAAAGCCCCGCTGCTCAGGAGCGCCAGATGCCAGGAACCCCGGAGCCACCCTGCGGCCCCCCGCCCCGAGCGAGCTGGTCCGCTTCCCCGTGTGTCCCCACCGCATCGCCTGCAGCATCACTCTGTTTGGAACAAGACTGGGCCAAGAGAGGCGGTACAGCTCACACAGACGAAGGGTCCCTGGGGGTGCTCCTCGGGGACGCTAGGCCTCACTGCACTGCCACGTCCCTGGAGGATGATGAGATGCAGACAGAAGATGGGTCGCCAAGGCTGTGTCGTGCGGGGCCGGGCTGCCACCATCCACGGGCTGCGTGGCCACGATGAGATGTTCCCTAAATAGAGCTTCTTTCTCCACAAGGACCCCAAACTGCATCTCAGCCTGAAAGCCATGAAGGGCCGGCCTGTTCCCCTCCGGGAGTTCTTCCAAGCTGGGGTCCTTCCCCTCCCCCTGGAGGAACCCTGCTAACTCTTTAAAAAAGGGAGAGAGATTCATTTATAGAAAACCTTTTTACAATTTATTTCCTGTTATTCATCTTTAAAGTATAAAAATGAGGCGCTAGCTATGTGCAGGGTTTCGGGGGTGAAGATCTGACCATGTGAACAAATAAATAAATATTTACAGTCTTTGGCAAAACAGAAGAAGTTTCATCAATCTGTATGAGAAGTTTGTTTTTTTAAAAAAAAACATAAATAATTTACAAAAAAATATGGTACATTCTAAATATTCACATCATCCTCCCACTCCACGGTATGGTTCGGCCAAACACCCCCAACACAGAAGACCCACACGCTCGTCACAATGGTTACATTTAATGAAGTCTCCCCACCTTCGTTGTCTTGGGAATACATTTCCACAAAAAAGAAAAAAAAGGTGAAAAGTGCAGCAAAACAAAAAAATCAACCCCAACGGAAGCAACAAGTAAAACGTTATCAGACAGCACGGCAAGTGAAGACAAGGTCGTGGGTCCCCTCCCTGGACAAAGCGGTGATGGCACTGCCGACAGGGAGGGGCGGACAGTTCACCTGCATCAGTGACACGGCCGAGTCCTCTCACTAAACCCCGTGTGGAACGAGACTAACCAACGGTTCCTGCAGAAAGATCATGCAACTGAAAGCGAAAAACAGATCAAGCCTGGGCTCTATTACTGCATGACTGAGCGCTGGCTATTCTGCCAGGACCGCACTGGGTCCCCTCAGCTTCCACAGTTCCCCACCTCCGACACACAGCAGACACGCACCAGTAACAGCCACCACATCAGAGTTGCTGCAACGGTATATATTAAGGTTCCATTATAAACTCTCCTTATTATGTGTCTATGCGATCACGTTCACAGCGAGCTTTATCATGACAACATAATATTTGAAAGCCTTGTATTTTGACAGGGAGCTCTTTTGCTATAACTGTGTCTCTATATTATCATATACTAGTTATATGTTTACTTCTAGAAATTACTCTCCTTATGTGCTACTTGGCATATTTAAAATAAGTTACTGGTGAGGGGAACTGCATTCTATATCCATTTAATAAATAGCAACACAGCATTTATAACCGGAACCTTAATGAAATGTGTTACCGAGTTAGGTACAAGCAACTGGTCCGGAGCTTCAAGGCCTAGACTGGGAATTAGAGGCCAAAGTGCATTTGCTGACTTCTCTGCTGTCTGTTCCTCCACCAGCACAATCGAAAAAAGCTCCAGAAAGAATTCCGGTGATCGGAGCATGAAATCAAAAGACGTTGGCCAGGGGTCCCAGGCAGACAACAGCTTGAGGGCCCCGGCTGCAGGGACGGTGCACCCCTCTCTGAACCCTTCCCGTAAATGAGGTTTGGTCAGACCCACATCTGGACCCACATTTTGCAGGGACAGCCCTTCTCTGACCAAGCTGAACCCCTGCTGAGTGCGAGGGCATTCACCGGAGGATGAGAGGCTGGGGAAGGGCACTCGTTTATTCCCGTAACTGTCTTTCCTATTCCAGTTAGCGACCTGACACCCCACGTCACACACCTGGTCTCTCCTGGCCTCTTCCTTACGACGGCCTGACTTCTAACTGGAGCTGGCCCTTCTCTACACCTGGCCTAAAGGGACTGGAGTGCTCTCACAATGGAAGTGGGTTGGCAATATTTACTCTTGCTTAAGTTATGATAGTGGCTTACACACAATATTCCCGCAGCTCCATACACACATAAATACGACAAGCACTTACATTTTATATGTAAACGTCGTTCTCTTTAAACAAACAAGGAAAAAGCAGTGTAACATCATGCTCAGCTTTCTCTCCACGTAAAGTCTCACGTCTCATCAGACTGGGCTTCCTGTCGTGGGCTGCATGCTCGTCTTCAGGTTCCACTAATGTTTATCCTCTGAAGGCGCTTGGGCTTGGGTTGATGACAGGAGGTGAAGGAGGCTGAGAACCACTCAAAGTCGGGGTCAAGGACAGGAGGGGCAGCTAGAGAGAGGCTGGGGGCGCCGGATGGGCTGAGGTGTCTGGGTAACAGCGTCTACAGTACTCTGCTGGAAATGCAGCCAATCTTGTTTAGACGTCTGCAAAACAGGGAGCAGAACTCAGGAGACTGCATCACGGGTTTACTTGTGCTTTATTTTGTTAAACTACAGGCTAAAACAGCATTATTTCAATTTTTAAAAAAGACATCCACAATATGGATTGAAGTGTGAATGGTTGAATGAATAGATGGATGGCAAATGGATGGATGGATGGATGGAAGGGTGGATGGATGGGTGGATGGAAGGATGGAAGGGTGGATGGATGGGTGGATGGAAGGATGGATGGATAAATGGAAGGATGGATGGATGGGTGGATGGATGGAAAGATGGATGGATGGATGAATGGAAAGATGGATGGATGGATAGAAGGATGGATGATGGAAGGATGGATGGATGGAAAGATGGATGGATGGAAAGATGGATGAATGGATGGCAGATGGATGGATGGATAGATGGATGGAAGGAAGGATGGATGGATAGATGGAAGGATGGATGAAGGAAACATAAAATTTCTTGAAAGGAAACCTAACACAGGGAAGCCAACATTTCACTAGAAGCAAGAAGACAGATCAACATTCTTTCTGTGTGATTTTCAATAAGCATCTCTGAGTCTTACTTCATCCACAGCAGGGGGACAGTTTCATATCTACACGAAGACATGGGCTTAGACCACATGGGAGCCACGTTCCCGTCCAGGTCTAGAACACTTCGATTCAATATACTCCCAGAGAGACAATAAAGAGCCCCCTCCTTCTTCCCTTCTCCCTCCCCCTCCTTTTTTTCTCTCTCCTGCTTTCTCTCCCCCCACCCCCCCCCACAAGGGTAGCAACTTAAAATGCTGTTAGGGGCTCAGAAGGGGTAGAAACCATGGGAAGCTGCAGACTAGACAGCTGCAAACAGAGGGAAAGTGGCGATCTGACAATAACATTCACATTCAGTTTAAAACAAACTGACAGGCACAATCAACTCAGGCTGCGCAAACAAAACACCTGCTGGGGCCAGGCCACCAGCTGCCGCCCTAAAGTGCAGCTTTTGTCAAAGGAGATGAAATGCGAGTCCCTTCCCTATGCTGGGCCGCACGCCGCCCCGGGGCAATGTTCTCCGCCCACCTCTGCATTCGTATTTGAGGTCCGAGAAGTAGACCATTTCTTGAGAGAAGACAAACAGCCCCAGCCGCCCGCCAGCGTAGGTCTGGTCATAGATGGGTCCTGAGTCGGCCATGACCTGTTTTCCTTCGTGCACTAAGACTCTGAAAACAGGGGAACAGGAGAAAGGAGAGGGTGAACTCTGTGAAGACATCTACCGGAGTCAGCAGGCCACCTCCTCCTCGCGGGGCTGCCGAGAGAAGCCCAGCACCGCCCGGGCCCCTTCCTCCCCGTGACCCACCGTCACCCTCCCAGCGTCCAGGACGCCTCCACCCAGGGGGGCCCAGGAGAGTCTGGGGAGGCAGGCCGCCCCTCCCTCTGCGGCGCGCCGGCTTCTCCCCAGGCTGTCAGGACGGATACAGGCCTTCCCGCTGCGTTAAAACCGCGTGCGCCCTGCTCCCTCCCACGGAGCGGCAGCTGCCCACTGCCGCCGCCCCGACAGGGGAGGAGCGCGTGCCTGAGCGAGCAGGAGCCTCTCTGCGCACACGTCACCCCTGCGAGCGGCCCGGCCTCCCTGCGGACCTGCCTGTCGTCACGGCGACGTGCGCGCCTGGCACGGGGGAAATCAGACCGCATCGTGCTCTTACACACTTAGCAAAAAACTTAAATTTAAATCATCCGTGTTTTGTTCAAATCACAACAAAGGCTTTCACGCTGAGGGGAGAAGACTGCTGGACGTGCTTGTAAGAGCTTGTTCAGAGGTGTGCTCTGAGTCCAGCCACTCGCAGCAGCAGAGCTGAACACGAGTCCACCCTCCAAACGACTCGCGTGACAGTCTGCAGAGAGGCGGTGCTTTGCACTGCGCGTCTCCTCCCTGCACACGGCCTTCACGAGGAGGAGGAACGTTCCCCGCCCTCCAGGTCATTTTAACAAGACAGTTTGGTTTTCTCCTCTTCATCAGTTCTGTTTTTGCTTTTTTTCCAAAGTGATGCACAACAGAAAATGCTGGAGAGAAAACCGAAGGCGCCTGAACTGCAGGGACCAGAGAGCAGCATGCGAGCCAGAAGCGCCCTGGCTCGTCCGCCTGTCTGCACCCTAACCTGCCGTCCAACGGGAAGCCGCTCTGAAGCGAGAAGGTTACTTGGCGGAAACGCGGCCGCGCTGGGCCACCCTCACCTGATGTAGCCGGTCTTCGGCCTGTGGGTCAGGTGCCACCGGTAGGCGGTGTAGTCCTTCCAGCCAATGTTCCTGGGGTCGTGCCACAACGTGCGCACCTGGGAGAAATGTCACTCGTGAGCACGACTGGAGCCAAATCTGATGCAGCTTCTCAGCACAAATGGGGGACAAATGTGACTCTGCCAACGTCCCCCTCAGCTCCGGCTGCCACGTTTCCCTCTAATACACTCAGGGTGCGAGTGTGACGGGGACAAGGTGGCTCTGCGCAGAGAGCACAGGCGTGCGGGCTGAGTCACAGAGCCCCTGCTTCTTAGCCCGGACGCCGCGGGAAACGCCGGGACTTCCAAACCCGGATCTCCCTATGCCTGGGGGGCAGAGTGATGGTTAGCCTGCAAGAGGATTACCAATCGTGTTGATAAAAGCTCGAGGATGGGCAACTCAGTGAGCGAGGTACCCAACAGATCATTAAAACGAATGTGGCCAGAGTTTAAATTAGCACAGTAGAGACAGGAGTATTTTTTTCAGCCTTTTTTTGGGGGAAGTAATTAGTTTTACATATTTATTTTTGAAGGGGGTCCTGGGGACTGAACCCAGGGCCTCTCATGTATGCTGAGCACGTGCTCTACCACCGAGCTGCACCCTGCCCAACCAGGACGGGCACTTCTGTGATGGGCCAGGGCTGCCCACGGGGTCAGAGGAGGGCCTCCCCCACCTGTCCTTCCGTGTTCCCGGTGTGCCACAGTGCGTTCCTCAGGTGCTCGCCCGTCCCCGTGGTGGAGTTCACCACCTTGAGGGACACCCCCGAGTAGCCGTACGCCCGGGTGGGCTGGTCCTCCCAGTAGGTCTGCGTGACCTGCTTCCACATCACCACGTAGAAGCGGCTGCTGGACTGGTACCCGAAGACAAAGCCCGCGTAGTCGTCATCCCGGTCCGTGTTGACATAGAACGTGCCGCTGAAGTCCACGGACCCAAACTCATCAAAACCTGGATGCCAAAGGGAACATTCCATTGTAAGATGAAGTCAGAAACAGCCTTTCGGGGCATTCCTGGAGGAGCTCTGCCATCACTGAGCACAGAGGGGAGGGAGGTCTCCCTTCCACCCGGCCCAGGCTCTGTGACGGCGAGACTGATGCCACTCATGGCATTTTATTTGTTTAGCCCTCACTTGTGCAGTTACAGCAGAGCTTTACCACATCAGGGAATATTTTATCGTCCAAGTCCATAAGAGAAGACGGTCTGCTGAACATGAAATCTCGGAGAGGCCAGTGCTGCTTCCCCAAGGTCTTCCACCAGAAACACCTGGGCAGACGGTTCCAAAGACCGAGGTGGATGGGACCCGGGAAAGACCCCTGCCCCCATCCACCCAGTTCTCAGGAGCAGCCCGTGTGCTGCGGGGCACCTTGCAAGTGGGGCCTGCGTGACGGCGCGCGTTCTGAAGGCTCACCGACGGCGATGCCGGGGTCAGAGTTCGCCGTCTGCACCAGCTCCTTGCCTTGATGGCGAATGACCCAGTTGGGATCGATCTGAGTGGTGCCCTTGGGGTCCAGGTGGACCATCTGGAAGTTCCGGAAGTCGGTCTCACTGATGGCGTGGTTTTCAGGACACACGTCGTCGATGTCAGGGATGCTGTCATTGTCAAAGTCGTCTTTGCAAGCATCACCTCGCCCGTCACCTGTCACCAAGGACAAGCGGAAAGCTAGCAGAGCCGGGGCCGCCGCCTGCCCGTCTGTCTCGGAGAGCTCAGCACGTGATTCTCCGCAGACTCAAGGCGAGGTGCCTGGCGGTGTGGCAGGGATTAGCGCTTAGACGCTCAGCCCCGCCTGAGGGCCGGGCTGCGAGGGCTCTCGACACTCTTTAAAATGTTGCTGCGATGACGCTGGAGCAAAGCACCCCAAAGCCAAGTTCCCGCGTGAGTCACCTCTCACTCTGTTCTGATCTCGAAACCAGGCGCACAGACCCGAACGCTGCCAGTCACGCTGGGCTGCGGCCCCAGCTGCTTTCTGTCAGGGCCTGTCACTGCCCTGACCGCCCTGCCTGCCGTCTGGAACTCACAGCAGGACTCCTTCACCAAGCAGTTTTCCCTAGGGAGACACGCCCTTCCCTCCTTTGGAAGCATCCTGCCGAGTTTCCCAGGGACGAGGGGGCAGGGCTGGGGGCCAGGGCCAGGCTGACACGTGCAGGGGCATGCCCGCTGGGACCGCCGTGCCCCCCGGGCAGTGAGACAGCGGCGGTGCTGTGGGAGGGTTACATGCACCAGGTCAGCCACCCTCGTGCCTGCCACTTTGGAAGGAAAGTCCATGTTGGACTCAATTTCCTATCAAACCCTTCACTGCGTCCCAGTCTGGCTCAGTGACACACATCCCAGCTACTGTGTGACAGGCATGGACTCACGCTGAAGGGGCCTTTCAACTCCACCAGCCTTGCCTCCACCCCTCTCCCCTGCTCGGTAGCCTGCAAGGCCCCTCCCCAGGCCGAGTGGGTGTGGGAACTGAACTCCTCTGCTCTGTTTCCTCCTGAAACCCCCCTGAGAGCATCCTTGGAGCCGCCCCCAGATCAGTGAGTCGCACCACATGCGTCTTAGTCATCTTGGCTCCAACATCCAGCATCCCTTACCCTCGTCCTGGGGGACATGCGTCCTCTACACAGCGTCCAGGGCAGCCAGGACTCCATCCTAGAGCTGCGTTCTCACAGCCTTGAGCGGCAGCCAGAGAACATGCAAAGTGTCCCTGAGCACAGCCGCGCACCTGGCCTGTCACCTGGCCCGTTACCTGAGACTCTAACAGGAAAACTGGAGGTCCTGGTCCGCACCTGCACAAACCCTTGCTGTGTCCAGAGGCAGGCGAGGCAGCGCTCCCCCTGCACCCCCGCCCCGCCACCTGTGCGGGCGCACCCACCGTCTGCGTCCTCCTGGCCGGGGTTGGGCACGAGCCTGCAGTTGTCCCTGTCGTCGGGGATCCCGTCGTTGTCATCGTCTGAGTCGCAGGCGTCACCCTTGCCATCATGGTCATGGTCGGCCTGGTTGGCATTGGACACGTAGGGGCAGTTGTCCTGGTTGTTCTGGTGGCCGTCCTCGTCGACGTCTTCGTTGTTGTCGCACTGGTCTCCCACCAGGTCATTGTCCACGTCCGTCTGGGACACAGTTTGGGGACAGCGGTATTGAGCATCCGTCCGATAAGACAGAGGCAGGCGGAAGGTCACCCGTGGATGTCGGGCTGGACCACGACCCCTGCAGGTGAGCGGCCGAGTGCAGGGGTGTCCCCGCCGTATACCTCCGAGCCGGGGCTGGACCCCAGGACCCTCCCCCCCACCGTCTCGGGCAGACGCCCTTTCCTTCGGGGGGTCTGGGAGGGATTAGGGGCCACGGAACCAGGCCTTTCTGAGGTGTCTGCCACGACACGCTCTCCACTACGTCACTATGGTACGTTCACACCGTGTCTTCCAAAGGCAAACCTGGAAAAGAGGCCAGTTGCTGTTTGCCTGCGAGGATACGGCGGAGACGACTGGGTGGAGAAATGCTCCCTCGGGACAGTGAGGCACGGCCCCTCCTCACCTGGCCAGTGGCCAGCGAGACACAGAGCCCACTCACACTTGAGTTCAGGACATGTTTTCAATTAAAGTGACTGAAAAGCGTGCGTTGTCCTGGCAGAGCAGATGGAAGAGCGCAAAGCCACACGCGTCTGCAACCGAGAAGCCCTCACCCTCCGCTGCCCGCAGATGCCCCCGGCCCTCGCCCCCGTCACCTGGTCTGGGTTGTGCACCAGCGGGCAGTTGTCGCAGTGGTCTCCCACTCCGTCGCCGTCGCTGTCCCTCTGGTCTGTGTTGTACACGTATGGACAGTTGTCTCGCTCATTGAAGACGTCTGCGGGGGGTCGGGGGAAAACAGAAGCAGGCGGAGTTCAGAAAAGGCACAGCCCTCTTCCTGCTGTGTTAAATGACTTAGAGCCACACGTGTGTCCGAGAAAAAATGATCCAAGCAACCGTAAAATGTAAAGGTTATTAGATTCATGGAAGGTTTCCCACTAAAGGTAAAGTTCATTTCGTCTAAAGCTGAGCCAGCTCCGGAGGGTCCCGGACGACGACACACACCAAGGTTACTGAGGGGAGCACCACAGCTGAACCTCTGGTCTGCAGCGTGATGCTTCCCCAAATGCCCGCTCAGAAGGCCTCCTCGGCCCCTAGGAACGGGCCGGTGCCCCGGTTCCACGCCTCATCCGTTTCCTACATTAGGAGGAAAAAACAACACAGACTGACCAGGGGGTTAGCTGTAAGGTCTTATTTCAGGAAACCTGAAAGTTGATAGTGAACTTCGTCAACTCTGGAGCTATGAAAATATGAAGTGCCCGTCATCAGGCTCGAACAGCCATGGAAAACCTCACACAGCGGTGCGTCCGTGGGACACCATGAGGCAGGCTGGGGTGGCTGTCTTGTCCTGACAGGCGGGGTCCGGCTGGGAGGAGGAAGCCGTGGGGGAGGCAGGGAGGGAGGAAGCCCTGAGAGATGGAGGGGTCAGACCTCACAGACGCCAGCAGGGTCGGGAAAGCCCTGGAGAGCAGTGCAGCCGGTCACTGTCCTGGTACCGCTGGAGGCCGGTCAGTGTGATGCCAAGTCACACCAAGGAAACAGCCAGGACACAAGGGCAGGAGGGGCCGGGCAGGGGCCGGGGAGGCTGGAGGCTGGCGGGGACGGGCCAGGAGAGGCAAAGGGGCAGGCGTGCTTCGGTCTGCGCTGCTGCCCGAGGGCGGGGAGGCTGTGCTGTGGGTGAGGGCTGGCCCCTGAGGGCACTGCCAGCTCCGGTTAAATGCTGGCCTGGTGGTGTCAGAGGATCCCGGCATCTGGGGGTACGTGGAGCCCCTTGGGGGGCTTTGCAACAAATGATTCGATGAATGGTTGGACATGAGGTATGAACGGAAGTGACAGGGGACAGGAGAGACCAACGCTGTCCCCAGACCTGTCTCAGAAGCACAGGCTGGTGAACAGGGTCCTTGGGGCTGTGAATGGAAGTGGATGTCAGGGAAGATGCCATGACTGGGCGCAGGACTAGGCACCCAGGGCCAGAAAAACAAAGATGCCAGATGTGTCGTTTTCCAAAGGACGGTCTTGAGGCTGGTGACCCTTCCAGGGGCCCGGGGGAGAGGCAGGGGCAGAATGAGGGTGGGGTCCTGTGAGAGCAGCTTAATGAATCACTTTATCTCTTGTCAGGATCTAGGTGAAGATGAGCTTGTCCAGGAAGCACAGACGAATGCGGGCAGCCACGAGCTCCCGACTGAGGCCCTCCCGACCCCCAGGAGCCGCGGCGGGACTGACCGTCTCCGTCGATGTCCACCGAGCAAGCATCTCCCTCCCCGTTGTTGTCCGTGTCGATCTGGGCCGGGTTGTGCACGTAAGGACAGTTGTCACAGCGGTCCCCGACCTCGTCCTTGTCATAGTCAAACTGACGGGGGTTGAAGAGAAGTTGGCAGTTGTCCTGGAGCAAAAAAGAGAGGGAAGGACATAAGGAACAGCACTGGGGTGTTTGCCGGGTCACTTACAGAATGACACACGTCATACGCTCAAGCGGGCCAAAACCACCAGGCAGACACAGGGCAGACACAGCCCGTCAGCCCTCGCCAGCACCTCTGAATCAAATCATTTCATCATTATTTACACGTCTGTCCCTGTGGACAGTTTTGAGATTTTCTACAGCAAAGGGGACAGGCCGTATGGTTCTTCTTGAGGACAGATGAGACAGGTGTCCAGTCAATGAATGAATGAGTCAGCGGATCAGCAGAAGTCAGAGGCAGCGGACCTGTGGATGAAGCCCTGGGCACCCTGTCTCTGCCCGTGCCGCGTTAGCACTGCGAGGCTGACCCCTGACGTCTGCACTGATCCTCTCAGGAAATGCTAACATCTGAATTTTGCCTAAAGACAAGTGTATCGCACACAGCCTCGCCCATCACTGGCACCCCCAGGAGGGTAGCAAGTCCCTTTTTATGCAATTAACACACTGTAACTGACTATCCTTCCACAAAAAAAAAAAAAGTAAATTAGCAAGGGGAGGGGGAGTACGGCTCAGTGGTGGAGTGTGTGCTTAGAGTGCTCGAGGCCTGGGTTCGATCCCCAGTACCTCCCTTAAAACATAAATGAATAAACAAACAAACCAACCTAATTACCTCCCCCCCCAAAAAAAAAGGTAAATCAAGCTACTGAGGACATTCTGGCAGAGCTCCCAGGGCAGCTCCACGCTCTGCTGGTTAACACGCTTGTGTAGCCCGACACACTGTCACCTGCGCGGGAACAGGGATCCTGTCTCCTTCCGGGAACCACTCCAGCCACAGGAGGGTCTCCCCTGCCTGTCTGCTCGGCGTCCCCCCAGAGGCTCCACCCGCCTCCTTGCACCCCTCCCCAAGGCCCCACCTACCTACCTGTACCCTCCCAAGGCCCCGCCCACCTTCCTGCACCCCCAGAGGCCCCGCCCACCTTCTCGTCGGTGACACCGTCGTTGTCATCATCGTCATCACAGGCATCCCCAATGCCGTCCTTGTCAAAGTCTTCTTGTCCAGAGTTAGGCAGGAGGGGGCAGTTGTCCTGCAAACAGAGAGGGTGCAAAGGCGACAGAAATGTCCGAAGAGCCCCTGGCTTTCAGGAGGGTGGGGCAGTCAGGACCCAAGGTCAGCATCAGACATCGGTCCCCAGCGGGGTCAGGAGGATGGGACACCTGGCGGCAGGGACAGGACCACTGCGTGTCCTCTCCAGACTCACACCCACCTCCAGGGAGTGGAGACCAGGGAAGCTTGGGCGTCGAGCCCAGGATCCCTGAAGCTGCAGATCAGTGCAGGAACCAGAGGAGGAAGGAAACGCAGGACCGGCCGGAACCGCCCACCCTGTTCAGTCCCACAGACTTCACGTCAAAAAGCCTCAGTCACAGACGTTTAACCCTCACTAGCCAAGAGTCATTGGAGGTGCAGGGATCTGCTGAGAACCCAAGGCCTGGCGCCCACACCGTCCCCCCAGGTCAGCTCCTCCCAGTGAGTGTATAACTTTCAGAATCGGAAGAAAATCACTCTGTTTCAGTCCAACTCTGTTATGACTCAAACCCAAGCTGCATGGACACCCCAGCCTGAGGGAACCGGGGATACCAGGGCAGGGTCGATGGTAAAGAGGGGGCTTCAATTCCATGAATGCATGTGTCACAGAAGCCCCAGGGGTCCAATCAGAAGCACCCCGCCTTGGGCCGCATCTGGAGCTGGGTTTCAACTCCAGCCCGTGAAGGACAAGAGGGGTTCCTGGGTTCCTGCCATGGGGACACAGGTCCTCGAGGGCATCGGCCAGTGATGGATTCAGACCCTTGCAGCGACTAAGGGAGCCTCTCAGATGAGGTGGGGTGCTTCTTACGAACTGACCTTTGCATCTGTTTGTTCTCGTAAATTCTGTTTGGAAATTGCGATGTGCTATCTTTAAGTTCTTAAATTCCTGTCTGAAGTTCCACAAAAATGAAAAAAAGAAGCAAGATGTCCTCAGCCTCATGGCACCTTCCTGCTATGGCACCTGCTGTGCCCTGAACCCCTTATCCATGGTCATCCAAGCAGCACCCACTTCCCGGGGACTCTCCGAGCTGGACACCTGAGCTGGTTAGATCGGGGACAGTGGTCAGGCAGCTACAGTGAAGGCTGCAAGATACCTCGGCTATTTCAAAGCAAGTCCACTTTTGCTTCAGTCAACTTCTGCCATCTTTACGAGAGAGACCAAAAGGAAAAATGTAAAGCTCTATTGCTCACAATTCACAAGAATAAGTAAATGTTAAATATTTGAATATATTTATATTTACAAATAATGTCTTTTGCAAGTTTGTAGCATTCACACTTCTGAAGCTACTAAGGCATAAAACTGCGCTAAACCTTTCTGGGACACCTTGTTAGTGTCAGAGTGGTGGTTCCCTCGACGCCTGCCACGTCCTAGTCTTCTGGAACCTGCAGATGTCACCTTATATGGCAAAGGAGTGACCAGTACCTCACATGGTAAAGAGAAGATCACCTTATGTGCCAAAGAAGTGACTGATTTAAGGGTCTTGAAAGGATGAGCTTATCCTGGAGAACTGAGATGGGCCCTGAGCACATCCACGTGGGTCCTGAAGAGAATCAGAGGCAGTTTGGGACAGACACAGAGAAGCAGGCCGAAGCGGAGGTCAGGGTGATGCACCCACAAGCCAAGGACACCTGCGGCCACCAGAAGCCGGGAGAGGCAGAAAGGACCCTCCTCCGGAGGTCCCAGTGGGGGCACAGCCCTGCAACCCCTTGACCTCAGACTCCTGCTCCAGACTGTGAGAAGGTGAAACTCTGCTGTTCTCAGCCACCCAGTCTGGGGCCTTGGCTGCAGGAGTCCAGGAGAGGAACACACACTGTTGACCCCAAGGAAGTTCCGCTCGTCCAGGGGCCCTAATTGCTTCCTGTGTGGGGCACGCAGGGGTCTTTGTAAGGGAAAACATTCACTGGATTCCGGCTGAGTGACCGCAGCTGAGCCCAATTCCTGCACAGACTTGCCTCCAAGGTCATGGGGTCTGTTTACATCCCCCTCTGCCTCCCCTTCACTGATTTCAATCCCTCTTTGCAGTCGGTCAACAAACACGTATCAGACATGGCGTCCTCTCCCAGTTCCCAACAAGGAGCTACTTTTTCAGAGCAATCCCTGGAATTCACAGAAATCCACCAGGCAGATGCCTTTAGGGGGCTGGCAGGTGGCCTGATGACGCCGCCCAGCTCCCCTGGCGTCTCGAGGTGGGAACCATGTGGCCCTGGGGACGGTGAGGACCCTCTGAGGGCTTTGACCCGTAGGTCATCTCCACGGGGGCACGGCTGCCCGGACTTGAGTCACTGGAGCCTGGAGAGAGGTGTGAGCACCTGCCCTGCACCCCACCCCCGCATCCTCACCTTGATGCAGTGGTAGGTGGCGTTGGTGGCACAGACCAGGTTCCTGTTGGGCCAGCCGTCCAGGTCCGAGTCCTCCCCGCAGATGAGCCCGTCGCCTGCGTAGCCAGTCTGGCACTCGCACTTGAACATGGGGTCGCTGAAGTGGCCCAGGTAGACGCACTCCGCGTGCCTGTGGCAGTTGTGGGTCTTGTCCTTGCAGGGGTTCTCAGGCTCGCACACCTGCCAGGAGGCCCAAGCAGTCAGGACAGGAGGGCCGCGTGCCGGGCGCAGGTCCTGCCCGCGGGACGCCGAGGCAGCGGCGGCTGCAGGGGCAGGTCCAGACCCCTGGGCTCTGCCATCGCAGGGTTGTTTCACACGGCAGCGCCCTGAGCAACCACCCATCCGAGCCTCCGGTGACACCTGGGGCCACGGAGGGACCAGAAGTCCTCACCTTGGTCCTCAGGGACCCTGTGCATGAAGCCCAGACCTGCACTCTGTGCTCTGAATCCCGTGTCCCTCGCTGGTGGGGTCATGCTGGCCGGCAAAGGAAAACCCTCCTGCCATCTGTCCCCTCCAGCCCACCCTCTGTTTTCCGACTCCTGTCTGGTTGTTCTCTGGCTTTTAACATGAACACAAAAGGCTGAGCTGCTTCTCCTGGGGAAGGCGCACCTGCTTCTCGGTCCTGGCTTCCTCCAGGCCAACCCCAAAGGGCTGAGTCCCCTTGTAGCGTGGGGGGCAGGGCAGACAGTGGAAGCCCGGGTTGGTGTTGACGCAGCGGTGAGCCTTGCTGGTCGCGAAGCACATATCAGTGACCACGGCACACTGCGGACAAGCAGATCAGACATGAGTCCACGCCCCGACCTCCACCAGACGCCCCGCTGCCCAGGGAGGGGCACCCACCTCGTCCAGGTCCTCGCAGTGGGTGCCGTTGCCCAGGAAGCCCACCGGGCAGGAGCCGCAGGACCAGGAGCCGTCAGGGAAGCTGCTGCACGGCGCTCCGGGGAAGCAGGGGTTGGACAGGCAGCCGTCTGCACAGGAAGCAGAGCAGGGTTAGCCACCACCGCCAGGCCGCCATCCCGGGCCCACAGGACAGGCACGTCTCTGCCCTCCAAGCAGTCTGGCTCAGCTGTGGTGACACTGAGCAAGTTAGGAAGATGCTGGCGACGGCCACCGAGAGTGATCACCTCCAGCAACAAGCGGTCAGTTAGTGAGCGCGCGAGTGAGACAGTGACCCTTCCTGCTCCACATGCTGTTTTTACGTAAAAATGCTAGAGGAACAAAATCCAAATAATGCAGAGGATAAAAGTTATCTGCCTGTGCACAGAGCTGACTTTTCTTTTTTGTATTTTCCAAAAACTTTTATAGTTTTAATCAGAATAAAAGCCCAGAAGTGTCTTTATAAAGACGTCTCTGGCTGCAGCACCCAGACCGCCCGACAGCTGCTCGCCGGCCGGGGCTGAGGGCCCAGGCACCGCCCCCGCGCACACCCACCCAGCGGGCAGCTCCTCTTGTTGCACATCTGATGCTCCTTGACGTCCCCGACGCAGTCCTTCCCTCCGTGCTGCGGCTTGGGGCTGTTACAGACGCGCGTCCGCTCCCGGATTCCTCCAGCACAGGTGACCGTGCAGGCTGACCACGGGGACCAGGGGCTCCACCGACCGTCCACTGCGAGGGGAGAGCACAGAGGGTCACCAGAGGAGTAGGGCCAGAGCTGGGGTATGGCAGCATGTCCGAATGTGGAGGAAAACGTGGTAGGAACGTCCTTTTGTGCCCATGAGGTCAGGGAAGGAGGCAGGCAGTGACATTTCAGCTGATTTTGTTTTGCTTCTGGGAAAAAAGTCACACAAACTTCTGTGTCCAGAACCTGAGAACCGTTGGTGAGGGGCCGCTGGCTGCAGGGGCACCCCTGCCACAGACAAGAGGTGCTCACGTCAGAGAAGCTGCCCGATGTTGAGTTTCATTCCAAGCGACTGTCACTCGTCCTCAGACAAATGGTAACTCGGCAGGGAGAAGAGTCAACACACCTCCCTTTTCTGAGCAAACACACTGCACCAGTTGGGCCTCCCAGAGCAGGCCTGGTGCTGGGGCCCTGAGTCCTCCGTACCTGGAGCCTAGAGGCCCCAGGTGCAGGGACGGCATCCCTGAGACGCCCCATTCTGTGCCTTCTGCGGCTGCCCCAGGCCAGGTGCCCCCAGGGCCTGGCCTGTTTTCCATCAATTGTGGATGAGCTGCAATTTGACGGAGCTGGTTTCGGGGAGGTCAGAGTGAGCCCAGGCCAGCGGCACGACCCCAGACACCAGCGAGCCAAGGGGGCCCAGGGCTCCCCGCCACGCCCCCACCTCTCTCCCCGCCCCGTCCGCTCACCCGGGCAGGGCGGGCCCTGGCAGGCCTTGGTCTCGCGGCCGCTGCCCTTGCAGCTCCTCCCGCCCATCTGGGGCACCGGCGAGTTGCAGAGGCGGATGCGCGTCACGTTCCCGGCACCGCAGGTCACGGAGCAGGAGGACCACGGCGACCAGTGGCTCCAGCCGCCGTCCTGCCGGACTAGCACGCGGAGGAACACGGGGCACTTAGTAAACGGCCGGGGCCCCCCGACCCGGGGTCTGCTGATGGGCAGGCAGGAGAGGAGAGGAGGGGCCGGCGGGGAGGCGCCTCACTCACGGGCCGGATGCCCAGACCAGGCTGAGCGCCTCCAAGAAGAGGCAGCAGTGGCGGGTCCCAGGAACCCCAAACCCCGAGGGCCGTGCTGTCCCCCCCCACCCTCCCCACCCCCGGGACCCGCGGCGACGTCTGGACACTCACTGCGGTGGTCACACTTGCCCAGGCTGCATGCCCGCGTCTGGATGGACGGCCCCAAGCAAGTGTTGCTGGTGACGTCGCACGACCGCCCCCTCTGCTGGGTGCCAGACCCGCAGGTGGCAGAGCACTCCGTCCACTCCGCCCACGGGGACCAGCCTTCCTCGCCGTCTGCGGGGGGCAGGGCGCGGCGGGGTCAGAGCGCCCCCAGGGACCTGCCCACCTGGGGGAGCCCCCCACCGGGGTCCGAGCAGGACGCCCATCTGAGCGCTGGTTAAATGAAAAGGCAGTTTCCTGCCAAGAGATACTTCACAGGAAATTGCAGGCTCTAAACAAGAGAAGCAACATGACTTAGGAGTCTTCCTGGTGAACAGTGAAGGAGCTTCGGCCTGCTGCCCCAGTCAGGCAGCAGGGCACCTGCGCTGCAGTTAGCTAGCCGGTTAGCCGTTCCAGACCGCAGCAGGAAGGACGGGCAGGGGCGCTCTCCCGCGCTCTCCTGCTCTCCGCGGCCTGAAGCGCCTCCTCTGAGCCCACGGGCCGAGGTCACCGCAATCACACGGTCATGCTGGTCTGCGGCCCGCACGGGGAGACTGAACGCCTAATACGTGTCAGGCACTTCCACACACACTGTAGTGTTTATTTTGGTCATAAAACTAACCCTGAGTCATGGGGATAATCATTCTGCACTTTACAGACAAAGATTCTGAAACCCGAAAAAGTTACATTTTGCTCAGAATCAAGGAGGGGCAGAGCCTGTGCTCGCCTCCGTGAGCCCCTGTCACAGGAAGCAGCCTGTCCCCAGGCCGGTGTCACCAACCTCAAGGACCCCAGACCAAGATGAGGATGAAGGACAGTGAAGGACCAGCATGACAGGTCGGAGCAGGTCTCGGAGAAACCAACCAATTCAGTCAGCACAGGGAGGGGACGGGGACCGGGGACCCAGGACAGGGGACGGGTGTGTAAAGGAGGCACAGATGCTCGGAGTCAGCAGGGGGGCAGGGGGATAGGACACAGAGGCAGCAGTGGTGACTTGGACGCGAGCTGCAGAACAGGCTGAGAGGAAGCAGAGGCACAACCTCAGGGGCAGCCGTGCACCTCTGGGGCAGTGGAGGGTATGAGCCGGTGGACACCCCGGACTCCCTGCTGGAGGCGTGGCCACAGAGGCCACTGAGGGTCAGGGCCTCGTCCCCCCTTGGGGGACCCTGGAAGAAGACTAGACTAAGCCTCCAGCTTCTCTGCAGAAACCAGCAAACAGGGGGACACTGGAGCAGATAAACAGGCTGGTGGCTGAGCAGAGGCCCGCCTGCCCGGCGCACTCACCGTGGAAGCAGGAGGGGCAGCACTCGCCCTCCATGAAGGACGGGTCGGCACAGGTCGCCGGCGGGCAGGTGATTTGATGGCAAACAGTTTTAAATTTCTATGAAAAAAAAGGTATGTATGTAACACTCATTTAAAGATGTAAACTTTGTACAAGGGCTGAACTGAGGGCTCGTGGAGCAGCTCGAGTGGCTTCTGCCCTGCAGACCCCACAGGTCCCAGGGGCCCGAGGTCCTCGCTTCCCGGTGCCTGAGCAGCTCTCTGGACCTGGGTGACACTGGCCAGCCCCACTGTCCCCAACCACCTGGGTGACACTGGCCAGCCCCACTGTCCCCAGCCACCTGGGTGACTCTGGACAAGCCCCCACCCAGACCCCCAGATTCTGGTTTATGTGCAGAACAACAGGGTTGATTCAAGCCTCATTCGAGGTTCCTCCTGCCTCCACAGCCCACACTCACCAGGGTCAGCGGGAACCCTGCCGCATCCAGGCAGCGGAGGCCCACAGGCGTCCAGCAGCTCAGAAAGCCCTGCCCACCCCGCACCCTGGAGGCTGCGCGTCCAGCCTCACCTTGCAGGTGCACTTGGTGCAGCTGTCCACCACCCAGGTTTCATTTTCTGCAAAGAAGCGGCCGTCCTGCCAGCAGGCTGACATGTTCCGGGTCTTGGGAGGCCCACCGATGAGCTCCCAGAGAAACTGGTTATCGCTGGACTGTGGAGTGGAGGGGGAGACGTGAGTGTAGCCACCAAGCTCCGCTCAAGGAGAAAGGACGCCCCCTTCCCTGGGAGCCTCACCCTCAAGGGCAGACCTCCGGGTGCGCACCCCGCCCCGTGCAGAACAGGACACTCAGATCTACATGAGGGCCCACAGGCAAGTCACAGCAGAGATGGGGCCCAGCAGCGTCTGCGGCGCTGACTCCCACTCCCCCGTGAGCACCTCCCTGACACATGTTCTGGAAGTTTGCCGTCTGTGCCTGCTTGGCCAACGGGCCCCATCACGGAGGCCGGAGCCTGGGGTGAAGCTGCTGCCTGGAGCGGGCGAGGCACAGTGCGGTGGGGGACAGTGAGGGGCGGGGTCCCTCCTGTCAACTGCAGCTGAAAACTGAGATTCAGTCGACACTGCTCTAACAGTACCACGGCAAAGACACCCACAGACACAGGCCTTGCTTGTCCTGAGGGTCACTGACCAGAGGAAAGGATACAGAGTTGAAAAAACTCAAGTGAAACTGACACCATCTGTCCGCCAGCCCGGGCACTGTTACCGCCCCCCCTTCTAAGCACCTCCTCCCACCAGCATCACACTGGCCCGTTTCCCTGAGCAGACACCTCTGATGTGGAGGGAACGGGCCCTTTGAGAATCACACAAAGATACGGGCCCCTTCTTGCACAAAATGGGCAGAAACACACCATCCTGCTGTTCTTGTGCAATCCAGGAGGCTCACGGATTTCCCTAATCCTCACTCCGCTGTATGTAAACTTGTCTGGAAGCTCTTCTCAGTCGAGACGCTTTGGGGCGAATGCTCACTCCCACCACCCTCCCTCCTGCAGCCCCACCAGAGCAACCCTGGAGGCATGAGCATCAGTCCGGCTGAGGCGCCGGTCCCCCTGGGGAAACCCATCGCAGGGTCCGCCTCCTGTGCTTGGACTCCTGCCAGCACGTCGTCTCCCTGGTCTTCCTCCCCCAGCCAGGGCACGGGGTGAAGTGGTGGGCACCGGGCTGGGCAGGGAGGGTGCGGTGACTCCACCTCCCACCCCACCCCCCAGGCCCAGTACCTGGTGGTGGAAAATTCCAGAAGGCAAACTGGGTCATGGGTGCTACAGAACCAGCACCCTGGCCTCTGCCACGAGCTGCCTGTGCTGCACCCAGCCCCTCTACATCCCCCTGGAGTGGAAGTGTGCTGTTCCACCCCGTCCGGGACCGGAACCAGAACCCACTCGGGGCCCCTGGCTGGAGCAGAAGACACACATCCGCAGTGTTGGGCTGGGCTGGGCTGCCCCCCCCCCCCACTGAGCATCCTGCAAAGCCTCAGGGCTGGGAGGAGCTCCCAGACCTAGAGACGCCCCCCCCCTGCTGTCCTTCCCACAGCCTCTGCTCCTTCCCAACCCTGCAGCACAGCTGCCTGGCGTGAGATCAGCGGTGGGGACATCGCAGGACAGTGCAGCCAAGGGAGGCTTCCCACTGTCAGCAGCTCTGCCCTGAACTCGAAATCATCATCCTGAGACACATCCCTCCCTCTGACATGCTCCTCACCAAACTCCATCCTTCAGAGAAAAGCACCTCCCTGTGGGTGCGGAATTTCTGTTTCCTGGGAGACAAGGGTCCCAAGTTAAGACTTGGTGGGGGCTGTGCAGTCCGGGACACACCCTCTATCAGGGCCCCTCCCTGACCTCTGACTACCGGCACCTCAGCCAGACCTCCGTGGCCACCCTGGCTCCCTGGTCGTGTGGGCGGCGTGGTTGCCTGGCACCCACCACTCTCCGCAGGTTCTCTTGGAGCTGGTTCACCACGACGTGCAGCCCCGACAGCTCCTTAATCATGCTGCCCAGGGCCTCGCACGAGTGCTCGCACACCTCTGGCGCCTTCTCCGCGCCCTGGCCCACATACTCCGTGGAGCCCGGGGGGCTCAGGTGCAGCGTGTCCGTGTCCTCGCTGATGGCGTTGGCTTCGGCTGCAGGAAGGACATGAAAACAGTGAGC
This sequence comes from Camelus dromedarius, assembly GCF_036321535.1. Lineage (NCBI taxonomy): Eukaryota > Metazoa > Chordata > Mammalia > Artiodactyla > Camelidae > Camelus > Camelus dromedarius. The sequence goes on along the minus strand of NC_087441.1, from coordinate 828,387 downwards.
CCACCGGCCTCTGGCCACAGCGTGGTGGCCTCGTGGGGCACTGCCCGGAGCTGAGGCTGGACGGCACTTGTCCCGAGTGGCTCAGGCTAAATTATGAATGGGGAGAGCTGAAGCCGAGGTCTCGCTCCCGGCCCCGCCTTCATGGCGGGGCTCCGCCTAGGTCCAGCACCACAGACTTTACGTCAGAACCCACCCTGTGGGCAGAGCTCAGGGAGAGAAAGATGCAGAAGGCCTCAGAGACGCCCACTGGCAGCGGGTGGGGGTCAAACCAATTAGATGTGGCAGTTTCCTGCTCTCGTTTTCAGCCTCACTTCATAGGTGTATTTATATGACCTACTATCCACAACAAGCTCCTTATTTTCATCCCCAGAATCTGTCCCAACCACGTATTCTCCACAGATCGGATGACCCCTCCCTGCTCTCCCTTTATCCGGCTCTTCCTCCCTGAACCCCTGTTCTGTGGGCTCCTTGCCCTGCAGGGAGGCACATGGGGCTGTTGTCTTGCTCAGTGATTCCTCCTTGACATGTCGTTTCTCTGCTGGCCTCGTGTGACCACCAAAATGCAGGGTGGAAGCCTGACCGTGGGTTCGGAATCTCACTGCCCCAGAAATCGGACGAGCCCCTGAGGTCCTCGTCAGGGGACATGGGCAGCTATGCCACAAATTACAGAACTGTTTAGGGCACGGGCAGAAGTGGGGTCACTGACATGTGGCCCGAGCCCCTCTCTGCAGAGACCGCCACGTGCCTTGTCTGAGACACCCCACTACTGAGTGAAGGCTGGTGACCGCTGTCACTCTGGCATTCTATCACTGAGGTTTCACTGCTTGGTTAGAACCCGTGCAGCTCCCACAGATCGTGGGAGCGCCCGTCAGACCCACCAGACCTGTAACTGCGTGTACCCACAGGAACACAAGCACGTCACTCACCAGACAAATACGTGAGCGAGAATTCTGCAACAGCCGGGAGAGCTCACGCAGGCCGGGCACCCCTTGTTCGTGGTGTCAGATACAAGGCCGGAGGGCTGCACGGGGCCAGGGCTGGTGCTGGGACAGGCCTGCGGTTGGGGCGGCTTCCCTTCTCCCCCCCGCCTCCTCTGTCACGGGGCTGCGCCCTCCCCACGGTGCCGGCGACCCGGGGATGCGCAGCCTTTGCTCACACCCAAGACACCTCCCCCAGCGGGGCCGGGACCGCCCTGCTCTTCCCCGCCTCTAGCCGAACCTGACATCGGATGTCAGTTTACTGTCGTAGCCTTCTCAGAGCTCCTGCTTTTTTATGACTGTGCCCCCTAAAGAGACCGTGACCTAATCCAAAGGGACCCATCTTGGCATCTGAGCAGAGCTGGTGGTACGGGAGGGGGCGTGGCCCAAGCTGCAGCTCTCGGTCTCGGACTCGGGACTGCGAGCATGTGTCACAGGATGTATTATAAAGCCTCCTCTCTGCAGAGTTCGCCAAAAACCACAACAAACTTCTTTCCTTCCTGGAACTCAACTGATCAACAGTTGAAAGACGTGCAGATGGAAAGACAGATGGCCTTGGATGGAAGGACTCAGGCTCGTTCCACAGACACCACCCTCAGGACACCGGGGCTCTGAACCCTGTGACCAGCGCTCCCAGCTTGGGGTCCAGTGCTAGACAGCAAAGCCCCACTGGTGCCTCACAGACATCAGATCCACGTGCCCTCACGTGACGATCCATAAAAGAGCGATTTGCACTTGTCATAATTCCCAGGAGACACGAAGAAGCCATCTGAGTGGACGCAAATCACAAAATGAGATCACGGGACAGGTGAGAGCCTTTCTGTGGGGACTCGGCCCTGTGGGGGTCAGGAGAGGTGGCCCTGCTGCTCACAGATTGTCACCTGGAGACTTATGGGGCCTCCTGGCACCTCCACTGCTTTGTTTGTAAAGTGAAGAAAGTGCCCACTTCAAAGGCGTTTTGAAGATTAAGTGACAAACTTCATCTAAAAAACCCAGCAGAGTGACCTTCCTAAGTGCTCAAGAAAATGCTGACAAGTCGTGATTGGATGTAACTTCAAAATGCAATTAACAGACAGCGTGGGAGTATCTGTCAGTGATTCGAGCAGCGTACATTTCATAGTAAGGCTGCGTCAACAGCTGTGAATTGCACAGAAAACTTCCACAAGCCAAGTGCGACACGTGTCTGCGGTGCTGGCCTGTTAAGATGACCTCCACACGTGAATAGATGGGAATGGTGGCATACAAGTAAAATCATGTTAAAATGCCAGGGATTTATTTTTTGGCATGTGAAATGGATGACACTGGATAATTAAAACATATTCAGAAGAAATCCTTCAAGCAATTTATCATTTTCGGATGTCAGCACGTCAAGCTGACCAGCTAACTCACTTAAGGCCACGTCGGCACTTTATTCCAATGTTTACTTAAATCCCATCTGTGCCCCCCCCCGCCCACACACACGGTAGGAGAAGCCCATCCAAGGTGGAATCCTACACACGGTGCCGAGACACCTACCTCCCTGGCTCTGCTGACACCCTTTCTTGCTGAGAACATCTTCCACGGAATTTTCAAAAACTAAGTGGACATTCTGCAGCAAACCCTGCAAAGAGGAACAAGGGGAGAGACAGCGGTGGACAACCGTCAAACGTTGGGCGTCAAAGTAAATGACGTTTTAAAAACACGAGATGTCATCTTAAATCAGGGAGGACTTTCCTCTGTGCTGTCACACTCAGCGGGTCTGAAGCCCCTTTGTGTCAGGGTATCTGTAGGCGTTGCTCTGAAGCTTTGTAGACACAAGTCCACGTGGAAGGAAGGAAGCGCTTCTTTCTCAGAGACGGGGGAGGGGCCCCGGAAGACGGTCCCTTGTCTTCCTGACGTGCCCAGGTGGACACTGGTGGCCGTACTGTCCTTGCAGGGGACTCTGAGGATGACTGGTGCCCCTGCCTGCCTGTCCGTCCCGGGAACCGGGCCCTGGTCCAGTCCCAGGACAGACAGCGTATCTGTGAGACCCGGCCTCCCCCGGGAGAGTGAAGGGCTCCCCTCGGCCAGCGGTCGACCACGTGGGGCCCGGAGCCTCCTGGAGACCCCCGCAGCCACTCAGCAACTGGGGTGCGTCTCTAGGCCTTTCGCTGAAATAACTGAGCTTAAACATACATTTATTTCCCAAGATGCTCAGGCTTATCCGGAGGAGAACGGCTACTAACCCTCCTCGAGGGGCTAACTCTTGCACTGAGACACATGCTCTTCCCAGAAGTATCTTCCCTGAGACGCACACGACCTCGTCCCTCACTCGTCCTCAGCCCTTTCCTCGGAAGACACAGCGGCTGACTGCCCTGTCAGTCAGCACCGAGCTGGATTTTGGGAGGGGGCCTCGGGCTGATGCCCTGCTCACCAGCTCAGCCTTCAGCCTGGAACCAGCGAGAACCTGTGCAGCTACGAAGGTGCACCTGTGACAGCTTGCTCTGCTTGTTCCTGGTTCAGAAAGCTGTGTGTGCACGTGAGCGTGTCCGCGAGTATGTGTGCACGCGTGTGCGTGCGTGTACAGCCCATGTGCGCGTGCGCGTGACTGTACGCGCAGCCGGCTGTGGGTGGGGCAGGTGCCCGTGCGTGTGCACGGGGGGGGGGGGGGGCGGGGAGGCGCTCCTCCGAGGACAGGGCCGGCCCCCCTTGAAGGCGGCGCGCGGGGCGGGCGCCAGGAGCCCCGCGGACCTACCCGGAAGTGACTCTCTCGGCCGGAGCCTTTGGCCACGTACATCCTGCTCCTTTCTGTCTTCAGCTGCTCGTAGAAGGGCTGGTCCAGCGTGAAGCTGTCCATCAGGTCGCAGCCCACGTACAGGCTGTAGGTCTCCCCGGTCACCTGCACCGTGATGTTCTTCCACTGGGAGTCGGCCAGGCCCACGTCCTCCAGCGAGATGACGTGCTGGGTGCCGTCCACCCAGTAGGTGAGGTCCAGCGTGTCGGCGGGGCCGTTGGAGATGATGTCGAACTGCCGCTGCGCGGCGCCGGGGCCCTCGAGGGCCAGCAGGGTGCCCCGGGACCTGCGGTCCTGCTTCAGGCTGGCCGTGAGGAAGAAGCCGTCCTTCCGCCGCATGGCCTCGGCGATCCTGCCCAGATGCTCCGCGCCCACCGGCGGGATGTAGTCAAACCGGACGAAGCGATAGGCGGGCACGCGGGGGTCCGGGCCCCGGAACTGCTTGGCCCCGATGGTCTTGCGGTTGATGTTGCTGGCGCTGAAGAGGTCAAAGGTGGTGTCCTCGTCCTGGTCTCCAGCTGCCCGGGAAGCAGAGCAGGAGGTTACGGGGAGCCCGGCAGGCACGGGCTCCCTCAGTCCAGGCCGCCAGCATCATTGCCCAGGAGCATCTATGGAGGCGGACACGGCACGTCCCCTCCCTTCTCCTCGGGGATGCTAGGGCCTTGGTTCATGAAAGCTGGGCTACCCTCTCTCCCCAGGACAGCTGCCCGTCCACAGCACGAGCTGCATCCCTGACCCTCTGGGGAGCGGTGCCGGGGGTAAACCCGCCTAGGCACCCAGCGCTCTGTTCAGATCAGCTGACTCTTCCCACGGCCAGGCTTCCGCCAGGAAGGAAGCAGCCTGGGTTACGCCTGGCACATCCCCACGTTCTCCCGGACCAGGACCCTGGGCCACCTGCTCTCTCCTGCTCGTCCGTCCCGGAGATGAGACTCAAGTGTGACACCCTCTCCCCTGTTGGCCCAGAGAAGCACCCTACGGAGAACGGCTCTCTAGCCTTGCCCTCGATGCGTTTTTAGGAAGGAACTATATTGTACGTGGCTTTCTTAGAGAGATCACCGGACTGGAACCGTGTCCCTTATTGTAGAATACGTTCTGTCACTCATGGTTCACACTGCAGGGAAGGCTCTGAGAGATGACAGGAACCAAGTCCGTAAATGAATGGTTTTAATTCACCATCGAGACTACTGGCGAGAGAGATTATCAGACCTGACCAAAATTGTAACACTTTAAATAATTTTCTGAACAGAATGTTTAAATAAAGCGTAACTTTTCATCTAATACTTGGCAAATTAAAGCATTATAATATACAGTGTTGCTGACAGAAGTGGTCATTTTACCACCGTCAATAGAGCTATTTGGCCATCTATCAGAAATCCTTAAAATAATTAAAATCCTTGACCCAACAATTTTACTTCAGGAGCTCACCCTACATATATAATCATGAATACTAGGACATATGTATTCACAACAATATTCTGCGTGGCATCATTTATACCAGTGAAAATAAAGTAATATAACAAGGAATTGCTCTAAAAGTATTAGGGTTTAGCTTCTATGGAATATTATACCATCATTAAAATTCATGTAAGAAAATAAACATGATGGAAAATCCTTTTAACATATTTTTAAGTAAAAAAAGAATGGGAGGAAAAGAAGTTATAAAACACCAAATACTTGAATACATTGTAAACATCACATACAAAAAAAGGCAAAAAGTGCCCAGCAAGAGACTGAATCTCCAGATAGGAGGGTATTTTTCGCTAACACCTGGATTTTCTGAAAATAAATAATTTCCTATCTTATAGACTCAAAAATAAGTGGAGATTTATTTTAAACTAAATTAAGAAGGTTCTAACAGGTGAAGGGCTCCAACCACGACTCCCCTTTGTTTAACCTCATCCCGCAGGTGGGCCTCATCCTGGGAGCCCAGATGCCTGGAGGTGTGTCGACACTCACCCTGAACGCCGGACCAGGCCCATGAGGCCAGCAGCAGCAGGGACCACAGCATCCTGCCCCTCCCCGGCGGGACTCCTGCAGACCAAACAAAGCCCTGTTACTTGTGGACACGTAACTGCAACTTCTAGTTGGAGATCTAGATATCACACTCATATGACCGCTTATAAACAGCTGGTATATAAAAATCAGAAACAGATGGATTTGTAGGAAGTCAAAACCAGATAAGAAATGTGTTTTTCAAATGAGATAACTGCAGCTGGTATTCACCGGACTAGCACGTGCTGACTAGCACTGTGCTAGTGACATTCTAAATACTCATTACTTAACCTAGGAGGTAAATATAAATACGATATTATCATCTCCATTTTACAGATGGGTAAGTGGAGGATCAGAAGAGTTAAGTACTTGCCCAGAGCAATGCTGTTACTGAGAAGTGTAGCTGGGACATAAACCCAGGAAGTTTGAATTTAGAAAAATATCAGCCTGGGGAAAAAAAAAAAAACTATGAAGGCATTTTGTGCAAACAGCCAAGTAAAAAAGGGTGCATGTGACTTAATTAAATAGAATAAATATCAAGTGTATGTGAGTTAAAGTAAACTTAGTTTGGTGGATCACAACTACAAAAAACATAGCATTCTACTTAGTAATCACTTTTTACTTTGCTTTTCTATTTTCCTGCAGGCCTGTTTTTCCATTCTTGAGGCTTTTCAGTTGGCAGGCTCCGCGGACACTGGACCAGAAGTCAGAGACTGGCCAGATGCCCACTCCTTTGTTAACCCCTGCGCAGCCTCTGCACGCCCTGGTCTCAGCCTCCGAGCCGCCCCAGTGAGCAAGTGTCCCCAGGGCCCTCAGCAGCAGGACACCCCTTGTCCTGCTGAGGCAAAACTCAGCTGGACCCTCACCCCTCCTTGTTTAGGGCTTCAAGGATCCTGACCGAAAATTCACAGAGTTGCTTCTCCAGAAGTATTTGGGAAACTGGAACTACCCATCCTTCTGAGATGGGGACCATCCCCAGGGGAAGCAGTGTCCACGCAGGACCCTCAGGGCCCCCCCCCCGGGCTCCAGACGCCTGCTGTGCAATCAGCCCACAGCAAGTCCAGAACTTGGCTGTTTTCCACGTGCCCATCAAGGAGGCGGTGGGCACATCAGGCAAGCCCGGCTGGCCCAGCTCAGAGCTGCTCCACTGGGCGCTTGCCATGCAACTTGGGGAAACTTACTTAACCTCTCTGGTCTCAGTTTCCTATTCTGCAGAATGAGAAGCATCATTTAAGTTACCTACTCAGAGGGTTATTGTGAGAATGAACCAAGCAAGTTGGCGTTTGAAAAGGCTAATAAGCCCAGCAAGCCCCGGGCACAGGGTCGTCCGTCCCGGCTGCGGGTGCACTGTCCCCGGCTGCCCAGTGCGGGAGCGCTGACAGTGAGGACGTTGCTCATGAGGTTCTTCAGAGGCTCGAGCTGCACGAGTAGACACTTGCAAGGTCCCTGGGTAGGACTTGGCACTCGGGGAGCCCTGCATATGTGGTTTAAGGGTAAATAGTGGACAGGCACGTCTGTGACACTTTCCTTGTGTCTTTTTCCCATTCGACTACATGTGTGCCTCTGTGCCCTGCAGACAGCAGTGACCACTGGCTCTGGCAAAGACAGGCTCTGTCCAAAATACGAATTTTCAAGTTCTGGAGGCCCATCTTCCCATCACCCTAAAGGGTGTGTATGGAGCTCTGCTGCTAACAAAACCACATGCTCCGATTCGAAAACAGACGCCTCACAGAGCATGACCACTCGGCTTTTTGTCACAGGAGGGCGAGGGTCCTGCCCCACAGGGGTCTGTCTCGGGATCCGTGAGACAACCGAGAAGGCAGCAGGTCAGGTGTCGCTGGTAGAGAAGGTACAGTGCCATCACGCCCTGGGTTAGATGGCGACACGCATGGCATCATGCAGCACCCGCTGGGGGACGGGACACACGCTCTCCTAACCTGCGCTTCATGTCACACATTTAGTGTATGTTTCTGGTCATGAGTTTTCCAAAAGAAAGGTCTCCAAAGCCTACTGCAACAGAATGTCATTAGAACCTGGGAAGTTCTTTTGCAGTTCTTTTGATCTCAGCAGTCCAAGCAGCAGTAACTTCGCTGCGGGTAGCGCCCGCCCGCCCACCCGCCCCCAAGAGCGCGGTGATTTAGCCCCGGCCCGCGCGCTGCCTCAGCCTCCTTCCCCCGGACTAACCCGCGTCCCTCGCAGACGTCCCGCTGGCGGATTACCGGCGACCTTTCGTATGCATATTACCCCCGGCCTGCGAAGGCCAGCTGGAGCCCCGGGCAGTGGAAGCGCCCGTCACAGCCTTACTACGCGTTATGCACTAGGCGTTCGAAACCGCTTGCCAGCCGTGAATGCTTAGCTCAGTCTCCACTTCTCTGGTTATTTTCCCGCATTCTCAGGCGCGTTTTTCCTAGTTTCCTTCTCGTGATCACCCCTCAGCAACAAACTTCAACGCGGAAACACCTCATCCCGGAGCTGAGAAATAGAAGCGCCTGCCCAGGTCTCCAGGCGGGTCATTCATTCAGGTCGCAAGAACCGAGCGGTCAGCTGCCGCGAACGCCCGGGCGGCCCCAGCAAAGTCGCTGCGAAAAAACTCCTCTCAGTTCTCTGACGAAGCAGCACAAGGACCACCTAAAGACAGTCCGCTGCTTAGATGCTGGTGGGTTCGGCTTGCTAGAGGCCGCCCCCCCCCCCCCCCGCCTTACAGAGTGTCGCCTTTGCACTTTTCCCTTCTCCCCTCTTAGATTCGAAATAGCCTTTTCTGAAAATTAAAGTACAATGAGATGATTTGGTAAATTAAAAAAAAAAAAAAAAAAAACCTCTTACCTGGAATGTGAAAAAGCTTCAGCGACGGCCCGTCTCAGTGCTGGGGACGGAGTCTAGGAGGACCAGCGCGCGGGCGAGGAGACCCGGCCCACCCTGCAGAGGAGCCGGCCTCGGGGCTCCGCACGGGCCGGGCGGCAGCCGCTCCTTTATAAGCCCCGACCCCCGCGTGGGGCTGTCAGTCAGACACACGCGGGAGCGCTCTGGACCCATTCCTTCGGAGCAGTGACATAACTCCCCTCAGTCCTGCATTCGCTGGGAGCACCTGGCACGGGGTCCGGTCCAGCCCCGCCCCGTGCCGGCCCCGCCTCTGCCCCGCCCCCGGCTCCGCCCCGCCCCGCCCCGTACCGGCCCCGCCTCTGTTCCGCTGCGGCCCCGCCCCTGCCGGCTCCGCCCCTGCTCTGGCCGGAGGCCAGGGTCCAGAGAGGAGGGGCCAGATGAGCGAGGGCAAGACCGACGGGGCCTCGCTTTTCCTGACTTCTCTCAGGAAATAAAGTGCTATAAATAAAACCAGCGAGACTGGCTGGAACGCTCGCTTTTTGCTCAAGAGGAAGAATCGGAGCTGCACGCTTCCAGTGTGGCTCGCATCACCCCAAGCGAGAACGCTCTTTCTGAAGCACGTGGGTAGCAGTAAGGCAGCGAAGGACAGTGGGTGGAAGCAGTCTGGGGACTGATGGAGGCATACGGATGAATTAATTCACCACGTGCCAAAACAGGGCATTTCATCGAAAAGGAAGTCCGCAAATCCAGTTAGATGACTGAGAAACAGGGTTGGGAGAATTTATTCTCAGCCACGTTCTACTTCCTCGGGTCAGTCTGGACCCCGCAGGAGGGCCTCTCCCTCGGGGCACCCAGCGTGGGGCCCAGGCTGTCCCAGCGGCATGAACAACCCACAGTCAGCTTCCATGCTCCCTTAGCAGGACAGCATGATGTGGGGGTGAGGGGGGTCCTGCAGGATAGACACTCAAGAAGCGAACACAGTGGCCGCAGCCAGACCTCCTGCTGCTTCCCAGAACTCACACATCCCCCAAGGCCCCCACAGCCAGAGTGGACTGTGGACAGAAGGGGGCGGTGGATGGAGATGGGGGCAGACAGCGATGGGTGGATGGAGAAGTGGGGTGGACGGGGGAGAGGGCGAGGCGTCGTCCAAGACCAGGATGGTCAGTGGACAGAAGCGGACATGCAGGTCCCTGCACAGGCTGGTTTTGGGCAGACGGCACCCAAGGTCCCTGGGCAGCGATGCACGCAGCAGTGACAAGTCAAGCCTCAGCTGAAGACTGCTCAGAGACTGTGCGTGGATGTAGCTCTAAGCCACCTTGGGCTCTGACAGGGTGACACTGCTCAGGGACCTGCACCCGTGACCCCTGGGTCCTTGTCAGGGCGGGGGCCACAGAGGACAGTAGGCACACACGGAGCCAACCATACAGCTGTCCGTTGTGGGGGTCCAGTGTACAGAGGGTGGGGCAGGGCAAGGGGAGGCATTGGAACCCAGGGGGACCATAATCTTTGCTCACTTCTTGTGTTTTCCCAAAGCCTTTGTTTGTGGTAACTGTTCATTTCTTGCCAGTTAGATGATACCCATGTCTGGTGTACGGAGAAAAAAGAAACTTGACTCAAAGAATGTATGTGCCTCGTTCAAAGTAAGACATCTTGCTTTCGGTCAGCTAATTGGTGGTACCAGCGTCATTTGAATGTAAAAATGTGGACTCTGTGTAACTAAAGCGATGTTTTCTCAAACTCTAAAGAAGAATCTATGGCCCATTTTCCCTTAAGGACTTTTCCGTGGAAAATTGCTAATGTACCAGCTCACCTTTCTTTGCTTACAGGTTGGCTGTGCCTGGGGCCAGAAGCAGGCATTTGGACCCCGGACAGTGCTGTGAATGCCTTCCTTCATCTGCTCACCCATGTGACATCCATTCACCAGGCGAGTTTTCAGACAGAGCCCTGCTTGCTGAGCGTTTCAAGAACACACGGGGTGAGGAAGTGGCGGTGCCTCGTGGTTGGTGAGAACAGACTGTAAGTAGGACCACGTTCAGAGGAGCGCTTGGCCAGAGGCGCTACCTTGCTGGGGCTCCAGAGAAGAGGTTTCTTCCGAAGGGGAGCCAGGGAGACTCCTTGAGGAGACGGGACGTGAGCTGACTGCTGTGACCTCTGGGAAGAACACCGTGGTGGGGGAGTTGTCCCAGGAAAGGCCCTGCATGAGGAACTGAAGGCAGGCAGAGGAGGACCAGAAGGAGCCCCGGGCAGAACAGAGTCCAGCCCCCATGCTGACGTGGCCAGAGGTGACAGTCGGCAGAGATGCTCGGGGCCTGACAGGGCAGGACTCAGCGGCCCCCCTGCTCTGTATGGGGGACTTGGTTCCTCTGAGGTTAAAGAATGAACCAATGGGTTCACAAACGAACACATGAAATGACTTCTCTGTTCTTTTCCAGGCGAAAACTCTGAGTAAGTGAGGTTTGCACGGATTGGAGGAGGGTCAGCCCAGGATGCCCCCACCCCCGAAGGGCCCTAGGTCCTTGTGGAAACTGACGGGGTCCGGAGGCAAGGGCCGGGCACCGGGGACCATCCGACTTCACTGTCCTGTGCCCAGCATGGGGTCACAGAACCACCTCAGTCTCAGGACCCAGAGCGGGGAGCCGGGAGCCACTCGGTGGGAGCTGCCACAGCCGCAGCCATCTGCTTCCTCCTAGTCTGGCCTCGCAGTGAGCAAGCTCAGGGCTCCTCGCCCTCCTGTGGGCGGAGGGTTCCGGGAACTCGCTCTGCCCTGACCCGCAACGGACGAGAAACAACAGCCCGGGGCTGACAGCAGGAGGAGATTCCTGAAGGAAAGCTCACGTGGACGGGGGCCAGGCGGGATGAGGTCACGAGTTATTTCCGTTCTTAGTGTGAGCGGAGCAGCGCCCCCAGCAGAAACGCTGGGGAGGGGAGGTGGCCTCCCGGCCCTGGGCGCGCTGAGGCACGGCAACCGCGGGAGAGGCGGCGGAATCTGGTGGGGGGAGCAGGGAGCCCAGGTTCCAGCCCGAGCCAGCTCCCTGAAGCTGCAAGTCCCCCCTCGGGTCCTGGCCTCTCCCCTGGGACCTGGGGCAGCCACAAAACCCACTGAGTCGGAACCCAGTTCTGAGCGGGCCCCGGCGGTCTGTGTTCTTCTGACAAGGACGGCAGGTGTAGGGCGGTCCCCCCGGGCGCCCCGTCTGCACGTGGTGGGGGTCCTCAGGAAGTAGGGACCCGACCTGATGGACCCTGTGGCTTCAAGCCCTCATTAGTGGGTGTTGCTGGAGGGAGCCCAGGGCGGTGTCAGGCCCAGCCCTCTGCTCTCCTCCCGTCGGCCCTTCTGGGCTACAAAGTGCCAAATCCCTGCAGGTTCCCTGCCTTCTCTGCTTTTCAGACCCTCGTAGTCCCCGTGAACAGACACGGGTCCCCACGGGGCTGCAGGCCCATGGTCTAGTCGAGGACCCTGGGGATCACAGAGACCTGACTCCAGCAGTGGGTGCCCAGAGTCAGGGAAACGCCCGCTCTGGCCAGGAGGCCTTCCCGAGTATGTGGGACCCCTTCCCTGGGCTGTTGCCTGTGTCCCCCTACTTGGGGCTCAGCTCTTGGGGTCAGGCCTCCTCCAGCCTCCTCCGGGCCAGCCTCCCTGCCTCCAGGCTCACTCACCCTGTCTGGGTTCAGCCCTCACCCCAGCCAGACCCTGTCGGTTTGGCTTTAAATTCATCTGTCTGACTTCCGTTGACATGCTCCATTGGATCTAAACCCACGTCCACAGAGGAGGCCTGGTGGCCTTCCTCACCCCCATCTCTCACAGAGGACCCAGCTCCTCAAGTCAGGGCCAGGAGTCATCCTGGAACTCCTGATCCTAGCTGTCTGCTAGGCAGGGATCCATCACTCTGTCTGTCTGTCCCACTCCACAACCCCAGCCATGCTGCTGATGTCTCCCTTTGCTGGCCCAGGGATGGTCACTGGGACATGGGCTTCCAGCTGCAGCCCTGGCTGGTGAGGCAGACAGACAAGCCCTGCCCTCCTGGGCCCCTGTTCTCCTGGAGATCACAGGCCAGTGAAACGGAGCCCCTGATCTCCAGAAACCCACAGATGAGTTTAGAGTCAGAGTGGTCCTGCAGGTGAGCTGACAGTGGGAGGGAAGTGGGGTGTGGGAGGGGTCTTGAGTGGGGAATACTCAATTTTGGATTGTTTCAAAAAGTTCTTGGCAAAACTCATGTATTAGTCAGAGTTGTCCAGAGAAACAGAACCAATAGGATGTACATTTACACAGAAAGATTGATTATAAGGCATTGGATTGCAGGATCCTGGAGATAAACACATCTCAGGACCTGCGGTCATCAAGCCAGAGACCCGGGAGAGCTGATAGTTCAGGTCCAGTCCTCGTCCGAAGGCCTAGAACCAGGAGAATGGAGGCCAGGAAGCTTGAGACCCAGGAAGAGTTGATGTTTTAGTCAAGTCCAAAAGGGATTGAATTGTCCCAATTCAAAGATAGCCAGGCCAGAAGTGTTCCCTCATGAGGGAGGCTCAGAATTTTTGTCCTGTTCAGACCTTCAACTGATCGGATGAGGCCCACCCACAACAGAGAGAGCAATCTGCTTTACTTAGTCTACAAATTCGAACGTTAATCTCACCAAAATACCTTCACAGACACCTACACAATAGTGTTTGGCCAAATGTCTGGGCTCCCCGTGGCCCAGTCAAGATGACACATAAAACTAAGAATCACAACGTATACAAACAAAAATTAAAAACCAAAAGAAGAGAAAGCCAAAGAACACTTCTGGCGAGTGGAATTTCTCAGTGGGTTCAGGTTCGTAATGAGCCGTATAGTAATGCGTCCAGAATGAATTTGTTCCTCAGTGACTATCCTGAAACTTCAGCAAATAGGAGGAATCAAAATTGAGCTGATATGATCAAGGGAGAATAAAAAGAAACCTGTAATTTAAACTTTGATCCTGAAAGTGTTTCTTTCAATTCATTCTTTCAAATTTGGAGGCTGCTGAAAAATGGGGAAAAAATAGAAATATTCTCTGCTTGTAAATTTGTATAAAATATTTTATTTTCTTCATTCAGAAGAGCAGTGAAAACGTTAGCATAAGAGGTTCTTAACTAATTTAATTATGTTCTATTAATTTGATAAAGCATCCAGCATAGTATAAAGAATCTAGTAGTAATTATATATTTTAAACTGAAATTGTCAATTCAAAAGTGAAGCTAGTGATCCAAAACCCGAGGAAAACCGGGGAAAGCAAAATGAGCTTTGGTTCGTCCAAGACCCAAAGTGAGCCTGTGCTACGAGAGCTGCAGCATAACTCAGATTTCAGTGTTTTCTTTGTATCTCTCCCCACATCTCGTATGCATATCTATGGCTATCTCTAGAAATCTTCAAATTATGCTCATATTTTATCTACACAATTTCATTTTTATTATTTTTATTTTGAGTCAATTGTAAATGGGACTATTTTCTTTCTTTCTTTATTTTTTAAACATTTTTTATTGAGTTATAGTCATTTTACAATATTGTGTCAAATTCCAGTGCAGAGCACAGTTTGTCAGTTTTGCATGAACATACGTATATTCATTGTCACATTTTTTTGACTGTGAGCTACCTGAGACTATTTTCTTAATTTCCTTTTCAGATAATTTGTTTAGTGTACAAAAGCACAACTGATTTTTGAATAGTCTTCCCAACAAATGATTCTGGAACAACTGAATATCTATATGCAAGAACAAAGCGAAGCAAAACAAAAACAAATTAAACCTTTGACCCATATCTTGTACCATACAGAGATTAATGCAAAAAGGGTGATAGACCTTTTAGTGTAAAACCTAAAACTAAAAATTCTAGAAAAAAACAGGAAAGTATCTTTGTGACTTTGAGGCAAAGGTGTATTTGCTATGCCATCCAGACCACAGTTCATAAAGGAGAGTGTGGATAACTGGACCTCATCAAGGTGAAACAGTTCTGGTTTTCAATCAATCAGTCAATAAAAACAACCATGTTAAAGTAATGAAAAGATAGGCCTGGGGCTGGGAGAAAATATTTGCAAATCCTGTATGATAAAGGTCTTACATCTCCTTGGAATGAGAGAGAGGTTTCAAAAGATTTGAGCAGATCCACTGTCAGAGAGTGTTTGTGGTTGACAAGATGTCCAAGTCCATCAGCCACCAAGTCAGTGAAAACCAAAGTTGCAGTGGAATTCCGCTGCACACCTGCCAGAGTGACTAAAGCTCAAAGCCTGGCCCTCCCAGGTACCAGAGAGGACGTGGGAAAACTGGACTGGAGCCTTCATACACTGCCATTGCAGAGGAAAAGTCCCATTTTGGAAAACAGTTGGAGATACAATTTGTCTGTTTCTTCAAACATTAAACGTACACCTGTCATACGATCTGACACTCCATGCTTGGGTATTTGTTCAAGTTAAACAAAAGCGTTTTTCCACTCTACGTGTATGAGAATGTTAATAACGGCTCTAGGGAATAGCCCCAAACTGAAAACAACCCAACATCTATCAACAAATGAGTGGTTAAATAAAGAAGTGGAATATCCACTCAGTGGGATTCTGCGCATCCAGAAAAATAAGTGAATTATTAACACATGTAACAATACGGGTGAATCTCAGTATAGTTATGCTGTAAAAAGCCAGACGAAAAAGTTCATCATCTACGGACATAAACTCTCGAAAGCAAACTAATCGATAGTGGGAATGGGAAGGTCAGCTGCCTGAGGAGGGGACAGTGGGTGGAGGGGCAGAGAAGGGAAGGGCGACGAAGGCACAGAGGAAGGGTGTGCCGGGGATGTTGTGTGCGCGTGTGATGCTTCCTGAGTGCAGACACGTGAGAGAGCATCAGATCTGACAGTTTAGATACACGAAATTTACTATATGCAACTATAACTCACTAAAGTCTAAAGAATCGCAGAAACTAAATAACCACATGCTGGAGTCGGCTGGTTCCACTGTGAGAAAGGCAGCTTCAAATGTTCAGAATTGTGTGAGTCGGTTAGTGTCACACTGGTGGGTTGTCGTTCTCCGTGTTGGGAGCCACAGCGTCATGGAAATCAGTGTGCTTGCCTGAGTACCTGTTTCCCTTTTCTTTTCTTTTTTCTTTTCTTTTCTTTTCTTTTCTTTTCTTTTCTTTTCTTTTCTTTTCTTTTTTCTTCCCCTTCCCTCCCCTTCCCTTCCCTTCTTCCTTTCCTTTCCTTTCCTTTTCTTTCCTTTCCTTTTCTTTTCTTTTCTTTTTTCTTTTCTTTTCTAACATGTCTGCTTCTCTTGAAAGCTGGCTGGTGAACACTTCCCAGGTCACCACTGAACTGAATGTATAAAAATATGGTCAGAGAATGGAGTTATTTGTAGAAACATTTTCCTTTTTGAGAACATACGGGTATTCCACTAGCACATTTATTTGTTTATATATTTGACCATTATTGATTAATTAAATAGCAATAATTCACTGAATTTTGAAACATTGAACTTTAATCCTCTATGAAATTAAATTTGGTAAAATATGAATGGAAAATGTCATAGAGCAGGTGCCTTTTTTTTTCCTCTTGAAAAGGGGCCTTGCAGGCAAAGTCCACTGGACCACCCACCTTCCCCTCTGTGGCCCCCCATCACCCTGACTCACCCTCTGAGTTCGTCCCCACTGCTGTGTAAGTTCCACTAAGGTAGAAGCCACACGTCCTCCCCAGGGGAGGCCAGCACCCCCAGGTGCCTGCCAGATGGGGGTGATTTAACATACTCTGACAGAAGCATAAATGAATTAACGATTTAATATTCATCCACGAGTCTCACTCACATATGGAATCTTTTAAAATGACCTAACATGACATTTGGCCTAAAATGACAAAACAAAGGCCAAAGTCTCTGGTAACTATTAAGCTCTATAGGAAGAAATATAATTGTTTTTAGTTATTATTTTTAATGACAGATCACTTGTCTGCTACGTGTATAGATGTGTTTTTCTGCACCAGTTCTTAACATTTGTCCACCTAACCTACTTGCTTAGTTTGTAATAAAATTTAATATTTTCAACAGCCGGTTCTGTTACATTTTAGTGTAAGCAAAGTAAGCGAGAAGGCAAATAGCTATTTCCTTTTTATGTGTAGGATTTGGGAGGGACTGTGTTTAATTCTGACGTTTAAATGTATTTATTTTTGTTAACATCGGTGGCACATTTATCAAGTTGAAGTGGTTTGTTTCGTGTTTCCTAGATTTGATGGCAGATTAATTTTACATAGTTTTAAATGAATCATTTTCTAGGAAACAACAGGACAAAATGTAATAAATGTGCAGTATTAGAGTTTTATCAGATGCAACGTCCCATAGTGTTTCTGCACATTTTCTAACTCATTATCTGTAGGTATGTTTTTAACATTAGAGTTTATGTTATTATTTCTCTTTATTACGATGAAACCTCATTAGATACCCACGCACGTTTCAAGCGTCAAATTATTTTTTCTTTCCAGTTTTTAGGAGATGTGACTGACATACTCTCTGTATGAATTTGGGTGCAGAGCAGAATGACTTGACTTACACATATCGGGTAGTGTCTGCCACCACAAGGTCAGTTAGTATCCGTCACCTCACATAAATGCAAAAAAAAAAAAAAAAAAACCTTTGTTTCCCTTGTGATGAGAGCTTTTGGGATCTGTTCTCTTCAGCAGCTTCAAATACGCCAAACAGCAGTGTCAACGATGGTCATCACACTGTACTTTGCATCTCCAGCACTGAAAATTGGTGGAAGTTTGTGCATTTTGACCACCTTCTTCCAATTCCCCCACGCCCCACCCCCGGCCTCTGTGACCACAAAGAATTTGACTTCGTTTTCTATTTTTTAAAAGATTCCACATGTGAGTGAGATCATACAGGATTGGTCTTTTTCTCTGACTTATTTCACTCAGCCGAATGCCTGCGAGGTCGCTGCATGGTACATATTGCCCGAAGTTAGCACACGGCTCGGATCGTTTAGACATCTGTCTTAACAGGGTTATAAATAGGCCCGTACTGTTTGCACGAGATGAGAAGGACACTTAGTTTCTAGCAGTAAAATGCGCCGAATACACCGCAAAAGCACACTGACTGCTGTGCCTAATCTGTGAGAGAATTCCTAAGTGTCCACAAACATGTCCTTAACTCTAAACAGAGCACACGGATCCCTCGGATTGTGGCCACCCGAACGGCATAGAGTGAAGCCTGCAGGCGTTTAATAAATGGATGGGAAAATTAGGAACCCAGCACGTGAGGACTTTAACCATCTTAAATCGCACCAACCCATCTCCCTCACTGCCTCCAGGTGAGGAGGAGAGTGGAGACCGCATTTGTGTTCAGTTTGACAGTCTCGGGCGAAGTCCCAGCCTCTCCGAGTCTTTGCTCCCACATCTGTAAAACAGCCTGATGACACAGCACGTCAAAGGTGCTAAATGCTGGACTCAGCATGAGTCCCCGGCAAGCGTCACCAGCGGCATCACCTGAGCCGGGGCCAGTGGGAACGTCGCTGCTGTGGTGGTCCCAGAATTATCCCCTCCGTCACTTCTGCTCACACTCTTGACAAAGCAAGTCTGTGGCCAAGCTGGCCTCCCTGGGAACAGACGCCTCCCTGGGAACAGGCCCCACCCTCCCGCGGACTCCGTGGCAGACACGTGGCAGAGTTGGACCTGCTCTTCTCATCCAGAGAAGGAGCAATGGTGGACGGCCAGGCGCGCCCCCACTGAGGTCCAGGACCTCCTCCACACCCCACTCAGTCAGTCCATATGGACTCTGGGCAAAAGCAGAGGGTGTTGACTTGGATTGTCCGTCAGATGATCCAGACCAACCAGATGTGCTGGGCATGAAGTCCTTAGAAAACTTATTGGCATAATGAACTAAATACTGCGAGACCCTTGATGTTCAAACTTGCTAAAGAACATGCTTCTTTAAAAGATTAGGGTTGCTGCGTGCAAACCCTTGAAAGATGTCTCAATCATTTGGTTTTAGATTTTTTTTCCCATTACATAATAGATGCTGTAGAAAGCTGGGGAAATAGGATAAAGAGTGAAAAATGAACACGTAATTGCCTCCCCACTGCTCAGAGATGATCTCTGTTGTCTCTTTATTCCAGAGATTTGGGAACATCTCCTTTTGGTTGTTTTGCTGTTCAGAATTTTTTCATACGGCTGTCCATACAGTAATTCATGTTTCAAAAATAATTTTAATAGTCAACATTGACTGAAAGCTGTTTAGATTAACATGTATTTATTCTGAACTAATTTCCCCCCAGTTTTTCCCTAAATATGTTAATCTCTGGGCATAGTAAGACCTTTGCAGAGACAATGTGTTATTTTTGTAGAGGAAAGTAGAATAACTAAATGCTAATACACAAAATAAGTGGGTGAAGCAGATCAACGTTGGCTCGTCAGCACCTCTTATGAGACGCCCACAGCCTTCTCTGTTAAGGTAACAACTATGGCATCGGCCTTCCTGCTCCGGGACGGGCCAGAACCAGCCCTCCGGGCTGTGTTCCGAGTGCTGGGTCCCCCTCTCCTGCAAATCACACAGCATGGCGGTGTCTCCATCTGCCCTCCGGGGCCAGAGCTTCTCTGCTTCTGGTTCACATGTCCAATTTCCTGAAGGCAAAGTCCTCAAAGTGAGCCCAGTTACCAGTTAATGAACCTCTACGATGTGCCTGACATGCTGTGTTACAGATTAAGAATTTCAATTTTTTTTTTGTAATTTACATTTTTTAATATATCACTAAAAACACCTTGTATTAGTGTTATGTGGAAAGTTGCTAAGAATCAGATAAGGGAGGGAAAAATAATTCTTTGCAGGGTTAGGTCAGGATGGGTCCAAAAGCATCACAACTGGAACCAGTCCTCAGAGGACACCCGGGATCCCAGGCGGACTCCTGAGAGGAGGGGCTGCCCCAGGAGACAGAAGGGACGCAGGAGCCCGCAGCGCGTGTGCAAAGGGAGCGCGTCCGTGTCCCCGGAGCGCAGGCGCACGGGAAGGGGCGAGAGGCTGCCGGCGGCTGCCTGTCCGGGCGTCAGCAGGCTTGTGCTTGCGGAGCCTGGTCAACGACGGGGTTCGGGGTTTTGCTTGTCCGCTTAACTGTCTTTCTCGTATAATTAGTTATAACAATAAAAGTATACGGTACAAAATTAAAACCAAATCCCAAAGCACGCTTTGGTGAGAAGCGAGGCTCTCTACGCCCACTTCTGCCTCGTGAGGTCCCACCCTCACCCTCTTCCCTCCCAGGAGGCAGCCCTGAGGCCCGGTCCTCCCTCGCGTGTGCCTCCCAGGAACGGCACGGACACGCACGGCCAGGCGCACGCACAGCGCGCGGGGACAGATGCGCCCCTGAGGGGGTCAGGCTGCCCGGAGACACCCCCGGGAAGTGGAGAGGCGGGGGCGCGCCCCACGAGGTCAGGGACGCGCCAGGGCGCAGCGCCAGGCAGAGTCCTTCAGAGCCAGGCTCGGCTGCACAGTCTGCAAAGCCCAGTGCAAGGCCAGGAGGAAAGCTGACTCGCACGGGCCGGCAGAACTCTAAACCCAGGGTGAGGCTCCTGGCGCGGGACGCTGTCCGACCCCCCGGGCGGCCGCCCGGAAAGCCGGTGTGCGGAGCCGAGTCAGCCGGTCCGGCTGAGCCTGGGGATGGCTCTCTCTTGCAATCCTGGCTCTGCGAGCAGGTGAACCAGCCGGAGGGCCGGGGGTCTTGGCATCAGGAGTCGCAGGTGCGGGCCGGAGCGGGAAGCAACGCCGAACGGGCACAGGAAGCACGGGCGTGGAGCGAGGCTCTGGGGGGCGCGCGGGGGTCCCGGAGCCCCGCCCAGGTCAGCACAGGGCTGCCTCGCTGCCCGGGCGCCGGCAGCTCACCTCTGGGTGGTCGTCTGCTTAGCGAGCTTCGCGAGCGTCCCTGCTCAGTCCTTCAGGGTGCTTCCAGCTGGTGCTGAGGTTCACGCCCCTCCCCCGGGTCACCCTTGTCCCCGTGACCTTGCGCACGTGGTGGGATGACGCAGGGGACTGGATCGGGGGTGCGTGAATTTTCCACTTTGAAAAGTTGACCAAATTCCCCTCTGCAGAATGTCCTCCAACAATGTGTGAGCGTCACCAGCAGTTTTTAATCAGATCGATCGCTTGGGCAGTTCTGCAAAATAGAAAGGGCGTCCTGGCTACGGTGGGGGCGCTGACCGGCCGGGGAGAGAACCAGGAGACGCAGGGAGGCGGTGCAGGCCGCGGTCCGTGCGGGCAAGGGGCCTGAGGGCTCCTGCCAGGCTGGGAGCAGAGGGGCTGGGAGCCCAGGCTGCAGAGGCTGGGGGAACCCCTGCCTGGTGATGGATGGGCAGGCGGGGTCTGAGGAGGCAAGAAGAGGTCGGGGGCCTTTCCGTGGACGCCAGACGGAGTGAGGGTGATGTCACCAAGACATGCATAGAGACAGGGCGCTGGTGGGTGAACATGCTGGATTAGGACCCCCCTCCCCCACCAAGAGGCTCGGGACTTGGACGTGTGAGTCAGGACTCAGGAAAGAGGCGGGCACTGGGGGCGCTGCTCTGGAAGGTGCCAGGCTTCAGAAGGGAGGGCTGTTCACTCATCCATGGAGAGGGGTGGACTTAAAAGACAAGATGGAAGACAAAAAATTGGGGGAACCAGCATTCGGTGGGTGAGAGGAGTCAGAACCAGGAAGAAAACCAGAAAGGACGAACCCAGAGAGGCTGGAGGAGGGAAGGAGGCGGGCGGCTGGACAGTTCCGAGATTCCTTCAGCCAAATAGATGGAAAGTGGTGCAGAATAGTCCAAGATCAGAGCGTCACCGTGACACCGCGTTGGAAGGGAAAGCCCCCTCCGAGGCTCCCCGGGAGGGTGTTGACAGACACATCCTTTGAAGGATCAACAACACGCACGGCCCGACTTTCTGGAGTCACTTTGTCCCCTGCTGCAAGGAGTTACCCCTACGGCGTCTGAAGATTCCTGGGACCTCAGCTCCGAATTCACTCCTGCCACGAGCTCTGAAAGGCAGACCCCAGACATTGGGGTGGGCATCACCCAGGACGTGGGAGGTCGGCCCCTCTGAACCCCCGCCTCGCTGCCACTCGTGTGGGGAGACAGGGCAGAGAGTGCCACGTCGGGAGGAAACCTCAGGGGACTGGGTTCTGCCGGGGTAAGTGGACTGGCGTCGTTCAAGTTGGAAGCAAACAGCAAAAAGGGAATTTTTGCTCAAGCGTATTATTCAGTGGCATTTAACCAGGTACACCTTACCTCAGTGTTTTGGAAACACTGAACTAAGCCCCACATAACGCCGCCTCCGTGACTTGTCGCCGCTGCCCCGTTCCTGCGAGAGCCGCGCTGCTGCGGCTGACCCTCCCAGAACCGCCTCCCCACTGCTGACCCCAGTTTGACGTGAGGCCTTCCTGGCTTCCACTCACTCAGGAGGCTATAAAAAACTACGGTTTGATTTGTTTTCTTTAGGCTTATTAGTTTTGCAACTTCCTACATGACCCCAAAATTGAGTTAAATCAAAACATGGTGACATGGTTCGTTTCTTTGCCAATTCTCACGAACCAGCCCTCTAGGAACCAGCTGACGTGGGACGTTTGAATCCCCTGCAATGACATCACTTCTTCCACATGATTATTTCCAGTAGGATACGCCTTGGAATTATTTGCTGTTTATGCTAAGAGTAAATTTTTCATGCCACATGAACAGGGAAAGTCCCAAACAACTTTTTATTCTCTTTTTTAATTTCCTTTTCTTTTTTCTAAATTGACATACAGTTGACGTACCATATTAGATGTTTCAGGTATACAACGTAGTGATTCACAGCTTGTAAAGATTATACTCCACGGGTAGCTATAAAACACCGGCTGTGCTTATAAAGCACCGGCTCTGCGCCTGTGCTGGGCCGCGCACCCTCGCAGCTTGCGGGTTTTACACAGGGCAGTCGCCCCTCTTGCCCTCGCCCCTCTTGCCCTCGCCCCAGCCGCCCCGCCCCCCGCTGGTCACCGCTAGTTTGTCCTCTGTCTCTGCGAGCCTGTTTCTTTTGTGTCATAGTCACTAGTTTGTTTTATTTTTTTTAGATTTCACATCTAAGTGATAACATTCAGTATTTGTCTTTCTGTGTGACTTACCTCACTAAGCATAA
The DNA here is from genome assembly GCF_036321535.1 of Camelus dromedarius. NCBI lineage: Eukaryota > Metazoa > Chordata > Mammalia > Artiodactyla > Camelidae > Camelus > Camelus dromedarius. Next base: position 805,735 of record NC_087441.1, on the reverse strand, counting down.
TACCTTCCAAGTCTATTCGTGTTGCTGCAAATGGAAACCTTTCATTCTTTATTTCTACATTAATAAGCCAAGAGCCGCGTCTCTGCGAAGTGCAAGGTCTGTGCGGCCGGGCCAGGGAGGCACCAGACCTCTGTCCCAGCAGTGAGACCTCGAGCAGGTCACACCGCTTCACAGATGTGCTCAGATAGATACTTACAAAATAACGACTCTTACAGATTTATTCTGATTATGTAAAATACGTTGCATGAAACTGAAGACCCGGACATGTAAGAAGATTTCAGCGTGCTCAGCGCCTGGCACCGCGTGTGGTCCAGTTACGGCGGAAGCTGTGCTCTGAAGGGGCCGTGAGCAGCCTCAGTGATGGCCACCGTGTATGAAAACAGACAAAAGCAAACTTCCGTGGAGCACGCGGAGCTACACTCAGCATCTTGTAGCAACCTTACCTGAACGAGAACCTGAAAACGAGCCTGTGCACCTGCACGCCTGGGGCGTCGCGCTGCGCACCAAAGCTGCCGCCCCGCCCTGACGGCGCTTCAGCCAGAGAAGCGAGAAGGAAGGCGCAGCCTCCGGACAAGCGCCTGCCGACGGAGGGGGCCTGTGCGGCCGGGCGCTGCCTCCCGAGCCGGCAGCTTCCGCGACTCCGCCAACCACAGGCCGGTCTCGCGGTCGCACGGCTGAGGCCCGCGTCCCCGCCGCCACCGCGGTCCGCGCCCACGGGGCTCCGCCTCCTTCGCTCCTGCGCAGTGGACATCGAGGGAAGGGAGCTGGTGACCACCGCACGAGGACGCCAAGTGGGTAGTTCAGAGCTTTGGTGAGGTTGGAACTGAATAGGCAGGAAAGAAGGATTGTTTTGTCTAGCTGAAGGCCTCCATCAGGCCCTCCAGAACTGGGGCAGGAGGGCTCGCGGGGCTCAAGGGCGGGAGTCGGGGCAGCTGTGCCCTGCTGCTCAGGAAGGAGAGCTGCCCCCCAGCAGAATAGCTGGGGTCTCTCCTGTGAGCGCGGGGACAAGGACGCTACCGGGACCCTTGTGTTTTAACCACTGTGGGGAGCGCTGTTTTCTCATCAAGTGAACTGTAAATGCTGGTTCTGGGTCCACACTGTACCTTTATTTTGTCACCAATCCTTGACACGTGGAATCACCTGGGAGGTCACTTGCCCAGCCCCACCTGTGTGACCCAAAAGGTCTAGGACAAAGCAGCGTCGAGCCAGGGGACAGAGAAGAAAGTAGGGACATGGTTAGAAATCCAGTCTGGCGGGAAGGAGGGCGGCCCTCTCCCCCCCCGAGGGCAGGCATGGTCAGACTCCAGGGCTCCTGGCACCGTCACCCTCAGCGGGGTCTGGAGGCCGGGGATGCAGGGGACTCCACGTCCCATGTGGCTCTCCCTCCTGCTCCGTGGAGCACGCCGGCACCCATCGCACTCCAGACCCTGCCCGGTTTCCTCTTCCTACACACAGCATGCTTTCAGTGAGCCGGGCACACTCTGGTCCTCTGGGAAGTGCAGCCCCTTGGAGGAAGTAAAACCCTGAGTGTGGGTGTGGGGTGTGGGGTCCACGGGGAGATGCCCCTTTAGACTTTGGGCCAGGGAGCTCGCTGCAGGACCCTGCCCACCAGAGAGCCCTGCGCTGGCTGCCACCCACTCCGTGGATGGAACCAGGTGATATCTGTACCCTCTCTGGTCATTTCCCTGGGTTTACAGCCCCCATCATGTTCAGAGCAGGAGGGGGATTAGCAGTGCAGGATTTGCGTCACCACCACCAAGGAGGCCCTGCCCACCTGCCACGTTCCTGCTCCAGGAACACCTGCTGCCTTCCTCAGCCAGCGTCTCCCCTTCCTTTACCTCCAGGTCCCACTTACGTGAGAGACATTCATCCATTCATTTATTCACACAAACAAAAAACAGAGTACTTCCTGTGTCAGAAGGGATGTGTCCACGTCTCAGGTGCACGGACCATCCTTCACCTCGTCGTTAGCAGACAGCAAAGCTGTTCTGCGGGCAGACTTGCCAGGCCTGGATGGACTTTTCTGTTTAAACAGAAAAGGGCATCTCAGAGCCCTTGCAAGGTAAACGTACGTGCTCCACGTATCTCAAGAGATTACACTGATTATTGGAAAACTGCGTCCTTCGAAATGACACAAGCCACACTGTGGGAGTGTCACAGGGGCGAGGCAGTGCTGAGGGTCTCCCCATCGTGCTCCAGGCCCACTGCCAGAAGCGTCTCTGAGAAAGCCGTTCTGACGCCGTGCTACTGCTGTTGCTGGTTGGTTACGCACACAGACACAAGCAGTTCTCTAAGGCTCTGTGTGACCCCTCAGTCCCTCCGGACCCCTGATGATGGCACAGCAGCTGTGCTGAGGCTATGGCGCCACGTGGGAACACGGTGGTTCTTCCGCCAACCACACCTCCACAGCCACGTACCTGTTAACTGCGTCGCCAACAGCAATGAGCTCCCTCTGTCCCTGACCCAGAAACATCTAGGTGGCTCTCACGAAGTGGCTCATCCCAACAAAGCAGTGTCTGCAGGCCTAGGGGACAGGCAGGCTGGCCTGCAGCTCCGGGACAGGACAGGCAGCCACGAGTCCACCGGCGACCCTCGGGCAATGACTGGGGCTCCTCGCCCACTGCAGGGCCCCAGGAGGAAGCGGCAGATCTGGGCGGATGCCAAATTCACTGTCAACCGCGTCCCACACGAACCAGCTGCCCTGAGGGTTTCACAGCTGAATATTTCTTCCTCAGCCTTTTGAGGTTTACAGCGAGAAGGTCCTTGTTCAACACACCCTCCTGAAAACCTAGCCCCCGGTTAAAAACGCCAGCTTCCCAAGAACCCCTGGGCCCTGGGTCCCGTGCTCCCAGCAATGCTCAGAGGACACGTTCCCAACGGTGAACCCTGCACAGTCTTTAAAGATACATTTAAAGTTTCTTTCCAAGACACAAAGTCTCAGAGCAATATTAGGATTCATTTTAAAAATCTCCATAACCTCAATCTATCGAAAATTCGAATATCAAATTTGACTAGGAAATACTGACCCTCTTCAGCCTGTTTCTGAAAAGGCCATGTTCGTCTGTCTGCAGGACTCCACTGACGTGGAAACGCCCTCCCGTGGGAGCTCAGGACACCTGAAGGGACAAGGACACGGTCACCCTCCCACGCGGCTGCCAGTGAAACCTGCTGGAACTGCTTGGATAAAACGATTCGAGCTGACTATTCATTTCCAAGTTCGAGTCAGCCCACTGTGTAGTATTAAACATCCCGAAACCCCTCTTCTCGGCCGCTCCTCTCCGTACTTCTAGATTTTGGCTGGAACTGGAAGGGACGTTGCCAAGACGCTGAGGAAAGGGAAAAAGACGTATCTCCTCCTGGCCTAGTTAAAGACAGGAAGGTACAAAACCAGGCCACAGAATCTGTTCTCACAAGTGTCTCAGGAGCTTTATTCGACCAGGAGGATAAGCTGAACACAATTAAATGTTGCCTTCTTGTCCACGCATTTTTCGAAAAGTCCCCACAGCCCAGCGCTCGGGGCCAGCTCCCACCGCCCTTCTCTCAGGCAAGAAGGACACGTACTGGGTCACCGGCCAGACGCCAACGTTTGTAACTCCGTTTCCACTGGCTTCACAAAGACAGAGTATTTGGAAACTCACTCATCAAAGCAAATGAAATCTTTGTTCCATAAACAGAAGGAAAAACACGATTCAATGACCTTAGACTTTATGAGTCTCACTACTGTTATATTTTTAAGCTGCTCTGGTGGACAACAGTCAAATCCCTGCATTTCCTTCCATGGAGGGCTGTGCCGAGAGCAGCATTCGGGTGTTCGGGCCGAGACCGCGACAGAACACTGCTGAGTTCTGAGTTAGAGATTGAGCAAGTTATGAGTGAACACGAAATGAGAAAGCGATTACAAACACCCAAAAAAAGCAAAGGAAGCTTGACCTGCCACTCCCAACAGTTCGACCACCGGGGTCGTAGCCTCAGTCCTATCTCCTTTTATTTTATCTTACAGCTTGAAATACGCAACTGGGAGGCACCTTGGATTTCGAAAGTGCTTATTCCCCGGATGTGAGCCGGGAGACGGTTCCGAGGCGGCCGCCCCTTACGGGGAATTAATCTGAGCAGACCGCTCTCCTCCTCGTGCCCAGTCGATGAGAACTCTGCACCGCAAGTTTCAGTGACCCAGAGACAGAGACGTGGGCTGGTCCACGGGGCCCTTCGCGGAAGACGGCTAAGATGTGCCATTAGAACTATGACCTCTTTCTCTGACCCGTGGTGAGAGGAGGCGACAGAAAGGCCCAAATGGCACGTGCTCAACAGAGCACAGTTTACTTCTCCTCAATCCAAAGCACCGGGGAGGTGGCCCCGCTCGGCTGGGGACACAGGGGTTTGCTCCCCAGTTTACTTGGTCTTGCTGAGCTGCCAGTTTGACTCCCCGGTTCCTCTCGGTGGGCATGAGTCGGCGGGACGGAGCCCGGAGGAGGAGCGGGCAGAATTGAGGTCTGAGCTCGCAGCTGCATCTCACCCATCAGAACCCAGTACAAGGGCCACGTGTCGCCACCAAGGAGGCCGAGACCCGGACTCGCAGTTCCTGGCCGACACCTGTCCCTGCGCGAGGCTCCTGTGCCACCGGAATCAACTGCTAGCGACGTGCTGGCTGCAAACCACGTTTTATCCAAATAGCCGGGAAACTGGATGTCTAAACTCTGTGTCGAGGGCCCAAAACCAAGCACTGCCTCCTGAGCCATAGAAAAACCCCCCTCCCTCCTCTTTCCACCACTCGGGCTCCTGGGCTCCAGCCCCGCCATCTGTCTCCACGCTCAGAGCAGCATGTCCTCTCTGTGCTGTCCAGTGTCCCCTTGCCTCCTGCCTAAGGATGCCATGGTGGCCTTTGAGCTTGCACAGATGGCCCAGTATAACCTCTCCCCCCCAGGCCCTTAGTCCAATCTCTGCAGAGTCTCCTCGCCGTGCAAGGCGACAGTCACGAGATCTGGGGACTTGACTCTGCCCATCTCTGGGGCTGTAATTCATCCTTCACACCAGCCACAGTGATGGAGACTGTGTCCTGGGGGGCAGGAAGGAGCGGACACCAGAGGCCCGGGGCTCCTGCCGTGGAGAGAGGCAGGGCGGGCCTGCTCCGAGGACGGGGCAGGGCGCAGACCTCAGCCCGAGAGGCCCCGTTGCAGGCAGACCACTCTCGTGAAGTGACTACCTGGCTCCCTTCCTGAGGGAGGGACCTGTGTGTGCAGGCCCTGTGGACGAGCGCAGGGAAAGGAAGTGGGCCAGGATCAGCTTTGGCCGACTCATCGTCTCTTCTCGAAGGCGAGGCTGGGTCCTCCTCACCTGCCTAGTGATACGGACTGATGTTCCGTGGGTGTCTGTGAGGCGGCAGACTCAGAGCAGCTCTGCCTGGGCCTCCGGGTCTTCCAAGGGCAGTGAGAGTTAAGCCTCCGGCTGTCGGGAGACCTGCCGCCAGTGGGGCTCTGCCCTCCTCTCCTCGCTATCGGGACCCGCAAGGCCCTGCTGAGCGAGACCCTCGAAGCCGGAGCAGAGCAACCCTGCGCTGGCTTCCTGCCCTCGTGGGCGGTGGGGTCACTGAGAACGCGTCTGGCAGCCAGAGGCCAGTTCAGTGTGAGCGATGGTTGGGACGCTTCACAGAAAGGACATTCTCTGACCAGTTTCCTCCAGCGGGGCAGGAACTGCGGGCCTTTGGCTTCACCCAGTCCTGTTCCATTAGCACAACGGTGACAGCGGTGACTCCCAAGGCGGAGGCGATCAGCCAGCCTCCTGGTCAGGAGGCTCTGAGAGGGAGGTCCTCCTGCGAGTGTTTGCTGTCCCGTCCCCCACGCAGCCGGCCTGCTGAGAGAGGACGATGGGGTGTCCGTCGGGGGTTCCACCTGCTTCCCCCGAGCATGTGGGGTCCCCGTGTGGGGGATCCAATGGAAGCCTTGTCACAAAAAGTGAGCATTTCTCCAGCTTTACTGACACATAAGTGACAAATAAAATCACAAGCTGCTTAAGGTGCACCGTGTGTGTGTGCACATCACAGAAAGAGTAAAATGACAGTTTTCCTTGCCCAGCGCTGTTAAAAAATGTCACTGGCACCGTTAGTAAGCACACGATCCGGGGTTTTCAAGACACTCCTGACTTCCTGGCCCGCCATCCAGCTGCTGGTCCAGCCTGTGCCCACCCGTGCCAGGCGGGGGGCACCGGGGGCTGGGACAGACGCAGTCCACGCTGAGAGGTAACACACAGGGAGAAGCTGTGAGAGAGGGCCCCGCAGGTGCTACTGGGCACGAATCCCGTTTGCAAAGCGGGTCAGAACCACACCCGCTCACAAGACGCTGGCTTGCCCATGTCTGACGCCTCTGTGACCCAGGACACTGCAGAGATAAAGCCCAGAGCAGAGCTGTTGCTCGTGACATGTTTGATTTCAGACCCTTAACACCATTTCGACGTTTATCTTCCACAGAAGTGAAGTCTTGATCTGGAAGTGGCCTTGCGGCTGAGTCCCGGGGGACCCAGCGCAGCTGGACTGGCCACCACGCTGCCCCCGCCAGTCTCCCCCTCCCCCTCCCCCACCGCTCCTCCCTCCCGCCCCTCGGGCTTTCCAAGCCAGCAGAGCAGCCACAGCCCGTGGGAACAAAAGCCCCGCCCCACGATCTCCGTGGAAGTCCTTTCCCTCAAGACCACAGACCTCGCGCTGGTGTCGGGTCCTGCCATGCATCCCTCTGGACATCACTCCTAGAAACACCCCCTGACTTATCTGCACCCCAAAGCCTTTCACAGCATATGTTTTTATTCCCAATAACTTTCTTATATACCGTGTGTGTTTCTGTAATTTCCTTTCAACTGGAGGGCACAGTAGGACACAAGATAAAAGTTCCTGATTGCAGTTAACGTCCGTCCTTGTGCAGAAGGTGTAAGAGACACATTTAGTAACTGATTAGAGATACCGTCTGTTGTCTGTCTGTCTGCGAGCACTAGCACATGAATGACAGAGGCTTATGCTCTCTAGAGGCCTCACGTCCGGCCCAGCACAGAGCAGCCACCCCTCAGGTGTGGGCTGGCGCCACTGCGGGGACACGGGCCTCGCCGTCCCACGGGGCTGGTACCACTGCTCCTTCCAAAGTCCCGACTTACGACCTGAGAGCCTCGTTCTGAACCAGGTAAACCCGTTCCTGGGATTTGATTATTTCCTCTGTTCTTTGTTTCATCCGAGTCACAGAAGGAGCTACCTGCATGCACCGCGCCGCCTTCCAAAGCCAACAGCCCTGGAGCGGGTGTTCTCAGGGCTGGGCGGAGCTGACTTCCGGGAGGGAGCGGGCTTGCAGGCCTGGTGCCGGGGAGACTGTCCCTCCGCGGCCTGTGGGACACTTGAGGTGGTGCCCCACGTCCAAGCCCTGACTGGTCAAAGCTCAGCAAGGTTTAAATGCTCCAACAGCAGCGCAGCGTGAAACGGGAAGGTGAAACTCTCCGTCTGGACAGCCCTGCTCCTTGACTCAGGCCGGGTGAGAGCCGGGTGACGTTACACAGCTTCTTCTGCTCAGGACTCTCAAGTCGCAGCATGTGCTAGCGAAGGAGCAGGAGCCGGGCGAAGAGAAGCACGAGACACAGCTGCCAACGGCCGGCACAGCACGCTGTGACACAGCTGCTGCTTTCATCAGCGGGAGGCTGGGCGTCGAATTCACATAATCACAGCTATTTCCTCACCACCTGAAGCAGGAGACAAATGGAACTGGCCTGTCAGTGGGGGTCGGTTTGGATTTTTCAGGACAAATGGGGACATGTTTTTAACCAGCAGGACTGTTGAATTCCCAAATAATCACAAGGAGGTTGATTCACCGCAATGGGTTACACCCCATCTGGTTCAGGCGGCGATGGGCTCAGGTCTGGGGGCCGGGCGCCCACGAGGCTGACTCTGGGGCGGCTCCCCAGCTCGGGGGCCGGGGCTCCCGCTGGGGTCCCTCTGCGCAGGCTGCTCCCCCAGCGACCATGTGCGTGGCCTGGGGCTCCGCCCTCGGCCCTTCCCGCCTCACCCCTCGCTCCTCCCACAGAGCCTCTCCATCCTGGAGATCTTAGCTTTCGCTCAGATTCTTACAAACTTACACATCCAGGCCCAAACCCTCCTCTGAGTCTGTTTCTGGTCACAAACTCAGTATTCTTCGCCAGACGTCCTGGTGCCTCTGATTCACCTCAGAAAGGAAACACCCTCGTGGTCTTCTCCCAGACCCCCGGGGCCCTGGGAGGGGAGGCAGTGCTGACTCCAAGGCCCCCGAGCCCCAACCTTGTGCTCTGAGATCCCCGGAGAGAGGGCCCCTCGCCCCTCGCGCAGAGGGAGCGGGACGGGACCCCGGCCGAGGAATTAGCTCTGGGGCTGCTCCCATTACCCTACCCCTCGCCCTCGCAACAGGCACAGCCTGAGTGGAATCGCTCGGACTCTACAGGTAAGAAAACGGAAGTTCCAAGAGATTAACCCAACGGGCCGGGACCGCACAGCGCGCAGGGCATGGAGGCCTTGTCTGGTGCCGGCCTGTCTCCCTGCAGAGCGCACTCTTGAACCAAAGGAACCGCAGCCTTGTGCGGGGGCCACGTGTCGAAAGAGCTGCTGCCTCTCAGTGAGAGCCTGGGTCAGCGTCCCAGGAGCGGGGCCACCATGAGCGACAGCAGCTGCGATGCCAGTGAGTCAGGACCGCGGCTGGGGAGGAGCAGGGGTCCGAGCTGGAGACGGGACTGTGACCCCAACCCTTCGTGGTCTTGCTGTTGTCAAGCCTGCCTGCCCTCCCCCGAGACCAGAATTCACTGATCATTCTGAAACACACCACATCTGCAGGCAGATCTGGTCTCTCCTGAGTCCTCACACCCCGAGTGGCTGTTGACTGACCAGCAGAAGAATCCCAGCTTTCTTAGAAAGCACTGAGGAACCTCCACAACCTGCCACCATCCCGTGTGTCTGCCTTTGTCTCAGAGCATCCATGGTACCACTCGAGGGCACCCTCACCTGGGTCTTTCTCTCCAGAGTCCAGTCCTCACCCCCAGGTTCACTCACCTGTTACGTATCCTTCGGAGCTAATTCCTCCGGGACACTCCTCTCTGGTCCCGGAGACTGGACCCAGCGCCCTTGCCTGTGTTCGTAACACCGTCAGCTTTCCAGGCGCTGCACCTGCCGCCATGGGCTCGCCTCCTGTGGCTGCGGGCTGCGGGCTGCGGGCTGGGGCATGGGTCTGCCTCTGTCCTCTGAGCTACAGCTACTTTCTCATCCTTAGCATCCGTGTACTTGGCCCACTCCAAGCCTCCCTCCTCCTTTATCCCGCAAACGTCTTCTCCTCTTTCGGAGCCCACACATCCTCGTAAGCCCCTCCCCAGCTTCAGGAAGAATGACTGATTTTAAGGCGTCATGTCGCTGTTTCCCTGCCCCCTCATAGCGCCGGGTTTCAGGTACCTGGCTGCTCTGATGACACTGTGACCGCCACACATTTAATAACATAAGTGGGTGACTTCTGACACGACAGGAGTCATCCCGGGAGTCACTAACACTGTGGTGGGATGGGGTGATCCCTGGAGGCCGAGGGCGTGTTCAGACTCTGGGGGCAGGTTTAGACGAGGCGGTGGAAAGACAGGAGGAAGTCGGAAGATGTGACTGAACGGTCAGTAGGAAATCTGACCAGGACCCTCCTCCATGACCCTTACTCACCCTGCACCTTCTGAGCTCATGACCTTTGCCCACGGGTCCTGCAGGGACCTGCAGGGTCCTGCGGTCGGGCCCTCGAAGGTCCCGGGCCCTGCACCCTGCCAGCAGCAGCGGGGCCTCGCCTGTGACCAGGTCTGATTCCGAGAGCTCCAAGCCTGGCTCTGACGGCGTCCTTGTTCCACTGTTTTACTATTTATTGTTTCTAACGCCTCGCTGTGCTTGGCGTGGGGGTGGGCACTGAAAGCGTGCATTCATGGCATCATCGTGATAGAAAGTCCCCCTGACCTTTCATAACCTTTCACTCCCTTAAGCCATTTACCCCCAGACGCCTGACTCAAAGCGGCGTTACCCCAGTCCCCAGAGACCACCTGACGCTCTAGGGCGTCGCCCGCCGGGAGTGGACACCACGCCTTCAGATGCAGATGGTCTTGTCCAGAGCAAAAGTAGCCACGCCAGGGGTTCCCCGGGGGTGCAGGCTCTACGTGGTTGGGGGGCATGGCCCACCCCCACCAGGACAGCTGGGGCGCCTCCCTGCCCAGTGGTCTTGACCAACATGTGACCCAGGGCATCTCGGGCCGGTGGAGAGAGGCCTGTCCGGTTGTGTAATTGCCCTTGCAGACACGGGCTCCTCACTTAGGAAATGGGTCACAGCCCCCCTGCTAGGTGACTCATGCGCAGCCTTTCATCCTGACAGGCAGGGTTTTGTCTGTAGCTGCCTCAAAATATTCTTCCCATTTCATCATAGCTAATACTTTATAGACTTGCGCTCTTCAACAAATAATTGAAACCATCCACAGCCTCTCGGGGCAGCCGGCCACTGAGGAAAGTCGAATAAGATGTTTCCGAATATTACGCACCACTATTGTACACGTCAGACCCTGTGCAGTTACTCGTTTGGTATCTGTGTTTGACATTTGAACTTTACAAAGGAGGTTGTATTACCAAATGATTATAAAAAGAGACAATTAAAACATTCAAAGTAGCTTCTAACAAGAGCATTTTACAAGCATGACCAAATCAGATGGTTTTAATTCATTCGTTGCAAGATAATAACTGGAATTAGGTGGATTGAATCAGAATCTTAGAACAAAGTGTGTTCTTTGCTCCCATGAATTTCTTACAGTTCAAATAGTTTCTGCCCTCATGTCAACACCATTTCTAAGGTGGAGTTTCCTGACATGGAAACAAAAAAAGAATTCCACAATTTCAAACATCTTATAAACATTTGTTTAACACAAATATATTTCAGAGTCACACGGAAAGACTCCGGTGTATGAGCCCTTCTTTAGTTGAAGACATAGCACAGACTCAGTACGCTCGTCGCTTACTCACTTCTTCGGATTCCCAGGGCTGCTCTCCTGGTGGTGCTTAAATCTCTCTCTCCCAAACTGATGTTCAGAGAACCCATACCTAGAAACTGGACTTGATTCTTTAAAAATATATGTTGAAGTATAATTTACATACATTCTTTAAGGGAGAAGGGAATTGACATAGGTCAGAAAGTTAGATCTGCCTGGAAAAGAAAAGGCATTGGAGGAAGCAGGCATGTAGTAAAAAGGAAACCCTTTACTTTTCATATTTTAATTGATCTGAAAGATAGCAGTTTGCTAAAGTGATGGTAGCAATAATGTCCTGAGTATCAATAGTCTGTGGATAAAGGAGAGAGGTGACAGGAGGGAGATGCTGGCAATAATTCGTTGTGAGGTGCACACACTATCTGTGCAGCAGAAGAGAGGGGTTTGAAGGTGGACTTACACTCACTGAGAATTCACACTGCAAACTCTAAGGCAACAACTAAATATGTTTATTTTTAAAGTATAAGTGATACACTAAGAAAGGAGATAGAACAAAAGCAGAAAGTGCTCAGTTAAAACAAGAGAAGGGAGAAACGGTAGGAGAAAAAGTAAAAACAAAAACAAGCACAATGAATATAAAATAGCTATAAACACAGCAGGCATTAACCCAATGGTATCAGGTAACACTTTACATGTGGACGGTCTAAACACACCAAGGTGAAGGGGGGAACTTCGAGAGCGGATGATAAGACAAGCCTCAGCGACATGTTGTCTACAAGAACCCCACTTTAAAAATGTAAACTTTCACAGATTAAAAATAAGGGGATGGAGAAAGATGCACCCACAAGAACAGTAGCCAAAAGGAAGCTGGGTTAGCTACACAGATTTAAAGGAAAGAAAACCTGACAAGAAAAGCTTTGAAGATAAAGAAGGACATCAAATCACAATAAAATTGTCGATCTTAGATATAGAGGTAACAACCTTTAAAATGTATGCACATAACAACAGAGCAGCAAAATATGGGAGACAAAACTGATAGACCTGCATGGAAACCGGAGACTCACTGTTGTAGCTGGAGATGGCAATGCCCCTCTTTCAGTAACTGAAAAGTCAAGAAGGCAGAAATTCAGAAAGGAAATGGTTGACCTGACCAAAACTATTAATCCAACTTGATTTAATTGGCATTTATAGAATATTCTATCTAACAATAGCAAACTATACATTCTTATCAACTCACCTGGAACATTCACCAAAATAAACAACATTTTGGCCCATAAAACACAACTGAATACACACACACACACACACACACACACATACACATATATATACACATACATACACAAACACACACATACATATACACGTACACACATATATATACACATACATACACAAACACACATATATATACATGTACACACACACATATATATACACATACATATACAAATACACACATATATACACGTACACACACACATATATATACACATACATACACAAGCACACACATGTATTATATACGTACACACACACACACAATCACACACGCACACAGAAGAATCCTTGTATTTGTTTCTGCCTTCCTATCGCATAAATGCAGGTGACACAGTAAGTCCATAATCCCATAGAAATATAAATGAACAACTAAAATTCTAAACTCATAATCTCTCACATCATTCGTGGTCCTGCTCGATGGAACCCACCCCGTGGCAGCAGGGAGACCTTAAGCTAGAGCAGGGCGTGTCCAGGTGTTACCCCTAATGCCCTCTGCTCGTTCTCTGAAGCCTGCGGTCAGACTGCCTGTGAAGCAGTTCAGTGGATGACGGAAGCAGCTGGGAATCAACATTATTCTTAAGTCTAAATGTGATTCTACCTCTTTATCTTGTTAAATTTCCTTCCATGAAAGTTTAAACTTGGATATAGTTCTGTTTTCCATGAATATAAATTGAGGTGTGACATAGTCTCTCACATTCATTCGACAGTTTAGGATGTTCACATTTGTTTCATAAATCCTGAGGAAAACCAAAGCACGGCCTCTGATCTAGAATAATCCAATAAACTTTATTACAAGTTAAATTTAGAATTTCATAACAAATTAATGATGATGTGTTCATCTAAACATTATAAATTTGAAAAAATTCCCTTAATGTGTGTAAATTGAGATGCAAAGCTTATTCACAACACACAGTTTGTATGTGCTTCTGTTTCTGAAGCAGGGCTCCACAGGGGCTCTGGGAACAGCTCACATGGACCCGACGTGCACAGAGACCATGGGAAAGCTGACGGGTGCTTCTGAAGAGCTTGGACAGAATGCGCACTGCAGCCCCACATCCCCTCAGGGCGTCTGAGCTCCAGCCACATCCTCTGGTGCTAGACAGTTATCACCCCAGAAATTGCACTGAAAAGTGTGTTGACAATTTTCAAATACTGATAAATTATGACAGAGCACAGATTCAAAAAGTACAATTCTAAGTAGGAAAAATACAAAGAAAATCACCCATAAAACTGAAAATTAAAAAATAATAATAATAACATAAAAGTGCCCAGAAGAAAAGATCCATTGCCTTCAAAAAATCAACATGAAGAATAAAAACTGATTTTTAAGAAAAGCACTGGAAATGAAAAAAAAAATAGTATCTTCAACATATTTATTGTAATATTATTCAGTATATATTATATATATTTACTTCAACACACTGAAGTAAATTAAATGCCCAACAAGAATTCTCTAACCAGAAAAAGTAACACTCTTAAATGGAACAAAGATAAAGACATTTTCTGACAAACCCACAAAACACCTGAGATAATTCATCAGCAGCAGATCTGCACTAAAGAAAATCATAACTGAAATTCATGCAGAAGAAAAGTGACCAAATGGAATTATTAAAATATAAGAATGGAATGAACAGTGTATGAAGAGTGAATATGTATGTAAATGAAATGAAATATTAATTTTCAGTTTATTGAATAGCACCAAATTTAACAGCACAAAAACCGATGAAATTAAATGGCTTAAGCTGTTTTAAAGTCAATATAAGCTATATAAGTGTCAATTTGTATCACATAAACATTATCATCTCTAAGACAATCACTAAAAAATAGAGAAGAACTCATGCTTAATAAATAGGTTTATGGAATTATAAAAGCAATTGACCTAAAAAGGGAAAAAGTAGAGAGAAAAAAAACTAGAACACTTCGAGAGGAAAATTAGTAATATGTTAAACTAAACTCAAATATACCAAGTACACCATAAATGTAAACAGACCAATACTCGAATGAAAAGACAAAGATTTCCAAATTGATTAAGAAAAACAATATGCTACTTAAATGCATCAGAGGACATGAACACCACCACCGAGATGCTTGCCTGACATACACAGACATGCACATTCTGACACGTATGGAGACGGCACCCAGAAACTGCACAGTACTCATTTCAAGCACACAAAGACATCCATTAAATTTGGTCAGATACTGGACAGAAATAAGTGGGTCTCAACTAATTTTGAAAGATTGAAATCAAGCACAAAATAGATTTTTTTTTATCAAAGTGGAATGAATCAAAATTTAATGACAAAACAAAAACTTGTAACTCTTATGTTTGCATATTGAGCAATAGCATTCCCAACAGCCCTTATGAATCTATAAATCCCCTACAACATTCCCCTCATTATAGCTGCAGTTTCTTCCATTGCTGGTAACAGAATAATTCTTAACGTGCACGGTGGGACTGCAGGTGGGGCAGCAACATGGGAGCAGCACTCCCTGCTGCTTATGGGGGCACTTCCTCGCTCCAGGGGACTGCCTTTGCATTTTGCTCACTCCCTATTCAACAAATAGGTATTGGGTCTCTGCTGAGGCAGTCCCTGGGTCAGAATCATGAATAAAACAAACATAAGCTTTCTCATTTTTATCATGGGCTTTGGAGTATCCAATATTGTATTTTTAAAAGTTATATACTTGCTGTGTCTATATATTTATGCTAAACAAATTGTACTCTTATAACTAAGGGCACATGATTAGTTAAATACAGAAAATGTATCAAAGTTGATACATGTGACCACGCCTAGTCAGGCTCACAACATACAGCACCCTGTAGATGAAGTCAAACTTTATTTTAAAAATCCAACCCCCCATGCAAATAAATGCACTCAGACGTGGTCAGACAGCATGTCACACCTGCCAGAGATGTCCGCTCACTAAGATACAACCAGTGGGGCAACGGGGGTAGCTGACCAAATGCAGTTGATAAACCGTCTTCTCAAGGACAAAACCAAGGAGAGAGAAGCAAGATGGTGGAGTAGAAGGACGCTTGTAGCTCACCTTCTCCCACAAATACACCAAAACTCACACCTAAGGACCTACTCAGCCAACCAAGCACCTGCCGAACTCAGACAGAACATCACCCTCTTTGAAAGACAAAGAAGTCAAAAATCTGGTATGAGAAAAAGATAAAAGAAAGAAGAAAAAGCAAAACAGCATGAGACCAGTCCTGCAGGGAGGGAGCAGCAAAGGAGGACTGGCGCTCTTTTGCTGGGTCTCCCCCCTCCAACAGAGAGGCCAGCAGGATGGATGGGGAGCCTCCAAGGCTCAAATCTGCCCCGAGCACCCCTTGACCAACAGAATGAGTTAAAAGGGTACAAAGGGTCCCCGCGACACCCAGCCTGAGACGCAAGCCAGCAGCTGGGTCTGGAACAGGCCACCCGAGCCAGGCGGAGGACGGGGGGTGGCTGCACTGAGGCAGCCCTGGGGGACTGCAGGGGGCTGTGTGCCATGGCTGGGAGGGGATACAGAGCAGAACAACCTCAGTCCCCCATAGATAGCGAAAAAAGCAAAGCAACACATCTGGTGTGCCCTGGGGGAGGGGCGCAATCTCCTAGGCAGGACTGAGACTTGTTTACAGCCCGAGGCAGATAGGATCTTTCTGCCCTGGCACCTCAGGAGCTGAGATTTGGCACAGAGTAGGGGCAGGGCCATTCCGCAGTCTTCCCCGAGCCCACCTTCAGAGCACCAACCCGAGGTGGAGTGGGCAGCTGCACAGAGCAGCGGAGCAACCGGGAGAGGGCGGGCGGCCAACTGCCTTCCTGGCAGGAATGCAGCACCTGACAAAGGTGCTGGGAGGGGGCACGATCTGCCCACCTGCCTCGCCCAAGCACAGCATCGGACTGCGGCATTGGGAGGGGGAGTGACCCACCCACCCACCGGGTAAGAGCTCAGCACCTGACCCAGTGTTGGGAAGGGGCGCGATGTGCTAGCCGACAGCCACTGGGAGCAGCACAGACAAGGGCACCAACAGAGGGCTTCTGGAAACAGCAAGCTGAGTTTGCAAAACAGGGTGAAGACACAAAGACCTCTCAATAAAATCATTAAGAGCACACCGTCTCCAGGAGCACTAGATAACTGATACTCCTTAAGCCACAGTGCCAGAGAGAGATGAGCAATATGAAGAAGCAGAGGAACCACTCCCAATTAAAAGATCAAGAGAAATCCCCTGAAAGCACAATCAAGGAAATAGACACTGATGGCCTACTAGATCAAGATTTCAAAAAAGGAGTGATCAAAGTACTGAAGGAACTAAAAGAATAGCGTTTAGAGATATAAAATATGTCAAAAATGAAATAGAAACTATAAAGAAGAACCAAGTAGAATCAGTAAACTCATTTGCTGAGATGAGAGCTGACCTAAAGGCTGTACAAAGCAGGCTACATAATACAGAGGAATGAATAAGTGACCTAGAAGATAGGACAACAGAAAGCACCCAAGCAGAACAGCTGAGAGAAAAACAAATAAAAAACAATGAAAACAACATAAGGGATCTATGGGATAATATAAAGCATGCCAATCTATGCATAATAGGGGTTCCCGAATGGGAAGAAAGAACAAAGGGGGTTGAAAAGGTATTTGAAGAAATCATGACTGAAAAGTTCCCAAACCTAAAGGAATCAGATATCCAAGTGCAGGAGGCTCAGAGGGTCCCAAACAGGAAGAACCCAAACAGACCCACACCAAGACATATCATAATCAAGACGGCCAGAGTCAAGGATAAAGAAATGATCCTAAAGGCAGCAAGAGAAAAACAAAGAGTGAGTTACAGGGGAACCCCCATAAGGCTGTCAGCTGATTTCTCTACACAAACTCTATAGGCCTGAAGGGAGTGGCAAGATATATTCAAAGTCCTGAATAAAAAAAAAGATGCAGCCTAGGATACTTTATCCAGCAAGACTATCCTTTAGAACAGAAGGAGAGGTAAAGAACTTCACAGACAAGCAAAAACTAAAAGAGTTTAACAACACTAAACCCATGCTAAAAGAAATATTGACAGGTCTACTCTAAACAGAAAAGAAGCAGGATGCTACAAAAATGAGAAACTCATAACTGGAAAGGTGATAACTGCCATGAATTCCAAATAGAATAAACACAGAATTGTAAGAGAAAACATTTAAATCATTAAGAGTGGGAGAGGGAAGCAAGAAAAGCCACTGTGGAAAACAGTATGGAGATTCCTCAAAAGACTAGGAACAGACTTACCATGTGACCCAGGAATCCCGTTCCTGGGCTTATATCCAGAAGGAACCCTACTTCAAATGACACCTGCACCCCAATGTTCATAGCAGCACTATGTACAATAGCCAAGACATGGAAGCAGCCTAGATGTCCATCAACAGATAACTGGACAAAGAAGAAGTGGTATATTTATACGATGGAATACTACTCAGCCATAAAAAACAACATAATGCCATTTGCAGCAACATGGATGTTCCTGGAGAATGTCATTCTAAGTGAAGTAAGCCAGAAAGAGAAAGAAAAATACCATATGAGATTGCTCATATGTGGAATTAAAAAGAAAACATAAATACAAAACAGAAACAGACTCATAGACATAGAATACAAACTTGTGATTGCCAAGGGGGCGGGGGATGGGAAGGGACAGACTGAGATTTTAAAATGCAAAATAGATAAAAACAAGATTATACTGCACAGCACAGGGAAATATATACAAGATCTTGTGGTAGCTCACAGAGAAAAAAAAATATGTGACAATGAATATATGTATGTTCATGTATAACTGAAAAATTGTGCTCTACACTGGAATTTGACACAACATTGTAAAATGACTACTACTCAATAAAAAAAAGTAAAAAAAATTTTTTTAAATCTCTCTTTCATCTATGGTTGTTTGTATATGCATTCAAGATTAAATTAATAAAAAATACTAATTAAAAAAAAAGGACAAAACCAAGACTTTTGTAGCTGCTCTGGACTAGCGAGTTCAGTGCTGACGCTCTGGTGAACGTTTACAGTTCACATGACAGACACCTCCACCTCACTGCATCTGCGCAGCCCAAGTTCACAGAGGTGAATGTGAGGGCTGTGTATTTGAGCAACCTGAGAGCAGGACAAACCCTGCCGGGCACTCAGTGCGCCGCTGAGCCCTCAGCGTGACCGCGCGTGCTCTGGTGACAGCGAGTGGCAGCAGGAGGCCTTCAGGGAGTTTAAAGCACCGTTTCTAATAGCATATATAGTGAATTCCAGAATTTACTTCTAATAAACTTTTTGCTTCAAATGCCTTTAGTTTACAGGGGAAACGGGAAGTGGGCAGAGGGACCCCCATGCTCCCCAGGTGCGGCCTCTCCTGCAGTGAGCGCCCCAAGTCAGCACAGCGAGTTTGCTACAGTCAATGAGCCGTGCTAATGTGCTCCGTTCAAGTAAAGCCCAGACCTCGTTCACGCATCTCGGCGCTTTCCTTTTCACCTGCCATCACTTCCTCTGCTCCAGTTCCCACCAAACGTCGTCTTACGTTAGTCACCACGGCTCCGCAGGCTCCTCTCGACAGTGAGTTTCTGAGATTTTCTTGTTTTGTTGGAGAACTTACCTTATGAAAGAAAGTTAAGTGGACTTAGTAAAATACAGGGCCAGGATGTGAGTGATGAAGACACTTTTCTTTGGCGGATGAAGAAATGTTATCATATTAATTAACAGACTGAAAGCCAGTTCAGTTACACCAGTGTAGGAATTTCATGCTGCACTTAGACTAAGAGCCCTGGGCACACTCTGGCCTGCAGGCTCGTAGTCACCTGTTTGCCACTGAAAATAGAGTGTCAATGATGAAACTAAAACAAAATTAGTGCTTTAAGTGTAAGCGGCTAGCCCTGTCCAACACGACTTTTTACAACAATGAAAATGCTTGTCCGTGCTGTCCAGACAACAGCCCCCACCGAGCACTTGAAATGGCCCGTATCAGTGAGGAACTTAATTTTGAATTCTATGTAGATGGAATTAACTTAAACTTAAATTTAAATGGCCACATGTGGCTTGTCGTCACTTAATTTAATAGCATAGTTTAAACACTCCAGTTAAACAGAAGAGGTTGTCCAGATGGAAGAAAAAGCAAGATCCAACTGTGGTGCCCCAGCCATCGACAGAGCAAGTAGATGGAAAGCGACTAAGGCCGTGGCAGACTTGACTGCGCCGTGGCTGACCTGACCTGACCGACACCTACGGGCCCTGCCACCAGCAAAGCAGAGCGCACACTGCCACCTGCACCACCTGCCACCTGTTCTCAAGGGCATGCATGGAGGCCTTGTCATGGGACATAAGCAGTTCTCAGTACGTTTAAGAGAATTGAAATTGTACAAAGTATGTTCCCTCGCTACAAAGTCACTAGAGTAGAAATCAGTAACAGAAAAGTATGTGGACTTTCTCAGACAGCTGCAGATCAAAGAACATGCCTCTGAATAGTCTGTTGGTAGAAGAAGAAATCACCAGGAAAATTAGAAAATATTTTGAACTGAATGAAAATGAAAACACAACATAAAATCCATGAGATGCAGATAAAAGAAATGTTTGGAGGGTATTTATAGAAGTAAAGCTTTTATTAGAAAGGAAGAGAGGTCTTAAATCACTGAGCTAAGTACCACCTTGGGAAACCAGGAAATAACTAGGAAATTAATCCAGAAATAACCAGAAACAAGCAAGCAAGAAATGTGAGTAGAAACAGTGATAGAGAATACTGAAAAGCAATAAATGAAATTTGTGAAACCAAAGGATGGCACTTTGACAACAAAATAAAACAAGATAAATCCTTAGCTAAGACTGAAACCAAACAGGACCCTGTGGGGCCTTCCCTGGGACAGACCCCTCCCCCACCATGTCCCCTGCCTCTTGTTTGCAGAAAAGCTTTAGCCTCCTAGGCCTCTCCAATTTCAAAGAGCAAATTTAGTCAGAGAAGTAAGAAAATGCAGGACAAAGGGAAGCAGTCCAGTAAGACAAAATAATAACAGTTTGGCCATAAAATAGTTTAGTTTCTCCTCAAGGGCTACAGATAATATCCTGAGTCATATCCCTGAGTTGTTACAGAAGCCAGACTCCCACCGGCTGAAAACTGCTGACCACCAGCACATAGACGAGACCAGGTGAACTAGGAGGTTGATCACTGAAATCCCCAAACATCACCCTCTGCTGCACCATCAGCCAGTCAGAGAATCGTGCACGAGCTGATCAGACACCCGGCAACCCACACCCGTAGTGTTGCTTTACAAACCCTACTGCCGAAACGCCATCAGGGAGTTCGGGTCTTCGGAGCACAAGCAGCCCGTTCTCCTTGCTTGGTGCCTGCAGTAATCACTGCGCTTTCTGTCACGACCGCCCGGGGTCAGCAGACTGGCTTTGCTGCTTGTGGGGCAAGTGGACCTGAGTTTGCTTTGCTAACAAGGTTGTCAGCTAAAAATAAAAGGGGGGGGGATACAATAAACACTGAAAACTAATTTTTCTAAATACTATACACAGTAGTACCAAAAATAAAAATTCATAGGGATAATATTAAGAAAGAATGTGCAAGTTCTACACGCTAAAAACCATAAAAGACTGCTGAAAGAAGTTCAAGCCATTTAAAGAAGAGAGAAGCCGTGTTTGTAGGAAATGTGACTTCACATTAGCAGAGTAACACTCACCCCCCAATAATCTGCAGACTCAATGATATCAAAATGCCAGCGCACTTTTTCACAGAAATTGATGTGACTCGAATCCACATGAAAATGAAAGGACCTAGAAAAGCAAAAGCAAGTTTGAAAAAGAGCAAACTTGGAGGACTTAGACGCCCTGCTTTCCAGAAGTAACACAAAACAACAACAAGACAGTGTCAGCAGGTGTGCAGGTGCCAGGGTGACTCAACAGAGAAAAGAGCAATTAGCTTTTCAACAAATGCCCCGCGATCAACTGGACGTATGTTTGCAACATTAAGGAAGCATCAGCCCATATTTGACATGATGAACGTTCATTAGCTTGAAACATGGACCTAAAACCATGCAGCTCCAGAAGGAAAATCTGTGACCTTGGCTTAAGCAACAATGTCTTATGTCAAATACCAAAAGGATAAAATATAAAAGAAAAAAATGACATTTTGGGTTCCACTGAAATTTAAAACTTTGGCTCTTCATAAGACAAAGTTAAGAAACTATAAATGCAAACCTGATATTTGACAAAATATGCTTCTCCAGGCACATGAAGAACTTTCACAATATAATAGGAAGACAAAGCCATGAGAGAGGGCAAAATACCGGAACACATACTTCACAGAAATTGTAGATGTTTGGCCAACGAGCACATGAGAAGTTGCTGAGCCCCCTTCACAATTAGGGCAACGCAGATTAAGCCCACAGCGACTGTTACTGTGTGTCTGCTAGGACTCCTGAAATGAAAGAGGCTGCACCAGCCATTGGCCAGCGTGGAAAACAGTCAGGGCTGGAGGGAATTCAAAAGCTGTAGCCATTTTGTGGTGAGCTGGCAGCTTATTGTGGAGTTAAAGCTGTGTTTGTCCTACTGACTCCCAGCTCATTCAAGAAAGAGAAAAGCTTGTGTCCACGTAACAACTTGCTTTCCAGTAAACAGCAGCTTTATTCGTAATGAACCCAAACTTGAAACCACTAGAAGCCTGTTAACTGGTGAGTGTGGAGCACATTTTGATACGTGCATCCAAGTAAGTGTGCCCAGAGCAAACTGCCGGCACGCACGAGGAAACGTGGAAGAGGCTTGTACTAAGGTGCAGGCACCAGCCCAGAGCCACATCCGGCCTGATGTTACCCACACAAAGTTTTCTAGAAAGGCCAGAAGACCAAGGCAGCGTCCGTCAGGGGCTGGAGGTGGGGCTCGCACGAGTGAACGTCTTGTCTGGCTTTGCTTTTATTGAAGTTAGTTGATTTACGGTATTACATTACTTCCAGGTGCACCACACAGTGACTTGATATTTTTACGGAGTGCTCTCCGTGTGAAGTCATTATGAGACGTGGGCTGCGCGCCCTGTGTGCACCACACCCTGCGTCTTGCAGGGGAGGGATCAGAGGCCCTAACTACTAGCTACCAAGTAAGTGAGACGGAAGCAGGGGAATCGTCTGCGTGTGGCCATGGCTGTGCTTACGTGGCTATGTCTGTCCACTGCCAAGACTTGTCAGTTTGTAAACTTAAAATTGATCAATTCATGTATATTTTGCCTCAATGAAGCTGATACAAAACAGTGACGAACAATGATTAAGGGGACACGGCAAGTAAGTAAGACAGCAGAGACTGTGCAGCGGGGGGGGGGGGGCCGGCGAGAGTGCGCAGCGGCCAGGAGAACTCATCCAAAATAACATGCGAGCATACACGTGCCGGCGTGCACTCACACACAGCACGCGTGCACACGCACACACGTGTGTCCGCAAGAGTGGAGAAGGATGAGGAGTTGGGGCGACGTTCAGGAGAGAGCAGCCTCGCGTTTTCCCGGGCGGACCCGCAGGCCCCAGACCGCCAGGCGTCTCAGCGATCTGGCGGAGCAGCCCACGGGCTTGAGAAGCCCGGCAGACCCCCTGCAGGACGAGCTCCACCGCCCCGCACACACCGGAGCCAGACGCGCCGGTACCGGAGACTTGGCGCGCGTCCCAAAGCAGCCGACGGAAGGTCCAGATTACCCTCCCAAGAGCCACCAAGAATGGTCAGCTGGCTGGATTCTCAGGAGGAATCACACGGGTCAGGAGGGAGCTGACATGCGTCTTGAAAGGACTGAGAAGAAGTCTGCCGACTAGAATTGGTGTTGAAAAATCGCCTTCAGAAACGAGCAGGAGAAATGAGGAGAAACACCAGAGGTCTCCTTGGGGAAGGAAGTGATGCCAGAAAGAGGCAGAGGTCAGAGCCCTGAGAAGAGCGCACGGGAGGAGACAGAAATGAGAACTACACACAGCCACTTAAATGCTTGCCTGGCTTACAGTAAACTGAGGCAAAAACCCGGACGCAGTCACTGGAAGGACCCTGGCCCGGGGACCCCGAGTGGGCAGTGCTGGCCCAGATCTCAGCTTCCCCCACAGCAGAGCGACCCGTGCTCAGAGCCCTGGCCGCCGGCCGTCCCGGGGCGTGATGGCACTCACCTCCCGGGTCACCGGTGGAGTGCGTGCCATGATAAATGCTCAAATGGGGGCCATCTAGGTCGACCAGGCCCCTGGCTTCCCTGACCTCATCCAATTGAGCCAGGACATTCGTGGCCCCCCTAGAAGACACTGTCAAGCACACGGGCTCCAGGCACCACCGCAGGTGCTGATGGGAAGTTGAGGGGTGGATTCAGGGGTCGGTGTGCTCCTGTGCTCACCAGGTGACCCTGCCCAGCTGTGGCATTGTGAGCCACGGGACCGCAGAGCCTCCAGGTTTGCTGTCGTCACTAAGATGATCTCATCCCAGATCTAAAACAAGGATCTCAGTATTTCATTTTACTGAAAACATTTGACAAACCAACGAACTGAATTCCAGAGCATTAACATCAAAGACCCAGATCTTCTTAGGCCATGGCCGATTTCACATGCTGCGCTCAAAGCTCAGGCTTTCAAATTATTTAGCTTTGTTATAAATATTTTCCGTTGCGTTTTGCCCAGGAGGAGGGCAGGAGCATCAAGGAAGAGAGATTAGATTAACATCTGAGTCCAGTCAGAAGACCCTTCCTGAGGGGGACGATGGAAACTACTTTGGGCCCCGTGTCACCGCTATCTGCTTGTTTGTTCAACAATGAATTTATTAGTGATGCCAAAAATGGAAAAGGCATGTTCTCGGTTCAGAACCACGCAAAGAGAGTGTGCCCACCTCGCTGAAACCTTATTAAGTCAAGCTGAGAACCGCGAATGTATCAACACCTGTGTGTGTGGGGGGGGAGTATTAATGTACCTACTCATTTATGCATTTTAACCAATGCATTACGTCCGCCCTTTTTAATGTAAAATAATGGTGTCATGTGTCGAAGTTCGTACAGAAGAAAAGTACAATGGCTGAATTTTCTTAAATAAGCAATGGTTGGTTGATTTAATTTTTCCTTCTTACAACGTCAAAACACCTTCAACCAGAAACATGCTGACGTACCAGGCGGGGACAGTGCAAGCACAGCCCGCTTAGCAAAGGCATGGTCAGCAGAGGACCAGGCGTCCTCTGTTTGGGTGGGTATGCCTCTACATGCACATTCTATTCATTGATGCAATTGGTCCAAAAACCTTGTCATTTTTGTAACTCCTGGAAAGGTGGAAGCATCTGCAGGTAATGTTTGAAAATCTTCTGTAAAAATATATTAGTCCCTTCTCCCTTATTTATTTAAAAAGGGTATCACTTTTAAATCTGTTTCCTATTTGTGTATAGAAATAAAATGTATTTTTGAAAAAATTGTTTATATCCAGTGTTTTCATGAGTTCACGTATCAATTCTTGTAGCTTGATTACAGATTATTTTGTGTTTTCTGTGCACACAATGATGCCACGTGCAAAGAATGACCATTTCATTTCCTCCGTTCCAATCTCCGCCTTCTGGTTTTTTTCCTTGCTTTATCGCACTAGCTAGAACTCTAACACAATGCTTAAAGAAAATGCGTAAATTTTTTAGATACAAATCATATCCAGTAAAAACCACAGATCCTAAGTGTACAGTTTTAGAGTTGTACGACAACACATTTGCCTTTGGAAACCACACACAAGATATGTATTTGTTGTTGTTTATGAATACAATTCATTAAGTTAAAATACCATATTTTATCAATTCTCTTGTTGACAGATGTCAGCATTGATTTCATGTGTTTATTGTTATGAGTGAAGCCACAATGAACATTTTGCACGTGTCATCAGTGGGCGTGTGTTTTCGTTTCTACTGAATGTAACTCACACATATACTGGAGTAGAAGGCATACGGGGTATGAAAAGTCATGAGGGTGGGACCTTAGTCCTATAGGACTGGTGTCCCCCTAAGTAGAGAGAGACACCAGAGCTCACTCTCCCTCCCGCACACACAGAGGAAAGGCCACAGGAGGCCATGTCACAGGGGCACCCACCCACCTGCAATCCAGGACTCAGGTCCTCGTCCGGAGCCAGACCTGCAGCACCGCGGTCTGCCTTCCAGGCTCCAGAAGTTTGTTGACGGCGCCCGCTCTGCGGTGTTGTGCGAGGGCAGCCCGGGGGGCGAGCTCACCTCCCCATCTCCCTGTCCTCTCCTCCCGGGATTCTGGTCGCCCCGTGCGAGACCAGCCCACACTGGCCGCAGGGCCCGGCTCTGCCCGCTGCGTGAGCCCTTCTGCCCCCCATCTGCAGGCCGGTCAGTCTCAGGTTCCTCCATTCGAGCTCACCCTGTCCTCGGTGATCTCCTTCTGCTGTTGACATCATTCAGCGAATTTTTTTCACATTGCATTTTCAGTTCTAAAATTTCTACTAGATACGTGTGTTTTAAAAGTGCTTTCTACGTATCTGCTGATAATGCCTACAGCTCCATTCATTTCAAGTGTTTTTCTTCTTTTCCTTCACAGAGCACGGTCACAGGCCAGCTTGCCATCTTCCCTGATTCTGACGTCGGAGTCATCTCAGGACTGGCTTCTTTCAGTTTCTTCTCTCTTGAGCCTGGGTCACGGTCTCTCGCTCTCTGTTTGGTAAGCAGATTGCGACTGCATGCTGGTCCCCGTGGCTGTGTTCAGCGTGGTCTCTCGTGTATATTTTAATCTCCTGGGGATGGCTGTTGGTTTTGTTTCGGCAGGGTGACCACCTGGGTAAATTCTAAACCACAAGTTCCTTCTCACCTGTCGTGAACAGTTTTTCAAATCAAACTTTCATTCGCTAACTCCGTGCTGAGCGGGGCTGGGTCCGCCCCATGCGCACGCCTCGGGGCGGCGGCGGGCTCGGCGCGGGCCCAGGGTGGCGCCTCTGTCACCAGCGCCTCTGCTCCGGATCCAGGCTCTGTTGCCCGGGGAGCAGAGGCCTTTCCACCAGCGCTGTAGCTGCCACGCCGTGTCAATTCTGAGCTGACTTGCCGTTGAGTTTACTGACCTTTCATCTGACAGGTTCCATCTTCTCTTAAGTTCTCTACTGATTTTTTTAAATTTCATGCATTGTATTTATTTAGCTCCAAAGTTTCCATTTGGCTCTTTTTCAGTGTTTCCCTTTCTCCACTCAGCTCCCTTCTGTTTGCTCAATACATACATCTTTTGCTTTAAATCTGTGAGCACGTTTATAACAGCTGTTTTAAAGTTCCTTTCTGTCAATCAAACATCTGTGCCACTCAGGGAATCTCTCTGTTATTGTTCTTCTATCATCTTTATGGACCACATTCTCCTGTTTCCAGGCCTAACTGGTGAATTTTATTTAGCAATTCATCCATCTTGATTAGATTAAGAACATGGTGAAGGCTGCTTGGTAAAAGTCTGGGTCATTGTTTCTTCCTTCAGGAGTGCTGAGTTCTTCGCACCAACCACTGGCGCACCTGTGGTGTGGGGCCCTCAGGCCCAGTCTTGAGGCCGGAAGTCCAGGGTTTCTGACTCCTGCATCCTCATTGTCTTTACTTCTCTTGGCCCCTGCACCCCCCAGAGCCAAAGCCAAAGCAAAGGCTTGAAAGCCAAGAAAGCAGTGACAAAAGCTGTCACGGCCACAGAGAAAAGATCCACGTCACCCACCTTCCAGTGGCCCAGGACACTGCGGCTCTGAAGGCAGCACGGGTGTCTTTGGAAAAGCTCCCCCAGGGGAGACGAGCTTGACCACTGCGCCAGCATAAAGTCACCCTTGACTGCAGAGGTCAGAGCCAGCAAGCTGGCCTTGGTGTGGCCGAGGTCAACACCTGACCAGGCCTGAAGAGAAGAATGCACGTGTCCAGTGGGGTCCTGGCGGCGACGCCTTGGGTGCTGCCCACAAAGCTGGGATCGTGCAAACCAAGTCGAGCTGGCTAATTCTAAACACAAATTTACCATTAAAACAAGTGTTGAGTTGTGTTTTGCAGCTGATCAACTGGTGATGGGCCGGATGCTTCGGTGGCTTCACTCGGGGCTTGACTGGTGCTGGTGTCCTGCAGCCCCGCCCACACACGGCGTCTCCACACTCAGCACCACGCCCCCGGGGGCAGTGAGGTCCAGCCATCCTCATCAAAGTCCCAGAACAAGTGCCAGACTGAGTTCACTGCTTTCCAGGGGAGGTGATTTTTTCCCTCCGTGTAAGGTGAGGGGTGTTTTGTCCTTCGCAGACGCCATTCATAGTTGTCCATACAACACTGAGGAGGTGAAACTGGGTACTGTGCGGGCGTCACCCCAACTCCTGTAGGCTGCAGACGGAGCGGCGTGGCAGTTATGCTCCATCTACTGCGTCCCCTGCCCCCGCAGCTGACTCTACCGTCATTACCTGGCGGGGAATCTCATCTCAGAATTCCGTCCGTAAATAGTATAGTGCACATTCCTAAAACACAAGGTCTATTTTAAAATTAACCAAAATATCATTATCATACCTTACAACTTAACAATCAGTCTGTGTATTCAGATATTCTATCAGTGCTCAAAGTGTCATTTGTCTCATGTCCCCAGTTTGAATAGTGACGATTCTATGAGGATCCGAACAAGATTCACTTATTGTGATCAGCGGATACATCTCTTAACGCTCTTTTATTTCCACAGGTCCCCCACCAGCTTTTTAGTTTTTTTCCAGTTGTGGGAGAAACCAGATTGCTTGTCCTTGGGCGTTCCCACAGCCTGGGTCCTGGTGAGTGCTCCCTCTGCTGTCTTTAGCAGGTTCCCCGTCCTCGTCTCTTCCTGCAGACTAACAGTTGGACCTAGAGGCTTGAGAAGGTTCTGTTTTGATTCTCTTTACTTTGGGCAAGTCTGCATTATAAGAGATGGGTTGTTGTTTTATCCAGAGGCGGCACAAAGTGCCCAGCTGTCTCATTCTGTGATGTAAGCAGCCACCGACGGATACTGTCTCGATTAGTTCATTCGCTCGTGTTTGCAAACAATCACATTTTCTCAATCCTCCTTCATGCGTTAGTCAAGATACTCCCACAAAGGAAGACCCCCGGCCTGTGGCTGGCTGGCTGGTAGTCAGCACAGCAGAGAGAGGCAAATGCCAAGCTCTCCGTGTTTTTGTGTTTGTTTTGTTTTAATCATTTTTCAGAATTATGACTTGATTTGTCAGCACCCTCCCTGGGCACCAATTTGTGGGTTGGCTGGAACTTCCGGGGGTGCCCTCCCGTCTCCGCGCTGCTGCACACAGGTCCAGGGTGCAGCTCGTCTCAGATGTCTCTTGTCCAGGTCTGGACACAGCGTTTCTTCAGGGAGCCTGACTCCTCCTGGCAGGAAACAATACCCCCAGAGCTCCAGCCTGGGCACTAGAAGTGCTCAACACCACTAGCCATTATTTTTAGGCCATTTTAGTGGACAAAATTAGGGGCTCTCTTTCTGAAATATAATATACATCATGAGTTCATTCTGATGCAGCCAATTACATTCATAATTCCAGGTTTGCACTGAACGTTTTATATCTCATGTCTGTGCTTTCTTTATCCCCAGCCAAGAACTCAGCTCTAAATAATGCTGCAAATGATGGAACGAAATCCATGTGATTACTAGTTTCCGTTATCCCACAGCACCACGCTCGGAAGTCTCAGGAGAAAAAGGTCGACGTGCCTGCCCAAAAATATGATGACAACATTAAGTATTAGCTTTTTATAGTTTTTATCCTTAATATGTACTTTACAAAGAATGTGCAATATTCTGTGCTTTAGAGTTATTTTAATTTGCTTTCTCTGTGGAGTTGTTCCAGCAGCTATATGCACATTAAGATTCATTTGTTTCTTTGCGTTAGGATTTTTAGAAATTGAACTTTAAAATTTATTTGTGTTCCATGCTTATGGACACAATTTGTATGATTCCAAAGTCAAATGTATAAAATAAGTCATCTTCAAGGAAGTCTGGCTCCTGTTTTAAGATAAAAAATATCACGCGCTATCTGGCACCGTTACCTCCGCCTGAAGGTCACCACTTCACAAGCTCCGCAGTTTATTACAGTGAGATACAAACGTATTTGTATCCTTCTTGTTTTAGAAAAAGTGGTATATTATACACTGTTTTCCATATTAACACTTCATTTTACTGCAAAAAAAAGCTGTGTTCTACACAGTCATAGCTCAAAGCATGTTATTTGGCTCCTGTTTGTCAAAGACACTACAGAGGGGCGGAAACCATCACTGAATGATTGCTGACTTTTTCAGTGATACTATTTTATCATTAGCACATATATGTGCCAGGTACTTTTTGCACTTCATCTCATCTACGCCTCAAAGCGGTATCAGCAAAGGAATTACTGTCTCCAAATTAAAGATGACACAACCGATCATCAGAGGGAACTTCCTCGACGTCAGACAGCGAGGAGGCCACCTGTAATATGAAACCCGGGCCTGTCCGCCGGGCCCCTGAGCCCCTGCCCTGTGCGCTGCAGGACTGCGTGGGGAGCAGTGTCCACGTGCAACAACTCTCAAGATGCAGGTTTACCGCTGAAGACCCCGGACTTTTGTCCTAACTCAGAGTTGGCTGCTTGCTGCTGTCATTACTAAAATAAAATTTTTAACAGTTTTCATTGTCTTAACCAAAGGCATTCCGGTTTTGATCATTTAAAGGAATGACTCACTTTAGAGAATTCTGCTCATTTGGCCAATTGCCAAGAAAGATAACAAAAAGTTTAAAATAAACATGCCCTGTACCATGTGGCATAACCAGGTGAAGATTCCAGGTGTGATCGCAGGTGGCACTCGGCCCCCTACGCCTGCGTCTAAGGGCTCATCTTCCCACGGTCATCGCATCTGGACACACACCGAACAGCTCGACTCGGGCAGCGACGTGTGAGTGTCTGGAAACGAGAGCGGGAACGTTCTGCACAAACTCCCTCCCACGAAAGGAGCCCTGGAGTCAGGAGCGGACCCTGCAGATGGGCGAGTGGCGCCTCCTCAGAGAAATCGCCCCGAGCGGCCAGCCGGGGGTCCGCGCCGCGCTGCCCCGGGCGCCTCTGCACGTTTCGCAGAGTCGCTGTGACGAGCAAAGGAAACGTCAGACGCAGAGCTAAGAAGACGTGGCTTCCGGGCCGGGGACCCGCGCGCTGCGAGCTCGGCGGCCGCTGCCCCCGCAGGCCCCGCGGGGCCCACCTTGCCTGAGGCGGGTGCGCGCTGAGGTCCCGCGCGGACTCTCGGACCGTCACTTCAAGGACAAGGAGCTGCGTGCCCTCGTTCCGTTTTGTTAGGTGAGAGCCCGTTCGCTGGGAGCAGCAGGCCGCAGGCCCCCTCTTCGGCGTGTGCGACTTCACGACACCAGAGGCAAGAGCGAGAGGCGCGGCTGAGACGGAGAAGGAGGCGCGGGCAGGCCAGGCCCTCCGCGCGGGGCCGCCGCGCGCGCCCCCGCCCGCGCCCCCAGTGCGCGGCGGCCCCGCGCGGCCAGCCTGTGCGCGGCCAGGGGCGAGAGGAGGGCCCAGGTGCTCCGGGCAGCGCCCCAGCAGAGCCGCCCGCCCGAGGGGTTTGAGAGTGAGCCCCCCGCCCCCGGCCCTGGGGTGGAGCGCCTCGAGCTCGCGCGAGAGCCTCCCGAGCAGGCGCCCCTCAGCGGACGCTGCGCTGAATGCCGTGAGCGGCGCCCTTCTGGGCCGGGCTGCGCTGCGCTGGGCCCGGTGCTGCGACGGCGACGAGTGAGCCGCGGGAGCAGCTCCGCACGGGCTCACGGCTCACGGGCAAGCGGACGTGCGAGTCCGGCCCGGGGCGGCCGGCCCGGTGCTCAGCAGCAGCAGGGCGGGAACGCGGGCCACGCGGGCCCCTCGTCCCGGCGCCGGAGACGCTCCCGGGAGTGGGGACGGCCGTGCCTGGCACGTGCTGAGCGGAGGGGCCGCAGACAACTCGGTTTTCTGGAGGACTAGAGAGCTCATCCTACCAAATGCTTGGGAAAATTAGAGGAATTACAACCAAAATGGTTTAAATGCTCAGTTAAGCTGAAAGATATTGCACAGGAAATCCCCGGAGGTTAGAAGGGAATACAGAGCAGGTAGAACTGGATCCTCGGCTTCTCTGGAGACAATTTGACCAGAGACTTAAATCCTGTGGTTTCGCTAACCACTCAGTTGAAAGGAGACAAGAATTTGGACAAATAAAGTGAGGATTGGGAGTTAATCCCCTGGCATCAGTGTAAGTCATTTGAAGGACTGAGTGTGTCCCCTTCCGTGGAGAAACTGCGCTGTTTGCTTCAGAATTTGTCACGATAGTACTGCTGTTCATTTGAGGCTTAAATCTGTATAAATCTCTGTGACCCAGTACATGATGTTCAGATACGATCTTCGACGATCGTAGCTGCACCACGCACCACGTGCGGTTACTGAGCACTTGAAACGTAGCTTGTGCAAATGAGGAACTGATTTTATTTTATTAACTTTTAATTAATCTTGATTCAAGTGTCCGTATTTCGCTGGTGGCTACCCCACTGGACACTATTTCCCTGAAGGGGCCTCAATTTCCACTAAGACCCTGGGACTATGAGCTTGAGGCCTATGATTACAAAACACGGGAAAAAGCAAGAGTCTGCAGAAAAAATAGCAAAATTAGACTCCTGAAGACTCCAAACATTGAAATTATCAGGTGGAGAATATTAAAAAGTATGTGTAAACTATTTAAAGAAAAAATGGTAAAATTAAAAGTAGACTCTAAAAACAATCAAAAATTAACAGATTTGGGAAAGAGCCAAACAGAACCTCTAAAATGCACTCACACAGATACACACATACATATACATACAGACACACATACATACACAGATACACAGACACACACATATACAGACACATACATACACATACACACATATATACACACACATGTACACAGATACACAGACACATATACATACAGACAGACATACAGGCACATGCACACACATACACACACACACATACATATACACACACAGACACACAGGCACATATACACACATACACATATGCACACACATATAAACATAAATATTTTAAATGAAAAATTCTATGTTATTTTAAATAGCATTGTAGACATAGTTAAAAGATTCAGTGGGCCAGAAGACACTTCTGTAAAGATTACATGGAAAGAAAACAGAATTACAGAGTTAAAGTATGAGAAACGAGCAAAAGGCAAGAAAAGCAGAGTGAGAATGTCTAACATACACCTGATGAGAGTCAGAAGAAAGTAAAAGTGAGAACAGGAGAGCAAATACATTTAAGGAATAACTGTTGAAAAACTGATGCAAATTAAGTTCATGGGGAGATACTGCTTTATACCTACCAGCAGGGCTAAAATCAGAGGCCGATAATACCAAGTGTTGGAAGATACTCGGGGTGCCTGAAAGTCCCGGAAACTGCAAGCTGCTCAGTGTCCGGTGAAGCGTGAGTACCCTAAATGCCCTGTAGCAGACACACTCCTGCTAAGCACATGCCCGACAGAACTCTGTGCACAAATGTGCCAAAGATGTGCACAGGCACATTCCTGGCAGCATCACTCAGAATCTGAAGTGGAAACAACCTTAGGTTTGGAGAAACACATTGTGGTAGGCTTCTTTGGAGGAATATTACACAGTCGTGAAAAATGAACATGCCACATATAACCTGGGTGACTCTCACTGCACAGCAGACAGAGAAGGAAACTGGACACAAACACCCCCTTTCATACAAATTCTCTCAACAGGTGATGTCCCCATCATGCTGAGGCCCCTGGGGACCTGCATTCGGAGGCACTGAGCAGTGACCGCCCCAGCCCTGGGTGCAGGAGGTTTTCACTGGGGTGGCGGGCACTTGGCCTCAGCTCTCAACCCCGGCCTGTGTTCTCTACTTCTGTCTTGGAACCCCTTATGTTTGGGAGCAGGCAGATGCAAGGGAGGCAGCAGCAGGAAGGTCGTCTTACCGACCGGTGTGGGGGTCACCTGGTGCTGATTCTGTGCTGGGCGTGAGGAAGCCCACAGCCAGCTCTTTCTCTGTCTATCTGTCCTGAATGCCCCCCGCCAATTCCTGGTGTTATGATGACAAACAACCACCAGTTCTAGTCCAAGTCTGATCAGGAGGACAGGGTAGCGGAGGCCAGACAGGTGCCCGGGCAGCTCAGCTTCTGGGTCCCTCCGTCCCTCCCAGGAAGACGCCCAGGCCAGGGCCCCGCCACGGCAGAGCCTGGGGTTTCCACTGATACCAGTTAGGAGTTGACGGGGCCGAGATTCAGGTCCTCACGGGGGAGAAGACCCCCCGGGCAAGGCCGTGACTTCACTGAGGGTCTGACCTCCCCCATGTGACTGGAGGAGGCAGACTCTGCCCTGCAGGGTCTCCCCCGGGGGCTCTGGACGGGTGACACAGACACTTGAGCTGAGACTCCGGCATATCTGGGGGGAGACCCCTCTGGGAGCATCTGTTCCACCTGGGTCACGGCCTGTCTGGGACAGGCAGGGGCTTCTGCCCTCCCTCCACTTCTCCGTGACCTGCTTCCTGCCGGCTGTGACATTCCCGGGAGACAGACAATGGATGTCCTGTCCTGCCAGTCTGGTTAGCAGGAGCCCTTCCTCAGAGCCTGACCAGCTTTGAGGGGACTGAGGGAAAGCCCTGGGACCACAGGCCACACGTGGCTCCTCCTCCTGCCTCCACACCTGGCGTCCCCTCTGCTGTCTTCACACAGCGGGACAGACGGACAGTGCCTCCTTCAGTGCAGACACTCACTGCCCGTGCGTCAGCGACACCACTGACCCGGACAGGCCACAGCGCCTGCGGCCGCACTCCAGGGTACTTTCTCTTGGCAGAGACACGACATCTGCCTGTCACTGAAATTCCTACGGAAATGGTGAGATTATATTAAGTCGGCTAAAAAAAAAAGGACTGGCTAGGCCTAAGTCCCGTGAGCTCAGGACCACGCAGGTGTAGCTTGTGAGGGCACAGGAGGCCCACACACCCCTGGGGTCACAGCCCTCCCTGCACCATCTGCAGGGACCACACAAGAGCAGCCTGGGGCACCTGAATAACCAGCCGACAGGGCCGGGCCTGCCCAATGGCTCAGAGACCGGAGCACAGTTTTCCAGTCCGCAGCTTTAAGTGGAGTGCATGGTCGTTAGTGCAGGGAGGCATGTGACTCTCACGTGGGCCACACCCACTCCGTCTGCCACGATCACCTGCTCAGACCCCTGGAAGGCTCCCTGCTCAAGGGAGCCCCCCGCCCCAGCACCATTTACCTAAATACAACAGTAAGTGCGTCAACATAAATCAACCAAACCCTCCAGTTACACGACTGAGAATGTCAGACTGAATTTTTAAAAAACTGTGTGCTACTAAAATGGCAAGCACCTTAAATACAGGATTCAAAGCAAAAAGATAAAATGAAGCATGCAGGCAGCTAGCGGCAGCAGCTCTCCTGATGTTGTACAAGCAGGAAGAGCTGGAAGGGAAAGCCAGCCTCAGGATGACACTGGGGGGAGAGGCTGGCGGAAGCCGGAAGGACCCGGTGAACAGCCACGGCACCCAGAAGGCTTTGCCGCACGGTGGGTCCCATGCCTGGTGCCAGCTTTGCCCTCAGCCCTGACCCTGCCCTTGCCCAGCAGACCCCTCACCAGCCCTGGTCCCCCCTTAGTTCCATCTTCTGCGCACACTAAGCCACTGTTCCGCAGGCGTGTCACCACGCGATGGGGGCGTCCAGTGGCTCCCAGCTGTGGCCACCCCATGGCGGGGACTCCAGGCTCTGCTCAGGGGACAGCTTGTGTTAAGGCCTTTGGATGCAGCTCCTTTCAATGAGGAATTCCGACTGGCCCAGGGGCACCACAACCAGTAACTCCTGAGACACTCAGGGGCCCTGGGCTGAGGACCTGGGGGCCTGTGGTCTAGCAGATACGCACCTGTTAGTGATTATCAGAAAAAGCCTTTGGCATCAAGACGATTCCTGGAAATGAAAAGAAATAGAGTGAACTGAGGTTTTGCAAGTTTAAGCAGGAGCTACTGTGGGAAATTCAAAGAAAATCTAGACAGAGATGCATTCTTCCACAAGCTGCCATTTCAATAGGGGGAGAAATAAAATTGTAATAACCAGACAGGCCCCATAAACTCCTGCACATCTGTGCAGACTCCCCGGCAGGCATCCTCTGAGCCTCAGAATCTTTCCACAGCCTTCTCCAGCCTCCACGTCAGGCTGGGGTCAGGGAGAGGCCAGAACCCACTTCCCTTCCGAGATTGCACAAGCGACGGGGGCCAGTAGGTCAGAATCATGCCCCCCGACCCCGAGAGAGAATGTCCTGCTCGACTGAAAGGGGAGCTCTTCCCAGCATCATGTGGACTGACTCTGAGCGCACTTTTTGGTTCATTTAGCTCACACTGACTAGGAAAGAACTCTCCAGAATTATAATCCAGCATCTAGACACAACTCCGCTCCCCAGACTGCCTGTGCGCCTGCTTCCTCCTTGTCTTTGTGTAGATGATGTACTTTGCTCCAGGATCTTTTAACTCAGTCCAATCTGCTTTCTAAAGTCAGTCTGGCTGTGGTCAGTATGAGGCCCTGTGACTTTTCGGGGCGGGACAGCCGGTGAGAGGGGTCGGTCTCAGTCCCTGTGCTCTGGATGGGGAGCGGTGGAGGCAGGACCTGCTACCCGTGCAACCGGCGAAGGAGAGAGAAAGAAGATCGTTCTGGAAGCGAGATGGCACCCTGGCATGGGCGAGCACTCCGTGCGGAGCCGAGTCCTCCTGGGGGGCGCGGGGTCACGCCCCTTGGTGCCAGCACCCGGGGACACAGCGCACGGTCTGTGGCTCAGCTCCCGATTTCAGCGCTCTGTTAAATATGTCCCCATCGCTCCAAAGCGCTCTTCCCTCCAGCTGCACACATGTGAAGGAACAGACTCTTGCTGCTCCCACTTTTACTGACACGAAGCAATGTGGATACCAGATTACCAACAGCCGACTCCGTGAAGCGCCAAGAACCTCAGACGAAATGAGTCTCGCGTCCACAGGCCCAGGTGTCGAGGCCCGTGAGGCCAGGATCAGAACTCTCTCCTGAAAACCAGCTTCCTGCCTCTGGGCGGGGCCGTGCCCACTAAAAGCCGCGTCCACAGAGGTGAACTCTTCCCAGGAGGAGATCCTGGAGACAGGAGCTCACTGACCGATGCCTGGGGAGGCCCGGCCTGTGACAGGTGCCCCAGAGGAAGAGGCACATGTCCCGCTGTGCTTCTAGGCACTTACAAAATTATGACTAAGGAAAATCAGAACAAACTTTAAAAACAACCGAGATTTTGTTGCTGGTAATTTGCGAACTATCGTCCGGAAAGAAAGAGAAGGGGGCGGGGGGGAGTCCAGAAGCTCAATCCGGCATCTGAGAGAGGCTCCCTCAGCTCCTGGGTAGAAGTATGTGCTAAAAACATATGTTGTTATTAAAGAATTCATGAGTACTTTCAGATGCTCCTCCCCCAGGTGGAACTGTCGGATGGACATGAGATTCCAGGCTCGGGCTCCGTCCGCATGAGGTCGGGGAGGAGACGCGTCCTGCCAGCTGCACGCTGGCCTCTCGCTGGGGCGCGTGGCCTGTTCATCATGGGGAGCCCTGCGGGCTGGCCGCAGCTGGAAGCCGTCCGTGTCGAAGGCGTGTGTGATCTGGCTTACACTGCCTTCTTTGCCGGGTCTCACAGCCAGTGCTGTGCCCTCCCCGGGTCTCCGAGAGCACAGCATTTCCCTTGTTCTGGTGAAAAGAAGTGGGATCACGGGACAGCAGCGACTCCTAGAAACCAGCTCGGAGGAAAGCAGCTCTCGGAGCCTGAAGCCCTCACACATCCGGCCACCGGAGTGCGTGAGTGGTCCTGATTCTCCACCTCCGGCTTGCAGACAGGGGGCCGGGGGGCCGGGGGGCCAGAGGTCAAGCCAGGTTGGAGGGGACACCCCTTACAGGTGATGCCTCAGGTAAACGTGTCCTCAATGAAACCATCTTCACAGTGATTTCCAGAAAATGTGTTAGTAATGCTCAAGGTTGCTGCCACGGCTTTGTAAGAGGACGCGTGGTTGGCGGTTGGGCTGGGGGCTCTGTCCCCGGCTGAGTCGCTAGGACCCATACGGATGGTTGTGGCTGGTGCCCCCATGCGTGGCTCTCCCGGGAGAAGACGGTGCAGCAGCTCCGAGCTGGGACGCAGCTCTCCCCACCACGCGGGCCCATGTCCCGGAGACTCCTCGGCCGTAGAGGTACCCATGGTGGGAAAACGCACACGCGGTGTTCACAGCAGTCCCCAGGAGGAAGATCACAAGGTTGTCCCTAAAATTCGGGGGCCAGTCTATCCCAGGTGAAGTTGAGCATGGTCCACCGTTCAGGAAAACAGGTCCTGGTGAGTGCCCTGTCTTTCCAGGGAGGGAGGGCCTGCCCACACGACATCACTAGCCTGCAGCCATGTGCACACGGGGGTGAGGGGGAGACGGGGCCCGGGGTCCTGAGCACAGGCAGCCCCCAGTCTCAGAGGCGCACACACTGCTCCCAGAGCCTCCGTCTCACTCCACACCAACGGCCGCGGTCGGGTCCTGAGTGGTCCTCCAGGGAGGAGGAAAGGGGCCAAGCTTGGTCACAGGTGGGACATCTCAACGCATAAGTGAAGAAGTCACTGCATGGCAGTCCCAGGTCCCGGCAGGAAGCAGGAATTCTGGCCACACACCTGCCCACCGGTGCAGAGCAGCACATCAAAGTAGATCTGAGTGAAAGAGAGACTGTGTCGGGACATAGGGACAAGAATGAAGAGCTTGACCATTTGGTCGGGGGCCTGGAGACGGAAAGGTGACCGGGATGGTGGGGCGCGCCTCTGGGAGAGGGCACCCGACCTATTGACATGGGCATCATGAACGGTAAGAGCGGCACGTGGCCTTTGGGAGTGAAACGTCCGCGTTATTTCTCTGCTGAGAAGATGCGCGGCGGGTGAGGACACACACCAGTTGACGCTGACGTGATGCAGACAGCACGCCTGCCCGCCCCGCCGTGCCGCAGCCCCCCAGCCCGGCAGGGCTGCCCGGAGCCCTGGGGAGGGGGCCCTGACGGCCATGTGCGCCGCAGCAGCTCCCACCCTCACCCGCTCGGCCGTCCGGGCAGAAGCTGTGGGATTCAACCACAAAGGCTGCTGTGCGCGCTGGGCGCCCTCCTTTCCTCAAGCTGCCTGCGCAGCCCGTGTCTTCCTCTTTTTAGGACAGTGGCTCAGTCCTCCTGAAACCGTCTCTCTCAACTTCATGTCCACATAAAGACACTGTGTCATGAAAGACAGTTTCTTCTTTTCCTGATCTCACAGGAGGATATAAATTTCCTCACTAGATAAATAGTTCACTCTGTGTAATGTTACAGTAGTTTTAGAAGTTCATCCATACACACATCTAAGGAAGAGTAGAAAATAAATGCTAAAAAAGGACCCCCCAACATCCAAACACATCATGAGATGACCCACTATCTTTCTACCACCAGAGGAACTGGCCAATAATGGAAGAGTAAGTAAAATTTGTGTTTGATAGGTAGATAATAAACAATTAAATTAATAAATTGCCACTCCCTTCTAATTCATTCAAAGTGTCCTTAGCTACACACACACACACACACACAATGGAATACTACTCAACCATAACAAAGAATGAAATAATGCCATTGACAGCAACATGGATGGACCGAGAGATCATCATACTAAGTGAAGTAAGTCAGACAGAGAAAGACAAATATCATATGCTATCACTTATATGTGGAATCTAAAAACCAATACAAATTTTATTTACAAACCAGAAATAGACTCATGAACATAGAAAACAAACTATGGTTACTAAAAGGGAAAGGGTGGGATGGAGGGCTAGATTAGGAGTTTGGGATTACCAGACACACACTACTATGTATAAAACAGATAAACAACAAGGACCTACTGTACAGCACAGGGAACTATATTCAATTTCTTATAATAACATGTAATGGAAAAGAATCTGAAAAATATATGTATGTATATGTATAACTGAATCACTTTGCTGTACACCTGAAACTAACATTATAAATCAACTACACTTCAATAAAAAGTAAAGTTTTTTAAAAAGCGTCCTTAGCAAATTAAATTTATGACCCACAATTCTGAACTCATAAGTCAAAAGAAATAATTTAATAACTTCAAGCTTCTACTTAAGAGGTAAACCATAAACATGAAACAAAAAAAGTCTTAAGTCTGTATTGCACATTGTAAGACAGTATTTTGCAAATGTGCACTGTCTCTGCATAGGAATAGAACACAAGGACAGTGTCACCCCCGATGTTGTCTATAAATAGCATAAAGCGTTCCTATGCCTTTTCAGTGTGTTTATTCTTCCTGTTATTTTCAGAAATCTCTGGTAGCCTAGATAACGGTGTTTAAATATTTGCTAAATCTGATCCTCTAGTCTTTCAACCTCATGTTATGTTCATAAAAGTTGAGCATTGTTAAATTTGCTGGTTTTTAACAGT
Source organism: Camelus dromedarius (assembly GCF_036321535.1). Classification (NCBI taxonomy): domain Eukaryota; kingdom Metazoa; phylum Chordata; class Mammalia; order Artiodactyla; family Camelidae; genus Camelus; species Camelus dromedarius. The sequence goes on along the minus strand of NC_087441.1, from coordinate 766,033 downwards.
TTGAACCCTGACTCCCTGTAGATAGTGAGGTCCCAGGGTAAATTTTCTGGCCTTAGTTGAAGTATTCGTAGTGAAGTGTTTAGATGTTTCATACTCATAAAATGCTCATATACAAATATCGTTGCCCACAATCATAGAATTTTGCAAGTCATAGAATTTTGCAAGTCCTAGGAGAGTTATAAAAACCATTTACACTTAATAACCAACATCAAAGCCCCAAGTATCATATACAACTAATTGCCCTCTGTTTCTCACATTTAATGTCTTATAATGTTGTCCTGATTCCAAAGATAAAATGTCCTTTTGGAAAATCTTCAAAAATGTTAGCAGTCAAACAGATGTACACACATGTTAATGGCAGCACTGTTCATGAAGCCAAAAGACGGACACCACCATTGGGTTGTTGTCTACCAAGTGATGTGTGGATACATAAAATGTGGTCCAACCACCCCACACTAGGGAATTGGATTTTGCTACAAGAAGGTGTGAAACACTGACCCATGCTTGGTGGTGATAGTGGTGGTGGTGGTGATGGGGGTGATGGTGGTGGTGGTGATGATGGTGGTGGTGGTGGTGATTATGGTGGCGGTGGTGGTGATGGTGGTGGTGATGGTGGTGGTGGTGATGGTGGTGATGGTGGTGGTGGTGATGATGGTGGTGGTGGTGGTGATTATGGTGGCGGTGGTGGTGATGGTGGTGGTGATGGTGGTGGTGGTGATGGGGGTGATGGTGGTGGTGGTGATGATGGTGGTGGTGGTGGTGATTATGGTGGCGGTGGTGGTGATGGTGGTGGTGATGGTGGTGGTGGTGATGGTGGTGATGGTGGTGGTGGTGGTGTGATGGTAGTGGTGGTGGTGATGTTTTTGGTGATGGTGATGATGGTGATAATGATGACTTAAGAAACTCTCTACAAGTACACTGAAAAATATCTGATAACATACCCCTTTGCAGAATGCCTCTATTTAAATAAACCAGAAAGAGTTCAGGATTGAGAGAATACAGTTGTTTGGTTCTTAGCAAGTCCCTTCACTTCTCAGACTCCAGAGTCTTTGTTTTCCATAAAAGGGGAAAGTCATACCTCCTTCCAAGACCTTGAAGAGAATTAATGAGTGAGTTAGCAAACTTTCTTGTGGCAGCACTCTAAATACTCTACAAGTAGTAACTCATTCAAGTCTCCTAACAACACAACGGGAAGGTACAATTATCACCCTTATTCTACAAATGAGGACAGTGAGGAAGAAAGAGAGCTGACTGGCCCAAGTCCACATGGAAGTGAGAATGGCGCTGAGATTTGAATCCAGGCAGTTAAGCCCTAGACTGTGCTGTCAGCCACCTCGCTGTGTGCACAGAAAAACGTGTCCCTGTAACACATTACAGATACACACAAGTACATATGTGTGTACACAAAGTTGACTTTAAAATGAAATTGTTTGCAAATGATGTCTTTTATTATAATGAGTCCCAAATCTCCTTGGATCAAGAGAAGAACACTGCCAGATTGGGGTGGTCTCCTTAATTTCTTTCCTTGGCAGAGACACATAGGAAGAAAACTAAAATATTGATAACAGATTTGATTAGATTCTTTAATGCATATGGTTACTGTGGTTTGTTTTTCTGAATGCACATAAATACTGTGTCTATTTGTGTCTGTCTAAGGCTATCCATGGATATCTCGCATTCCTGTCTTTCCATCTGGTTTTATTTGTACGTAAATGACAGACATAGTTTGACCACCTGGTTGGGTTGCAAATACCTAGGTACTTGAGGCTAAACCAAATTTAATTTGAGGCTAAACCTAATTTCTTTCAAGAGACATATAACGTGGTGGACAGTGCCTGGGGCCCACAGGATTGTGACTTCAAATACAATCATGTGAGTGGAGCAGGGAAAGTAGGAGGCAATTAGCACCTTGCCTGGCAGTCTCCTTCCTCCCTTTTCATAGCACTGCCTGACAATGGGGCAGAGCTCTCAGGAATGGGGTCAGAAAGAATCCTACTAGCAATTTCCTGACAGCCCCAGATAGAGCCACACAGACGGCCCTCAGTGGGTGTCCAGGCCTTCCAGCAGGTGCCACCGTAAAACTTGCAGAAATAAGATGACTAATGGTGAGTGAGAACAGAAAGATGAGAGGTTTTCAAAGCTCTTTTTCAAGTAATATGGGTACAACCCGAGATGGGAACACACCCTTCTTCCTTTTCAACTTGGACAGACCAGCCCTATGGGTATCTGAGTCCTGATGGCATTTGAGATCTCGCCACCAATGAAACTACCAGTTGGTCCTGGGGCTGCATTTCTGTAGGGTCAGTGGATCACTGATCAGCTGGAGAGCCATCTCCAAGCTCAGCAATGGCAAAACGTGGGCTCCTGACCCCCAAGTTCATCCCAGCGGTCCCTGGAAGGATCTGATGAGAGTGAGAGAGACAGCAAACACCTTGTGGTGACATTGGGGGAACAATTTAGAGCCTAAATACAATTTATGGTTTGTAGCACAATCTTTTAAGTATAAATTTATCTTATGATACTAAAGGAATTATAAACAAAATAATTGACTCTAATCAAGGAATTCCAGCAATATCCAATTCCTCTGAGGGTGATAAAGGGGTTTTTGCCTCATAGGAACACGTGGATTGTTTGCATCCAAATTCTTTAGTGACACAATAGAATTACTCTAAATTTACTACTACAATAATAGAACTCTACTGAATGTTCTCTAAATCTCCAATTTTTTTTAAAAAACATGTGTTGCGTAAATCATGATAAAAGGAAAAGTAACATGTGCTCCCAATATTACTTGAGTGTTTCTTCAGTTGGAGCACATGCTGTTGGTTTAGAAGATACACAATCATGTGGAATCAATCTCATCATTTATTTGGAATCTTCTAAAAAATGGGATAGGCCAATCATGTGATAATTCAATATGGGGCAATATCAGCAGAATACTATCGAATGTGAAATATTTAACTGGGGGGCCACCTAGAAATCCACCAAGGAGGGCTCAGGTCTTTCAGTAGGAAGACCATTTCCGTAGTGTCCCAGCTGGCCCCTGCGCTTCTCAGTCACCTCAACCCACCAATTTCCTGGGCCACCACCAGCTCACAGGGAACACACAACAATTTGAGGAAATGTTCTGGGGTACCTGTTCACTTTTCTTCAACCAAATCTTCCTCCGAGTCTAAAAACATTGTCTCTGAATTGGTCTGGGGAGCCCTCGCATCTGCTCTTGGACCCGCAACCTCTTGCCAGTGCTATTTCCCTCGGTGTTGGAACTCATTTTGCCCCTTTTGCTCCAGGAGTCTCTCACAACCCCCTGAAGAGGCTGAGCTCTGGGCTCAGGGGAACCATTGATGTCCACTGTGTCTTGCCAATGTGTGGTCCAGCCACCGTGAAGGAGATGGCAGGACACAGACACCTGACCAGAATCCACAGCCCCGGAATCTCCCCTTCCTGTGCCAGCCTCTAACCCAGGCTCCGAGCCGGAAAGGTTTTCCCCACCCCCTTTGCCTTGAACTGGGAGCGTAGCCATGAGAAGACAGCACGGAATACTTTCTGCTTCTTCTGCTCATGTCTCAGAGAGGAGCATGGGGTCCCACCCTGAGCTTGCTGCAGGTGCTGCGAGACAATCACCAGTTGTGCTCCCCCACCTCCAGGTCCCCCCAGAAGATCAGAAGGGGCAGTAAAAGCCTGAGCCTCAGCAGGCAGCCGCAATAATTTGTGGGTAGCCTGTGATGGATGTTTGCAGGGCCCAAAGGGACGTGGTCCACGGGTCAGGGGGAGGCCAGTGGCAGGTCCAGCTGCTGCATCCCCTTCAGGGAGGAATTCTGTTTTAGATTAACTGTGTCGCAAGTGGAATCAGCGTTCCACAGAGCTTCCCAAGAGTTTCAGTTAGTCCAGACCTAATTCACCCACGTCTGCCGCAGTCACTGCACATGGGTGACTAGCCAGGGTGGCGCGGCCATCAGCGGGTGTCGGCCACCCCAAGCAGGTGCGTGTCCTGCAGGTGCGGAACGGCGTCCCTCTCCACAGTGGGTCACGGTGGAGGCAGAACCCTGAGCACACCAGCGTGCGGCCCATCGCCAGGATTCTCCCAAGTCTGCTAGGGGTGGGAGGGACCAGAGTGTTCAGCCTGGACACCCAGGCGGGAGGGGTGACGAGGGCTGCTCTGCAAACCCACTGATGTGAGAGGAGCTGTACCCTGTCTCCTGGCCAAACCCAAGGTGGGTTCAGGGACTCAGGCAGCTTTGAGATGAGACGGACTCCCTCCAAAGACCTTAAAGATGAGGCCCAAGTCCCCTCCAAGGCAGGTGGGCCGTCCCGCACAGGTCCTCCCTGTCCTGTTCCTCCTCAGCATCCCAGGCAGGAAGCCCCTGTGTGATCAGGTCACAACTGGGAGCAGCACATGCTCTTTACTTCCAACAACTGCCACCCGGACGGCTGGAGCCCCCGGGCCTGCAAACCAGGGCTGCTCAAGTGGACCCACAACAGCTCCTAAGCCCTCCCTGCCCAGGGCCCGGCTGCCCAGGGCCTGGCTGCTCGGCAACCCCAGGGCCCAGCCCTGTCCTGTGTGTCTGCCTTGCTCTGGGACAGCCACAGCCCTCCAGGAGCCTGCGTCCCACCTGAGGGCAATGTCCCCAAGAAGGACAGTGGTCACCGACCTGGCAGTGGGACAACAGAACAGAAGCCACACTCCCCCAGAAGAGGAGGCGCTGTCGGAGGCAGAAGCGTGTCGGCCCTCTCAGCTCTGCTATCTGAGCGACACAGCCAGGACACCGCCCCTCCAGGACAGTCAGCAGCGCCGGGAAAGCAGCCAACCCTGTGGGCTCCAGACCCCAGCGCGCCCTGTTCCTGCAGATTCAGCCACACTCACAGTCCCGCCTTCCACCGGGTCCGGGGCCCCCTCCACAGACAGTGCGGCCAAGGTGTGGGGCTGTCGTGGCAACGGCGGAGGTGCCGGCTGCCTGCTGGTGGGGCAGCCACCCCGACACCTGGAAGGGAAGGACTACAGGGTGCGCCGGGGAGTCTCACCAGAACTTTCCTCTGGACGAGGTCGGAAATGCCCGAGGAAGAGGTGCTGCCTCCGTGTGTGCACGTGCACAGGTGTGTGAAGAGGGAGACTTTCCGCCTCTAGTGTTAGAATCACTAACAAGGAACAACTATACTTCTCATAAAACAATTATTTATTGCTCCAAAGATAGTCAAACTCACTGAAAAATGCAGCTACAGAGTGTCTCACGGGGGGGAGCGACCCCCGGCAGAGACTCGGAGGAGAACCCCCAGCCCGGGCCCGGAGCAGGGCAGCCGCGTGTGATCTGAAAGAGAACTTTTACAGGAGCACTGTCTCTGGATGGATATTTAAAGTGCTTTAACCGTTGATGCTCTCATTATATTTTTTTCACCAACTTAAAAATAATTATGCTCAACCAATCAGCATGCCTTCGAGACAACAGACAAAGGACGTACTTTCAGCCGGAGTACGGAGCACATGTAAGAATTTCTGGGGCTTTCTTTACCAAAAGGGGCAGAAGAGGGGTTTCAGGTGAGTTTTAGAAGAGACCCAACATTGCAGCTGCTCACAGGGACCCCAAGATCACAGAGCACCCGGAAATGAAGTCCAGGGTTGCCCACATGGAAGGTCACTGGGACAAAACCGTCTGCCGCCAGACAGGGCGACTCCAGAACCTTCCTTCCAAGGCTGCAGAAGCCAGCAAGGCCACAGACTGTTCCAGGTCTGATCTTGCTGTCTGCAAACCACCGTGAACACAGACAAGGGACTTCCTCCTCAGTCTCAGAGGAAATCACATCTCAAATTCAAACACAGGAACGTTTTTGTTTATATCCAGAGCAGGAACATATTCAAGAAAACAACCTGAAAAGAAAAAGAAAACTCATGGTGCCGAGGTACTGGGGCTCTTGGATCCTCAGGAGGAAGGCCAGCTTGAGCTGGCCAGTGGTCCCCACCAGTTCCATTTCGGTCACTTAAAGGAGGACACGCATGACGTCCAGCGTCCCTCACTTAGCACCGGTAAGTCCCAGGTAGTCTTTATACAAAATGTGATCAACACATCTCCTTATTAAACTTCCCATGGTGGCTGAAGTCGTCCCGAGCCACTGCTGTTTTCTGAATTTCAGATGTGCAATGTTGGGGCTTGTTCCCCTGAGAACAAGCTCCTCTTCCCAGAAAGCGCCCCAGTCCTCCTGGGGCCAGGCCTCCTCGGAGCTGTGGGTCCCAGAAGGCAGCAGGGTCTGACGCAGGACGGAGACACCCATCCCCACCCGCCCCGCGGGGAAGGCCTCCCCAGGCCCGGGGAGGAGGCGGCTGCCCGGTCAGGTGTGAGCACCCACACACCCGTGAGCTTTCCGGAAGAGGCAGCCATCGTCAGGAGCTTCCCCCGGGCGACACCCGGGCTCCTTCCGGGCAGAACCAGACTCTGAGAAAGTGCGAGACCCTAGTAGCCAGATGTTTCCTCAGCTTTGAAAACTGTTAACCTTCAGAATTCTCATGTTTGGTCATCAGTGGGATCGGTTTGCACAGGGGCCATTTTTTAATCCATTGTCCCAGTTTTTCCAAACAAAAATGTAACAACTCACTCGAAAACATAGTCGCACCTACCTCAGCTCTCCTCATACAGCAATGGTGCCCTGCCTTTGAGGATGCTTCTCTCCCAGCATGGTTTCCACTTACACCAACGTTTCCAAGGTTTCAGAAGGACCGGTGCGTGCCCGTCACCCTGCAGAACCATGGGAGCTGTTATCCTGCCGGCAAAAGACTCACCCGTCTCCTGACGCTGTTACGTCGTGTAGCCCTGGTTCCCGGTCCAAACTTGGATACTCTGCTGGTGGAATGAAAGCACATAAAGCATCAACATTTAAAAATTCTCCCCTTTCATCCATCAGCCAACTGCAAAGTGACCTCCTCTTAGGGACAAATGCCTTCCACTCGGTCTGCAGAGCCCCAGTGGGTCACGGGGAGGAACAAACACCAGGGCCACGGCCCCGGGTGAAATGCCACAAGCCAGGTGCGCCCCAGCGTGTTCAGGACCCCGTCGCCCTCACTCCCTCCGCAACAGGAAGCATTGCCCGGAAGCAGGTGGGGGGAGTGCGACTGCTTATTGCTTTTCCACCGACTTCCATGGAAACAACTTGTTTTTAAAATTTGCAGGCAACAAAATAAGCATCTGCTGATGCTTGACCTGAGCCTAAGTCAGAGACGCAGCCTTGTCCTGCATGCCCGACTGGCTGCCCCTGCAGGTAACTGCTCCAGAAGGTCCTTTCATCTCTAAACAAACCGCTAATTTTCTCCTCTCGCCACTACTGAGTTCTGACCCTAACAGCACTCGGCCCAGATGCAGAAGCGGACTTGCCCTGAAGCCCAGCAAGTCTAATACTTCCCTGGTGTGTGTACGCGTGTGCGAGTTGTGTGTGCTTTTCACCCGCAAAGATACTTCACAGCACGTGGCTTAGATCACTGTGTCTCCCCCCTCTGTGTCAGGTGGCATTGGAGTGACCCTGGGCATCCTTGGGCACCATTTTAAAGGGTTCAGACTGGGGAGCATCTGGTTTTGGCTCAGTGGGATGACCGGTGTGGTGTCCACGTACTTCTATACGTGGTGAGTCACTGCTAACTGTTCTAGGGGAGGAGCACCTTCAGGAATATACCTGCATCCTACTGTATTGACCCAAATACTCACTTTTGCACTTAATTTTCTGTTCATAGTTTTAATTCTTTATTTTTTTAAGAAGGCCCTTTGAACTGCGTAAGTCTTAGGTTTCCCGAAACCACTACCAGAGCCTCCTAACTGGTCTCCCAGACAGGAGTTGCCTCTATCCTCTGCATCCACAGCCCCCCTTCTGAGTCGTCCACCCATCCATCCATCAACCCATCCACCCACCCACCCACCCATCCATCCATCTGTTGACTGAAATAAACGCGCAGCCTAAAAGTTAAGAGTTATGTTTTATTTGGCGGGAGGACTCGAGCCGGGATGACAACCTCTCAGATCACTCTGAGGGACTGCTCTGAAGAGGTAGGGGAGGGGCTAGGATATATAGGAGCTTTACAACAAAGACCAGGTAGTTGGAACAATAAAAGATTACTTGTTAACTGAAGGAAACCAGGCATCTCAAGTTAAATAATTCAGCACTTTTCTGTGTATGGGAGGAAGCAAACATTTGGGCTCGCTGAATTCATTCCTTTGACAAGCACCTAGCTATCCAGGGCCAGGGTCCTGTCCTTTCTTATTCTGAGTCCCCTCAGAGGGCACCACTGTGAGTGGCTGCAGAGGCCGGGCTGCAGCCGCTGATGACCTGGGCTCAGCATTCTTTGTTTACTGATGTGGTTGCAGTATTTTAGTTCACACATCCACCCACCCACCCACCCATCCACATCTGATCTTGTCACCTTTCAGAGCCCCTTAAAGTCCTCATTTGTCCCCTGTCCAGACTCCTTCGTGTGGCAGCTTACCCCCCCAGGACCTTGTTTCTGCCATTATTCTCTGTCACGTCTTCTCCTCAGCTCAATTCTCCACACAGGTGACCCCCCACCATAGCTCTCATTGGTCTTCAAACCAAGGAATACCAGGGCCTGGGGGTAACTCGTCAGACCAGAGGACCCTTGAGTCTGCAAAGCACCCCAGGCCTCTCTTAGACTCCAGCTCAGGATCTATTTGCCAGATGAACCCTTCTCTCCCCTCCTGTGCCTCTGCGCATGCTGCTCCCGGACCCTTGGAGAGAGCAGGGCTGGCAGAGTTTTCAAGCAGAGCAGCTACACAGATGGAAAGGGACTCTGAACCGTGCCTCAGAAAGAAAACCAAAAGGTGCACTGTAGTTCTACTGGGGTTTACTCCCAGCACGGCCACTGGACCTCCCTTTCCCTGCCTGTCTGTTTGTGCCTGTGATGCAGTGAAATTATTAACAGCAGTCACAGTCACTTTCAGCAGTGTCCCAACCCGGATGATAAGCCACAGGGCCCCCTACGTACACACCAGTGTTACACACACCAACTCACTGCGGAGACGGAGACAAAACGCTAACTAGCGCTGCTAACGCCATCATCGTTACCGCTGCTGTTCTGAGCAGCAGCGTAAGAAGCAGTTTAACAAACTGCAGCAGTTCAGGAATGTTTAAGAAATAAAATGTGATGGCACACCAGTCAGAATGGCCATCGTTCAGCAGTCCACAAATGGTAAATGCTGAAGAGGCTGTGGAGAAAGGGGAGCCCTCCTACACTGCTGCTGGAAATGCAGTTTGGTGCAGCCACTACGGGGACAGAATGGAGATTCCTCAAAACACTATGGTCCAGCGATCCCACTCCAGGGCATATATCCAGAGGGAGCTCTAATTCAAAAAGACACCTGCACCCGAATGTTCACAGCAGCACTGTTTAAAGGGCTAAGACATGGAAGCAACCAAATGTCCATCAACAGATGACTGGGTAAAGAAGAGGTGGTATATTTGTGCAATGGAATACTACTCAGCCGTAAAAAGAATAAAATAACACCATTTGCAGCAACATGGACGGACTTAGAGATTATCATATTGAGTGAAGTAAAGCAGACACTGAAAGGCAAATATCATATGGCATCACTTACATGCAGAATCTGAAAAAAAAAAAAATACAGGTTCTATTTACAAACCAAAAACAGACTCACCGAGATAGAAAACAAACTACCAAAGGGGAAAGGGAGGGGAGGGATAAATTAAGGGCTGGGGATTAACAAATGCACACTGCTGTATGTAAAATAGATAAACAGCACAAAACTGCTGTACAGCACAGGGAACTATATTAGATTTCTTGTAATAATGTATCATGGAAAACAATCTGAAAGGAAAATACACGTATGTATGTATATGTATGTATAGCTGATTCACTTTGCTGCACACCTGAACTCATACTGTACATCAGCTACACTTCAATACAAATTTTTTAAAAAGAAGTAAAGTGAGGTGGAATTTAGAAATGTGGTGATTTGGGTTCTCTGGGAGGAAGCATTAAAACCCATGGGCACAGGGCAAGTTTGGATCATCCCACAGAGATCATAATTATAATCCTTTAAGTTACGAGACAAAGAGCCAAAGCCTTAACTGTGACACAGAGGAAAACTATGCCTTTTTTTCCTGCATTTGCCCTTCAAGTAAGAAGTGAAAATCTCCTGTGGTTTAGGGAAACTGGGAACAGCCCCATGAAATGCTCCCAGAGTCTCGGGGGGGGGGGGTCTGCTGTGCTCTGCTGTGCGGGCGCACGGGAAGCCTTCCTGTCACTACACGGGGTGGGAGCTGCAGGTCACGAGTCAGCACGCCTGTCCTTCCCGGTCCACGTCGTCCATCCGGACCACAGTCCGCGCGCTCACCCTGATGGCTGCCGGCTCTTTCTACTCCTGCCCCACAACTTTGTGGCACTTCCCCAAACTAACTTCTCCAAAGAGGAAAAGAAAGGCAGTGCCACACACACGCAAAAACACATTCTTATCAAATGTCTGAATCTCTTTACCAAAAATAAAAGTAATTTTTTCTTCTAAGTGTTTCAACTCTGCCATTACAGTGGAAAACCACAAAGAAAGAACAGTGAGGACCAGAGATAGAGACATGCCCCCTGCAGGGAGTCCCCCCCCCCCCCCAGAGTGAACAGGGCTCATCTTTCTGGCCAGGAAACAGCTAGCTCGGTGACAGCCGTCAGGTCCCGCCGTCCTTCCTGCATGCGGAAGACATGACGATGCCACGGAGCCCCCGCAGCACGTGGACTCTGCCTGGTGCCGTTTTGCCTGAAACGAGCACAGAGAAACAAAGACAGGCTCAGTCAAGAAGTCAAGACATAACTGAGGGTCTGCGCCAGGTGCCAGGAGGAGTGGAAAATGAAGCACACGATCCCTACCCTTCAAGAGGTTGTTATTCATTTGGACAGATTTAAGCAAGTATATAAATTATCATGCAGCAAACCACAGCGTGAATACCTTAAAAAAACTAAAACACCCTTCAAAGCAGCACTTTAAGACAAATTTATGTTCCTCAATTTATTAGGGAAGAAAAAAAGAACATGGACAGGCTCCTTGCTGAGAAAATCAGAGACAAAACTTCAAAAGTGAAATAACAGAGGGGCAGCTGGCACAGCCCTTGTGGTGCAGGTGAGGATCACAGACATCGGGACAAATCCCCCCACTTAACTCTAGAGCTGATGTGCACGCAGAGAAGGAAATGGAGATGTTACATCTGTCCTGATGCAACACGCGAGCCAGTGACGCACACCATCGCTGCTCACTCGTCCGTCTCCGGTCTGCCGGCCGAGAGGACCTAGACGCGCTAACACCCCAGTAGCCACGAGCACACCCGGTGCCCAGAACTTGGCTTCTAAGCTGCACTCTCCATTAAAAGCCACCAGGGCGCTCGGAGCAATGACCCTAAGACTGACTGGGGCAGGAATTACACAAGATAAACCTGGAGCCTCCTGTAATGTCAGAAAGTAAAGGTGAAGGCAGGTCAGAGGGACCCAGGAGCCAACGGAAGGGACCCCCAGTGATCAAGGCTGGGACAGTCTGAGCAACGAAATAAAATCATGTCAGATTAAAACCCAGAGAATAAAATAAATGTCCACAAGTCCATACTGATATAAACACACGATTGAATAAACAAGCAGACCAGGGGGAGTAGGCCAGTCTGCACACAAGAATCCTGAGTAATTTATAGAAATGCTCCCTAAGCCAGTCCCTGCACATCGACCCCTTCCAGAGAGGACCATGTGGAAGGGGCAGGAGCAAGGTGGCAGTGGAGACACCTGGCAGCCACCCCGACCTTCTGGCGAGACGCAGGAGCAGGGGCTCGTTCGTCATGCAGCCTCACAAGCTGACGCCTGTTGATCGGGAGCCTCCTGCCCCAGCACCGCCCCTCCCACCGCCCCCTCCGTGACTCAACAGTGAAGACACCTTCCCGTGTCCGGTGAGACAGGAGGAGCCAGACACCAGGCAGGAGGTCGAGTGTCTAAGAAAAGTTAGAAGGTGCACGTGAGTGCGTGTGCGTTATCGCCGACCTGGGTGTGGGGCTTCATTCCTGCACGGGGGACTTTCTTCTATCAGCTTCTGTTAAAAGTCAGTCCTGGAATCATATTCTGACTTGAGTGATTCTGACAAAAGGAACAACACTCTGGCCTGTTCCTGTGAGAAGGGACCAGGGCCAAAGAGCTGGGTGGAGGTAGAGACGCTGAATCTGTCAGCTCACAGTCGACCAGAAGCTCTGGGGACAACGTCTTCCCCGGCGTCGCGTGGCTTATGTGGTCACAGAGCTGCGAGGTAGGTGGCAGGTGCCCCACAGGCCTTGGTGAGCCAGGACCGGCTGGAGGACCAGCCTGGGGACAGGAGCAGGTCCCCCCAGTGCCCATGCCCTGCAGGGCCCCCTGGTGCTGACAGCCCCCCTCACAGGCAGTGCAAGGACCCCAGAAGGCCAAGGGGTGTGGCCCGACAACGAGGCCCCCTAGAGGAAGGCCCCACCTGCCACGGAAGCCGAAAACCCAGCAGAAAGCTGGCTTTCATCCTGAGATACGTGGCTAGGTACCCAGAAGCCGAGAACAAGGATGTGATCAAAGCAGAGACTGCAGGCAGTTTAATCTAAGTGCTTGCAAAGGAAGGGGACGACCGCGGGCGCGGGAAGGCGCCCTCGGGTCTCGTTCACCAAAAGCGAGCACGGACGCCCCGAGACGTCTGGCACAACGCCCGGCCAGCTGAAGCCTGGGACCACTGACCTCTCAAAAGTCTCTGAGCGCACAGGACTGCTTTCGCCGAGGTTCAGGTGCCCTCAGCCCATGGCGAGGTCAGTGAGCCGCGGGGAGGCCAGCGGGGGTGGGGAACCCCGGGACCCTCTCCCTCCCCCCGCCCCCCCCAGACATGGGAGGAGAAGGGAAACGCTGTCCTGGGGGCACCTCGTCCTAACGCAACCGCCCACCACTGACAAAATGTGCTCGTTCAGAACTCCAGGGACGAGCCCGTCATGCCGTCACTAAAGCACGGAACTGCGTGCACTCGCCGCCCGCGGGAAGCTCACTCCGTCTCGACCCCAGCGCTGCCCACGGCGCGTAACTGCCCGCTGCGTTCCCGCGTTATTCCCGGGCCAGGTGGGGGCACCATCCTACAAGCCACGGGTTGGAAACGTCACCCAGGGAACCGTTCCCAAGAGCTCACGCAGACCGAAGCGGGCCTACACGAGGCACTCAGCAAGTCAGACGTTTTAAGTTCATTGTAAATGTTCTCTTGCCCTCAATTCTGCCGTCCAATCCCTCTCGCCTTCTTGTTGAAGGAAAATACGGCATTTACAGGGCATGTATTTCTGAAGAGGGAGCGCGTCTGCAGGAGGAACCGAGGAGCCGAAGCTGCGGTCGGGGGCTGGCCTCCCGCCTGCGTCCCGGCGCCCCGTGCGGGGCAGGAGGGCTGCTGGAGCTGCCGCCCCTCCCCCCGCCCGTGCACGTGGCGCGGGGCCCTCGGGGCGCCGCCAGCTGGCCCCCCATCGGAGGCCCGCCGCTCCCGGAGGCGCTCACCTGCGGGCTTTGGTTCGCGTTCTTTCGGATTGTCTTCGTTGCTATTTTTGGGGTGGAGTTTCTTCCTGAGTTGAGGGATTGTGCCCAGGGGGGACTACTGGCTAAGCTCCTTGTTATCCACTCACATCTTACTAAGAAATGTGTTGGCTTTAAAGTACTAAACGTGGACTGACTGCATTCTGTTGCCAATTCGGTCCTTTGAGGCAACGAGACAGACTGTGCTCTACCCTCTACTTTTCAGCGCTTCATCGTCCGCATCTGAGTCACCTTCACAAAGTGGACGCGTGGTCTGGGTCGCCTCCGGGGGTGGGGGCTGGTGGCCCCCGACAGCGCCGCGCCCCGACCCGGACCCCGCGCCCCCCGCCCCCAGAGCTCCCGTGCAGCCGGCGTCCTGGCCGCAGCCAGACCTCAGCCGGGGGGCGGGGGCGGGGGGCGGCTCGTTTTCCAGGTCTGGGCTGCGCTCCCCATGCAGCTGCTTGCTATTAGAGCCTTCGCGGTAGCAGCAAGATAACCCACAGCCAAGTGTCGGAATTTTGACCCAGACGCAGCCAAAATTCCATCTGCCACGTCCAGGAGGAGGTGGGAAGCACGGAAGGAGGTGCGGACACGCCCCGTCCTTCTCCGACTTCACCGCTTGGAGATAGAGCGTTTAAACCCCCCGGGTAACGCGTGCACAATTAGAGGAACATCCGGGAACACTCGCGGGGAGACTCGTGTGCCTTTCCAATTCGTTTTATGATACAAAATAAAAGCAAGTTGGCTCAGAGTAAGTTAGTGAAGAACCCGCAAGGAGAGGCCGGGGTGGCGGCTGCAGGGCGGCTCCCACGGCCGTGCCAAAGCCCACCGTGGGCCAGCGTGGGGGTCCCGGCCCGGTCACTCCACCCACCAGGTTTAAGAGACACGAAGCCATGAAAACGTAAGGCAGGTCAGAAAGGCCTTTCTTCCAAGGGGTCACTGTTGGCCGTGGTCCGCGGGCACCCGGGGACGCCTACACAGGGCCAGCACTTAGAGCGGCTGCTGCAAACAGCTCGGAGACGCGGGGCTCCTCCCCGGAAGCCGCGGGCACGTGCGCTCGTTCCGCCGCCCCGCACACCCCGCCGAGCGTCTCTGGGAGCCGCACTCCGTAGCGCGAACGCCCCGGGTCCGCCTGGGCTGCCGCGCTCTGTCCGGCGCAGGTTTGCCACTTCTGCTGTTGGAAGCGACTCTGCCACGACCAAGTGTCCAAGCACGGCCGCCTTGACTGTCTTTCAAAAGGCAGCGGCGCTTCTGGCCCTCGTGGCAAACGAGGCTTCCTGAGCTGCTTTCTTGCTGAAAACAAAGTGCTGAATGCAGCTTTAAAACCACCTTCTTACACTGCGTTGCTGAGCTGCCACGTGAGCAAGGAGCCCCCGGGGCCCCAGACGGGCGTCGCAGGCGCCGCTGGCCGTGGGGGCCCGGGGCCCTGCGAGCCCAGGAGTCCGCCCGCTCCTGGGACCCTGAGCCACGCGTCCCTGAGCGACAGAGGCCTTGCCGCAGGAGGAGCTGGGAGGGTACCGGCTCCTCAGCAGAGGATGCGGGCCGGGCGGGGTCGGGGAGCCGAGGCAAACGACCGCGGCGGAGGGCAGCGACCCCCCGAGGAAGCCGGAGCGCGGCGCCGGGCCCGCCGCCTCCGCACGCCCCGGTCAGCAGCTCCGCCGGGGCGGCGCTGGGCTGTGGGTCACGCTCTGTCCTCACTGATCCATTTTTCATGGTTTTGTCTCGTGCCGTCAGTTGCCGAGAGAGGAGTGTGAAAACCCGATCCTGGTTTGGAATCATCCGCTTCACTTTTCACTTCGCGTCGCTTCCGCTTCTTGCTTGGGGCGGCTCTCCTCCAGGCGCGCAGCTTTACAGTCACCCCGACCCCCGTGAGGAGCGTCTGCGCCGTGCAGACCCCCTGCCTCCCTGGCAGGGCTCACCGTGCGAGTGCGTTTTCTCCCAGACGAGCACACCTACTCCAGTGACTGAATCTCAACATTTACATGGTTAAGAATAAGCTTTTCCATCCACTTATTTTCTAATGCTCCATGTCGTCTTTTTTTTAATTTTACTTATTTATTATTATATTATTTAATTATTTTGTTTTGGCAGAGGTGGTAATTAGGTTTGTTTATTTTGGGGGAGGTACTGAGGCTTGAACCCAGGACTTCGTGCATGCTAAGCATGCACTCTACCACTGAGCTATGCCCTCCCCCTCTGTGTCTTCTTACATGAAAGGTTGTCTCTTGTAGGCAGCATAGAGCTTGGACTTGCTTTTTAGCCATCCTGAAATTCCCTGCCTTTTATTTGGAGTGACTAGACCATTAACATTTAATGTAATTCACTGATAATATTAAACTCAATCTACCATTTATTATTTGCTTCTGTTTTTCCCCTTTGACTTTTGTTTTTTATTTTACACACACACATCTTTCATAATTCTTCTGGACCCACAGAATGCTGAGCGAGAGAAACAAGTATTAAGTTTCTCACAACTATGTGTTTTTGGCCATCTCTTGTAACCTCTACAGCTTCTGTTTCATAGAATTTTTTTCCATGTTATTTGGTGCATAAAAATCTAGAGATATTAAAAGAGATTTTAATTTTTGTGATGTTAACAGGTCTGGGATCCCAGGTTTTGTGAGCTTGAAAGTTGTATAATTTGGGAAATCTCAAGAAAATTATACACATAAGAGAATAACATAAATTAAAAATTTTAAATATGACAAGTACCACAAGCATCACACAATTCCTTTTTTTTTTTTTTCAATGTAACAGCACAGCACACCTCTACACAACTCCAACTGCATTTCTGGCTGCATATTGTCTCATCTTTTCTTGCTAGGTCTTCTTATCATGACACTGTGTAAATCAGAGTAGGTGGTTAGAGCATTTTTTGAAGTCACTCCAGCATTGAGATAGAAGTCGCTGTGACCCCCACATGGATCCCACTAAACTTCACCAAATGCACCCCTGACCCCACATCCCCAAAGTCTGACTTGTTGCAGCAATCCCGTGTCCCCAACCGTGGGAAATGTGGCTGAGGGGACCTGGGCGGGGAAGAGGCATGGTCTTTCTCTTTGCAAGCAATAGTTCTGAAATTTCACAATGCCTAAGGGCGTGAGCCTGCCACCGAGGACCCAGCGGATCTGGGGAACAGCCTGAACGCTTCAGCATCTTAGCTTCACAGTAAATCCACTTCTGATAATGAATGACAAAACAGCTAGCCGGTACCGCGCCCCCAGCACTCGTCCACGACCCCAGCCTCTCCGTGTCTCCCCGGGGCCCACTTCCCAGCAACATCAGGTGTCAGGAAACAGTGGGAGCAACACTGACAGTTTTGAAGAAAGATTGTTTAGATCAAAACCTTTCCCTTTATTTACTCAATCACTCATGGAACAAGTATTCAGAGAGTCCTTGATTGTTCTCCAGACTCTTGTCCAGTTGCTAGAGACGCGGCCATGAATAAAACGAGTTCTTGCCCTGGTGGGTTACAATGTGGGGAGTGAGGCAATTGTTTTGAACAATCACTTACACAGCTTTTCACACTATTAGAAATTATTTTAGATAATGTTTTTATTAAAATATGAGTTTAATATTGGCTGAAGAGGCAAAGCTCACTTAATGTTATATTTCTAAGAGACATACCTAAAACAAAGCAATTCATAAAGGCTGAGATTTTTAAAAAGTACCAAATGATAACAAGCAAAAAGAGAAAGTACGGTCCACACTGTATAAAGTGTGACTCAAGGTGCAATAATTAAATATACTAGATAAAACTCTGTCTGACACGAATGAGGTAAACACGGGCAAACTCCAGTCTCCACCAGCAGGGTATGAATGTCTCTTCTGTTCAAATCAGCACTGAAATAATCTCCTTCTTGCATCAACAGCTATAGAAAATGGCCAATTCCCAGGCCTCCCAGATGCTGTCCGTCTCTTCCAGACTGAGGCAGGGTCTTCACCATTTCCAGTGTCTAATTTTCAAACTTAAAGCAGAAAGAATAATACTTCAAGTACAGAAGGTGGCAGATAATCATTGCTTCAAAACATGCATGAGTGAGTACGGCGGCCCCGGCCGCAGCCCCCCGCCCGGCTGGCTGCCCCCACCACCCCGACCCCCGCTGCGTCTGTCCTGGGAGCCGAGGTCCCCCCGCGGACTGGCGTCTCAGGACAAGAAGACCGTCTCGGCTGCCGTGCTCTGAGAAGAGCTGGCCCTGCGGGAGGCCGGCCCAGGTGGGCGGGAAGACTAGACCACCCCCTCAACCCAGCCCCTTAGCAGAGGTGCCGCCCTTTGTTTCCGAGGGTGAAGAAGAAGGTTAAGGTTTTTAAAATTTGAATCCAAACACATCTGCCCATTATTACTGAAAGTTGCTCCCAGAATGCTATAAAACGTTGATGGCTATTCTCTTTTACAGCACATTTTTAGTTTTTGGTGTTTTCTGTTCCTTGGACGTTTTAACAGGAACTTGGAAGTGGAGCATAAAGAAACAGCCAGATGCAATCTTAAACTAAAAGCACTAATTAGAATTTAAAGCGCACTTAAGGGTTTTACTCATCAAGATAATTCCATGATAAATCATTTAGTGAAGCAAAGGACCCTTTCATAAAACCAATAATCAGCCCTTCATACGCCAGTTCCGTGTTTCTTTTCCATTTATAAGAGGCACTTCACCTCCTAGGATTTCTGATTCAGCATCCATGTGATTCAGAGTAATCGAGGCACATTTCGCCAGCGCATGCTGCTGTGGAAGTGGTGCCCTCGTGGACAACGGGCCCCAGTTGAAAACCACGGGTAAGGCTGGATGACAGAGGCTGAAGTGCTCACCACGTTTGCGGTTCTGCAGAGAGAGCTCCAAGGAGCGTGAGCCAGGCAGGTAAGGCTCAGGCCTAAGGCACCTCCTTAATGGTGTTTTTCACCATCAAAAACGGCCTCCAGGACGGTAGCTGCCCTTCAGAAATACGCTCCCAGCGAGTGAGGGCCGAGTTGTGCCTCGAAGGGAATAAAGACCAGATGAGCCAACAGGGATGCTGTAGGTACCAGGCCTGGCAAAGCAGCTGTCACACTGGAAGGAGGGAGGAGCGGGGCCGCGGAGAGCCCTGCAGGGCTGACCTGGCTGCGTGCAGAGCCCGCAGCCGTGAGGCTGAGGAGGGGACGGTCCCGGAGGAGGCCCAGCAGACAGGAAGAGGCCAGAGACCCTGACGGGACACCTAGGACTACAGGCACCCCAATCCACTGACTGTCTTCACACCCAACATCAAAGGCCGGGGTTGGAAACTTGTTTAAGCGCAGACAATGGCTGGGCCAGAGAGCTTCAGTCACACTGCACCTAACTCCCTGCAGGAGCTCGGGGAGCTGTGAGTGCTTGTCGCCGAGCAACCTGACCCTTGGTCCCCTTTGTGCTCCCTCCACCAGGGGGCCAAGGACTCAGTGCGCTTACAGGGCCACCAGCAATATCTTTGGCCCACGAGCCCTTGTACATTCTAGTCGCTTCACCATTGTTTGTGTGATAAACAGAACCACAGCTACTCAGAAGGAGCGCGTTTCCCTGTGCCCCCAGGCCTGGGTCGGCAGGGTCACGGGGTCACACGGTCACACAGTGCCAGTGCCTCCACCTGAGCCCCTGGGCTTCCACCCGCCTCCAGGTCTTGGCTGGGATGTAAACATCCTCCAAGAGCCACTCACCGACCCTAAGAGTGGCCACGGTCCCTCGGTCTAGCCTCCTCCTTCACTGAGACTATGAGCTGCTGAAGACAGGACAGCCAGAGCTGCCACACAACCCAGACGTGTTCAAGACCCTGGTATGTACGAGATGGGTCTGCAAGTGTGAGCTGAAGAAAGAGGGTGGGGAGGGGGGGTGGAGGAGGAGGCCGAGTATCACTCGGGAAGATGAAAGGGTGGAGAGGGCCAGGTGCTCTGGGTGAACAGGACAGATGCCAGGTGCTACCCTCTGAAGGGAAGTGTAAGGGGCAAGCAGGCTTCACCTGGGAAAACGAGAGAAGTGCGCCCCAGGCAGCAGGGCAAGCTGGCAGAAGCCGGCACCGAGTCTATCCCAGTCTGCAGCGCACTTGACAAAGGGAGGGCGGAGCTTCACATGCAGAGAAACCTGTCACTAGCTTGACCCAGAAGATGGCTTTCAGTCATTTTTTTAGGATAACTCAACACATTAGAATGCGCAGTACTAATGATGCTATAACGTGACCTCGTCGGAGCTTCTGGCAAAGGAAGGAGAGGAGTCTCTCTCATCCCCTTCAAGGCTTGTTTTAGAAGGAATCACAGCCAACAGCCATCCACTGGCACTCCAGGGACACGCTGGGATCCCCTCAGGCACGCACGGGGGAGTCTTGGCAGAATCTGAGACTCCTCCTCACAGTTCATGTCCGTGGAAGAGAAGCCCTGGGTTTCTCCACAGTGGAAACTGGGCTTTTTAAGTTAATGCATATCTGGGCCCCTCATAATGGGCTAGATCGCAAGGCTAACAAGCAATTCTTTCCTCTTAAGAGCAGTTTCTGTTCCAACGTGTGTAACAGCGCCCAGAAAAGCCACTGCTGCTCAGTAAATGTACATGTTTTTAGTGACTCTGAAGTTGTATATTGTCACTGCCCTGTTTGCTCATCTTATAAACCTATGAAAGAGGGAAAAAATACCATTTTCTACCCACCAGTGTATCCCCAGTTCCTGGCACAGTGCCTGGAATATAGCTGGCACCCAATAAATATTGTTGAAATACGAAATGAACATATAAACAAATATCTATTTGACGGAAATAAGCACCAGTGAACAAACATTACCTCCTCAGTATGCAGAGCACAGGCACCTCTGGAGGGTCTGCCCTGCCCGTGCCTCTCGGGATCACTCCAGAGCTCTGCTGCTGTGCGGACTCTGACTCCCTCCCTGGCCGCTGCACCGCCACCACAGCACCGCCACCACGGCACCTCCACCACTGCACTGCCAGCCACAGCACTGCCACCACGGTACTGCCACCACAGCAGGCTTGCTCAGGGCCATGCTCTGGCCCGGTGGCCCAGTGCACGGGAGAAACGAGGGGCCTTGCAGAGCAGGAGGGGAGGGCAGAGGCCCAGCCCTGCCCTAGCAGCTTCCCAGCCCCTTAATCTCACTCTCGCCACGTGCAGTGAGATCCCATTTTGAGGTTCTGAGGGTCTTTTTCTGAGTATTTGCAAAATACTTTTGAATCTTTACTTTCAAAATCTTATTTTTCTTAAAGTAGCTAGAGACTGTTTATTATTCTTGCAGTGAAGTAACCCCCTAGTAAAACCCAGGGACTAGCATCCAATCCAGGGAACTCTTTACTCCCTAAACCAATTCCTTTGTTTTCTTTCAATGTAATGGGAAGAACCATCAAACTAAACAACAATTGTCTAGTCACCTTTTGAACTTTAATCTTATTTCATAGCCACATTGCATTAATAGATCAAAATTATAGGAAAAAATAACCCATAATCTAAATTCTAAAAAAGTAACTATAAACTGTCAATGTGCTTCATATTTTTTTTCATGTTCTTTCCTATAAAATATACACATACTTTTTCCATGTTGTTTA
This sequence comes from Camelus dromedarius, assembly GCF_036321535.1. NCBI lineage: Eukaryota > Metazoa > Chordata > Mammalia > Artiodactyla > Camelidae > Camelus > Camelus dromedarius. The sequence goes on along the minus strand of NC_087441.1, from coordinate 744,967 downwards.
CTGCTGTGTCCTCAGCCCCTCAGAGATGCCCAGATCCAGCCTCATGTGAGGCAGCAGTGCCCTGATGGTTTTTAGGCATGTGAACCAATTTAGTCCCCATTCTGCTTAAGAGAGTCTGCATGGGTTTTTGAAACATGTGACCAGAAAGGTACTAATTACGATAATAACTGTGTTTTCTTTAAATGCATTAGTCCCTTAAATCCTGTAGAAAACAGACAGTGCACTTACAATCTGTTGTTACAATAATACCAGCTCTTGTAACTGCCTGTATATTTACCTTGGCTGAGATTTTTATTTCTCTACACAGCTTCAAAATACTGTTTGTGTCCTTTCATTTCACGCAGCAGGACTGCTGTGAGCATTTCTTGAAGGGCAAGTAGCGACTACAAACTCCTCAGCTCTTGCTTATCTGAGGGTGTCCCAACTTCTCCCTCACTTTTGAAGGACAGTGTTGCTGGATATGGGGCTCTTGGTTGACAGTTTTTCCTTTTAGCACTTTGAATACGTCAGCCTAGTCTCCTGACCGCAGAAATCTGTTGATAATCTTACTGAGATTCCTTGCATGTAGTGACTTTCTTCTCTCTTGCCGCTTGCAGGATTCTTTCTCTGTCTTTAGTTTTTGCAAGTTTGATAGAATGTGTTTCAGTGTGAGTCTCTTTCAGTTCATCTTACTTGGAGTTCGTTGAGTTTCTTGGATGTTTACGTTCACGTCTTTCCTCCTGAGAATTTGGGACGTTCTCAGCCATTACTCTTCAAATATTCTCTCTCAGCTTTTCTTTCTTCTCCTCTGGGGCTCCCACAATCTGTATATTGGTGTGTTTGACACTGTCCCACAGGTCCCTTAAGCACTGTTCACTTTTCTTTAACCTTTTTTCTTTCTGTTCATCAGACTTAGTAATTTCCACTGTCTTATCTTCAAGCTCACTGACTCTTTGGCTTGCTCAAATCTGTGCTTGAATCCCTCTAGTAATTTTTGTCATTTCAGTCATTGTACTTTTCAGCTCCAGAATTTCTTTTGGTTTCTTTTTAGGTTTTCTGTCTTTCTCTTGATATTTTCATTTTGTTCACACATCATTTTCCCTGACTTTATCCACATCCTCCTTTAGTTCTTTGAGCATCTTGAAGAGAATTGCTTTAAAGACTCTGTCTAATACGCCAGCCATCAGGTCTTTTATAGGGACAGATTCTGTTGATTTATCTTTTCCTCTTAATGGGCCATAACTTTCTGTTTCTTTGCATGCTTTGTGATATTTTACTGAGTGCTGGACATTTGACTTCACAACGTGGTAACCCTGGAAATCAGATTGTCCTCCTTCCCAGGGTTTGATTTTTGTTATTGTTTTTGCTTATTTTTATAGTTTTGATTATTGCAGGCTATCTTTGTGCTGAGGATTAGCATGAAGTGTAAATTTAAGGTCTTCTTAGATTTTTTTGAAACTTTCCCTAGGTATTCTCAGTCACTTTTTAATTTCCTCTGTTATGTATGGTCACTTTTGAATGTCCTAGTGTTTGAAAGGGGAAGAAGCAAAAAATAAAGGGGTAAAAAAGAGTGCCAGCCTTTTCAATTCCTTTGCAGTTATTTCAGCCAGGGAGGGAGGGTGTTGCAACAATGGGGGAGGCTCAACAACCATGGCTGCCCTCCTCCTTCTCGGCACCTCTGTGATCAGAAGCAGCAATCAGTGATCAGAGGACAAGTCCTGGTCTTTGTAGGACAGAATCCTTTTTGCCCCCACACCCCCGGCTGGCTCCCACAGCTGTACACACGCTGCTCTAGGAACACATATATAGCTGCTGCCAAGGGCCGGGCCTGGAAGGTGGACAGCTGCTCCTGTGGTAAGAGCTGACATTGACCAAAAGTGACTGCAATTTATCAGCCAAGCCTTATCCAGAAGTTGCAAGCCTTCAATAGACCTCAGAGTTCCAAAACAGTGACATCAGACAGATCGTGCAGGTACAGGTGTTTTCAGGGGGGAGACAGGTTTTTGTCTCCCAGGTGCTTTCTGCCTTAAAAAAGCTACCAATTAAATAATCAAACACAACAATTTTGGCGTAAGAGCCAGGGCTCAAGCTGGTGGTAAAAAGGCGTTCAGACTTTAATTTCACTCTCATGTGCCTGGGGGTGTGGGTCTAATGAAAAGCTTCACTCTGCTTCTTTGCAGAGCAAATAGTAAATAGAGAAGCATTTGGTCCCTGAAATCATTCTCCTTGGGAAAAGGTAAAGTCAGAAACCAATGAAGAATTCTGAGCTATTATGTATCTTGAGAGAAAGTAAGTTAATTACAATTGACTAATAGAGCCAAGATTTAATTTTGGAGATTTATGTTGCCAGAAACCATAAAAACAAAAGCAAAAAGTAGAAAAACAATTTGAAATACAAAAGGACCGATTCTGCTTCAATGCCATTCTAAGCATGAAAGTATGAACAAGATAAGAAGACAATTCTTCCAGGATGGAAGGTTTAGAATCCACATTAAGTATGATTTTTTAGACCAGGGGACTGCCAAGGTCCATCTAAGTTTATCAATAGCCCACTGAAGACAAAGATTCCACTTTGGCATGAGTCAGAGAGAAGCCGCGTGGGCACTGCTCTGTCTCGAGTCCAAGACCCCCTGGTAGAGCACCTTTACCGTCACGGCACCTCCCACTTCTGACCACCCACGCCTCATGCGCCAAGGTGTCAGGGGACTGGCTTTCTGATGTGTAGGTCAGGACCGAACAGCAGGAAGTGTCAACACATTCCTAGTTTAGAGGCAAGCACTTCGGTCATTAAAAATGAATGTGGCTAAAAGAATTACAGCAAATTTTCAGAATTAACAAAACTGCATAAAACCCTCCCAAATTACAGAAGTGGCAGTTGACAGACAACATCATACCTCAGAGTTAAATTGGTTTGTGTCAGACAGCACGCTGGCAGTACACGTGAGCTTGTTCTGCTGTACATGCAGGGTTGTACCAGAGTTGGGCGCGTAATTCGGCCAAACTCACACTGTCCAGAGACCATACGTGTGCTCTCTGCTGAGTGTCAGCTTCTTGGCACCATATCATTTTATCTTTTTGTAAATCCACAAAGTGAGCCAAAGGAAGCAATGACACTAAGTGAAGTGGGAAAAAATATATAAAGGATCCTAAAAATAAAATGCAAAAGTAATTGAGAAGAAAGGGCTGGAATCCAGACAGATACATACAAAATTCATACAAACATCTTTTTTTTAAAGTCAAAATTATCCTTATGAACTCATCCATTACTTACATTCATAGTGAAAAAACAGAATAATAATGATCAATCTTGGAGCACTTAGGGCATGTACAGCTCTGTGATAAGCTAACTGCGAAGCAAGCTTGGGGGCAAAAATCAAGGGAGAGACTGTTAAGCAAATAATAAATTTTAAAATGACAAAGGAAATGTTCAGTAAAAATCATTAAAGCCGTTACCTCTATGTGTTTTAATAATGCTCCTCAGTAGCATAGTGACCAATGACATTTAAACCAATTCAACATGCTTAGTAAAAATAAACTCTCTATTTGAAAGTACTTCGGAAATCTGATTATGTGAATTACCATCTCTGATCTTAGTGAAATCACTTCTTTCTTTTTTATCCTTCCATTCTCTTTGATATCTTCTCTCACTTCCTCCCTACTTGAAAATCCACCCCAATTGTGTTTTCTACGAGTCTGTAAGTAATAATCTATAAGAAGCAGCAGCAAAAATGTACCTGTTCCCCTAAGGATGGAAGCTAGTTACTTCCAACCTGCCTCTGCCCCAGCCGTCTGTGGCCGTAATGATGGAAGCTGACGGCAGGGCTCAGAGGAGCCCCAGTCACAGGCCTCTGTTTTGAACAGAGCTCTCTGTGATGGCTTCAGTATCGAGGGACAGACTCTTCCTTCTTCTCAATCACATGCTATGGGATTTGCATTTGCACAGAAAAAGGTCCATCACAGAAGTGTTTTGTGGACTAGGATTTTACATCTGGAATATAGGGAGGGAGTTTGGAATAGTTAATTCAAAATAAAGACAGGAAGTTGCACAACCTTTGAGAAGCTGGAAACCAGACTTGCGAGGTCACACTGAGCCATGTGATAGCCGAGGGCCTGACCAGCCTTGACCCTTTCCATCCCTCCCCTCTCCAGCCGGGGAACTGGAGAGGAAATATCTGCATCCGAGCTCCATCAAATGCAGAAAATTTAATACGTCGTGATGGAAGCAATGCCACCGGTGGACCCCTGAGGAACAAATCACTACTGCTGCTGGAGCTAGTGGCTGGATGATTATTTATTTCATGTCACTTTAAAATAGCTTAATATCAAAAAAAGGGCAGGAGAACAGTTCGAGGTGGCAACATAGGAAGACCCTGGGCTCACCTCCTCCCTCAGACGCAGGGAGCCTGCAAACGCACGTGGGGCAGCTTCCTCCTAGAAAAGACCTACTGCCAGCTGAGTGACAGCTGCCCCGGTGGATAAGCAAGAAGGAATGCACATCAACGTCGGGAGGAGGGGCTGGGAATCAATCTCACCCTAAACGTCACCCCACAGCTGGGAGGGAGCTCAAAACCCAGAGCTTTCCTCTGAGAAGCAAAGGGTTCAAACCCCACATCAGGCACCCAGACTCTGAGATCTGCACCTGAGAGATGAGCCCCCAAAACACCTATTTTTGAAAACCAACAGGGCCCGTGTCCAGAGACCCCCCAAGGCTGCAGAAAGCTGAGAAGAGGGACCACGAGCTCTGACCCAAACACCCCAGGGCCCAGCTCAGAATGGCAGATGGCTCCCAGAGCTGAAGTGAAGGCGACTCATCTGCTCATCGGAGGATCAGCCTGAGGGACGGGCATCTAACATAACACACACATCTCGGGCCGACTGGGACGCTCCTCAGGTACAGAGGCCGCGGGGGCCACTCGTGCTCTGCCTTTGCAGTGTCTCCTGGAGGGGAGACCATACACTCATCTGGGGCCCCATCCAGGGGATGCTTCTTGATCCCCTGGATCTGGACACCATTGGAGATTGTGTTCCAGGTCCCATGGGGCTAGAATAACTGGTGATTATTATAATAATCCAGAAAGGAGCTCACACCCCTGTCTAGAACTCCAATTTTATCAGCTGCTGCCAGGGGACACTCTACATGGCCTCGGTTTGGTGGCCAACGGGACTTATGCTCACGGGTCTCACAGGACTGTAACCAGTGGAGAAAGAGAGTTCTTCAGCAGCTGCCCGCCGCCCCCAGGGCACGACAAGAGGCGGCAGCCCCCTGAGCCTGGCCTCCCTGTGAAGGACAGCTAGGCAGGTGCGGCCTGAGGACGCGCTCCCGGAGAAGCGTGCATCCTGGGCTGACTATAATTCTTCCCAGGAACCTCAGAGGGTGGGCACTGTCTTCACTCCCCCTCCACCATGCTCCAGAGTGCCAGAGTCTCCTGGAGGGGGGCTTCACACATGACCAGGGCCCTGGTTTTGGCAGCTGCTGCCCAGGGGACACCTCCAGATCACCTGGCCCCAGTGGTCAGAGGGGCTTATGCTTGTGATCTCACAGGACTGTTTATTGTTGCACAAGCTTAAAAGCTACTGCCTGAAGGTCTGGCTTCCATCAGCCTGAATCCAGGTGTCCTCCCCCTTGGGACACTGACAGATCTGGGCACACCCTCAACCACTGGGAGCTATTAACAATGTAACAGGCTGCTTGGACAAACACAAAGGTTTGGGAGACAACCAAGAGCTGGGGCAGGGTTGAAGGACAAGGTTTATTGCCTCCCCAGTGCCACTCCTTCCAGACTGGGAGAGGTGACCATCTCATCTCTTACATAGAAACCAACATAGAGAATCAAGCAAAATCAAGAAACAGAGGTGTGTGTTCCAAATGAAATAAGATAAAACCTGAGGGGAGAAAACCTTAATGAAATGGAGATAAATAATCTACCTGGTAAACAGTTCAAAGTAACAGTATAAGGACGCCCCCTGAACTGGGGAGAGGAATGGATGAACACAGTGAGAACTTCAACAAAGAGACAGAAAGTATAAGAACATACCAAAGAGAAGTCCCAGTCCTGAAGAATACAACTGAACTGAAAAATACACTAGCAGAGTAGACAATTCAAAGGAAAAAAAAGTCAATTTGAAGACAGTGCTGTGGAACTCACCCAGTCAGAGCAGTAAAAGAAAAATGTGAAGAGAAGTTAAGGGACAAATGGGACAACGTCAAATAAAGTAACACTTATACTATAGGACCCCCAGAGGAGAAGAGAGAGAGGAAGGGGCAGACATCTTATCTGAAGAAACAATGGATGAAAACTTCCCAAACCTGGGAAAGGCAAGACACATCCAGACCGAGGAAGCCCAGAGAGTTCCAAAGAAGATGAACCCAAAGAGATCCACACCAAGACAAATTGTAATGAAAATGTCAAAAGGTAAAGACAAGGACAGAATCATAAAAGCAGCAAGAAGGAAACAACTTGTTACGTATGAAGGAAGCCCCGTCAGACCATCAGCAGATTCCTTAACAGAAACGCTGCAGACCGGAGCACCACGACACAGTCAGAGTGCTGAGGGGAGAAGACTGCCAGCCAAGAATACTCTTCCTGGCAGACTTAGCATTCAGGATTAAAGGAGAGGCCAAGAGTTTCTCAGACAAGCAAAAACTAACAGAGTTCATCACCAGTAAATCATTCTTATGAAAAAATGTTAAAGGGACTTCTTTAAGCTGAAAAGAAAAGGTACTGATTAGTAACAAAAAACACAGTAAGCTAGTATAAAGGATAAAGGTAAAAAGTAGTGAAAACATCTATTATTAAAGCAACGAGTTACGGGATGCAAGAGACAAAAAGACGTAAAACGTAACATCACAAACATAAAACATGGTGGAGAGAGAGTGAAAGTGTTAAGCTTTGCAATGCAGTCACACTTAAGTAGTTATCAGCCTAAAACAGACTTACTTCTAGATATAAGCTGTTATAAGTGAGCCTCAGGGCAACCAAAACCAAAAACCTATAGTAAATACACAAAAGAGAAAGAGAAAGAAATATAAGCATACTGCAAAGAAATGCATTAAACCACAAAGAAAGAGGAAGAAAAGGAGAAACAAAAGCAAGAAACTACAAAAGCAGCCGGAAAACAGTTAACAAAATGGCAATAAGCACATACCTACCATTAATTACTTGAACTGTAAATTGACTAAATTCTCTAATGAAAAGACATATAGGGTCTGAATGGATTTTAAAAAAAGAAAAAAAACCTATCCATACACTGCCCACAAGAAATTCACTTTAGCTGTAAGGACGTACACTGACTGAGAGTGAGGGGACAGAAAACATGCTTCATGCAAATGGAAATGAAAAGAGAGTACAAGGAGCTAGACTTAGGCAAAACAAAGTTTAAAATAAAGGCTGTAATAAGAGCCAAGCAAGGGTGTTACATGTTGATAAAGGCTGTCCTCATGAATGCGAGTTTCCTTCCACCTGTAAGAATCCAGTTACTGTGATTCAGGTCAATTTTCTTTAGCAGGACTGAGATCCTGTGGAGAGAGCCGTCAGCGGCTGTGTGGCCCTGTGTACCTCTGTGTTAGGGGTCTCACTCTGCGTCTGTTGAGATGACATGATGGAGTTAATACCCAACGTATATAAAGAACCCATACAACTCAACAACAGCAAAATAACCCAATCGAAAAATGGGCAGAGGAGCTGAGTAGACATTTTTCCAAAGAAGTCATAACAGATGACCAAGTACAAGAAAAGGCGCTCAACATCATTAGTTACCAGGGAAATGCAAATCAAAACCACAGCGAGATATCACATCATGCCTATGAAAATGGCTATTATTAAAAAGCCAAGAATTAACAAGTGTTGGTGAGGATGTGGAGAAAAGGAAACACTTGTGCACTACTGGTGGGAATGTAAACTGATGTAGCCACTGTGGAAAACAATATTGGAGATTCCTCAAAAATGAAGACTAGAACTACCATATGATCCAGCTATTCCACTTCTGGGTATTAATTTGAAAAAACAAAAGACAAAAACACATATATTGCAAAGATATCTGCATCCCTGTATTTACTGCAGTATTATTTACAATAGCCAAATACAATATTTACAATATTTCAATACACAGTGGAATATTACTCAGCCGTAAAAAGAAGGAAATCTTGTCATTTGCAACAACATGGATGCACCTGGAAGACATTATGCTGAACGAAATAAGTCAAGCACAGAAAGACATATAGTGTATGATTTCACCAATATGTGGAATCTAAAATAAAAGAAAAAGAACTCTCACAGACTGCTGTTTGCTGAAGGAAGGTGGTGCAGGAGAAGTGGGTGAAGGGGCTGAGGGGAAACAGCTTATTCTTAGCCACTATCCGATTCTGACCAGAGTTAGGAGAGAAAAATGAATCAACGGGGGCCTTTCTTTGGCAAAGCACTTGCATTTCAAATAATATGTTCAACCAGATACACCAGGCAAAATTATAGCCAAAAAAAAAAAATTTAAAAGAAAATTCTGAGAAGTTATTAGAATAATCTACCTGATGATGTGATGATTTAAAAATGTTTCTCATAACTAATCCACTTGAAAATTTAAAATGCCATGACTACCTAGCATGATGTTTTTATAATATGAAATGAAATATCAAAAACTGGTTACAAATAAGACAAATCTACTCTTACTGTCATTATTGCCACAGCAGTTGACAGTGTTACTCACCCGCAAGGCATGACAACTAACCCCTTGGTGGAGGAGCAGTAAGTCCCCAGACCTCAGTTATTAAAAACAAACGATCAACCAGATCATTCAGTTCTTTGAGGTGGAATTTGAAGACTGAAATTATATTCCCAGTAATACAAGACAAATGACTGTAGTTGACAGAGCAAACATTAACTCTTAAGTCATCGCAATCTGTAAAAAATAAAATTTTGGACCAATACATGGTTTTATGTACCCAGTGGAAGCAAATAAGAAGGCCGATTAGGATAGGGACAAAAAACTGAAGGCAGTTTCTCCAGGACTGACTGAGAAAGGCAAAGTTTGGTAATGGATGGTGTAAGAAATGCCGTCTTTCACAATAATAAACATAAGTGTGGATGCGTGTTACTGGCAGATAACGAGAAACATGGCAGCACAAAGGATGGAATCAATTAGACCACGTGGATCTGAGCACCTTGCAGCCAAATCACTCTCAATTCAGAATCATACACAGAGATTCCCCTTCAGGGGATCTCAGCTGTGCAGGCGCATTTCAAACTGCTTAAATAAATGCAACGCGGCCAAATGGCACACAGGCCCCACAGCTGGACAGAGCAAAACCTGAAATGCCAGTCAGTGCCAGCTCCAGTGGAAACGGGTCCTTTGAAGTCAAAATCCCTTTGCTGTAGGAAAATTGTCTTTGGTGGAGTCCCAATTGCTCAGCTGTCCACGGCACCTGGATGGAGCTCTGACCTGGAACTCAAACACAGGGGGCACTACGCTGACCGTACGCATCTCGCCCTCTCGCCTTGCGTTTGACTCCTTCATGGGGTTTTGAAAGTGCTGAGTTCATTTTGCTATTTTTACCTACATGGGGACCTAGCAATGAGGAGGAGGGGGCCGGGGAGGCATTGTGGGCGGGGGTGGGGGGTGGGCACACGTCGAGTCAGAATGGATTTTCTGTGGAGCCAATGCCACTTCTGTGAGCCTGCCTGCAAGTCTGCACCTAACACATAGTTACTAGGATTCAAAAAGGGGCTTCTGGAAACCCGGCATTCTACAGCACAGAAACAAGTGCCAACCCCAGTTGCCTGAAGTAGCAGGTGCTGTAAACGTCACACCATGGCACATCACATCAGGCCAGGGCAGGACAACGGTCCTTGTCCCAGTTTTTCTGCTTGAAACAAACTTCTGTAGTTAGTAGGATGGAGCTTCCTCTGAAATCCGGGGAATCCGTTTGCTTGGAGGAAACATACGCCCAGGGGAAACCTTTTCTGCAAAGCCACACAGCTGCCCAGCACAGCACAACACGACCATGGCCGTCGCCCCCGCGCTCCAGCAAGTGTTGCAGGGCTGCCTTCTAACTAGTCTGTGGGGGAATAAAGAGAAACAGACAGGCTTCCTGGTTCCAAACTCCCGCCTGCAGTTCCCGGCGGGGCACCTGGAAGAGCCACAGCAGCACCGTGAGCCCGGGTCTCTCGGGTGCAGAAGCGAGGCTCTGGTCGGGGCCACTGCAGTGAGCCATGGGGGTCACCAGTGGACGCGCCCTTACCCCCGGGGCCAGGGGCAGAGGGAGCCTCGGGGAGGGCTGGCGCCTGTGTTTGCATCAGTATCACCCTTCCTAGCCCTTGATTCCTGGAACGTGGCTGCTCCAACCCAACCAAGCTTTGTATAACCGGGTGGACCTGTGAGCCTGAGAGCTGTGCGAGCGCGTGTGCATGAGTCAGAGCGGGGTGGAAGGAGGGATGGAGAGACACACTTCCTCAGCAGACCTTTGGGGTTTCAGGCCCGGGCTGAAGAGCTCTGCGGCCTGTCACTGGTTCTCGGGGGTGTTAACCTGCGCCAGCAGAAACACGGAAGCCTTTGATGGCCGTCGCGGGGGTTCTGTATCTCCTCTATTGGGTCAGCCCCCCAGGCGGGAGCATTCTGGGTGTTAGTCTGGGTCTGGGTGCGGTAAGTGCTCGGTCAAGTGTGTCTGGAGAGCTGAGAAAGGCCTGAGGAGGAGACACACAGCCGGGGCCTCCTGGTGCGGGGAGGGCGCGGAACCATGCGGGAGCCCAGCCAGCCCAGGAGTCAGGAGGCCTGCTGGGTGCCAAGCAGCATGTCCCTCACGTTCGCATGTCCAGGCCCTGACCCAGCACCCGAATGTGACCGTGTCTGGAGGGAGGCCTTTGTAGAAGTGATTCAGCTGAAACGAGGCCATCAGGTGGGCTCCAACCCAGCCCTCCGGGAGGAGGAACATGGACCCAGAGCGGCACCAGGGGTGCCTGTGCCCGGAGGAGAGACGTGGAGGGCACGCGAAGAAGGCGGCCGTGCGCACGCCGAGGAGAGAGGCCCGGGGAGGGGCCGGCCCTGCCACCCCTGGATACTGGAGAGCCGGCTTCCAGAGCCTGAGGAATAAAAATCTGCTGTTTCAGCCCCAGTCTGCACTTTCTTGTGGCATCCCCAGCAGGCCGCCACCAAGTCCGCATCCTGCCCCAAGCCCACTAGCGACCGCCCGTGTGCCCTGCGACACTGGCTCACAGGCCCCCGGTGTTCTCGTCGCCACAGGGAGGCTGGGTGTGCCTGTTCTTGGGTTTGAGGGCAAACTCTGACAGCCAATGCAAGTATTCTGAAAACTCGAAGGTGCAGTGGAACCAAGAGGAGCTGCTGCTCACTCCGAGATGGTCTGAGGGTGTCACCCCAACGTGGTCTGAGGCTGTCACCCCAAGACGGTCTGAGGGTGTCACCCCATGATGGTCTGAGGCTGTCACCCCGAGACAGTCTGAGGATATCACCCCGAGATGGTCTGAGGCTGTCACCCCAAGACGGTCTGAGGGTGTCACCCCATGATGGTCTGAGGCTGTCACCCCGAGACAGTCTGAGGGTATCACCCCATGATGGTCTGAGGCTGTCACCCCAAGACAGTCTGAGGGTATCACCCCATGATGGTCTGAGGCTGTCACCTCGAGACAGTCTGAGGGGCCCTCAGCGTCCGTCTCCTCCTCCACTTCCACAGGCCCCCGCTTAACCCTCGCTCAGCATCTCCGGGCCGTGCTGCTGTGTTCACTGCTGGAGCCCTGCCAACACTGCCAGTCCCTGTCCGTTTCCTCGTGGAATTTGACGCTTCTTGTTGTCAGGACACGGCTCCAGTGCCTGGCTTCTGACTTCAAGAATCAGAAACAACTACCAGGAGACACGGGCCAGCAGAGCCAGGGCCAGGCACAGCACGAAGAATGGACGGCTGGGGTCAAGGGAAGACAGCACACGCTCGTCAGCGTCGGAAAGTCCTGAGGAAAACATGCGCTTTGAGCCGGGCCTTGAGAAATGAAAACACAGAGGGCAGACACGGAGGACAACCGAGGAAAGGGAGCAGGAAGAGGGAGCAGACGGCAGGAGGACCGTCCGAAAAGCTTCTGGAATGTTCTAGAGTCTTGGGACCTACAGTGGTGTGGAGATGGAGTTGGGGGCCAGGGTCAGGCAGGCAGAGCCCCAGCCTCCAGACCAGAGGCCCTGGGGTGTCCACTCCAGGGGACCACAGACCAGGCCTGCACTGAGGAGGCCGACCCTGGTTTCCAACAACTCAGATAAAAGCTCTACAATTAAGGTGGTACAACACACAGGTTTCCAACAAGTTGATAATTCTCTGAGCTGACCTGGTGCTGAGCAGTAGGGGTGACTCGTGGGATGGATCTGAGGTGCTAAGGGGTCAGCGTGCCCGTGGACCATCCCTAAAGGACCGACCGGTTGCTCCCTGGTCACCGTGGTCCTTGAGAAATCCCACCACCCGAGTGGAATTCACAGTTTCTCTGTGCTTGACGGAGTCAGAGGCCAGGGGCCGCGCAGAAGGAGGCCTGGGGGCCGCGGGTTCTCGCAGGCCAGCCGGGGGCAGTCCCCTTCCGCGCGGTCAGCAGGGGAGCGCACCAGCTCTCTCTGCGGCCAGCCGGCCGTCCCTCCAGTGACTTCCCCCAGGACCCCCTCAGCCTTCCCTTGTCCTCAGCCGGAACCCACCTGGGCTGGTCTAAACACCAGCCGCGGGCCCGGCTCACGCTAAGCCCTGGTGGGGCGGGGATGTGCTCAGACTCTGGGTCTGGCCTGGCCACCGCCTCTGTCCCCTCTGCTCTCGGCCCCTCCCAGCCACACGGAGCCGACGGGGGCTGCAGGCAGGAGGCAGGGTGACAGCACTGGGCCCCAGCCCCAGATGACCCTGACGAGGGGCACCTCTCCTCCTCTGCGACCTTGGGGCCTGGACTCCCCCACAGGGAGGTCAGTGCCGGGACGGGAGGGACAGGAGGGCTGGCTCCCCTGCCAGGCTCTGGGGCTGGGGCTCCCCTGTGACGGTGGTCCTCTGCCCCCCACGCCGCTGGTGCCCGATGGTCTTGCGGGGGGGGGTGTTTCTGGGAGTGACCGGAGCCCCCCGGGCACAGCTCAGCCCCGGGGGGAGGGGCTGCTCCCTCTCACGGCTGAGGCAAGTGGGGCAGATGCTACGGAGCTGCATGCGCCCCCTCCGTTCTCCCACCACCTGCGGGGACCACCGCCCGCCCCACCTCCAGGCCCCAGTGGGAGGCCTGCCCCGCTCCCCAGTGTCTGCAAGCTTGACCTTGACCTCAGCACACGCCCTGCTGCTTCCCCTTCCTGGTCTCTCTCCGCCTGAAAAGGACAAACAGCAACAGTGAACAGCCCACACGAGCCCAATACGCGCTGCTGTTTCTGCGCTGCCGCCTCAAACTGGGGGGGCGCTGCCCCATGTCCCCCGGGGACAAGGCACCCGCCTGCTGTCTCCTCAGACTCCAGGGTAGGGGAGCCTCTTCCCCTCTGTGGGACCCTCCTCTCTCTGTGGGGACCCTCTCCCCTCTGTGGGGACCCTCTCCCCTCTGTGGGGACCCTCCTCTCTCTGTGGGGACCCTCTCCCCTCTGTGGGACCCTCCTCTCTCTGGGAGCGTCCTCCCCTCTCTGCTTCTGTCCCAGTAACTGGCTTGGGTCCAGGACTAGGGTGGGGGCTGCATCTGCTTGCTCTGCCTGGGCGCCTCGGACCACACAGGGGTGACCTGGGCTGAGCCTCCCCTGAGCCCTTCTCGAACACCTGCCTTGTAACAGGAGAGAGAGGTGCAAACACAGTTCATCCAGTTTCCCAAGTCGACAGAGGACAGAGGAGAGGGAAGGCCTCAGGCAGGAGACTGGGTGCCTTAGGGGGAGGCACTGGTGTCTCCTCGCAGACAGGAGGCGACAGGTCAGAGCGAGGTCAGGGCCACTGCGCTGGAGGTGAAACCAGCCCAGCCGCACGCAGCACCACGGCCCCCACTGCAGGGCGGCACGCCACGCGGGCTCCGCCCTCGGCTCCGGGCGCCTGTGGCTGCGGCCGGGTCTGTTAGGAGGAAAGCCTGCGTCCATGTCTGTGCGGACCTGTCTACTCCCGCTCACGGTCACACTGAGGGGTGCAGCTGTGGGCCCACGGGCAGGCGTGCATCCGACCTGGGGACGCGGCTGAAGAACGTCCCAGCCCGGGGCGGCTGGACCTCCCCCCGACCCAGGCCCGGGGGCGCGGTGGCCGTATCCCCGCCGGGAGGTGTGTTTGCTGGCTCCTCCTCCTCAGACATTCTGGCGAGGATGAGTTCGCCCTCCTTGAGGGTTCCAGCCACACTTCCTCGCAACCAGCGGCCTTGCCCACCCTCCTCGCCGCCCCGCGGCGGCGGGAGGCCTGGCCGCGGGCCCCGGCGCGGGGTCCTCCCGGCTGCTGGGTTGCCGCGCCTCCGATGAGGGACAGGCAGGGGCCCTTCGCTGGGGGCGCACACGCAGGTGGCCAGCCTCTTCACCTGCTCAGCGCTGTCCTTTGATGCACAGAAGTTCTTCATTTTTACGAAGCCCACTTTTACCTGTTTTTATCTTCTCTATTATGCGCAGTGCTTTCCGTGCCCTCCTGCGAACACCTGCTCCCGAAGGCCATGAAGATGCTTCCGAGAAGAATGTCCAGAAGAAGGAGGTGAAACCTGACCTGACAGAGGCGAGACGAAGCAGGAGGCACCCTGACGCGGCGCGTTCCCTTCCGCTCCCTGCTCTTGCCCCTCAGTCTCCCACCTGACTGCTCACGGGGAGACCGCTGGCCTCGGGGAGAACCACAAGCCCGGCTGGAAGCCGGAGCCTCTGCGGGGGAAGGGGACAAGGGGAGCTCAAAGCAGGCTCTCCCTCACCTACGCACCGGCGTGCCCTGCGCACAAACAGCCCCGGGACGAGCAGCCTGTCTCCTTGCCCGGGCTGCCAGCCTCAGCGGCGTGCTTCGCGCGGGCCTCGTGAAAAAGTGCTCAGCCGGAGGCCGTGAGTTCAAGTAGCCCATCCAGCCTGGCGTAAACCGCCGTGCCACCCGCCAGGGAGCTCGCGCCCGCCAGGCGGGACATTCCGATGGCGACAAGTAATGGTTATTGTCCCAGCGTCAGGGTTTATACCAAATTTTGCCTCTGAACTTTATTTTCCTTTTCTCTCCAAACCCCAAAGAATGCCTTCTCCTGTGATTGTTCTGTTGTAAAAGGAATGGCTTGGATTTTGGGGGAGGAAAATTCGAACCGACAGTCAATTTTACCAAACAGTTTCCGCCCTAGTCACGGCCCATGTGCCAGCACCCATCGGGGGGGCGAGGGTGCTTCTCAGTAAATCAAAGCCAGGCTGCCCCCCTTGTCGGATCCCTCTGCGCAGAACAGAGGCTAGAGGTAAACAGAGGGGGAGCTCTCAGGCGTTCAGTGTCGTCTTCGGGCAGCTGTCAAGGCTCTAAATCAAAATTGCTTTTCTTCTTTTTTCTTATTTTGCACTCACAGCATTTATCAGAAAAACACTTCAGAAAAGGAAGTCTTCCACAACGACATTAAAACTTTCTAAATATTAAAAACATACACTATCAGTGTGTCCTCACATTTTTAAATTAAAAAAAGATTATTTTTTCTTATCATGTTAGATTATAACACAGACCGAATTAGATGTTTTTAATCTCTCTTTCCTGCCATCACATAGGAAATGATGCCACCGTTTCTTAGGATTAGAATTTCCTTCTCATTCTTTTTCTCCACTCAACGAGTCTGGTTTTAATGCAGACAGTTCTGTCAGTATTGTCAGTCTTGCCTCAAAACCGTTTGCTTCTGCGGCCGTAACTTGAGACCCGCGAGATGGCGTGTCCCGGGCCGTATCTGTGGGTGACTCACCTGCAGCCTGACTGTCCACAGGTCACTCGCCATCGCTCATGCGCCACTGGCCTGATCTGAGCCCTCCCAGAGCAGGCTCCCTGCTGTCAGCAGTGTCTCACGACCCCTCTGCCCCAAGCCAAGGAAAACAGGGTTTCCCCCCAAGCTTCAGGCCCTGGACCCTCCCCAGTGGGTCTTCTCTCGGCCTCCTGGCTCTTGTCACCCCCTTGTCAGAGCTGCTGTCACCTGCTCCTCCTCTGACCACAGCGGCCACCTCCTTCCCACGGGGACTGCACCCCAGGCCCCAGGCTCCCAGCTCAGCCGGCCCGTAAGCCCCAGTAGCCTCCGCCCTTCCCCTGCTGGACACACCCTGGTCCTGGGGGTCGCCCAGAGAGCGTCACCTGTGTGGCCCAGAGCTGGAGCGTTGGCTATCTGGGCACAGCCTCCCTCCTTCCTCCCGACCGTCTGACGGCTCCAGTCCCATGGGCTCCCAGGAACACTTGCCCCGGACCAGTGTGTAGTCTGGGCTCTCCCAGGAAGCAGAACCTGTCTGTCTGTCTGTCTGTCTGTTTGTCTATCCATCCATCCATCCAACCATCCAGAGAGACTTATTTTAAGGAATTGGTTCACAGGATTGGGGACTGGCAAGTCCAAAGTCCAAAACCCACAGGGCAGACCTGCCGGCTGGAGACCCAGGAGGGGCTGGTGCTCCAGTCTGGAGTCCAAGGCTAGAAACTCAGGCTGGATTTCCCTGTTACAGTCCGGGGGAGAACTCCCTCCTCCTCAGCGGGTCTCAGACTTTTCTCTCAGTGTCTTCAACTGCTTGGATGCAGCCCACCTACATCATGGCAGGTCACCTGCTTTACTCCAAGTGAATTGTTTCAACGTCGCCTCATCTAAAAGTACCTTCACAGCTACACCGAGGTGGGCGTTTGGGCCCACACTGGGTGCCGTGGCCCAGCCAAGGGGCCCCATAAATCCACCCCTACACTGAGGGGACCATAAACCCACCTGCACACCTGTGCCCTGTTCTCTCCAGTTTCCCTCTAGCTTAAAACTGAGTCCTGCCCCTCTTCCCAACGCCGTGAACAAGGTTCCCTAACTTTACACTCATCCTCTCAGAGAAAGCGCAACCAGAGGTGAACGCAATGACTCACTCTGCGTGTCTCGTATGAGTGAACCAGCATGTCTGGGGAGTCACAGTGCCGCGTGGGTTACCGCACCAGGCTCAGCCGCTCTTCCCAGGAGGGTCCACGTCGTGACCGCGGCGGCCGCCCTCTGCTCCTGCAGGTCACCCCCACCCCCAGGAACTGGACTTGACCACAGAGCCTCCTTCCCAGGCCCAGCTCCCGCGTCGCTCCCCCATTACCATCTGCACGCGGCTCCATCTCAGGCCCCAACCCGGCCTCCCTCCCCAGCACCGACTGCCCTCCAGGTTTCTAAATGCACGGTGCCACGGCGGTCCTCACCTCCCCCTGCCTCCAACGCGGCTGACCTCTCTGTTTTCTCCAGAACTCCCCCCCTTGCTGTCTGGGACCCTCCTCACGTGGGCTTCCGTCCCCTTCCCTGGTCGCCGTCCCGGTTGTCTGCTTCCCGGTTTTCCTTTTCAGGGCTTCACAGTGTCTGCACACCTCAGCCCCATCGTGAGCCGGAAACACCCTCGTCCCTCTGAACCCCTCGCGGGGGTCCCGTTCAGGCTGCAGTTCACCCACGATCTGTGTGGCGAGGAGCAGGAATACGGTCTCCCGCGTCTTTCTGGAGCACCAAGACCAACTGGATTTTCTTCTAAAATAGAAGAAAGCTTTCGGCAAACAAAACAAAACAAACAAAAACACAGCCGCCCTGCGCAGATCAGCTTCCAGACCGTCATGGGAAACAGACCTCACGGCAAACAGAAAACGAGGGAGCCCTCGCTCAGCCGGAAACAGGGCTCCCCACGCAAAGGGGACAGGTGACAGCAGGACTGCATGGAGAAATGGCCTCGGTGTCCCAAGCAAGGGCCACAGGCCAGGTGCTGCCCTGGGCTTTGCTCTCAGACAGTCCTGTGAGCCCCGGGCTGGGCACCCTCACTCAGCCCCAGGGGCCTAGAGTCTCATGGAGGCGACAGTCATGCAGCGCCGTTCACCCAGCCACACCCCGTTTGGGGCGACCTTCTGGGTCTTTCCACACTTCTTTGCTGTTGTTGGAGGCGATCAGCTAAGGCCAAGGTGGTGTCTGCGGGGCGGTGCTTCCAGCACCTCAGGACGGGCCCTCGGCTGTCGTCCGCAAGTCCTACTAGGAGAAGCCACCCTCCTGGACTGCAACTTCTGGAAAGGCCACTGACAACGTTTGGAAACATGCTGAGGCACGCCAAGCCACGTTGCCGACGTCTAAGGTGCCGCGCAGTGTAGGTGCTCCGCTCAGCGGAATGTCATCACAGTGCGAGTTGCCCGTTGTCACACTCAGTACACGTGAACATGTACGCATGCATATCCTCAGCACGTGGCCTCAGAAGCTTTTAAACCAAAAGCGAGTAAATAACGGGCTCATGACCAGGTGACCAAGACAAGTCGCTCGAGGCCGCTTCCACGTCTAAGACAGCGCGGCAGCAGCATTTCTGACGGGGGCCGCCCGCGGGAGAGAGACGGGTTGCCGCGACATCCCCGCTGCAGAACCAGGCCGGTCACGCTGCAAACGTCACGTCACCAGATGAAGGTGGCTTCGCACGCTCCACCCCGAAGCCAACGGCTTTCTCTGGCTGGGCTGGGCCCTGGCCTCCCCTCTTTTTACCATCTGCCTGAAATTTTAGGCTTTTTAGGGGCCGTACAACAGGCTTCCCAGACATCACCTGCTTTTCCATCCACTCCGTCAGAGACGCCAGAAAACGCCTCCCCACCAGAGGGAAGGGAGAGCACAGCGTTCACAGGGAGGCCGCCCGCCTTCCAAAAGGCAGACCCCCTTCTTCAGGTCCCCTGGGTAAGGGGAGCAATTAGACGCAGGCTGTGAGAACGGCCATACTCAGGTGTGGGAGGGCAGGCTGGGGGGTCCAGGCCGCAACGCAGAGTCGGGGCCGGTGGGCGTGCGAGGCCGGGTGAGCTGAGACCCCCAGGGCTGTGGGGGTGGAGCCGAGGCCCAGAAGTGGGGTCCCAGCCATGGTGCCCCTCGCACCCCAGAGACCTCCAGCGGCGGATGACAAACCCCCTCCACGGCCTGCTGTCTGTTCAGGTCCACACTTGGGACAACTGGGTCTGCAACCAGGAGGCAGAAAATAAATGACATGCTGATGAGCCGTCGCTGCACATTTGGGATCTGGGGCCGTGAATTTTATAAATACCTGAGTCAGCTGTTTCAGAAACATCCGAACTGGAGTGAAATCCCAGACGTTTCAGGACGCAAGCCCGTGTTCCACTCGCACTCCGGAGCAGAAGGAAGGCCTCTCCCTGCCAGGAAGGCTGCTGCCCACGCAGATTCTGCACCGGGTGGACCCCGCTCCCCTTGGGCCTCAGCCGAGCCCGTCTGCAGGATGAAATGTGAGGGCAGGCGCGATATCTCTCACAGTGAGATACGAGGCAGTGCTGGAGGAAGATGGTCCTGGCCCTGCTTCAGGCCTGAGGCTGCGAAGCTCGAGGCACTGAGGGCGTCTGTGAGTCGGGGTGGGGGTCGGGGGCTGTGAGCAGCCAAAGCCCCACGGCTTCAAACCACTGCTAAACACTGTGACTTGCTGTCAAAGCACACGTCACCGCGGGAGCGAGGACGCACCACTCCAGCTGCGCCAGGGAGCATGCGGGGTCGGGAGGCTTAACAAGGGGCCCGGAGACCTGGCCCTGGCTGCGGAGGGCTCCCCATGACACCAGGCCTCTCCGAGCAGGGACCCAGGGACAGGCAGCGGGACAGTAGTCTGAACTCTCCCCTTTTCCCACAGGAAAACACGTGAGCCCCACGTTCACAGCCAAGATCACAGCCCAGCAATTGGCCAACAGCCTCCCAGGGCCACAGCCAGGTGAGGAGGCCTCAGCTCGGAGGTGCGGCTCATTTGCCATCAGTGAGAACTGGAGGGTGGCTGAGGAGCCAATGCAGAGGCCCGGCCAGGGCTGCACCTGCCGCATGGAGAGGAGGCAGGGCTCCACAGGGAGCCACGCCCGGGTGTCCTGGACGCTTGCCCTGGGAAGTGGGACCATCCCGGGGGTCACAGCAACTCCCAGCGCCGACGGTGCAGCTGGATCGTCTGTCTGATCCCCCCAGCCCAGCCCCTTCCAGGGGGAGGCAGCCTGCTCCCTCTCCCAGCTCTGATCCGACAGTGGGGCCCCGTGAGCCGGGCCTGAGAAGGGAGAAAGGAGGTGAGATTAAAACAGCTTTGAACCTAGGCTGTCAATCTGGACTGAGTTTTAGTGACCAGACCTGACCACAAGCAGAATGACATGGGGGCTGGAAAGGGGCTCCAGCCAGGCGGTGGGAAAGGGCCTAGAAAGCCCATGGCCTCTCATCTGAACCCTCAGGGTGGGCCCCCCACACCCAGCCCAGCGCCAGGGCAGGGCCTCCCACCCACGTGGTGCTCGCCGTGTGGACCAGGAAGGAGTCGGCCAGGCTGGAAGAGGGCCCCCCCTCCGAAGCCACGCTCACAGCTCCCTGAGGCCGGCGGAAACCGGAATCTGGGGAACCCAGACTCACTGGCTGAGGCACGAGCCGCGCAGCTTCTCGTTCAGGGAATAAAGCTTCTTACACATTAAACGATGTTTAAAACAGTCATCCAGTGCTACACGTTTAAGTTATCCAAACCCATGGATCAGATTTTCCTTAAAATTACCATGCTTCCAAAACTAAGCAGAAAAAGGCCTGGCGATACCACTGAGATTGCTTTTGCAAAAGGCTTTTGTTTAATTAGAAATGTTTGCTGGATCCAGAAGAATCTCGGGGCCCGTACATCTCAACCAAAGTCTAATCAGAGTTATTCTCGCACGCACCTGGACAGTCAGCACTGCTGCCACCCCAGAGTTAACAACATCTCGTGAATTTTTAAGAATTTCAAATGACACCGTGGTCAAGCTTATCTTTCTTTTACACTTTCTTTTGCAGTTAACTCCAGAGATAACACGCTCAATAGTCCATATTGATTTTCTATTTTTTAAATCTATTTTATTACATATTTATGATCGAGCAGATGGTAAGGCTACATTCTGGGCATAACCATGAAGACAATAACACCACTATGAATTTTTAACCATAATGCAGGCTCCCGACTGCAGTGCAGAGCGTCCCGGGGAGAATTTGCTGTCCCTGCACTCACTCCGGACGGCTGTCCCCATCTGGGAAATAAGTCATCGTGGTGAATTCTGAGTGAGATTTGGTACGAAACAAATCAGCGCCTTGCTTCAGAGTCACACTTCATTTTGGATCAAAAGTGCTGATATCTGTCTCTACAGTGACATGTATAAGAGAACATACAATATGGTCTACCCACCTGTCTCGCTGTCTGTGCCTGAAAACAAACTGAAAAGCAAACGCTGTGTTTGGAGAGAAGGAGCGAAGGAAAGCCTGTTGCTGGAGCTTGCTCGTAAGGTCATAATGTTTAGAGAGGATCTTCAAGTATTCTGTAAGGGTTGTGCTGTAGAATTTGTAATTAATTATACCTTTAAGTCCCCCAGATTGATAGGGAAGAAGTCCTTCTGCAGCACATCCTCCTGCTCACCCCGGTGGGGGAGCGTCGGGGTGGTGTCTCAGGCGTCGCTCCGCCATGCGCATTCACCAGTACAGAGGTAGGCGTGGCCGGCTGGACGGCCGTGCCCTCTGTCTGCAAGTACAGATAGGGATTCGTGCACAGTTCGTACATGTGTGTGTGTGTGCGCAGATCCTCCAGTGTGCCGTGTGTGTGTGTCACGTGTTCACGTGCATGCGCGGCGAGCGTGTCCAGCGCAGCCTTGGGAAGCCCAGCAGCCGGCGCTCAGCGGTGTGTGCAGAGGGGCGACGGCACTTTTCTCCCCCGATTGGCGGTGTCTGGGTCAGGGTGGCCTCGGCCTTGCCGAGACGACGAGGACCCTGTGAGGACAGCGGTGAGCAAGGCCTCTGCGCTCCGTGGTGTTTGCTGGGCTGTTTTACTTTTTCTTGTTTTTAACTGAAGTAGAGTTAATTTATAATATCGTACTAGTTTCAGGCACACAACATAGTGATTGTGTATTTTTATAGATTATACTCTAAAGTTACTATAAAATAATGGCTGTGTTTGTCTGTGGTGCACGACATATCCTGGTTGCTTATCTGTTTCACACACGGTAGTTTATGTCTCTTAGTCCCACCCCCAGTCTCATGCCCTCCACCTTCCCTCTCCCCGCGGCGAACTAGCACTAATGCTCTAGGTCTGTGAGTCTGTTTCTGCTTTATAGCACACAGTCGTTTGCTTTATTTTTTAGATCCCACGTATAAGCGACAACAGAGTATTTGTCTCTGGCTGACTTATTTCACTAAGCATAACCACCTCCAGGTCCACCCACCTTGCTGCAGATGGAAACCTTCATTCCTTTTACGGCTAGCGTTCCACTGCGTGTGTGCATATGTCGTATCTTCTTCACCCCCTCGTCTGCTGACGGGCACCTGCCTCCCGCGCCTCAGCCGCTGTGACTCGCGCTGCCATAGACACAGGGGCGCGTGTGTGTTTCCTAGTTGTGTTTTCGCTTTCTTCGGATACACACCCGAGGGTGGGACTGCTGGTCACATGGTGGTTCTGTTTTTAGTTTTTTGAGAAACCTGCACACTGTTTTCCACAGTGGCTGCACCAATTTGCATTCCCACCAACGGTGGATGAGGCTCTCTTTTCTCCACGTGCACATGCTCGTCAACATTTGTTATCTGTGATCTTTCTGGTGACGGCCATTCTGACAGGCGTGAGGTGGTACCTCATTGTGGGTTTGACTTGCATTTCCCTGATGGTTAGTGACGCTGAGCATCTTTTCATGTGCCCGTTGACCACCTGTATGTCTTCTTTAGAAGAATGTCCATTAGGTCTTCTGCCCATTTTTTAATTGGGTTTCAGGTCTTCTGCCCATTTTTTAATTGGGTTGTTTGGTTTTTTACATTGAGTTTTATGAGGTATTCATACATTTTGGATATTAACCTCTTATCAGTCAGATCTTTTGCAAATATTCTCTCCCATTTGGTAGCTTGTCATTTCATATTGTTGACAGCTCCTTTTGCTGTGCATAAGCGTTTACATTTAATTAGTTCTAGGTCTCATTTGTTTATTTTTGCTTTTATTTCTTTTGTCCTAGAGGACAGATCCATAAAAGGTAGGGCTACAATTTATGCTGATGAGTGTTCTGCCTATGTTTTCTACTAGGAGATCCTACTTTCTATGGCTTCTGCTCTTACCCTTAGGTCTTTAATCCATTTGGGGTTTATTTTTGTATATGGTATGAGGAAATGGTCCAATCTCATTCTTTTTCGTGTAATTTTCCAGTTTTCCCAGCACCACTTTTGGAACAGACTCTCTTTTCTCAACTGTATGTTCTTGCCTGCTTTGTTGTAGATTAATTGACCTCAGGTGCGTGGGTTTATTTCTGGGCTCTCCATCCTGCTCCACTGATCTATGTGTCTGTTTCTATGCCAGAACCATGCTGTTTTGATTACTGTGGCTTTGTAGTATAGTCTGAAGTCAGGGAGTATGATTCCTCCAGCTTTGTTCTTTTTTTCTCAAGATTGCTTTGGAATTTGGGGTCTTTCATGGTTTCATATAAATTTCAGAATTATTTCTTCTAGTTCTGTGAAAAATTCCATGGGTATTTTGATGGAGATTGCATTAGGTCTTAGATTGTTCTGGATAGTATGGACATTTTAACAATATCAATTCTTCTAGTCCAAGAACATGAGACGCCTTTCCGTTTCTTGGTGTAATCGTCAGGTTCCCTCACCAGAGCGCCATGGTTTTCAAAGCACACCTCTTTCGCCTCCTTGGTTACGCTCGTTCCTAGGCATTTTATTCTGTTTGGTGTAATTTTAATGGGGTTGTTTTCTTGCTTTCTCTTCCTGATAGTTCATGATCAGTGTACAGAAAAGCAACCAGTTTCTGTATGTTAATCTTATATCCTTCAACTTTACTGGCTCATTTATTAGTTCTAACAGTTTTCTGGTGGAGACTTTAGGGTTTTCTATACGTAATATTGTGTCATCTGCAAATAGCGACAGTTTTACATCTTCCCTTCCCATTTGGATACCTATTATTCTCTCTTATTGTCTGAATGCTGTGGCGAGGACTTCCAAGAAGAACAAATAAATGCCAAAGTCGGCAAAAGGAAGGAAATAATAAAGATCAGAGGGGAAATAAATAAAATAAAGGTTAAAAAATAATAGAAAAGATCAATAAAACCAAGAGCTGGTTTTTTGAAAAGATAAATAAAATTGACCAACCTTTAGCCAGAATCATCAGGATGGAAAGGATCCAAAAACACAAAATAAGAAATGAAAGAGGGAAAATAACAGCTGATACTACAGAGACTCAAAGCATCACAAGAGACTACTATGGACAGTTACACGCCAGCAAACCGAACAACCTAGAAGAAATGGACTAATTTCTAGAAACATGCAACCTACCAAGACTGGAACAGGAGAAAGAGACAATATGAACAGACAGATCACTAGCAGTGAAATGCATTTGTAATTTAAAAAAATACTCCCAGGAAATCAAAGTCCAGGACCAGACAGCTTCACAGGGGAATCCTACCAAACATATAAAGAAGAGCTATTATCCATACTTCTCAAATGATTTCAAAAAATTGAAGAGGATGGAACCAAAATTCATCCTTTGAGGCTGCAAGCACCCTGATACCAAATCCAGACAAAGACACTACAAAAAAAGAAAATTTCAGGCCAATACCTCTGATGAATATAGATGTAGGAATCCTCAACAAAATTTTAGCAAATGGAATTCAACAACACGTGAAAAGGATCACACACCATGATCACGAGGGACTTACTCCAGGGTTGGTTCAATATTTGCAAATCAATCAATATGGTACATACACCACATTAACAAAAGGAAGGATAAATTTCACATGATCTTCTCAATCGATGCAGAAAAAGCATTTAACAAAACTTAACATCCATCCATGATAAAAACTCTCATCAAAGGGGGAAGAGAGGGAACACATCCCAACATTATAAAGGCCATTTATGGCAAACCCACAGCTAACATCATACTCAATGGCGGGAAGGTGAAAGACTTCAGGAACAAGGCAAGGATGTCCACTTTCACTCGGCTGTCTCAAGACCAGGCGGGAGGTGGGCAGAGCTGCGTCCCCTGCTCCTCAAGCTGCAAGTCGGAGCAGATCACCCTTTAGGGTGAGCGAGTGTCCCCTGCCAATGCAAGGTGTGGTATGTGGGTGAGAGCAGGGACCCCCATCTCCACCGGCAAGCAAACCAGACGAAGTTCCACCCAGGTGCTCCGTCCAAGGTTGAAGAGGACGGCTTCAGGGATGGGTTGGGTGCCAGCTGTTATCCGGGGTCCCCTGCACACCTCCCCACTGCAGTGTATTCCGTTTTCTTTCCCTTGCGGTTTTTTGCTTTATCTATTTAGTTTATTGGCACATAACATCCACTAGCTTCTTGAGAAATGGTGCGCAGGCCACAAGGTTTTTTAAAGACTTGCATATCTTAATACGTTTTCCCTCTATCCTGACACATGATGGATAATTTTACTGGGTGTGGAATTTCATGTTAGAAATTAATTTCCTTCAGAATATGAAGGCGTTTCCCCATTGCCCTCTTACTTCCAGGTATTTCTTTTGAGAAGTCCAAAACCTTTGTGCATGCCTGTTTTATCTTTGAAATTCCGACAGCTTCCACTCGCTCCCAGGTGCCCTGAAGTTCCCTTGCACGTGCATCAGTGTGGTTCTGATTTCATCGGGCAACTCATGCCTCACGGGCCTGGGAACTTTCCTTGAATAACTTTGCTGTTAACGTTTCCATCTTACTCTCCTTTCATTAGGGTGTTGAAACTTCCGGGCTGATCTGGTATATGCTGATGTTTGTCTTACGTGTTCCATCTTCTGTGACTGTTTAACATTTCAGATCTTCTAGTGAGCTTTTAATTTCCGCTAGCAATCAAAGGCAAATATTTTTTCCTGAGTTCTTTTTTCTGAATGATCCTTTTCTATGATATCCTGTTCTTGGTTCAATGTGTTCTTTTCTCTCTGAGGATGTTAATGGCATATTTCTTTTCCTTCTGTCGGCGTAATTTCTGCTCCTTTGGGTTGTGTTTTTCTGCCTACGCTTTTGGATTTCATCTCTCATGCTAAGGTTTCCCTTAGGTGTCCCTCCATCCTTGTGTGTGTTCCCGAACGGGGAGGAAAAGCTGGTTGGGCGCTCAGAGGGGTGAGTGGCACTTCTTGTGTCTGAATTTACTGTGGTTTATCTGACTAAGCCACTTGCCGGGAGGCACCTGGTGTCTGTGTGTTCAGTCCTCTAGAGGCTGGGGGGCAGAAAGTCTTCTAATTCCTGCTCGTCCACATGGGCTGCCAGCCTGGGGAGGGGAATCCCCACCCGCAAGCCTCATTGTGCAGGTGAGAACTGAGTGATGCTTTGGAACAGCCGTCGTGCCCCCCGTAGAACCCGGTGTCCCTTAAACCTCATGGTGCCGGCCAAGGTGAGAGGACCTGGGATGGAGAGGCAGGTCCAGGGCGACGCTCGGATCTCTTTTCAGTCTTCGCCACCTTGTTTTTCGTTTAGCTCCACTCTCGGTCCCCGATTCCAGAGGTGACAGAAGCTGCCCTGTCTGACAGCTTTGAGGACTCTGCCCCGTAACGCAGGTTGGTCTCAGCTTCTCTAGCTGCTGCCCTGGGAGCCTCTTGTGTCTGCTAAGTCAGTTACCAAGAACCCAGCTTCTCTCTGCCCTCGGAACTGTGCTGCTGTGCAACACAGCACTGTGGGTTTTTTTTTTTTTTTTTTACAAAATTCATTTATCTTAAGTTTGGGGCACTGTCACCAGATAATGAGATGTGATATGATGTGCATTTTCAAACAAGCATCTCTAATCTAAAAACTGCTAGTGCCTTCCCAATTCAAATTTTCACATACGACTCCTGGCCTGTCTGCAGATGATCCTGGTGCCCAGTAGAGGTAGTATTCCAACTCGCTGCAAGCAGAAGTCGCCTTTCCAGAGCGCCGGGTTTGGAGGAGCCGCCCTGTCCTGTGGCAGAGGGTGGCACTGTTGTTGCTACAAATTAAGCTCTTAGGTCTCCTCGGGTCAGTCGTGAGATGGGGTACCCCCCTCCCCCGCTGGCCTGTAAGGCAGTTATCACACCTGAGCATCGGACACGCTCGCACGCACACACACGCTCACACACTCTTACACACACATACACACACACACGGGCTTCCTGATCCTGTGTGTCCTGGCAGACGGAGGGAGGCAAGGGAAGTTGGCAGGAGGAGCCCCTGGTCGCCCCAGAAGGCGGCACCAACTCCCGAGTCGCGCGCCCGTCTTCCGGCCGCTCTGGGTGTCTGACAGCAGCCACGGTAAGAGGCCGCGCCCTCCGAAGCACCTGAGCGGCTGGGTGAGCGGCTCCGGACCCCTGTTCCCGCGTTAGCCTCCCGCCGTGGCTAAGCGGTTCGTGGAAGTTCTCCCAGTAGTTTGGACATCAAAAGCACTGGCGGCAGCAAATTTGGGCAAACCACCCCCCGAGCCCACACTCAGTGCTTTGTCAACGTTGTAGCGAGTGCGAGCTTTACCAAACAGACAAAAGATAAACACACACACACATAAACACACACACCTAAATGCACACATAGACACACACATGAAAAGTAAAGGTTCAGAGAATTCCTTCTGAGCAGCCAAAGCTGAAGATCCACGTTGCTGATGTGGAAAGGCTTCTGGTCGTGATGAGATGGAATAGCTCGTATGCTCTTCCTTTGGGTCAGAGAGGAGAAAAGAAAAGACAAAAGGAACAGGAAATTCAAAATGATTTCCCAGAGTCTGGGAGAGAGAAACTGCCTATGGCTGAGTTGGAGAGAAACTTCTGAAACGCGGATTTATGCTGCCAGGAAGGGCTGTGGCTTCCGAGCTGCTAAACATACAGACAGTTGGGTTAAGCGCACAAGCCACAGGAATGACTCAGGGTGAGCTGGAAAGAGGCGTTCCAGGGAAGGCTAAGACGTATGATTAAAAAGTAATTTAAAATAGTCATGACCGTGAAGAGCTGGGCTGGGAGTCAGGGAGGCTGCGTCGCAGTCCCAGGGTCTGCTTTCAATTAGTCCTGTAACTGAAGGAATTAACTTCTCCTTTCAAAGCCTCGGCTTCCTCGTCCAAAGGGCAGAGGCCGACGCAGAGACTCCCCAGGACCTCGTCTGGCCCAGAAGCCTCCCCGTGGACGGTTTCAGCCAGGACTCAACTGACCCCCTGGCAGCGGAGAACGAGGAGAGTCTCCGGGGTGGGGCCGCATCCTGGGACGCGAGGGCCGCACCCGGCACGGCGCCTCCTGCGAAGCCTCAGGGTCTTCTTCACTTGTCTTGGAGCTTCTGAATGCAAGGAGAGAGGCAGTCTTAGGTTTCATTTCTTAATTTTTGAGAGACAGAAAGAGGGAGGGGCAACCCGACGGCCACCCCCACCTCCCCAAATGCCACTGAAGCCTGAGTCCTCCTGGTGTCCCACAGGAGGCTCGGAGACCCACCCCCACGTGTCCCCTCCTCCCACCCACAGGGCGATCAGGAAGCTGGAGGGAAGTCCAGACATTGTCACCCGTGGACCCAAACCCTGTCCATGGGACTTGTCTGTGAATTTCTAACATCCACTATTTACCAAAAAGTGTGACAGGCGTGTCAGGTAGGGGTGTTGGTTGTGAGCAGTAGTTATCCACTTGTGCTGGTATGAAAAAATCAGGGCATTTATTGTGAGGGTAGAAGGTGATGCCTGACATCAGCGGAGGAGAGGAACTGGGACCTCTGCACAGACACTCTGTTCCCTGCACGGACCTCTGTTCCCTGGACACACCACTCTGTTCCCCGCGCAGGCAGGCTGTGTCGCTCACTTCTCCCATCCACGTGGGGGACGCCAGCCACCACAGCTCAGGGTTCTCCATCAGCCCCGAGGCTCAGTCCCCAGCTCTAGGACACACGGTTGGATGGATGGGCCGACTCAGGTCAGATGTCAGTGCTCGTCAGACCGGCTGTGGCCCAGAGGAGGGAGTTAGGCTGGGTTCCATCAGGCAGGGGACCATCTTGTACTCACGGTGGGAAGTTCCCAGAACCACTGAGCTCAAGACGAAGAAGGCTTCTGCAAGGGCCTTCACACAGAGTGAGGAACTGATGGTCTTTTACTCCTGAGGGGAAACTTTAGAGTTGCTCTTTTTAAAACATTTTCCCTGTTTGAAAATATTTTTCTTTCCCCCAGTTAGTCAGTATGATAAGTAGGAGAAACAATTCATCTAAAAATAGTCCTGTCATTAAATCTTCATCCAAAATGTTTTGGCCGTTGCAAGATGTGTTATCTACTCATAAAACTATTTTCCATTTTCACTCAGGATCAGGCTATGCTGGTTGGACTTGAGGTCCAACTACTGGGAGGACGACGGTGCCTGTGGGGGTGGGTGACCTGGAGACAGGTTGGACCCAGGCTCCTGTCGGGCCGCAGGCCACGTTTGCATCACTGTAGGTGGCCCCGGGGTTCTGGACCACAAGGGGCAGGCTCACGGGCTCAGTGACTAGGAGGTGGACGGCTGGACGCCAGGAAAACTGAGTCGTAGTCCCAGAGTCTGGGTCACTGGCTCCCAGACACCCACTCCAGTGCTTTTCCAAACCTTTCTGCCTCTCACACAAGCTCTGTGGCTGAGCTAAACCAACAGCAAAGGCTGGGGTTTATAAGTCGCGTCCAGCATGAGCCCTCTGCCAGTCCATCTTTTTCTCTTTCTTTTCCTCTTGGGTTGTCAGTGATGTAGTTCCAGGGAACCAGGAGATGCCAGCACAGGACACTGCCTTTCCATCCTGCCCTGTTCACATCATGACTTAGTCCCCAGAGTTTGCTTGAATTTATTCTTTCTCCTTCAGTCATGAAAAACATGTTACTTGATTATAGGATCTACCTTTTCAAAACATTGCCGAAGTCCTGTTTTTCCTCTAATACTGATTTGCAAGGTCACAGTTTGGGGCCAGAGGGGATGGGAAGTTTCCCTTTTCCCTTTTATTAGGGACCCCGAATACTGAATGGGAAGTCATGATTCTGATTCAACTTTTGCCTTTTATACCAAAGCCTCATAAACATCATCGATAAAGGTAAGAATGACGCCAACATTTCAGAGTGCCACTCTAAGTCCCAACGTGAATTCCTGCCCTGCAATGACCTACGGACAAACAGCCGAGGGAAGCTGGAAGAGGTCATACTAAGCGTGTGTTGACCCCCAAGTGGAACTGGCCGTGACAGGAGGGACCTGACGTGTGAAAGCTCAGGCCTGGCCCTGCGCAGAGCAGTGTCTCGCTCACCCCCTGGCTTGGACCTCTAATACTCCACCAGCGCCTCTGAGGCCGGGTTTCCTTCCTGTTATGAGGCAACCCTGATCCTTCCAAAGTTGGGAGCAGGGATTTCGTGAAATAACCCTGAGAAATTCTTTCCTAGAGGACACAGCAGCGTGAGCTGCGCCCTGAGGCCCTCGGGAGGTGCCTTTCTGCATGTTTGGTTTCATTGCTTTGCTGGAGGTCTCAGGAGCGTCCTTCCAGGTCAGACAGCGCCGGCTCAAGGGTGGCTTCCAGCTGAGCACCAGAAGCCCTCGCACCTGGACGCTGCCCATGGCCGGGGCCTCGAAGGACTGGGCCACACGTGCTGGCGCAGGACCGTCCATCCAACAGACAGGACACCTGGACAGACGGAGGACGCCAGCCAGAGAGAGGGACACGGTCCCTGAGATGGAAACGCAGGGGCCTTGAGCCTAGACTGCCCTTTCTGTGTGGGCCGGGCTGGAGCGAGGCCGGGAGGAGAGGGGGTCCACCCGCCGGCGATGCTGCCCTGCGTCTCCCGCTCACCTGGCTCCCGCAACCTGAGGCCCCACCTCCCTGGCAGCTGTTTTCTGTCCCAGCCCCACGTCTGCCCCACGTTCCCCTGCACGGCCTTCCAGAGCACCTAGCCTGGGCCCATTTCCCTCCTAGGACCCTCAGTCCAGAGACACCAAGCCCCTTGCCTCCTGCACTGAGACGCTGCTCAGACGTTGGTGCGAAACGCTAGTTGCAGACAGCAGAGGGGCCTCTGTGATCAAAGGCGCTTGGCATGAACAGCCTTTGTTCTCAGGTCGGTGCTTCCCTGGACGTTAGTGCTAAAAGCGGCGCTGGAACCATACGATGTCAACAGCCCACTTGTACAGCCTTTTGCAGGGTTCTTTTTTATTAATCTTACTTTGAAGAATCAAAAATTGGCAATGTGTTCCATTTCCCCAGCTTTTCCATTCTTACCCTCTTAAAACATGCAGAAGCCTGGGGTCTGCCGGCCTAGACAACGTGCATTTGGTTCAGCTCAACAAATACTTGGACGTCTACCATATGCAAACCTTTGTGCTCTGCCTGGAGCTACCAAGACAGATAGGAAATAATTCTGCCTAACTGTTTACAACAGCCAAGACATGGAAGGAACCTAAGTGTCTATCGACAGATGACTGGATAAAGAAGATATGGTATATTTGTACAATGGAATACAACTCAGCCATAAAAAAAGAATTAAATAACACTATTTGCAACAACATGGATGGACCTGAAGATGATCATACTAAATGAAGTAAGTCAGACAGAGACAAATATCGTATGATACCACTTTTTTGTGGAATCTAAAAAAAGGGGACAAATGAACTTATTTACAAAACAGAAACAGCCTCACAGACAGAAAACACACGGTTACCAGAGGGGAAGGTAGGGGGAGGGATGTTGGGAGCCTGGTATTAGCAGATACACACCACTATGTGTAAAACAGATAAACAGCAAGGGCCCACTGCAGGGCACAGGGAACTCCATCAGGATCTTGTAATGGCCTGTAATGGAAAAGAAAACGAAAACGAGTATCTGCACAGATGTGTGTGGCTGAATCAGTTTACAACACACCTGAAACTAACAGCGTCGCAAACTGGCTGCAGAAGCCTCTGACAGAAGGCGTCAAAGGAGCGTGTCAGCTCAGTGAGGGCAGTGTTGTGACCGCGGGAGAGGCGGGTGCCGGGGTGGGGTGGGGGGGTGCCAGGGGAGGGGGCTGCAGGGGACGGTGATGCACGGGGAAGGGGGGTGCGGAGGGGAAGCGGGGGAGGAGGGAGGCGGGGGGCAGGGGACAGGTGCGGGGGGGTGATGCACGGGGAAAAGGGGTGCGAGGGGAAGCGGGGGTGGGGGGTGGGGGGAGGCGGGTGGGGAGGTGAGGGGGGAGGCAGTTTCCCAGACGAGACTGACCCGGCAGGACGTTCGGAGGCCAAACGGTAAGTGAACGCGCGTGTGTGTGTCCCACCGCAGCCCCACGAACACGCGAGGGCTGTGCGCAACCTGGGAGGGCAGCGGGGCCAGGGCGCGCAGCCCGAGCCGCGCGGGGACGCTGGCCCTGCCAGAGTTCTGGCTCCGGCCCGCAGGCGGCCCCGCGTTGCGCGGGCAGCGCCGGGGCTTCACCGGCTACACAGCCGTCTCATTTTGACTCGGGATTCGTAGGTCGAGACCACGAGGAGGCCGGGCTGAGCGGCCTGGCCCTTCCCCGGGGAGCACCGGCTGGGGGGCATCTGAGACCCCAGAGCCTAGGAAACATTCCTGCCCCGAAAACTAGCGAGCACCCGAGCGGCCAGTGGTCTGCGCCCCAGGCTCCGGAGGCGCCGGGAGAAGTGGCCGCGGCCCGAGGGCTTCACCCAGATGGGAGGAAAGACGCATGGTTGGCTGGGGCCAGGGAGGCGGCCAGGGCTGTGGCCTTAACCCGGCGCCCCCACGTGGCCTCTCCCGCCCAGCTGCTGGGGCTGCTGGGGTCTCCTCTCGTGGCCATGGGTGGCGCCCGACAGCAGAGGCCCAGCCCAGAAACTGGGACAGTGTCACTTCTGTGACACTGACCACCCCACCCATGGTGCCAGGGGCAGCAAGGCGTCTACCTCCTCCTTGGGCCTTGGCAGCTCTGCACCAGGTGTTCGCTGGACCCTGGACCCCAGAGGGTGGTGCTGTGGATTGGTCTATGGCTCCCATGACCCCACCCAGAACAGGATGGGTGTCGAGTGCAGGGACAGTGGTAGGCAGGGTAACAGCCCCAAGGATGCTCGCATCCTGACTCTGGAGCCTAAGGACACGTGGATCACCTGGAAAGAGGGAATTAAAGTTGCAGCTGGAATTAAGGCTGCTGGTCAGCTGACCTGTGGGGGCTGCGTCCATCGTTAAGCAGGTGGAACAAGATAATCACACAACTTCCCAAAAGTGGGGGAAGAGTGAGGAGGGAGGGATGAGGGAGAGGGGTGGCTCTGGATGTGGACAGAGGGCCCCAGCCCAGGAGCGCAGCCAATTCCAGGAGCAAAGATGACGTAACGACCCCGTCCCACAACAGCAGAGAGCTGGGTTCTGCCAACACCAGACGAGGAGGAACGTCTTCCCTGAGTCTCCCAGCTGTGTGCGGCCTGCAGACGGCCACCTCCTGCAGTCAGGCTCACCCAGGCCTGCCCCCCGACAGCAAGATTAGCTGGCATTTTTAAGGCACTGCGTGGGCGGGGATTCCTTCCAGCAGCAACACCAGCACAGTACTTAACAATTGTTGTTGAGTAAATTTTAAAAACATGCAAAAATTCAAGCCATGAAAGTACTAGAAAAATAGCCTAATGTTTCTATAGAATTTCAGTGGGAAGGACTTTCCTAAGCGAGTCACCGCCAAGACAGGACACAAGGGCCAGCGTGGGGCCCGTAACCCTCACAGCTGCGCCATGGTTCCTACCCTGGACGGCAGGGCTCAGAGCCCTGCCCACGTCTCACGGCCTGCATCCCACATCTCAACACCTGGAGAAGCCCCAGACCGTCTCCAAATCCCACAGGAACCCCAGGAACGGCCGAGAGGTTTGTCACAGCCCTGCAGAGAGTGTCCACAGGTGCTGCCCTTGGGGTGGCCTAAGTGATGGACACGTGGTGTGAGCTGTCCCAGCAGCTCGAGCAGAGGACCAGGCAGCGTGAACACACTGGGGCCAGTGGCCTCCATGGGAGAGGTCACTAGGGATGGACAGCGGGAAGCAGAAGGCCAGGGAATGGGGAAGGATGTCGGCAGTCCCCCAAGAGCCAGGCACTGTCACCTGCAGGCAGATGGCACCCCTGCAGGTGGCTGAGGAGGTGGCTGGGGCTTGCAGGGGAGGCCTGCACTGTCCACCCTGGGGCTGACCAAGGCCTGGGCCTGGGCTCAGAGGCCTGAAGGAGAAGGCCGTGAGGCAGGGGGGTAGGCGGGGCCTGGACTTGGACGCTGCCCCCACCTCAAGGTCAAGGTGAGCCTGCAGGTGGGGCTGCCCTGCCCCAGAGCCTGGCCAGTTCCAGGGAGAGCTGGTCAGAGAGAGGGAAGGACAGGGAAGTGGAGGAGGGGGGCCTGCCCGGCTCTGCCTTCCCCATCTCTGCAAATGGCTCCTGTAACCGACTCCAGCCCAGGCTCCCTGTGGGAGGGGTCCCCAGCCTGGCTGAGCTGAGTGCTCAGCACGTCGGGTTTAAACACCCTTGAACCCGGTAACAACCCAGCGACTTTAAGCCCCTGGGGAGCGAACCCCCACCTCCCAGGCACACAGCGGCTCCCGGCCATTTAGGGGGAAGATTAAACACAGGACTGGCACGCGGCGGCTGGGAGAAGTGCCCCCAGCGCTCAGGAGCCCCTCCCTGGAGCCTCACCTCTCGGCCTTGACGCCCAGCGCAGACTTGATTTCCCGACTCCAGAGTCCGAGAAGAGCACGAGGCCGTTGTCCCTCCTGGTGTTTTCCACTCCCACGAGCGAGGCTCTGTGCCAGTGACACACGGACAAGCTCACTCCGCAGAGGACCCCAGCCCCGCCTCGGGCGGCTCCCCCCGGACGTCAGAGGAGCGAGTAGCCAGCGGGCATCTCCATACGTGCGTCAGCCCAGGGGCGGGGGCGCTCGGTTCCCGGGTCCACGTCAGGGATGCTCTGCCAGCCCTGGGCCCTCCTGTCTGCGAATGCGGCCAGGTGCCTGCTACAAGGTGGTGGTGCAGCTTGAGAACCGGTTCCCCGGAGACACGAGCCAGTTCACACCCCACGAGCCGTCGGAGCCCTCGCTCTACTCAGCCCTCGTGGTGCGGCGGGGGGACACCCCGCCACGCGCTGACCGTGTGCTCCCTGTCCGGTCCCACGAGCCCTCGCTAGCGACCACCTCGTCCTGCGCCTGCTTAATTGTTTTCTTCCTTCTGGGAAAGTTTTCCCGGTAACCACGTTCACCAGGCTGTCCCCGGCGTTTCACTCTTTTTCACAGAAAAACTTGGGATTTGTACGTGTTCAAGCCCAAATCTTTCCCTCCGGACACAGACCCTCTTCCCCACCCAAGACCACGTGAACGTTAACCCGCCTTCTCTTCCCTACCTGGTGTTTTATTCCCTGACGTTTGCATTTCTAACCCCCGTGGAATTGTCTCTGGATGGAAGGCTTACGGCAGAATTTTAATTTGACTTTAGTACCAACTATTCACCATTTCCTGCAACACTGTTTGTTCATTCCCTGCTCTGAAGTGTCACCGTAATTCTGCACCAAATGCCCACGTATTCCCGAGGACCTTCCCGGACGTTTCTTCCAAGCCTCAGCCTCGTGCCTGGCGGACCGCGCGGTTTTACGCCCTTTTTGTGTCGCTGTGTGACTCAGCCCGTGCGCCCGCGCACTCCGGGTCGCTCTCCAGGAGCCCAGCGTTGCATTCTTCCTGATGTGCCGTGGGTTAGTTTCGTCACCGCCTCCTGAACATTCACTACGGATTTTATTTGTGTAACGATGTTACAGTTTCCTTTAAAAACGTAAATCTTTACAATATTTTACCTCTTCTCCATTTATTCAGTCCTTCTTGATGAAAATGTTTATATTTTCTTCATAAAGGAGCTCTACCTTTCTCAGCACGGTTATCCTTTTAATTTCTAGTTGTTGTTGGGAATCATTTTTATTACATTTTATGGTTACACAACTCTTCAGTGTCGACAGCTTCTTTTCTCTTATTTCCTGGGTGTGTGCGCCACCCGCTCACCTTCCTGGGCCTCGCGTTGCTTTCTCCAAATAAGCCCGCCCCCGCCCCGAGTCCCCCGCCCCCGTCCCGAGTCCCCGCCCCCGCCCCAGTACCCTGCCCCTATCCCGAGTCCCCACCCCCCTGAGAACCCCGCCTCTGCCCCGAGTCCCCGCCCCCGGCTCCCGTGCTCACTGCAGGGTCGTTGTTGGATTCAGACTTAGGCTCCCTGTCACGATGGAAAACTATAATTACAACGAATCATGATTCTGAATTTTGTTAAATGCTTTTCTGGTTCCTGTCAAGATGATCACAGGTGGGAAATTCTATAAATACAAGCTTTTACTAAGAAACGCTGTTTCTCCTGGAGTAGGACCAGCTTTACCTTACTGTATCAGTGTTCACGTGTTAAGGTCGGTGCGCTGGGTTTAGGTAGCAGCATCCCAGCTCATATTCTTGTCTTAAAGGTCACTGCGATTGTCAGGTTTGGTAACTGGGAACACCCGCTTCATAAAATGGATTGTTGTATCTGTTGACATTTTCTAGGTGCTTGGCGTGCTCGCATAGTTTGAATATTTGCTATTTCCTGAAAGTCTGATAGGCTATTCCCCCAAAGGCATCTGAGTCCCACGCCGTCTCATTCCTCAAATTGTGGTTTTTGTTGTTGTTTTGTTTTGTTTTTGTCAACACTTTCAAATTCTTCAGGTTTATTGGTTTATCGTTGCAGGATTTGGGTATCCAATGTTAGTAATTCAAGTATGCGTCTAGTTTTAGTCACTGAGAGTCGGAGGGAAAAACTGGTGGTCGCCCACCCTGGCCCAGAATCGGGGTCCTCATTCATGTTTCTGGGCGAATAGGTGAAGCCTCGCCCTTTGCTCAGCGATGGGAGCGGAACTGCTGGCCCTGGCAGCGCGGGGCCGCCTCGGGAGCGCCTGCCAGACGGCTTCCCGGGGCTGTTTGCCAAGTCCGGCCCCTCACTTCCAGGCGATCACGGACGACGTAAGACGACCTCTCCGGGGCTTCCACTCGGGAGGACGTCTTGGCGATTTGCTTTCTGCGTCCACGGCTGGAGAGCCCTGTTCACCCGCCCGCACCTGGCGGCCGCGGGGTGGGCAGCCCTGCAGCCTGACGTGCTGTCACGAGCTTGTCGATTCGTCCCTTGACTGCCGAGAATGTGTTCTTGCAGAGACGCCAGCCTGGTTTTTGTAATCTGTTTTTAATTAGCTTGTTTTCTGTTGGAACGTTGAAAACATTCTTGTCTTCTTTTAAAAATGTTTTGCTAAAAGACGTTTGCTGCACGGTCTTTGGTGAATTCTGGAGAAGCTCTGTCCCCACCCGGAGCACGCGCCCGGCCCGGCCTCGTCCCCGACGCCACGTGCGCCGTCCCGTCGGCGCCCAGCAGCCTCCGGACCCCGGGCCCCACAGGAACGCCTCGTGCCTGGCCTTCCGTCCAACCCAAAGGAGCCACCCCAGTGTGTCCCCCACTCTACCGACTGGCTTTCAACATCCTTCATGACACTGGTCCTGCCTCCCACTTGAATTATAAATCAGGCCGATATTAGTTTTATTCCAAACCTTTCCTTTTATTGTTCAGCTTCACTTACATCTCAGGATGTTTTCTTGTGTTTAGCTCATATATCTACTTCTGTTTCATTAATAATTTGAAAAAATTCCCTGCGTTGTGGAGAACACCTTGAACCATGCTTTCCCTCCTTACTTTAAACACTCAGCTGTGAAAATATTTTGTAGTTTTATTTAGACTTTTAAATCGTAGGTTCGACGTTCTACTGTGTTTTTCCCCCTCTTTATACCTTTATAAACAAGATGCCATTTGCGATTCAAGTTATCAAAGCAAGAGTAAGTGGATTTCTCTTGGTCTCTCTGTCCGTTGATACAATGGTGAAATCACTTTTCAAAAATAACAGGAGAGAAGGTGTGGTGTCCACTACTAGCCTTTATAAATTACGACCCTTTTAGGTCTTAGCTCACTTTGTACGTTGAAAGCAGCGTTACCCAGGATGCATACCCAGATGTCCTCTCCCCGTGCACCCTGGTAACCTTGCTGCCAGAACTAGTGGGTCGCCATTAGCTTCCCTATCGTTCATTTCAACTTACTTCCTAATATTTGTAGTAGTGCATCGTTTTAAGAACATTACAAAAGACAGGGAGAAGAGAAAGTCACCTGGACGTTGTGAGAATTCTACCTCAGAAGCAGTTTCAAGGCAGTTAAGAGTGTGAATTATTACCTCTTGCTGCGTAACAAATTACCCTAAAGCTTAGTGACTTAAGACAGCAGACACCCGTTATCTCACAGTTTCTGTGTGTCAGGAATCTATACGGAGTTTATCTGGACACCCCCTGTTTAAGGTCGTTTGTGAGGTTATGGTCAAACAGCCAGCCCGGGCTGTGGTCTCATCTGAAAGCCTGACCAGGAAGGCATCCATCTGCACCGTGTTCCTGGTGAGCTCCAGGTCCTCGTGGATGGTTGGAACGAGGGTTTTGCTTCCTTGCCAAGCCTCACGGGCTCTGTAAGACTGCTTCCAGTGTGGACACTTGCTTCCCCCAGAGTGAGCTGAGAGAGCAAAAGACAGAGCTAGGAAGGGAGGCCCCCAGGAAGGAGTTACAGTCTTTTTAAAATCAAACACTGAAAGCGGCATCTCATCAACTCTCTTCTACCACATCCCGTTAAAGCCACCCTCAGCTGGGAGAAGACTGCCCAGAGGCAGGGCCACTGGGGTCCGTCCCCGAGGATGGCTTCACTGGGTCGCCTGTCTTTCTGGTTGGTCACAGGCAGTGAGCCCATGGAGAGACAGGAAGGTACTTTCTCTCATTTTTCAGGTACTACTGCCAGGACATAAAACTGGAGTCTCCCAGGAAGAAGACCAGAGCCTTGGTTGACCTCCCCACTCATCACCATTGCTCCTATTAGCTATTAACCAGGACCAGCTAGTAACCAGAACCAAAATGTCCTGGTATTAGACTGTCCATTGTTTGAAAAAGTTAACTTCAAAATTGTTCTGGCTTCTGTTGCGTTTGTTGTGATGTTGGATATAAAGGTTTTCGTTGGAACTTGTTAAACAGACCAAACTTTAAGACACTCGCACTTCTGTCCTGAGTGTTCTTTGAACTAAATGTTCCTTCTAAAGAGTAAATAGAGCTGCAGTTACATACACAGGCCATGCGTGTGTTTACTCTGGGACGAGCGCAGAGCAACGGTTAAAAGCACCCGCATAGTGCAGGGCTGAGTCTTGCTTTTATTTGCTCCCATGTAGTCACATAGCAGAGAAACCCCAAACACGGGGAAGGCGTGTTTGACTCCCGTGTGACGGCAGATGCAGAAGGGTACACGCCCTCAGACATCCTGTGGCATTAATTCAAGCAGAGAGCAAGTCTGTGTAACATTTCCATCTAGCCAGAATAGACACCACAGTTGATATGAATACAGTGAAATTATAGTAATCTCATGGAACAGAGAGAAAAATTAAAATGGTGACAACTCCATTGGATAAGGTCCTTTGATGTGTACATTCTTTCCCAAATCCAGGAATTTTAACATCACGAGTAGCTGTTAGTGAACAGAATCGCTCATCCCTGTGTTTTCTACCCTATAGCAAAGGCAACAGCAAATCCACGGCGTGCTCACCATCAATATCCTTACCATGCAGATGAGGACAGACACTTGAAGATATTTCCCAGGGCATCAGTTGGTAACTGGTGGGACTGGGACTTGAACCCACGAAATCAGACTCCAGAACTTTGGCTCCTGATTTGTTATGATATGCTGCCTCTGTCAGGACAGGTCCACGATCCATACATTTGCTGAATTAACAAATTCATGAATGTTTCCATGAAAGGATGGATCTAGATTTTTGTAACAAAATTGGATTGAAATTGTGGGGCACTGGCTTTTTCCTTTGGAAGGTTCTTATCGTAACAAATCGTGCCTACAGTGAAAAGCTACTTTGTGTTCTTTTTTTTAGTCAACACAAAATCATGGCAGTGCCGTTTCTAGTGGGGACAAAAGAAAGGAAAAAGCACAGCCACTACTGTGCGCGGGTTTTGTGTGCAGAGGCAGCCCCTTTACCTTCCTCCTTTATCCGGTTTCAGAAACGTGGCAAGGTGTGAGGTTACCAGTCACCTCCTAAGACTTCTGGTGCTGGAAGCGAGACCCTCGCTCTGGCTGAGTTATGCGCTGGAAAAATCTGGTCTCCTTGTGTGTTTTCCATGTGGTTTCCTGCAGTCTCTCTGTTCCAACGCTGGGAAGGCCAGCGTGTCTCCCTGGCGGCTCTGAAGATTTTATAAAGTGGAAAATATTTTGCTTCCTTGGATTGTCAAATGAGAAAGAATGAAAGACACTGCTATCCTGTTTGCTGCTCCTTTATTTTTCTGCACGTGGTGATCTCTTAGATCGATGTGAATTTAGGGGCTTTAAAGTTTGCGTCTGATCATGTAACAAATGAAATGCGTGTGCATTTCTTTAATATTTTAAGTAAAACAGCTCCTCATCTTTATTAGAGTGATAATTTCTCTGCCTTCTGTTACCGTCCCCAAATGTTGAGTGTCTTTTAGTAGAAGTAAGACATAGAAAAAATTAAATTAATGCTTCTCCCTACCGAAAAATAGAAGGACTGAGAGTCGTTGAGGAACTGAAGCCAGGCGTGATCACTGCCACTTCGGGCTGGGCGCTGCACACCTCTTCACCAAATCCCCTCACAAGCCAGAGCTCTATGAATATCGACACTTTTCATTTTTATCTCAAATTGTTCAACAACACATCTAAGAGCTGCTAATAAAATGGTGGATGCAATGATCCTGACCAATGATCTGCTAAAACTCGAGGCTGGGATGCAACTTTCATCCTTTTCGGCTGTTTTCCCACTGAACTGAAACTTGGCAGGGTTACTAACACTGCCCTGAAATTCTTTGCTTTGTCATGCTCAGTTTTATTTTGTGTAATATACCTTTTGACCATTCATAGTACACTTTTCTTTTTCCAGAGGTCACTCACATGTTTGTTTAGCCCATTTGGCTTGACAGTTTGCAACGATGAAAACAGAAATGAAAGGTAGTAAAGGAAATGGAAAATTAATTCAGGTTTTGGTTTAGTTTTTATTCATATTATTTTACTTTGAGGAGTGCATACTGCTTCAAAAGGTTTGATTTGACAAATAAGTTGCAATTCCTTTGCCAGATGAGAGCAAACAATGTAGAATATGACAGATCAAGACAGCTGGGAAGGAAAATTCTACTAAATGTGATTTTGCAAGAGACATGCTTCAAAATTAGAATTTATTTTCTGGGGAACTTGAGCAAGCTTAAATAAGAAGTAGTAAAGGACTTGAAACTCTGTCCCTGCCCACCCAGCCTTAAGACACTTTGTTCAAGTCATATTTATTTTTATAACCCCAAATACTTCCTGGTAAAGGGAACTTAGGTCCAAGCCCCAATGTAAGTGAACACACGAGCAATTTACTAGGAAAGGTGAGCACACAACACTGAAGATAACTCAGCCCCTAAAGCTGGGGTCTTGAAATTGATCTATGATGGAGGAGGCAAGAATACACAAAGGGAAAGACAGTCTCTTCAATAAGTGGTGCTGGGAAAACTGGACAGACTTTTACATGAAAAAGAACGAGGTTAGAACACTTCTCATACCACCTACAAAAATAAACTCAAAATGGATTAAAGACCTAAATGTAAGACCAGAAACCATAAAACTCCTAGAAGAAAACATAGGCAGAACATTCTTTGACATAAATTGTAGCAATATTTTGGGGCTCTGTCTCCTAAGGCCAATGAAATAAAAGCAAAAATAAACATATGAAACCCAATTAAACATAAAGGATTTTGCATAACAAAAGAAACCGCTGACAAAAATGAAAAGACAACCTACTGAATGGGAGAAAATGTTTGAAAATAGTATGACAAATAAGGAGTTAATATTCAAAATATAAACAGCTCATATAATTCAATATTGAAAAATCAAACAACCCAATAAAAAATGGGCAGAATACCTGAATAGACATTTTTCTAAAGAAGTCATGCAGATGTCCAACAGGCACACGAAAAGATGCTCAACATCACTAATCGTCAGCTAAAGGCAAAACCACGACGTGGTACCACCTCACACCTGTCAGAATGGCTACCATAAAAAAGATCACAAATGACAAAAGTTGGCGAGGATGTGGAGAAAAGGGAGCCCTTGTGCACTGCTGGTGGAAATGTAAATTGGGGCAGCCACCATGGAAAATGGTGTGGAGATTCCTCAAAAAAGTAACAACAGAACTATCATGTGATCCAATAATTCCACTCCTGTGTATATATCCAAAGGATGAAAACACTAATTGGAGAAAAATACATGCACCCCAGTGTTCATAGCAGCATTATTTACAACAGCCAAGACATGGAAGCAACCCAAGTGTCCATCAACAGATGACTGGATAAAAAAGATGTGGTATATATATACAATGGAATACTACTCAGCCATAAAAAAGAGTGAAATGTTGTCATTTGCAACAACATGGATGGACCTGGAGAGTATTATGCTTAGTGAAACAAGTCAGTCAGAGAAAGACAAATGTTCTGTGTTATCACTTAAATGTGAAATCTAAAAAATAAAATGAATGAATATAGCAAAACAGAAATTCACAGATACATAGGACAAACTAGTGGTTACCAATCAGGGGTGGGGAGCAGGAGGGGCAAGATGGGAAGATAGAATTAAGAGATATAAACTACTATGTATAAAATGAATAAGCAGCAAGGATATGTCATGCACCACAGGGAATATAGCCATCGTTTTATAACAACTTTAAATGGAGTACAGTCTACAAAAATACTGAAGCATTATGTTGTACACCTGAGTATAACATCATAAATCAACTATACTTCAAATAAATAAATAAATAAATAAATGTTAGTATTTTGACTCAAATTAATTGGGTCCAAGGGACTCTGGCTTTTGCAATGAGCTGACATTTTGTTCTGAGACAGCAGACAAGGCTTGTCATCATCTCAGAGGAAGAAATGGGTTTTCAATGATTCACCTCTAAGCACAAGATTCAGTGTAGGCCTTTTCCCCAAGGTATTCTCTAGGGAGTTCCTAGAGAACTTCTAATCTATTCTCACTTTGCTAAGCATCTTTATTGTAATGTGGGCAGTTTATTGTGTATCAATTTTCTGATTGTTTAACCCTAGTTTATTCTAGTTTTGATGCCACAGCTGGGGGTGGTGGGGGCCGTGGAAACTGCACTCTGTTCCTCCAGTTTCTAAGATAAATAGGGACAGACTAGATTGTCAAATTCCAGGGTTCGCATCAGAAGCAACTTACTAGGTTCAGGTAGTGATTGTCAGAATGTGTTCCATGGAGACTGATTCTGCATGATCTTAACACATTTCTTGAAAATAACTGGTCCGATTGCCAAATGTGGGTAGAAAATGCTGGTTTAAGAATAACAACAAAAACATATGAATTCATTTGGGAAAGAGTTTTCAGAGCTTTACCATGAAACTCTTAAGTCTAAGCCCCAGAAAAGGTGAGCGTGTGCAGCCTGGAATGCTTTATCTCTTGGCGCATCTGAAGGGAATACACAAAAGCCCTGGTAATCTGCACATTTATTGACTGGCCTTAACCCCTAGCAAGTGGATGAGGCTGCTATGGGACTGACCCAAAGTCTTTTTTGTTTATAATTACCTAATAACTCTTCATCACACACAGAGGGGGAAAGGAACCGGTCATGGGAAGGTTTGTTGGGAGGGGTGCTCATGAGAGATAATCATTTAAAATGGGATTCCCTGAGCCATAACCCAAGGTTTCCCAGACCTCACTCACTGTCAGATCTGAAATGGCCAAAAATTAGATGATAAGCTAGTACTAGTTTTCTGATGAGTCCAGCAAAAAACTTTATGGTAATACCTTGAACTAAATGCCATCCCGCCGCACCACCTCTCCTGTTAAACAGCTGTGCAGGGGCAGGCAGCCCCGAGGGGACGCAGAACAAAACAAGACACAGGACCATCGGTGCTTGTCCAGAGAACTAGGCATGGAGTCTTTTGGCTCCAGAAGTCAATGTTCTGAAGGAGAACAAAGTCAGAACAGGGCAGACACTACACTGTGCTGTCCACCCGGGGGCCTAATGGAGAGCAGAGCAGTGATGACTGAGCCAAATGAGCATGAACCAGGTGAACTGATGAGTAAGGCGGGACGTGGGTGCAGCGTGGATTCCTGACATGGAATGCAGGCACCTGTGATGGATCTTTGCACGGCCCCTGGCCAGCTCACATGGGCGTGCCCCGTGCCTGAGAGTTTCTGACACTGAGCAGATACACTAGCCAAACTTCCAGAAAGTCGTGCTGCAACTGTATTTCCAAAGAAGAGGGGAAGAAACGCAGTTTGCTCTGTTCCCAATCACAAGAAATCTTCCTTTTCTTTTTGGAATTTTGAATTCTCCAAATG
This sequence comes from Camelus dromedarius, assembly GCF_036321535.1. NCBI lineage: Eukaryota > Metazoa > Chordata > Mammalia > Artiodactyla > Camelidae > Camelus > Camelus dromedarius. The sequence continues at coordinate 700,595 of NC_087441.1, read as the reverse complement.
TGTACTGGGCTGGTATAATTTTTAACTTTTTAAAAAAATATGAATGGTCCTGGACAAGACTAAATAATTAAGTCAAAAGTAGACCACATGACATTACCCATTTGAGTTTTATGTTTAAAGGGCTTGTGATGATCTACAGTAATTCCCAAACCTGGCTTTTTATGTTTGTTCATTTGTTTGTTTGTTTGAATATATAGCAAATCATGGTTTACTAAACACTTTCATTTAATGATCTATCTAGAGCTATAGAGCAAACACACAAAGACAGAAAAGAAAGTATTCTAGTATCATAAAGGAGACCATTAAGCTCAAAGAGTCTAGTGGGCACCAGACCACTCACTGCTCCTTTTTCTATCCTGTAGAACTCTGCTTCAAGGATGCCAAAGTAAATAAATCTCCAAATTTTCTAAAATTTGAATTTAATATTATTTAATTAAATACATATTACTCAGAACTTTAAGACACTATTGTAATTAAAGTTGTTTATCAGTGGTATATGAGGAAGATTACATTTAAGTAAATTCAGTCTTTTAATTATTAACAAATATTTAAAATACATCCTTGGTGTTTATTTATTCTCTTGGCTTTAGCTACAATTTTCTCTTAACCTAAACTTTCTACATAAATTGAGTGCATTTATCCTTTTTCTTTTTATCTTATGAACTATTCCCAGAAGATAAAATATAATTTATAGAATTAAGGCATCAGTACTTGAACTGTCCCATACCACTAGGGCAATTTTCTGTATAAAGCATTTCAACTCATTTTATTCATAACAAGAAATGTCACAGCTTTCTAAAAGAAATTCTTCAATTGCATGCCTCACATTCATATAGTATTTGGCTGAAGCAGCCAGAAAATTATACTGACTCATCATCAGTTCTATTCCCACATAAACAGCAGATTAAAAAATATTATAAACCAAACCGACCTAACAGACACACCCAGAAGAACGTTCCTCTTGGCAGCAGAAGAATACACATCCTTCTCAAATGCATATAGAATATTCTCTAGGATAGAGGTCACAAAACAATCTTAACAAATTTAATAAGATTAAATCATTTCAACTATCTTTTCCAGCCACAAGGAATAAAAATAAAGGAAAATGGGAAAACTCACAAGTACATGGAAATTAAACAACATACTCCTGAACAACCATTGAATCAAAGAACAAGTCAAAAAGGAAATTACAAAATATCTTGAAATAAACAAAAGTGAATGTCCAACTGACAAAAACATGGGATACAGCAAAAGCAGTACTAATAGGGAAGTTTTTAAGGTAAATGCTTACATTTAAAAGAAGGAAGATCTTGAATAAATAACCTATCTTTATACCTCAAAGAAGAAGGAACACATACAAATTCATTTCCTAAGACCAGCATTACCCTGTTGCAAAAGTTGGACAATGACACCACAAGATAAGTAAACTACAGGCCAATATCCATGATGAACATTGATGCAAAAATCCTCACCAAAATATTAGTAGAATCAAATTCAATAGCGCAGTAAAACAATCGCACACCATGATCAAGTGAAATTTATTCCTAGAATGCAAAGATGGTTCAACATCTGCAAATCAATGAACATGACCCACCACATTAGCAGAATGAATTTCACATAAGCATCTCAATAGATGGAGAAAAAGCACTTGACAAAATTTAATATCCTTTCATAATTAAAAACTCTCAACAAATCAAAAATAGAAGGAATTTACCTTAACATAATAAAGGACACATATAAAAACCCCACAGCTAACATCGAACTCAATGGTGAAAAACTGAAAGGTTTTCCTTTAAGATCAAGGCTAGGATGCCCACTCTCACCACATATATTTTAGACATAGTCCTGGAAGTCCTAGCCAGAGCAATTAGGTAAGAAAAAGAAATAAAAGGCATCCAAGTCAGAAAGGAAGAAGTAAACTTATCTGCATTTATATATAGCATGATCTTATATGTAGAAAACTAAAAGACTCCACACACACACACACACAAAAAAACTGTTATAACTAATAAATGAATTCAGCATAGTTGCAGGATAAAAAAATCAGCATACATAATCAGTTGCATTCTATACACCAACAATAAACTAGCTAAAAGGAAATTAAGGAAACAATTCTATTAGCAATAGCTTCAAAAAGAATAAAATATTTAGAATCAAATTAAGCAAGGAAATGAAAGACTTACACACTGAAAACTATAAAACATTGATGAAATAAATCAATGCAGACACAAATAAATGGAAATACATCCCATTTTCATGGATTGGAAGAGTTAATATTGTTAAAATGTCTGTACAACTCAAGGTAATCTACAAATTCAATGAAATCCCGATCACAATCCCAATGACATTTTAACAGAAATAGAACAAATAATCCTATAATTCATATGAAACCACAAAAGACCCCAAATAGCCAAGGCAAACTTGAGCAAATAGATCAAAGGTGGAGGCATCAAACTTCCTGAATTTAAATATATTTCAAAGCCACAGTAATCAAAACAGTATGGTACTGACATAAAAATGGGTATACAGACCAGTAACCACGAATGGAGAGCTTGGAAATAAACCCAAGCATATACAGTCAAGTCACATTCAGTAAAGGTGCCAAGAAGACACAATGGAGAAAGGTGAGCATCTCCAATATATGGTGATGTGAAAACTGGAAATCCACAAACAAAAGAATGAAATTAAGACCCTTAGCTTACATCACACAAAAAACTAACTCAAAATAGACTTAAATGTAAGACCTAAAACTGTAAAACTCTTAGGAGGAAATATAAAGGAAGAGTTCTTCAGATCACCCTAATATTCTTTATTAGATACAACAACAAATCACAGGCAACAAAAAGCAAAATAAACAAGTGAGATTCTGTCAAACTTCTGCACAGCACAGGAAACCACCAACAAAATGAAAAGACAACTTAACAGGATGGGAGAAAATATTTGCAAACCATGTATTTGATAAAAGGTTAATATCTAAAATATACAGGGAACACACACAGCACAATAGCAAAAAAGCACTAATGAATAAGTGAGCAAAGGATTGACAACTAGATGTTTCTGGAAAAAAAAAAAAAAAAGATCAACAGGCTTAAGAGAAGGTGCTCAACATGACTGACCAACAGGGAAGCACAAATCAAAGCCACAAGGAGAGACCCCTTCACTCCAGTTAGGACGGCTGTTACTAAAGAAAAGCAAAGGAAACTGACAAGTGCTGTGGGGTATGTGGAGACTGGGAACCTGCACATTGTTGGTGGGGATGTCAGTCCATGCAGCCATGATAGAAAACAGTATGGAGAGTCCTCAACAAGTTAAAGACAGAGCTACCACATGATCCAGAAATCCCACCTCAGGGTATTTTTCCAAAGAATTAAAATTGGGATCTGGAAAAGATATCCATTCTCCCAGTTCATTACAGCATTATTCACAATAACCAAGACATGAAAGCAGCCTAAATGTCTTATCAACAGACAGATGGATAAAGAAAAGTAAAATAAAAATTAAAAATAATGTTAAATATCTCATTAATATTTTTATTTTGCTTACATGTTGAAATGGTAATAATTTTATTATGTTAAATAAAACACATTATTACAAAAAAAGATAATGTGGTATATACTTACAATAGAATATTATTCAGCCTTAAAAAAGGAACCCGTTATTTGCAACAACATGAATGAACCTTGAGGACATTATAGTAAGTGAAATATAATCTTTTATCTTTTTTCCATCTCTTTACTCTCAGATGTTTTGTACCCTTCTGTTTTAAGGTGCGTCTCTTGTAAGAATATTTTTAGCTTTTACTTTCTTATGAATCTGATAATAAATAATCTTTTATTTTAATCTGAGTACTAATTCAGATTATATAATAAAACAATTTCTTACTCATTTTTCTTCTTTTCTTTCCTTCTTTTGAATAATCAAACATTTTAAATTATGCTGTTCACCCTCGGTGAGCTGACTAGTGTCACACGTACACAGACACGTGTACTTCTCAAGTAGCTGGTGCAGGCCCTGCGCCACACACCCTGGGCACTTTCGCCAGGTGTGTCCCAGACCACGCAAAAGCTTCTTACTTTCACATATTTTGTGCAATTGTTTTACAATTTAGTTTCACATATACTTTAAACTCCAAATGATATTCTTTTCATTTTGAATATTCATTTAGATTCACCAACATATTTAATCTTTCTGGTGCTTTTTATTTCTTTCAAAAGTTTTTCTCCCTCTAGAATCATTTTCTTTCTTCCTAAAAAAACTCTTTTTTGTAATTCTTTTAGTGTAGCTCTGCTGCTGAAAAATTCTATCAGTTTTTATTTTTCTAAAGCATCCTTCATTTTTTAAGGACATCTTTATTGGCTATGGAATTCTAGATTGGCAGTTGTCCACTTTGAGCTCTCTAAAGGTGCCTTCCCCTCCTTCTGTCTGCCATGGTTAGCTGTCATTCTCGCTACAGTTCCTTTGGAGATACTGCATCCTTTTTCTCTCTGTCTGCTTTTAAGACATTCTCTCCATCTTTGGCTTTTGATGGCTTTACTGTGCTGTGACTAAGTGCAGCTTTCTGCCTGCCAGGCTTGAGGTACGTAGACTCAATACGTGGGCTGATGTTTTTGATTTCTTTTTTTTTTTATTTAGGGAAAATCTCAGCCAGTGTTTCTTGCTTCTGATTTTGCTGCTAACTGAGTCTCTTTCCTCTGACTCTGGGGTTCAGTTTATACAGACATTGACCATCTCACAGAACTGGTGCTGGACATGGGTATTTTCAAATGACCAATGTTCCATTCTGTTACTCCTCTTTTTTCTGTGTCTGAGTTGCCATTACATTCACCTATTGATTTTTTTTAAATTCTAGAATGTCCTTTTAATTATTCTATAAATTCCATTTATTTGATCAAGTTCTTTATGCTTTCTTCCATTTTCCTGAACACACTAATTTAATTTATTTTAATGTCTCCATCTAAGATCACCTGTAGGTCTATTTTCATTATTTGGCTTTGTTTCCATGGTTTTCAGTCATTTTGGTCTTGTTTTTGACATGCCTAGTAGTTTTTAATTGAATGCTTGACATTTGTGTGAAAGTTACAGAAGTTCTGGCAAATGCTACTTTTGTTTAAGAAAGACGGAATTTTCTTCTTGCAAACAGAGAGCTATCAGACCACCTTGACCCAGTTTTAGGTTGTGAGAGGACTGGCCTCTTTCCAGTCCCCTTTATTTCATTTCCACTGCAGGTTCCTCTGGACCTGGACTGGCTCCGGAGGCGGTCACCGAGTCTCCCTCTTTGTCAGGTCCTGGGTGCAAGCCCCTGACTCCCCAGCACCTCAGAACGGCTTGTATTTTTGCCCTGGGCTCCAGCTTTACACTGGTTTCTGGAAGTCTCTCGTGCTCAGGGCCCACCAAAGCCTCAGGGGCGAGCGCCCAGGACTCTGGGCAGAAGCTCTGCATTTCTCATTTCCCATGCAGGCCCTGGCCTGTCACACTTACCCAGCTGGGTGTCCCCAGCCCTCCCGGGCACTGCAGACCCGGCCTCTGCTTTTTTGCCTGGTCTCTATTCCTAGTTTTGTCCATAAATTCCCTGCAGGAGGAAGCAGATGTGGAGGGCGGATCCCCGAGCTCCTCCTTCCTGGGTGGGTCCCTCGGTCCCTGCCTGCGGTGGCTGTCATGGCTTGCAACACTAGCCCCGCATGGTCACAGTGTTTCTGGAAGCTCTGTACCAGCTCCAACCGTGTGTGCAGAAGCTGGGGGATCAGGCAACAGTCTGACACAAGGTGGGACATCCTGACATTTCTTCCCACCTGTCCTGGCTGCTGGTAGGAATGACACACAGGGGACGGGAGCAAAGGCAGGGACTCGGCTCTGTCAGAGGAGAGGGGCCCTGATGAGGCCTGGACAGAGTGGACGCGGGGCACTGGGTGCAGCAGCCAGCAAGTGGCCTGACCGATACGTGAGGGGAAGAAAATCCGGGAGGACGCCTGGGTCTGGCTTGAGCCACTGCAGGAAGGTGATGTCACTCACTGAATTGGGGCATAATCAGGAGAAATCAGTTGTGTCGACGTGGGGCTGCCAAGAATCAGCAGTTGCATCCGGGGTCTGTTACTTTGAAGCTCCTGTTGCATCTTCCACAGAAATGTCCAGTCCAGGCGACGGTTAGAAGTCAGGAGCCGGGGGCTGCCGAGGCGCTGCGTGTCTGGGGTCATGAATTTGCACGAGGTGTTTAAAGCCGGGGGACATTTGGAGTCACATGAAGGGAGATGAATCTGGAAGCACAAGGCACTTGTTTGCGCCAGAAAACCGTGCAGCCGACCCCCCACTAGAGCGCCCCCTGCCGCGGCACACAGCGCCCTCTCTGAACGCGAATGCTTCTCCGTGGGGCGGTGCTGAACTTCGTCAACTTCAAGTGAGTTTTACTGCCCTTGGGTGACACTGCTGTGTAGCGACTATTAATGCGACCACCTTCAGGAGCGCGAATTCTGAATAGGCGTACCATCCTAAGTCAGGGGCTTGGAGAGCCCTTAGGAGATAAAAACTTGACATTGAGTTTATGTCTCAAGATTATAAAATGCACCTTGGAAATTAAGAAATAGTAAGAACAGATAGAGAAAAACCTGACTGGAAATCTATGTCTCATTTAAAGGAAAAAAATTACAAATTAGCTTTATTTCCTTTTGTGTACATATGATTAGAACAGCAAAGTTTAGAAACTCTGAACAACGTTTAGGAGAGTCTGCAGCTCAGGAAAGAGGCAGCAGCAGGACGCACGAGTTAGGAGGAAACACGCCGAGCACAGCAGCAGCGAACTCTGCCGTCGGAAAGGCGCCGCCACGAAGCCGGGCTGGAGGGCGTGCTGGCAATTTTAGAATCGCCTTTTCTCTCTTAATTTTGTACCAGGAAGTATGATGTCCTGAGGATTAATCAGGCCACTTACTGACGTCAGGACTTTGTCCCGATTGTATCAGATCCGGTCTTGCCCGTCACTCAGCTTCTGTCCCCCTGGGGCCCCACGGTCCCCAGGTGGTGTCCAGGCCGGGCCCGGGCACTGCCCTGCCCACGGCCGCCTGGGTGAGCGCCTGCCCGCACCGCCCGTGAACGCGCCCAGGATTCCCCGACAGGGGCCACGGCCGACACCAAGTCCACGCGTCAACCAACCCTGGGCGCCCCTCTCCGCCGCGGCTGCAGTCGGGGCTCCGCACATCCCGCCGGGCAAAGAGCTCGAGTCTTTGTCACGGAGACCCGGGGGCGAGGATGCGCGGCCCGATGCGCACCCGCGCACATGTGCGCACACTGTGGAGTGACCCGGCCGCCAGCCTGCCCTGCTCCTGCGAGCGCGGGAGGCGAGGCGGCAGGACAGGCCCCCGAGCCCCCAGCCTGGCGCTCCGAGGGCGCCGCAAACCAGGGGCCATGAGAAGCGCCGCGGCCCGGAAACCCGGGCGTTTCGCGCGGCCGCCGACCCCGGGCAGAGGGGCAGCAGCTCCGCGTGGGCGTCCCTCCGCCTCGCGGCCTCACGCGCCCCTTACGGCTCACCCGCCAGCCTCGTGGCTCCGCTCGGCAGCTGAGGCGCGCGGCCTGTGCGCCCGGAGGACGGTTCCGAGGCTGAGATCAGGCGGCAGCAGGCGCTCAGCCGAGTCCCTCGGGCCCGCGCGAGGCTCGTAGGCGCTCTGGTCACCGCACAGGGCAGACGAGGCCCCAGTGCCCACGGAAGACGCCTCTCGGAGCGGCGCCCAGGCCACGGGGGATTTAGCAGGTGAATTCACCTCCCCGCGTCCTCGGTGAAGACAACGCGCAGCGGGACGCGGCGTCCTAGGGGTTGGAGTTGAGGGACCAGCGCACGGAGCAACTCAGAGTTGACTCCCTCGGCGGACCTCAGGCGCCTTGCTCCCCCGCTCCGGAGACGCACCCTCGTGGGCGGCGACGAGCCCCGCCCGCTCACTCTGGGGTGCAGGACCACGGCGTGGGCGAGGTCCGCTCCCAGGGCAGCGCGGATGCCGTCGGGGCGATGTCACCCCAGCGGGACCGCCCGCTCCCACTCCGGCGTGGACAGCGGGCCGCAGAACCGCCGGGGGCGCGTCTTCCCAGCGCGGGTCAGAGGAGGTCTTCCAGCGTCACCGAGGGCCTGCCGGGCGCTCGGCAGACGTCACTGCCCCAACATCTGGTGCCCACCCTCCCGCCGAGATTACAGCGCAGCCGACTCTCGCCTGGAATGCCCTGACCTAGAAGGAAAGGGGTATGAGCCAAAGAAGCAACAAACTCTATTTTAAACTATGCAGGATGACTATTAAACAGTTACAAAAGCCATGGAAAATAAATAAACAGAATTAACGAGCCTCATGCCTTTCACTTCTGATTCCGTGAGTCTGAATGTGCCCGGAGGACAGCTTGCATGTGGGCTCCACGTTCAAGGGGGACCACGTGAGCCTTGAGAAAGGGGTGGGGGGGGGGCGGAATGGAAAGATGCCTGGACCCCGGACCCTCACCGCAGAGGCGGGAGGTGCCGCTGGCGGCTGCCCGGACCCCCGCCCCCGGTTCTCCTGGACCCGCACATCAAGGGCTCACCTCTTCCCTCCCCGCTCTGCCCACACCCATACCCATCCTGAGGGGCGCACCAAGGACGCTGCCTCCCGCGACCTCTCTCCCCTTGCCATCGCTGGTGTGGGCAGGGGCTGGGGCCCAATTTCAGCCACTGAGTCATGAGGGGAAGTTCTGCTGGGGGGCTTTGGGGGAGAAACACGATCAGAAAGAATACTCATCTTTCTCTTCTGCTCAGTATTCTCAGGCCTGTATCTCCTCCTGGCTGCACCTCCTCCGTCCTCCCCCACTGCACCTCCCACCTACCCCCAACGCCTCTCGTGCCCTCGCCTCGACACCCCCCACCCCTGCTGTATCTCCCACCGCCCCAGGCTTCCCCACTGCACCTCCCTCGTCCCCCCCAGCTGTACCTCCCACCCACCCCATGCATCCCCCCACCCCCGCTGCATCTCCCACCCACCACCCAGGCCCTTCTGCTGTACTGCTGCACCTGCCTATTCATGTTTACACGTGATGCCAGAAACTGCAGTCCAGGCTGCAGAAGGCAGGCTGACAGCAGCAGAGCAGGAGGCGGAGAGACCCCGCGCTGATCAGGTGACCGGCAGCCCCTTTAACTAACTTTAAAGCCCGTCTACTCCTGGGCTGCTCTTCATGTGAGAAAACACAAATAATAACTCTGAGTTTTCTGTAAATCACTTTCAGTCGCAGTTTCTGTATCCAAAACACAGCAGCTGCTTAGAGGAAAGCCAGTATTGTATTTACAGTTGATGATAAAAAGAATAGGAAATAGAGAAAACTTTCGCCCCCACAAACGTGCATAAGCCAGAGCCATCCTTACAATAATCTAATAAGTATGAATTCAGTAAGAATAAACACACAAACACCAGTGTGCCCACCATTCCACCTGTCTCTGCTGAATGCCATTTTAAAATATTGCTTGATTTCGTTTTTGAAAAATAAAATATTACAGATATAACTCAAGCCCCAGGGTTCCTCCTCCCTGGAAAAGATAAAAAAAACTTGTATAAACAAGTATAAATAAATTATTTGAAACAGATGTAACTTTGATAAAAGAACCTGGTGGAGAACTCCCGAAATTCCTCTGGCAGAGTGTAACTGTTACCTTCCAACTAAGACCGTGAAGACACAGAGCGCAAACGGACCACTTCACGTGATTCTTGCATGAGAAACGGCGACTGGCATTGTATTTAGGAAATGACTTTCTTGTTTCCTTTGCTGCTAACTCTAATGAAATCATATCGACTCTAAGCTCTGCTTCCAAAGAACTAATACATTCTTTTACCACCATCTGTAAAGTATCTGGAATGCTTGAGGAAAATAAAAATACACGTAAGGCATTTTCTAGGTATTCTGCCATGAATTAATAGGATTAAACCTGGTGTCGTTATAGCAAAGAACATGGTTTCAGGCCTGGGCTCCAGGCCGTTGGACGAAAATATGAGTATTATCACATGTAAAAGTGCCTATAAATAGTTTACGACAGAAAATACTATGTCAGCTGTTTAGAAAATACAAAATAACTTAAAACTGAACAAATCAGCAGAGCTGCTAAGATCAGACAGAATTAGGAGGTACTTAAAAACAGTCATCAGGAACAATTCTATGCTCGGATGGACATGAGACTGTGATCATGAGAAGTCAGGGAAGAAGCCATGGGCGTGCTCAGCCTTCACGTCTTACAGGAATAGCAGCAAGAATGTTACCCAAACTGACTGACCCTTGGTTTCTAAAGTGTACGTGAATACTGGAAATTTACTATCCCTGGCAACAGGAGTCAAGCAAATGCACAAGTGGTTCCCGCCGTGCACAAGCACACTTGCCACGTGTTAGTCTTGGAAGACCAAGGAGCAAACCACTGCAAAAGCACAGGACAAATTAGAACGAACCAGGTCAGTGCCCCCGAGAACCGCTTGGTCCAAGGAGCTTCGTAAGTCACAGCCCTGCAAGCCGTCCCTTCCAGCGATACGGTTTTGCTCTAAAGATCCCAGGCGGGGATTTGCGCATGGTCCCAACGGCTGCACTTTCCGAGGTGTCGCTGAGGGCCACTGTCACCCATGAGTCGGGGCCAGCTCAGCTCCTGAGCGCCTGTCCTCACCCAGGGGAGGCGGGAGGGTTCAGCCTGAACCGTGAGCCCTGAGCCATCTGTGCCCAGGTCATGGGGCCTAGAGGTGCGGGTTTGCTTTCCCAGGGCAGTGTGCGAGCCTTCCCAGTTCTCCCATCTGTATGCGGTCCCCCCCGTAAACACTGAAGCGCCCCAGCACTGTACAGGGTAGCAGTCTGCTTCAGTGGACAGGGGGCCACCTGGCAGCGTCCGCCCCTGTCCCACCTCAAGCCCCTTCGTCAATGGTGTTACTGGTCAACAGGTTTTGAAGATTCAGTTTGAAAGACAGTAAACCGGGGGACTGGACAGAAGGAGCAGCCACGAGAGGGAACGGTAGGGCAGCGGGTCCTCACTGCTCAGCCTCTAAGGGGAGCGAACGCCGACGTCAGCGCACTGTCGCGAGCTGTCCCTGTGTTCCTCCCAGAGACGCTGGTTTTGTCAGTTACCTCGGCAGAAGTCACCGCTTCTGCGTACGACTTCCGTTTCAGCTCCTACTTCGGGATGAGCCAGCCAACTCCGTTCGGCTGGACCCCGCCGGGCAAGCGCCGGTTCGCACACGCCCGGCCCCCGCGCGGCGCCCACGGGCCTGTGGCAGGTTCCACGTTGCCAGCACGCGCGCCCTTTGCCTCGTCCTGATGGGGGTCCCTCTGACGGCTGAGCCCCGGCAAAGAGACCCCTGCTCCCCTCCCTCACAGTCGCCCTCCCTGGGGGACACGTCTCTGGAAACACGGCCACTCCCAGCGGGTGCTCAGCAACGGGGAAAACACTTCCTCCGGCTTTGTTTCCGCAGGCGTCGCGGCCGGCGAGCCCGGGCGTCCGCCCCTGGAGGCCTCGGACCCGCAACCCAGCAGTTGGCGGATACCCGCTGTTCATGGCGCAGGTGTTTGGAACCACTCGGTGTGGTGAGAGCGGACGGATCGTCAGGTGTCCACGCAGTGACCGGACAACCACACAGACAGTCCTCTGTATCCTGCCCTGGACCGAGGAGGAGATGGGGCCCCAAGAGAATTAATAATCCTTCCTAAAAAATTATACTGCCGAGGCCTGAGCTAAAACTAGTTTTTCACACCTGCTAAACCGTCAATGCCTTGCTCAGTGTTTCTCCAACTGGAGTACATGGACGTATTACCAACGTGTAAGAATTCATTTTTCTTTAAGAGAGGTTGAAACGTTAGTTATGCCTCCAGCTCTCGCTCTGAGAAGACACCCAGAGGTCAAGCCGACAGCACTCCCTGAGCGTCAGCGTCACTAATTCACACAGTAAACACACGGGCAGTAAAGAATCTAAAAGCCAAAGGCCTTCGAGCTCTGACCAGGAATGAATTAGATGTTTTGAAGAGTCAATTCATGCAGAAAATTAGATGTGAAGGGGATGGCAGAATTTTTTAAATAATTAAGACTTTCTACAATCATATGTGAGAGCATTGGATTCCATTTGAGTGAAGTTTTTCCAAAGCTACTTAAGCTAACCCAATTAAAAATTCTTGACTCAATTCTTACTCCCTGCAAATATGCGAATTAGCCAGTTTTATCACTGACATCATCTTGAAAAAATCCATTAGCGCAAAAAGAGTTTTCTGATTCGTAATGGAGATTTTTCTGGCGAAATACAAGATGATTTTCTTGAGCTCAGAGCCCATTCTGTGCTGCTGACAGGCCCCTGGCTCCACGTCCTCAGACCCCAGGAGGCCCCACGGACTTCCCTGTCTTCTGTCTCAGGAGAGAGAGACAGAGACCGCCTTGCAGTGTCTCGGGCGTCTTGACCCTGTTCCCAGAGCGCAGGACGGTGCACAGCTGCGGAGGAAGGAGGGGTGCTCGCCTGCGGAAGGTCTCGGAGCGCTGACTGGCCGACAGCCCCCTCCCACGACCCCTGACGAGGGACCACCTGTCCCCTTCCCCGTCTGAGGAAGGGAGCATTTCCTGGGCGCCTGGATGTCCTCTGCCAGGTGGCGGAGGCGTCCCTCCCCAGCCGCCTGATGTTGGCACAGCGGTGACCGTTGGGGCTGAAAGGGGCCAAGTGGCTGGAGGGCTGAGCGCAGGGAGGCTCTGCACGGGCCAGCGTTCGCCGACCCTCCGATGACCCCAGGGCGGACGCCGCTGGGAAGTCAATGACAACACAGTGGTGTTTGAGGGGTGACCCCAGGAAGGAGTGGGGGAGCCTGGGTGTGGGGCAGAGAGGCCGTGGGTGACATCCTCACGTGGCAGGGCTTAGGTCAGAGCGTTTGCTAATCTTGAATCCAACTGAATGCCCATCATTCAGGAAAAAACACCTGCTGAGGGTGTGAGCTGCGGAGAGCAACCCGAGGTCGGGGACGGGGCATCTTCCCAGGGGCGGAGGAGGCAGGCCGAGCAGAGGAGGGACCAGGAGGGCTCACCGCACCCCACATGCTGCCCTCCCGGGCTCTGTGGTACATGTGTGACGAGTGTGCTGTGAACCTGCTTGGAGGTCCCCCCGCACCCTCTGCGCCCGCGTCCTCGCTTCCACCAGACCCGGGGGTGCTGGCCTCGGCGTCCCGCTCAGGACGTGCAGCAGGGGACAGAATTTGCTGCAGGCTTCTGTCCGTGTTACTGTCACGAGTCATGTCTTCACGGGCTCGCAGGGGCCCCGGTGCTGCGCTGTCCCCCACCCGGCCCTCTGTGTGACCCCTCACCCTCTGTGCCCACCACGGGCCAGCGAGGCCACACTCTGTGGGGCTCCTCCTGAGCTGCCTTCATCTGTGGGAAGTCGACTTCGTCAACCTGGTGGGGGGTGCGTGTGTCCGTCTTTGCCTTTCACACTCGAAGATCATGGGCAGGGGACACTGTGGGCGGGGACTGACTTCTGAAAGTCTGGGCCGTGGAATGCCATCCCGCACACCCGGCCTGCCCGGCCTGCCCACCACCCCGGGGCCTGTCAGTGGTTCTGGGTGCTCAGCGTTCAGCCCGTTTCTTTGCACATGCCACTGTGGCAGAGGCAGCTGGGGGACAGGTGTCGGTCTTGTTCCCCTTCTTTTGGACAAATACAGAGAAAGGAGCCCATTTCCAGGCAGATGGGCCAAGCGCCCCAGCAAACGCCACATCCTCTGATGAACTCAGGCCAGGAGCCCAGGGCTTGCAGAGCGCTGGGGACCAGGAGACCGGCGGGAGCCCCGAGTAAAGCAGATTAGATGTTCCCTGAAACACCAAGGGTCTAGTCCCCACTTTAAATCTCTGCGGACACAAAGCAGGAGACGGAACCATCACTCTGGTGAGGTCTCAGGGGACAACATAAAGCCAGTCTGAAAGCACAGCAATTTTCATTTTAATTTACTTGTTCTTCACTGAGTACTCAGAGTGGGGACTCTACCCCTTCCAGCTGGTTTCCTCCTGGGGCTGCGGGCCGGCGGCCTCTCCTGCTCCGTCTTCTCTCCCTGGTGTCTTCTGCACTTCCCCCCGTGGGCTCAGAAGCCATGAACCAAAGCCAACAAGCCAAGGAGAGCAAGCCCAGCCATCTCGGAAGGTCTAGGGAAACGCTCAGACCAGGGACCGTGGCTCCGGCGCTGCCTGCGCGTCCCCACCACGGTCTCGAGGCGCTAAGGAAGAACTAGACAGCGTCTCCCAACAGGCACGGTCACAGGGTCTCTCCCCGCAGCACCTCCAGGGGCCTCTGGGGTGTGGACGTGGGTCAGGAAAGCCTCCTGAGCTGCAGGGTGACGTCCGTCACCCCGTCCGCAGGGTGAGCCTGGTGTCAGACGAGCCCTTGAGGTGAGTGAACATGTTCCCTGAAAACACCCATGTCACTTCTGCTCAATCCTCCCACGAAAAGTGAGCCCGTGCCTGCCACGCGGGGCAGGGAGCCAGGAGGTGGAAGCAAGTCCAATGTGCTCCTCCAAGAGACAGATGAGTTTCCAGAAACACTTTAGCACATGGTTAAAGGTGGGGTGGGGGGTGAGTGACGGTGGGGCTGACCACTTATTTGTGGGTCAAAATCAGTTTTCCAGAGGCATGATCTCCCTCCAAGCCACGTGTTGGGACCCAGGTCCCTTGTGTCATGTGGGGCCCCTGATTTGAGTTGCAGGAGGGCAGGAGCAGGAGCTGAGCCCCTGGGGCCATAGAAGGCAGCCTAGGAGTGTGCTCACCCCACCACATCCGGGCCCAAATGCACCATGGGTCACGGCCTCTGGTGGGGGCGCTCGGGCTCCCAGGAAGAAGCTGGGGGTGAGCAACCAGCCTGTCTGTCATGGAGCAGGAGCACCAGAGAGGCCTCAGAGGAAGCGGGAGGGACGCCCCAGCCCGAGCGTCAGCAGCAGAGGAGGCGTGCATGGCGGACCCAGACGCCCCTGGGGACAGGCCAGCAGGTCCTGGAGAAGCTGGTGTCGGCACGGGAGGAAGAGGGCCTGACGTGGACGGCATTCCGGGGCCCAGCCACTGGAAAAATGCAAGCCCTGCAAGAGTGGCCCTGCGGCCACTTGCTCCTTCCTGGATCCGGCCTCTGTCCCATCCTCTGCGGCCTGAAACCTGAGGCGGTGCCGGGTGAAGACGTGCAGAAAGGGCCGCACGGGGACGGTCCTGACGGAAACCAGGGACTGAGGGACACCAGGTCACCGTCGGACAAGCGGGGCCGGCCCTGGAGCACTGCCCTGGGGTCCAGTTCTCAGCTGTCTCTCGCCACCAGTTTGCCTCAGGTACACAGGAGCCCCCCAGCAGGACTGCAGATGCCCTCGGCTCCCCCACTGTGGAAAGCCCCCCATCAGCACTTGGCGGGGCCTTTCCTGGGGCCCCCGCTGCGGTGCCGTGATCCAGGCTGCCCCGGCCGCACTTCTAGCTCTCAGCTGACAGGGCCCTCCTGGGGCTCAGTCTGCACGGCGGTAAATGGGACTGAGGAGGGACAGGTGGTGTGTTAGGGCTGGGGGGTGGGGGGCTCAGGACATGTAGGGCACGGGGGGCGGGTTTTAAATGGGCCTGTCACCAGGCAGCACTGTGCAGCGCTAAGCACTGTTAGTGTCACTGCAAATGGAAACTTGAAAACAAGGTTGGTCATGGCGTGGAGGCTTCCCTGGCCCCAGCTGGAACTGCAGGGGCGGGCGGAGGGTCAGATGGCGGCTCACACACCAGGGCCGCACCCGCCTCCTGTCCCCCCGCACGGCTGCAGCCGGCTGTGGGGCCGTGGGGCCATGGATGCCGGTGGCCCCCTGGCCCCTGCGCAGTCCGGCGGTAGCAGGGGATGGCTGAGCCCCGACCTGGGCTGGGAGAACGGAAAGTTTAATTTCCAGGAACTCGTGGGCCCCAGAGTCCCTGCACATCGGGGCAGGGCAGGGGGCCCCGCTCCCCGAGCAGCTCCCCAAATCTGTTTTCTTATGTGGGGCTTCACAGTGAGGCTTGGTTTGTGTGAAGAAAGGGTTCTATCACTTAAAGAAAGAGCATGGAGTCGGAAGAGCAGAGAGCTGGCCTCCCCGTGTGTGCGGTGGGTCTGGGCTCGGGCCCCCTCCCCTCAGCAAAGCAGGACAGAACCACAGGCAGCCGCCCCGCACAGGAGCTGGGGATGCCGTCATGACCTCCGGCCTTGTTTTCAGGGGGCTCACAGGCCACGGAGGACAGGGCGATGGGGGTGGGTGTGGGGAGTGAGCCCTGGGGCTGCACTCTGAGGCCGGGCCTCTCAGGTGCGGAGGGGCTAAGGGGAAGGGGGCTGCTCACAGGGTAGAGCCGGGATCCTGGCCAGGAGGGCCCAGGTGCTGTGAAGATGGTGGGGGTGGGCGAGGCGGGTCTGGCCTCCCTCCCAGGACTCCCCAGCGACACAGAAACACCTGCCAGGCCGGCACTCGAGTGCAAGCAGGGATGTGGGAGCACCTGTGGGGGCCCCCTCCCCTTTCTCTGAATTACATAACCACGACAGAAAGTCAGACACGGAACACTAGGGAGACGCTCAAATGCTGAGTGAGAGCAACCCTTCCAGCAAAACTTCCCAAACTTTCCATGAGAACTTCTGCGCGCGCGAGTCCCGCTCTGACAGCGGGCTTGGTGAGCAGCTTGGCTACAGGGATCCCCTGACTCGGAACTTTCAGGGACTCATTCCGCTCATCACCACCGGTGAGGAAACAGCAGTCTTTGTTCTCACGAGCAGACCCCTTGTCACTTCTGCCTCCAATTGACGGAACGTCCCGTCTCGCTTGAGACAAAATTGGAAAATTCGATCTCATTAAAACGGACTTCCAACGTGCAATCTATGAGCCTAACCTTCTTTTCTCTCATTGACACACAGGTAGTTGAAATTTGTTTTGAGGATGCAAAAGCATTTTTAGTTCAATGGAACTTTTAAAATTCAAGTATTTGGAAATAATCACACTCTTCCATGAGAATTTGCAGACGTTTCTCTACTAATTTTGTTCTTTAGGATTCAAATTACAGCCCCATGTACACATGGCTGTAAAGCCATCTTTAACGTCACTTTTCCAAAGCTCAGGTTTTTTTTTTTTTTTGCATTTGTGAACTTTGTCATTACATGTTTGTAAATTTCAGTTATATGCTGATATATTTCAATTATATGCACTTTGGTCCTCAACTATACCAGTTAAGTAGACAATTTTTTGTAAGACAACACTATCATTAAAAACCCCTGCAAAGTGAGACTCTCTCACAAAACATTGTTTTTTTCTTTAACTCATTCTTTTTCTTTAAAAGACTTAAGAGGCACAAACTATTAGGTATAAAATGAACTACAAGATGTACTGCACAGCGCAGGGATACAGCCAGCATTTTATAGTAACTATAAACGCAGCGTAACTGCTAAGCATTGTGGGCCGCTGTGCTGTGCGCCTGCGACTTACACAGCACTGTCCGGCAGCACCGCCTCGATTAAGAGCATTTTCTGATTAGCCTTCCATAGGCAGTCAGGCAGCTTAGTAAGAAACTCCAGGGTGGTCTTCAGCTTCCATTTCTCCCCATGAGCCTAAAACTGATGGACACACAATGACTTGGATTTTATCAGTCCATCACTTAGGTAACACCTGTAGTGTGGAAATTAGAGCCGCAGGAATTTTTTAACACAAAGATCTTCTCTCTGGGATTAGAACTGTGCGGGCTCGAACCTCGGGGCTCCCAGGATGAACTCCCGCCGGCTCCCTCACTGCCCCATGGGACTGGGGGACCGACAGGCGCAGGTGGGGTCTCCGTCGGCTCCATTTGTTTCAAACACTGCCGAGGGTATTCAGCCAGCTGTGTGTTCTGGTCCTGCCTTCAGGACTAACTATGTTCTTCCAAGAATTTCTCTTCAGGGACTCAAACTGGGGCTCTGAGCAATTACAAATGTCTCCACCCAGGGCCATCCGTCTGCAACGAGAGCCCTTGACCTCAGAATCTCGTGGCTTGGTGCCGTCCCCATGTCCTTGGCCGTGCACCTCTCAGCAGGGTCACATGGAGTCACTGCTCCACCCCCTTTGCCCTCTGCAGCTGTGGGAGGTGCTTCCCTGCGGCTACTCAGAGACGAGCTTGTTTGTCACTTCTTAGATTCAGCCTGACAGTCCTGTAACCGCTCACGCACAGTGACTTCGCCCCCGAGGAGAGGGCGGGAGGAGGAGGGGCCTGCCCAAGGAGCCGAGGGGCTCTGGCAGGAGAGTGACGGGGAGCGGGGCCGGGCCCAGACGGCGGGAGCCTGCTAGAGGTGACAGACGACGAGCCCCGCCGACGGGGGAGACGTGCGCTAGCGTGTGAAACGGCGCCAGTCCAGGACTCTTCGTACACAGTAGAACACGTTCCGATGCCAAAGGTGACGAGTTTGCCCCAAAGAACTGCAGTCCGTTTCCAGGTATTTACCCAAAGGACCTGAAATCAGGGTCTTGAAGAAATCTGCACCCCGTGTTCACTGCAGTGTCTCACACGCGCCACGACGTGGAAGCCACCAAAGTGTCCATCGATGGACGAGCAGATTGTGGAGTTTAAAATGTCGCCTGTCAAATCGGTAAACAAAGACACGGCGGCCATGGAGCCGTCACGCTGCAGCCCCGACCACGGCCCCGGGGCCCTCAGGACGGGGACAAGCAGGCGCTGGCCCTGGGGGCTGTGGCGCAGCTCAGAGGAAGGGTTTCGGTGAGCCCGGGCAAGCGCGGCAGCGCCCTGCGCAGCTGGTCAGAAAGGAGGCGTTTCCGGAGGATGCTGGGACCAAAGGTGCCCCACAGGGAGAAAGGGGGACAAGTCCGAGGCTGGAGACTGAACGCCTCCCGTGGGGCCCGTCCGACGAGGGGACATGAAATCCACCAGAGGCCAAGCTCCAAGTGTGGAGACGTCTTTACCGAATCCTGCACTTCGGAGCGAAAAGGCTGCCACCGTTCCTGCCATCAGATTTCTGTAATTTTCCTCCTCTTCCTGCCAACAGCGTGTTCTTATCCACACGGGGGACTACACGCTTAGTACCAAATGATGCAGCTTGGAGCTCCTCTCTTAACACCTGCTACGGCAACTCCAGTGACACGTGGCAGCCTCCTCGGCCCATGGCTGAGACCCTGGTGCACGTCCCCGTGGTGCCCCAGCGGGGCCTGAAGGCTCCCCGATCTCACGGTTGGTCAGCGTGGACTCCGCCGACGTAGTCCCCCCAGAAGTGAGGTGTGACTCAGGCCTGGTCCCTCTGACAGCCAGCGAAAGAAGCCAGAGCCCACAGGGGAGTGACCGCCCTGCTCCGGACGCTGTGGCGGAGCCGTGCTGACCTGGGTGGAAATGCCCGGGGTGCGTCCACGTGCTCCAGGCCCCCACGGACCCGTGGAGAGTCAGGCTGACCCCGCTTCCTAGGACCCAGAGGGGAGGAGGGTGTTGCCAGGAAAAATGTAAATCTGCTGTTGGTGCCACTCAGAACACCGGTGTCCGGGTCGTGTGCTGCAAGAACCGGAAGAGGAGGAGGCGTCGTCTAGGCTGTCCCCCCTCCTCCCCAGGCACGCCGGCCCCAGCTCCCAGCCACCTCTCTAGCAAGCACGCCTGTCCCTCCTGGCCCGCCCCCATCTTCCTTGGGTCCTCTTGCAAGAGCGCCTTTTCCACACAACCTGGATTTTGTTGCCTTTGGCTGCAAAATCACAGACAGGCACCCTTGCTGCTCATCAAACTCACACCACCCTTTCTCTCCGATACCAACAGCTTTAGTTCCATGCAGTTCTGCTCCTGGAATCTGTCTTCTTTTCATGGGCCCCACACACCAGGGAAAGACAGGCACTAAACTGCTTCCATTCGTTTTGTAAGCTTCTGCTGAAAACCTCAAATAAACAGCCGCATGTGTAAGAGTAGATGGAACAGAGTGCGGGGTCAGTGAACGCGACACCCTCTCACAGCCGGAGGCCTCTCACCCCAAGTGACTTATCACCTAAATGGCAAAGAGGCAGCCCCGTGGCTGGAGATGGGGCCTGGACAGAAGGGAGCGCCCGCGTCAGCTCCCCGACACCCGGTTCCTCACCGCCTCCCGCGCAGGCGGCTGGGTGCGCCCAGAGGGTGCGCGAGCTCTTAGCAGCAGGAAAATGAAAATCCAGCTGGGAGTGCACAGAAGAGACAGACGGAATACATCATTCCTGAAACAGAGTTGCACTGAATAAACTTTTTGTCAGAAAGAGGAAAGGAAGATGCGAGAGAGGGAGGGAGGAGGGAGGGAGGAGGGAGGGAGGAGGGAGGGAGGAGGTTTCTGCTGCACCTGTCTGTGTCACTGCCCCCTTTTGGGAAGCATGTTTGGTCGAGCCAAAATGGAGCTGCCCTTTTTGTAGGTCAAAACAGTCGAATATTGGTAATTTAATGTCGTTCGATCCAGCAGTATCAGAACCAAGACACCTGCAAGGCACCTGAAAAGGACGCCCCTTCAGATGTCGAGCTGTCTCCCCAGTCAGCCCCTCCTTCCAGCCTGACGCCTGGTGTCGGCCAGTCCCCTAATTTCATCTTTCTCTGTTTATCAGTCAGTGATTCACAAAACACGAACAGTAACACCTTTGCTATGAGAACACCCAGGAACCTCCCTCCCCAAGTCTGAAGTATGAAGTCAGTTCTGTTAATTAAAACAAATGCACTCCCACATCTGTAAAGAATTCCTTTAAACAAAATGTCAAAAATGAACAGAAACTGTTTATTCCAGCATTCACTTAGCCCACTCCCTCTGTGGCAAGGCTTGGCGGACCATGATCACATTCTTGCTTTGTTGTTTACAAAAACACGGTGTGCCAAGAATTGTGCAACCCCCCATGTGCCACAGAGTGAGTCACTGTATCATTCAGACACCAAGACGGAACCTTAACAGCTGCTGTGTGCTGGTCCCGGCTTGTCAACAACCAGCACTGGGCTGGACCAGCCCTTGCGGCTCCTGCTTTGATGTGAGATGCCCTCAGCAGTAACCACCAGGAAACCTGAGGAAATCAAGGACCTGGAAGGTACACAGCCGCCCTGGGGCCACACAGTGAGGTCGGGAGGGAGTGAGGCTGGGGGAGACAGATTCAGTGGGAGGGAGCTTGTGAGCAGAGGCCTGGGCTCTGCTGTTACCCGGGCTTGGGGTGAGGCCTGGGGACTTTGCAGGCTCACTTCTTACTAGTGAATTTAAAACACAAGAGCAGGAATTCAAGGTGCAGGAACAGAAAATGAACAAGTGGCCCAAATAGCCAATCACTGAAATCAAACAAGATCTTCAAAACAAAGGCACCTCGTGGGGGAGGTGGCCGGGCTCTTTGCCTGGTGTGGCTGGCGGTGTGTCCATTCCAGGTCGCCGTCACAGAAGCAGGTGCCCTGGTTTCTCTAAGTTTGCATCAACTTGTCAAATGTTAGCTTGCATGGCTTCAGGAGAAGGGAAGTTTTAGTTCAGTGATTCCAAGTCAGAGGGGGAGAAAAACTGGAAACAGTTTGGAGAGTTGCAGCCAGATATTGGGGCAAACAAGAAGCATTATGGGTTTAGTCCAGTTGAAGGGGAAAAAAAAAAAAAACCAACTCAGAGACAAGCCACAGAACTAGAATCTGATATCCACAACTGCGTATTGTAGTTTCTCCTGAGACATAACTTTTCTCTCTACAATCATCCCCACTTCTATCAAAGACAGCCAGAGAAAGACTAATTTGTTTGCAAATTAAGTCATTTCAATAAACTTGGCCTGAATACTTACACAAGAACAAGAAATCCATCTGACCATATTGGCTCTTTTAAGTCTGCTTTGCAGGAACTTTTCATAAGAAATCTCAGACTGACTTTTTAAAAACCTCTGGAGGCTAGGAAGCCAAGCCAAGGACTTGCCATCAGACTTCACCCACAACACTCATGGATGTGGGTTAATTCCCTCTTCTTGAGGTCCCCCAAATATCCTGAGTTTCCTGCACATGCCAGGAAGTGACCTCCCTTACTCACTGGATAACAATGCCAGGAACCCCATGAGCAGGCTACCAGGCTGGTTTTCCACGTTGTCTGGCCACATCTGAGCCTGCACATTCTCAAATACGATGTTCCAGTCAAAACCCTGCTGATACAAACAATGTTTCCAACTGTGTCCTGTTACAAGGAGAACAGGTTCTTATTGAACTGATGCAAATAATTATATTGCCATGAAAAGACAAGGGCTCACTGAGAGTTTTCCAATTCTGGAGGGATCTGGTAGGGAGGAAATGATAAGTATTTCACCTTTGTTTGCAAAGATATACCAAATTGTTGTACATCACAGACAGCTTAAGAGAAGAGGTTTCCTTAAATCTGAAAAAATGAAAGACTAAAGAACCAACAACGTTTCAAACAAAGTCATAAAATTATCCATACCCTGAAGGTCCATGCACTCCCAAGTAATTGATTCTTGTTGACTGTGATCTTTTATTAGCAGCTTTGCAAGCCATCAGCTTCTCTGTCAGTGTCATGTGAATTCCTACCCACTTCAGTGGTGTGATCTGGAAGTTATCAGATCGTATATTAACCTATATTCTAGAGTACTTGTCAGAGCCCTTCCCATGAATCTCTGTGAAGATGAAACACGTTTGCAAAAGCATCAGAGTAAGACAGTAACTGTAAATGACAAAGACTTAAAAACGGCCACAGCTAAGTACCGAATGGGGAGTCATTACAACGCAATTGACAAGAAAGTTCAGTTATTTCTGTGACATACAGCATGTTAAGACAACAATGGTAATTATGAAGGAAGACAGACACACCAGACTTTCTGGAATTCCATGTAATTCTTGGAATATTTGTATTAATAACATATATTCCTACAAGAAAATCCATAAAGAAATTTCAGCATTACTTCTTATTTGACAATGATTCCCATGTAACTTAACACATCAAACGAGCCTAATTAATTTGATGTCTTTCTCTTTATAAGGGATGTTCCTGGGGCCCTCGAAAAAATCCCAAAGTTACTTTCAGGTCAGAAAAGACTTCATTTTGATTTTGGGAAATTTGTCAAAAATATCAAAGGTTTTGGACACTTGACTAAATAGGATCACAGATCATTATAAAACAATACTTTAATTATCTATTTACCAAAAGCAAATACAGAAGTTACATAGTTGTCAGCAAAACTTAGCTCCTTTAATGTTGAGAGGATTCAGCCTCCACAAGACAAGACATTAAGACAACATGAAGCACAGAAAATTATTTTGATAAAATACAAAATCTTTGCCTTCTAGCCAAATTGCTTTAAAAGTAAAGAAAGGCCTTTCATAATCTCTTATTAGAAGCAGACCAATATTCCAAGAAAACTTTGTCCTTTCAGCAGATGAAAGAAAATTACATAAGCATACTATTAATATTAAAGCTTATTTTTATGTAAACAAAGCAAAACAAAACAGCTGATAACAATCCAAGTTTAGCCAGCCTGACCACACAAGGTAAAATTCTTCTTCTCTCTCTCCTTTCAACTTTTTACCCCATTTTGTCCTTTATTTTCCTATTTCCAATTCTGAAATAACCAATTTTACTTTAGGACAAATTTACTTTCTTTTTCCTTAAAAAAGAAAAGAAAAGAAAAGAAAAAAGCATCTCCATACCTCATACTTCTCTTACCCAAAAGCACATCCTATTTTCCTTGCACATACTATCTAAAAGTTCTAATTACATATATTAATTAGAATTCTTAACCTTTAGAAACCCTATGGGTTTATCACTTCCACGACCATAGTGGCCCAAATTACCCCCTCTTTAAGATTTCCAACCCTGAGGAGAGCCCCTTTGATCTTGAGTCCAGAGCATTATTTTTACAGAGTTCTCCTTCTAATTTCAGGAACTTTAAGGAAGTTACAGAACTTGGGGTCTTTAGAGATGCTGGCCAGTTGGTGCGTTTGGGCAGCTGTGAATAACAACTGAGAGCTCAGTCCAGACACACGAAAATCCCACAGTAACCAGCCAGTTCTCCTCTCTCCTTCTGCTGCACGAAGTCTTTAAGGGAAGTTTGAATTTCAATTAACATACAGTTTCTGATCTCAGTTCCTCCTTGACTTTGTCCTGTTAACCTTCATCTCATGTGCTGCTACTGGGAGACTCTGGATGGCGTCACTGTCAGCCTTCTCGGCAGGCAGCCACTTTCCTTTCCAGGGTGTCGCTGGAGACCTCCCCAGGATTGGGGTCTGCCTCCGTGAGTGACACACGGAGTCTCTGGGAAAGGCCCCCAGGCCTCTGGGACATGATGTCAGAGTCTGGGCACCTCAGTGGGCACAGCATGGGGCAGCACCCAGGAGCCCCCCACGGGGCTCTGCATTTGTCCAGGAGCTGGTGCACCTCCTGGGGGTCCTAGGAAGTGCTGGCACCAGGTGTTCAGGACATTTATGATGTTCATTTTTTTTTTTTTTTAACAACATCACACTAGGGACTTGATCCATAGTATCTCACTGGGCCAAGGGCCAAAGTCAACAGTAGTGTGTGCACGGAGACCTCAGGCCTCTGTTATTTTTCGCCTCTGGTGCTGCCATTGGTTTCTGGTTGCAAAGCTGTTTAGCTGCTCTGGGTTAGGACACATGGTCCAGGCACAACCCACCGACTTAGCAGTCACAGGCAGACATCTCGCGTCCTCCTCAGCCACAGGAAACTGTCCTCATGTCCTTTAGCACAGGGCCTCGCCTGGACCCTGACAATTGCCTTGCCGCCCTATTAGCTCTCCCTGGCCTCAAGGCGTGGAGAGCCCTCCAGACGTTTAATAGTCAGTTAAGGCCTTTATATTAGCGGTCTAATCTCCTCATTAGACCAAATGGTCTGGGACACAGATTATTACGGCAGTTGTGACACCACAGAGGACACATGACAGAGACAAAAAGCAAAAGCACACAGCAGCTCGAGAGACCCCCAGCAAGGGGCCCCTCCCCAGACGGTGTTACCCACCTGAATTGGGTGGTTGTTAAGCAAGTGGCAGGTAAACAGCACTCCCCTTGGTCACTTCCAAGTGCGATCACGTAGTCCTGACATGAGGCTAATTTCACTGTATGATCTCAGCCTGTCCAACATCAGTGTTACAGCTGGACCAGCCCTTTTGGTTCTTAGTGTGACTGCAAAACACCCTTCAGCAATGATCATCAGAAAACTTTGAAAAAATAAGGCTTATTACTGAAAGGACCTGGACATTACCCAGCACACTGGGGCCACACCATGAGGTCCCAGGGAGAGAGTGAGAGAACACAGGGGCCAGGGTTCTGCTTTTATTGGGGTTGGGGTGGGGGTGGGGGCCCAGGGTTTTGAAGCCTCACTCTTTGTGGGTGAATTGAAAAGATAGGCGTGTGAATTTAAAGCACAGGAAGAGGGAACACAGGCAGCCTGAATGGTCAGTTATCAGAAGCAAGGTTGGGGTTGGGGTTAGGGAGGCCCCAGGAGGGTCACGTGATGGGGTGTAGGAAGCGGACAGGGGTGCAGGGCTGGGAGTGGAGAGCCGGGAGTCAGAGCTCACTGGCAACAGGATTTTGGTTTTGCAAGAGGAAAATGTTCTGGAGGTGGATGTGATGGCTACACGGTAGTGAGACTGCAGGTAGGACTGCTGGACGGAACACTTGTAATAAAGATGGTGACTTCGGGTCATGTGTATTTTATCAGAATTACAAAGAATATAAAAATGTAAATGATGATGAAATATTAAATAAGATTCTATGGGCTGCTTGCATAGGGAATGCTTCATTTACCTATTTTAAGCTAGTTTTAAATAAATTTTATTTTAAGAAAGAAAACTTATAATTACTATAAAAGGATAAAAGTGCCTGGATAACACTAAATGTTAGAAAAATAAAAATTAGTTATTATAAAATTTCGCTCCTTGAAAACTAGAGGAAACGTGCCTGTGCAGGTCAGCACGCGGAGGCTGTAGGAAGGAGCCCAGAAACTCAGATTTCCCACTAGGGCAAAACTGCACTCATTCACGAGTCCCAGCATAATTTCTCACTCATGGGCATGTGTCAAGTTTCTCTTTAATTGGATTATGTCTGAGACAATGAGGACAAACCACACACACCTGGGATAAAGGAGAAAATGACTCAGAACGCTAACACCACTACGAATCTCACACTGACAACTTCTTAGAACGTGAATAACTCTTTCTTAGGACAGATCTTGAAACAACATAAACAATTTCCAGATAATGGTGGCATTTCTATTTCCAAACTCTTAGACCACCAAGAAAAGGGAAAAGAACAAAACCCAGTGGATAAACACATCAGATCTTCTTCACAGAACGTGGCTTGAATTTGGTGAGGAATCAACCTCTGAACATCAGGCCGTGCTTGGTACACATGGAGCTCACACCGTGCGTCCCCAGCTGGCTGCACTGGTCCCGGGGGAGCAGATGCCACTTGGAGACTGAAGAGAGAAAGGGAGGCAGTGGGTGGATGGCGGAAGCAGCTGCAGGAAGACAGCAGTGAGTCGGCTTGGAAGACACTTTGTTAAAGACACAGGGACACAGGACAGGTCCCTCTGGAACCAGGTGACAACGTGCAACCCCAAACTGGAAAAAGGAGCTCCCGTTTCCTCTCCAGGGATGACTGGAGAGTCACCATGAGGATTCAGAGGACATCACTGACGCGCTTGGTCCCAAGAGACAGGAATCCAACTTGGACTGGTTTAACAGAAAGACATTTTATTATATCTTACTGGACTATCAAAGAAGCTAAGAGCAAAATGGACTTTGGAGTCAGGAAAAGCTAAAGCCACAGACTTCACTGTCACCGGGACTGGCCTCACCCCCGTGTCTGCTGCTTGATGCGTGACTCCTTATGCTTCTCTCTTTGGGAATCATGTGTTTCTAATTCTCTGGTCCACGTGACCAGGAAAAAGCAAAACAAACAAAACAAACAGCAGCACAAGTCCAGACCACTTGAGCTGCCAGGTTTCAGCCTCTGCCACTGCTTCCTCCCAGGTTCAGGTTCAAAATTTGGCCCGAGTGGGGTCGTGTGTCCAGCAACTCGAGGCCTCTATGATAACCATGTGGTTGGAAAGTTCCCAGAACAGCGGTGAGACTTAGGACAAGTTATGAGGGGCGGGGATGACTCCTTTCCCAAAATAACGTGAGGATGTGACATTGGAGTGAATGTCTGTTTTCTGCCGAAGCAAGGGTATCGATTTCGCCTTCATAGACTGCAAACTCCAGTGTGGTTAGAGCAAAGGTTCTAGCAATTCTGAGGTTTGGAGGGGAGGGCACAGCTCAGTGGTACAGCATGTGCTTAGTGTGCACAAGGTCTTCGGTTCAATCCCAAGTGTCCCCATTAAAAAGAGAAAATATATATATATATATAAACCTAATTATCTCCCAAAAAACAAACAAAAGAGCTAACACCATAACAACAATAACAAAAACAAAAACAAAAAAAAAGTCTGAGGTTTGCCCAGGTGTGTTAATGTATACGGTCAAACTGGCAAGAAAACAAGGGCGAAAATTAAAGAGACAGACGGCTGGGGTGAAAGTCTACAACGTCACACTTCATCAGTCCTGTGAGGAGATCACTGCTTTCTGCTTTAAAAAGGAGGAAGGACTCAGGCGTTAGTGGCCATGCAGACACAAAAGGCAAGGGCTTGGGGTCTCGGGAGGGAGGTGGGACTGAGGGGCCCACACACAGCCAGAGGTTTATGTGTTTAAAGCTGAGTGCAGTGGCTTAGTGAGACCACCCAGATGCCCAGCGAGAAAAGGATGCCATAGTTTGAGATGAAGAAATTGCCTCTAAGATTCACAACCACAGGGTTGCTCTTAGGAGAGGTTGTGATTTTGTAACTTACGCTGTGTGAAAAAGGGTATCCAAGCCAAGGGACTAACCAAACAGAAAATGTGGACTTGGCTAGGAAGATGCCCAGAGCACCACACAGAGCAGAGCTGAGACCCTCCATGGACATTCCTCCAGCTACAGCCATGCAGGACCCTCTAGGATAAACCCTGCTGAAGGCCATCTTTGACTGTTTCCCCATGAATTAGAGTTGTTGGGCAAAAATTCAGACAACAGAGCCATTGTACGCTGTCTTCAAATCAGTATGTTTAAAATGGCTAAAAACACAGTAAGAGGATAAGGCACTGTGACAAAGAACAGAAAGACTGAAAAGAACATAAGTGAAACTAGAAATAAGAGCAGTCACTGGACAGAAGCAGTCACTGATGGGTTAAGAACTGAAGAGCTGATTAGACACAGCTAAAGAGAGAATTAGTGAACTGGAAAACAAGACATGAAGAAATCATCCAGAATGCAGCTCAAGGAGTTGAAAGGATGAAAAATCTGAGAGTTTAGATGACCGACTGAGTCTAATATTCATTTAACAGGAGTTCCAGAAGAAGAGAACACCAAGATAAGGTAGAAGAGGAAATATCTGAAGGAGTATTAACTAGAATTACTTGTATTAAGTCTTCAGGGCAGGACACACAATAGTCTCTCTCACTGGTGGGCTTCACCCGAATCTTTGTCAGAGGGGAGGGGGCTCTATGTAAACACAAGGCCCCACCTCCACTCACAGAGACTTGGGTTCAGTTGGGTGGGAGGGGTGAGGCACAAGCAGGGACAACAAAAATGAGCCCCAAATGACTCTGAGATGCAGCGAGAACCAAGGTCCACTGCTTTACACATAACTCATTTTTCAGTTTTAAAGATTGCTGTCAGCGATTGGTCATTAGCTTTGTCCCTGTGTTCACTGCTGAGAATTAATCTTAACTTTGATGAAAATAAATTCACCAAATTTTTTTGTCTCATGTTTTGCATTCTCAAGTTTTGTTTAAGAAGTCTTTCCGAGCATATTTTCCTACAATTTATGCCACTTATAGTTTTACCTGCCACGTTTAGATGTTTAAGTCATCAGATGTACACATGCTTAAACAGAAATACAGCTTTATCTCTCCTCAGGATAGAAAGCCAATTTTTCCTAAACATTGTACCAAATAATCCATCTTTTCCCCCGTTGTCTTGTGGTGCCCTATTTAATAGGTGCTAAGTCCCCAGATAGTTCTCAGTTCTCTGTTACATTCCTCTGGCTTTATTTCAGTTATTGAACCAACATCACATTGTGTTTATTTCTGTGGGTTTTAAATGTTTCTCATTGTCTAGCGGGGAGAATAACAAGTTGACTCGGTCTTTATGATCTGCTCTCTCCAATATATGCATATTTTTTGGAATAAGCTTTTTAAGTGCCACTGGAACTCTGATTTTGATTGCAAAAAAAAAAAAAAAAAAACCCTGCAAACTAGTGAAGAACTATCACGTTTACAGTATTAACTTAGATGATGGGCAGGCATGGCACGCTGCTCAGGTCTTCTGTGCAGAGCAGCAGACGTCTGAACTTCGCTCCAGCGCTGCTTGCTTTCTGCAGTTAAGCTCCGAGGCACTGCGCTAGGACGGAGGAAGCCCCATTCCTAGATTTGGCTGGCCGGCGGTGGTGTGCTGGTCGCTGTAACTGGTCATCACGTGCAGCGACCGCGCTGAGTCATGCTAGTTTCAGCAGCTTAACGATCCTGCTGGTTTTTCCAGTTAAAT
Organism: Camelus dromedarius; assembly: GCF_036321535.1. Lineage (NCBI taxonomy): Eukaryota > Metazoa > Chordata > Mammalia > Artiodactyla > Camelidae > Camelus > Camelus dromedarius. The sequence continues at coordinate 671,104 of NC_087441.1, read as the reverse complement.
GAATCAAGCCGTCTGTGAATGATGGAGTTTTGTCTCTCCTCTTTCGAGTCCCTTCTTTCACTTCTCTTCCTTTCCTTGTATCAGGAGCCAAGAGCCCAGCTCTGTGTCAGGAGCTGTCAGAGTAGTTACCTCTGTCACAAGTCTGATCGTAAAGAGAATTCTTGTAAAATGTGTCCATTTGGGGCACTATTTGCTGTGACGTGACACCGTGCCTTTACAAGACTGACCCCCTTCTGTCCTAGCTGCCGGATTCCCTTTAATCTTACACAGCAATGGGCTCAAAGGCTCTTCTGCCTCTATCAAGATAATACAAAACATTTTCTTTATCCAAGTGTTGGATTAAGTCACTAGATCTCCTGACACTGAAACCGGTCTTCACTTGGGGATAAATCCTACTTGACCAAGGTGTAGCTGTAAGTGCACAGTTGAATTCAGTGGGCCATGTTTCATTTAGGATTCACACAGGCTTGTTCATAACTAAAAGGGCCTATGATAACCTTTTGCTTTATGTCCAGCTGGTGTTAGAGCTGCTGTGAGACGAGTGCAATTCTCACACATTCACAGCCGGTGGGAGCACAGAATTGCATGGCCACCTGGAGAACGGCCGGCAGTTCCTTACAAAGTAAAACATACATTTAGTAGGTGATGCGGAAATCCCAGATGTAAGTATGCATCCAAGAAAAATAAAACACGTTCACACGAAGCGAGCTGCTCGCGACCTCCTGTAGCTACGTTCATGATGTAAAATTCAGGCAACTGAAGAGCCTCACAGCCAGGGACGCACGCACGACAGGTGGCGCAGCAGCAGGACACAGTCTCGAGAAGCACTGTGCTGAATGGGGACTCAACACGAGGCAAGCACTGTACTTCTCAATTTATGTGACTTCCTGGAAGGACACACAGGGAAAGAAATCAACCCTCTGGGTGGGAAGAGGGGCTGACTCCACCGGGGCTCGTGGGTCTGGGGTTAGAGGAATGTCCGTGAACACCGCTGTGACGCACCTTGGGGCGGGCTGTTCTCCCCACCGCGGTGGGCCTGGGCGAGGGGTGCACATCAGCCCCGCAGCCCAGCACGAGGACAGGCGGGTGTGTCACCACTCAGTCGTGCAGGCCTGGGGCTCCTGCCTCATGAGGACACATTGCATGTCTGTGCAGGACCGATCGGCCGCCGAGCTCCCTGGCGCAGCCGGTGTTGACCTTCAGCTGCAGGAGCCAGACTGCTGGTTCACGTGCTTTGGGGATCTGCGTGGAGGAGGAGGGGCAGGTCTGAACTCCCTCACGAGAAGCTGACTGTCGATCCTCATCCAGCAAGAGATGTTTGCCCTCCAACACTCTCTAAAACAGAATTTTAAGATCATATTCAGTGCTGCTCTCAGATGACTTCCAACCTGACGGTGGGCAGGAGGAGGGGCAGCAGCGTGAGAAGGCTGGTCCACAGCCGGTCTGGACACGTCCCACGTGGGTGCAGTGTCGTGTGTCCGTTTCCCGCGCGGGTGCGGTGTTGTGTGTTGGTTTTGATCGCTTTTGATCGATGGTTAAAACCCCCTCGTCCTATGGTATTTGTGAACTCTGTTTGGTGGCAACACAAAACCCAGAGGAGAACCCTCCAACTCTCTTTCCTCCTTTTCAGCCTTGCAGAAAACCTTAGGGGCTGGTTTGGAGCAAAAGCGGTCAGAAGAGCGAGGACTTGGCTGGGATGGGTGGGCGGTCTCGTGAGCTCGGTGAGTCGTCCGGCCTCTCTGTGCCTCGGTTCCAGCACCTGCCATACGGGCTCAGCGACATGACTGTGGCCGACATGCACGCAACGCATGTGACCACAGGTGCAAATGACTGTGTGGAACACAAGGCACGTCCCGGGGGAGAGTCACCGCCCCCCGGCCCTTTCTCTGCAGAAGCTGCCCCCACACACCGACCCGGTTCTGACGCTGAAGGGTAACCAGGGTCCTGACACTTTAAGTTCCTGAATGTAAGACGTTTTTAGGCCCACATGATCTTCTGTGTTTCCCATAATCAAATCCTCCACAAACTCCCCACGCCTGCTTCTGCTGGTACATAATCCTTCAGCTGGGCTGTGTGACTTCAGAGGGGAAGGTGGTCCTGGAAACACAAACTCAGTTTCCTCTAAGCCCCAGTGCTGACATGGAGGCAGACCCTGCGCCGACCGCAGAGTCGCACTGCTGCTCAGGTCGGTGTCCCCAGGCGGCCCCTTCAGGCCCGCGTGGGTACTAGTGTTAGCCCCTTCTCCTTAACAGGCCATCGGGCCTCACCTCCAGATGGAAATCATCCAGTGTCCCTGGCCGGGTGACCTGCCTGGACAGGGCAGTAAGCACAGAGGTGGATTTGGATTGAGAGCCTAAAAGCAGTGTAGACCCGAGAGCGCTGGTTCCACAGGCCCCCACACGGAGCAAAGCTGGAGCGAGCCCGGCCATGCCCGGCTCAGCCCTGACGGCCTCCTGCTCTGTGTCACAGGTTCCAGAAGAGAACGTCCCCGACGTGGCATCTCAGGGCCCCTCAGTCAGCAGCCTCTCCCAAAGGCACAATAACATCTGGTCAGGCCCTCATCCGTCTCAGCCCGTGGTCTTGGCTGTCCACACTCCACGGAGGACGCTGACTACTGGTCAGATCCCACTCCTGATCAATTAACTCTGAGTTTCTGGGATGGGCTGGGGCCCCAGCATTTCTGAAATCTCTCCAGACAGCTCCACTGTGCAGCCAAGATTCAGATGCTGTAATTTCATTACTCCTCGAACGTCTCTAATCCAGGATAAATATTTCCACCCCATGTCAGTTTGCTGAGCCCAGCATGTGGAACTGTTTTGTGGTCGTCCTCTGGGCTTCTCCCTGGGGGCCATTCCAGTAAGTCAGCCCCCTAGCTCCTGCCTCACCCGGCGCGCCTGCCCTGGGAGCCGGCATTGGGCAGGTCTGGGGCTGCTTCGGGTTTGGATGGGGACGCAGAGGTCTGCCCAGCATGGACCCTCCCGGGTGACTCAGCGCTGAGCCAGTAACCAGGGCAATGGTAGTTCTGGAACAGTCTGTCCACACCGTTTCAAGGGGCGGGGGCATGGTCACTGAGCCATCGGAGACTCCAGGGGACATCCCCTCAGCACGCAGGCTTGAGCCCAGGTGTCCCAGCAAGGATGGAGCTTGAGCAACTGTGTCCTCAGCCTGAAACGTCCCTGGGTTGTCACTGGAGAAAGTCTGACCGTGGTTCCTGTGGGAAGTTAGAGCTGTTCCTGTCCTGGGCCCAAGAACTGGCTGCTTTCCACTCAGGGAGCAGCCTCACCCCAGGAGAGTCCACACGACAGGCTGATCTGACTCCGAGAGGCTCTGGGGTCTACGGGGTGAGCCACAGGGGTTGGCACGGAGGCCTGGGCTCCCGGGAGAGGCCCGGACGAGTCTCCTCTGATCCCCAGCATGGCTGCCTGCGGCTGATGCCAAGCGTGCATGGGAGGGACCCACAGAGCTGCCCAGGTCCATGTGTGGGAGGGGGGCTGCCTCTGTACCACAGCCTGCAGATGCCAGCGACTCAGATTCCCAGCCTCTGGTTCAGTGAGGCAGAGATTGTGCTTCAGATAAACAGAAGATGGCGCAGCACCCAGGGGGTGCTCCCCCCATACCTTGAAAGAACCATGGCTATTTTCACGGCCTGGGAATCTCCAGAGAGTGAAGCAGCGTGACCCTGAACTGCCTGAAATGTCATCTGTGTTGACCAATTTCAGGAGCTGGGCTTCCAAGTGGACGATCAACTCTGGACTGTTGTCAACGTTTCCCTTATCACTGACCACACTGATCACATGCACATACACGCACATACACATACACATACACACATACACATGCATATACACACATATACGCATATATACACATATACGCATATATACACACATGCATACACATATACACATGCACACACATACATACATACACACACTTATACACATATACACATACATACATAAACATGCATACACACATATACACACATGCATACACACATACACGCACGTATATACACACATATATACACACATGCATACACACACGCCTACACACACACACAATGTACTGCAGGAAAAAAATCCGACTGAGATAATCACTCACACAGTTTATCAAGTAGAGAGTCTGCTCACTGTTACAGGGCCCAAGAATTTCTTTTGAAGGAGAAAAATGTTTCTGAGCAGTTGGGAATTTCAGAGTTCCCAGGAGATGAGTGATGTCAGTTTACAGTCATCCCCTGAGGAGGAACTGACCGGCCAATGCGAGAGAGAGGCTTTTCTTGAGAGACTTGCACCAAATATTCGCACAGGTTTCGTAGACTAAGTGATGTCAGAGAGACAGCAGTGAAGCTGGGATTGCCTATTTCGGTGTAGGGTGTAGGGTGGTTACTTAGAAATTATTTTTAAAGTTTGCAGACTATATCTGAAGTGTGAAATCCCAAATTCCTAACCCCTTTTGCAGTTATTCAATCTCCAAATAAAACTTCCAGTTAAGATCGAGTTTTTAATTCAAGCCTTGAGGCAGCTCCTTTTTTTCAAACACAGTGAAATTATATCTAAAATATATCCAGAGAAAAATTTACTGGCATAGCTAGGCTCAAAACAAGGAAGTTTTCCCATGAGCAGAAATGAAACAGACAAACGAGGTGATGCCTTGGGCTACCAGCTCGTGGCCAGACGTGTCTCCATGAAAAGGCCGGAGCCAGGACGAGCGGGGGCTCCCATTCCTGAAAGGAGGCTGAAGTTTATGCCAGGACCCGAAGCTGCAGGAGTTAAACTGAATACAAGCCAGGGAGATCCATACTTGTCACAGGAGAAGATCCTGACCTGAGCTGCCAATGGCGAGGTGAGTGGAACTGGGGTCTTCCTGTCGGGGTGGGGGGATTCCTCTAAGGTTCTGCACTCGGGTCCCAAGAAGCAGTGCAGAAACCAAACTAGGAGAGCAAGCAGCGGAGCGAGAGAAAGGGACAGGCTGAGCTCATTTCTCACCTGCAAGTATATCCATAAATTAAAATTATAAACCATGTTTACATTGAATGCTGGGACGACAGATGACTGAGGGACAGCTGGAAGATAACTGCATTCCAGATAAATCTGAAATAAAAGCAGCCTGGAAAGTAAGCAAAATAAAGTATGCTTATAATCCCCAAAGACACGGACAGACAACAGGCAAAAAAGTAACGAGAAACTGTTTTACAAATTACAGTGAATGTAAGAAGTTAGACACGTTAAAGAAAATATCGGAAACTTTAAAATGGATATTGAAAAAAATGGCAGAACCTGGCCCGCCTACACACAACACATTTAAAAGAAGAACTAGTTCGCTGGAAAATAACATTAAGGAATCACCCAAAATTCAGCTTAGAGAGACAAGTACTCTAAGAGTTTCAAAAATACATCTGCAGTAGAATCCAGGACACAATATAGAGGCAATTTTGGAGAAACAATATGGATGTATGTGTAAAGGATGGCAGATTCCTTACCCACAACATTAGATGTCAGAAAGTAACGAAACACTTTCAAAGTGTCAATAACAATAGTGCTACTAACATGTAACTAACATGTCAACCTAGAAAAGCATGCCGTTTAGGTGTGAAGACATTTTCAGATATACAGAGACCAAGAGATATTTTCACTTACTTTCAACACTGTGCTGAAAGAAAGGTATGAAAAGATGTATTTCAGCAAGAGAAGGGGGCCAAGTAGAAGAAACAAGATATAAGAAAAAGAGGGACTCAGAAATGATCAAACGCTCATCAGACCACATCAGTCTGTTGAGATCTTCTCTCTTGTCCAAGAGGAAACAGAGATACAAAGGAACCCCAGATTTTTTCATTAAAATTTATAGCTAAGCTGTAAGTTACAACATTTAGGCTCCCAGTTAAAACAGCATAGTGCTACAGTCTTCAGCTTCCAGCCAACACTGGGAAAAACATTTAAAAGCCACCCTTGCAGAGGCAGCAAACGGGACAGAAGAATCAAAGCACAGGATGAAAAACAGACAAACGCATTTGTAAAAGTAACTCTAAATGTACTGGCAGCCCAAGATATTGAGAACGTGTAAATTCTCCAGTTAAAAGGCAGCATCAATAAAACTAAGAAATTCAACTAGAAAGACTGAGAGTAAACAGATGGGAGAGCTGTGACGCAAACCCTAACTGGTATAAAGTTGGTTTGGTGCTGCTAATATAGGACAAAAGAAGATTAATTTAATTCCAAAAACATCAGCAGGGGGTAAAATGAAGGCAAAATAATAATACAAAGCAAGATGAATGGTCACAAACTTTGCACACGGAGCATGAAGACACCTCAGACAGCAGAGGGTTACAAGGAAACGCTAATGGAGCGTAAATGCAGAGGCAGGTTTTAATTCATGCCCCTTACAACCTACAGATCAAAGGGCAAGTTTAATTGATCATAAGGTTTAGAAGATCTGAAATACAATGTCAAGTTCTACCTAAAAGATGTGATATAATAGATATTAAGTAGAATCTTGTAAAAACAGACATATAATAGATCCGTATTTTTTCAGAAACATAGAAATTTTATGAAAATTAACCAGGAAGCAGGTCACTATCCCGGGAACTAGGTCAATATCACATAATCATAATCTTTCCAAATCTTCACAAATTTGGAAACAAAAAAAAAAAAGCATTCCTAAGTAACTCATTTCCTACAAAGGAAAACCATTATGGAAATTTTAGAACAGCTAAAACCAAATGAAAACAGAAGTACTTCACTCCAGAACTGAAACTAAACTGGTACTTTGAGAGAAACATTGAGCTTTAAACCCGAACAGTAAGAGAGAAAAAGTAAAAACAAGTAAGTGAAAGATTCAAGTCAATAACTGAGCTGGAAAAGTACAAATGAACAGTACTAAACACGGAAGGAAAGAAAGCAGACGAGAGCAAAAGTAAGGCAAAGTAAAGAAATCCTAGTGGGGCCCAGCCAGGCCAAAGGCTGTTGGTCTGAAATAGTGGTGGACACCACCCCTTTCCAGCTGCCAGCGGGGCTCGAGGTGGAGGTGGGAGAGACCCAGACACCCAGGAAACAATGCAGGATTTGCCAACTGCAACAATCACTAAGGCCGGCTTGACAGGCTGCTGTCCCACTGCCCCCAGGGAAGCCCCACGGACCCTCCCGCTGAGTCCCAGACGCCCTGGACTTCCTCTCCCACCTGACATGCTTTTCTCAAAGCCTGCTGGTGCAGCCCTCACTCAGCAGTGCTAAGGACAGAAGCCTCCGAACAGGAAAAGCAGCAAGTGTGCACACGGCTGACTGACCGCCGCGCCGCACACTAGGAACCGGCACATTGTGACTAAGCCTCGGTTTAAAAAAAAGAAACCTAGTAAGTTCTTTGCCTCCTGCCTGTGGTTGTGCAGTAACACGTATCTGGGTGCAAAGGACAGGATTATTTAAAATATACCAACAACCCATTTTTTTCTGCACACAAGGAAGAAATTTTACAAGAGCAACATTCACATTGTTAAACCACATGCCATATGTTTAGTGTGGTTTTAAAACAACAGATATGTGTAAATGTGAATTTTGCAAAGGCATTTGAGAAGTGATGGTCACAGCTAGCAAAACCAGCAAAACAGGGGAAGAGAACTCAACCTTCCACCCGTGGACGAGGAGGACACATCTGCCCTCGTGTGAGGTCCTGACTTCCTGGGATCCTCAGCGGCCACTTAGAGCAAGATCCAGGATGAACCTGCTGCTTCTCTGGTTTGTGCACGTGGGAATGGAGTGGGGCATGCAGGTTCCCTCCTCGTCTTCAATCAGCTACCCCAAATCCAAAGTGATCTGCTAAACTTTAACCTCACGATGCAGCTCTAACTGCTCCGAGAGGAGGAGTGCTGAGCTAGTCCATGTAGCTGGACATGGAACAACCACACATGTGCCCTATCTTACTGGGAAAAAAAAGAAAACTGTATGTGAGCTGTGGCTCCGTGGGCAAGACACCGCCCCTTCACGAACCCCACGTTTCCATCACGAGAAGTGATGGCAACAGGGCCTCTCCCGCAAGGTCACCAGCTGCTGAGCGAGCTAGTGTGTGGAAAGGGCCAGTGCGCGTGGCCCCAGTGGCGTGAGGGGCAGCAGGGCTGAGTCAGCAGGGATTCAAGTCCCAGTGTGGAGACCTCGCCAGACGAGGAGTGGCCCCGCAGTCACCAAAAACGCACTTCCTCCCACACAGGCGTTTCCTTTGGTAAATGGGGAAGGAAACTGTTAAAGGTGGATTCAGACTGGGAATAGTCACTGCACGTCCTGTCTGAGCAGGAAGGTTCACCGGGAAGGGTGCTGCTGGGATCCGAGGCTCGGGTGTGCAGCGTACTTGCTAACACAAGCACGAGAGCGTTGACTAAAGTGACCCCGCTACGTGGCGGGTGACTCGCGGGGCAGCACCCCCCAGTCAGTCCTCGTGACCCCGCTATGCAGCGGGTGACTCGCGGGGCAGCACACGCCTCCCCCCCCCCCCCGGTGGGTCCTATCAGAATCGTGACTCAACTGGCAGCACCGCAATTGCGATTCTGTGACTGAAGTCTGGAAGAAGACAGTCTGGGCACAGGCAGCGGTGATTTGACAAGTTGGTGAGAGTATCGTTTATACAGGTTCATTGGGGTGACTCGGAGAGTAAAGCTGTCAGTTTTCCCCAAATTCACCTACAGGTTCAATACATCTCTTCTCAGATCTCCACCTTTCTCTTTCTCTTTTTCCGTATGCTTCTCCTAAATCGTAGGTGGGAAGGCACAGGACCGAGGAGCCAGTGCTGGAAAAGAGAAGCAGAGGGGAAGGCCCCCCACCGCACAAGAGGGCTGATCGCTTCCAGGCCAGACGGCAGGGGTGGCTGTCTGACAGCTGCCTCCCGGCGGCCCCCGGACCTGGGCCCTCGCAGCTTTGAGAGGCTGAGTCAGGCCTGTACCCGGTGGGGACGGATGTGCCAGAAATGTCTGGAACATCCAGTAAGAAACCCAAAGCTCTGCAGCCCTAGACTGTAACCCACCCCACACCCGGATCACGACCCTCCCACCTACAGGGCCCAGAAGCTCATCCCGGCTGCGGGATGGAGAAACCCATCAGTGAGGCGGAAGGGCGTTTCTGAAGCACTGCAGCCAGGCAACCGGCAAACAGGGGCCTCATTTTGTGGTGATGCTGGGGGCCAGTCCTCAGAGGCCGGGTGGCTGCCCTGACCCTGGAGAGCAGGGTCATGGTCCCAGGAGCTGACCCGCTGCAAGGCCAGGCATGCAGCTCACAGACCACGGAGGCTCCCACTCCGTCATCACACACACTGGAGCCCCGTGCTCCCACGCACCCACCCCGGAGGGGCCTGGTGAGGGGCTGTGACAAGTGGCCTCGGCCTGACGTCCATCTCATGGTGGCTCTGCTGGGCCTGTGAACGGGTCACCGCCCAGCTCCCGGGTGGACACTTGGAGTGGCCAACTGGGCCCTGGCAGCTGCCTCCTGGCTCCCTCTCTGCGGGATGGGTCGGTGCGGGGAGAGACAGCGAGCTCCACTCAGCACAGGGTCGTGAGCCAAAAGCAGCAGCGTGTTCCCAGGGGGTCTGCAGAGATGTGCACCACCGTCAAACTCTTGCAAAGTGAAGTGTTTTCATTTCCTATAATCCTATTTAGCCTGTGTAGAACACATGCTTCTCGGAAAACAACGGTGCATTTCACTGCTTCACAAGATAAGGACCATGTTCAAACTTGCTGTCGTGGGGGTTCCGTGCTCGCTGACCCCGCCAGCAAGCCCTGGCCACCGGCCATTCCCGTCAGGACTCAGACCACCGGAGCGATGTGTTGTGGGCAGTGCTGAGACCCAGGCCATGCAGATAGCTAGCAATCCCCACCCCCAGGGTCCCCCAGACCAGCAGCATCGCCATCACTCGTGAGTCTGCTAGAAAGGCAGGGTCTCTGGCCGGCCCAGGTCCACTGACCCCGAGTTGCATCTTCCAGGATCCCAGGGGAGTCGAAGGCACTGAAGTTGGGGAAGTGTTTCCTCTCCTCCATTCCTGTGTCTTAGGCTCAGGTGCGGTGTGGGCTGCATTCCAGGGTTGCAGAGTCTTTGGGTTTGATTCTCTGAAGTCCCCGTGATCAGAATCGGCTAGAAGGCTGATTAAAATACGCTCACTGGGCCCGGCCCCAGATTGACTCGGTGGGACTGGGCAGGGAGGGGTGGAGGTAGGGGTCTGCGCTCCTCACAAGTCCTCGAGTGACAACGATGCTCTGAGAACCACGTGCTCTGCTGTCCCACCTCCCAGACCCCACCTCCCAGACCCCGCCTCCCAGGTTCCACCTCCCAGACTCCGCCCACCCAGACTCCGCCTTGGGCACCACACTTAGATGCAGAATACAAATGCCAGCTAACACCTTCCAAGCTGTTAAACTCGTAGACAGATCTCCCAGAAATTAACTCCACAGTGCACACCCGCATTTTTAGAACATTTTCCTGTTTTCAATGGAATTGTGATTTCTCTGCAAATGTGCAGTATTTCATCTGAGCTAGAAGTTGAAATCCTGCAACTTCAGAAGCTATATATACCTGGAGAACTTCCAAGTACTAATTTTTCCATGTTTTCCATTTACATCATGTTCCCATCTGATAGGAGAAAATTGGCACACATCACAGTCGTTTGAAATTTCCAGGTATAGAGATACGTGTAATAATCTGTGTGGCATCACAGGCCTCTGCCTTATGTAACAAACGCTGAGCAACTGCAAATTCTAATCCCTTACATGCTGACAGGACTTGAAGTAATTGCTGTTGAGAAGTCGAAAGAAACCAAAACTTTGTGCCAAATGCATAGCAAGTCTGATTGAATGAGGAAGAGAGAAATGGAGTGATTCCAAGCATTAAAAGAAGCAATAGGGCAAAACCCCAAGAATTTACAGAAGCACGTTCACAGGATAGGAATGCAGCCAGTACAGGTAAGAATAAGAAAAGCAGGTAAAACCGCAGTTATTTCAGGCTATGTAAGCCTGCAGTTGTCATCTTTGGAATGAGCATCTTCTGCACTAAGTCTCGGGGACCGCACACCACTAGAGGCACAGAAGCGGAGAGCGACGCCGCAGACCAGGGTGCTTGCTCTGGCCGAGGGCCCCGGGCATCACCACACGTGTGGCACTTACTGGACGGTTTCCACCTTGGTCTTCAGTTTGGAGTAGGAGTCAACGTGTTAACTTCACGTTCTGAAAATTGTCTGTCTCTTACCAGGCACATGGACTTTAAGAACATCTGACTGCAGCATTTATTGCGCCTCTGTGTGGATTAGAATTTAACTCAAACAGCACTGCTTACATCCTAATGATATAAAATAACATTGGATAGAACATACATTTTTAAACCACTTAGGATTCTTAAAAGAGAATTAAAATCTTTTGAGTTCTGAAAAACACTGTTCTTTCCATTTCAGATTGGATTTTCAAAGTTCTACTTTGGGTCTCCAAACTTCTTCCTTAACAGACTTGGTTAAGAATAACACAAGCACAAAAGCAGACGTGTGACCCCCAAAGCAGCGTTTCCCCTCCTTTCCTGTCTGTTTCTGACCCGACATATTGAAAGGAGGTAGAAGGGGTGGAAGGAGGAGGCAGAGGGTCTGCGAGATGTCAGGCTGGGGAAGGAACGTGGATGGTCCACAGGCCCATGTGGGGCATGTGCTCCTTCCCTGAGGGCCCCACACAAGCCAGTCATGACGCCACAGCCCCACAGACGAGGGAAGAACAGACCTGACTCCATGTGAGAGCTGTGCCTTTGACTCCAACCCTGGGCTCTGCGTTCTGGGCTGAGTCCTACTGGTTCTGCAACTTTTGTAGAAGAATGTCACCTGGAGCCTGACATGGATGGGAGAGCCCGTTCTCCAGGCTCTGACCCTTAGGGTAGGACACTTCTCTGCTCATACAAAGATAAAAAGGTGCAGAACAGAGAACAGCATCGCCTTTTTGGAGGTTTACAGGAACATCACAGCCTGGCCCATGGGGACAGCTGCAAGAACAAAGGCTTCCCACACCAAGAAGTTTGCAGCAACCAGGCACACCCCTCCCCTTTCAGGAGCCTGAACTGTGCCTTGGGGAGGATGGTTCTCCAGGACATGAGTCCCCCATCTTCTCAGCCTGCTGTCCTTCCGAATAAAGTCATTCTTCCTTCCCCAACACCTCGTCTCCAGACCTACTGGCCTGTTGTGCCATGAGCAGAGTGAGTCTGGACTCGGTGATACCACACATTTGCCTCCAGTGTTCACCCTGTGGCAGAGTGAAGGCGTGACATAGGGCTACAACCAGAAGCTTGGGCGACAAGGCAAAGCTTCGAGATCTTCCACCCGGGATGGCAACTCTGTCCTCCCCACCTGCTAATTCCTGGTGACTTCCGGAAACAGAAGACAGCATTCTCTTCCTCCACCAGCCACACGGCAGCCGGCAACTCAGCACCAGTGAGGTTTTATCGCAGTTGTTGAGCTCAAGGTGGAGACAGAAAGTTTTCTAGGTGAGAACTGTCTTCCACTATTTTTATCAAACACCGAATGACTGTAGAACTAGCTTGATACCACATCCATCAATTCAGCCTAAAATGACAAGGGAAAGTGACCTTGCAGGCAGAAGTTATACTGCGCTCAAATGACTCTGATGACAACTAACGTCTGGGTCACAAATAACAGTGCTTTATACACACCGCGTGCTGCCGGAAGTCAAAACAAGAAGGGAGACCTCCTTCCCCAGCCCCCACTACAGTTCCAGTCCAGCGGTGTTTTCCAGACCCCAACACAAGGAAAAAAGAAATGTCCACATTTCAAAGTCCATTTAGCCGCGTGTTCAGAGCTTCCACCTAACTTTCAACTGAAAGTGACTAATCTACAACATAATGAAATATTAACAGGCAAATATCAAAAGTAAAATATAATGGAAGTCCATGAACGCTTGCCAAGCAGTGAATATGCTCAGTTAACATCAGATGCTTGTGGATTGATCGCAGTGTTTAGTGACACCTACCTGTGTGAAAAGCCAGTTTCAAAGATGAAATATGTAGAACCTCACTACAGATAAGCAGTAACAGATAAACATTTGCAATAAATTCTGATGATAAGGAATGTTACCTGTGAACCCCATTTAAACAAAATATTACCCCTCCCAAAAAATTATTTCATTCTTCTCATCCAAAGATCTGTATTACAAAATAAACTGCACTCAATTTTATTATTATGTTTTGAAAGTTGCCAATTAAAACACTGTAGAGATTTGTTCCTTTCTTCTTATATAAGTACACACGTGATCACCCCAGTTTTCCTCCTGACCCACAAAGCCTAAAATATTTTCTGTCTGGCTCTTCACCAAAAAAAAAAGTTTTCCAAACTTTGCTCTAGATATCACCTTAGTCCTACGAGTTTACTCAACATTTTCAGCTAATGTCCACGTCTGTCATCATCCTACGTGGGTAAGTTGTCATTCACAGAAAAATGTGTGGTGGACGGATGGGTGGGAGGATAACTTCCTGTTCTGTGACCTTAAACTCAACCACCCGTGGCCATTAGTCTGCCCTCTTCTGAAAGGGAAGTGGAGCTGTTAAAAACTCCACGACCGGGAAGAGCGGGGTCCCAGTCAGTGTCTCACCCCCACACTCATATGTCTACAGACGGTGGTTTACACGGTTTTATTCCAAACAATGGACTCCAATCCAAATAGCAGCAAAAACAGCTTTACTGGGTGTATGCAAAACATTGTAAGCTATTCCCTTCCAGCAGAGAAGCAGGAGCGACACAAGGCAGGCAAGAGCGGCCGCTCCAAGCATGAGCGCGTGGCTTTGCTAATCGCAGTGTCTTCTCACCAAGTATGAAGATGTTACACCCAGATATTTGAAAACATAATTAACTATCGTTAATCCACTCAGAAAACTAAGCTTTTTTAAAAAAGCTTTTTGGTAATCCAACACTTTTGTTAGGGAGTCAGGTAAGTGGGGGCACCGGGAAGACAGGTGCACCGGGGGGAGGAGGGTCTGGAAGATGGTGGTGGGCCCGCCTGCAGCATAAAGGGCCTTTACTTCCCCTAAATGAGCGCCAGCAAGACACCGGTTAGAACCCGACAGCTACAACTGCGCGGTGGCCACAAGGACCTACCAGACACGACCCAGTGCTCATTGTAACACAATCAGCATTGCGGCTTAGCCCCACCCATGGGTCCTTCTGTGGGCATCATGGGTGAGGACATGTGCACAAAGGGGGCGAGCACGGCTAAGCGCTCCAGGGGCAAGAGCCGTCAACCAATCAAGAGACCACCCCCCAGCGAGGGCGCAGGAGGAGGGGCGGGCAAAGGCCTCGGCCACCGCCCTTGGGTCAGCCCGCCTCCCGCTCTTGGAGGTGCGCCTTCCTTTGCTAATAAGTCCTTTAAACACTTCACTATACAACGGTCCATCTCCCCTCTGAATTCCTCTTTTTTGGGCAAGACAAGAACCAAGGTTTCTTCCCTTCCCCTTTTGGTGTGATACTTTGATTTCAGATAACAAAATGCTATTTCAACTTTAAATGCAATTGAAGTCAATTCCTAAATAAAATTTAATTTTTGTAATTCTTAAAGGGTTCTTCACCTTAATACTCGTCAGCAGCTCAACAGAATGTTACCACCCCTGGCAGGTCTCACCCAGGGGACTCAGTGTGTCCACTGCTCTTTACCGCCAGACTGAGACACACATGGGCCAAAGGTGGTCCCAGCGCCCGCTTTTCCAGCTGCCAGCGGGAAGTTTCAGGACAGCTTCACACAGGCCACTTGTAATGTACCGCTGCTAAGTTAGCACAGCAAGTCATTCTGTTGCTGCAGTCTTTAAATATCATGAAACTATCCAACACTCAGTCTCCTCCTCCTGGCTGCCTGTTTTCCCTGAGGGAAGAAAAAGATCAAATATCAAGTTTTAGTTGTTAGCAGTTCACACCCAATTTCCAGCTGTGGCTCAAAAAGCAGAAAATAGAAAATAAAAGCAACCACAACCACAATGACAACCAACAGGAAGCTCCCACTGCAAACTAGCAGCACCGCCTCCTGAGGTGGACAACTCGGCGACATCCCCACACGAGCACAGCAGGGGGCGTCCTCTCAGTTGCTCCGTGGAAGGCTGTCCCGAAGGTGTTAGCTTTGTGTTCTGAAAGTGTCCAACAATTAATTGTTTAGAATATTTTAATGTAGGAAAGGCGGAGAGAAAAAGTAAAACGTTTCAAAACCTGCTCATAATTTGATCTCTTAGATAACCAAAATATTACCTTTAATTTTAAAATCTAACAAGTCTACAAAATAGAAGTACATCATAGATCCCAAAGGGACTTTAATTATTATAATTCCATTTAGCTGCTTTACTCTGGAGAACGTTAAAGTTAGTAAGGCGAGGAAACATGTAACAGTAACTAGTGAAAGACCAAGAAATCGCACTGGCTTTCCAGACTCCACACAAGCCAGGTCGTAATTACGTTATTTAAAATGTGTTTAAGGCTGCAAACATGAACACCGGAGCACAATAGAACCATTTGTCCAGTTTTGCTTTTTTAAACAGTAGATATAATGGCTTGAATCACCTACAAGTTTATATTAACAGAAGGTCATGTTCAATGTTTCAAGAGAAAATATGGAGAAATTAGTCCCTGCCTAGGAGGCCTGATGTAGTCAGTTCATGGTAAAACATCTACTAAGAGATAGGAAAGAGGCATTGTAAAAAACCAAGAAACAGTAATGCCAAAATGCAGATGAAATTACCACCAACTCTACAGGAAATGGAAACAGATTCAGAAAGTATGTCTTCATGAAACACAGAATATGTGAAAAAAACATGAAAAGATGTGCCAATTATTTATCATCGCATTACAAGTGACCCCAAAACTTAGTCATTTAAAAGAACCATTTTCTTATATTTCACTGTTGTGTGGGTCAGGATCTGGGCAAGTCTGCTGGGGACCTTCTGCTCCAGGCTGCACGGACAGCATCACTCCCGGGCTTAGCCGGCTGCACGTGGTGACCTCAGCACGGCGGGGCCTCCTACAGGGGCGGGGGGGGGGCTCCGGGTCCAAGAGCGAACTTTCTAGCAAACAGAGGAGCGGCTGAATGGGCTTTTCTGGCTTGGCCTTAGAGATCGCACGGACCCTGTGGTCACCCCTGACTGGTCAGAACAGCCTAAGAACATGCAGATTCTGGAGGAGGGGACACAGATGCTAGCGACATGTATAGCCATGCTGTAAGCTCTAGGCTCAGGGCCACTCTTCATTCCAGCTTGACACAGTCACATACACTGAGAGACAACGACTTCCAGAAGATAACCAGGCCCATGCAGGCCAGCCTAGGAACAGAATATGGCATTTTGATCCGGACATTACTCACGAATGAGGTTCTAAAGGAATACCTCTAACAGTAACCGTGCAAGAACTTGTAGTGAGTCATGCAGTTGCGAACCACTCACGACATGTCAAGTGTCTCCACTTGCTGGGTCCTGTGCTAGAAGGTCCAGACGCAGCAGTAGAGAAGTTGGACGTTTTCTCTGTTCTCACCACCCTGAGAATGAAGGTGCCAGACAGCACAGGCAGGAAACAGGGAACCCAGCAGGGCCCCCCAGACAGTCCCGTCCCAGTGGCTTCTGGCTGTTGTCTCAGAGCCACCTGACACACCATGAATGAAGGCGCAGTGGTCACCTGGCAACTGCACAGTCCGACTGTGGACAAATTGCAGGTCCGGGTACGACTTACATTATTTCAGGTTGAATAAAGGGAGAAAACAATGAGGCGGGAAGCCCCATAAAAAGACCGGCAGGCCCCCCAAGCAGGGCCATTACTCTCCTGCCAGCACCATCCAGTTCCCTGGCCCAGAGGTTCTATCTCACTTTTTGCCTCTGAAATGGCTTACTTACCCCTAAAATTCTATTGGTTCCCTGAGCTCACTTCTGATTGGTTATTTCCTTCACTCCTGATTGGTCCACTTCCCTAACTTCCGATTGGTCCATTTGTAGTACTTCATTTGCATGGAGCTCACTCCTGATTGGTTATTTCTCTCACTCCTGATTGGTCTATTTCTACAAAGCTTGTTCCTGGTTGGTCAACTTCTGTTATACTTTATTTGCATATGATGTTGCAAAGTGTAAAACTGGCAGCCTGTAAAGTGCTGTGTAAACCTACAGACGGGGTCCAGAGTTTGGAGTGTTAACTTCTTTGGGCCCGCTGGCATAATAAACCTGAGTTCTCCAAGTCTCCGAGTGCTACTTGGTCTCTCGCCTGGACCCAGGTTGCTGTAACACCGAGCTATAACACTGAGCTATAACACATTTTTCTGCAACAACAATACAGCCAACACCTTCACAATGAAAATCTAACAGGACTCTTACAAGAAAAAAAAGAAAAAATATACACACCCACTCAACTGTGAACATAGATTTCATAAATGCAAAATAAAATATCCAAATATATCCCTTAATGTATCAAAAGTGTAATCCACTAAGACCAAGTTGGATTTATTCTTTAAAAAAACAGAAACATGATCATTTCAATAGATGCAGAAATAGCATGTGTTAAAATTTAGCATCCATTCTTAGAAAACAAGTAATAAAAGAGAACTTCTTTATTTGACAGAGTAATTATTAAAAGTAATGATAATTTTAAAAAACTACAACATCAAACTTGATGAAATGTTGAAAGTTTTCCCTATAAGGTTTCTCATCACTTGCATTCAGCACAGTACTGTTGGACTTAGCTGGTGCTGTTAAAAAAAAAAAAAAAAAAAGGGAAAAAGAAAAAAAAATAGTGACATTTTAAAGGAAGAAACAAAACTGTCATCATTCACAGATTAGGTACAGGAAGAAATAAAACTCTTACAGTCACAGATTAGATTATAAAATAGAATAGACTCTACTAATAAAGAGCTTAGCAAGATTGCTGGAAATAAAAATACAGAAAAATCAACTCTATGTCTGTATGTGAATAACAATATTAAAAACAAAAAATTTAAAAGACACTATTTTGAATAGCATCTGAAATGTGAGGTACCTAAAAGAAATTTAACAAAAGGCGTGTAAGACATTCAACAGAAAAAAATGTAGAACATGGAGGGCAAACCTAAATAAACAGGACGATTGCCAGGCTCACAGGTTAGAAGAGTCAATACCATCAAGACGTCTTCCCAGACGAACCTATTAATTCCACTTAATTCCAGCCAAATTCCCCACAGGTATCTTCTGTGGAATTTAGCAATATTATTTAAAATCCACATTAAAATGAAACCAGTAAGGCACATCCAAGACAGTCTTGAAGAGCAAGGCAGTTGTAGAGACCTACGCGTTCATGTAAAAGGGAGAGACTGAGAGATGGAGAGAGAGAGATGGACGCCCAGAGCAGTGGAGAGGCGGCAGCCCCCTCAACAAACGGTGCTGGGGCAGCCAGTTGCACAGATGAAGAAACAAACTGAACTTGACGCCTACTTGACTCCATTCACAAACACCCTCCTAAGCACTGAAAGTCCTAATGAGAAAGGTGAATAGAGCCTCTACAGATAACACAGAAGGCTATCTCCATGCCTCTGCAGTAAGGAATGACTGTGTAAATGGGGCCCAAAGACAGGCGTGAAGTGGGTTAATAAGCTGGACTACACTCATCGGTCCATACGTACACACATCTCACCGCTGCGCACCAAGAACAGAGTAAAAAGCAACAATCTGGAGAAGTTACTTGCAACACATACAACAAACAAAATTTATTTCAAAAATCTTACAAATTAACAGCAACAAGAAAGATAAAGAGCCAAAATAAAATGGATGGTATTGAACAAGACACTTCATAGAAGATAATATCCTAACACAAATAAACATATGAAAAAGCACTTAAAATCACACTAGTAATAAGGACAGTGTTAATTTAAACCACAATGCAGGGCCGCTGCGTGCACATCAGAAAAACTAAAATTAAAACACTAAGTGTTGGTGACTGTTTGGAACTGTTGAAAAATCTCATTCATGGATGATGGGTCTTTAAACTGGTACAGTCTTCTTGGAGAAGTGGCCTTATTTACTAGGGTTGAAAATACACATGCCTATGACTCAGTTACCAAACAGCAGAAATCTGTTCATGCAGACATCAGAGGACACGCGTGGGAATGTGCAAGGCAGCGTCATTTGTAACGACCAAAATGAAGGAAAGATACTGTGTATCATACATTAAAAGTTAAAAAACAAGGAATATATATGTTTTGGGGATGCATGTTTTTAAAATTGAAAATAAAACCAAGGAGTTGATGATCATAAAACCTAGAATACCGAATATATTTTTGGAGAAATGGATTCAGAACCTATTGGTACAATGCTCAATGATAAATCACTGAGTTGTATACATTTGTTTAATATACATGTCTTCATATGTTATATTTCACAATTAAAGGTAAGATGGGGGAAGATACTAACAATACATAAATCTCTTAATGACACAAGATTCTTCTTCTAAAATGTGGGGAGAAATTCAAGCCAACAGTGAGAAGCATGCCCAATTTCTATACTCTGTAGCATTCCTACTAAACTGATACACTGAAATTCTCTATTGTTAGAAATGTATTGTTTAATAATTTTAGAAACTGCATCCAAAACTGTTCAGAATTTAACAAGGATGCTTGCTGCCACCACACTGACACAACAGTATTTCTAACACATTCTATGAGACCATAATTTCCCTGATACAAAAGCCAGACTATGGCATCACAAGAAAAGGGAATTATAGAACAATATCCCTTATAAACGTAGAGGCAAAAATCATCAAGAAAATACACGAGAACTGAATGTGGCAACATTTAAGAACAGTTATACACTGCAATCAAATGAGATTTACCCCAGGAATGCAAAGTTAGTAGAACACAGAAAAATCACTTCATGTAACACACTACATCAATAGATTAAAAAATGGTCATGTGAATAGATGCAGAAAAATTTTTTTGAAAAAATGCAACAGACTTGAAATAGAAGACACCTTCCTCTGCCTGATGGAGGCTACTTACAAAAAGTTCACAACTAACGTACCTAATGGTGAGACTGAACACTGCTCCCTAAGGCCTGGAGCACGGCAAGCTTGTCTGCTCTCATAATTTCTATACGATGTTGTACTGGAGGTTCCAGTCAGAGCAATTAGATGAGAGAAAGAAATAAAAGTCATATAGAATGGAAGAGAAGATGTAAAACTGTCTCTGTCTATACATGGCATGAGCTTATACACTGAAAGTTTAAAAACCATTAAAACCTAACTATTATAACTAATAAACTAGGTCAGCCAGGTTGCAGCATACAAAGTCAATGTATAAAACTTAGCTGCATTCCTATAGATTAGAAGTGAACATTCTGAAATTACATTAAGGAAACAATTCAATTTACAGTAGCATCAAAAAGAATAAAATACTAATTTTTATTAGTTAACAACTAGTTTACTCATTAGAAATTAACAAAAGATGTGCATGACTTCTACAGTGAAAACTATGAAACATTGCTGTAAGAAATTAAGTAAGACTGAAATAAACAGACAGACATCCCATACCCATGGGATGGAAAACGGCATTGTTACAATGGTGACACTCCCCAAACTGAATCAGAGATTCAATGCAATCCCTATCAAAACACCAACTCCTTTTTATGCACAAAAAGACAACTCAGTTCTCAAACCCACATAAAATGCAAGGGGCCACAAGCAGCCCAGGCACCCCGTAAAAGAACAAAGCTGGAGACTCACACCTCCCAGCTGCAATGCTCACTGCGAAGCTGCAGTGACCAAGACAGTGTCCTCGGGGCACAAAGACAGATACAAAGCGACAGAACGGAACAGAGAGCTCGAGGCACAATCGACGGTCAGCTGACTCCTGACAAGGTTCCACGACCACTCAGTGGACGAAAATAACTCTCCTTTCACAGGTGGCATGAGCTAAGTGCAGACCCACAAGCCACACAGTGGATGTGGCCCCGGCCTCACCCCACACGGGCAGTTAGCTCGAAATAAGCCAGGGAGCTAGATGCGAGAGCTGGCGCCAGCGCGCTCCTGGAAGGGAGCTCGGGGGTGGGGGGCGTTTTCATACCTTTGGCAAATGGTTCTTTGCTATGACACCTAAACCACAGGCTCCAAAGAGAAAACATATAAACTGAACTTCTCCAAAATCAAAACCTTTTGTATGCTGAAGGGCACTAAAAAGAAAGTAAAAGACCAAGTCACAGAACGGGAGAAGGCGCCGCCAGGCGACCCCTGGCAGGACCTGGCACGCGGGCTGTGTGACTGAGCAGCATGTGTCAAAGAACCCAGTTTAAAAACGGGCAAAGGGTTTCAATAGGATTTCTCCAAAGAAAAGGGTTTTTCCAAAGACGACGTACAGACACAGAGAGAGCTAATCAGCACACGAACAGACGTTCAACACCGTTAACCACTAGCAAAATGCAAATCGGAACTGTGAGATGCACTCACACCCACTAGAATAATACAAGAAAACTGAAAATAGTAAGTGTTGGCAAAGATACAGAGAAATCAGGACCCTTACACATTGCTACGGGAACTTAAAACAATCCAGCCACTATGTAGAATTCTGGCAGTTCTTCAAACAGTTAAAAAACAGAATTACCCAGAAATTTCACTCCTAGATATGTACACAAGAGAAATGAAAAGACACGTTTAAACAAAAAGCTGCACGTGACTTTCCACAGCAGCATCATTCAGCACGGCCAAAGAGCAGAAACAACCCCCACACGGATGGATGATAAACAGATAAACAAACTGTGGGCGGCCACACTGTGGAACGCTTCCAGCACAACAAGGAGTGAAACACTGACACACGCTGCCTGGGGGTGAATCTGGAGAGCGTCCTGCTACAGGACGGTACCAGGCACAGGAGACACGTGGTGAGACCCCCTGTGTAGGAGACGCAGGGGAAAGGTGAAGCCAGAGAGACAGAGGCAGGTCAGCGGTTGCCAGGGGACCCGGGGTGCAGGAATCGGCCCCAATGGGAATAGGTGCGGAGAGTATTTTTGGGGTGATAAAAATGTTTTGGAACAGATGGGTGGTGATAGTTGCACAACATATAAAAACGCTCAAAACAACAGAGTTGCATAATTGAAAATGATGGATTTCAACTCAAGTAAATTATATCTCGATAAAAAGATCTAATAAAATCCATACTTAAATATTTTCAGATGAAACACCGCCTGGGATCTGCTTCACAGGGGTCCTGAGGGAGGGGCTGCAGCACGTGACAGACTGGCTCCGAGTCGACAGTCGTGTCAGGAGAGCGGCGGGCTTGTTAGCGCATGCACCCCACCTTCAGATAGATTTGAAATTTTGCATAATACTATTTTTGAAAGAACAAGAATACTTTTTTAAAAGGATACTGAGGAATAGCCATCATAAAGCCCCATAATCAAAACTGCTGAATGTGCTGGAGTAAAACCAATGTTAAGAAACAGACCAGAATATCGCACGACGGGTTTGGCATTTCAAATCAGTGAGGAAAGAAATGAGCAGTAACTGGGGCGTCTAGACAACCCTCTGGGAGAAAGATAAGCGGGTAACAGCCTTACCTAGCACCATATGTTAACAAATATAATGCACAAGGATTACATTTTAAATAAAATATATGAGAACAGATTATGTAAAAATGAAACAAAAGTAGAAAAATAGAGGGGGAGGGTATGGCTCAGCACACACAAGGTCCTGGGTTCAATCCCCAGTGCCTCCGTTAAAAAATTTCTAAAAATGTTCTTAATTAAAAATGCATAAAGAACCCTAATTACCCCCAAAAGAAAACAAAGTTAGAAAAATATCAATAAATACGTAATCTTAGGAGGCAGTTCCAAGTTCAATAATAAAATCGGATCTTAAAATTTTTCTAAGATGTCACAAACTGAGAAAAAGCATTGCCAACATATGGAAAGGGGTTAATAGCTAAAGAGGGAAAAAGGCATTTCAATGAAAAAAATGACTTAAAGGATGAATAAGTAATTCACCAGAAGCAAGGTGCACACCCAGGCGCCCGGCACGGTTCCCTCTCTGGTTGTCCCTGCGGGAGCTGCCCGCACCCCAGCCACAAGGACAGAGACTGAGGCGACCGTCTCTCCCAGGCCCTTCGCGTTGGCTCAGATGCCTGTGACCTGTGTTAACGTATCTTTGAAATAATGTCTTTCATTGTTTGATGTGGACGGTTTCCTCACCCTATGAGCAGACACATAAAATGACCTTAACTTTCGATGAAAATTTGGCAGGATTTATCAAAAGCTGTTAAAAAGTGAGGATGCTGACTGAGCAATTACACTTCTAAGTATCACTGCCGGGAACAGCCTCACAGCGCAAGTGCGCCCCCACGAGGGCGCCCGTGACAGCCGCGTGGCCTCGTCCCACAGCGGGACTGGCCTGACCGCGACACCAGAAAGCCAAGGAGACACAAGGCCCCAGAGCTAACGCGTGAAAAGTCGCGCCAACAGCCAGGACTTGCCACGGGTCTCACTTTCCTGCGCGTGTGTGTGACGGACACGCACACCCTCACAGGCTCAGGAAGAGCCCGGGAGCGCGAACGTCAGCGGGTGGCCGTGGTGCCTCCGGGCGTGAGCGGCTGGTAGCCCAGAGCTGTCGTGTTTGCCCCTTTCCTTTGTCTGCTCGGCTCTGTTTGTGTACGGTTGCTCCTCTAGAAGTGGGAGCACATTTAGAAATAACACCATCTCTGAAGTCAAAAACATAATTCCACCAACATATTATTACTGTTTATCTGCATCTTAAACGTCGTCAGATCACTACACGTTTTACAAATTCTACTAAGAATAGAGGTTTTTTTTTAATCATGGGCAAACCACAGGCACTAAATCAGAGCAGAGATCCACTTTTTAATTCAACTCTGGCTTGTCCTTCAGTGAATGAGTGAGGCGGACGAGCTCCGGACAAAGACCCCGTAACAGGCACCACCGTGCAGATTCGGGGCCGTCACCGCCACCACACCTGTCGCAACGACTGGGCTCCGCGTGTGGGAAGTGCCATCGCTGTGTGTTTCCCTCTGGTGTCACGCAGCTGTTCTCTTCGTGACCGCTCACCTCTGAATGCAGGAGAAACACAGCTGCCACATTCTCACAGCTCACAGACGCCGTCAGCCCTGGGCCGTAACTGGCAGTAACAGAAGTATGTGTGATAGGAGTTCTATGTGTTGAGGGCAACTCAAGTGCTGCAACTTATTTAAAGACAGATTCTTCAAGTTGGGCTTATAAATCATTTACAAAGGAATTGAGCAGAACTAAAAGTACAGTCCAGCTGTCACATTCCTCCACTGCGACCACAGCGTGCTTGGGGCCGGAGCCACAGCAGTGAGTGCGTGCGGAGCCGGAACGCCTGCCAGACCGTCAGGAACAGAGCCGGCCCCAGCCGGAGATTAGGTCAACAACCATTAACTGTAATGCGAACCACCGTCTGTGGCATCGCTCAAAAGCTGCAACTCTAAACAGTTACAAATAGGTTGCTGGAGACGCGGGGGCACACGGGCACCTCGCTCCGTGGTCTCTGTGGCCTCCGAGCCCTGCAGGCCCAGAGCTCACGGCCTCCTCCCTCTCTCCCTCCCACTGGTGCGGTTCCTGTTCTCCAAACCCAAGTTCACAATCACGTCCATTCTCCGTGAGTCACACACATCGGTCCCACATCGGCCCACAGCACACAGACCCGCTTGGGTTTTAGGAGGGAAGGAAACCCAGTGCAGGCGTCTGTGACTTGTTTGCCACCCATGTTACCGAGCGTGTGCCCAGTGGGTGTGAGCTCTGCTCACTGCTGGTGAGACAGGATGTCGGAGCACTGGTGGCCGGGCCTCCCTGCCCCTGCTCACAGCGCCTTCGACCCCCCAGTCTCTGAACTGGATAAAAATGACAATGTCAGCCACCAAAAGGTTGAATGTTAAGGTTGTCCTGAGCCATGGGTCTAAATTCTGTGATTAGAGAATTAGTTTCCTGAAAAGTGTTGTAAACCTCCCTAGAACACCTCACACACACACACACACACGATTTCTCTCACGTCCTAGGGAGCCTGCACGCACGCTGAGCCGCCCCGCACCACACGTGCCCGGCAGGCTCGTCACTCTCCCCGTCGCTGCTCATTTTCTCCCGTTGATGCCCGTGCTCCTCACCAGACTAAGCTTCATGAAAGCGGGGGTCTCGCCCACCTGTTCGTTACTGCTTTTCTCGGCCCTCAACACTCTCGGCGGAATGAAATTTATACGTAGAGTTACGTTCTCTGGACTTGAACGTTTTAAGGGAGGTGAATTGCTCCTAGTTCCTAGGCCAGCTTCACGCTTTTTATCTGCACTTTTAGGTCAAAGGAAGCAGTGGCGTTTTCTGGGATGAAACGTGACCGTCGCCTTCACCTCGTTTCCTGCTAAGTCCATCCTCGCGGCGCCGCCACCCGTGCCAGCTCTCAGCCCGGAGACGAGCTCGGCGGCGCCCCCGGCCGTGTGGAGGCCTGGGCTTCGCAGCCGTGGTCGGCAAGCCTCCCTCCTCACACAGGTGGAGGCGGGCTGGTGCCCTCGCGTTGCTGCGCAGCAGCAGGGGCGCCAAGGAGACGCCATCTGGCTCGTGGCCTGGCGTCACGTGCACATCCACCGCGTGCAGGTGCTCTTGTCTGGCCCCGTCATGCGTGTCTGTCCTGCGTCCTCACCATCCAGCACCTCCTGAAAACCTTCCACACGTTAGGAAATCTGCCACCTTTCAAGTCCTGCGTCTGCAGGCAGAGGCCGGGAGCGGCTTCCACGCACCCGGCCCAGGGGGTGCAGCTGTGACCTGGGTTCACCGACTCCCCGTGAGCCACCGCCGGGGGCCGACATGAGCAGCGATGGAAGCAGTCACCACTCTCCGTCACCGAGTGTGCCCACTTTCCTATTTTTATTCCTACCTTTCATTAAATGAGGGCTTAACTCCATTGCCAACCCTTCAGCAGAACACCCGAACTTCCACAACAGTTACATGCAGTTAGCTTTGAATTTTGGTAGTTTCAGTCTAGTAAAACTCATAGCTTGATGTGTTTTCAATTTTGATGTGATCAAGGTGTGTCTGTCAAGGTAGATGGGTAAAATACGTTCCTTTCACAGTTTCCTAACTGAAATCCGAATTTCAAGCTCTGCCATCTGACAGGGCCTCCACCAAGGCCCCCGGGCAAGGAAACTTACAGCAAAAATAGATGCTGGACGAAGCTACACCGAGAAGGGCGTTATCCCTGGAGCTGCGTCCCCACGAGACCAGTCACCGGCCCCGTCAGCTCAGCACGTCCAGCTCCAGCCAAGCAGGACGCGGGGCTGCAAGACGGAGACACGGGGTCCATGGGCAGGGAGGGCAGAACAGAAACAAACAAGTGGACCGGTTCGTAAAGGGTCCGGGGAGGAGGGCGCCCCCCACCCAGAAGGTGGGCGGGGAGGGCCTTGCAGGACCAGCAAGAATCAGTGCGGGAGGCAAGTGGGCTGACATCTTCCAGAAGGAACAGCACGTGGTGGGCAGGGCCGGGCGAGAAACTGGTGTGCAGAAGGGCCCAGGAGTCAGCACACCCGGGCAGACGCTTCAGAGGAAACAGGACTGGAGGCTGGAGGAGCAAGTGGTGGATCTGAAGGGAGTCACTTCCCACGTCCAGGAGCCAGTGGGAAGAGACTGCGACGGGGACCACGTGGCGGTGAGTGGAGACGCACCCTGCTTCCTGAGAAGGTCCCCAAGGGGCTGACGTCGAACTGGCTGTAAGGGTTCCTAAAGACAGCGGCTGCAGGTGGGGCTGGGGTCCTGTTTCACAGACCACACATGCCCCGTGTTCAAAGACAGGAGAGTCAGAGGCAAGTCAGCTGCACTGTGAGTCCCCATCTGGGCACAAACACCCGGAGTGCTCCCCGAAGGCTGGCGCTCTGCTCACAGAGCCACAGGGGCAGAGGCCAGGGGTCCCATCAGGGGCGATGGCCCTGGAGGGAGTGGGTGCTGGGCGGCCAGCTGCAGGGGCTCTCGAGATGTGAGTGTGCACCTGTGCACGTGCATCTCTGCCTGACCACCCCCAATAGGACCTCTGCGAAGGTCTCCAAGAGACGGGCATAAGTGGGCATCCTGTGTTTTCCCTCGTCCTCGAGGACAAGAACCCAGTCTCCCAAAAGGAACCAGCACGTTAGCTGTGGGTTTTCCGCAGATGGACTTCTTCATTTGGAAGAAGGCCTTCTATTGTTTGAATCATCGATTTCTGATTTTAGTAATTTGGGACTTCTCCGTCTTTCTTGGTCAGCTTCAGCGCTGACCTGAAGTGCCCTCCTTGGTAACTTCATGTACTCTGATGTCTGCACACGCCGATTCCTCGTCCGGGTAAAACTTGAACTCATTTGTGTTTCCAGCCCCTCCGTCAGAACATTTTAATATAAAAGATGTGTGTAACTATCTCCTGAATTCTCCTGTGAACTAGTTAAGGTACAATTTTACAAGATGACTTACCTAAAAAACTAAGGCAGCTACTCGTTCAAAGGTAAAATCCTGAACAGCGCCGCAAGGCCACCGCAGTCCAGTGGGAAAGTGACACCAATCCAGGGCCCTGGGGACCGACCGCCGGGAGACATGCTGTGCGATGAACCAGCCACGAGCGTGGGCTGCAGAAGGAAGCCCACACCTGGCAGGGCAGCGAGCTACACTCAGCTCGGCGGTGGCCTCCCCGCGGAGCAGCAGAAAACTGTCAGAACCAGCGCGTGAGTTCAGGTCTCGCGGCCCGCCGAGCAGACGGCAGGGCTGTTTGGTGCTCACATTCCCTTCTCACAATTTTCTCTAAAGCGCCAAGATCTGCTACTAGGTTTTCCTGGCTTTGGCGATTAGAAGGCATCAGAGCCGTTCAGGAAGCACCAGAACTGCAGGGTCTGAAACTGAGCAGCAGGGGGAAATGGGCCCCTCCATCAGAAATGCTGTTTTCTCTCTCTCACACAATCTGACATAAATCATGGAAAGCAAAGGCAGAGTTAAAAGGCAGTAAAATATTTTCCAGTAGTTCACCTTATGTTTGGAAATGAGACTTATTAACTGTTCTCCAGATGCACTTAATGCAGCTTCAAACAAGTGGGTGCTGGTTTTCAAACGTGGGGTTGTAATTTAAGTGTGCTGCTGCCTGACCAAGACCACCCTACTTGAGAAATTTCCATCTTCCTCAAAGTCAGGAAAACACAAAACTTGGCAAGTCAGCAAAGGGCAACGAAGGAGGCCAAAGACGAAGCTCAGAGAATGCAGTTTTCTACGCAGATCTGGACGAACCGTGGGCAGCCAACGAGAGCACGGAGCGCTGAGCTCTCACACCCACCAGACACGTTGGAGCGGTGCCTCCCGTGGAAGGCGGCACTGCTAGCCCGGATTCTGCCTCTGCCAAACCCAATACCTTCCCCACTTATTTTCATCCAAAGGAATCAGGCCCAACACCCACACACAGGACGGAGGGATCACTTTACAGAAGCAAGCCCAGAAGTTGCCAGCGTGCCTGCAAGGCTTCATCTGTGGAAAATATTAAAGGATCCTTCTGCGCCAACAACACAAAAGGGCTCCAAGGAGTAAAGATGAAGTGCTGCGTGCACGATACACAGGAGAGCGAGGCCGTCTGTGGGTTCTAACTTGACGACGTTTTTCTTTTCAGAGTTCCTGGAGGAGGAGCTTTTAAAAATACAATCCTAAGCCCTGCATCAGGACCTCTCCTCCCGCGTGCTGCGC
Organism: Camelus dromedarius; assembly: GCF_036321535.1. NCBI lineage: Eukaryota > Metazoa > Chordata > Mammalia > Artiodactyla > Camelidae > Camelus > Camelus dromedarius. The sequence continues at coordinate 642,431 of NC_087441.1, read as the reverse complement.
GAGGCCGTGTATCAGGACCGGCCTCCCACGTGCTGTGCGCGAGGACAGCACAGGCAGGCCCTGCGTCTTCCCAGCAGGTCCACAAGGTCACCAGGTCTGCATGGTCACCACCACGTCTGCCACACGCAGTCACCAAATGCTTAGAAGGAAGCATTTTCCAAAGTATTTTTGTGAACCTTGATTCTAGCCACTGCTACTGTAATCTGGAGATATTTCTTTATATCTGAGTATCCCATTTAAAGTATGGAACTAGCAAAACATGTGACGTGGATTGCTTAATATTGAAGAAAAATGCTACAGGAAAGATGGCTCTTTAATTCCAGTCCGCAAGATGTCTGATGGTGCCCATTCACACACAAGTGTTTATCACACTCCTTGAGCCAAGCAGTGCCCTCGGCTCTGGTGTCTGGAGATGGGGTCAACAGACAATCAGACATTCAAACTGGACTTGCACGAGTCAGAGAGCTTGCCCAGGGTCACGTCTCACTAGCCATCTCAAGGGTGCAGCACTCAGGAGGCATGGGGAAGTCCCCCCAGTTCCTTCCTCCCTCCCCAGCCTCTGGGCAAGGCACAGGGTCAGTCCACTTAGTGGGGAGCCTTTAGGCTATGAGACATCTCCTTTTGTGCCCAGACAGCTGTATGGCTTGAGTGACATTTTCTAGGGAGCCCTGGCTCACAGGCACATAGAGCATAGATCCATTGCCCACGTGCAATCCCAACTCAAAGACGTCCTGCTAAGAGCAGCACGTAGACCAGGGCTCTCTCGCCAGCACAAGTCATGGGTCCGTCTACCAGGAGGCGGGCTGTCACCTACTAGCTGAGAGCAGCCCAGACCACCTGCTTCAATCCCTCCCCTGGGATTCCCCCAACATCCCTGCCACTGAGGGGGAAGCAGTCACGGGCCAGCGGCCTGCACACTCCTCCTTGACGTTAAACGAGACAGGCATGGCGCTACCGTCTTCTCACGGAGCTTGAATTCTGAGCAGAGAGGTGCCAATAAGGGTGGACACATAAACAGGACACTGAGAGGACGTGTGCTGTGAGCACTGCTATGGGGACATGACAGAGGACAGGCTGAGACTCTGCAGATCAGTGGTCAGAGAAGGTCTCTCTGAAGATGTGGTTAGTGAGCTGAGATCAGAAAATTCATGAGAAAATTTCTGGAAAGTCACTCCAGTCAGGAAGAACAGCAAGTGCCAACGTGCTAGCGTGGACGGGCATGGTGTGCTGCAGAAACAACCGGGAGACTACCGTACGCCTCGTGGGGGAGCTTCCTGGATGAGGAGGCTGGACAGAGGCCGGGGACGTGGGCAGGACGTGATGGTGCAAGGCCTTCGAGGCCACGGCAAGACACTGCTGTCTCTTGCAGGTACGAGCGCTTCCACGGGGGTCAGAGAGCCGAGCCGGCATCTGACCTGGGCTCCAGGGGGGCCGTCTGGCTGCCTGCCAGGCGGAGGAGGCAGCAGTGGGAAAGCCGTCCAGGTGCGAGGTAACAGTGGTTCAGACTAAGGCGGTGGGAGGGAAACATGGCAGGAAACAGAGGGTCTGACTGACGTATCAAACCCGCGGCCAGGGTGTGCAAACTACACCTCAGCAAAACACGTCCCAAAACGCGAGGCCAGGGCCTCCTCCCTCGAGGACGCAGCTCGGTCCTGCCATGTTTACGCTGGAGGCGCATCGTGCCGGGGACTTCCTCCAGAAGAAACAGGGAAAGGGGGGTGCTGGAACAAGACCAGAACTGAGCTGACAGCTGTGGAAGGCAGGTGACGGCACACAGAAAGCTGTCACGTACTGAACACATGCGTAAACATCTCCATTATCTGAAACTGAGAACCGCGGTGGTCTGAGGGTCACGGCCTGCGAAACACTTGCCAGTGACCGGGGGACCCGCCCGCCCATCCATGGCCGCTGCAGCGTCTCCGAGTGCTGCTTCCTGCCCAGGGCAGGGGACACTTCTTCTGAGCAGAATGTACTCTTTGAGCCACTTTAGTTGGTAGGAATTTTTAATTTCTTTGGTTGTTTGGAAGCTCTGTTACACTGAGCTAAAAATAAGCCTTTCTGAAACTTCCAGCCACAGGACCTAGTTCAGTAACACGGAAGCCACGGACACAGGGGCTCTCCCCGCACGAGGGCTCTTTGCACACTGGAGGACGGCGGCCTCGTCTCCCACGGGCTGAGGCCCGATCCTCGTGCTCGTCCCTGAGTCACTCAAAAGGAGACGCTTGTGAGCAAGCAGTCCTCCTCCTCTCCCCCCAAGCCCAGGTGACCTGGGCCTCCTTCCAGGACTGTAACTTCAGTTGCGGTCTCTCTTGTCGCTGGTTATTCACCTGTGTTGTGCACACACTGAACACACCCTACATAGGGTCAGAGGTCTCTGTCTGTTTTGACTTCAACACACACAGTGAGTGACATTACTTCCGGGACACAATCCCATCTGCAAGTTAAAAGCACAAAACCATTGTTTACGCTACATTCCTCACGTTCTAGCTGTAACTTAACCCTGGTTTATCTCCCAGGTTCAGCCCAGGTGCCCCGCAGCGGGCAGGCAAGGGGTCAGCGCCTCTGGTCAGCGGTAAAAGGCGTGACCTGATGGGACAGCCGCAACCCCAACGGTTTCCAGAGAGCCATGCTGGCGAAGAAGCCAGCCTCAGAGCTCACACGCTGTTGGCTCCCACTCACACTACATTTTTGAAACGACAAAAGAAACACGACAAATTAGGGAATTTCGGGTGGTTTTATAGGTACAGTCCATGAAATGAAAGCCGGCCTTCTTTGACGCTATTACAAGCTTGACGTCAAAATGCAAATGCGAAAAAAGGGAAAGTGTTAGGTCTCCCTTATTCCAAAATCCTAGACAGAATATTAGCTGACTGAGCCTGGCGGCGTGTAAAATGGACAGTTTGAGTTTATCTGAGAAACAACATTAGAAAAATCTATGAATACTCTTTTCACATTTATAATTTTTAAAAAAGAAAAAAACAACTACATTCTCAATAGCTGTAGAACACATTTGATAACATTCAACACCAAGTCATGCTGAAGCACCGGGGCCTGGTAACGATTACCTACCACAAATCTCCGGAACCTCGTCCTTGACGGGAAACTCGAAGACGTTTGTCTTCAGTGAGGTCCCTGCCCTGACTTCTCATCAGGCCCCAGCCTCGAAACTGAAGTAAGAAAGGAAGCTGAAATGTGTACAAATGGTGAAGAAAAGGAACCTGTCACATCCAGACAACGGAAGGCGATGCGGCGCTGCAAAGAAACGGGCCGTCAGCTGCCCGAGCCCACGGGCATTTCACATGTACTCATTTTGTACAAAGTTGTTTTAATTTTGTTATTCATTTCTCATGGTTCATTATGTCCTTTTAAATGTGCCCGTTTTAATTTTTGGTTACTTTAGCTCTTGTGGTCACCCACACTTGCAGAGTTCATCAATGTTCAGCTAAGGCACTAATGAAATTCAATGCAAAACAAAAATATTGGGAAGGTGTGTTGCTAGAGCAAATAGACATTCGTACACAAAAAGTGACTCCTGGCCACACCGAGCAGCACAACAAGTTTACCTAATACAAGACGGTCCCCTGCCCCGGGCGGCGCCCTCCCCTTGCATGTGGTGGCCGTGACTCCGCCTGACCTGGGGAAGGCACCCACAGGCGGGCGTGTGTGAGCAGGTGCACTGGCTCCACGCTGGCCTCCCTCCCTTGCCGACTTTGAGGACGCAAGTGCCCTTGTCAGGGACCCTCCCAGACAAGGAACCGCGGTGGCGCCCGGAGACTGTAAGAAGTCCTACGACCACAAAAATCTGAAACCTCCCAGCCACCCGGGGGTGCCTGGAAGCCTCAGACGAGAACACAGCCCCACCGCCGACGGCATGGCCCAGCCTGAGAGACGGAGCGGAGACCCCGGCTGAGCGCACCCCGGCGGCCGAGCCAAAGAAACTGCGAGATGGCCCTGCTGTGCAGCCAGAGACAGCTAAACAGAGACAAAACTGCAAGCCCCCCAGAAGACATCAGAGAGAGTACCTTCACAGCCGTCAGGCTGGCAAAGGCCACGGAAGCACTAACCGGAAAGCAGAAGTTGGAAATCATAAAACTTAAAACTTACATTCATTAAAGGGTGTTATTATAATATAAGTAGACAAGTAACAGATTGGGGGAAATATTCAAAATACGTATACCTGACACGTGAGTGTATCCAGAACACATTTTTTTAAAGTTCTACAACTGAATAATAATAATTAAAATAACTAAAATCGGCCTGTGAACGTATGCTAAAGTGTTCAATATCTCTCATTGTTTTTAAAATGCAAATTAAAACCACAGTGAAAATACCACAACAGCTAAAATTAAAAACACTAACAGAGCCAAAAGCAGCTGGAATGCGGGCCTGCCCAGCCCCGCACGCGGCGCTGGCCGGGGCGTAAGTGGCACGACCATGCTGGAAGCCGACGGGCAGCGACCTTGAAGGGAAGCCCGCCCACCCATAACCCCGCACACACGCGAGGAGAGGCCACACAACACTTGTCACCAGGGCTCCCATCGTGGCTCTGTTCATAGTCACCCGACTGGACACATCAGAAGCTCCCCAACTGAGAAGTGGTGAGACCATGCTGCGCCCCGACCATCGGGTACCTCTGCGTGGCGTAAAGTTAGGGGCCACAAGTACAACCAACAACACGGACACGTTCAAAGTCAGAGCCAGAGACCCCACTGATGTGAAAGACGAAACAGTCTCAGTGCAGAAAAGTGAGGTTGAGCAGGCTGGTAGGTGGAGACCCTGGGGGGGAAGGTGTGCATCTGGGGGCAAGTGTCACACAGGTGAGTGTCCTGAGCGCGGCATGATCTACACCTGCACAGAAGGAGAGGCAGTCGCCCCGCATGGCTCACGGCTCACAGCTCACGCCTATGTCAATACTCTGGCAGATGAACTGTCCGCACTGACTTCTTTTATCTTCAATGTTTCCTTCTTAATTCTTCTTCTAAAGAATAAGTATTAGTAGTAAAAAAAAAGTCACTGTCTTCGTTGTCATTTTCTGCCTTCTACGACATTTTAGACTGATGATAGTGTAAAAGTGCCCAGATGTCTTTTCCAGTGTTCACAGGGCCCTAATGTCTGTAACTTTATAAAACTATGAGTACTGAGCAAATCCTGTCATCGTATTTCCCCATGATTTAGTATTTTCTAGGTTCAAACAAGCAAGTGTGACCTGTGTTTCATTTAAATCCAATATTCCTCTTGACTTTTCCATTTCCTACAAACTACTGATGGCTTCTGGAGATAAAATGTCTTCCTCACTGAAGTATGCTAGTTAGTGGCTTCTGAGCACATCTGAACTCAGAATTCTCTCACTGCTGTTGTACCAGTTCAGTCTGACAGGTAACACACCAGCCCCAGCCGCGCTGATGTGACACAGGTAATCGCGGTAACCAGCATGTGCTGTCACTGCTGCGGCTGCAGACAGCACCCCGAGGACCCCTGAGCTCAAGACCAGCTCTGGGCACAGACCCAGTGGAGCACTTGCTGGGGGGTGATAGCTGTGTGTCTCCCTAGAAAACTGAGTGGAAGTCAGTGCTGAAACGCAGAGCGTGGTCGGCTGAGGGGCAGTCGATCAGGGAGGCAGCACACCTGGCAGACGGGGACACACCACCAGCTACTAACTCAGGACAGAGCTTCTCATGGTGCAAGGCGGCCAACACCAGCTGCAAAAAAGTCCCGATGTCCTCATGGAAAATGCCAACTCTGATCCCCTGGCTGGATCTGTGGAAAGAGAGCGTCTGGCCCAGGGCAGAGATGTCCCTGGTTTTGGAAACTCTGGTTGCATTTCACGCAAGCACACCTTGTATACACGACTTTCCAATCCAAGTATTTGCCGCTCGGCTGAAATATATCCAGTCCTTGTCCGGAGCATGTGAGCCGTAAATCTACGGCAAAGCAGACTCCACCTGACTACTGCTGGCGAGGGGCAAGCCGTTCACGTCTGAGGCCTGGAATAAATTCTGCTGCTAACAGTTCAAGCTGGAAACCTCCTGCCCCATACTGAAGAACGTGACGCCCTGTGCACGTGGCCATCACAGCCTCACCACCCGGAAACTTCCAGCACAAACAACTGTCCCCTCCACGTCTCAGAGTTTAGTTTCCTTCCCCTCCTGCTAAAGACCGTCTGTCAGGAACCAGAAGTCGTGACGTCAGTACCGTGTTTGTTTTACCTTCTTCAATCATCGTTTGGACAGGTTACGCCTGCGTTACAGCGAAAGACCAACTTGTGGTGCGTTTCTTTGCCGTTATAGAAAATTGAATATTAAAACAAGCAGCATGACGGCAGCAGGCCTCCTGCTCCTCGAGTCTGTGCTGCGTTTAAATGTGGTCTGGCCGCTGACCTCGCTGTCATCTGCAGAACACTTTCCAAAAGGAAGGTGCTGTAGGTTTTCTGGAAGTGAAATTAACTTTTATGATGTGGGTGTGAGGAGAAAGTCAGGACGCATCTGGGGATGAAACACTCTTCAGAACTAGAACACCATCCATGAAAACGTTTGAAAGCACTCGATGGCGAAAGAAAGTATTAATGCCACATTCACAGAATATATGTTGCCTCTCGTAGAACAGACATAAGCACCTTTTTTGAAATCTGGATTTAGAATTTAGCTCTCGTCAGGACATCTAAGATGGAGAACGCACTGCTGGACCCGTGTCTTCGGGGCAGGATGCAGCCGGCACCTCGCACCTCCTCACTTCCAGCCGCCTCCTCCCCTAGGTGCCCCCCATCCTCACTGGGGCCCCTAGGGCCTCCCCTTCTGTTCATGCACAGCTCCTGGGGGTGCAGGGCCGGGCACTGCGCTTCACAGTGTGGACCTGGGATCAGCTCAATGGTCTGCAAATCTCAGCATATCCACCGAACAGCCGGGGGGTCGGCTCAGCTGTTTTAGTTGTTTCCCTGTCTGTGGGGTGAAGATCGTTAGGACCCACTTCTTCAGGACGCGATGGTCAAATAACAAGGCACTCAGGGCAGTGGCATCGCGCAGTCCTGGTGTGAAGCGAGCTCAGCCGCAGGCCAGAGACGAGGCTTGGTGGACTCCTCGGCAAAGCAGAAACGACTCACAGACACAGTGAGCCATCCATGGCTGCCGGGGAAGGTGGGCGGGAGGGGTTAATGGGGAGTGGGAGATTTGCGTATGAACTACTACATATGAAAATAGATTTTAAACCCTTCTGTGTGGCACAGGGAACTATACTCAGTATCTTGTAGTAAACTTTAGTGAAATGAATATAGAAACGAACACATATACGTATGTGTATTTTGGAATATTATACTTAGAACAATAATTGACACACTGTAACTGACTATACTTCAGTTAATTAATTAAATGAATAAAATGCCACGTTAAAAAAAAAAAGGAAATTAGGCTTGGACATGTGGCCAAGGAAAGCGTGTAAATGAGGTCTACCTTGGCCCAGGGCACAGGCGGTTGGCACTCTACTTGACAGGAAAACACAAGAGGCCTCAGAAGCAACATCAAAACCAAGAGGCAATGCCTCACGTGTGTGAACCCAGACAAGGAGGGGCTTAGCGCCGGCCCTGCCCTCCCGGGCCCCAGACGTGGGCCAGCTCGCACTGTGCTCCTGTTAGCCACGCGGCACATGGAACAATCACTAAGACGGTTTACTGCGCAGCGTGTATAATTACACATGCACGTGTAACGTATATGAGATAAAGAACACATACACAAAACGACCACACACACGTGCACCTGCACACAATTCAACGCTTTAACCACCCTCTTAATGGAGAAGAAAGCTATTCTAGAATCACACAGATCATATCGTTCGACAACCCAACTGCAGAGGTAAGAAAATCAAGCCTCAAAAGGTTTGGTGAGGAACTACATGTCAAATGTACAAGATTTTATCATTACAGTTTAAATCTTTTTAAAAGAATGTTTGAACAAAATTAATAATAACATAACGTGAATTTATAACATACAGAAAAGCAAAATGCAGCACAATCACAGCACAAAGGACTGGACAGGAGAAACACAGGTGCACGTACACTTACCAGGGAGGTGTCTACACTGTGGTAGCACTTGCGGACTGTCATAAACTGAAGACACACACTGCAAACCCTAAAGAAACCTCAGATTCATAAAACAAGGTGTTACACCTAGAACCCAGAAAGAGCGATAAAGTAGAAGTACAAAAAAATCCAATTGAGCCAAAAGAAGGCAGGAGGAAATAAAACAAATAACAGACAGACAGACAGAACATAAATAAGCAAAATGAGAGTCCTAAACATGATCGTACCAATAATCACATTAAATGTAAATGGTTTAAACACACCAATTAAAAGGCAGAGGTCAACAGACTGGCTAAAAGAGCAAGACAAAACTGAATACCACCTGTAAGAAATGCACTTCCAATATAAAGACCCTTAGAAGGCTGAAGAAAAAAACAATTTTTTTAAGATACTATCTTAACATTAATCAAAAGAAAGCTGAGTGGCTATATCAATACCAAGTATATTTCAAAGGAAAGAAAGAAAGAACACCATTTCATAATAGTAAAGGGTCTAATCATCAAGATGACATAACAATCCTAAACCTGAGGCAAGAAGCCCCATAAAAAGACCAGCAGGACCCCCAGGCAGGGCCACTACTCTCCTGCCAGCAACATCTGGTTCCCCAGCCCAGAGGCTCTATCTCACTTTTCGCCTCTGAAACGGCTTACTTACCCCTAAAATTCTGTTGGTTCCCTGAGCTCACTTCTGATTGGTTATTTCCTTCACTCCTGGTTGGTTTTCTCTCCCTCCTGATTGGTCCATTTCTACAAAGCTTGTCTCTAGTCAACTTTTGTTATACCTTATTTGCATATGATGTTGCAAAGTGTAAACTGGCAGCCTATAAAAGCCTGTGTAAACCTACAGACGGGGTCCAGAGCTTGGAGTGTTAACTCCTCTGGGCCCGCTGGCGTAATAAACCTGAATTCTCCAGCTCTCCGAGTGCTGGTTGGTCTCTTGCCCGGATCCAGGTTGCTGTCACAGCTGAGCTGTAACACTGAGCTGTAACACATTTTTTCTGCAACAAACCTAACACAGGAGCTTCAAAATACATGAAGCAAAAACTAACAGAATCACAAGGAACAGCTCCTCTCAGTGGAGGGGCCTTAGAGCAGGGTCTCTTAGTCACAGTTATAGTCAGAGTTTTCAGTACCTCTCTTGGTGATTGTTAACACAGAGACAACCACTAAGGACACAGCAGATCTGAAGAACACTGTTGGCCCACTGGTCTTAACTGATTCATGCGGAACATACCACCACCAACAGCAGAACATACACAGAACATGAAACCACGTTCAATAAACTCAAACCATGCAAAAAGCGCTTTCTGACCACGTGGAGTTAAGTCAGAAATCAATAAAAGACCGATCTTGGGAAAGTCCCCAAATATTTGGGAACAGAATAGCACACTTTTAGATAACCCATGAACAAACGATGAAACCAAAAGGGGAATTAGAAGGTCTTCTGAGCTAAACAAACACGAAAAGACAACATATCAAAATTGAGGGGATGCTGCTAAAAAGTAGTTCAGGGAGGGGAACTTCCAGAGCCACCAGAAGCCAGGACCCCAGCACCCACACGACATGACCAAGACTTGGACTTAGCCTTGGACTTAATCCTCTTGGTAGAGCTGGGGGCACCGGCGTTTCCTAAGGACTTCCTGCAGTTCTAAGAGTGTCCAGTGGAAAATTACTGACTCAAAGACAGAGGAAAAGGAGTCAATTTTAAAGGAAGAAAAAAAGTCAAAAAGGGACAGCTAAACTTCACATGACCAGCTGCGGAGGGTCACGGGTCTGCCCGGAGCAAATACTTCTGTGAAAAGTGGTCCCACCCCTTCAAGTGTTCAGCTTCACCAAATCAGACTAAACTGGCTTCAGTTCCAAAACCACACCTCTGCTGACATCAGCACATCTCTAACCAAAGGGCACTTCCTACTGAAAATGTCAAGCACAAGGTTTTAAAGTGTTGCAATCGAGAGAAAAACGAGTCTGTCGGTTCCATTTCTTCACAAGAGCTAAAGAGACGGGAGAAAAGGTTCAAACAGTAAGACACGGTGGAAAGATCTTTCCACCATCCACATAGTTTCTAAGGACAAATTTAATCAAAATAAATTCTGTTTCCTCATTTTAAAATTTAAAATCCAAAGCATGAGGATAAGGAAATCTATTTCCAAGTTCACTGGGTGGCTTAACTTTGTGGTCCTGGATTCCACATTTGAGGGAACTGAAAGGCATTATCCACGTCGTGGGGCAGAGAGGGTTGGAGGAAAGTTGAAAGGGATGATCAGCACTCCTGGCACATTCCAGAGGACCAGGCCTGGCACCAAATCCACGCCAAATGACACAATTTCACCTCCGCTTCCTGGTAAAGACTGTCTCCTCCCGGTGTCCTCGCCCCAGGAGGTACCGCCCTCCTCCCTGCACCTGGCACTTGGAGCTAGCTCGCACGTCCTCATCCAGGGACATCTGTGGGCTCCACGAGCAGGTGCTGCATGGCCCCAGCACAGATGGGAATCCGCTAGTCCAGGGTGTGGCCCTGGCCAGCCACTCCCAGCTTCTGGAATGTTCCTCTGCCCCCGCCTCTCGGCCCGAGGACCACTCTGCCTCCCTTGCCTGGTTCTCTGGCGCTGCCACAACCCCATGAGCTCCTGATGTGAGTCCGCCCTCACCGGAGGCAGCTGGAGCCGAGGCCACAGCGCACATGCAGGATGCAGAGGCCGTGGCCAGGAGGAGAGGACAGGCTGAAGCACACGCCTGGGGACTCAGAGCAGCAGTGACACAGCAGAGTCCCCGTGTGCACACCCTCCTCCTGAGCCTGCAGGCTTTTCAGACTGTCCCTTTCTGACAAAGTCCGAGATGCCCCGCCCCGGGCAGACGGGCCAGGGGGGCTGCCCCCTAGGGGAGCCGAAGCCAGCGCTCCTCCGTGGCTCGAGAGGGCTGTCCATCCGGGAGCTGGGGCCCGTGTTGCCTGAGCAGCCGATATCCGTCTGGTCACATGTCACCAGTCAGCAGCTAAGAACCGGCAGAGGAACGCGGGGTCCCTCCCGGCGAGCAAAATGCTAAGAGTTCCTGCCTCGACTTCAAGGCCAATTCTGAAAGGCAAAGCCTAAGGGTTTTGGCAAAGCTACACACCAAGATGGAAATTTATCCTGAATCAAGCATCGGAAGGCTGCATTTCAACACTGGTCCCACACAATGTTCAAAATTAGAAACACCGAGGTGAGCTGACACGCTGTTCCCAGTGAGGCAGAGCACAGCTGCCCTGATCCCCCACCCGCGGTGCCGCCCCCGACACGACGAATCTGTAACAATGTGCTTCCTTCAACGGGGGAAGCCGCTCCAGCGCCAGCACAGGGGCCCAAAGCCACGGCCACGGTGATTTCTTGTAGAGAAACCAACCCGCAGGGCCAGGCAGCAAAGGGCTGCACTTCAAACCAGGACACACGCGAGGACTGAAAAGAAATGAACAGCAGACATTTCAACACAGATGCGTATCCCCACCCCTGGGACACAGGTGGGACGTGGGCGGGGCACAGCACCCTCCTCGCTCAGTGCCTGGGGTGGAGCCGAGAGACTCAGGGAGCCGGACCGCCTGGTCCAGAAACGCGTCAGTAAGTCAGACTGTTGTCTTCACGGGATGCTGTGTACTCGTACCCAGCCACCCTCCGTGTTACCTCTGAGAGCAGGACGCCTCCCACACGCAGAGGCCAGGACCGGAGCCCACCGCGTGGAGAGGTCGGAACAGGGCCCGCAGGGGTGGGTGTCCCCGGCCGAACCCCCACGCCTGCTCCACAGCACGAGACCCTCACCACCACGAGTGAGTCTCAGGCCCTGGAAGGAGCTCACAGTGCAAACTGGTAAAATGATCACAAACTTCTCATTTTACCCAATTTAGAAACCAAGGAAAACAGCGCTTTCCCACATCCAGACTTGGGCTGCCTGCCGTGGCAGAGCCAGACCCCAGCTCTCAGTCACGGCCTGGCTAAAACGGGGGGTTTCGATCTCATCCTTGGACGCTTCAGCACATAAAGGTTTTGAAAGAGAAAACAGGACGCTAAAAGGCAAAACCAAATCTAGAAAAAGCATTGACTGTAGACACAAAGGATGAAATGACAATTTACAGCACGAGCGAGAGCAGTCGGCAAGCACGACACTGGGGCCAAAAGACGAAGACGTGGAGACAGACACAAGCCGCTGGGAATGAGGAGGGAGACGCAGACCTCCAGCCGCACGTGAGCACGCGTCTCCCCTGCGGTCCACGAGGGGCGGTCAGAGCCGCGGGGCTCTGCTTCCTGACAACGGCCTCAGCCAGACAGTGACCGTGTCAGCGGTCGGAGCAGAGATCCTCTCAAAGTCTCCTGCGTTTTACTCAGAAACTTCTCACAACCGAATCATCTGTCTTGGGAAAATAAATCCAGACAGAAGATATTGTTCCCTCAAAGATGCACATCAAAATATCACTTCAGCACCCAGAACAGCTCAGGTGCCCACACACAGCTGACAGTTCAGACGTCCACACACACACCACGGTCTCAACGCAAAGTAAGAGGTTCCGAGTTCCCATGTCTTTGCTTCTGCCCCGCCTTCCCCAGGCGCCAACGACCCACGGAGGGAGCGCAGCCGTCCCAGTGCCCGCGCACTGGGCGTCACCACTCCTGCTCCTCCCATCAGGACGGTACGGCGGGGCCTGAGCCACGCCGTGGACGCCATCCATGGCCACCTTCCTCTGCGCCTCCTTCTTCACCCAGACGACTCGAGATCGCCCACGTTCCCACTCTGTGCTCTCGGGTCACCGCGGTGACACGGTTAAAGGCAACCCAGTGACTCTGGGGAGAACATGGCAGACTCTTCCAAGTAAGTCCTACGTGACACAGACACGGAAAATGGAAAATAAACACCCACTGAACACCCAGACACCCCCCACCGGTGAGAACGAGGTTTTGTGTCTTACATCAACACCGTTATTTCACTGTGTATTCTGAGTGACACCAGGCAGGCCTGACGATTGTGACATTGGTGGTAAATCTGATGACGTGAGCAAAGCTCTAGCTGGGGGGCTCTTTCCAGCGAGTCCCGCCTCTTCTGCCCTCACGTGGGGAGCTCTCCTCCATGGCTAACCTGCAGATTCCTAATCTTTCTCCTAAACTTCTCACGGGGGCAGCAGGTCCCCCACCTCAGCCCACACGCGCAAACTCAGGCACCCAGCCGTCAACACCATGGTCCTGTGTCTTCCTCTGTGTCTCTCGTTTGAAGACCACACATCCTTCTGCTGGAAATGCCAGTCGTGCTTGGCTATAATCTCAGCCAGGATAAATGGATGACGGAGGCACTTAAATTTGTGTTCCCACCTCAACAGCTAAATATCTAAGCAGACATGTCCTTAGACAAAGACACCAGTGCCCTCTGTGTGTCCAGGAGCCCAGAGCTGACAGCACGCCCTCTGGGGCCCACCTGGCCCGGCCCAGCGTGAGCAGCGGTGCTCCCGGCAGGACGGCGCCCGCGTCCTCACAGCCCCCGGGTCTGAGCCACTCTGTGGAGGCCCTGCTGCCAGTGTGCCGCCTTAACCTGCAGAGCCCTTCTCTCAGCCACGTGTGTTATTAGAATAATTTCATTCGTAAATGTAACCTTCTTCCAAAGGGCTTCTGAGCCTTGCTTTGACGACTGAGCAGAATCAATGATGAAAACCAGAGCTGAACCATGTCTAGCGGCTTGGTCTGAGGGGCTCAAAACTGCCATTTTTGAAGGGGTAACACCTTTTTCAATTAAAATTTGTTTTTTAAAATTTAGTCATGGAACCTGTCCCCTACCTTCCCAAAGTTACGATAAGTCCTTGGAATCAAGTCAGCACCACGCCGGCCACTTTGAACCAGCTCTGAAGTCAGTCGCGTCAGCTCCGTGCCAGCTCCCTCATTGTGAAACGCAGACACCAGCACCTGCTTTGCTGATTTTCATGACCACTCACTTAAGTGAGGTCTTGAGCCTGCAGAGCACGGCCCTCCCCCAGCACGCAGCAGGTGTGCGGGATGGGGCGGGGGGGCCCCCACACACAGCCTGGGGCAGGACCCAACACCACCGGCCACCGTGGAGGGGTCGGGGTCGACCACACAACCAGGAACACGAGGGCTTGAAGACAACGGCTTATCTCTACAAGATGTGCTCAAACCCAGGGAGTCTCCTGAGATTCACAAGATGAAGGAAAATAACAGGAAAGAAGGGGGAGGGGCAAGGGGAGGAGCGAGGGGGAGGGCAGCGGCTGTAGAACTGAATCTGCCGACTCAGAGTCCCAGACCCACGTCCCAGACCCGCGAATCTGCTAAGTGTAACCGCCCCCGGGGTGCCACACCTGCGGTCTGACTTGCTGGCCTCCCCTGGCCACTGCAAACCCAGTCCTTGCACGCCTTTACCATCCTGCCCTCCTGGGAGGTATCATCAACCCAAGATGCAGAAACCTCACAGTGTAACGTGAACCACCTCCTCGGTCCCCTGTGCTTGAACGTGCGTCTGAGATGTTAATACGCCTGGATTAACTCAGAGGGGTCGTCTTCTACAAGCAGAAATGTCAAATCATTGTTGGACGGATGATTTAACAGATGTTTTAAAACCAAAGCTTGAGTCTGGTATTTCACTCTATGGGCACAATTTTAACCGTTAGTGCCAGGCGCACAGAGATTCCACAAGGCAGAGCCCTCTGCTCTACAAGGGAAGCACGAGGACGCTGGGCTCCCCTAAGGTCAGGAAACACAGCGCCAGAAAGCAAGGCCCTGGCCGCACGGCGCGCCTGCCGCTGAAGGCGTGCTGCTGCTCCACGGGGACCCTGCTGATGCGACCAGACTGAGCACAGAACTCTGGAAGAATGGGGTTTTTTGTTAGAAACCCCTAGTTACAGAGACAGTTAGCACTAGGTTCTCTGATCATCGTCCCTAAAACTGCCAAGTTTCACAGAACAGCCGGGAGCGGCAGCGCTCGTTCAGGCCTGAGTGGCTTCTCAGCCTCCGGGGTGAGGGGCTGCAGGAGCCGCCCACTCCCCGGCCTCCCTCCCTGGCTCAGCCCCCCTTTATTCACTAAGGGAACCGCAGTGGCAGGGAGACCTACACACTTTCTCTAACTGAAAATTTTCAAGTACTGAAAACGTCCCTCAGTTCAGCTCTGCTAAAAGATACCTTGAAGCCGGTACTGAATTTTCAGTGTTTCACCTGCACGTCCGGCACCCAGCGCCCCGCACGCACCTGCCTGGCCTCCTGAGCTGGCTCTCCTCTCCGGCTGTCAGTCACAACCACGCTTCAGTGCTACTGCCCGTGTGTCAGTCAAGGCTCCAAAGAGGAATGCAACAATTTCAAGAAACACACTAAAAAGATTTAAGTTAGCTAACAGCAGCACGTACTAGTGATTAAGAAAGGCAGGCACACTGCGGTCCACGCAGCGTGGCCTCATCCGGGGACAAGGGACGCAGAGTGCACAGCTCAGCACCAGGGGAGGAAACGCCGACCCACGTGCCCCGCAGCAGAGGACCGACACGCCGGTCAGGGTCGGGGTGCACCGGGCGGAGACAAGGAGGCCGAGCGACGCCCAGGGGCACTGTGACATCACAGCCTCGCTGATCCGTTTCTCTAACACTCAGCACAAGTGGAAGGCATGCTGTGTAGCAGACCCCACGGGCACCCCTTGCTCTCCTGCGGGGCAGTCCAGCAGATGTGCACCGGCCGAGCAATGATGCTGCCATCGCAGGACACGCTCTGGTTCCCTGTCCCCGGGAGGGCTCATTTCTCAGCTCCACCCCCGGCTCTCATGGAGAGCTGGCCCGCAGCCTCAAAGATCATCAAACCTCACCAACACGCAGGGTGGCGGAGACAGAAGCTCTGCGTCAGGCTCCCTGAGCCGGGGCCATACCTGGGCGGCGGACGGGCCTAAGGCCAGAGCGGTGACCGTGTCTGAGTTTCCTGCGAGTCTGCAGGAGAAGGTGCTGCAGCCCGTCTCGTACACGTACGCCTGGAAGACAGAATGCACGCACTTCTGTACGGGGCAGCCGGCCACCAGCAAGGAGTCGCACGGAGCAGAAGGTCCTCTGGCCAATGTGGTCAGAGCAGCAGCCGGGCGGCGGGCACAGCGCCCACCAGGCCGCAGAGAAATCAGGAAACGCGCGTTCCCCTCTAGGAAGCGTGTCATCCTGATGATCCACGCCACACTTTGTTTTCCCCATGAGCCTCCTCGGAGCAGCTTCAGACACAGGCTCGTGGCTGAGGACTGATCTTAAGGAAGGAGTGCAGACCTCGTGTCCAACCTCACCTGGAAGTCCCAACTTGGGTGGATAAAGTATGTTTCATTGTCCTTTTCCATAAACTCGAGAGTGAGCCATTTGCACTTTGCTTCCTACTAATCAGCTAGGATTTGAGCGATTCAAATGTTTAGAGTGTTTTCACAGCTGCTGATAAAATGAAAAATAAAACGCACATTCCTCTCTGACGGCATTATTCCACAAAGAGAAATGTGTGCAGATTCGCCATCTAATGCTTCATCTAGGGACAAACTCTGGCCCCGACGCCACGTAAGAGACGGGAGAGCCGTTCTGATTATGAGGCAACGAAGGCGCCAACAAGCACCGCCAGCTCTCCTGGGAGAGGTGGCCCATCGCAGTGGGGAGACCGCAGAGCTGCCCCCGTTCCCCACAACCTCAGGTGCCCGTGAGTCCTTCAGATTCAGACCTTCCAGGTGATTCTGCCATTGGCTAGACAGTGGTTTTGAAATAAAGTCTGCAAATAGATGTTTTACATATTTTGAAGTAAAGTGGAGAAATAACGTTGCCTTTCGCCCTCCGGCCCAGACAGGCGTTTATCTGAAAAGAATCCGTTCACTTAACCTGAAAGTTCCCCAGAAGCTCCTGGGGTTGGCTCCGAAGGGACCTGAGACCAAGCATTTCTCACGGGTTCCCAGAGGGACGGGTGCCATGGCCCAGGGACCCCACACTAAGAGCCACGGGCTGGAGTGCCCACACCTGCGCCACATCACCGTCTGCAAAACACCTGAGCTGTTACGTAAATCATAACCGCCGGTGAATCACGGATGTCCCACGTTCTTCTGAGGAAACCAGGACACGGAGGGAGCAAGCTGCTAGCACGGTCACCAGGGGTCCAGGGGTCCAGACTGAGGTTCTGAACGGGCTGTTCTGACTCAAACTTCTTTCCATTCCAGGAGGCTGCCAGTGACCACGCCGTTCCTGAGGACTCCCGGGTCCCTCTGGTCACACAGATGCCTCAAAACCACCCCTGCCAGTTTGCACTGACTCGGGGGGGTACACATGAATTTTAGGGGGGACAGAGCTCCTCCCTCCTTCCTCCCCGGAGGACCAGGAGCAAGAAAAGTGCAGATGGACGATGGCTAGGGGACACGTGTGCGAGGTCCCAGCTTCAATCCCCAGAACCTCCCTTAAAAGGCAGAGAAAAGCAACTCCGAAAGTCAGAAGGCAGGCTTTGAGGTCTGAGTTTCTACTCTTGCTTTAATCAGCTTCTATTATATAATCATCTCTTGTTGAAAAGTCCGTCCTGAGACTCCTTAGTTTTCACCTAATTCTGCATGGAAACGAACAGTGGCCTGTACTTGCATAAAATCTCAAAATACACAGAGAAGGCCACCACGATATTGTGACAGAGTCCAGGCAAGAGCTACTGAGGAAACAGGCTTCTGCGTCCTATACGCAAACGGCTGGAAATGAAACTTACCTTTTCACCCAGAAGGTTCATGAGTCAAAGGCATCTTTCTGGTCACAACAAACTGAACATGAAAACAGCAGTGTGCAGCCCAAGTATCAGAGATACTTCATTAGACAAGCTCTTGTCGACAGCGGCAACAATCAGTCCAGAAAGACAAGGTGGTAGAAAAATTAAAAGAATTCTGCATATGCCTCTACCTGCTTACAACCCATGGGAAGAACAAAATGTTTGAATTGCGGTGATAATGTCACTTCATTCATGAGGCAACTTCTCCCCATCAACAAGCAAGCAGCTTTGGCTGAAATGTACTGAGAAGCAAAGGAAACTTGAAAGGAAACCAACACAGAGTACATGTTACCCCAAAGCTAAGTTAGTAAGTCCTGAGAAAAGGAGTGAGAAAAAGGAAGCATTATTTTTTCAGGCCAAAGATGAGGCCGTGGCACCAAGCACACGGTGCTGGAACAATGTTTGCTCGAAAATATTTTCACAAAAATCGTAAAGGACTGAATGTACCACTGAAAAAGATGACTGTTTCACAAACAGGCCTAGACCAGCTCATGACGACTGTTTTGTGATTTTGTTGAACCGTATCTGCGAACTTGAAGTTCCTCTCACTTTCCGTCCCACAGATCTAACGCGTGTCCCGCACACTCCCTCCCCGAGTCGTCCCCCGAGAGGAAAGGGTGGGGAGCTGCACACAGAAGTCACCTCCTGGCACTCAAAGTTTCCGACAGTGCTGATCTCGTCCACGGGGGAATCGACCGGCACATCACGGTCACTTACTCTCCCTTTTAAAATACTTCCAGAGATGACACTTCTCCAAACTGTGCACATTGCTTCAGATCATTGACTTTTTATGAAAAAGAAAAACTCTTCTCAGAAGACCAAGATGTCCAAGGTTTAATCAGAGCCTGACTGAAGAGTGCACTGAGACAGCAGCACTGCCCACGCAGGCAGGAAGCGGAGACCCCGGGGCGAGACGCTGGCGACGGTGCACCGGGGCCTCCCGCCAGGTGGGAGGCAGGCCCTCAGTCTCTGTCCACCTCCAGCAAGGTCTGGCAGCAGAAACTGTGGCAAACAGAGTGACAAGCTCTGCCGGTCCCCTGCCACCTCCTGCTGCAGACGGAGCACAGTGGGTCACCGGACTGGCGCACTGGTCTCGCCACCGGGGTCACACACCCAGGGGAGGCGCAGCCTTAGTCATCTGAAACAAGCCTTTGTCAACTTTGTTCCAAACAACAACCTGGTCTTCTCAGCATCTTTGGGCCCGTGATCAAACACAGAACTACTTATCTGAGGATTCATTACTTCATGCACACGTTTTGATTTCTTTGGAAATGCGATTGTAGAGAGAAGCATCAGGGCAGAGGGACCTGACCAGGGGCAGCTCCCGTCCCCCGCAGCTGTGGCGCCATCCTGTGAAACCACAGTGTGATAATGGCTTCCTGTGCAGCCAGACACAAGCACGATTCCTCAAGTGCAGCCACACACGGCGTGACTGCACCGCGCCCCCGCGGTGGGCAGCAGCGCCACAGCTGCAACATGGCAGGTGGACAGCCCGTGATGCCCCGGGACCAGGGGGATCGGGGGGACCAGGGGAGCCCGGCGCGCGCGCAGCCCTCAGCCAGGACGCGCGCCACAGAACGGCCTCCCGCGGCGCGGGGTTCAAGCTCACCCGCGTCCAGCGCTGCCTCCAATGTCTGCACCTGGATTCTTACTTGGAAAAATGTCAGACAGAGAAGTACAGAGATTACACAGCGAATTCATACACACACCCAAACACAACGTTGTCGAGACTCGGCTGCACTTGCTCCAACCACCATGGCTTTTCCTTTTCTTTTGGTGTTTGGGGTTGAAGAAAGAGGACGTGGTTTGCAGCAATTCACAAGGACGCCGTCCTGCGTGTTTTGTCAGCGTCCCTAACTGCAGCCACTCCACACACAACCGCACGGCCGTTCCACACCCAGCTGAGACAGCAACGCAGGCCTGATGTCCGCTCCCAGCGCCCTCACTCGTCTTTCACAGCTACTGGGGGAAACCGGGACCCAAACAAGACATGCACGTCGCCTTTCTGTCTCTGTCTCACTGTTGTTCTGGAGCCGGCACAGACTCGCTGAGCAGCCTGACCGGCTCCTGAAGGGCGTTCCCCGCTCAGGGCCTGTCCGTCCGCCTCCGTGGGGTGCCTCTCAGCCTCTTCACGACCCGTGCGCTTGCCACCAAGCCAGACGTTACCTGCAAAGGCTCAGGATCAGGCTCAGGCTCAGCTGGCCTCACGGGACCGTCTGCAGCGAAGACTAACATGGTGTTCACCTCAAGAGGGCCTCACGTGACGTCTGGGCTGTTCCCCCTGGCTGACACTACGCCCGACCAGACGGTTCAGGTTGCGACAGCACGATGCTCCCGGGGAGAACTTCCCATCCATTGTTTTTAATTGAACAACATCTGACAGAAGCTCGCCCCCTTAAGAAAGGTGTCCGCGCTCAATGCAGGCCTGCCTACCACAGGCACCGCTGCACAGCAGGTCCCCAGACCTCCTCACCTGCAGCCCTAACCTCCACACCCTCCACTACCCCCTCCCCTCGCTGTGGCCCCCTCCATTCCACTCTCTGCCTCTAAGAGTCTGACTGTTCTCGATTCCTCAGATAAGCGGGGCCAAGAGTGCCTGTCCTCTGTGACTGCTCGTTGTGCTGAGCACCTTGTTCAGCCACGTCGTCCCACATCGCAGGACTTCCCTCCTTTTTGTGTCTGAGTGACCTTCCGTTACACGTACCCGCACGTCGTCTTATCCACTCAGCCGCCAGCAAGCGCTGAGCGTTTCCTCATCTCGGCTGCTGTGCGGGGTCTGTAAGATCCTGGTTTCAGTCCTTCTGGAAGAATGCCCAGGACTGGGGCTGCTGGGCCACACTGCGGTTCTGTTTTTAACTTTCTGAGGAACCGCTACACTGTTTCTCGCAACGGCTGCACCCTGTCGCACCCCCACCAGCAGTGCACGAGGGCTCCGGTTTCTCCACAGCCTCACCAACACTTGCTCCTTCTGTCTTTTTGATGACGGCCATCCCGACAGGTGTGAGGGGACATCGCACGTGGGTTTGGTTTGCGTTTCCCTGATGATGAGTTGAGCATCTTCTCACGTGTCTGTTGGCCATCTGCACGTCTTCTTTGGACAGATGTCCATCCAAGCTGCCTGGGGTCATGGGTCATCATCAGGCAGTGTCATCTACTGATGACACTGGCTAAGATCAGTCACTTTACTTGAGCCTCCAAGAGGGTGATTTTCTAATTCGGCAATTCATCGCCCTTGTCCGGAGCTCATCCCTCAAGCAGAACCGTGCCTCTGCAAACACAGCATTTGGTTAACTTGAAATATTGTCCAAACAGGACAGGCAAACAAGTGCTTACTCCTTCCCCTTTAAGGGCAAACTTCTGAGCAAGGACCCGGTGCCCGAGCCATTCCCGGCAGGGGCCAGTGAGTTCTGTTTTATGTCTGTTTTTGTTTCAGTTGTCTCTTTTGGGGGGAATGGCACTTAAAAGTCATGAGAGTTCAGATGCACAATCATTTAATATCGCTTACAGTCATCACTCCTTTGCTCAGCCGAGACTTCTCCGGCCTCTGGTGTTGCCTCCTGAGGCCTCGCTGGGTCCACCACTCTTCAATTCCCCCTTCTGTCTGGTCACACCGTGTTCCTGGCTCATCTGTAAGATCTCAGCAACAGAGCTGCAACCAGCTCCGCACCCGGGAACCCAGGCTCCCACCACAGGGAACAGCATTTAGAGGCCACACAGAGGATGCCGAGGGCTGTTGCTGAAACATCAGTGCTTCCAAGCGTCTTCAGTGGCCGGACGGGGAGGCATGCGCCTGTCTTCGCGTTTGTGCACCAGTTTCAAATGTTAGAGTCTTTCCAGCACCTTCAATCACTGGTAAAGCACATCCCCCCCACGGTGCTCTTCCTTCCAGGGTGTCTCAGCAGCTGTCACTTGCTTATTCTCCCAAACAACTTCACAAATGACACTGTCTAGCTGCAGGGAGACCTGTGGGCGGTTTCCCTGGGGCCGTGTGGACTTCACATGTTACTTACAGACAACCGGCTTCGTCACGAGACAGAATCTTCCTCCCCAAGAACAAGATGCGATTATATCGTTCAAGTCCACATTTCTGGGAGAAAACTAAGTTTTCTTTATATACATTTTGCAGAGTTCTTGCCACATTTATGCTTAAATATCTTATCCTCTTTAAGCCTCTTCTGATGGCTTCTTCTCTTCAAGAACTGTATCTCCTCACAGGTCATTATTTTTATATATAAAGACCAGTGAATTCTGCATATGAACTGAAATCCTACTATTAACACTTTGCTGAATTATTGTCTTGTTCACAATGGCCATTAATTCGCTTGGGGTTTCCAGATACGCAATCTTACCGCCTGTGACTAAAGACGATCCCAGCTATCCCTCTAACACAGCTCCCTTGCCTGATTCTGTAGGTAAGTGCCCCCAGTGCTCTAAAATCTGAGTGAGACTAACGTGCCTTCTTCCTCCCTTCCCAGCCACGGAAGTCCTCTCACGTCTTCCCGTCAGATGCTGGCATTTGTGCCAAGAGAAGCATTTCATCATTTGAAGGAAGCATCAAGACTCCTCTTTTAGTGGCTGTTTTATCAGAACTGAATGTGGAATTTTGTTGAAATGGTTTTCTGCATATATGAAGATGGTCGCACAATTCTTTTACCCTTATTAATAACATGAATTCACTAATGGATTTCTTGACATTGAATCATCCCCGAATCCCATGAACACTGAACTTTCCTGTTTCTGCTTTACCTTCTTTGTTAAAAGTAAAGGATATGAGTTTCCTTAATTTCCTTCAGCTCATTTGCAAATATACTGTTAGTTTTCATCCACCTAGAAAACACATTTTTCTGGTGTGGTCTCATTGTCAGCAAGAGCGTTTTTGGTTCCCCCTCATCTTTTTATGTTATAAGAAGCACACGTCTAGAGGTGGCTTGACACCGTGGAACAGAATATAGGACACATAGAAGAAACAGGGGCAAGCTGGAGACACTGTGCAGGTTCTTCTGCACAAAAGATACGTGGTCTGCCATCCACGTGATGTTGGATGTTTTAAGCAGAAAAGCATCACTACCAGCAATGATTTGCTCTTCAGCCACTAAAGGAAGCCTGTTAAACTCCTCCATCATGACCGAGGGTGTTTCTTTTTCTTTTTAGAGTTTATACTACTTTTGCTTTATATTTCTTGAAGCTATGTTATTAGATGCATACAGATTTAGAATTAAGACATTTCTAATAGAGATTGGCATCATCATCACCATTAAATGTCACTCATTATCTACAGTAATGCTTTAAGCCTTAAAGTCTGCTTTACACTGAGAAAGTCTTCCTCATATCAGCTTAATTTCCCACATTTCTACTTTCAATGTTTCTGTGTTTATATTCTTAACTTCAATTATATTTCTCAGCTGCACTCACATATATGTTGCATAAAAGAAAATAGTGATCAAAAATTTCAAGAAAATTCAATGTACACAGTGGCTGTATTTGGCTCCTGAAAGAACAGATCCACACTCAGGTTATTCCATGAAATCCTTAGGTAATACGTAAGTCGTGCTCAAGCCTTTAAAGCGAACATCTCTCACACTCAAACTACCTCACTTAGAGACGAACTCAATTTTCTGTCGTAACGGATGACACAGACGTCAATGGAGCACTTTTAAAACTAGAATCACTTTTCCTATTTAAAAGTCCCACAAAACAGTTTTTAATATTCTTAAATTCCATTCTCACCAGTTAGATGAAATAAGAAAAAAAATTTTAGGAAAAAGTCTGATTCTCAGTTAAACTGTAATTTTTTCCAAATAAACATTATGATTTCCGTGACCTTTTGGGGAACTTTTTCACATCATCTTGTTTAGGTGACCTGTATAGACCAGCAGTGAGTTGAGCTGTGTCCTCCAAGATGAAACGGCCACGCCCTGCCCCCAGGGCCTGTGAATGTGACCCCATCTGGAAGCAGGACCTCGCAGAGGTCACTAAGTGTCATGCAGTCAGCGCGGGTGCAGGGCGTCCAGCGACTGCGGCCTTACGTGACAAAGGAGAGGGTCTGAGCACACAGAGCAGATGCATAGGGAGGGCGGTGTGTGCGGACGGAGGCAGAGGCCGCTGGGGACAGACAGGCACCACCAGGAGCGGAGGAGGCGCGGGACAGAGCCTCCCTCCGGGCCTCCAGGCGAGTCGGCCCTGCCAGCACCTCGACCTCGGACTTCCGGCCTCCAGAAGCAGGAGAGAGGCAATTTCTGTTGATTTAATCTGCCAGGTTGAGGTGACTTGTCACCAGAGCCGCAGGAAATCAGGACAAAACACAGTCATAGGCAATTTGTGCAACGAGGAACCAATGAATAAAGAAATTAATTGATTAGCGGTTGGAATTTAAAGTATCAGACTTCAAAAAAAAAACACCCATGAAGGCCTGTCACACCTCGAGTGTTACTGTTATTAAAACACCGGCCCCAGTCAACCCCGAAGTCCACTTCCGTCCTCACGTGCAGCAGTACGAGCCGTCCACACGAGAACGAGACCCTCCGCGTGGAGACCGCACCCCGGCGGCACGCACGTGTGTGTCCTCGGCGCCACTCGCCACGTACCGGCCACAAGGGCTGAAAGCAATTCCAAAAGGGAAGCAGCGGTGCTCGCACCTACAAGGAAGAAAATGGACACCAGGAAATCAAGCGATTTTTTCCATTTTTAACCCAAATTAGGAGAAAGATGCTGACTTGTTGCTTTCCTTCACAAAAATGAACAAACTGACGGTGACAGCACAGTTTACACGTGAGGATTGTTAAGCGGTGAGCAGGCTATTCTGGGGATCTTTAAAAACAGCTAAGATGACACCGACTACGGGGTACAGGACCGATCACAAGGCCTTGCTGCAGAGCACAGGGAACCACGTTCAGGGGCTTGCAGTGACCTCCAATGAACAAGAATCGGAAAGGAATGTATACATAAGTTTACACAGAACCAAACCACTGTGCTGTGTACCAGAAAGTAATACCACATTCTACACCAAAAAACTTTTTAAATAGTTGAAACACTGTTTGAAATCATAAATTCACAAAAATAACCAAATTAACATTAAATGAACTTTTTTACATGTAAAGAGTATATAAATGTCACACAGGATGGAAATGGGGGTTTACACTTGATCAGTGACCGAAGAGAACACAGACACTGCCCACGTGGTCCCTGTGGCAGCAGCCCACACACATGCAGACACACGACGACGTACAAGCGCTCCCGAAGCTGTTAGACACAGCACGTACTCAGCGCCTGTCTGGCAAAATGCAACTGTCAGAACACATTAAAACAACAGAATTATATGTGTGTGTGTGCACCACTCTGTGTATATGTGTCTACACACAGCACAGGCCCCACTGCACATGCTCCTGTGTACACGCATGTGCACACACCCCACCGCACACGCACGTCTCACGCAGGCTAACAGCTACAGTGACCCGGTTACTTGCGTTCCCAGCGCTCAGGGGCCACGGGCCTCATGGGGAGCAGAGGAAGGACGGGCACGTGCTGTTCTATGGTTCCAAATCCACGTGCCCTTTTCTGTGTATAAATCAGACTTCTCTTAGGCTGGCCAGTGCAAACAGGCTCATCACAACCTTGTCAAACTCGGGGGAAAAAGAGATCAGCTAGGATTATCGTGAGCCTTAATAATGGTGCCCTGTACACTTTCTCCCCAGCTTCGCCCCGACTGCAGTCTGAGAGTGGAAAGAGCCTTACTGCAGGGTCCTCGGGTCCCACAGTCTTATCCCGTCACCAACGGCTGTGTTGGCAAAAAGATTGTAAGCCTGGGGTGGTCGTGTTGCAAATGATGATCCCTGCCATTGCAAGAGGAAAACTCAAGATGTGTTTCTAAAGGCTGAATTAATAGACACTATGTTGATTACATCTAATGATAATGAATCTAAAGCAAGAAATTAACACAAACCTTTATTGATAACAATTTCAGAATTGGTCACAAAAACTTCCATATGAATAACCGCTAATGGTGCACTTTGACCTCAAGAGCTACCGACACGTGTTTCCCCCACGTAACGCCGCTGAGAGTCACAGAACTACGAGCGGCGAAAGACCCGAAGGCTGACCCTGAGACACCACCACACAGGCCGTCAGCCCCCGTCCACAGACGGTCTGAAAGACGAACTTAACATGGCGCTTGAGGTCTGCGGTCGGTTATTAGCGTTCCGATCATCAGACCCTGGGACACCCTAGGCAGGTGTCCGTGACAACGACCTGGTGACCACAGCTCATGCTGCATCATGCGGACACTGGTCCTGCCCCCAACCCAGTCCCAGGGCCCTCCGGCACCCTTGCCTGTCCCCTCAGACGTCAGAAGAAGTGTGGTCGTGATTTCAAACGTTCCGTGGATTGGAACTGAGCTGAAGTCCACCTCCAGAACCAGCAGCCCCAAACGTGACTTACACACCCTGCGGCTCACGGCAACTCCCACCTGCCTTCCGTGTCAGGGGCACCCAACTAGCAAGACAGATTCAGTGAAGTATATCCATCAGCATTTGTACTTAAACGTACGCAAACCTGGAAGTGAGTCTTCATTTACAAAAAGGAAATGAAGGCTTGTACAAATTCAATAAAAAGAATAGAAAATGAACAAACATCGAGTCTTAACTCTGCACCAGATAGCAATCTAAACACTTTACATTTCGTCCTCTTAACAAACTTACAATTTCACATGAGAAACGTGACACACAAGGGTCCACTCACTGCCACACAAACAGTAAGACCAGCGCAGCCCGGCGTTCCACCGGCCGGGGCTGGGTAAGCCGGCTCGTAACTCACAGCCTAAAACAACCTAACACATGTGCAGCAGACATCTGGAGCTCGCCTCTGAAACGCTGGGCACCCGCGAGGCCCTGA
The DNA here is from genome assembly GCF_036321535.1 of Camelus dromedarius. NCBI lineage: Eukaryota > Metazoa > Chordata > Mammalia > Artiodactyla > Camelidae > Camelus > Camelus dromedarius. The sequence continues at coordinate 615,729 of NC_087441.1, read as the reverse complement.
GCGTCAGAAGAACAGACCGCAGACCTAGTTCGCGAGAGAGGCAGGCGGACGACTGCAGGCACGGCAGCTGACAGCACTGCCCGCTCCTCCGGGCTGAGCAGCGAAGAGTGGGCCAGGACAGAAACGCCGCTCAGGGGTCACACCTTTCCAGGGGAAACAAAGAGCCAAAAAGCTCCGATCAATCCGACAGAGGCTGAGGGGAAAAACGAAAAAGCAAAGGAAATCTGTGATGAATAGAAAGTGCAGAAGTTTTGCTGAAAGATTGAAGAGAAAGCACAAAACCAGCTCCAACGATGAGTCACCGTAATTGCAAACAGGCTCGGGTCGGGATTCAAGGAAAGCACTTAAAGTGCATTATTTTAAAAGCCGAACGTGAGGGGCGGGGGAAAAACAGCACACGCTAAGTAAAAGGAGGCAAGGGTGGTTATAAATGAAACCTTTAATTTGGAAAGCCATTCCAAATACACCAAAACTCAGCGCCGTGGCTGCAGTCACAAGTCTCCTAGATGTCCTTTTGAAATAAACTGTGAGACAGTGAATTCATCAGAACGGCCGCCAACTCACCTCCCCAGTCTTCGAGCCGCGGCTGGGGTATTTCTACACTTTTTCCCAGTCAGGACGGACTACCTGCGTCCTGCAGAGAGGCTGCTGACTCACGCAGGCCGCTTCTTACGCCTGCAGAACCCACGTGACTGTCACTCCCTCAGCCCTGAGACTCCCGAGCCCTCCGCCAAGCTTTAGGTGAAAAGGCGCTGCCAGCAAAACCAAAAAGGGGGCCCATAAGATGATCAAAGACAAAAGCACAAAAAGAGCATTCAACGTGTATTAAAGCACCTTCTCACGTCAAGCATTAGGCTTAGAATAACGGAATGATGGCAGCAACGGCACGCGTGAGGCTGCAGCACACGTCCGTATCCGCTGAACACTCAGACATACGGTTTACAAAGGGCGGCACCGTCAGAGCCGACTCGCTGTATTCCAGCAGATCTGGTGGACAGGACGCGAGTGGGCTGCGGCCACCAGCGCGGCGCTGCAGCCGGCGTCAAGGTCGAAGGCTTGCAGGGCCCTGCTCCACCCGGCAGCCAGCACCAGGTCTGCGTGCGCAGCCAGGGAACGCTGTCACCCAGCTCAGCAGGGAGGGGCAGCCGCTCGCTCAGAACAGCAGAGGACGCAGAGACAGAGGACGAGTGACCGCCTTCCCAGGCTCCACGCAGGGCCCTGATCACAGCCCCGCTCTCCCCTAGCTCCCCGGCAACTGGCCGGAAGCAGCAGGTGGGGTTGCTGCCCTTACAGTCCAGGGAGGCTAGAGACGTCCAGAGCCACCCGGCCCAAGTCCAGAGACGGGACAGCCGTCCAGGGGGCTGGTCTGAGCTCGAGACTAGACAGTGAGGCCACGAAGTGTCCGGCGTCACCTGGGCGGGCTGCAGGCTGGGGGCGTGGCTCACAGCATGACACTTGGTGCGAACTTTATAAATTGGGCACTTGAGGGACAGTTTATGAGCCTGGGGGTCAAGTGACCACCAGAATGACCAATCTTCAGTACACAGTCCTGAAAACGATCATAAAAATCCACGAAGTAGAAAAAGCCCTCCGTTCAGTAATAAACCTGATTCTAACACCAAAACACACAGACATCTTCACTCGAGGCCAGGATAATCAGAACACACTCTGCTATGCGTCCTTTATTCTGTTTAGCAAAAGAGTTTTGCGTAAAAATATCACATTTCCAACTAAAATATGCTAGAACCCCTAACACCTTGTGTCAGTCCTTCTGAAGTTCCAAGTATAAAACTTTTCAAAAGAATTTGACTTAGATCTTTGAATAAATTAAAATTGTATAGAGTTTCTGAAAATCAAAGCTTTGCATCTAAATAAATGAAAATCAATGCCTTTTAATTAAAAATGTTAGCCACAAAAACTCAAAATTTTAAGTTTTAGAATCAATTTCATACCCAACAGCGACTGCTATAATTCTCGCCGCCTTCCCCGTGAGGCGGGGCGACCTGCCCAGCCAGCCGAAGGGCGCCCACGACCAGGGCAGCGGCCTGCTGTCGACCGCGCTGAGTTCCTGCGTCGTCCTGTCAGCTGTGCGGACCAGGCGCCTTGGCCGCACCACCCGGCGCATCACGTGCTCTGCTGTGTCTGTTTTACTTCTCCTTTGAGGCCATTCTCACTGCTGAGATGAACCGTCACTCGTGTCATTAACCCAGGACTGTGAGCGTCCCGAGTTCCCAGGGCGCAGCCCGGAGCCGCTCAGCTCGCGCCTCTGCAGGACAACGGTTAGGCTGTGAAAACACAGCAGGAGAAAGGGTACAGGAATGAAAGCCGTTCGCTGCCGATAAACCGGTGATCTCTCCCGCGTCGGTCACGGCGAGCCGGAAGACAGGCGTGCCGCTGCTCCTCCGTCTGTGCCTGGAGGAAGATGAGAGCTGGTCACGGCCTGCCTCCCTTCGCTGCAGCTGAAGAGTCTACCTCAAAACCCTTGAAGACAAGAAAAGTCTTCCTACCATTTAATAATCACATTTGTAACACGGAAGGAATAAGGAGTCGGCTCCCTGAGCTTTCCTTCAGGTGACTCTCCTTCTCCCTTTAGTAAAACCTCAAGGAAAAGCACTGTCACACGTGAACAGTCGTGCGTACGTAAGGGGACACCCAGCCAGTCATGATCTGCGTTTCCACTTAGACAGAAGTTTGCAGTCTTTTCCAAAGGGTAGTGTTGATTTAATAAATGCAAGCTCTTGACCCCACAACAGCAATTTCATAAAGGAAACGGAGCCCTAGGAACCCCAGGACGTCATCCTGACAGCGAGGCAGCGAGGACGCATGTGCCAGAGCTGGGTGCGGCCAGACAGGCGTTCAGTGGTCCATACAGCTACAACCCTATGGCCGTGCACGACTATTCCACGCGTTTACCCGTCACAGACAGCACCAGCCCCACGTACGAAACCGGTGAAACGCGCTGCACCAGGGCCACAGCTCCAGCCTCCCGAGCCTGCCTCCCGCCCCACCCAGAGCCTGGACGGCCCCGCAGCGGCTCCCGCGTGGACCCTGGTGAACGTGAACACTGTTCACACGTAGCTCGCTGCTGCGGCCGCGGCCCCGCGAGCACAGGCCAGGCCGGGGCCACCACCTCTTCATGTCGTCCTTGCGGGTGTCGAAGTGACACTCGAGCAGCTGAAGCTCGGGGCCCGCGGACAACAAGGTGTACGTGTCCACGCAGGAAAACTGCACCGACCGAACGGGCAGAGGAAGCTGGTCTTTGCCCTGCAGTGCAAACCAGTAATCACCAGCGATGCCCGTCAACGGGGCGCCACTGCGCTGACCGCGACCCCCCCAGACCAGATGCCGTTTGTTCTGAATGACAGATGTACTTTGCTGGAACAAGTTCACCATTTTCATTTCTTCTTCCCGACTTTCTAAAAAATGTTATATGGTTAAAATTCTACTGTAATGAGTGCTGTGAATTTGGGCCATTTAAAAACTTGAAACTGAAAGAAAATGGAGGCTTGGCAGTCAAACACATCGTGCCAAATCTGCACGTGTTTTAAAACGTCGTCTGAGGAGTGGGCTCCCACGCTGGCGCAGCACGGCCCCCGCGCCGCGCGGTGTGGAGGGGGAGGGGAGGCCCCGGGGTCGAGGCCCAGGGCCAACTCCTTCCCTGGAAACGGCTGCCCAGGCCTCGCGCTGCACATCAGGGACTGACCGACCTCCCTTCCTGAGGGGTCTCCAGGACTCAGTCCCCTTCCCACAACAGGACCTGGAGAGCAGGAACGCCAGTGCATCCTGGGACGCCCGCCCTTGGCCAGCGCGGGTCCGAGGAGCGGGAGCGACGCCCACCTCCCTCCTGCCAGGCTGTGGAGTCGCCATCTCCTCCCGCCCTCGCCCCCCGATTCCACACGCCCTCCTGTTAGTCAACGGAAACAGGCATTTCTCCCCAGAGGTACATCCTCCACGTACCACCCATCACTATCACCTCTGCTGTCAAGTCACATTGACAGTATCACTAATAGGACAACAGACACTGTCACTCTACTGTAAAAGCACGCTGCATGCACGTCGGGCAGCCTCCGCGGGGTCGCCACTGCCAGACACAGCGCCAGCTCCGTCCCGCGGGCCGGCCACACCCTCAGCTCCCGTCCTGGGAGGGGCGGACAGCAGCACCTGCCGTCGTGGCTCCAGCACACGGTGCTCACGGCCCCGCCGTGACCTGACAGGGACAGAGCGGAGGAGGGAAGGACCCAGCCCTCGCCCCGGCTCCTCCAGGAGGAAACCGCCCAGCACAGGCGCCTCCCAGCTGAGGGACCTGGGAGCAGTGCCCCAGCAGGTGACTCACACCTCATTTAAAGGACAAATGCAGTTTCTGAAGGTGATTCAAAAACCCGCGGTTCTTAAAATACGAAGTTCAAAATCACGTGTACATTTGTGAGGTACATTTTCAAAGGAGAAACAAAACATACAGAAATCTGTGGGCTTCACAATAATGCATTTTAAGGAATCGTTATTCCTTTAAGGTTGAGGGAAAAGTCAGAGGGTTTAGCGGACACGCTCACACGTGACCTGACTGCGGTGATGCACCTGCAGAGCTTCACCTGGAATGGAGGCGGCTGTTCTGGACTGAATCCTGAGGGCGCCCACGTGCCCGTCTTTAGGCACCTGAACGTCGGCAGCACCCAGCACCCCAACAGAGAGCCTCTGAAGTGTTTAGGGCATTAACGAGTGAGTCAACAGAGGAAGAAATACGGTACAGTTCATCTCGCGAGACCGGGCCGAGCAGTGCCTTGCCCGTTGCTTCTTCCCAGAACGCCTGGCAGAGGCTCTGAAGTGCCCCCTGTGGTCTGTCTGCTCATTGGGCCACTGTGGCCCCTTGACGTCTCCTGCCACCTCCACCCCCAGCCCTGCTTTGCGGACAAAGTGCGTCTTGTGATGTAACCTGTCTCCATGCCCAGCGATCATGGCGTCCGAACCGCTAAGTGCACAGACAACGGGCCCACTGTCTCTCAGCACAGCCCCTCCTTTCACAGGGACATAAGCAGATGCTCAGGAGGGAAAGGACCACGCCCCGGGCCAGTTCGACGGCCTGTCCACGGGGGTCGGCCCAGCTCTGGGCTGCCCGGCCGGCCAGCTCCGACCTGAAGGAGTGGCAGGGCGAGGACGCCAGGCTTCTGCCCGGGCCCCCAACTCCTGCCACCTCCCCTGACCAGGCCTGCTCTTCCAGGTGTCTGCCGTCCCTCCGGCTCTGAGCCTGCACACATGCTCATCTCAGAACCTCGCCCGGCCCTGGGAACCACCCCGCAAGTCGGCCCAGAAGCTGCCACCACCAGCCACCCTGAGAAGCGGACAGTCCCACAGAAAGCTTCCTGGAGATGCCTTCTTGGGATTTTGGAAATGAAAACCATGGTCCAACAAGAAGTGGTGAGAAACAGAAGAGGGCAGGGCTGCCCAGGTGACAGCCCGGGGCACAGGAGCTGGACCTCGGTGGTGTCCAGGCAGGCGTGGTGGGAGCTGCAGGCCGGAGGAAACCGGTGACGCTCTCTGTGCTGCGGTGAACTGTTACTCCTTTGACGTCACACTTGTCAGAGACCCACCAGGAGAATCGGAGAAACCGGGAAAGCTTTACCAACAGTGCACGTCTGAGCTCCTGGGGTTCAAAGTCCCTGCGCAGAAAACCGTCTGCAATGGCTTTGCTGCCCTCTGGTGTCCGTCTCTGGGAGCCGGGGCACCAGCACTCTGGCCAGTCCGGCCGCAGGCATCCATGGGCCACCCAGCTAACCAGCAGCCATCGGGGTGGCCCCTCGTCATTTCCAAAGACGTGCCTCAGACCCAACAGCCACCCGCAGAGTCTGACCAGGGAAGGGCGTGTACACCATCCGGTCGAACCTTCAGACCAGATGCCGCGAGGCCACACATGGTGACGTTCCTTCTGTAACCCACGGCAGAGGGGACCCCTCCTCTGTCCTCCCATCCCTCCAACCACTAACCAGCACCCTTGCTGGGCGCCCGGACAGCCGGCGGCTTAGTCACCAAAGCAGGTGGAAGCACCACAGAGTAGACCCCACAAGGGGCCCAGGGCCCGAGGAGCCCGCCTGGCGCTCCTGCTTGTGCGTCCGGGCAAACCCCAGCTCCGAACGACACCGGGACCCCAAAAGGACCACCTTCTCCAAGCTCCGCCCTGGACACGGGAAGTGCCATGACCTCCAGGCCAGTGCAGACCTGTGGCTGTGGGGTGAGTGCCCACCCCGGGGGCCAGCTGAGCCACGGGCCCACGAGGGACCCCAGCCGGGTCCCATCTCACCATCTACATCACGTGTGCGTCTTCTCCCCAGAACCACTCGGAAGGGCTCCTGCCTGCGATGATTGGTGTCCCCGAGTGTGCGTGGCAGGGACGAGCTCCAGAGACAATGAACAGGACACGAAGCCCGACCTGAGCCTCTCCTTCTCCAGGGCCAGGGCTCCAGCTCCAGCTCCAGCCAAAGGGACAGGATGGAAGCTGGGCAAGTGGGAGCCAGGGCGTGCGGCGCCCACCACAGAGAGGAACGTGGGAAGGGGCTAACCCGGCAGAGCTCGGACAGGGAAGAACTTAAGATCCAGAAGCAAGAGTCCTCAGCAGAATTTCATTCTCTTGTAAGAATTCATTTTTATACAATTCAATGAAATCTTAACTCATTTAATCTTCTGACCCCCCCTCGTCCTCGTGGTCCTCCTGAACGTGCTCAGACCTACCAGCCAGGTCCCTGCACCCCGGCCCCGTGCCCAGCACACTCAGAGCAGGGATGGGACGGGGCACCACAGCCCTGTGCTGGACAACAGCGTTTGATGGAAAATGCTCTGAAGTCTACACACAGACACTGTTATTAAATTAACTGTGACTGTGATCAGTGGTTTTCCAGCTGGGGCACACCGCCCGGCTATGCTCTCAGAGGTCCTGAGTCCTCCAGGAGGGGCTTACGTTAGCATCTAACACTGACTTCAATCAAAATCTTCTTTTCTCATTTGTCTTAGTTCATGATGGAAACAAAAACACCCATTTCTCTGCCTTCTGGGTAAGTGCTGAGAGACCAATCACACTTCCAAAGTTGAAGTGTTAGATTATTAACCAACTAGCCGAGTAAGATAAAGTGATGCACTCATGCCGGCTAGGTGGGTAACGATGACTCTTTTCCCCAAAACAGAAAGAGAGTGCGCACCTTTTTAAAAGGCGAGTTGGAACACCCACCGCGTGCTGTGAATTCAGCAGAAGCCCCTTTTTCCAGCAGAACCCACAGACAGTTGCTCACCACCGACATAGTCAGACTGGATAACCCATGGGACCTGCCCGTGTGCGTGTGCGAGGGGCCTCACCAACAGCGGCCCCAGCACAGGGTCCGGGCCTGGAGCAGCCACAGCGTGTTCTGGGGTCCTGTGGGCTGGAGGCTGGAAGCGAGACACTGCGGCCCCCGAGGGCAGGGCCTGGCCTGCCCCCGGCAGCTGCATTGGCTCCTGTCCCACCAGCCTGGGCCTACCACCCCCTCCCTCCTCTCTGGTTCACAAAAACACATGGACTAGTGAGAGATTTCTTTTTTGTGTTTTTGTTGTTAAAATATCTACCAAGTGTAAGTTTGAAGCAAGTGACACCAGGAGCCTCGTGAACAAGCGGGGCGAGGTCTCAAGGTTCCTGCCCGGGGCCCGGTGTCCGAGCCACGAAACCGGAACAGCAACCCCTCTGGCCTCGCCGCCTGACCTCAGACTTCCTTGCTTACACGTCTTCACCTTGTTATGTTCATAAGCCGTCCGTGTACAGACCCCACTAACCTTCAGAACACGTTTCCGCCACGTGTCTGGCAGATCCGGCTTCACTCCCCCGGACGCGAGAAGAGCCCTCCCGACCGCGGGTCCCCGCCACCGGCGCGCTGGCAGCTCGGCCTCACAGCGACGCTCGCTGGCGGGCTTAGCTGAGCCCAGTGGCGTCGCCTCTGTCAAATCTCAGCATTTCATTCCCGAGTTCAAGACTTGGTTCTATTCCATTCTTGTCTCGAAGGGAACAAAAGTGGACTTAGCCATTAACAACAGGACCAGCGGGGGACTGAACCTGTGCCCATGGGACTGAAAAGCCCACCCTGAAACCTCGCCCGGGGCTGCGGGCAGGGGTGAGCGACAGAGAGCCCCGAGCCGGCCCGCAGGCCAGCAGGCGAGGGGAGTGCCCGCGCCCCGACCTCACCGGCCGCGCCGCCTCGTCGACCCTGCTACAGACAGCGCCTCTGACACGGGGGTTGCGGCACCCACGGGGCCTACGTGGTTCCGCAGGAACGTGGAGTCAGTGGGTAGCCTGGGCTCGGGCCAGCTAACACGGGTAGAGCCGCTGGCCCTGAACTGGGCCGGCGCCGCTGTCGGAGGGGCAAGCTCCCGCCATCACCAGGCCGACCGCGCGCCTCCACTCGACACGCGCCCGCAGAGGCACGTGAGCCAGACACGCCTGCGCACAACCCGGGCCCGCGGCTGCCCCTGTGACCCGCTCCCTGCACCACAGGCCATCCTCCCTCGGAGCCGCGGCCCCGCCCTCAGGGAGGCGACCTGGACAAGCCCCTCTGCGCAGTCCTGGGCATCTGGAGTGCTGCATCTGGCAAGCGCAGGTGGTCCGCTGACAAGACCCACCCCAAAATCCACGTTAACTCAAATGCTACATTTTACCTGAAAAAACAGCAGGCGTCCCCATGAGGTCAGCATCAAAGACCAGGGACAGTGGTCGGCTAAGCCACAGGCCAGCCGCTGTCTCCCTCCTGCTTGAAAAAGAAGAGAAACTCCTTATAAAGCATAACTCACAGGAGCCACAGTTGCACCAGGTAACGTGCAGTCAGCCTGGGGTTCGTTTTCTCCAGTGGTGAGGAAATCTGAGACAGGTGACAGCGTTTCCTCAACTCCTGACCCCGGGCACTCAGGGCCCCCTGGGCGCCAGGCCTGTGCGGCCCCTGACGTCACACCCCCACGCCTTTCATGGAGGGGAGCCCAAGAGCGGGGCCGAGGGTCCCGGGATGCAGGGCCAGCCAACAGGCAGCGCTGGGGTCTGACCCCGAGCCCAGGGCCTCTCCAAAGCCCTGAGCACCTGCCTCCAGCAACAGACTGGAAATAAGTTACAGACTTCCCCCATAACATTCAGACTTGAGGATCGTACGTTCATAACCACACGCTCAGTGAGCAATGTCACAAAGGCACTTACTGGTAACACTAGAAATCTGCTTTCCCAAAATTGCTCCAAAAATTTGTCAGCTAGAACTATGTGACAAACAAGGAATTCAGCACAGCGGTAAACAACAACAGCCTTGAAACCCATGTGAAATACTTCGGGCAGATGGCCCATCTAACAGGCATGGAGGCTGGGCGGGGAGTGCACAGACAGACCTGCCCTGGGGAAGAAGCCACATCCTCACCTGTAAGCAGAGCTAGACGCCAGAAATGATGCCCACTTCCGAGAAGAAGAGCTCAGACAGTGGAGCCGCCAGACTGAGCTCGTAGCCAAGCCTGGTGCCGGCGCGCAGGATGCCACGCGCACACGTGGCCGCGCTGGGCTGATTCTAGCGACTGCGGGCTTGATATTGTAACTTCAAGTAACCAAGACTTTCAGATCTACTTACAGCAGGACAGTGGGCAGAACGAGACACTCTCACAGATGCAGCGAAGCGCAGCTCGGGCTGGACGGGCGCTCCCGAGTACTGAACACGGCGCAGGGCGGTTTGGTGGCGGGACACTGCGGGCTGCTTGCTGAGCTGGCAGAGGGCTCTCCAACGGATACTCCTTACTTTAAGGGAGATCAGAGAAAATAATCGAGAGAGTCCAAAGTGAGATTAGAAATTAAAAAAAACTAGAAGTAAGGTGGATTCTCCCCTAATTACATATATAATTTTATTTCATAAAACTCAAATATATATACATATATTTAAACACACATATACATGTAAATATACGTATAAATATATATTCATACACATACTCCTACATTCAAAACCATGAAATGCCATCTACATGCTGCCTATAAGAGACTAAGACTATAAGAGCTAAAGACACAGGCTGAAAAACGAGGGTATGGAAAAGATATTTCATGCAAATGTAAACAACAAGAAAGCAGGGCCAGCAATACTCATGTAAGACAAAACAGACTTTAAAACAAAGCTGTTCAAAAAAAAGAAGGACATTATATAATAATAAAGGGGTCAACAAGATGCTATTACACACGATAACACATGTGAACTAAGGACAGGAACCCCTAAGTACACAGGCAAACATTAACAGACACAAAAGGAAAAACTGACCCCAATACAGTAACAGTCAGGGGATTCAACACCTCACTGATTCCTCACTGACTGATGAGAAAATCAGTAAGGCAACACTGGTCTTAAAAAAAGCAATGGGCCAGTTGGCCTTAATAGGTACTTACAGGACATTCCATCCAGTAACAGCAGAACACACATTCTTTTCAAACGCATCTGGGACGGTCTCCAGGACAGATCACACCGTAGGCTACAAAGCCAGTCTCAGCAAATCTAAGAAGATAGAAATTACATCAAGCACTTTTCTAACCACAGCTTGATGAAACTAGAACTCAGTTACAGGAAGAAAAATGAAAAAAGCACAAACACATGAAGACTAAAACACATGTACTGAAACCAATGGGTCAATGAACAAACGAAAAAGGAAATCAGAAAACAGGGAAACCCCACTTCCCAAACCTGCGGGACGAGCAAAGTAGGTTCTAGCGGGACATTCACAGTGACACAGGCCTCCCTTGGGGAGCAGAAGAATCTCAAATAAACAACCCAAACTTCCACGTAAAGGAATTAGAAACAGAAGAATAAACAAAGCCCAAAGTCAGCAAAAGAAAGGAAACAATGAAGATCAGAGAGGAAATAAAACAGAGACAAAGTTAAAAAAACAGGGAAAAAAATCAATGAAACAAGAGCTGTTTTCTTGAAAAGATAAGACAAAATTGACAAACCTCTAGCCAGGCTCACCACGAAGAAAAGAGAGAATCAAAATACACAAAATAAGAAATGAAAGTGGAGAAATAGCAACCAGTGCCACAGAAATTTTAAAAAATCATTAGCAAATACTATGAGCAGTTACACGCCAGCAGAGTGGACAGCCTAGAAGAAACAGACCAATGTCTGGAAACATACAACCTTCCAAAACTGAATAAGGCAGAAGACAAACCTAACAGATGGATCACTAGCGGTGAAACTGAATTTGTAATTAAAAAAAAAAAACAAAAACCTCCCAGCAAACAAAAGCCCAGGACTGATGGCTTCGTGGAGGAATTCCACCAAACATGTACACAGGGCTCATCCTGTCCTTCTTAAACTACTCCGAAAACTTGAACAGGAATCACCCTTCCTGACTTCAGACTATACTACAGAGTCACAGAAATCAAAACACTACACTACTGGCACAAAAGCCCAATGGAACAGGACAGAACATCTGGAAATAAACACACCACCTTATGGTCAATTAATCTATGACAGAAGAGGTAACAATAGACAAAGGAGAAAAGACAGTCTCTCCAGTAAGTGGTGCTGGGAACACTGGACAGCGGCCTGCAACAGACTGAAAGTGGAACATTCCCGAATACCCCAGGAAAAACCAAACTAACTGAATTAAAGATCTAAATGTAAGACTGGAGACCACAGAACTCTTAGAAGAAAGCAAGGTAGAACGCAGACATAATGTGTAGCCATTGTTTTTCGTCTGTCTCCTAAGGCAAAAGAAATAAAAGCAAAAACAAACACCTGGGATGTAACTAAACTTACAGGTTTTGTACAGGAAAGGGAAGCACTGACAAAATGGAAAGACAGCTCACTGAGTGGCAGAAAACGCTTGCAAGCACTGTGGCTGACACCAAGCTAATATCCAAAACACATAAACAGCTCGAACGACTCAACACCAAAACACCAAACCACCTAATTGAGAAAAAGGCAGAAGACCTGAATAGAATTTTTCCAAAGAAGACACACAGATGGCTAACAGGCACATGAAAAGATGCTCAGCGTCACTACTTACCAGAGAAATGCAAATCGAAACCACAGTGAGGTATCACACCTGTCAGAAAGGCCATCACCAAAAAGACTGCAAACAGCAAATGTCGGCGAGGACGCGGAAGAGAGGGAGCCCTCCCACACTGCTGGTGGGAATGCAAACCGGTGCAGCTACTGTGGAAAACAGCATGGAGATGCCTCAAAAGCTACAAATAGAACTTCCATACATTGCAGGAACTTCACTGCTGGGTAAGTATCTGAAGACAATGGAAACACTAAACCAAAAAGATACATGTACCTCGATGTTCACAGCAGCATTACTTACAATAGCCAAGATACGGAAGCAACCCAAGTGTCCATCAACAGATGAAAGGATAAAGAAGATGAGATACATAGGCACACACACACAACGGGATATCAGCCATAAGAAAGAACGAAATTCTGCCCTTTGCAACAGCGTGGATGGACCTAGAGGGCACTATGCTCAGTGAAATAGGTCAGAGAAAGACACGCACGTACGATGTCACTAGCATGTGGAAGCTAAAAAGGCAGACGAACGAACGCATACGACAAAACAGAAGCAGACTCACAGACACAGAGAACAGCCTCGCGGTCACCAGCGGCGGAGGGGGGTGGGGAGAGACATAAACCGCTGTGTATAAAATGGATAAGCGAGAAGAGCGTGTTGGGAAGCACAGGGAAGCATAACCGCTATTTTGTAACACTTTACATGGACTATAACCAACAAAAATCCCAAGTCGCCGTGTCGCACTCCTGAGACCAACACAACCTTGTAAATCAACTACACTTCAGTTTTAAAAACTACGAAATAACCCTGCAAAGTGGACTTACATTCCATCGCGCCAAAATGCACATCTTAAGTACAAAATATCGAGGATTTCTCATGTTTAATATGAACCAGCATGAGCACCGTGATGACTGTGGGGGGAGGGCTCTCAGTAAAGAAAACATTTTACTTTTCAGTTCACACTCCTTGTGCGTGGCTAACTTAATACTCAGTATTCAGATCGTCTACAAAGAGCTTGCATTTGCCGTGAAAAGAATCACATCCCGTTCCTACAACAGATCGAGGAGAGGCTGGGGAAAGGACTGACGCTGAAAATCCAGTGCAAGGAGGCTGGCAGGTGCAGCCGGCAGGACCCCTTGTCCAGGTGCAGCAAGGGCTCCACAGCCTCCAGGCGGTGCCACAGCCACGGGCCGGGACCAGCGGGGTGTGACCCCAGCTCCTAGGGGCCCCCCGCCTCGCAGCCCAGAACCCACAGCACAAGAAGGACACATGTCACAGGGTCAGAGCATCAGGAAGCAGCAGGCGCGCAGCAGACGGCACAGAAGGAAGCGTTGCTCTGAAGCCTGGGAGCCACTCGGTGACAAGCCACCCACATCTGTTCACACCACCTGCACTCAGTGCAGCGGGGAGACGCCCTGCACGCCTGCCTCGCTGTGGGACAGAGCCGTCCACATCGTCCACTGGTCGGGCTCAGAGCCTTGCGCTAGAAACCTGGGACAGGGCGCGGGGTCCTCGCCAGCACTGCGACCCAGGTCACCACAAAGCCCAGGGGGCCCCCTGGAAGCGGAGGACGGAACCTAGAAGATGAGGTCTAACCACCTCTTTTGTGCTCAGTCTGGATTCGCCCGTCTGCAGCGGCCGTGTGCACAGGCCTCGCACCCAACACGGGATGAGCTCCACCCCGCCTGGCGGGCCGCGTGCAGAGATGCCCTTCAGTCCGAGGTGCTCAGAGCAACAGGACTGCGCTAGCCCAGGGCCCCGCCCTCCCTCCGCACACGAGACCCGATGACGCAGCCCCAGAGGAGCACCTCTCCACTCGCTGATCAAATAAAACCTCCCTTGGCCTCTGAACTGAACCTGGTCTCGTTCTACACGGGGCAGGAGGAGGGCCCGACGGGGAAGGGAGGGAAGCACCCGCAGCCTCGCTGCAGGCCGCCCGAGAGCCGGACACGGACTCAGGCACCAGAACATCAGAGCTCAGGCTAGGTTACATACCACCTGTCACTGATCCTGCATTTGAAGGTCTTTTACCTTCTTGAAATTAGTCTTTGGTGAAAACAGTTACACTGTGGGAAAAAAACTCTATGTCACTCCGAAAGATTAAAAGTTCTAAGCTCAAGAGACCTACATGTTGCAATAAAAACATATACACACACATACGCATTTCCTGGTCGCAAGTTAGTAACAAACCGAGTGTTTAATAAACTTTGTTTTTAACAGCTATTCCTCCAATTCTATGTCCACATTGGCTGTTTCACATAAAGTGGCTGGGACATAAAGTATATCTGGGTATAAAAATTCCAGAGAATAACGTGCTATTTACCTGCACGCCGTGGACCCCTAGGAAAACACTCAGAGGATCATTTCTGCAGCCAGGTGCGCAGGGCACCAGGCTCAGCTCCAGGACGGGGGCTGTGGGAGCGAGACGGGGCTGGGGTGCCCGGGCCTGGGCCTGGGCCTGTGCGGGGGTCGTTGTGGGGGGTGTACTGCTGCAGTATCCGAAGTCCCCAAGGGCTGACGGGGACCGGACCCGGGCAAGGCAGTGAGGACACAGACGTGAACTCGTCCCACCCAGAGGACAGGGTCGAGCGCAGCTGAGCAGGGACCAGCCGGGGGTCTGAGGAGGAGGTGGCACGCAGGCGGGGAGGCGGGCGCCATCCAGAGCAGCCTCCCCGCCTCCCCTTCTGTCCTCACACTCCTCAGAGATGTCTCAGCACTGTCTGTCCCCACCCGGTGAGCCCGCGTAAATCCTGAACCATCACCCTGCACTCTTCCTGGGCTGCTGCTGGGGGCCGGCCTCCTCCCCCTCGGCTCCCACTGGGGGCCCCCACGCAGGACTCACCCTAACACAGTGGATCCTCAGAGTCAACAATGAACATGACAGGCTTCATTACCAACGAGCTGTCCCACAGCGCAGGGCGTGGGCCAGGGTGTGGTTTTACTGGGGCGTGAGTCCAGAACCCATCCGTCTCCCATCCCCGCCCGCTGATCCATCCAGCCACAAACCCCTAAGTGCTTTGTGAGAGGGTTCTGAGGTGCCACTGCTGCTGGTCAGGCCCAGGGGTTTACACAACAGATAAAACCACACTCGCTAGTGGTGGGGGGGGGGGGTTGTGAAATTGTATAGCGAGCAAGTAGGGCTGGGGGCCTGGACCCCAGGAGCAGAGGCGGGCCACCTGCAGGAGCCCCCGGGCAGCCTCAGGGAGGCAGGGGTTGGGAGGGGGGTGCAGCACAGGGCTGGGGGTGGGGGCATGGGCAAGTGTGGGGCAGGAAGAGGTGGGGCTGCGGGGACGAGTGGGGACCAACTAGGGAGAGGCCTGGAGAGCTACCAAGGACCCCAGCGTGTGCTCTGAGGGGACCCCACGGGGCTCTCAGTAGGAAGGCTGTTTTGGTCCCTGTGTTAAGAATAAAGGGTCAGAACCCAGGGTGGAGGAGGGTGGGACATGTCTGCATTTACACAGAGAAGCCAAATCCACCTCGGAGAAACGCGGGATCCTGAAGCAGCAGGGACTCTTGAGGCTGTTGCCCCGAAACTTCTCAGCCGTCACGCGGGTTCCCTCCCCGTCTCTGGGCCCGCCCCCGCCCTGCTCACCTGAGGTCCCCAAACACGCTGGACCTTCACACTCAGGGTCAGAGCAGGGCCGCGCTCCCAGAGGGCCATGCGGCCCGACCTCTGTCCCGGCCCCGGGCCCCACCCTTCCCCTCACTCACGGGGCTGTCACTGCCACTATCATCGGTCCAGGACCAAAGGCTGATCCCAGGCCGGGTTCACAGTAAGCACTCAATGGGCGCTGCATCAGCTGCTGCCACTTGTGCAACCACGATGTGCTGGGCCCGGCCTCCCCACCATCAGTGCCGCCCCTCACGCATTTGCCCCCTAGCCCTGGGGCCCCCAGCCCCCCGGGCCAGCCCACTCACCGCGGGGCGGCCGCGTACCCGGACGACCAGACCTGACTGTGGAAAACCAGGGGGTGGTCCTTCATGGCGCTCCAAGCAGCTGGATAAGAATGTGAATAAAAGAATCAGCGAATCTTTAATGTTGCTGCTGCCTTACGGACACAGGGTCCTAAAAACAGCGCAGTTCACCCAAGTGCAAGGAGCTCACGACCTGTGGATTTAGGAGGTTTCAGACCTGACGCCTAACCAGCTGTACACCAAACAGGTCAAGCCAAGGCCGTTCAAAGCACAGGAAAACAACGAGAGCGTTTTCCTCGCTCCTAAATGGTCCTGGACCGCAGTGTGTCTGACACTGTGTGTTTCAGATGCTCAGGGACCAAGACGCCAGCTCTCTCCGGCAGCGCTGGCCGGGCGCCCTCGAGGTGGTGCCACCGGCCACAGGGAACGTGGCGGCGGGGGAAGCGGGTCCACGGGGCAGGTCACTCCAAGGGCTGGTGACAGACGAGCCCTTCACGGACAAGCGCAGCAAGGACCTGGGACCCCCTCAAACGCCTCCTTCGCGCTTTCACTTCTCACGTGACAGAGGCGAGCGACCAGCCACCAGACGTGGTTTGATCAGCGCATCTTGCTGGCAGCGAAGCTTCTCTGCTTTTAACATACGGTACGTTCTCCACAGCACTGCTGAGTGATTACAACTCTGATCCCTCACGAGCTTACCACAAATGCTGACAAATCTCAAAAATGCTTTCAGACAAAGTAAAATTCTGCCTGAATTACTTTTCTTATGTACATTTAATACTTGATATTCAATATGAATATTCTTTACAATATTATAAAATGCTTTTGAAAAATGGATAAATACATGCTATTGAGTAATTCTAAAAAAAATTTTTTAAGCAAAGAAATGCAGTTCTGTTTCTGGAACTATTTCCAACCTGGTAAGCTGAGCCCCAGCCCCACCTCACAGGGCACTGGGGCCCCACAGGCCCCCCGGCGGAAACCGGGCAACCTCTCCGCCTGAGTGGCAGGGAGGGGAGAAGCCTCCTCCGGAAAATCAGGCCGACGACGGGGAGATGCCTTCAGGATGAGGTAATAAGCTTAGCGACAGGCCAGAGCATCTGACCACGAGAAAGAGCTCAAATTACCAGAATCAAGTTCGTAAGCGCACAGCTGCATGTTGTTTTAACACAGCAAGTATTAAAATATAACCGGCCTTCATCACACGTAATTTTTTCATTATTTCTATTATGCTTCTGTAAGTAAGAGAGATGCAAATTTTGAGATTACAGTATGACTACAAATTAGTCATTTTCACTCATTTTCCACAAGAATATTTTCTAAATAACACATAAAAGTGTCACAAAAAGTCAGTGCTTTAAAATTTCACCACTCCCTGGACTCAGAGAAACCCTAATCTCTGTAATAACCCTAACTGTTTATACGACTGTCTGTACTGGAGCTTTTGTCCTAAAATCTGAGTACCATTTAGTTGTGACGCAGGTACAGTGTGCACACTCACACAAAAACGTCCTCGCTAACTTGCCGAGGGAATGGATCTGTGCGTGACACTTCACACGTGATGGGGTGTGGCGTGTCAGGACAAGATACCTCGAGATACAACATGGCCAGAGCCTCAACCGGGAAGGGGCGGAGACAACAACGGGGAAGTGGGTGAGGAGGACAGCAAGCCCCAGAGACCCCACCAGGATTTCCCGGTGTTTTCAACCCCTGTGAATCCTACCCAGTTCAGGGGAAGAAACACCGGCACCCTCCCCGCCACAAACACTGTGTGGAAACACGCGAGAGGCAGACAAGACGGAGTGAGGGAAGATGCGCTGAACCTTCACTCCCACCCGCGGGGACCCGCGAGGCAGCGGGGCCGACCCACATGCCGGCAGCTCGGACGAGGGACGGCCGTGCCCGTCTGGGTCCGAGCGCGTCACTCTCACCGGGCGGCCTCCCGCTCGCCTGCTCGGCGCGTCTCTCCTCCACACGACCAGGACACAGCGGAGAGGTGGGTGAGACGCAGGAGCTGCAGCGAGAACGCAGCGCTGACCCAGCAGATCCGAGCTGCAGGCTGCGGACGCGGCGGCGGCTCCTCCACGCGGATGTGGACACGCGGCGAGGACGTGAGGAAAACCATCCAGCTTACTCTTAACCCTTCTAAGAAACGAAGCTATATTTTTAATAAAAGTGATGTTTTAGAATCTACAGTCTGTCCTGAAATAAAATGACGTTTCACGTGCAGATAAACTAGGAGGTGTTAGTTACGAACAAGGCGGGAGCCAGAGGTGCAGGAACTGCCTCGAGCAGGGCTGGGATAGCCGGGTCGACCCAACCGTACTCCCCTTCCTCAGAGAAGAGGAATCTGGGTTCTCCAGAGGGAACCTCTGTGGGGGACGGTACCTCGGCAGCACCGAGAGACTCCTGCCCACGTCGCAGCGCCGCTGAGACCTCAGCAGGGTGGTGGGGTCGATCTCCACCAGGGCGACCTTCTTCCCAAACAGGGATGTGAGCAAGCAGAGGGCCTGTGGAACAAGCACACATGCCTTGACCATGACCGACCAGGAACAAGAGACAGGCCGCCGGGCGCCGCAGCGCTGCTCAGAGCTCCTGCTGGTGGAGCCATGGCCGCAGGGACCCCGCGGGTCACTGAGCCCCCACGCCAAGACCTCACTGAGGAAGTCGGTCACTGCACCGCCATGGGGAGAGGGTCGGGGAAACCCAGGTCCAGAGGGACACGCATGGCGAGTCCACGTGCAGACGGTTCCCGACTGTCCTCACGACCATGGGCACCACTTGCCACAGTGCATGACCCAGCCACTCAGACCCTGAGGCTCCTGAAGTCTTTGTTTCCAGCAAAGAGAGAGAAATGTCAGTGTGTAAGGGGTGAGCACGGGAACGGAGCACTCCCTGCCTGGTCCCCGAGTGTCCGGGCGCTGGGACATCAGGACAGGGTAGCAGGTCACGGTCCTGTGGAGGAGGAACCCCGGGGCAAGCCCACAGACACAGACACAGAACGTGGCAGGAAGGTGCTGGTAAGAGGACACAACCTGAAGCTGGGAGACGCTCAGCTGGACCTTAAAGGACAGATGGGAGGGTCGCAGCTGAGCCGGCAGGAGGAGTGGGCGTCAGGTGCAGAAGCCAGCAGGGGCTGGAAGTCACATAAGCAGAGAGATGACAAGGAAGGAGTGACTCCCAGGCAGGGGAGGTGTGGCCTGGGCCACACGGAGAGTCTGGCTCCACCCCAGAGCAGTTGGGAGCCCTTCGGGAGCACAGGGGAGCAGGCAGGCCCTTCAGGAGTGGCCGCGGCCACTGTGCACTCGGGGAGCAGGGAAGGGGTCGGTCACCACTCTCGCACTCAGCGGCCAGCGGTGACAGAGCCTGAAGATGGACACAAGGACGGCAAGGAGACACGTCCACTCAACCTGATGAGGGGAGGCGTCCAGGCACCTCGCCAAGGCCCCAGCGGAACACAGACAGAGCTGACTTGAGTCTGCAATGTGGCCAAGACCCAGGAGTGCTGGGGGTGGAGGGGGTGATCCAGAGCCCGCACACCAGGAGACAGCAGACAAGACAAGGGCAGGGCAGTGCAGAGGTGACGGGGACCTGCTGAGTGCCGCCCTCGCTGGGGATCAGTGATCCTGTCCTCAAATTCAAATGACAGGCTTTCCCCACTAAAACTGTCACCCCCCCGACCAACACACACACATTACAGTTACGAGAAATTTATACCAAAGGTTGTCTGAACTGAGGTCCTACCTCTGGAACGTAGAACAGCTTCCGGGTCAAAGCTCGCCAAGTTAACTATGAACAGGCCGGTCGCACTCCTGATCCACAGGCAGTGGGCCTTCTCAGAAGAAAGTCTGATTTGTAAGAAAAAGAGAAAACACTGGAGGGTCTTCCTCCCCAGCCTCAGTTTCAGGGCAGAGTGTCCCCAGTCCACGTGGGAGGGGCCGGTGGCCGTGACCTCGGGCGCCTTCGAGCCTCCTCTGCCAGAGCTGCAGCCACGGGCTCTGATCACCACACCCGCCAGGGAGCCCCGGGCGCCCCCATCCCGCGAAGACAAGCACTCAGATGGCCACAGACTGGCCAACCCAGCCTGGACCTGCAGGGACTCTGTGTGTTCTGAGGCCCAGCCGGGCAGGCACACATCGGCTCTCTCTTCTGTTTTTCAGTCAACAAACCAGATGCTAATAAACCACCCGCGCATCCCATTCTGGGTACGCCAGACCCAGACTCAGAGGGCCTCCCAGGTCACCACCAGGACACGAAGCCAAACACTGGCCTCGGCGGCCCCACCCCCCACCCCCGCTCCCCGGGCTGTTCCCAGGTCTCGTCCCAACACCAGCCGTGGGGAGGTCCCCAAGGCCCTCTGGTCAGCGCCAGCACAGGCCAGCGTCTCTCCCGTGCCCCTGCGGTGCAGACAGGCAGGGGTGCCCGTGCAGAAGCCTGGCCGCCTGGCCCAGCAGGCACAGCAGGGCTGCTGCTGCGCCAGCAGCCTCCTCAGGCCTCCCAGTCCAGCAGGACCGGAGGCCGGCCTTCAGTCGCCGCCAGAGCTCTCCGCGCCCTGTGCATGGCAGACGGGAAAGGAATCCCAGCACACTCGTTTAGTCAGAGTTAGGCAGTGGCTTCCTTACGCTACCGAATACTTTAAATATTTCTATCAAACACAGAGAATATAAAATTCTTTCGGGGTCAAGTGTAAACGTATGGTACATGGAAAGGTTTAAAATGAGTTATGATGACGTTTACCCTTTGCCCTGTTACAGAGGTCAAGACCTGGCTTGATTTGGGTGAAGAAAATGAAAAAACTCCCATTTCTTTGATTAAATAAACTAAAAATAATTGGCCAAGATTATCAACCTTAAGCCTTAAATGTGCGACCCTAGGAATGCTTATTCCTCCTCCAACAGACAGAAGGACCTCACGTCTACTCTGATGGCTCTAGGAAGGCTCTCCCCACGGGGCCGAGCCAGGGCACAGGGCACTCACAGCTCAGCACGGGCGCCAGGCTCAGGGCGGGAAGTGCTGCTTCGGCCCTTCCTCCCGGTTCCGCCCGCTGTGCAGGGAAGCCGACTCTCCCAGGACAGAACTGCCAACAATCTGAGACGTGACACTGAAGTGACGGGTCGGGGTCAAGGTGACAGCTGGCACTCTGGAGGAAACACTCGTTGCCAGAGTAACTCAGATCACAAATCAAGAGAAACGCTTAGGCCTGTGCACTACGTGAAGTGCCAGGTCAGAAACAAAAGTGAGGCCCTGCATCGCGGGGCCCGGGAGGGAGAGGGCCGGAGTTCCCAGCCAAGGCCCGCAGAGGCGGCCGAGGAGGAGCCGTCTGCTGGGAGCTTAACTGTGAATCCCGGAGGGGGCTCCAGGTTTACTTCGTGGTAACTGGGTATTTACACGAGAAATGAAGAAAGCCAACGCAGAAGCATGAGGAAAAACAGACCTACTGGAGAAAGGCCATTCTGACCTACTTTAAAAAGAACGAGCTTAAAGCCATTTACCAAAAGGCCACAAGCTGAACTAAAAGAAGCAAAGCCAGTGATGAGAAGTTGGAGGCGGCAGAGCAGACACATTCGCTGTAACGGGAAAGTGAAGGGCCTGCATTCGGCAGGAAAGAGGGTCATTGGCTGGATTAAACAGTACAGCCAATGCTTTCTCCAGCAGTGCCAGCGCCTTCTGGGGCGGGAGGTGACGCCAGGGCACGCGGGGAGGAAGGGGCTGCGGCAGAGGGGACAGGCGGGGCCGGCCTGCGGGCTCAGCGTGCAGACCCTTGGCCCCGGGGCCCTGGCCGTGACACCACCCAGGAGGCCAGGAACAGGGCCCCCTGTTCACCAGGACAAACTTCACCCGCCCCTGCCAGCCCCTCTGGGGAGACCTGCCTGGTCCCAGGACCCGAGCTGCCTGCTTCCTCTCCCCCTGCCCTGCTGCTCCAGGAGGGTCTGCGGTGTCACCCGGCTGGCTGCGAGGCTGGGACCCAGCCCTCCTGCTGGAGACGCTCTTGTCTCCCTCCTCAGGTCCACGTGTGTCACACAGCGATAGTGGTGTCCTTCAACCAAATTGAAGATCCAAAGCTGCAGAAGTGAGACCCATGGACACGTCCCCACCACGTGGCCCGGGTGGAAAAGCAGAGGCCGCAGAGAAAGGGGCCGGGAGCCGGAGGGGGCCAGAGACGAGTCCAGGCGGCCTGCAGCCCGTCCCTCCCTCAGCGCCCCCATCATCTCCGCGTCCCCTCACCCTCGGGTCACCGGTGAGAGTGCAGACAGCCCCCAAGCCACAGTCTTCCACCAAACCCTCATGCCCAGGGCCCAGGCCCAGGCTCCACACACACCACCACGTGCACGGGCGACAAGCCCAGCACGCGTAACAGCGGTCAACTTGGTCAAAAAGAGAAGAACTACCTCAGCTTTCAGGCGTGCCCTTGATACCGGAACTCTCAGTAAGGGCAGACGTGTGGTCTCGGGCCTGCTTCCGGCACAGAGCTCCGAGAACTCTTGGAATTCCCTGATGAGAGGGACGTTCTGTTAACGCGGTGACGCTGGAAAGCCTGGGTCACTTGAGGGTGGGGGGTCAGTGAAATCACCAGTGAGCTCATCCGTCCTGCCTGAGCAGCGAGGTCTCCATTAAACCCCGAAGGGCCAGCTCGGGAGCTGCCAGGAGGTGGACACACCCTCCCCGGGAGGGCGGTGGGAACAGAGGCCTCCACGCTGGGGACCCCCAGGCCTCGCTCTTCATCTGGCTGCTCACCTGAGGACGGGGTCGCGGGAACCTCTGGCTGGGTGACCTGGGGACCTGGGGACCTCCGTCCTGTGGCTGGCGCGGGACGAGTGGGTGCTCTGGGCCCTTGGCCACCTCTGGCCGGTGGGGTCAGAACTGAGCTCGGCGGGGGGACCCTGCTGCTCCCTGTGGGGAAACCCCACATGCGCTGACAGAAGCGTCACAGGTGACGTGCTCAGCGTGGGAGGGGCTCAGCACGGGAGGGGACGTGGCCCACAGGAGGCTGACCCGGGCCACGTCCTGACACAACGCCCCTCCCGGACTACGTCCACAGCAACTCTTAAGGAACAGAACAGCGCCCGTGCGGCGTGACGTACACCTAAATCACTCACCTAAAACCTGAGTTTTGAAAAAGATCGAATGTCTTCAAATGTCTCAAAATACAGAAAGCTGACAGTAGTGGTTGGACGAGCTTTCACAGAGGACCCAGCTTCTCTGCAGGCGAGGCCCCGGGGACACGGCCGCAGCAAAGAGCACAAAGTCCTCTTGACTCAGGGCGCACACCGCGCAGGTGTCCGGACTGGCCCCGAATGCCGTGGCCCTCACCTGGCCGTCCGCACAGCCAGTGACCAGCTGTCGGCTGCGCTGGTCCAGGAAGAGACCGAGCAGCAGGGAGGCTGTCGGACAGAACACTCGAGTGTTTAGCCCTAAAAGGACCTGATGCAGTTCTAACCCAGAATGATCAGTTTTTCTTCTTTCAGTCACGTCTGAGCTACTCCAAGTGAAGTTCTCCAGCAGGAAGCAGAAGCTGCGGGTGAAGGCGAACTTGGAAAACCAAGTGGGGGCTGCGCGTGGGGAGACAGTCTCCGTCCGAAGTGCCTGACAGAGCCCCTCTGCCCCCGGGAGCCTGGTGCGGGCGCCCCAGCCCCTCCCTGAGTCACTGGCCCCACCAGGCACGGAGCACCCACAGCACGGTTCTCAGCAGAGGGAACAGGGAAGTTATGGGGTTAGTGGTGAAAACAGCAGTTAAATGAATGTCTTTTTTCTTACTTGCTGCCTAGGATGTCATTCCATTTAAAATTTATTCTGAATCTAAACTGTCAAGAATTTAGAGGGAGAACTGAGATAACTGAGCATCTGAAGCACCGCGTGTCCCAAATAAACTGGGACGGCACCACCGTCAGCTGTGCGCCAGCTTCCTGGGCCACCAGACAAATGCCACATAATTACCTCAGGGGAGGGCTTCCAATGTAACCCCAAGAAACACGCTCTGTCCGTGGGACTGAGAAGTGCATTCAGGTTGTTAAGACGTCATGTTCTATGCGTGGACAGGCCATCTCAGGGAGAATGCTGACTCTGGCGAATGTGACAGGAGTGCTGCTGGGTCCCGGCGTCTCTGTACACCCTTTACGCTGTATTTGCACATTATTTCCACCAAGAGCTGCCTCGTGTCAAGGCTCTGCCCCCCTCCTCCACGCCCTCTGGAGCACACAGGTGCCCAGGAGTGCGGGGACCCCAGTCCTCAAGGAGCTTGGCGGGGACCCCAAATGGAGCTCACGTGATGAGAGACGCTGGGGGATGCACCACCCCACGACGGCGTGGGCCCCATGGAGACCTGCCCCACGCTGCCCGGTGCTCAGCCCCCCCATGACTACATCCTTTCACCGACAGGATAGTTTGAGCAAAGTAAGCAATTCCCTGAGAATGCCATTTCTGCCGCCCGGCTTGGTCAGGGCGGCCCCTCCCCTCCCGCACCCACTGGGTCCACCGGGCAGAGGCCTCAGCGCCCAGCCTGCTTTCTGCGGGACAGCAGAGGGGGACCGCACTTTCCTTAGGGCTCGCCACCACGCTCTTCCCATTTTCTGAAACAGAAAGGCTCCTACTCCAAGCATAGGCTTAATTTTAAGTTAAGAACTTTGAGAAGATTAACTGTTAAGTGAAGTGTCTCAACACACAAATGGGATGAAGCAGCTGTTCACGAGTGACATGCAGACCCCTCCGTCACAGCTCCAGTTCACAGAGTAATAAATGCACTAGGGGAACCCGGTTACCCAGAGCCTGTGGACAGAAAACACGCAGAAGCTCCAAGCTCCCTGTTGGCACTGATGAGCTGTGCACCAGCGATCCACAGCTGGCCCCACACCTTTGGATGCTCCCACTCTCCAGAAGAGGTAGAAATGCTGTCATTACTGCTACAGCTTGGGCCAATACTCCTACCCAGTTGCAGATGAGTGTGTGTGCGTGGTCGTCCAAAGCAGAAAGTAAGTACATAAACAGTGAAAGTATAGAAACACAACAGAAGAGATCAGAATCCTGCGCACAGGAAGAAACATTTCCAGAAATAACCACCGAGGGGTCTGGGAGACTCTGGACGAGACGAGGCTGGAGACGCTCGTGGCAGGCCGTCACCGCCCCCGGGGCAGCTGTGGAGGGGCCGCCAACCGCACCCGCCCTCCCGCTTTCCAAACCCCAACTCTAACCCTCACAAGCCCTGCGGCGACGGGGCCACTGCTTCCGTTTCACAGACGGGAAACGGCGGGCACAGAGCGGCTCACCTGCCAGCCGCAGGTGGCAGGGGGTGGAGCTGGGTGCAGAGCAGGGGACACGACACGTTCCAGGTCGCTTTCACCAGGCAGAAATTTCACGGTGACGACAGAAGTGTTTTTACAACCTCTCTCCTGCAGGTGCCCGTTAACTACCCTCAGACTTCCTCCCGTTACTACCTACAACACCCTCAGCCCAGCAGCGGAGCGATAACCACAAAGACGAGCTTGCACCTTCAGTCAATTTTGTCTTAAGCCCGATTTAGTTCTGGCTGAGTCTTCCGACCCTGGGAGATGGCTGTTCTGCTGGGCCCCTAGGACACGCCGGGGAGGTGAATTCGGGTGCTGGCCCCCCAAGGCCCCAGCTTCCAGGAGGAGGGTCCCGCCCCCAGCTCAGGCCTGCCGGGAACGCTGGGTCTCCAGAGGGTGCCGCGAGCGCCCCGACCCCACCCAAACACCAGGCTCCGGGGCAGGCCGACAGCCAGCCGGCTCGGGAGGGGCACCGGCATCTACGTGGAGCGAACATAAGCCCGAGGCCGGCACGCAGGGTCCCAGCACCGTCGGCAGCTCTGTTGGGTCTTCAACGGTCTAGCACCCATTCCCACACCCTGAAGCTTCGGTCTTTGGACACGGAGATGACGCAGTGTGTCTGCCAAGGACAAAACTCGGCCGCGGTCCCTGGGCCCCGGTGCCCCTCCAGCACAGCTAGTTTGGACCGGCTCTGGGAGACACGGTGAAGGAAGACGGGTCACTGAACGTTCTGGTGATCATTAGTACTAAGTGTGTGAATCTCACAGAAAATAGTCTCTTTTAATACAATTCTACTTTTACACGATCCCCTGTTCCAAATCTGAAACAATCTGAATGTCAACCTGAAGCTAAAATCCAGGGCCTGAGCCCAGGCGATGTCAGGGGACCAGACCTGACCCAGGCAGAGCCCACGATCCACAGCCGCTGCCGCCTGCCCGCAGAGGGGCCCCGCTCCACGCGCCTGCCCCTCCCTGCAGACGTCCCCTTCAGCACCCGCTACTGACAAGACACAGCACCCCTTTCACGAGGGAACATGAAGCCGCCGCACCCAGTGCGGGACGCTGAGTGCACCCTGCCCGTCCTCGGGCACAGTCAGGGGAGCAGGTGCAGCTCCGCAGTGGAGCGCGGGCGGAGCACGCGCGGAGTCCTGGGCTCAACCCCAGCACCTCCCTTAACAGCAACCAAAACAAATTTTTTTACTAAATAAATAATCTGATATCATCTTATTTTTAAAAAATGAGGTAATTAAAAATAAAAGGCAAGATTGTAAGCGTGTGGGAGCAGGGGTGTTATGAACATAACACATTTCTACTCCCTCCAATTTCTGTGAAACAAAACGAGTCTATTTTCATCCTGAAAAATACTTTGTTTCCTTTTGACAGGTTATGACTGTATTTTATACAGTTAAAAAGTGCCCTCACCAAAAGGGGTTCAGGATTCACTTAGAGCCTTTCAGAACACGTTGCACAGCTGTCCACCTGTGCCTCCTGTTAAGAGTACGTGAAGTCACCCCGTCCTCATGGGCCCATTAAATGACCTTCCCGGTGGACCTCCCGGCACGCACGGCCCACCCGCCGCACAGGCCGCCCACCAGCCGGGAACAAGCCGCTGGCCCGCTTTCATCGTCACAGACTTGAGTGAGGCTGGGAGCCCACAAGGGACCTTCCCTTCTCTGTCTTCCTTCCAACACTGCCATGGGACGCGTCCGCCTTGTGTTCGCTCTGGTTTTTTCCCCGACATGAAGGTGGTGAGTTCTTTAGGTTTGAGGGGTGACCCAGTGCTAATCCAGTTACCTATCAAAAGCTGTCTGCACAAAACCTTTCGCCTCACCCCAACACCTCTCTGCGCAAGGCTCCCAGCCCCTCCCAGCCCGTGATCCCACCGCAGGACCTCACGGACCACCTTAACCTCTTCTTACACGTGCACAATTTCACAATTTGGCCAAAAAAAAGTCTGAAGACAGAACGTACACTCTGTACCCAAACTGCCCAGCACAGCGCCAGTTAGTCATCAGTTAAGATTTTGCGCCTAACATCCTTCCTAACCTAGACTCGTTGAAGTGGACACGGCAGGAAAGTGCCTCGCAGGCAAACAGCTTGTCAGCTGTGTCCGTCTGGCAGATGGGAGACACGCCGCGACACCAGCCTGGGACGCCCGCCTCCAAAGTACGTCTCAAGCGGAACCTGAACTCTGAGACCACGGCCCCTCCAAACCCTGACACCTGGGTCACTCAGCCAGGTGACAGTACCCACTCCACAGTCACACACAAGGTTTAAAAATCGCAGGACACATTCACTGAAACTAGTCCCAGCTACGAATTAAGGCAGAAAAGTCCAATTTTTGATGGAAAGCGGGTTTCAGCAGAAGAGATAAACAAAAGCACCGCGCCGTCCGGGCCTGGGGGAGACCACCAGGCAGGCGCCCGTCAGGGAGACACGTTTCACTGACAAGTGTGTTTAAGGTCATCCCTGGGACCCAGGCTTCATGCAAGGTCTCATGATCTCATAAAAGAAGAGGATCTGATTCCAACGCTTCCCAACTGCAAAATAAACAAACGTTTTCCCTCGTTTCCCCTAACATCTTTACAAAAGTAAGCCCCGCTGAAACCATGAGAATGAGGCAGGTGGGCCCCAGCGCCCGGTCATCAGCTTTGTGGCCACGGGGCTCAACAGGCGTGGGGCTCACCTCAGTGTCCAGTGTGAGGACTTTACTTCCAGCACACACGGCAGCCACACGGTCATCGGGACTAAACCTTAAACACCGCACCTTTCCCAAAAGGGTGCCCAGGACAGCCCCTCGAGGAAGGAGCCCTGGAGGGAGTCCAGCAGTTAGTGTCAGGACAGCAGAGGCTCTCAGCGACAGCACGACCCTCCAGTAACATCACGAACACTGATGGCACAACCCTCCACTTACTCTGAGACCACGTGCAGAGTGACAGTGAGCACTGATGTGACCTGGGCTCTTTGAGCAAAACCACTGAACATTAAAGTTCTTCTGGAAAGATGTGGAACCCAGGGACAGTCTGTAGGACCGTGTCCTCATGGACTGTGGGTCTTGGGGAGTGCACACGCCTGGGTCCCTCCTGCCCCTGCGTCCACTATGGCTCCAGGCTCGGCCGTGTGACCTGCTCTGGCCCGCATCAAGCAGGCAGAGGGACAGAGCGCCCATCTGAGCCGTGGCCTCCGGGCCTGTCCGCTGCAGGGAGGGGTCTCCAGGCCGGCCTCAGCTTCAAGTGGGGCCACTCACCACCGCGCCCGCCAGGGCCTGGCCTGAGACTCCAGGCTGCTTGTTGGGACCAAGATTATATAGACAGGACACGTGCACGTATCATCCTGATGTTTACCCTGGAGGGTGGCCACGTGGACTGCTCCATCAGCACCCAGCAAGTGCGGGCACTCCCCCCGACGCGTCTCCAGGCACCAGGAGGCAATCCTGGAGCCAGAAAGAGAAAGCTGGCCTTCGAGGAAAATCTGCATGTGGGGTACAGCGGGCAGGAGGCACTCAGATACCAGTCACCTAAATAAACCATGTCTGTCGAACACTAGGAGGCGCTAAGCACTACGAGAAGTCAAAGAAGTGGTTGGGCGCTGCTGGCGGTCAGAAAGGGCCCACAGCAAAGGGGCCCCGTGAGCAGAGGCTGCACATGACGCTGAGACCGGCAGTAGGTGCTCGGGCCCCAGGCTTGCAGTGGGACCGGCAGCCTGTAGGCTCCAGGTCTGCAGGAGGCAGGAAGGCAATGGAGTTTGGAGCAAAGACTCCCTAATCAGGCCCTGATTTTTAAGGGACTTGGCTGCGGGGGCTGAGGGCAGGCTGCAGCAGGCAGTCAGGTGAGCACGACAGTCCGGGGGGACAGCCTGGTGGCTCAAAACTGCGTAGCTGCAGGGAGGGGAGAAGTGTTCACACTGACACGTGTGTGTGTGTGTGCGCTATGAGTACGCATGCACATACACACGGGTACATGAGTGTCACTGCAGTGCACGTGTATACGGACTGCGCGCGCACGTGTGCACTATCACGTGTGTGCTGCGTGTGCACCACGCGTGCGTGTGCTACATGTGAATGTTGTCTGTGTGCACCTCACACGCACTGTGTGTGCACGTGATACATGCGTGTGGGCGTCAGTGCTGACACACCGATGCTGGAGTCATCATACTACAAACTAAACAAAAGTGAGGAATAAACTGTCACACATCCTGTTGCCCAAAGACTTCCCAACTGAGTGACTACAAACTCAGTGCAACTGCACAGAAGTCAGATTCCTTAACGTGGTCCACACCTTTCTCTTTTTCAACTTTTTATATTGAGGTATAGTTGATGGACACTATTACATAAGTGTCAGGTGGACGACATAGTGATTCATGACTTTTAAAAGTTATACTCCATTTACAGTTATCATAAAATACTGGTTAATCCCCCATGTTGTGCGTACGTGCTTGCTGCATCCCTGTTTCATACATACTAGTTTGTATCTGTTAATCCCTTAACCCACCTCCTTCTCCCCACTGGTAACCATGAGTTTGTTCTCTATGCGTGAGTCTGTTTCTTTTTTGTTGTATTCACTACTTTGTTTTATTTTTAGATTCCACATACAAACACTATCACACAGTATCTGTCCTTCTCTGTCTGACTTATTTCCCCGCGCACATCCCCCAAGCCCATCCATATTGTTACAGATGGCAACATTTCATTCTTCTTTATGGCTGAGTAGTATTGCACTGCACGTATGTACCACATCTTCTTTATCCAGTCATCTGCTGATGGACATTTGGGTCACTTCCGTATCTTGGCACTTATAAACAGTGCTGCTGTGAACATTAGGGTGCATGCACCTTTTTGAATTAGTGGTTTCTTTGGGGGGGGCGGGGATATATACCCAGGAGCGGGATAGCTGGATCACATGGGAGCTCTAGTTTTAGTTTTTCGAGGAACCTCCGTACTGTTCTCCACAGCGGCTGCACCAATTTACATCCCCACCAGCAGTGCAAGAGGGCTCCCTTTTCTCCACATCCTCGCCAACATTTGTCACTTTTGTTCTATTTGATGACAGCCGTTCTCACAGGGCGAGGTGCTCTCACTGTGGTTTTAATTAGCCTTTCCCTGATGACTAACAATGTTGAACATCTTTTCAGGTGCCTGTTGACCATCTGCATGTCTTTTTTGGAAAAATGTCTATTCAGTTCTTCTGCCCATTTTTTAATTGGGTTATTTGGTTTTTTGATGTGGAGTTGTATGAGCTGTTCACATACTTTGGATATTAACCCTTTGTTGCTCATATCATTTGCAAATATCTTCTCCCATTCAGTAGGTTGTCTTTTTGTCTTGTTGATGGTTCCCTTTGCTTTGGAAGAGACTTTAAGTTTAATTAGGCCTCATTTGTTTATGATGTTTTGTTGTTTTGTTTTGTTTTGCCTGAAGATGTAAATTCCCCCAAATGCTGCTATGATTGTGTTAAAGAACGTTCTGTGCTTTACTGTAAGAGTTTCATGGTCTCTGGTCTTACATTTAGGTATTTAATCCATTTTGAGTTTATTTTTGTACACAGTGTTAGGGAATGTTCTAATTTCATTCTTTTATATGTAGCTGTCCAGTTTTCCCAGCACCACTTATTAAAGAGACTGTCTTTTCTCCATTGTGTATTCTTGCCTTCTTTGTTGTAGATTAAGTGATCGTAAGTACGTAGGTTTATTTCTGGATTTTCTATCCTGTTCCATTGATCTATGCATCTGTCTTTGTGCCAGTACCATATTGTTTTGTTTCTGTAGCTTTGTAGTATAGCCTGAAGTCAGGGAGGGTGATTGCCCCAGCTCCATTCTTCTTTCTCAAGGTTGTTTCGGCTTTTTGGAGTCTTCCGTGTTTCCACACAAATTTTACCATTATTTGTTCCAGCTCTCTGACCCACCTGACTTCTGACTTCATCTGATGAAACCCCCCTGACACCACTGACCTCCCCTGACATGCATTCCTTCTCCTCAAACAGCAGCCCCTCCCCAGCCTCCCTGGCCTCTGCAGCGTCCACAGCCCTGAGCACGTCCTGTCCGCGCCCCTGCCTGCCTGGTGCTTCTTTACTCCACCATGCTTCCCACAAGTGCCAACTTGTTCATGTTTTCTGGTCTGTCTCCCACTCCAAGCTGTAAGTTCACCACTATCTTTGTAAGGAGAGAATATTTCAACTCACCTACCTCTTTTCAGAGTTCCACAAAAATCACAGATTTCAAAATAAAACAATCTTAGGATTAAAACCAATTAGCTGATGACATCACCTCCACACAGAACAGGTTACTGGATATGCAAGGATGTGCAGTGGATCTGCAGTGGACATGCAGTGGATGTGCAGTAAATCTGCAGAAGATGTGCAGTAGATCTGCAGTGGGTGTGCAGCAGATGTGCAGTAGATCTGCAGTGGGTGTGCAGTAGATGTGCAGTGGATGTGCAGATCTACAATGCAGTGCAGTAGATGTACAGTGGATTACAGTGGATCTACTGGATGTGCAGTGGAACTGCAGTGGATGTGCAGCAGATCTGCAGTGGATGTGCAGCAGATCACCAGTGGATCGGCAGTGGATGTGCTGTGGATCTGCAGTGGATCTGCAGTCAATGTGCAATGGTTCTTCAGTGGATGTGCAGTGGATCTGTAGTGAATGTGCAGTGGATCCACAGTGGATGTGCAGTAGATCTGAAGTGGAAAGCTGTGGATCTGAAGTAGATGTGCAGTGGGTTACAGTGGATCTGCCTTGGATCTTCAGTAGATCTGCAAGATGTACAGTAGTTCTGCAGTGAATCTGCAGTGTGTGTGCAGTAGATCTGCAGTGGATGTGCAGTGATGTGCAGTAGATCAGTGGATGTGCTGTGGATCTGCAGTGGATCTACAGTGGATGAGCAATGGATGTGCAGTGGATCTGCAATGGATCTGCAGTGGATGTGCAGTAGATCTGCAGTGTATATGCTGTGGATGTGCTGTGGATCTACAGTAGATGTGCAGTGGATTGCAGTGGATCTGCAGTGGATGTGCAGTGTATTGCAGTAGATGTGCAGTGGATCTGCAGTGGATGTGCAGTGAGTGTGCATTATATCTGCAGTGGAGCTGCAGTGGATGTGCAATGATGTGCAGTAGATCTGCAGTGGATGTGCTGTGGATCTGCAGTGGATCTACAGTGGATGTGCAGTGGATCTGCAATGAATCTGCAGTGGATGTGCTGTGGATCTGCAGTAGATCTGCTGTGGATCTGCAGTGGATGTGCAGTGTATCCGCAGTGGATGTACAGTAGATCTGCAGTGGATGTGCTGTGGCTCTGCAGTAGATCTGCAGTGGGTGTGCAGTGGTTCTGCAGTGAATCTGTGGTGTATGTGCAGTGGATCTTCAGTGGATCTGCTGTGGATGTGCAGGATGTTTCTCACACAGAGCATCCAGCTTAGACACCTGGTTTCAAGATTTAAGGAGTCAAAAATGATCCCCAATCTCCTTACGTTAACAACTATATTTAAGAGTGAGTCATTCCCTTTGTACATTTCTCAGTGTCTTTTAAACTTCCATTACTTTCAAGTACTTTCTCTCTGCATTCATCCAGGTTCCACAGGATAACATACTCTTGTGATGCAGAACAGACGAGACGTGGATTTGCCATATTCCCAAATGCCACGGCAGTAATTGGCTGATGGTGTCCTTTTAGGATCAGAAGCTGAAGAAATTAACAAAAACCAAAAGTATCACAGTTTAGAGATAACATTTAAAGAAAGAAAGAACATAACAACATAGCTTCAGTCCTAGGAAGTCAAAGGGATTGAGTTTTTCAAACACATTTATTTCATATACTCATTTCTACTTCACCTGGTGAAACTCCTGTTCACGTTCCACTCAACCACTCCCACAGATGACCCATCTCACCGCGACTCAGCACCACGCACAGCACATGCTAGTAATGGTGCAGACGCCCTCTTCCCGTCCTCCACTGTTACTAATTAGACAAATGCATATCACATCCCCACAACATGCCAGAAGAGGTAACCGCTGTGCCAAGCACTGCAGGATGAGGAAAATGACAAGGGTCTGACAGGAGGAGGTCCCTGGCAAGGCAGAACATGTCTAAGAAGCTGCTGGTAACAAGGTGAAGCCAGGGGAGGTTGGGCCAGGGCACAGATGCCTACGTTACAACAGCTACACAAGAGCCTGGACAGAGCACAAGGAAATCAGATGCCAGCAAAGGATGTGCAAACAGAGGAGTGCAGTAACCAGACGTGCTTTTCCAGAGCATAAACTTCTGCAAGTTTAGAAGAGATCAGAATGGGGGGTGTGGTCAAAAGCAGAATACAGCAAAGGAGACACAGTGAAGGCAGAAGGAAGGACAGAAGCCAAGGTCACCAGCACTGAAGGCTGAGATCCGGGGTGAACTCAGCACACGGACGAGAGGAAACACCGAGGGTGGGACAGGGTCCAGATGGGCCAGGCTGTTGTCCGATGGGCTGAGGGTCTCAGGCCGCCCCTCGGTGGACAGCTCCACACCCAGCCCTGGCTCAGATGCACCAGCCCCCTGATGAGAGTGACCAGAGAAGCTGGACGACTGTTTAAAACATCAGCGAGCAGAGAAGGAGATGAAGAACTAAGATCAGGGGAGAAGAAAACGGAGAGAAAGGGGCCTGGCTCCGGGGCCTCATCTCTTGCAAAGACTCCACCAGAGGCAGCTCCAGACAAGTCCAGTAAAGCATTCGAGAAGCTGAGACATTTATGAGGCTGGGGCACAAAATGGTTGATTAAGTGCATCCTTCTCAAGGCATAAACAGAAGTATCTTATTGGGAGAAAAGCAGAGAATTCTGTCGCATTACAAAGTACTTCTGAGACGAGACTCCACAGCCTTCAGGTTGAGATTCCGTACGCTTTTCTCCTTTAAAACCCTATAAGTGGATTTTAATAACTTTCTGCTTTAAGAAAAAGATACAGCCGCCTAAGGTGGGAGGGAGGGACATGTCACGAAACAGCTAAGGCTTAGAGTAGGAGCCCAAAAGACCAGACCCAGGGAGGGAAAGTGAACTGGAAACAGAAGAGACTCCTGCACCAGACCACCTGAACGTCCTCTCAGCCTTGACAGGGCAGGGGTCACCTGGGATCGCTGGTGCCCACAGCCCACCAGCCATCAGAAGCAAACATAAATTCTCTCTGGAAGAAGCTAAGATCATACAGAGCCTCAAACTCGCTGTCCATTTTTTTCATATATAATGTCTGATAATCAGTCAAAAATAATCAGATATTCAAGGAGACAAGACCATTCCATCAAAAACCAAGAAAAATAAAAAGTGATGGAAAACACCCACATGCCACTCAGATGGCCTTGAAACCAAGCCAGAACTGAATCAGATGTCAAAACCACTAGACAAGGACATTTAAACAGTCATTACAACTTCATTCCATATGTTCAAAAAGTTAAATAGAGGCACAGAATATATATATATTTTTTAAGACACAATTCTAACTTCAAGAGATGAAAACTAAAATAAAAGATGAGAAACACACTGAGTAGGATTAAAAATAAACCAGACATTACAGGAAAAGCAATAGATGACCTGCCTAGGCTTGTGTCTAGCAGAGAACATGAGTCAATCCTGAAGATCCTTGAAACAGAAAGCACCAGGCCGTGGCGGGCCCTGACAATTCTACTAGGCATTTAAGGAAGAAATAATACCAGTTCTCCAAAACCTCCTCCAGAGAATAGAAGAAACAGGAGGAAACATGTTTTTTCAGAAAAAAAAGAGGGAATCCTTCCTTATTCGTGTTTTGAGACCAGCATTACCCAAATACCAAAACCAGACAAAGACATTATAACATTACGGACCAATATCTCTCATGAACATAGATGCCAAAATTCTCAACAAAATATTTAAAATACATCAAATCAAGCCAATGTATAAAAAGAATTACACACTATGACCAAGTGGGATTTACTCCAGGCATGCAAGACTGGTTCAACATTCAAAACACCAACTAACCCACCATATCAATAGGCTAAAGAAAAAAAATCACATGAAAATATCAACACATGGAGAAAAAGCATTTTAAAAATCCAACAGAAATTCATGATAAAAACTCTCCATATACTAGTCTCTCAGCTTAATAAAGAATATCTACAAAATATCAAAAACTAGTATTTAACTAATTAATTAATGTTTAGCTAGTATTTAATTATGAGAAACCAGAAGTTTCCCACTAAGATTGGAAAGATAATGATATCCCCTTTCACCACTCCTTTTAACTTGTACTGAAAGTTTTAGCTAATGCAATAACACAAGAAAAGAAAATAAAGGTATAGTGTCTGAGAAGGAAGAAGTAAAATTGTGTTTGTTCACAGATGTTCACGTGATTGTCGATGTAGAAAACCCAGACGAATCAACAAAAAAACCCTGCAACTAAGCAATTATAGCAAAGTTGCAGAATACAAAGTTAAGGTATACAGTTCTGTTGCTTTCCTATACACTAGCAATAAACAAGTGGAATTTGAAATTTAAAACACAATAGCATATACATTAGCAAAATGTATTGTAATATGAAATACTTAGGTAAAAATTGAACAAAATATGTGTAAGATCACTATGAGGAAAACTACAACTCTGTTGAAAGAAACCAAAGAACTAAATGAATGGGGAGATATGTCATGTTCATGGATATGAAGACTCAATATTGTCAAGATGTCAGTTCTTCCCAACTTGATCCACAGATTCAACACAATCCCAATGAAAATCAAAAAACTGGTTCTCAAGTTTACATGGAGAGGCAACGAACTCAGAACAGCCACACAATATTGTAAAGTAACAAAGTTGGACAACTGACATACTTGACTTTCAGGCTTCCTCTAAGGCTACACTAACCAAGACTATGTGATGTTGGCAAAAGCACAAACAGATCAGTGGAAGAGAACAGAGGGCCAGAAACAGTCAACTGACATTTGACAAAGAAGCAAAGGCAACATGGTGGAAAAACCATGCCCTTCTAAATGGTAACAGAGGAGAAAATCTAGACGACTTGGCAAGGACTTTTTAGATAAGACACCAAAGACGTGATCCATGAACGGAAGAACTGATAAGCTGGGGGCTACTAAAATTAAACATTTCTGCCCATGAAAGATACTGTCAAGAGAATAAAAAGACAAACCACAGATTGGGAGAAAGTATTTGTAAAAGACACATTTGACAAAGTACCATTATCCAAAATATACAGAGAACTCTTAAGACACGACAAGAAAATAAGCAACCCAAGCAAAAAATGGGCCAGAGATCCTTGACCGACACCTCACCGAAGATGTGCAGAAGGCGAGTTAGCGTGTGAAAAGCACGTTAGTACGGAAATGCAAATTAAAGCAGCAATAAGATGCCACCACACACTTATCAGAATGGCAGAAGTCTGGAACACTGGCGCCACCAAACACGGGAGGGTGTGGAGCAAGAGGAACTCTCACACTTTGCCAGTGGGAAGGCAAAGTGGGTGGCCAGCTTAGAAGACAGTAGCAGTTTCCTATAACCCTAAACATACTCTTACTATGCAATTCAGCAGTCCTGCTTCCTGGTATTTACCCAAAGATTTGACAACTCACATTCACATAAAAACCTGTGCTTGCATGTTTATAGCAGCTTTATTCATACTTGCTAAAACTTGAAAGCAACTAAGATGTCCTTCAGTAGGTGAATGAATAAACAAACTGTGGTCCATCCAGACCACAGAACATTATTCAGCTCTAAAAAGAAATGGGTTATCAAGCCATGAAAAGACATGGAGAAACCTTAAATCCATACTACTAAAGAAAGAAGCCAATCTGAAAAGGTTACACACTGTATGATTCCAACATATGACATTCTGGAAAAGGCAAAACTATGGAGACAGTCAAAGACCAGTGGTTGCCAGGTTGGGGGTGGGGAGGGATGGACAGGCAGAGCAGAGAGGACACTAGGGAGAGCAAACGTTCAGCGTGACACTATGCGGGGGGGCGGGGGACATCGCGGTTTGCCTCTGTTCAAACCCACAGAACATACACCACCAACGGTAAGCCCTAGGTAAACTATGGACTCTGGGTGAAAACAACGTCGGTGCAGGTTTGTTAGGTGTAACAAACGCTATCAGGGATGCTGGGCATGGCGGAGGGGATGCATGTTGGGGGAAGCACACGGGACAGTCTCTACTTTCTCCCTAATTTCGCTGTGAACCTAAAGCTGCTCTTAAAAAACAGTACAGTCTTAAAATACAAAAAGTGAGTAAAAAGGAAAAGTGCAGCCAAAACCCCAGAGTGAGAACTATTACGAGGCATAAAGAACGTCCCTCCGCAATGTTAGGGGACCCAATTCATCAAGAAGACACAAAGACACTAAACGTTTACATGCTTAACAACAAAGCTTCAAAGCGCACGAAGCAAAACTGAGAGACGAGGCACACTCACATTTAGAGTCAGATCTCGACACGCCTTTCTCAGCAGCTGACAGAACAAGTGGTCAAAGACGCAACACTGGAAGAGCACTGTCAACCAACCGACCTGACTGCCGCTTACAGAACAAAGGACGTGCAAATATTCACAGCAGCTCTGTTTGTAACAGTCGAAAGTGAAAATAATCTAAATGTCCACCAGCAGGAGAATGGATAAACAAATCATGGTAAATCCATACAATGGAACACTACTCGATAATTTTAAAAAACCAACTGTTGATACATGCAACAATGTAGATAAATCTCAAAATAATTATTCTGAATGAAATAAGTCAGAGAAAAAGGGTAAAACCTGTCTGATTCCATTTACATAAAACTCTAGAAAATGCAAGCTAATATGAAACTTTTACTTAGAATACATAAAGAACTTCAAATTAACAGGAAAAAGATAATTCAACAGAAAAATGGCCAGAGACTGAGCACATATAACACAAAAGAGACCTCCAAATGTCCTATAAATGTGCACAAAGGTGTGAAGCCTCATTAGTCACCAGGGAATTGAAAATTCTAATTAAGTGGCACTACACCCACCAGAGGGGTGACGTTAAAAGGACCAAGTACAGGTGAGGACACAGATCAACAGGGTCCTCACACAGCATCTGAGGAAGTGCAGATCCGTACAACAGCTTTGGAAGTCCCGGCATTACCTTTTGAACTAAACACATGCGTTCCGTTCCCTAGGACTCAGCAATTGTACACACTGTGAATCAAGAGACATATAAGAGAACGTGGTGATCAAAACAGAAACAAACCAAATCTCCAATAATATCTAAGAATGGATGAAGTGTGGCCCAGTCATGCGGTGGAATACTATGCAGTTGTGAAAAGGGACCATGGGGGTGCATCCCATGAACATAATGGGGAATCAAAGAAGCCAGCAAAAAAGCAGGTGTACCATGTGCTGCCATCTAGACAACGTTCAAACAGGGGCAAACTGGCCGTCGGTGCTAGAGGTGAGGGCGGCGTCGCCTCGGGGGAGAAGGGAGCAGGCCGACAGGAGGTACACCTGAGTGCACTTAACATCTGGGACGCGTCTTCCGAAGTCTTTATACTCAATGAAAAGTGGGAGAGATGAAGCCGAGACCTGAATGTGGGCTCAACTCATCAAGTTGTGTTGAAACACATAAACACCTCTCTCAGCTCAGTGGGAAAAAGTCAAAATAGAGATTTCCCTTTAGCGATGACGCAGTGAGTGCCACTATAACCAAAAGTTAAAGAAATTTTCAAGACAAATACAGTTTGGGCTTG
The DNA here is from genome assembly GCF_036321535.1 of Camelus dromedarius. NCBI lineage: Eukaryota > Metazoa > Chordata > Mammalia > Artiodactyla > Camelidae > Camelus > Camelus dromedarius. The sequence continues at coordinate 576,809 of NC_087441.1, read as the reverse complement.
TATCCTGTACTTACCAGTTTCAAACTCCTGAGCCCAAAATGAAGATAAAAATTGTCCCAACACCAAAAAGGCTGATAGAAATTATTTTTCTATTTCTTACAATAAAACCTGTTTTTAAGGTTATTCAGATAATTGTATTAGCATGAAATAGGCTTCAGAAAGAAAACTGATGTCTTTCAAACTGTATCAGTTTGATGTTAAAGATTCTGCAATAAACACAATAAACTTCTTTAAATGTAATCAAAATAAACAAAAATTCAACTTGTCTTGACTGTATTAAGATAAACCTTTTCTTCTCATATTCTTCCTCGAGAAGAAATTTTAAATAATTTAAAATTCTTTAAATTTTATTTTTAAATAAAGTGACTCCAGAGAGTTTTTTTTTTTTTAATTTTCTAAAACTCAAAACTGAGTATGTTCTTGTTTCATTGGTATTTTTCTCCCATAGTTGGCAGCTGAATCCACAAGGGGCAACACCACCCAAACCGCATCAGAGAAGCAGAGCAGTGCCAGCGAGACTCTGAGGCCCAACAGAAAAACCCACGGAGCTTTGTAAATACCTGGTGGGACGGGCCCTCCGTGCTCCAGATGCAAAGTGCATTTCCACCCAAAGGGAAAGCACGGTGCCGCCTGCAGCAAGCAAGCTGGACGTGGGACGCGGACGCCCTGGAGTCCACCAGGGATTCCTCCACCACGATACCGCCCAGCGGCCATCGTTACCGGAGATCTCTCCTGGTTCCTCCACCTTCAACCGGAAAACGCAAAGTACCTACACAGCGACTGTGGGTAACAGTTATTTACTCGTGACCACCAGTACGGTCACACCCACTACTCACCCCCTCCCCACTCCCCAGAAAAAGCAGCAGAAATCACTGAAAACCCTGGGGGCTCCCCACCAAGACTGCTTGCTGCTCCCATGGACTCAGGCTCAGCAGTCTTGTTCCAGCCCCACTGCTCAGACGTGGGCGCCTGCTTCTCCGGCTGAGAACAGGGACACCCCTGGCAGAGGCCTTGCGGGGACCAGACAACAGTCCGGGAGCGCTGGCACTGAGGGGCATGTTCAGCGAGATGTGACCAAAACTGATGACGATTATCAATAATTAACATCAAGGTTATGTTTTAAACTGACAGAAAATTTGTCGGTGCTGAACTACAAAGTGGTCCCTACCCACCGCACATCCGGAATGCACTCAGCTCTTCCACAACATCCTGTGCCACTAGAGCGATTTATCTCACACTATATAATCACTGCCTCGCTGCCTAGGTCTAACAAGGCATAAAGAAATGCTGACGAAAATGCAGTAAGTTTCAGACTTTGCCCCACCTCACGGGGAACACCTCCACAGTCATTTCCATGGAGCAGTGGCCCCGCCGTCACCTTCCATCCTGTCTGCCTCCCCCTCATCACAGGCGTGGAACACCTGTGGGCTCAGCGACAGGCCCGGCTGCCAGTCTGTCCAGTCACCAGCTGGAGACAGCCCGACAGCATTGAGTCGGCAGCCGGCGGCCCAGCCACGCTGCACCGGCCCGACCAAGTTGGCTCACCCAGAGGTTCAGGGTGAGCCCGTCTCCCCAGGTCAGGGTCTGAGCCAGGAGGAGGGTCACGGGAGTGCGTGCCCACCAGCTGAGGCCCGTGGCTTTCTGTGTCACACGGATGCTGGGAGCAGCGGGCAAGCCCGCCGGGCTCCCTCTGGAAGCTGAGCGGGCCCAACGCGGGGAGAATCGCAGCCTGACACAGTCTGTCCCTGCCGGCCTGGCCTTCCAGCCACTGGACCTGGCAGGGCGACGGCAGAGGCTCCGGAGACGGAGGAGGCACTCAGTGGAAGGAGCCCGGTCGCCTGGCCCGGAGCACTGGGCTCCCCTGTGCAGCAGAAAGCGGACCCTTCCTCAGGCACTGGCACGTGAGATGGTGTAACAGCCACCCTGACCTCGCAAAGCCTGGTCCCTGTGGGCGCCGCGCTGACCCTGCAGGATGTAACTTAGCACCTAAGTAGGAGCAGCAGGCCCGGTGTGGAGACAAACCCAGGAGGCTGACAGCTCAAGACCTGCGGTGCGCAGCCACAAAACTTCTGGTTAAACTCTATTGTGTAATGACCCGGGAGACAGATCCCGCTTGCTGACCCTGCAGCCCCCAAGGAAATGGGGGGAAAGAATCAGTGTTTGTGCCAACATGTAAGTTGGCTTAAGCAAGCAGGAATGAGTGGGAACAGAGTGTCCAGAAGCCTGGAGACTTCAGGGGTGCAAACTGGGGCCCCTCAAAGCACTAGGGAGAGACTCAGCCTCCCCGGGAATCAGATCAAGGATGGTCGCCCTCCGACTCAAGCCTTCGGCTCCTTTAATTTCAGGCATCAGCCATTCATTGTCAAGAGAAACAAGGGAGGGCTGTGCACACAACAGAAAAGGTCGGGCTCCTCCAGCACACGGGTGGTGGCAGAGCTGATGGGGTAACGCGGACCGGTCCTGCTGTGCTCCTGAGACCACCCGGAGGCCACAGGACCCTGGGCAAGTGCATGAGACGGTACCGCTGGGGCCCCGTCTTCACAGCTGCAGGAGGGGGGCCGTGGCAGCCCCAGTCTCACAGCCTCTTCAGATGAGAACGTGAGGCAGAGGTCCGAGAGGAGGACCAGGACCCCCCACAGCACAGCAGGTCAAGGTCGAAGTGGGAAATTCCACCCCCTGCCCCGCTTCAGCCCTGCTACAGAACAGTCCCCCTCAGGAAGGGGAGCAGATAGCCTGTTTTTTTAGTTCACAGGTCACTGGATCATGGGGAACCACCTCCGGCCTGGGGAGAGAGCTGGGCCATGCTGGGAGGTGCCCTGTGTGGTGCTGGACGCTGTGACCAGCCAGTGCCCTAGGGAGGTGGGTTCCCCTGTGGGCTCAAGACTGCAGCAAACACCTGGTCACCAGGAAGGAAGCCACACCAGGGCTGCCCCTTGTCCACCAGGCCACCCCTGTCCTCCCGGAAGCCACACGGGTGGGCTTCCTTTCCAGACAGATGCCGCCAGACACCAAGTTCTGAACGGGGCAGTAGTTTGGGGGAATGTGGGCACAAGTGAAGGAGGCCACCTACCAGCCCAGCCCATAAAACTCTACTGCCCAACTCTCTTCTCTCCCCCAACTACTGGCTAAGTGCAGAGGTTTTGGGGGGGGGGGGGGTCCACTGAACAGGGAACCAAAGGATGGACGGGGTCTCTGATTGCAGCCAGCTCCAACAAGACCCAGCGGGCAGGACACATGCTAATCCGTCAGGGTCCTTCACTACAGCACTAGCCTACCCTCCCGGGCAGAAATCGTTTAACTTTTTTCATCTACAACAACAGCACAAAGCAAAATACTCAAATAATGCAGAAACAACACAGCTGGCCTTTACCCCTTGAGCCCCTCTCCTTGCTGTGCCTTCCCCAGGGAAAGTCAGTGCAAGAGTCTCCTGTGCGCATCGCAGGAACAAGTCTGAAAGGACGCACTACAGGTATCCTTCAATGAGATTCTCGTGTGTCTCAGACGACATAAGCACTTTATGGCGACATGAAGACAAGGGGCTGTGAGGGATCACCGTGTCAAAGTTAAGTCAGTAAACACAAAGCAGACGGCAATCCCAGATAACCAGGGGCTGTGCATTCAAGCCCCCGTCACTGATACAGCAATGCATGTCAAATGCACAAAATTAGAAGATCCACACGAGGAAAAAAACCTAACTATTCTCTCCTTCTCCAGAGGCACCACTGTTAAAACCACGTGCATCTCCTTCTGGTACTATTCTTTGTGTATGTGTGTAGTTTGAGAAAGAAAACTACGCCCTTCCGATTAAAAAAGATCAGTCTTTCTCTTTGAGCCGCTAAGCAAGGCAGGAACACGCCGCCTTACTCTTGAGTTCCGAAGGCGTGGGAGGCGGGCTCCACCCCAGTCAGAGCGGGAGGCGGGCTCCGGCTCCAGCTGCGAGCACAGAACTAGTGTGAAATGGAGCACCGGCTGCAACAGGGGCGTGCGGACGCCACCCACTTATCCTCGGGCATTTCCCGTCCTTAAGTCCTTTCCCAAATTATTAAGTGTTTTAAAAGTTACTACTACTATTTATATTTAGCTGCTTTAATTTTTTAAAAAATCGATACCCTCCTTCCGTTGGTCCCCTTAAGAGCATTTCAAGACGTACCAAGTTCTTGAGAGAAACATAACAGGTGACAAGTGCCCGGACAACGGTGTCTCACCTGCGAACGCTCCGGGACCTCCCGCGAGCCGCCAGGTGGACGCGCAGCCCAGGTGAGCGCCCGGGCGCGGCGGCCCCACGCCCCGCCCCCGTCGCCCTGGTTACGAGCCGCCGCTGCCGAGCGCCCTCAGCCCTAGCGCCATTCTCGCGAGAGCCCGGAGTCCCACCCCACCCCCACAACAACCCCACTTCCGGGCTTTGCCTCACTTCCGGGCGCCGTCCCACTTCCGGGCGCGCCTCATTTCCGGCGCGGCCGCGCGTCCCGGATGCTCCAGGAGCGGCGCCCTGCGGGAGTGGAGGTGAGTCCGGCGGCGGAGGCCGGCCCTGCCTCCCGCGCTCGTCCCCGACGGAGCCCCGGGCCCGGCCCCGCCTCCCCCGTGGCAACGCCCTGCCTTTGCGCCCCGCCCCCCAGCGCGCTCCCCCGCCGGTTCCCCGCGGTACCCCGCTGCCCCGGGCCGGGGCCCGCCGCGGTGTGCGGCTCCTGAGCCGTGGCCGGGCGCGCTCAGTGGGCCTGCCGTCTGTCCGCAGGGCGCTCGCGGATGAGGGGGCTGCCCCGCTAGGCGCCGCGCCATGGCCGCCCCCTGGACGGGCGCGCTCCTGGTCCTTCTGGCGACCCAGGCCGCCTCCTGCGCCGACGGCCTTGCGGAGGAGGAGGAGGTCCCGGCGGAGTGGGTCCTGCTGCACGTCGTGCAAGGCCAGATCGGCGCCGGCAACTACAGCTACCTGCGGCTGAACCACGAGGGGAAAATCGTGCTGCAGATGCGCAGCCTGCGCGGCGACGCGGACCTGTACGTGTCCGACAGCACGCTGCACCCCAGCTTCGACGACTACGCGCTGCAGGCCGTCACCTGCGGCCCCGACGTGGTGCTCGTCCCCGCGCACTTCCGGCGGCCTGTGGGCATCGGCGTGTACGGGCACCCGTCCCACCGCGAGAGCGAGTTTGAGATGAAGGTGTACCTCGACACGGCCGTGGAGCCGCCGCTGCCCGGCGCGGCCGCCCCCTCCGACGGCGCGGACGCGGGGCACGCGCGCGCTGACGCCCCGCAGGACGCGTCTCAGGAAGAGGAGTCTGTTCTGTGGACGATATTAATTAGCATTCTGAAATTGGTCCTGGAAATCCTTTTTTGATTCATTGAACATAGTCTGGAGAATGAGACCCTTAGTCTGTGAAGCTGACTGAGGTTCGCCGCGAACCTGGCTACTTTGACCTGGTTGGAGTTCTGGTTAACTTTTCTAGTCGGAGATGGAAAAATAAAGCCATAGTTTTGTTACCTCAGTCACCGCAAAGTACGAAAAGCAGCAAGCACGGTGTTTTTACAGATCAAAAGTCCTGTGAAAGGAATATGCACAATACAATGTTTAAACCCCATTCTGGTAAGTTTGTCAGGTAGCAAAACAGGTTATTACAGTGAGGTAGGCTTTTCCTCTAGTTAGTGTTTTCCTCTAGTTAGTGACGCTAAATGCAGTTATATGGAATGTCTGAGCTTTGAAGAGTTGCTAAAAGCAAGTCTGAAATGTAGTGGTTTCTCCGTACTTGACTGAGCATAGACAAGAGCCCCAAGCCTGCGCCCCTAGCGGGGACGGCTCCTCCTACCCACACAGGATTTCTGGTGGGCAAGCCTGTTCCCCTGCCAGTTAACGGCAGTTCTAAACCCTCCCCTGCATCACATCTCATCAGGCCATTAGTAATTTTACCATCTTGGGCTCCTATTAAAATTATTCCATTATTAGATAACTTTGCTATGCTACCCATGGTAAGCCAGAAAGGACAAAGTAATAGTAACTTTTAGGCTAATGGAGAAACAGTTAAGCATTTCAAATTAAGTTGCATAATACTACCATCAAATTTCTGGAGATAGCCAAAGTACTAAGAATAAAGACTTTTTGGAGGAGGGAGCTATGTTTCTACCTGGAACTGGTTTCAAAGGTAAGAGTAGCTTATAATAAATAATCAACTTGCAGATTTTAAGCACATAGTTAATTTCAAAAATCTTTTATTGGCATAAAAATGAGAACTGTAAATAAATTGGCACCAAATATCTCATTTAAGTGCGTATTACAGTACTGGGTCAAATTACTATCCCTCTTTGCTGTTTTTCCCCCTTCTGCCCACCTTCCTGGGTGTTGGGGGAGCTCGCTGACAACAGTCACAAATCCAGCGACCTAGGAGAAAAATTGTTAATTAATACAGAATGAAATTTAACTTTTTAGGGCTGAACTTTAAACCCATTTAGCTGTCTGTCCTTAGCTATGGCTAATGATAATCCTCGGTGGCTACGTGGTGGGACGGGCACTAAGGAGCTCCTTCATTTAGGGAAAACAATATAAACTTCCCTTTCAGTAGTCAGTGTCATCAGCGCCCTGTGGACACACAGGAGAGGTCACGGGAGGGGCAGAATAGCCACAGGGACCTTCAAAAAACTGTCACGGTCCTTTCTGGAATTCAAACACTATCATACTTTAAAAGTTCAGTCATACAAATCCTAACATAAAACCTGTTACTGCGTCTGGCTCATTTTCAGCCTTTTCCTCTGTTGCTCACTGGCAGCTGTGTGTCGGCACCCTCTCAAGTCCTGGGGTGCTGTGCTGACAGCACTTAAAGCTGATCGAGCATCTGACCGCAGTGACACGGTGTATGACACACCTGGTCTGAACCACTACAGAACTCTGGATGACTGGCGTTGCTCGCATCTCAGTGATTCCTAGGAAACCCAGTTCTAAGCATATATTTTATAAAGTACTATACAGTGTTAACTATGCAAATAAGTTCTAAAATTACACAGTTACGTGTGTAATGTTTCAGTCCAATTACTGTGATTTACTATTTGTGTGTTTATTCTGAAGTTACCTGGAATTGTCATACTGCCTCAGTTTACAGAAATCTGGTTTAATGTGTATAAATGCATAGCAGTCATTCTGTTAAGTTTCTAAATGATGTATACAAATAAAATCAAGGTATGAAACAGACTGAGCTGCTGCTTTTGCTGTTTCAGTAGAAAAACATGCTACACATTGGGCTTTACTTCCAAAACTTCAGCGAGGCAGTCTGCATCTCACTTGTCCTTTAGTCAGCTTGTCTAGGGGTGAAAAGCAGGTGGACATGATCACAGCTTTGGTCACTTCTTGTGAACAGAAGGGTCTACAGGCCTTCATGTCATTATGGTGTTCGTGCAGCCTTAAAAAAAAAAAAGGTCAAGAGCCCCTTTGCTCAAACGCTCCTTTTTTAATCTTTACCTGATGGAATAGCACCAAGGCCCACACAAAAAGTATGATAACCTCTGTCACACACATCACAGAACATCATTTCTTCTTCGTGGTGGGGTTGTCCACAAATAATGCAAGTCTTACACTCCATACACTGCCATGGGTAGGTCTTAATCATAGAAACAAGCTCCAGGGTCATGTCCAGGCAAGAAGGGTGGCCTAAACCAAAACCAGTGTTAGTAGTGTGTCACACAAGGACGTTTAACTTAGCATGGCATAATCAGTGCTAGTCTGGGTTTCTCAAGAATGGCTACGATGTTTAATCGCCACAGAGGAACGAAAATACAACACAGAGGAAAATACATGGACTGTTGGGTATTTGATGATTCTTTGGTTCAACCCTAGCCAACAACCCAGATCCTCGCTTTGGAAGCAACTGACAGGGTGGGTAAGGTGTTAGGATGCGCCAGTACTCACCGCTGTTATCACACTGGGAGCAGTGTATCAGTGACTCAGCCTTCCCTTTCTTGTTGGACTCCTTACCCTTCAGACAAATTCCACATAGAGCATTTGGAATGACCTTTGGCTGGAAGGGCAGAAGAGGGCTATGAATTCATGCCAGAAGAACTGACTCTGGGGTCAAGAGGAAGCACGCTACCTTGCCTGACCTTTTTACTTGCAGCACCTTCCTAACCCGTATGAAAGACATAGCTTGACACGAGTCTCCTTCAACAAAGCCTACTGACTAAAGCTTTAGATTTCATTTTTAAATCCTGTCAATGGCGTGATCTCACTCTGGGATTAAATGTAGTATCTACGCTCCCTACGTGCCTGGTGGGATCTGTATCGTGAACCGGAGGGGAGGACCGACACCCCGTCCGACCGCACTGTTAACTGAGAAAATCCGAGTACCAAGCACCATTACATGGAAGTTATTGAGGCTCATTACAAAAGAGAAGACCCCATTTTAAGCAGCTCATATGCCAATTCTGTTTAGAAACCCCTATTTTCCAAAATTGTGAAACTAGATCTATAAAATCAATGTTTTAACATTTTTAACTGAAAGATGCCTCGTGCATACACTGTCATGTGCATAAATGTTTGTGGGACACAGAGTCGTGCGACACTCCCTTTGCAGACCCAATACATTCATAAAGGAGCCTACACTCAGGGAAAAGGCGCTCACTATGACGAAGGAAACATACAGGAGAAAAGCAGTTTCCAGATAAGCAAAAAAAATTACCACTTAACAAAAGGAGGCCAACCCTGTACTTTAAGTACCATTCATCCTTCAGATTAAAAACTACAATCCAATAGAGGCACTAGGCTTTAAAAGAGCACTTGGCAACACAGAAAAGGATGAAGAAGAAGAGGTTCGCTGCACCTGAGAGCCGGGGGTTGGGGCGCATTTGAACATCACAGCCTGGACAAGAATGACACGATGTTCACCGTGAACCTGTGTGAATACGGAGCAGCAGACAGAAAAGAGAACAAGCAGGGGCCAAGGGTGAGGTGGGGCCGGAGAGACACCCATTCACTCACTCACTCGTTTACACAAAAACTGGGAGAAGAAGTATTTTAAGTAGAAATATTTCTGTTTTATTACAACCTGGCCAAACACATCTTATTTCCCTTTCCTCAGGTACTGAACTAAAGAGGACCCTAAACAAAATTCCAACCTTGTATACAGTATTACTCCAGCTTTGAAATATCTCACTGCCACCTTCCAAACCTGTTCAGCCTAAACAATTTGTTCTTAATTCTTTAGGTTTTTTATTTTTTAATTATCTTTCTTTACAAAAGATGACAGAGGCATTCAAAAATAATTTTTGACTTATTTATTTTAAAAAGTCAACCTTATACATAAATATAATAAAAACAGTAACTCTAAACAATCACAAATGTCTCTACAAAATAATAAATATCATGGAAGTTAAAACATACATATAAAGCTTTACCATTGACTAGTCTCCATCTCCTGTGTGCCTTTCCACCCTGCTACCCCAACAAAAGGACAGTGTCACATGCTGTGGCCCCTTACGCCTTGCAGTGTAGCCACCCTCTGTTGTTACTGCTACATTCTAAAGCGTAAGTTCTCATTGTGTTTCCTACACCTAAATAAAAATAGCTAGGAAGTGCACTTCTATGATCCAAATTCTGGTTCAGTTATATCAAATCTGTAACTGCCATAATATGCTGCAGAAAGCTACCTCTCCACCAAAATGAAGAACTTCCGGTTGTGGTACCTACTGGCGCCAAACGGAAAAGCTACGCTTACTCAATACTTATTACAGTTCGAGGGAAGACACTGGCACACTACATACTTTAATATTTGTCAGGAAAGTCAAGGAAGTAACCACACGACATTAAACTCTAAAATGAGAACTCACAGGAGATTCTTTACAGAAGTCAAAAGGAGTAAGACACAAGCTAGTCATTCACATTCTAGTGCAGTTCAAGTTCTACAATTATTAAAAAAATACATTGAACACCTATGATAAAAGGGACACCAAGAAAATCTTACGTTTGCTTCTAAGCTTAAAACCATAATGTTTTGTTAAACCACTTAAAAGTTTTCTTACCCAATAGTCTTCATCTTCATGACATGAGGGAGAGGTGAGGTGGAGAAGGGAGGGACGGGGTGGGGACAGAGACAGAGCCTTGTGGCATCTCCGACGATGACGCCACAGCTCGTGCTCACCAAGCACCCTGACCCCCTAAGGAGCCACACTGCTCGCTCCCAGGACTGAACACACAAGCCCCCAGCTCCAGTGCAGAGCTGGCAAAGAAGGAAGGGAGCGGGGCGTGGACTCCCCTGAGGTCAGCGGGACAAAACCATACGTACGTCTGCTGGAGACAGTCAGCTCTACTTCATAACAGCGACAACATCCAAGTTTCACTACTGACAAGAAAATTAAATACTCTCCCTAAGAGATCTCAGCAACTAAGAGAAAAGGCTCACAATACACTTACTTTCCTGCTTGAAAAGTCACCAGAGACAGTGAGACTTTCATGGTAGCACTGTTATAGTACAGAATTTGATTACATACCTATAATATAGGCCTGAATCCTAATAATTACGCTTTAATTCCAGGTTAATGTAACCTAAACAATCCTGTCCTACACATTAAGAGCAAGTACTAGTGAATCTTACTACGCAAGACATCGGATACATTATATTTTTTCTTAGCTCCCATATTTTAAAACGTGTTTATGTATCACCTTCAGCTTGAAGTACCCTAAGATTTAGGCACATCTTGGCTCATTCATACTTTTCATAGAGAGGTTAACTTTTAACAAACATGTTCACATTAATGTATTAAGTCTAGATACTGGTTGTTCCAAACTTTGAAATACCTGAAACATTTTTAGGTACTAAAAATGTTCACAGAAGATTACAAAATGTGCATTTTGCATGTCAGACCCCCTTGAGGACTATCAATTTAGGTTAACATAAATGATTTCTTCTATCTTAAGTCAACGATAGGACTGACTAGTTCTTCATTTTCAGCCTGTTAGAACATCTGTTTCAACCCTCCTTCTCCGTTAAGCCAGGGGGACCCAGGCCCGAGTCTGTAAGGCCGGCTCCCCAGCGGCACCACGCTCGGAGCCGCAGCTCCCCTGCGAGCCCTCCTCCGCCAGACACGCGCTGCTCAGCACACACATAGGCTAACTTCCCAGAATGTCATCTTTGGAGTCCATCTGCTTTCAGTTATTAAGCAGTAACTCAAATCTTTAGTTTGAAAAAGTAGATAAGCTACTTATGTGAGAACAAGAACAAAGGCCAGGTGGCTGCAGCCTCCTGAAGCCGCCCCTGCTGCGTGAGGCCTCGCTCACCACAGGCTGAAAGACACGTGCTGGTCAGCGGATGCTGGAGAGGCATCTTCTAATTAGGTATGGAATACACTCATCTGTTAAGCTGCTTTTTCACTTCAGGAAAAGAGAGGCAAGCGGACAGCTCGGAGGTTCTCGGAGAGGCTGAAGGGACACTGGCCAGGGCCCGCTGGGACCTGCTCCGGGCCACCCACCACGGCCCCGGTTCGGACATACTCGGGGTCAGGAAGCTCCGTTTCACAAAGCGTTCTCATCACCTTGCTCTAAAGCGCTCTTCCAAACACCTCCATGACCAGGTAACAGGCACACCTGATACACACTCACTTCCCTGTCACCACGGCCACTAATTCTGCTCCTTCTGTGACATTCTTCAGTCCCCGTAAGTGGGAAGGCTACTCACCACTCACCAACCCTCTGAGGGGAGGGCAGACAGCAGGAGGAAACAGTCACAGTGACAGTGCTGACAGCAGCCGACAGCCAGACTCTGAGAGCAACCAGACCGGTCGGCTAACAAGCACACCTACCCAAACCGCCCTCCAGAACGTGGGACCCCCGCCCTGGCGCTGCTCAGGCCCCGTGCCCAGGCGGGGCGAGAAATCACCGCCATGCAAACGACAAGCTGTACCATGTGCCGTCACAGAGTTAGCTGAGTCTGCCAAGTCAATCAGATGGTCCCTAGAGCAAACCCAGGTCTTTCTAAACAAAAGGCACCTCAGACGCGCAACTCACGCCAGCAGGTCCCCTCCCTGCTTCTCAGCCAGCACCAAAGATCAGGGCACCTTCAGTGTCAGACAACCGGGATTTTCAGCCCGAGAAAACAAGCTCAAAGTTCTGCCTGTGAGATAATTTTTTAAAAACCCATACTTGCCTGGTTATTATTTAAAAGAAAAAAAAATTCCCTTATAAATCGTACATATACAGGAAACAGAAGCTACACCATAGCCAGAGTGACAGAAAGGCCACCAGGAAGGTGAAGCAAAAGGAAGGAGGCTGTGACAGAGGACACACACCGCAAAGAACAGCGAGGGGGTGGCAGGCGGGGCTCCGCAACTCGGACACTCAAAGTGCAAGTATCTCGGGGAGAGAGGCTGTCGGGAAGGAGGCTGAGTCAGGGGCTTTTTTCTTCTACCTTGTACCCAGGAACTGACTTGGACAGTACAGAACGCTTGGAAGCGTCTTTTCTTGGAGTAGTGGCCTTGTCCCTGGACCGCTGTCTTCCCGGCAGAGGCTCCTCCTGGCCGTCTGGAAGGCCTTCTCCCTCGGATGCATTGCCGGAGGAGCTGTCCTGCAAGTCAGAGGCACAAACAAAGGTCCCTTGCAACTCACACAGACTGGAGTCCGCTTTGAACCACAGAAAATATCCCAAGAAAGTTTTAGAGTTCCATCCATTTAAAAATAAAAAGATAATTCTAATATAAGAAAACATTTTCCAATGGAGACTAAAGTAAGTCATGTTAAAAATAATTTATCCATCTTATAAATATATTACAGCATAAAGCCAATTCCATTTACACCAGCAAGTACCTCAATCAACTTTGTTTTCTGACTTCAGTCAACAGGAACAGAATTACCTACTTCGAGTACTTTTTACTACACCACACAGCTTCAACACCATTTTACTATGTCACAAGGGAGTATATTTGTTCATAAAAAAAGTATTGTTTAACACTATGTGGGGTCGCCCCATATGGCCAAGTATTTATAACAGTATCTGACATATTTTAAATCTTCAAAGTTTGGGAGTTCAATAATTGATTATTTAATTCTTCACTTTTTAATTTAAAATTTTCTAATTAGAATTAAAATTTTATGTTCATATAAATTATGAAAATTACAAATGAAAAACTTAGGTTATCCATAACCACCCTGACGAGCACACTGAGACAGCTGCGGGAACGTGCTGTATCGAGGTCTGTGTTTGTACACTCACAGACCCCCGACTCACGTGCTCACACACACACCCTACCCACCCGCGTGCCCTCGATTTTGAAAACAAAACTGAATTACGTTGTATGTATGTGTGCATGTGTGTCTGAATATTTTTAACTATTGTGTGCACTTCATCACATCATTAAATATTCTTTGACCTCCGTTTCAATCAGGTAAATGTAACATACTACCCACCGTGGACGACAGATTTATTTCTAATTTCCATTATAGAAAACACTATTAACACTCCAATGGACTTTTTTTTCCCTCATTAAATTTGGTTACCAGCTGGTTAGGTTCTTCTGATAAACTGTATTAGTGTATTTGCTAGGTCAAGTTTCATGGAAGTTAAAAATCTTGGTAAATACTCTCTTTTGGCCCAAAATGAATTAATTTACATGCCTGCTAGCAGTGGGGGAGAAGGTTGACCTCATCACACCCTCACCATGCCAAAGCACTCCGTGCACCAAAATGACAGGAGAAAAGCATGTCACCACTTGAATATCTGAAAAGCATCTTACTTTATGCAGCACATGCCATTAAACACTTGTCAAAAGCTGTTAGGAGCAAAGAAACGTAGCACCCGCCTCATGGTTCAGACTGACGATGGAGAAGTTAAAAACGGCAGCTGGAGAACAAGCAGCACCAAATGAAACCAGAACCCTGCACCGGGTCGCTCCCACACTCCTTCAGTTCCACAGAGCAACCAACTCACCCCCATCCTGAACTGCACTTTGCTACCAAAAAAGTCATGCAGGAAAACCCACCGAACAGCCCAACATATCGGTAACCTTAACGTTTTCCTAGAAGAAGCTGAAGATGATTAATTAAGCAGCAGGAACACAAGTTAATGTGCTCTCCCAACCCAAGATACTTATATATAAGATTATGAACTAATGTTGGGTCCTGTGCCTAACCCACTTATGAAAACTACGAAGAGGCAATTTTAAGTATAAAACTTACCAAAGGCGGCACACAGCTAGTCCATATCAACACACACGATAAATAACTTTTTCTGGTGAAAGCTTTCTGGAAATTACATGCAACCGCCCCTTTCCCAAAAGAGGGCAGTAATACAAATTCAATTTGACACTCCAAGAAAGCAATCAGCAAAAATTCAAAGGGAAAGGAAAGCCTCTGACTGAAGAAAACCCCCCTCACCGAAGTGCCTTTACTTCTCCGTTTCTCATCACCCCGACTGTCTTCCGCCTCGTCGGAGTCACCGTCACTGTCTATAGCAGGGAGCTCGGGGTCCAGCGGGGGCTCGTAAAGCGCCGTGTTTAACGGCAAGTACCGCAGTTCATCTGGTGAGTACCTGAAGTGCAGAGAGAGGAGGTTCAGTTTTCCTTTATTGTTAAATATAAAAAGACCGACTCCGGACTACAAAAATAGCCTCATCTTTTCAATTAACCCCAAATACTTCTGAAAAAAAATCAGAGGCAATAAATAATTTTTTTTTCATTTTGGTGATCAAATAGGAACAAGTAATAAATAAAAAAACCTAAACATTTTTCCACCAGACTAAGGGTGTAAAATTCACATTTGATTCTTATCTCTCCTCTGCCCTCAACACCACCTCCTTCCCAAAAAATGTCATCGGACAAGACGAAGCTCTACATACAGAATCATGCACAGACTCCACGCTGCCGACCACCTGCACCTCCCACCCTCCCCAGTAGCCAGGGCTTGGGCGCTGCCTCCCTCCCAAGCTCCGGTGTCCCTGCAGCGGTGCCCGGGACATGGCATCACTTAAGAAACAAAATTTTCAGGAACAAATTATTTTAAACCAATTTGGGAAGCATACATTCTAACAAACTGAATCATCTGATTACTCTGAACCCGGGGACTGGCAACCCTCCCAGGCCGGCGGGCGCTCTGCGACCTGGGCCAGCGGCCGCAGCCTAAGCAACTCCCTCCCCAGGTGCCACGCTGGAGAGCACAGGGCGGGCATGCCGTGGGTCACTCTTCACCACTTGCTTAGCCCAAACTTCAAAAATTAAAATTTGCCGACCCGTGATTTAAATTTGACTTTCAAGTAGTCTGACCCCAGTCTTTTAAATCCTGTCTAAGGAACACGAGGTTTCTTATGAAGGAAAAGCTGAGACATGACACTGGTATGCAGGGGCTGTTGGCAGCGACACCCAGGTTGGGAAGGGCAGAGGAGCAGCGGCCTGGCAACGGCAGCACAGCCCCTCAGAACCCTCAGCGCCCCCTGCGCGACCCCAGCCCCCCTTGGCGTCTGTGAATGCAGAGCTCCAGGCACAGGTCGGCATGGGCCCAAGAACCTGCACGTCCTGGTGGCCAGGCAACACCAGCACACTTTCAGGGCATGGGCTGGGGAAGCCGGCACCTGGGCACAGACACACAGGTGTGCAGCTGGCTTGTCAGAGATGCTCACGTTCTGGTGAAGAGCATCCACCATCACCAAACCACACAGGATGGAGACTAGTGACACAAATGTAAGATGACATCTCAGGATGACACTTACAGAGCTAGAAACTGCCAGGAAGCAAACACAAGGCTTTGAAGTCCCTCACCCACAGCCAATACTAACAGAAAAAACCCACTACATACCTTTTGTAATATTCCTGGAACTGCCCTGGGATGAGAGCCACCGGGTAGGAACTGACCTTGGTCCGCTCTGTGGGCAACACTTTGTACTTGCCCTGAGGCACCTGAATAACCTGGGTCAACAGAAAGAGAAACACAACCTGACTCCACAGGGGGAACCAAGGTTTCAGGACACCATCCCCCCTCGCTCTTCCCCATGTCCCTCCCCCACAAGTGAAAGTATGGGAGATGCCAGGACGTAAGCCTCCCGGCACAGCTGGTATTTCTCGTCCCTCAGGTGAGCCCATCTGGCTGGTCACCAGGGTCATCACCCCTGACAGAGGGCAGCGAGTCTGCTCCCCCCTCAACAGCAGGTGGCCCGGGCTCTTTATCAACCCTCCGGAGCTCAACCTCCTCATCCATGAAATGGAAATAATTCTGGACTCAGCCCCACCGGGTAACCGTGAGAACTGCGTGATTACCATGGAAACCGCCTCCACCCGCCCACCTGGGACACACAGCAATAGTCCTGGAGCCAATAGGTTCCTTCAGGAGAATGTCAACCAAAAAGCAAGGAAGCACACACACACACACGTGTACACACACACACACACCACACAAACATACACACACATACACACACACACCCCCACATATACACCCCCCACACATACCACACATAACATATATACACACACCACACACCGTGCACATACACACACACCATACACACACAACACACCACACACACACCAAACACAAGTGAACTGAGCATCATCAGGCACATCACTGAAAGTGACATCTGCCGTTCTGGGGAAGACAGGACACCGAGCAGACGAAACACCATCAGCGGTGTCGGGCGTGCAGGGTAACGAGCAGCGGGCGGGTGCGGGGCTCCCGAGCCCAGGGCCCTACGTGCGTCTGCAGGTCAAAGTAAGCTCTTCTCTCCTCCAGACGCTCCCGGTTCAAGTTGCTGTTAAATTCAGCTGCTTTTTTGGCCGCTTTCTTAATGTACTCAGGCACTTTGCTGGCTTCAACTTTCTGAGTATTCTGCTGTTGCATTTGCTGAAATAAAAACATTGCAGTGGGAAGTCACATAAAACTTTGTAAAACGTCACTCTCCCCAGACCAAAGATGCTGGTCACCGCGGCACTTACCGAATACTCTTTGTAGTGGTCTGTGATGCGCTGACGCTCTTTTTCTTGCAGAATGACGGAATATTCAGCATGTTTGGCTGGATATTCTTTTATCATTAAATCAATGACTTCATCACTGCGCAATGCTGTTAAACCTATTTCAGACAAAAAAAAAATAAAGGGTAAAGAAGCTCTTTTAAGGCTAAGTGACCATTCCACTTTTCAAAATCTGCTTTTCCATCAAACCACATTTAAGAGGTTTTCCAATGGTCAGAGCAAAATATTCTAATACATTCGAAAATGGTAACAAAGAATATCCATAATATAGTCAAAACTTAAAAAGAAACAGCAAAGGCAAAGAACAACTTTTCAATGAAAATCTTAAGACTCTATGTACTACATATAAATACCCATCCCTTTATGAGAAACAATTTCTAAATAATGATGCACATGAACCACTGGTAATTCACAAAGGGCATCAGATGAGAAAGCAAAGTAATGTTTCAATATACTGCAGTTCTCAGTCCTCAAATCTGATACACTGGAGTCCGTTCCAATGTCACCAGAAGCATCAGCACACATACACGTCACACACACACACGTCACACAGGTGACTTTCAAACCCATAGTGTCAGGTTTGCACCCACTACCGAGACGAGCTCCCACGGTTTTACATTAAAAAGTTGCACTGAAATATTCATGAAAGGAAAATTATAAAATACGGAGATAATTACATGTAGCTAAAAATTAAGTAAAATTTGTCTTTTAAGAGATAAGGACCAATACTTTCAAAAAGTACTGTACAAATTTTGCACACAAAATACACACACACCTTGATGCTTTTGTGAAAGTTATCAGAAAGCAATACTGTTATAAAATGTCAGTCTCCTTTGCACTTTTACAATAATCAAAAACAAAGTTAACAATTTAGCATCTCAGTAATTCAATCTGTTCTATTAATTTTGTAAAATACTTTGGGAAAGAAGATAAATATTCATCCGACATCACCTCATATGTGTTCAGCTTTCAAAATGCACATTAAAAGCTTTCATTACCTAGAGTGCACTGAGTTTCTGTGATGACATTTAGCTCTCTCAGGTAGAGTTTCTCCTTATGAGACAAATCTCGTCGCTCTAAATCTCCAAACAAAAAGAACAAAAGACTATTAAAGCTATTAAAAATAGTCTTTTGCATTTGTAACATTACCCATTTGTAAAATTTTAAAAGTTTAAATTTTTTTTTGAATTGTTAAAGTTAAAATCTTCATGGATTTTAACAAATAATTCATGTTACATATTTCAAATATTAAAGAGACTACACAAAAAATCTTACAAATTCAAGAAATAAAAGTTAAAACTGAAAACAGAATAATCCAAAGCAAGAAGGTAAAACAAATCACTATAAGTACAACCTTTCTCAAGTTCAGATACAGGTTCTGTAGCCACCTCCACCCCTAAAGTCAAGGAGCAACAGTAAGAATCAAAACCCCTGGTTCATAATGCAGCTATAAAATAAAAGTGCCCTGTAATTTCCCAGAAGTCCCTCTTCCTCATTTTGCTTGAAAATCAGTCTATAATGCACAAGAACAAACTGAGAGCAGAGAGGGATGATGCGGGACAGCTCAAAGCAGAGTCAGCCAGCAGAAAAGTGTGAAACATAAACCAGCCACACTCAGATATTCAGAAGTCGACAACCTATCAAAAAGGATTACTACCTAACATGAGCAGTCAGCTCAAAGCCAGACTGAACCCGCGGCGCGGGCGGTACCTGGGTACTTCCGCTTGAAGGAGGTCACGCCCAGGTATTCGCTGACTTGCTCCTGGAGCATGTAGTACTCTCCCGCTTCGTCGGGCGGCCACTTGTACTCGATCAGATTTTCTGCTGGATAGTAGCTGAAGCTGAGCACAGAAATATATATTATGCATTAAATGTGGCGTTTACTAAAGTTTAATCATTTTCATTTTAAAGAATATTCACTTTTAAATATTTTTGAGGATATTTATTTTTAAGGATTTGGAAAAAACTATGTCAATTATTTAAATTCTCAGTCAGTCTTCTGAGACTTTGCAATACAAAGAAGTTCCCACCACTTCATTTGCATCAAAGAAAATCCCAAAGCAGGTGGAGGGGGAAGAAGGCACCATCTGAAGCACCCGCTCAGAGAGCACAACGGAGGTGACATCTCTGCGCCAGGAAGCGCCAGGGCTCGCAGCCGTCAGGAGCCGGCGCAGAAGGCCGAGCTTCTGAAAGAACAGGCAGTGAGACTGGCTCCGAGTTCGTTCTCCTGGGCTTAAGCTACCGTGTCGTCCACCCGAAGAATAAAGTCATCAACTTCTGCTTCCCATCTGCTGTTCAGGGAGTCACAGACCGCTGAGAAGGCCGAGCTCTCAACGCCTCTTCCCGATGAACCGCAGACCCACAAACCCAGGAGCAGAGCGTGAACCCGGTTTGATGGCGCCAGCGCACTGCAGGTCGGGCCCAACCCTCAACAGCAAGGACGACTCAACGTCCAGCTTTCATCACTGGGTAACACAAGCAGGAATGTAACACGATTTTATGCAGCAATCCAGTTAAAAGTAACAGACAAAGAGAACAGCTTTGCCAAAAGTGGTGCTTGGAAACTGGACACCCAAACACAGAAGTATGAAACTGAACCCGTACCTGATACCACACAGAAAAGTTAATTCAAAAATGGTCCACGACCTGAATGTAAAAATTAAAACTAGAAAACTCGTAGAAAAAAACCTAGCAGTAAATCTTCATAATTTTGGATTTGGCAACGGATTCTAGATATGACACCAAAAGCACGAGCAGGAAAGAAAGAATAAAAAATTTAGACTTCAGCAAAATTAAACCTTTTTTGTGAATCCAAGGACACTATCAATAGAGTAAAAAGTCACCCTATAGAATGGGAGAAAATATTTGCAAATCATGTATCTGATAAATTAATACCTGAAATATATAAAGCACTCCTACAACTCAACAACAACAAAAAGTTAAGAATGGGCAGAAAACCTGAATAGACATTTCTCTGAAGAAGACATATAAATGGTTAATAAACGCGTAAAAAGATGCTCAATACGACTAGTCATTATGAAAATTCAAATCAAAATCACAGTAATATATCCCTTAGCACCTTTCAGAATGGATATTATTTAAAAAAAAAAAAAAAGAAAAAACAGAGCTATAGCAAAGCAGTAAAGATGTGAAGAAATTAGAGACTTTGCACATTGCTGGTGGCAATATAAAACGGTGCCTCCATTGTGGAAAACAGTCCGACTGCTCCTCAGAAAGCTAAATGGAGAGTTACCCTATGACCCACCTGTTCCCCTCCAAGGCATGTAGCCAAAGGGGCTGAAAACGGGGGCTCTAAGCAGGCACTTACACACCAACGTCCACAGCAGCACTACTGACACCAGCTCAAAGGTGGAAATGGCCCCAGTGCGGATCAACAGATGAACAGATAAACAAAACATGGTGGGTCCACAAGATGGAGTGTAACTCAGCCTTAAAGAGGACGGAAGTTCTAGCACGGCCCACAACCTGGATGAACCCTGAAGAAAGTATGCTGACGAACAGAAGCCAGACACAGAGACAAACACCGTGTGACCCATTTACATGCGGCAGATCCATAAAGACCCAGTCGAATGGTGGCTGCCAGGGCTGCCGGACGGGCGATGGGGATTTTACTGCTAATGGTTATGCAGTTTCTATCAGCAGTAGTGGAAAAGTTTTGGAAACGAGTGATGGTGAGTGACAGTTACGAAACACTGTGAATGTAGTTACTGCTACCGAACTACACAACTTAAAAACAGTTAAAATGGTGAATTTTATGTGTATTTTATCACAATAAAAATTTTTTTTGAATTGCACTGAGTAGTAAAAAGCAACTTTGGTGCCATTATAAAATACAATAAAAAATACTCCACAACCTCTAACAACCGGCTTTGCCAGAGCCAGGAGGAGGGAAGGAGGGAGCTGAGGCACAGAAGAGAGAAACAGACCACCGAAAATACGATTAAGCAATAAAGTGACAGTACCCAAGGTCTTGACTCGAAGTGTCACAGCTCCTGGAGCTGTCTCCGGAGCCCATCCGCCTCCTTTTGGATGGCTGGGTCCCATCATTTGAATTGTCTTCATTATCGTCCTACACATTTAAAAGATCCAGAAAATAACAAGACAAAGAATAATACATAAGAAAAGATTATGTATCTTCCCAGACTTGCTACAAAGGCTTTCTAAGGACAATTGGTTATACAAATGTTAGCTTTCTATTATATTTAAGAGGGGACAAGAATTGGCATGGGCAAGACCTGGGAAAAACTAAATACTAACCTTCAATACAAATCAAACTAAGAAAATTTTCAATAAACCTGTAAATCTAAATCTACTTTTGCTTTCTTACCAACAGAGGTTAAAGTGCTTTCTGCTTTAAATAAACAGAAAATAGCAGCAATACTCTGAAGTTAAAGCAAACCCTCCTACCCTAGATAGGATAAAAACATACAGATCATTTACAGTTTAACTCAGCTTACAGGGGATTTATTGGACTATTCTAATTGGCTAGTTTAGGTACTCATATTCCTGTGAAAAGAGAACATACAAAGACTAAACCCAACAATTACCAACCCTGTTAATTTTTTTCTTACATTGCAAAAATTTAGCAAAAATACATCCTAATAAGAATCATCAATCTATATAACCACATTATACCTCCCCAAAAAGAAGAGACTTAAAAAAATTGTAAGTGACATTTTCCATTATGTGACAACATCAAGGCTGTAAGTTAGACTGTTTCATTAAGGAAATGAATGAGGTATCAAATGTTAGGAAACAGATTTAATCACATTAGCTAAAACTTAATGACACAAGGCTCAAAAAATAGCTTTAAAGAATCGAGGTAAAAAATGTGCAGTACACTGTATATATGTGTTTATATGCAATATAATGCATATGTGCAGTCAAACTGTAATAATTCTACCAAATATAAAACTGAAAAAGGAGAAAAAAAGGATCAAGGTAATGTAGCTTCTAGGACAAAGCAACTTTGTTAAATACCATGCTTCTAAGAACACAGAGGTGGTAAGGGTGCTGGTCAGGCAGGCCAAAGGTGGACTGCCCAGGGTAGTGCCACCACTGCCCTGCACGGGAAGAGCTGTCCTGACTCTCTCTGAACTGCTCCTCACCTGTAAAACCCAGACAGTAACAATGCCTCAGTTACTTGGCTAATGCGGGAATGAATGAGTTAACAGGGGGGGAAGCACTTAGAGCAAGGCCTAGCAAATACGTAAGCGCCCAATAAAAGTTAGTTAATATAATTAAGATGGTGATAATCATAAAGTCTCAAATGGCTTCATCTGTTAGGAATCTGCTCAGATTCTTTAGCAAATAGCAAAAGATGGGGCATATTCAGTTCTTACAAAATAAGCATTCAATTCAAAAGCTCTGTACATTCCTCTTAAGACAAGCAGCCAGGTAGGACATAGAGAACAGTCTAAATCCATTCTCCAAAACTTTACATTTAACAAGTCTCCCCAGCAAGGACCTACTGTTCAGCACAGGGAACTTTATTCCGTTTCTTGTAATGAGCCACAATGTAAAAGGAACTGAAAATATGTATAGGTGTGCACGTATATGTGTAACTGAATTGCTTTGCTGTACACTTGAAACTCACTGACTACACTTCAATAAAAAAGAATTAAAAAAAAAAAACAAGTCTCCCAGTTGAAACATTTCATATTCAACAAGCATTCAAATATCATTCTTTTCTACTTACTTGCTTCTGAGCACTCTAAGGATATTTATGTAGATTTGTTTAAGCACATTTCCCTTGGCTAAAAAATTTAGACAGTCAAAGAGACAAAAAGTTAAAAATGCAAACTCCTCAGAAAAGCTCAAACCACGCTTTCACAGTGTTTGAATCTGTTATTGCAAACCCCAGCAATTGCATTATTAAATAAAATGAACAGCAGAGAGGCATAAGCGCAGTATTGTTCCTAGTAACATGATGACACGCGATTGAGTGAAAAGAATCTGCCTGCAACCGCGATACCGACACTGAGGGCCAGGTTTTCGGACTGAAGCAGACACTTGAGCCTCAGGGTCGCAGGCGGCTCCCCTCTGGACTGACCCCACGGGGCGAGGCTCGCAGGCGGGCGGGCCCAGGAGGGCCGAGCGCAGACAGGTGCGCGCTGACACCTGCGGCCCCGCCGGCCTCCCGGGGGGGGGGGGGTCTGCACGGTCAGCGCCCCGGGGCCGGTGCAGCGTCAGTGCCACGTGCGCCACCGGGCTCCGATTTCAGCCTTTCCGTACAACCGAACTTCTCAGGTCCCGACCTCCCGTCAGCAGCCAGCGCACTGACTAAAAACAAAACGTCTTAATGCAGGACGTTGTGCTGCCCCCAGGTTCCCCTCCGGGCATCTCGGCCTGAACCCCGAGGCCGTCTTTCCTCCTCAAAACAGCACACACTGCAAGCCGGACAGTTCGCTGGAAATATCAGGACCGCTGCCGACTCACTTGCCCAAACTAAGTCCACTAACTGGCTGTCTTGTTTCCCCGGTTGTTTACATTTCCCTATTTTCAGTTCAGCGACTTCAGAGAGTTCGCAAACCAAGGCTCCTTCGGAAACAGACTCAGGCCCGCGCCCGTCTCCGAGGAAAGTTTTCCGCCCCCTCGAACGCCGCGTCCCGGAACCTGCGGACACGCTCCTGGGGGCTCCGGCGCCTCCTGCGCCCAAACCGCCAAAAAGACTCCGGGCCGAGGCTGACCCGCCTCCGACCCGCCGCGGGCCGAGGACTCGGGCTCTGGGGGCCGACCACCCCGCCCCGGGCCCGCCGCCCGCCGTCCCGGCCTCCTCACCGCCCGGCCCGCCCCCCGGCCCCGGCCCGCCGCCGCTCCTCACCTTCGGGGACTGCGCTCCAGGGCTGGCCGGGTCGCTGTCGCACGGCCGCGGGGACAGCGCCGTCCCGGGGCCGCCCGCCGCCGCCATCAGCCCGAGCGCCCCGCGCCGCCGCCTCCGCCGCCGCCGCCGCCTCGTCCCGGCCGCCGCCGCCGCCGCCGCCGCCGCTGCCGCCGCCGCGCGGGCCGCCCGCCGCCCGGGCCCCGCCCCCTCCGCCCGCCCGCCGCCCGGGGGCCGGCCCCTGCCTCCGCGCGCCCCGCGGCCCGCCAGCGCCGCCGCCACCGCCATGGCCGCCGCCAGCGCGCCGCCGCCGAGGATGCCTGCCGCCCGGCCCGCCCCGCCCCGCCCCGGCCCGGCCGCCGAGCCCGCCGCCCTGCGCGCCCGCCCGGCCCTCAGCGCCCTGGGCCGCCGCCGCCGCGCCGCCGCCCCCGCCGCCGCTCCCGCCGCCGCTCCCGCCGCCGCCGCAGCCCCTCGGCCGCTGCCCTCCGCCCCACGCGGCCCTCAGCCGCCGCCACCCCGCCTCCTGGCGCCGCAGCCCGGCGCGTTCCGCGGCCCCACCTCTCGCCGCTCCCCTCAGCCCCCGGCCCCGCCCCGGCCCGCCGCCCTGGGAGCGCTCGCCGCCGCCGCCGCCGCCCCCTCCCCGCCGCCCCCGGCCCGGCCCGGCCCGGCCCGGCCCGGCCCCTCACACGTCAGACCTCTCCTCCCACCGCGCCCCGCCCGGGGCTGCCGCCCCTCCCCCTCCCCCTCCCCTCCCTCTCCTCCCGGGGGTCCCTTCCCCCTCCACCGCACCCTTCATCCCGGGGGTCCCTCCCTCCCCACCTCTCACCCTCCTAGGTGTCCCTCCCCCGTTCCCCTCCCTCCCGCGGTCGATCCCCGCTGCCCTGCCCCCTCCGCGCTGCCCCCTCCTCCTCCTCCCTGGGGCTCCCCCCCTCTCCTCCCCCCTCCTCCCTCCACTCCTCCCGGGGGTCCCTCCCCTCCGCCCCTCCCTCCCAGGTGTCCCTCCTTCCCGTCCCCTCCCCCGCCCTCCGGAGGTCCCCACCCCCTGCCCCTCCTCCTTCCCGGGGGTCCCCTCCCCCGGCCCTGCCCTGAGCTCCCCCCGGGCTGCGTCGCCGTGCGCGGTGAGGGCCCCGGGCTCTCTCCTCGGGTTCCCTGTTCCCAGTCGCCGCGTCGTCCGCCTTTGTTCTCCGTTCGCGGCCTCGAGCTCTCGGGGCTCCGGAACCACCTGCCGCGGAATGTGTTCTTTCCAAAGACATCCTCAGCTTGCTCTCGTTTGGGAAGTGTATCCACATCTGCCGCAGTGCGCGCCCAGATCCTAACACGCACGAGCTCCCGGTCTGGCCTTGGAATGTAGCTGACGGAGCAGCCCCACCGAAGACGCGAGGGCTAGCGTGCGGGGACCGAGGCCGTGCGATCCGCCGGGCACGTTTGGGGACCCTACTGACCCGCGTCGGACGTGGCCGATCCTTCATTGACTTTTGAGGGTTGCTGTGAAGGGCATGGTACAACGGGAGCCCCATAAAAGGCACCGAGAAACCGAGAGCTGGTTTTATGAACTGAATTTACTATTAATTCTAGTTCCTAGGCTTCACCTGGTCACTTCCAGGACTTCACCAAAAATTAAAAGAAAAAAAAAGTAAACTTTAAAAGAACACATGCCAGACACCTGTGATAAGGTGACAAAGGAGCCAGAAGTGTGTTCAAGTTGACCTCCCGGCAGACACTTTCTTATCTGAGAGTGTAGACAGCGTGTTTCATGGCGACAGAGAATGTTCCTGGATTGAGAGTACACTCTGGCTTCCTTTTCCTTCATTATTTCTGCTCACACTCAGCAAATTTGTAAAGATAAACAAAGCGATTATCTCTAGCCCACGGCGGTGACAAAAACCGCCTCCTTTGACTCTCCCAGGCCACCCTTTCCTGACTCCCCCACTGGCATCACATCAGAGATGGCATCACCAACGACTTTAAACTCACAAAACTACTCCTATTCTAGACTTTGCTTTATCTCACGACGTCAGTCAGATCAGCTCCCCACTTCCGTGCCAAAATCTCGCGGAAGAAAATGGCCTAATTGAGAGCGCCAGGAAAAATCAGCATCTATCCCTGTGTTCTCTCAGCTGATCGAGCCCTCAGTCAGATTCTCAGCAGAGTTGAACGTTAAAATATTTTTGTATTTTCAGTCACTTGGGTCTACTCCTGTCCCTCGGGCATTCTGTCTCTAGATCAAAAACAAATTTAAAACTCATCCTTCCAAGTCACTAAGTGCTGACTCTGCCTTTCACCACGCAAGGCAAAGAGAAAGTGGAGGAGGCTCTGCGCGGGCTCCAGGCCCTGCCCCTAGGCGGCTCCAACACTGAGAGGACATGATACAGGTGGATAGCTGTACTAAAGGCGGTTTAGGTGAATAAACCTTACTTGTGACTAGAAAACTTAAGATTTTAAGGTTGACATCGAATTTGAAAAGTACTTTCAGAGACTGGTAGGACAACTACAGGTAAACGTACAGTTGGAAGTGGAAATATGGGTTCAAGTTTGAGAAAGAGAAGTGGGGAAATAAGAGGCACATTCAAGTTCGTCAGTCATTCCAGCTCGGCTTGAGAATAAGGTAAATGAAGGCAGGTTTGTGGAGTTTGGGTGAAATACACAGGGAGGTAGTGTGATGTAATGGTGAGAACAAAGCGTTGGAGTTAAGACTTTGTTTTGAATACCAGCTGTGCCACTTACTAGCTGTGTGATTGTGGGTAAATTATCTGATCTCTCTGACCCTCCATTTCCTGCAGGATTAGAATAACAATGTCCAATTATTTCACAAATATTTTATGGGAAACAACCAAGAACTATACAAGGTGATAGAAACATAAGTAATCATTTATTCACTCACACATCAGACACTGCCTTACTGTTTGTTAACCCAGGCCCTGAGTTAGGCCCCGGCAATGTGGTGGTGAAGGGGAAAAGCTGTATGAACTCACTTAGGATATGTGGATGCAGGACTGCAGAGGTTCCAAGAGCAAGGATTCCAGAGATACTGGTAGAAACAGAGGAGGAGGGGGAAGAAAACTGTCAAGTGTTGTAAGCTGAGAGACAGGAAAATGTCCATTTTTTTTAGAAATTTGTTGGTAATTAGCAGTTTTAATTGTTTCAAGCTGATTTGATGGTGTGGCAGTTTTAGAAGCTAAACTGAAGTCAATTAAGGGAGGAATGGAAGGCTAGGAACTGGAGTGAGTGCTGCAGAGAGAAGCCCGACTGTGAAGAGCAGTAGAGGAGGAAGTAGCTGGCGACTTGGGATGTGGTCACTTTCAGGATGGACAACACCGAGCATGTGTGCAGACTGACAAGAATGGCTCCGTAGAGGGGGAAGTCCTGCTGCAGGAGAGAGAGGAGACAGATGGATGCTGGGAGGGGCAGCCCTGAGGACGCTGGAAGGCAGCACAGATGCTGGCATGAGCCTTTGAGAGGAGGAAGCGCCATCCACCTATGGCAGTAGACTGTGGCCGCAGATGCAAGCAGGTTCAGAGTTGGTGGTGGAAACCCGAGGGATTTTCCTGTGGTGCCTTTTCTTTCCTTGATGAAGTAGGTGAGATCCACAGCTGAAGGCGGAGAGGAGAGGGATGTAGGAAGTTGGAGGAGAGCGGAGGTGTGGAGGGGAGGATCCCCAGTGGTTTGCCCCCTAGAGGTCTGTGGGCATGAGTTTAAAGTGAAACCACTCAGTCTGGCTTTGCTGTGTTCTCAGTCAAGTGTACCTACTGCTGCTTGAGTTCAGACTTGGACAAAGCAGATAACAAGAGTTCACTGGGGAAAGGGTTTTCCCAGGTGAAGAAGGGGGCAAAGGAGCTCAGAGTGTGTTTGTAAAGGAGTGATTGTACAGTGATTGTAAAAATGGGCCATGAAATCTAAAGATGAAAACAAGAAGAGAACTATTAGAGTGGAAACGGTCAGTGAGTTGGAGATTGAATTGTGACTGTCTTCAGGGTGTGACAGTGGTGAGCTAGGACAGGAAATGACTGCATGAGAACAACCTGCTTGAAATTGAGATTCAGGGGTCATACTGACCTTGATGATAACAAGGTCTCCAGGAGCAGCCAGGGAGCAGATGACCAAGGTGTGCTAGAGGAAAGGCCTTGGAAGGTGAGTTGGTCAAGGAATTGAGAACGTGGAGCACAGACAGTCCCAGTGTTAGCACAGGCAGACAGCTGGATATGAGCAGAGAAAGGGGGACACGGGCCAAAGGGCAGGAATTGGGCAGAAAGGAGGGGCCGGGCCAAATGCAGGAAACCACACATCATGTAAACAACAGGGGTCCCCGGGCAGAGAAAGAAAAGCAGGAACCTCGGGACTGATAAGAGTTCACACATTTCTGGGTAACAAGCAGCCTGAAGGCCGACAAAGAAAGGTGGGAAAAGGCAGCAACCTCCAGGGTCTGAATGTAGCTTTTTGCTCATTACGCCCTCATTACAATAAAACTAGCTTTGCAGATCAGAAGTCCCCATCATGCACTGAGGCCATGACACTTCTGATCCAGACTAAATAAGGACACAATCCCTCCTCCCCTCGGGAAGGTGGAGATCAGGGAACACGACCCCAAACCCCCCCTCCTCAATGAATATTCCACCCATTCACTTTTACACCCTTTGTAACCAACTTGCCAAAGAAACCCAGAGCAGCTGCTCACCTGAGTCTGCCCTCTCTCCCCTTGAGAGTGGACTATCCATCCCTTAATAAATCCTCACTTTAGTTTCTTAACCTCCATGTCTGGTCTCTGAATTCTTTCTGCGACTGGACAAGAACCTACTCACTGGCAACACTAGCTCTGCATGTTAGCACAAGACTATAAAAATGACCACAGAAGTGAAACCATACAAAGTGATCTTACTAATCAGAGGGGAAAATTACTCTGTTCTATGACTTTAAAAAACTTCTGTTAAAACATTAAAAACTCCCTTACTGCCAATTATAAATGTACACAGAATTTTTAATTGTGAAACATATTTATTTAATACACTGTAACTTAAAACAGGAGAAACATTGAGACTCTTTGTAAAAACTTTACCAACAGAAGTCTGAATTGTGCTTGCCTTCTTCTCATCCTGTGACCTATCTTTTCTGAGCCCTGATAAACTGTCATGCTTCTTTTCCAGTTTGGGTTGGCTTCCAGCATCTTACCGTTTTCATTTTCAGTGCTGTAAAACATCCCCACGAGTTTCCTTGCCGTGAAGTCGCCTCAGTCTTGCTTCCCAGGACATCTTCATTCCTTTGCCACACCACTGGCCGTCATAAGCGACCTGTGGCATCAGGGTGTGCACGTCACAGCAGCACAGCCGGCAAGCCCAGCATGCAGCAGTTCATGTCTGCACCTAAAGTGGCGGGACCAGCCTCTGTGGCAGAAAATGGTTGTTTTTCAGTCCTTTGTAATCAACATAGCAACTAACTTCAGCACTGGCCTGAATTGATCTGGCCTCAGACTGACTGAGTTTTTTATTTATTATTATTCCCATTATTTCAGTTGATGCTTGAACAACACAGGTTTGAACTGTTTGGGTCCACTTCCACACGGGTTTTTCAAGGAGTACGTACTACAGTGCTACGCCTCCCGTGGTTGGCTGAGTCTGCAGATGCGGAACAGCGGATACAGCACAGTCTTCTCTCCAAAGCCAAGAAAGGCTTTCTCAACCATATGCAGCTTCCTGTTCCCAGAGTAATTTAAACTAAAAGAAGTTGCCTCAACCTCACCTTGTTTCCAACTTGTCAGACTCTCCCCTCATGGTGCCTGCAGGACGCTCCTGCAGGCTTAGCTCCCGTCCTGTCGTGGCTTTTCTGTTGTCATTCTCAGATTTCCTAGTCACATCCAGTTTCATTTCTGGCATCATCACTTCTTATTTCTTAGATGCACTTTCGTCTTTTCGGGCCAGTTTCCTCTTTGGATGGCCTATTTTGTACAACATGTTGTGGGTTTGTCCCTGGGAGACAAGGAGGCAACACAATCACGTGCTCTGCTGTCTTCTGACCTGAAGGGCTAAGTAGCAGGCGTGTGGTGACAGTAACTGCAGACTGAAAGACAGTCCTGACGCCCGTCTGTTATTCACGCAGGGACCTGGGGACTGAAGACGCAGCTGTGAAGTTTGCCCTGCATGCAACTCCTCAGCTAAGGTACTGTGGTAATTAAATCTGGACCATGTTGTTGGGGACTGGTGTAATCCAGCTGAACTGTAGTGGCTAAAATTTGTGCAAAGCAAAACAGCCTCATCGGATGATTACCTACATGATACTGAAGTCACAAAGGGTGATGGTAGGAGTCGAGTGGAGATGACTTTTGTGAGAGTGGGTCAAGTTTTCAGTAATCAGGAGGAGCAGGGACGTGGGGTCAACAACACAGGCGCAAGGCACAGTGCATCCTGAGGGCATAGCTTCCAGGAGTTTTTCATGGGCAGAGGTGCCGACCGTCCCTCCGGCTCCCAGGCATCAGGGATTAGAGGTAGGAGGCCGCAGGGACTCTTTCTCTGGGACAAGTCAGTTTGTGGTTAAGGAAAGAAACTCAAAATGCATCTGGAGGAGAGGCTGGGAGTAGAGAGGAGTTCTATGAACCATGGGGGAAGGTCAGTAAAAAAACTGTGAGCAGCAGGGAATCGGATTAGGGGATGTGCAGGTTTCTGTCGTGACTGAAGTAAACATTCATGTGACACTTGATGTGATGGATCCTGATGAGTCCTTAATGAGAGCAGGAAGTTGGTTCAAAAGTTACCGTCCTGACTATTTGGCACGACGGCTGGTGCACAGTCATACAGGCTCCAGTGGAGTGGCTGCCCGCGTGAGGTGGAGGGGGAGTTGGACAGTAGAGGGGCAGAGGCTGTCCTGGTGCAGGCCTCAGGGGAGCATGGAGGAGAAGGGGCGGGAAGGAGCCTTGGTGGTGGGAGGAGGGAAGTGACAGGAATGTGCACAAGATCTCACGAGTGCACACAGGAGGGCCCCTAGTGCGGCCCGGATTAGAAGGGAGAGGAGGAGTGGGGTGGGCAGTGAGCAGTGCTGCTGGCATGAGAGGTATTAATAATGTGCCTGGAATCCACTAAACCTCAGGAAATAGCAGAGTATTATATTCTGGAGAGCCTGGAACCTCAAGAGTAGGCAGAAGGGTTTGTATTAACTCAAAAGGCAGCCAAGAAGGACTGAGGGGTCCTGAGGCAGGGAGCCATGTAACCGAGTTATGCTTCTGACATGGTTACATCTTCAGTCTCATGGCGAAGATGAGGCTTGAGGCCAAGAAAAGTAGGTCCACTGGGTTTTCTCCCTGGCTCATCCTTCGAAGCACTGGCCATCATTTATAGGGGTACAGTTACTTAAAGCCAGCCCCCGACACAGGAGGGCTCCGGGAAGACAAGGGCCCTGCCCATTCTGCCCACGGGTCCACACTCTGCCTCTCACACAGGGCCTGGCACTTGGTAGACGCACAACACGTACGTTCAACAGAACAGTCAACAGATGAAAACACTGAAGAAAGCAACCACCGAAACTGATGTGAGAGAAGTGAGGACCCGGCGGGGGACACGGCAGTGATGGAAGGGGGGTGATTTTCAGTCACTTCAGAGTGTAGAGTTTCACAACCGTGGGGGGCGTGGGTTGGGAGAAGGGCAGGAGGAGGAGCAGCGCTAAGGCAGCTCTGGGCCTCGGGCGAGTACTGGGGCGTGACTCCAGGACCTGCAGTGCTCCAGCCACGCTCCGGCCGGCCAGAGGTGCCTGGCAGCTGTTGGCTAACTTGATTCACACGTGGCCCTGGGAGGAGGCGTGAGCATGCTCAGCAGCAGTCATTTATGGGACAGTCAGCGCAAACCCTAGCCAGGGCACTGTCACGACCAGGAAGGCACGTCGCTGAACAGGAGCTCTGTCCTAGGTTTGTTGTTACTGACTTCTTCTGTGGCCAAGGGTAGCGACTGGTAAGTCCTGTTTTGCAGACTCTTTGGGCTGCAGCTACCACGTCGACACTGTGTGGTGTGAAGCTGAGTCCTGGGCCACCCTGCTCATCATAACTCCTAAGTGAAAGGAAACTCTCCTGAATCTTCCTGCTTTCCTGTTTATAGACAGATTATTCAACTAATGGTATTTTTTACTGTCCATTGAGTCTGACCTAGGTTTTCCAGTTCTGATTATAACTAGGAAAACTGTATGAATTATCACAGACTTGCTGGTTGCCTCCCCCAAGCCCACCCCCTGCCGCCTTGAGAGGAGCTTGGGTTTATGGCTGTGTGCACTCCCGCCGCACACTTCAAGGAAGTGAGCTCCAGCCCCTGCCCCAGGGGGCGAACTACCACCGATTTAGTCTTGGGGACGCGATCAAATTCTATCGAGTTAAACAAAGGTGTGCAGAAGTCTGAGCAGAGGGTGGGAAGACAGAAGAAGCCTGGATTCTTGATCAAATGCCTGAGAAATAAAAATTTCCTCCTTTTTTCTTTTTTAACAATTATGTT
Organism: Camelus dromedarius; assembly: GCF_036321535.1. Taxonomy (NCBI): domain Eukaryota; kingdom Metazoa; phylum Chordata; class Mammalia; order Artiodactyla; family Camelidae; genus Camelus; species Camelus dromedarius. Next base: position 544,598 of record NC_087441.1, on the reverse strand, counting down.
AGGTTTTTAGGGTCTTGCAGCTAACAAGAACCTAGCTAATAGACTAACAAACAGGCTGCACACTTGTGTTTTGATTGGAGGGGGAGGTGCTCGTTAGGGAAGCATTAAATCTATCAACATCTTTCTTTCAAACTTGGTAAGTCCTTTCAAAAGAATGCATGCAGTATATTAAGATGCTGTTCAAAATACATCTGCTTTTGGAGGTTTTCCAAAAATCTATCTTAACACTTACTTAAGGTGACACTTAATTTGTGTCATAATTTTCTGTAGCGAATTCTAACTTTCTTAACTCTAACAAGGATGATACTGTTTGCATATGATTCCACTACCAGCATTCACATATTCACATACATATATATGAGCATGTAAGCATACCTCTTAGACGTCTATACTTTGGGTAATACAACGTTAGTAAATATGATAACTAGTAAGTGTGAAGGGAAAAATCCAGCATTTACTTTGTTGTGAAAAAGAATACAATTAAGAAGCTGCAATTGGAGATAAAAATATAGCTAATCAAAACTACTATGAGGTTCACAAATCTACAGATTTCATGTATTTTTGAAAAGTTGAGAAGCAAATGTCCTTTAGCCCACGTAACAAGCTATTCACAATAAAGTGCGAACACCAAGGCCAGGGCTACATAGGTTTCTGCTTCGTGTTTCACAGCCACCCAGCTGTCCCATGCGACATCCCAGATCCATCTACTGGCAACCTGCGGGACAAAGTTTTAGAAGGCCAACTTTAGATTGAACACGTTAAGAAGTAATTTTAAAATCTATACAAGTATGATTTTTTAAAAAGATGTGTCAGTATCTTAGAAAGTTACATTGGACAAGTAGTTTGTCCAAATTTCCCTTTCCTGAAAAGACTTAATTGTGATGCTTCCTGAGTCTGTCTTCTCTTTCACTGGAGCTGGTAGTTACCCGACGCAGGGAGAGAACACTAACACTCCCTTAGCAGAGTGTCTGGGCAGGTCCAGGAGGCACCCTGTAATTTGGGCCTGGAGGTCCTGCATGCAGAGCCATTCTGCTGTGATAGTCCATAATAAGGAATGACTCTTCCCACCCTTGAAAGATTTTTAAACGAAAGTTTGCTGTGACCTTGTCTGGAAATGAAGAAATGGCACTGATTACACAGCAGGCTACAGAGAAAATCCTAAATCCTTTGCTTCACCTACATGGTCTGACTTTTCCGTGCTGGATCAAAAATGGTCAGAAATCCTCTGTGGCTTTGCCCATCAAGAGGTTGAGTCTATTTTCCACCCCTTGACTGTGAGTTGGCCTTGGGATTTGGTCTGAGCAGACGAACGTAACACTGTGCAACCTCCAAGGAAGGCCTTGAGAGGCCCTCTGCTCTCACATCCCAGCCCGCGGGGAGGAGCCCCCCACGTGTAAGGAAGCCTGTTCAGTCCACTGGAGGATGTCAGCTCCTGTGCAGGAGAACCAGTGCCCAGCCAGCAGCAGCACCAACTGTCGGACGCACAAACGAGGCCGTCTTGGCCCTCTGGGCCCAGCCGAGTCACCGGACGGCTCAGGTGAACCCTCGAGACCAGCAGAAATCCCAACAGCTGATCCAGGCCGAGCGACTCACAGAATGATGGCCAGACAGATGGCTGGAGTTTTAGGCTGCTGAGTTCTGGGGTGGGGCTGCCCACCTGCACCGCAGACCCTCTGGCGGCAACCAGGCACTCCAGTCGGCCCGGCCTCAGCATTTCGCACTGCGCCCGGCCTGGACGCCCCCCGCCCTCTGGCCCAGCCAGCTCCCCGGGTCATTTAGACATCAGGGGCCTTCTCTGTCTGCAGACAGACCCAAGGAGCCACTCTGTCTGGAGGGCACTTGTCACCGTCTGCAAGCGTCTCATCCCTGAGTGCATGTAGCCCACAGTGTAACTCTCTCCACCCTGGGGGTCTGGCTGCCTGTCATGAGGCCAGCAGCCTCTGTGTCCAAGTCCCCCGCCTGCATCCAGGTGCCGCCCACTCCTCCACGAAGTCCTGCCGGCTGTGTCCAGCCCCCACACACTCACTGTCCCTCACTAGAAGTGCACAGCCCTGGGGATGCTGCACTCTCGTCTGTCTGTAACAGTAATGTACCTTTCTGCTGAGGGAGGCCTCTGGGCTGGAGACTACATCAAGGGTTTTAACACAGATAACCTTGTTAAATCTTCACAATAACCTAGCGAGTAGGTTTTATCACCCTTATTTTACAGAAGGAAAACCATGTCCCAGCCACGGGCAGGATTCCAGTCCAGGCCAGGGGGACCCTGAGCCCCAGGCCACCACACACCTTCACCATCTTATTGTCCTAACTCCAGACTGTGCTGCTGCCCAACCCCCCCCCCCCCCCCCGGCCAGAGCGAGACTCCCGGGAGTCGTGGGCGATGGCTTGTCATTTTCTGTGTTTTCCTCGGAACCGTTACCCTTAGGTGCCCTCAGTACACTTGCTGGTTAATTAGTAAATGACTTTAAATTGTCAAAACTGGAATGAGCATGGAACAGCACAGCCACATAACTCAATAAATTAGCCATGGAAGATGGACATTTCGAGGTTAGTATTTTTCAAATAATGCACAATGAAAGGAAGTACAGTTCACAAAGGCAGCCTTCCGTTCAAGACTGGGAGCGCCTGCAGGACATCACCATAACCCTGTCACTACGGGAACCGCACACGCGGACCTGGGAGACACGGCAGTGAGGTACTTACGTTGATTGCCTGACCCGTCTTTTGAATAAATAAGATTTTTATAATGAACTTATAACGATAGTACCCAAATTCTTTGACCGCTGACAATATTCGGTCTGCTAATTCAAGCGACAAATGAGAGAAGACTTTATCATCGTATTTGACATCTTTAAGGCTTTCCTTTAAAAAAATTAAGAAAAATATTTTATAAATAAAAATTGAAGTAAAAATGTGTCTAATTATTAAATATAAGTTTTGGAAAAATACACATATTTCTAACCAAATAATACTAAATGAATGATATGCTTAAAAATTTATTTCAAGAATGCTTTTGAGGAAAATTTAGTTTGGTTTTTAAAGTATGTTCAGCTGCTTAATATTACCAGCCTTTAGGCTGTAAGTTTTCCTTCACTAGATTACTCTACCAGTTATTAGGGTGACACAAAAGGAACTTTAAAACAAAGCTTCCAGAAATTCTCATGTAGGGAATCTAAAATCTTTTTCAAGTGTGTAAATTTGCTAAAATTCAGATCTGGGTTTTCCTAAAACAAACCTTGGAACCAGAGCCTGCATAATGTTGTTCTTGTCTTCCTAAATCAAAGGCCATTTCTTCTTTCTAACCGTCTCCCTGTGGCTTCTCACTCCACTGCTTTTTTCTGGGGCCTCCAGGAGTAACAAGGACATCAAAGCGTCTCATCGTGTTTGTCAGTAAATTAATGCACAGCTGGGGAAGACAGAGGGGGGCAAGGAAGCACTGCATTTTCTTACAGACCAAAAGCAGACCTGGACCTTCTGGTGAGCAGATAGCACCTGCCTCTGAATGGTTGACTTGGACCAGTGATAAATTAACTGACGTTCTGGGCTGTGGTGATAACAGATGGATGCCTGCTAGCTAACTGAGGTGAGTGAAACCACAGAAATTACCCTTCTTTTGATTCTGGTTCCCTTCTTGGTGCTTCTGGATCCGAACCGGGACTAGAAGCACTTAGCTCCTTCAGGCATTTGGCTGTGGTTCAGTCTTTGGACACATGGCAACATTCTCTCTCTCTTCTGAACTGATCCCAAGTTTTATCTACATACGAGTTCTTTTTTCATAAATACTGAGCACTTGGTCTAGGCCAATACCGACACCCTATCAGTGCACACATTCTGTGCCTAGAACTGCGTCCTAGGTTCCCTTAACCCGGAGGAAAACCCCTGGCCTCTTTTGGGGCCCGTTTTCACCTGCAAATCCAGTAGCTGTTTCAGGCCCCACTGTGCTTAATGCAATCCTGTAAATTATCATATGTAAATACAATGTAAAATTCTACTATATTCAGTAAACTTGAACTCACTCCACGCGGTAGGGCTGAGTGAATCACATACCAAAATACATACTCAAATCACAAATGGTTGCTATTAGTGTTTAGATGAGAGAAGGTATTTAGTAATTATTTTATTGTATTAATTGAGTTGAATTTCTTTATTTCCTAAAGCCATGAGCATTAACATCTTTACCAGGTATTATCTGATCATTATTAGTCCAGTTTAGAAATGTGTCTATGTCTGTGGTGGGGGAGGGAGGTTGGAGGGTGAGCTTCCTAAATGGTCTTCTGTATTAATAAAGGCTAATTCAGCTAAGAATTAACTTTGATACAATTAAAGGGGTGTTAATCATTTATACAAAATGCCTTACACATGTATTTTTTCCCCAGAAGCTAGCTTACATCTGTTGTTGCTAAAGGAATGCATTTTGTAAACTGGAGGTGGGGGCAGGTAGTCTGAAGACGAGGATTTAAGACGATCCCTGGGGTGGGGTTAGGCTGGGAGGTCCCGCAAAGGGAGCCAGGTCATCGGAAGCAACAAGGTGCCGGTGCCTGAAGGCGGACTTGTGACCGGGGTGAAAAGGAGGCGCAGCAACAGCGGCCTCTTACGCGCAGTCTCCGGTTGGAGACGTCTTACTTTGGTGCCCCACTGGGAAGGGCGGTGAGGGGAGTTCTTCCTGCCCACACGAGGCAGCTGTCAATACCAAAACTAGCGCAAGTAATGCTGGCGTTAATAGGAGCATTACAGAATCAGCTTCGTAAAACTGAAGAAGCTTTGTGGGGCGAGCCTGAAAACGTGTGTAAGTCTCAAACAACGGTCTTAAATGAACTTTAGGTTCCAGCGAGTTTAAGGGAGAAGAAAACCTATGCGTAAGTTGGGGACAGCCCATTCTTAAGGCGTTTTGTAGTCTAGTCCTGAACCAGTTTTTCACACACATACACGTATTCAATTTGTTTTTTTACTCATTCCTCCAAATATGGGAGAAACACGGAAGCTGCGAGATAATTTATGGATAATTAAGAGTTAAATAAAATAGCGAAAGAATATTCCCTTTAATCTAGCTTTAATCATAGCGTCAACGTGAAGATCATTGAGTGTGACTACAAAGTACTTTCATGTTTTCAGAGATAAATGGTACAAAATATCAATCAGGGTAACTACACTGCCATAAATCTCAACGCAGCTCCCAAGCCCTCAGCGCTAAGCTATTGCTATTGCACGTATCTGTCAACCTACCTTTAGTACCTGCTGGACTTTGGTTTCTACTGAATGAGCCTGGAATTTTTTCAATGGCTCCATTCGATACGAGTTAGCAAACTTTAACTTCGCCAGGGCGCTCTTCCATTCCTTCCCCACATCAGCAGCTGAGTCTTCAAACGGAGGCTCTACGTACTGAACGTCGTGAAAGGATTCTCGCAGTCTTTCTCTTAAAATCTGTGCATACTGAAAGGACAGGGCAGGGGAGAGAGAAGCAGAGGAGGGGCGAGAGGGGCACATATTACTCTTTTAACTGAAAAGTGAAATTTCAGTTTTAAGAACCCTGGTGGCATGGGACAGGGCTGACACAAGCTTGGAAACCAATTATAACAGACTTTTATGATTATGTGGTTGCTAAATCCTACACTCTCTGATTCGCTCCTGGCTAACAATTTGGTAAAAGAAGAAAAAGAATATAGCTATCATCTGTTTATCTATAAACATAAATATAAACCCAAATTTGAATGCATATATTCATGGAAGATGCAAAAGACCTAGACACTCCGTGGACTCAGAGGGCAACCGGGTGGCGAGGTATCAGGTGTGTACAGAACCCCCCATGTTCCCTACTCTGAGGTTTTCCATTATTATCTTCTTACAGCTCATTATGCTTATCTGTCCTTGAATAACACAGTTATTCAGATAACACACTCGCAAGTCTTCAGTTGAAAAGATCGCAAAAGTGCAAAGATTTGGCATAGACTTCATTCCGTGCTTTTGCTGTTCCACATTTATTCCATGACATTCGACACTCCTTAAGGAGCTATTTATTTAGTTCCTTCTATGGCTCAGTAAGCACGCGAGGCTCTGAAGTTACAGTGGTGAGCTTCACTGTAACAGCCAAGAATTAACTGCTTTAATCAAGATCCGCATTCCTGGAGTTATCCTTCTAATGGGGAGGAGGACTCACAGACACTAAAAAGTACACAGGGAAATGAATAAGCCAATTTAAATAGTGGTAATTGCTATAAAATAAAATCACATGACTTAATAGAAAGTCATCATGAGGGACTAATTCAGACTGAATAATCAAAGTGCCCTGTGAAGTAAGGTTTGGGCTGGAGCCTAAAAGGACCAGAAAACAGGAAGGATGAAGACTTAGGAACAAGAGCTGAGCATGCTCTGAAAACAGGCGTGCTTGGTGTGTCTGAAGTGCCGAGCGAGGCAGAGCGGTCACAGGACGCAGGGCTACGCAGAGTTTGGGCAGGAATTTGGAATTTATTCTCAGAACAACGGGGACAATGAAAGAATTTAAACGCGAATGTGGTATGTTCTAAATCACAGTTTTAAAAGATTATTCCGGCTGCTGTTTGGTGAATACAGGGAGATTAGGGACTGAATGAAGATAGTAATTTATGCTTTGTAAGACTTTTTACAAATATTGTTAACCATAAATAACTTCGTAACTTTATGACAGTTTTTCAAAACAGGAACATGATTTGCTCCTGCATTTATAGAAGAATTTTTATTTCCAATTAATTTATGTTACAAAAATTTCTGTTTATTCTGAAGCACTTATCCTTTTGATGTTTTTTGACATCCTATTTAAAGTGATTTAAAAACATGTTTTATGTTTTTAGGTGTTGTTTTAATATAAATACTGCTGTGCCCAGCTATTAAAATTTTACTAATTTGAATGTTTACTATGTCTTGATTTTCCTATAGACATAATACAGTCTCGCATATTTCTATCACCCCTCTTCCTTTTTCAGACCTTACTACGTAGGCTGGTAGTTTGAAAATGTATCTACTAAAACCCGCATTCACAGGGAGCAGCATGGGAGAACAATCATTCTCTACCACTGATGCTACTGTGTGACAGAAACTGTCACTGGAGCAACAACTTCCCTTTCTTTGTCCTCTAATTTGTCCCTCTCTGAGGGAGTTAATCTGATTAGTGAGCTAGGAAGAAGGAGACCATCTTTAGTGCAGAATCTCCCTAGCTCTCCTCTTGGCATCTGATTACAAGATTATAAGAATATAAGAATTATCTGTTTGCAGAGATAGGACGTAATCTTAGGTAAGTGTCATTGGCCAGTAGGCCCATGACTGGGTGAGCTGCTTTAATTCAGGTACAAATGTTACCATTTTCCAGCCTATCTTTCATCCCTAACGGTTTGTTAATATGGTGAGTTATATCGATTTTTGAATAGTAAACCAACATTGCGTTCTTGGAATAAACCACACTTGGACATTTATTATTATTATTATTAGTTGTTAATTAATTAATTTATTTTTACTAGAAGTTTGTACCTTTTAGCCCTCTTCACCCATTTGGCCTACCCTGCCCCCCATACCCCCCGCTTCTGGCAACCACCAGCCTATTTCTCTGTATCTGACCTCACTCTCTCTCTCTATATATATATATTGCCGCAGTTCTGCTTGTTTACTTTTGCTTCTGGAGTCAAATCCACATATGTATTTCCATATATGACAGAGATCACATGGTATTTGTCTTTCTCTGTCTCACTTATTCAGTGTAATGCCCTTGAGGCCCATCTGTGTTGTGGCAAATGGCAAGGTTCCGTTCCTTTTCATGACTAAATAGTACTCCAGCATGTACATATGCCACAGCTTCTTTACCCATTCATCCATCAGTAGACATGTAGGTAGTTTCCATGTCTTGGCTATTGAAGACAGTGCTGTAATGAACATGGAGGTGCATTTATCTTTTTGAATTAGTGTTTTTGTTTTCTTCAGATAAATATCCAGAAGTGGAATTGCTGGATCATATGGTAGTTCTATTTTTAATTTTTTGAGGACCCTCCCTACTGTTTTCCATAGTGACTGCATGAATTTCCTAACAACAGTGCACAAATGTTCTTTTGTCTCTACATCCTCATCAACACTTTTTTTTTGGTAACAGCCATTCTAATAGGTGTGAGTTTTGATTTACTATTTTCCTGATGACTAATGATGTTAAGCATCTTTTCACGTAACTTTTGACCATTTGTATGTCTTCTTTGAAAAATACCTATTCAGATCTTCTGCCCATTTTTAATCACATTGCTTATTGTCACTGTTTCTGCTACTGAGTTGTATCAGTTCTTTATATATTTTGGATATTAACCCCTTATCCGATATATGACTTGCAAATAATTTCTCCCACTCCGTAGGTTGTCTTTTCAGTTTGTTGATTACCTTTGCTGTGCAGAAGCTTTTCAGTTCACTGTAGTTCAACTCGTTTATTTTTGCTTCTGCAGTCAAATCCAAAAATTAATCACCAAGGCCAAGGTCAATGGAATTATCATCTACATTTTCTTCTAGGAGCTTTATGATTTCAGTTCTAGTCAAGTCTGTAGTCATTTTGAGTTTATTTTGTTTGTGGCATAAGATAGTGGTCCAGTTCTATTCTTTTGTATGTGGCTGTCCAGTTTTCCCAACATCATGCATTGAATAGACTGTCTTTCCCCTACTATATATATAGTCTTAGTTTCTTTGCCATAAATTAACTGACTATATATGCATGAACTTATTTCTAAACACTATATTGTGTTCCATTAATTTTTGTGTCTGTGTTAATGACAATACCATATTGTTTTGATTACTACAGCTTTGCAATATAGTTTGAAATCACGGAACATGTTGACACCAGCTTTGCTCAGAATTGCTTTGGCTGTTTGGGGTCTTTAGTGGGTTTTAGGATTTCAAATTTTAGGATTGTTTGTCCTTTTTCTGTGAAAAAATGTCAGGAATTTTGATAGGAGTTGTATTGAATTTGGAGATTCTTTAGATACTATGAAAATTTTAACAATATTAATTCTTCCAGTCCATGAACATGGAATATATTTCTATTTATTTACATCTTCTTCAATTTTTTTCCTTTAACATACCAGTTTTCAGTGCACAAGTTATTTCTAGATATTTCATTCTTTTTAATGCAATTATAAGTGGGAATGTTTCCTTAATTTCTTTTTTGTAGTTCACTATTGGTACACTATTAGTATTGATTTTGTATCCTGCCACTTTACTGAATTTGTTAGTTCTAGGTTTTTGGTAGAGTCTTTGGGGTATTCTACGTATAATGTCATGTCATATAAATAGTGACAATTTACTTCTTACTTTCCAATTTGAATGCCTTCAATTTCTTTTTCTCACTTAATTTTTCTGTCTAGAGCTTGCAGTAATATGTTGAATAAGTGTCTCAAGTGGGCATCTTGTCTTGTTCCTGATCTTAGGGGAAAAGCTTTGAGCCTTTCACCATTGAGTATCATGTTAGTTGTAGGCTTCTCATATATGGCCTTTATTATGTTGATACATTACCTCTTCAGCCACTTTGTTTAGAGATTTTTTTTTAAAAATCATAAATGGGTGTTAATTTTTGTTGAAGCTTTTTCTGCATGTATTTTGATGACCATGTGATTTTTATCCTTCATTTTGTTAATGTGCTGTATCACACTGATGGATTTGCAGATGTTGAACCAACTTTGCATCCCTGGAACAAATTCCATGATCATGATGCATTATCTTTTAAATGTACTGTTAAATTCAATTTGTTAATATTTTGTTGAGGATTTTTGCATGTATGTTCATCAGGAATATTGGCCTATAATTTTCCTTTATTGTGGTATCCTTGACTGGTTTTGATATCAGGGTAATACTGACCTTGAAAATGAGCTTGGAAGTATTTCCTCATCTTCTATTTTTTGGAAGAGTTTAAGAAGTTTGATTCCATTCTTCTTTGACTATTTGGTAGAATCCACCAGTGAAGACATCTGGTCCTGGACTTTTGGGGAGGTTTTCAATTTTGATTCAATCTGCTTCCTAGTAATTGGTCAATTCAGATTTTCTATTTCTTCATGATTCAGTCTTGGAAGTTTGTATGTTTCTAGGAATTTACCCATTTCTTCTAGGTTGTTGAAATTCTTGGTATAGTGATCTCTTACAATCTTTTGTATTTTTGCTATATCAATTGTAATTCTGATTTTATTCGAGTCTTCTCTCAGGTCTTGGTCAATTGAACAAAAGGTATGTCAATTTTGTTTATCTTTTTACAGAATCAGCTCTTAGTTTCACTGATCTTTTCTATTTTTTTTTTAGTGTCTATTTATTTCCACTCTGATCTTCATTATTTCATTCCTTCTACTAATGTTGGACTTTGTTCTTCTTTTTCTCATTCTTTGAGATGTAGTTAGGTTGTTTGAGATTCTTCTTATTTCTTGAGGTAGGCATTTATCATATGGATTTCCACCTTAGAATTGCTTTTGCTACACCACGTAAATTTTGTTACGTTGTATTTCCATTTTAATTTGTCTCAAGGTGTTTTTTTATTTCTCTTTTGATTTCTTCATTGACCCGTTGGCTGCTCATTAGCATGCTGTTTAATCTCCACATACTTGGGAGTTTCCCAGTTTTCTTTTTGTATTTCTAGTTTCATATCATTTTGCTTGGTAAAGATACTTGATATTTCAATCCTCTTAAACTTATTAAGACTTGCTTTGTGGCCTAAAGTGTGATCTATCCTGGAGAATGTTCCAGGTGTACTTGAGAAGAAAGTGTACCCTGCTGCTTTTGAATGAAACATTCTCTCTATATATATCTGCTAAGTCCATCTGGTCTAGTGTCACTAAAGACCAATGTTTCCTTATTGATTTTATGTCCAGATGATCTACCCATTGATGCAAGTAGGGTATTAAAATCCTCTACTATTATTGTGCTGCTGTCTATTTCTCCCTTTAGGAATGTTAATATTTGCCTTACATATTTAGGTTTCCTGTGTTGGGCACAGCATATATATTCTATTCTTCCTGTATATTGTTGGATTTAATTAGCTGTAATTTTGGCAAAAACTTTTGCATCTATGTTCATGAATATTAGTCTGTTTTCTTGTTATGACTTTGGTTTCAATAGCAAAGTAATGCTGACCTGTTAAGAAGGATAGGGGAAAAGTCTTTTTTCAACTTTCCAGAACACTTTATAATATATGGTAGAAATTCACCAGGAAAGCCATCTGGGCCTGGAGTTTTCTTTATGGGAAGGTTTTAAACTACATTACAGATTCATTTTCTTTAACAGATATAGGGGCTATTCAGTGTATCTATTATTTCTTGAGTGAACTTCAGTAGCTTGTGACTATATATTTCTTTTCTCTTAGAGCAGCCACAACAGAGTATCACAGACCAGACAGAAATTTATTTGCTCAACATTCTGGAGGCCAGAAGTCCATGATCAAGGTGCCAACAGGACTTTTTCCTGAGGCTTCTCTTTTGCAGATGGCTGCTCTTTTCCTGCCCTTTCAGTCATCCCTACGTGCATACTTGGCCTTGGTCTGTCTGTGTCCTAACCTCCTTTTATAAGGACACCGGCCAGATTGGTTAAAGGCATACCGTAACAGCTTCATTTTAACTTACTTCTTAAGGCCCTATCTCCACATACACTCACATTCTGAGGTGCTGGGGGGCTTAGGGCTTCAACATAAGCATTCTAAGGGAACACAAGTCAGCTCACAATAGTATCTTTCAACGAATTTACGCATCTCATCCAAGTTGTTGAATTTATGATTACAGTTGTTCTTAATATTTCCTTCTGATCCATTTAAGTTCTTTTGGGTCCGTAGTGATTCCCCCCTTTCAAATCTGGTATTAATGATGTCTTTTTTTTTTTTTTTTCCTTTCTGATTAGTCTGGATTGAGCAAGAGTTGGCAAAGTTTTTCTGCAAAAGGCCAGCTAGTAAATATCTTAGGCACTGTGGGCCAAATAATGTCCTTTTCCCATATTCCATCCTCCATCACCCTCTAGTGCTTTTCAAATAACCCTTTAAAACATACAATTTTTAGCTCACAGGCTGTACAGAAATAGACTGCGAGCCAGATTTGACCCACCAATTTATTTGCCAACCTCTGGATTGGAGGTTTATCAACTATATTGATCTTTCCAAAATATCTTTGGTTTCATTGATTTTCTGTATTGTTTTTCACTTTACTATTTCATTGATTTCATTGATTTCCACTCATTTTTATCTCCTTTTTTGGCTTAGAGTTGTTTGCTTTTTAAAATATGTGCTGATGGTTGAAATATTGATTTGAAATCTAATACAGGTATTTAGGACTATAAAATCCATGAGTACTGCTTTAGCTACATACTACAATTTTTGAAATGTTGTATTTTCATTTTCATTCATTTTTAAATACTTCGTTTTCTTCTTTTAGCCACAGGATACTTAGAAGTGTGTCATTTAATTTTCAGGCAATTTGTGACTTTCCAAAAATCTTACAGTTGATAATTTTTAATTTATTTCATTGTGGTCAGAGAACATACTTTGTATGATCCAAATTCCTTTAAAGTTATTGAGAACTGTTTTATGCCCCAGGACATATTCTATCTTAGTGTTTCACGTGCACTTCTAAAGAACATTTATTCAGCTGTGGTTGCATTGAGTATTAGATAAAAGTCCACTAACTTCAGTTGGATTTTAGTATTTGTGTCTTTTATATCCTTACTACCTTCTTGTCTACTTGTTTTTATCAATTATTGAAAGACAGACATAGGCAGAGGAACAGATAGGGATCAAGACCGGTATTGAAATTGCCAACTGTAATTATTCATGTCTATTTCTGCAGGAACAAATACATGAAATTTTTGCTTCCTGTATTTCAAAGCTGATTTTTGGTGCATAAACATTTGGGATTTCTATGTCTTTTTGATGAATTGATCTCTTACTATTATGAAATGGACCCTCTTTCTCTCTCATATTGTACAGAAATGTACTTTAACATTAATACATGCACTCCAGCTTTCTTCTGATGTGTGTTCACATGGTATATCTTTTTCCATCATTCTCATTTTAACCTATTTGAACCTTTATATTTAAATTGTGTTTTTTGTAGACAGTATATAGTTTCACCTTGCTTCTATAACCAATCTGACAATCTCTTAAAACTTTACTGGCATGTTTATAACATTTAATGTGGTTGGCATGATTCTGTTTAAACCCATCATACTGGTTTTTGTTCCCTTTATTTTTAAAGCTTTCTTTTGAATTAAATGTTTAATTTGTTGGCCTATTAGCTTTAATCTTTCCCACTGGTGGTTTTGGGGCATGTAGTATATATCTTTCACTTATTGCAGTCTACCTTCAAATCATGAATCTTGTGCTTGAATTCCACTCATCTTGGATTTGTGGGTTTATAGTTTTCATCAAACTTGGAAACTTCTCATTATTTCTTCAATTATTTTGTCTGTCCCCTCTCCTCACCTGGGTACTCCAGATTATAAATTTTTGCCTGAAATTTCCCCATAGCTCATTGATGTCTAACTTTTTTTTTTTTTAGGTTTTCTACTGCTGTCTCTAAATTCAGTAATATTGTTACACAGTGTCAAATCTGCTGTTAATTCCACTCAGTTTACTATTACTATTACATTTCTGACACTGTATTTTTCATCTGTAGAGGTTTGATTTGGATTTACCATGCCCATCTTTTCTTCTCACACTTGAACATACAGAATGTAATATTAACTGTTTTATATTATTTTATAACTGCTTTAATGCGATTTTATATATATACATATATATATATATATATTATAAAACAGTTTTATAATAACTTCTTCAGTGTTCTTTTATACTAGTTCTATCTTTGCATCATTCCTGGGTATTTTTTATTGTTTCTTCTCTCCATTGTGAGTTGTATCTTCCTGCTTCTTTGCAGGTATGCTATTTAAATACCAGACACTGTGAATTTTACCTTCTTGTTTGCTGTCTATTTTTGTATTCCTGTAAGTATTCTTGAGCTTTCTTCTAGAATGTAGTAACTTGGAAACACTGTAATCTTCCTGAGGCTTGTCTTTAAGCTTTGATAGGCCAGATTAGAGAAATCTTTAAATTTAGGGCTATTTGCGCCGCGCCGCCCCCCCCCCCCCATACTGAGACAATACTTCTTAGCATGCTAACCAATGCCCTATGATTTACAAAGCTTTCCACTCTTACTGGTGGGGGGAGGAGACTATTTTGTGTGAGTCCCAAGGATTTTTTTCTGCTCCCTTTGGGTGGTTCTTTCTCTAGCCATGGGTCACTTCCTCACTAGATGCACTAGTGCACTAAGCTGAAGACTTGAGGAAAATCCTCTGCAGATCTTTGGAGCTGTTTGTACAGTACTCTTCTCTTTAATACTTTACTCTATAGACTCATGTCACCTTGACCTACCCTGACTCCCAAATCACTCTCAGTTAAGGGAGACCTCTCTATAAAGTGTAGGCTGGAATTTCTCACCAGGCAGTAAGTTAGAGGAAATACTGGAGCTTACCTTTCCTGCTTTTCCTCACCCAGAGATCACTATCTTGTCTTGCCTTACACCCAGCCAGTGGAAACAATTAAATTTTGTGGGTTTTTTTTTTTGTAGTTTCTGGTAGGAATTACTCCATGTTGGCTGTTAGTAGAAATCCTTAATTTTGATATAAACCTGCTGTTTTGATCATCTGTCAGACTGCTTTATGTTTTAGTTGGGAAGAGAGGCATTATTAGCTCCCTAAAACTATTAAAAACAAAATCTTTATTTTGTTCCTTTTGATTAATAGAATGCTTCCCTAGGGTAACTGCCGTCTTCTTCCCCTACCACAATATATGCAAGGAATACAACCATATTGTACCATCAATGTGGCTCCCAACTGCAACGAATCTCTTGGGGATACAGCATGTGTTTGTGGTTTAAAAATAACAGATTCTAACATGCTGAAAACTCTCATCTCTGGCATTTCTTTCTCATATATATTGGCCTTCTAATTTAGTAGCCTCTTTATTAAGAATATTTATCCCTTAAGAATCTTTTTAGAAGTAATCACTTCTAAAAATTAGAAATAGGTTTTATATATGATCAACTTTTTGGTATCTACTAAAACAACCTGAGTTTAATTATTTAACCTATTGATACGGTATTTCCTTATGTTGAGCCTACTTAAAATCCTAGGGGGAAAAAAAGAGCTTGGCCATGAGAAGCCATTATATTAATGTATTTCTAAATGTTATTTGCTAGTATTGAAGATTTTCAAATGTATGCACACAATTGAGACTAATCAGACTTTCAATTTTTGGTGATCTGTTTTAAGGTTTTGGAATCTTTGGTTGCAAGGAACAGAAACTGATTGTTGTTAGCCATATATGAAATTAATTGGAAAGATGTGGAGTAGCTCACAGGATGGAAGAGAAGGCTAAACAATCAGACACATGAGGTATTTCAGTATGCCACCTTCAATTTAAATTAATCTCAACCACTTTCTTGCATATTCTAGGAAGAGTTCATCTAATTAGCCTAATTTTGATCTTATCCTCACCGCAAAGGAAGGTGACTGACAGTCCCAACAAAACTCTATCCAGTGGGGAATGAATTACTTCTCCAAAGGAAAACTGAGGTGCTACTACTAAAGGAAAATAAATGGATGGAGAGATAAAATCAAAAGGCATTTGTAACGATTAAATTGTGTGTCCTAATTTTTCCTCTGCTCAGGATCCTGGGAATTATCAGCTACCGAAAGCTGGGAATGACTAATTAGTGACTCACTCCCCTCAGGCACATCTAGTGTGAAATCCTTTCTCAGTCTCTTCCCAATTATTGATCTATTCAAATTTCTAACCCGCCCCCCATAGAAACCCAGATTTTAAAGACAGCTATGACTGATCACATACATACCAAATATGCAAGAATTGCCTTTGTCTCCTATTCCCCAGATTTGGGTGACATACCAAGTGTACCTACATGTCCCATCCTTTTGGATTCAGGCTTCCTCATTTTTCAATACTTCACAACTTCAGTAGGCAGTAAGTTTATATAAGGCACCTTTGCCCCCAAATAGAAATATTCTTCATCACTGCTGGTGACCCATCTCTTACTCAGACTTATTACGAGGCAATACAACATAGTTTCTGGGAGCATGAATTTGAAGTCCAACATCTTAAGATTTCTAGCCTTGCTGTGTTTTTTCGTAGTTATGTAAAATTGGCCTGTTTGCTTTTCCTCCTTTAGTTTCTCTTTCCTCTGTAAAACGCAGACATCAAAAGAACAGTCATTAGAACCTGAAACGTTGTCATGAATTTTGGGGGGGTGGGGAGTTTCTTTTTGTTACTTGAAATGTTTCAGGATCTTCAACAATTAGTGTTTTGCCTGTTCTCTCTCCTTCATCCTGCTAATTGTGAGTCCCATGAAGTAGGTATGAAAAGAAATCGTTATAGGCAAGTGGACCAGAAGTCCCAGCTCCATCATTACAGTTTTGTATCCTTGGCAAATTATTTTCTCTCTTAAAGTCTCTATAATATTAAGATGGAGTATCGATCACCACAATGGTTTTCAGACTATAGCCCTGTGGAAATTCTTGTGTTATACTACCAGTAAAATTGAATGACACTTTTCCATTAATTTCAGACAGCAAGGAAAAGAATATTTGCAATTTAACTTTCTCGCTAGTTATATGTTCTTCAAATACTGAAACTGCTGTTTTTAAAACTCGAAGCATCTCATTTTTCTGCTTGGTGTATCAGTTTTTTGTTTTTTTGGGTTTTTTTTTTTTTTTTTTTGGCACAGCACACACTCATTTTGGCTGGTAAAACTGCCTCTGGGGTGTACAACGGCACTAAACATTCTAAAAGTACGTATTTCTGGAAAGAGCAGCAATACTCCTCGGCTACTTTCAGGAAATCCGCAAGCCGAACAAACCTAAAGAGAACCGAAGCAGCCCCTCCATCCGTTAACGCAGAGCCCTCGGGTCTACACTGCCAAAGCCGGAGCTCTGCAGCCCAGGGGCGTCCCTCGTCCCGCGTCTCCGCACTCACTGCCTCCTTCTCGAACATGCTAGGCCTCCTCTCTCTCCGAGGCGTCACCGGCGGCTGCTGAGGCGCCGGGTTAGAGGGCGACTTCCCACCCGGGCCCCGGCCCCGCTTCTCCATGTCGGCTGCTCTCCCAGACTCCCGCCGAGCCACCCCAACGCCTCGCCGCTTCCCGCGAGAGCGCCACTCTCGCGCCTGCGCCATGCCAGCCGGAAGTGCGCCGACGGGAGGGCGTGGCGTACGTCATCCCTGGGCGCCGCGGGCTGGAGCCGGAAGTCATGGAGGTAGAGTCGCGGGGAGCTGGTGTCCCGGGGCGCGCTTCTGTGGGTGGGGCGCGCGGAAACACTGTCCCGGCCCCAGCGGGTGCCCGGGCTTTGAGGCGTCTGCCCCCTGTGCCGCCACCAAGACGGTCGGCCGTGCCCGCCCCTGGCTGGGCCCCTGCCCGGACCCTTCCCACCCCGACCCGCTCCGGCCCGGGGTGGGAGCAGATGTGGAGCCCTGCTCGCTCTGAGGGGGCTCGCGGCCTGCAGTGCGGCAGCCACGGCGTCCGGAGCTGGGCGTCCAGGGCCAGGGACGTGCAGGCAACGCGCCGCTGCTTGCAGCGTGATGCTGACTGTGGCCCTGGCCCCCGAGGACGCGTTATCTGGGGGCGCGCGAAGCCGTGTGGGAAGGACTGCGGAGTAGCAGTCTCCCCGGGTTCACACTTGCACGTTGAAATTACATTGAACATTTTAAGGCCATTTTGATTAAAAAAAAAAAAAACACTAAATCGCAAAGGTGTCACTAGGTGGCTGTGTAGAGGGGATTCTATGGGGTCGCCTCACAATAAGGGTTTTACTCACTTTCCTCTCAGGGGATTAACCCTCAAACGTCTGTCAAAAGGTTTAGCACTAGCCACTGCTTTTTGAGTACTCTGTGCGAGCTGCTTTTCAAGTATTATCTCTAATTACTGTAAGCTAGGAGGTGGTAATATTTGGCACTGCGTTGCAGTTAAAAGCCTCAGCCACGTTAAGTAATTTATTCAAGGCGAGAGGGAGAAAGTCTGAGGAAGGATTCAAATTCAGGTCTTTCTAGCGCTCAAGCCAGGCCGTGGCAGCACCGCGCTAGCACCGCGCTGCTCCGGGCTGGACCCTGAGGGACCAGAAGGGGAGGGGGCCGACGCGCACACTTGCCGGTTCCTAAGTGACACGCAGGACAATGTGTTTAACTGCCATGGGTGGCAAAGCATTGCAGCACCTAATATTTGTTGATTTGAGGTTAGATTTTCTTTCTTAACAGCAGGGCCTTTTCTTGTCCAAGAGAGTATCGGCTTAAGGTTAACCTAGAAGCCAACTAATAGAGTGGTATGTCTGTTGGTAGAGAGTGGGACATAGTCATTCCCCAAACCTGACAGTCTTGGAGACTTAACAGGAGGAGTGTATTTCAACGCAGGATAGGAGGAGCCCCTCTTTTATTTAACTCTTATTTTTCATTTAGTGTGTGCCAGGGTTATAACACTGTGCAGGACCTGGTCTCTCTGTTCCAGGATCTTACTGTTTGGTTGATCCAGCGTCAACAATCACGAGAGATCTTTCTTACAACTTCGGTTGTCATATCCAGGGCCCGCTTTAGTAGTGGGGTAGATGGGCTTTTGTGCAAAAATATCATTTCTGCCTGTCACCTGTCGCTCCAGGACTACAGCTCAGTTTTAGACCCGGAGTGTGATTTCTTGGCAGGTTTATAGTGTTATGTGGGGGAAATTACGGGAATTTGGTTTTATTTAATCCTTCATGGAAAAGCAGTGTGGTTTGCTGCTTTTTACACCATACTTGGGGTCAGAGTTTTGCTTTTTTCTCCTGTTTTAATTCATTATGCTTGATTTTCTATTTTCCCACTCCCCATTAAAAAAATGCTTACTTAGATAACTTTGGGATGGGAAAGGAATGCTGAAAGGAATAATGCACTCTCCATAAAGTGTACTGAATGTCTGTAAACTCTTATCTTAATAAATATTATGATTTATAAAATAATTTTAAGTCTTTAAACATTTACTTGAAAATGTTTATGTAAACAATCTTTAGTTAATATTTAATCACAATGTTCTAATCATATGGCTCGCATGGCCTCTGGAGAGTGTGTTAACAGCAGCTAATATCTAAGAATATTTTGTACTTGAGATAGAATAGGATTTCTTGTGACTTAAATATATAATTAATATTCATCTGTTTTTACTTACTGTTAAACAGTGTGCTTTATGTTCTGTATTTCAGATATTAATAGAAGATCCTGTTACCACGTGTCTTTCTCCCCCGGTGCATGATATGATCTGTAAACTTGGGTTTGAAGTCCAGGAAAATCGCGACATCAGCAGTATTGTAACTCAGGATGGTGAGGTGTGCTGGAAGACCATCACAGACTGTCTAACTTACACAGAATCAGGTTTGTGCCTTCTCTGCTGCCAAACATCTGTCAGTGCTGTTCCATTGAAAATGCTGTGGCCTGTAAAATTTCCCTTTCTGACCGTTGCTTTTTGGGTTAGAAGATGTTATAATACAAGCCTCACTCGAAAGAGAAAAGGAATAGGTGTGAAAAGGGAGGGAATGAGGCCACAGAAGCAGAGAAGAGTTAAAGGGAAGCTTGGCCCGACAGCCACGCGGGAGAAAGTGGGTAGCGGGGGGTAGCGAGGGGCTGAGGGTTGTGGACGACAGAGCTCTCAGCTCGAGGCCAGTAGTCCAGATGGGAAAGGGAAGAAAGCATATCATGTGAATTGAGGTATGAAATGACCAGTGATATGTGCAGTTATTTTAAGTGTCTTCCAGGCATTCTTGTACGTTGTTTGAAGCAGGGATGTGGGTTGGGAGATTAAATAATGGTTATATAACTTACAAGCGAAGGTGCTCTGGCTCTGTAATTCTGCCCCAGAGCATACAGGACAGGCACACTCTCGGGTGTGGACAGGTGTCTGTACACAGCTACTCCTTGCAGTGCTTTGTAATAGAAAAAAAATAAAAGAAGAAACACTGGAAATAGCCTACTGTCGAGCAGTAAAAGTTAAGTAAATTATGAGGGGAGGGGGAAAAAAAAAAAGAGGCATGCAATGGAATATTATGCAGTGGTTAAAAAGAGTGAAGAGGCCCATCTTTCTGATCCAGAAATCTCTCTGAGCTATGTGGCTGAGTGAAAGAACAGAAGGAGCACATGTCTCTGTTATTTGTTTGTGTGTCTATAAATATTTCTAAATCCAGCCAAGGAATTTGTAACAGCTGCATCAGGAAGGAGAACGGTGTGCAGGAGGGAGACTTTCACTGTTTTATAGTTTTGGTCTGAACCATGTGAAGTTTCAGCCAAACTTACCAAAAAAAACAAGACCAAAAAAAATTCATATTATAAATGTGTCTCAAGATAGTTAATGTCATTGGAAATCTCAGTCGAATAGTGTTACATTAAAAAAAATCAGGTTACAGGATTATATATATGGTATGAACCTGATTTTGTACAAATTGTACATATAAAGAAATTGAAAAAATACGTTTTCTCTTATTGGAACTCTTCTGTATTTTCCAAACTCTATTGATAGTATGTTGTTCTTTTATAATCAGATAAACACTGTGTAACTTATTTCCAACAACCTCTGAACATCTTTATTGTAAGTTCAGTTATAAACTGGTTGTCAATTTTGTGAAAGTTTCATGATTAAAGCACTTTTTCTTTGATGATGTAGGCATTTTCCTCGCTGGATAGGGAGCTGTGGCGCTAACACTTGTTTTCTTATCCTTAAAGCGCAGGGTCTGGATCTCGGGGGCAGCGTGCGGCTGCTGGGCCCCGTGTGTGAGGCTGTCCACTTGCACTTGCTGTCTCTGAGCAAGGCGCAGTTTGAAGTTCGATACGCACCATGGTTCCAGTGGACGGGTGTTCCGGAGGTTTGGCTTTTGAACAACCTTTAGAAATAAAAGACTTTGCAGATTCCATGTAGAGGCCTTAATACTGATTTCAAAGGGGTGTCCTCCACCCTGCAGGCCCTCAACTGGGAGGAGGCTTGAGTGTTGCGAGGAAGGGTGGGGCTGCTGTGCAGAGTCCGCAAAGCCTGAGCTGAGAGACTTCCTTTGAGCAAAGGAAGTTTGAGGCAGTGTCAGGATTGGGGTTTAGGGAGGTGGTTGGTGCATGGGTGCTGGTCCTGGGACAGAGGAACATGGATGGCTCCGGAAAGAAGAGAAAGACCCTGCAGATGGATAGTAAGTTGTTCCTGAGACAGGGGGCCTGGAGCCAGGAGGTGAGGATTCTTGGGTTTGCTGAGGGAGGTGGAAGTCGGGGGGGCAGCCTAGGGTCCCAGCCTTGTTTCGGTTGATTTGATGGTTGGTTCAAATGAACCATTGCATTTGGCACATTGGATGCTTACAGTCGAGCAGTAGCTGTAAACAGTTAAACTCTGAGTTACTTGGGATTTCCTAATGCAGGGTGGTGGGACCTTCCCTTCTCCCTGTGTGTAGCTCTTTTAGGTGGCAGGGTGACCTACCTGATGTTTATCCAAGAACTAACCCAAATGGGAAAATAGATTTAAGTCGAAATACTTGACCTTTCAGTTTACAACTATGCCAGATTTATTGCTTTTAATAAACATTCAAAGGAGGAGAGAACTTTTGGAGGGTGGGTTTAGCTCAGTGGTAGAGCACGTGCTTAGCATGCATGAGGTCCTGGGTTTGATCCCCAGTACCGACATTAAAAAAAAAAAAAGGAAGGAAGAACTTTCAAAAAACTCCTTAGATAGTGAAACATTTTCCTTGTTTTCTTACATGTTGTTATATTCTTACAAAAGAATGTGGTTTGAATTTCATTAGTAGTATAGTGACTTTGAGAAATAATGCTTATTGAACACAAATTCTAACATACGTCTCTTACTCTAAACAGTTATTTCCTGAAATAATGGACACCTTGGACAGTCTTGAGTCTCCTGCTGTGTCTCTGAGCTTGATGAAACTAACGTCGTGTCTGGAACGAGCCCTGGGTGATGTGAGTGTGAGAGCGCGCTCCTTGCTGGTCCGGTCAGGTGTCCGAATGAACATTACGTTCTTTACAGTTGCACTCTGATTTCCTGATTTTAATTATTATTTTTCTATAAAATACAATCAGTTAGCACAGACTTTTAATATTTTTCTCTTTGAATGATTATGAAATCAAAACACCAGTGTCTTTGGTGCTTCCCTCCCCTCATGTGTACAAACGCTGCTTTATGGGTGCTGTTTTCCTTAGCATCACTGGGCCCACCATCATGCAATTGTTGCACAACTTTTGTTTGAACTGCAGGTATTTTTACTGATCGGGAAGGAGTGCCCCTTTCTTCTAAGAGACCTGCTTGCGTCTGAGGAGCTGGCCCGAGTCTTCGGGCCGCCCGTGGTAAGCTCGTTCACCTAAAGACAGCTGAGCAGGTGCAGCGCAGAACAGGCGCATCAGCTCTACTTTTGGTCTCAGAAGTGGATGCTGCGTTAGGGAAACAATAATTACGTCAGCGATTAAGGCAGATCTTCCCCTCCCACCTCCCCTTTCCAGACAAAACCGCCACTCCTCCAGCCAGAGACGCAGCTCTCATCCTGCGTGTCGACGTGGCGTCATCCCCTCCGGTGGGAACCTCTGACTTAGTAGCCTCTGGAGGGCCAGTCGCACGCACGGCTGGAAGTCTGCTGGCCTCACTAATTACATATTGCTAATTATAATACAACTTATTCTAGAGTAAAGACTTCACCCTTTAAAGAGTGACGTCACAGCTTTATCATAAATAATCAGCATTTTTATCATGTGAGAAGTGATGCCCTTTGCAGCTGTTCAAACTGATGGTGAAAAAAATTGAGATGCCAGTTGAAAAACATGCAGAACTCTGTACTTTTTAAAATCTTCTGAAGGCCACAAGATCGAGATTGTTTAAGCCTAGTGAATAACCATTAACAACTGAATGAGGCAGGATCAGGTGGAAAGCAGAACCAGGGTCGTGTCACGTGGAAGGCTGGGCCTGCCGAGCCAGGAGGAACACACCAGCGGGACCCGTTATTTGTGGATAAGAAATCTGTTTCCAGTGAAGCCTTCCCTCTCCGTGGCGGTCCCTTCCCCTTGTCAGCTTGCGGACTGCTGTCTCCAGTGGAGAGTGGAGGACCAGCTGCGGGCTGCCCCGCTCAGTTCCTGGGCGGACCCCGCTGTTCTGCTCTGCGCTTCCTGCCCACCGAGCCTCCTGCCCACCTGCAGCCGCCTTCACCTCCTGGGTAGTTTCAGTGGTTCATTGGCACGGGTATTTCTGACTGCCCGGGTGGCATGAACAATTAATCAAAAATTAATCTTAAATTAAAACAAGTAATAATACATTATTCACATTACTATAGTTATTAATATTTAGTTAAGTTCATATTAAAGTATTTAAAATTGCTGTGAGAGCCACGACTTCCTGGTGCTGCCCTGAGGACAGGCTGGTAGGCGTTCTGATACTGAGTGGAAACCCCTTAGAACCTCCACCCTCTGGCCTTGTCCTGCCCTTTGAGGGAAACCCAGAGTGTACCTGTCTCCTCAGCAAGTCTGGCAACTGGAGGAAGGCCGCTCTCGGTCCTGCCCCGAGCCTGCCGTAGGCCCCACTGTTCTTTCACGTGTCGTGGTCTTGAGCCCTTTCAGGCTCTGAACAGCTTCCACTGTTGAGTCTCCTCTGAAGTGTGGTGTCCACCCCCAAGGGAGCCTGTGGACTGTGTGGTGGGTGCAGCTCGATAGGCAGGATCCTCATCCTGGGCATCTTCGCTTTGTAGACGGAGGCACAGGGCAGGTGAACCATGAGCTTCAAGTCGCACAGCCAGGTGGTGCGGCTAGAGCCTGGTGGCCGGGCTCCTCCTCGCTGCTGTCGGCGGTGCACACACAGGCACGTGCAGCCCACTGCGTTTCTGCTGTCGTTCCTGCTCTGCTTTATGTGGACATTGGGCATGTTTGATGCGGAGTCTGGGGAGGTCTCAGCCCCTGGGCAGCTCGTGTCTTTCTCATATGCAGTGCAGGAGTAACAGTATCTTCCCCTTAGGTGGTTCTGAGGGTGAATGAGTAACACATGCGAGATGTGTCCGACCCGTGCTGGCCACTCAGCAGGGCTTGGGCTGTTGCCGTTACCGTGGACCAGACAAGCCGTTGGTTCCGTCAGTGCCGAGAAGGAAGCTGCCGCCAGCCCAGGGCTGTCTCGGTTTGTTCGGTAACTAAGCGTGTGCTCTCCTGCCGGGCAGATGGATGTGCTGAAAGTCTTCATTGGCTCTCCCCATGGGCTGAACCTCCGCAACGTCTTGTGGCACAGCTTCGCGGCCCCCCAGGAGCTCCCCCCAAAGTAAGGTCTTCCTCGATATCCTTAAGTTTGTTTTGTCTTGAATTTCACATCCGGGAAAGATGTATTTCGAGAGAAAGGGGAGTTTGAGGACAGGCTTTTGAAGATAAAAGTGACTGTCAGCAGCAGAGTAGCTGGCGTGGTGGCAGGGTTATGATTTTGCTGACCGACACCCCAGGGCGGTCTGAGGTGAGAGCCGGCAGGAGGCTGCCCTGCGCACGCCCTGTGGGCGGGAGGCTGGGTGCCAGCTCCCAGGTGGAGCTGTGATTCCCCCTGACTGTTCCTCAGGGCCACCCCTGCCACCAAGGAGTTTTCTGCGATTTAATGCTGTTTTGCTTTCTTTTAAACTTTTTTTTTTTTGAAAGTAGAGCTTTTTACATGTGCGCTGAGTTCCTGTTTCTAACAGTTCTCTGGTATTTTCCACCAGATACTGTGCGATGATGGTGCTGCTGACAGCGGGGCTGGGTCAGCTCCTGCAGGGGCACCTTCGGCAGACTGGGCGCACACTAGCCCACCGCCCCTTCGTGACTCTTACAAACTTGGAGGATCTGATCGTTTTCCCTGGCAAGTACCACATTGCACATTCTCCCCTGAGTGTGTCTTCGTAAAGATACTTATAAAGTCATTAAGTAGCATTTAGACTTGAACTCTGTAGGGAGAGTAGTTATTTCAGGGGCAAGACGCCTGTGAAGGTTTCGTGAAGAACCTCTTAAATTTTGCCGCATAAATCCTCACCTCCTACCACTGTGCCGAGACCTATGTGGGGCGTCGGAGGGTCACGGCTGCGGGAATCGGCGTGAGCAACGAGCCAGTTTACCCTACCAGTGTTTCGACATGCAGACGGCTTAGGGCCAGTGATCACATGCAGTCCCTCCTCCCTTAGCCCTATGCCTTTGTGCTCCGAGTCACTGAGCTGAAGGGCCCACCAGAGGGCACACGTTTTAGCCAAGGGAGAACCTACCTGGACACGGCACAGTCACCTGAAGTCCACGTTGCCATAGGTTCACTCTTGGTTCCTGTGTCTTCTGAAGACATGTTTTGTTTTCTCGGTGAGTGTGATCAACTGCTTGATCCTCACCTCCTCTGCTCCAACCTGGTGCCACCTAAGTCACTAGAGATGCACCTGCCCATGCCCAGGGCACTGTGGTCACCTGCAGACCCAGCCCTAGTTCAGGTGGCCTCACCTGTGGCTGGCATGCCCGGCTCGGGGCCTACGGCTCCCCTCCTTGAGGAGGTCTGCTCTGGGCGTCCCCCCTCGGTGTGCTCACATCTTGTCTTTGGTCGGTCAGTGTGATTGTGCTGAAAACCTTTGCTCGTTTACAGATGTCACTCATGAGGTGCTCGCTGTCCTAGAAGAAGTGATGAGGAAGTCCGCCTTCGTACTGAAACCCATGGTGCCGTGTTGGGAGGCTGCTCTCGTCAAGTTCAAGTCTCACAGGTACTGAAGGAGGTGTTACTGGCGGTGGCTCGGGGGCCAGACTGCTCCCTCCTGGCTGCTGCTCAGAAGCACTAGGGGCAGGCGTTCCCAAGAGCAGGCCCGAGCGTGGTGAAGTGTGTAATTAGCTAAAAGTTATCTTACGACTGTTTTAACCGCTATGCAACATCCTTTCGTACAGTTAATAATTACTTTTTTAGAATCAACTTTTTAATATAGTTTTGAGTTCTGACTGTGGCTGAAGTGTGTCCAGTGGTAGAGAATCATGGAACAGAGAGGAGGTAGTCTGTCCCTCTGTCCCCTCGAAGCAGAGCCTGCAAAGATGGACGTCAGGAGGTCGGTGGCCTTGACGTCCCTTCAGGCTGCGTTGTCCTGACACGTATGTTTGTTTGCATACCTGGAGAACCCAGTGACATCCTGGTATCCGAGTGTTTTGTAGAAGCAGTGAAACACTTTGGCAGATCTTTGATGACATTTTACTCTCCTGCAGCTACATGTAACATTAAAACCCTGGGAAACAGTTCACAGTCGCCAGTCTTATTAGACTGTTCTGTGTTTGTTTCCCGTGTAGCTAGTAACGTCACCCCTCTTGCCCAGACCTCCCTGGTAGTACCCGGGGCGCAGCAACCACACTGTAGTGTCAGGGCCGATGCTTACATTTCAAACATGGGGTCTTGCTTATTTCCTTCAATTCACAGGTTTGCTGACTGCGCCATCCTGTTGCTGACGCAGCTGGAGGCGGGGCTTAGGAAGGTCTTTGCCACGGTTAACGCGTGTCCGAGCAGACTGCTGACTGCCGAGGTGCGCGCACTGGTAGCTGGGGTGTGCTGACTGCTTACTGTGCCTAATTGGAAAGTTTTAATACCACACTTTTGTTCATCATTAAATGAATTTTTTAGCTGAGAACTTTCTTCAGAAGGCTTGACTGTCGTTTTTTGTGGTTTTCTGTTATGTAGTTTTTAATATACTTATTTGTGATTGTTTTTGAGAGTTCTGTCACATTTCCAAGTAGTTGAATTTTGGCACCAGTTTAAACAAGTAGCTGACACTTTCATGTTGCAGGCTACATCGTCACCCATGAGGTGGGCCGTGGTCTAAGGGCACGTCCCTCTCTGAGGACACCGCTTCCTTTGGCCCAAACTGCGAGGGAGGCCCACGGAGTCTCCGGGTGGCCCTGCCTCGTTCACAGCGGGGGGCCCAGCAGGCAGAGGGGGGACGCGCTCTGGGCCGACAGCAGTGTCTCTCAGCCGGGGGGGTCTCCTCCCTTTCGCTGGCGCTGCCTCCGTCTTTCTGCCCCTCCACGTCCGTGGTCCTCAGTGGTCGTCCCAGTCCTGTCCTCTGTGTTAGCTCCTTGGGAGACCCCACGTATCCCGTGCCTTCAGCTGGCACCCCTGTGGGAGCAACACCGCATAGAAAGCACTTTGAACCTGGTGAAAACAAAAGCACGACGTAGCAGAAGTTGTTGATGCAGCCAGAGCGGTGCTGAGAGGGCGGCTTGTAGTGTTAAGTTCAGCGTGTCCGAGGTCTTGCCGCTGGCCCACTGGCCCTCGGTCTCCCAGGTTAGGGTTGTGCCTGTTGATGAAGATCTTTGTATGCGTTTTCCCCCGCGTCTCATACTTAACTTTGTTTTAAAAAAGCCTACTTTTCCCCACAAGCTTGTTCTGTGATTTCCTTATTATCCTCATCCCCTTGGTTGCTCCGCACCAGGCGTTCGCACCATCTTAAGCTTTGCCTGTAGCTCGTCCTCCGCGTGCATCCGCCCTGCAGGCGGCTCCCAGTTTGCCGTGCGGGCCTCCCCTCAGCGTGAGGCCGCACCTGACGAGCCACCTCCCAGCCAGGCCTCCTGACTCTCCACCTTCTCGTCCATTCGCGCACGGCTGCCTGGCATTTTCTAAACTCTTAACGATTCCGTGTCTTTTGTGGTCTCATGTTAAACGCCTTCAGTGGCCCTCAGCGCCTGCCAGCAGGGCTCACGCTTCTGCACAGCTGTCGGGGTCTCAGAGTCTGGCCCAGCCTTTGCTAGATTGTTTTCCCTCTGTTTCCTCCAGGGTAATTCAGGCCCCTCACCAGTTCCTTAACATGCGTGTCTTTTCTCACGCGTTGCCTGCAGTCCCGTGCCAACCATGTCGGCCACAGCAGTGACCTCCCAGGGCTGGTCTACTCAGGCCTAACGGCTGCTCTTCCCTGCATCTGTTTCCGTCCTGTCTTTCTCAGGTGGTTCTGCTTTGCCTCATGTGCATTTCTGTTAAGGTCTCTGGTGTGGGCTCTGGCGGGGCACCTGTGTCTGTGTCCCTGGTGTCCACTCCGGGGCCCTCCTTGTGGCTGTGCTGTCCAGGCTGGTGAGTGAGGCGCTGATCCTCCAGTGGGAAGGGCTGGAGCCCCAGTTGCCATGAGGCTCGCTCGAGTACTCAGGATTGACTTGGTGGTAGCGTGGCCAGTCACCGCAGGGCCCCATGCTGTCACGGACTTGGCTGTGCACTGCCATCTGACGGCACAAGGAAGTAGTGTGACTGTTCCTACAGAGAAGGTCATCTATCAAAGAATCTCCTACTTTTTAGCTGAAGCTTTTATCCAGAATAACCATAGCATCAACTTACTTATAAGGCAATACATAAATGAAAATACTTTGTAAGACTATAAAATGTGCAAATGCTGTAATTGTTTACTGAGTGCTTATTTCAGTCAAGGATCTCTTCAAGGCCAAGGGGCTTGTGAAGATGCCTAAGACTTCATGACTTTTAAGAAGCCTGTGTATTAGGGGTGAGAGAGCAGACGTTTGCACCAATTCCACAGAACAAGGTAGAAGTTAATTCTCATAGTTGATGGAGATGAGAACGTTCAGCTTCTCTGAGGAAGTGGTGGGGATATTTAGGAGGCAATTGGATATTTAGAATAGAGCTCAGGAAATATTTTAGGGTCAGCAGTACTGGCTTGGGAGCCAAAGGTAAGAGCTTCGTTTTTATTTACTTACTGGTTTGTTTGTTTTTAATGGAGGCGCTAGGGATGGAAGCCAGGGCCCCATGCAGCTGTGCCTGGCA
Organism: Camelus dromedarius; assembly: GCF_036321535.1. Classification (NCBI taxonomy): domain Eukaryota; kingdom Metazoa; phylum Chordata; class Mammalia; order Artiodactyla; family Camelidae; genus Camelus; species Camelus dromedarius. Next base: position 515,820 of record NC_087441.1, on the reverse strand, counting down.
CCACTGCTGAGCGGCTCCCTGCCCCGTGGAGTTTCAGGCTTTAGCGCCGCCCACCCAGGAGTAAATGTCGGAGAGTATTTGATAATGTTCACATGAAACTGCGTTAATAAGCATTCATAAGAACGACACGTTTCTCGAGTGCTTGGCTTCCATGAAACCCTGAGTGACTTCAGCGTGCTGTGTGTGGAATCTGGCTGAGCCCCCCAGCAGCCCGCTGGCCGAGCCTTCCTCACCTGCGGTTTCGCAGAGGAGCCTGGGCGTGTGGGGTGCGCGGTGCTCACCTGCAGGGGCCCCATCTGTAAGCTCTGCACGCATTTCCCTGGGAGGCGTGACACACACAGGCTGCTGGTTGGAGGAAACACTTAGCTGCACTCACTGCACACGGGTCCCGCCATCAGTAGAAGCACCCTGTTGTGTGAGCAGTGGTTTGTAGAGCTGTGGGGCCATAAACGTTAGCAGGTTCTGCTCAGGCGCCTGTGAGGGCAGGGTCGCAGCGCGGCTGCACACCACGGCCACTGTTGCCATGTCTTTCATGCTCCTTCTGTTGTCAGTGGCATCCTTCCCAAAGCGTTGCTGGAGGAAGGTTTACTTACAGAAGAGGCTTTTATGTTTGTGGCCCTGTACTGCCCTTTTTCCTGCTTTGAATAGTGTTACACGACTTGTACTTTGTTTTAATTATGTCTTTTCTTTCTTTTCCTGAAGTCAACAGCTCTGTATACTACCTTTGATGAAGTAAGTAAACGTACAAGGTATCTTGAACCAAACAGAACGTTGTATTATTTTAAAATAAAAATTAAAGTATAAAATTAAAGATCAGCCATAAATCTTACGCTTATAGGAAAATGCCGATAGTCAAATAAGCAAAAATAAATCTAAAAAAAGCTGATTATAGATTTAAATACAGTTTTCAGGCTAATTGAGGCCCAGTCTTACTAACCTAGTTTCTAAAAGTTATGGAAAATGCCAAGAGATATAACATTGTATGCTACAGTTATTTAGAGGCTTACATTTTAGTTAAGGTTAACATTTTCTTGCACATGAAATTTACATCAACTGCTGTTACGGGTCTGCAGTGTGCACTGATGCATTTAATCTGTGAATTGCACGTGTGATTCTGAAGGTGGAAATCTGGCATAGTAAAAATTACCATTGAAAGTATCTTTTATCACTTGTAGAATGTAGAGGCTTTTGTGTGCGTGATCCTGGTTGGAATTCCATGTGCTCTGAAGTGTGACACCTCAGAGCTAGCCTGGGGGAAGCAGAGCAGGGCTCTGTGTAGAGATCTGGGCACTCAGATCACTCTGCCTTTGAGGTAACCGTTAGACTCCTGAGTGGGCGGGTGGTGACTGGGTTAGAAACGTACCTGCTAACGTTCAGAGTTTGTTCCTCAGGCAAATAATTGCTGTCACTTGGATATGTACTTGATACTGTGAGGATTAAAGTAGCTGGTGTGGTCACATCTGTATGGAGCCAGGTGTATAGGACTAGATTAGGGGGTCAGATCCCTGAAGAGTCCATGGTGAATTGAGAAGTGACTTCTGAGGTTACTCTGATGTGTACTTGTGTACACAGACGTGCACACATGTGTGCATGCATATAAACACGCACACATGCGAATGCACGCAAATGTGTGTGCAATACATGTACACTTAAATGCAGACATGTGTACACATACATGGAAACATACACATAACCCACACATGCACATATACAATGCATACAAGCACACATGAACATATGTATACATGTAACACAAGCACTGTGAGCACATGTATGCACACATGCATGCAAATATACACAATACACAGACACGTGTGAACACGGGTACATGTAAATGCAGTGCACACACGTATATACATATCAACATGCATAAACACGTGTATACGTGCATGTGCACATAAATACATATAAACAGTGTATAAATACACATACCTGTATACACACAAATATACATCAACACACATAAATACACGTATACAAATACATGTACACACATAAATGCATAGAACACATATCCACAAACACACATGCGCACTTGTGTACACACACACACATATATAATATCTTCTAAAAGTCATTGTAGTGGTTAAGAAAAGCTTTCCTGAACAGGTAGTTGCTATGTTTTTAAGTCTGTCCTTATTTTATTAATTGGTTTTACACTTAAACAGCCCAAGGTACAGTATCTTTTGACACTGAAAGTTTGTGTGTGTGTGGGGGGGTGTGTGTGTGTAGGTGTGGCAGTTAATCAGCTTATTTATTTTTCATGTTTTAGATATTGGCAAAACACTTGAATGATGGTAAAATCAATCAACTTCCTCTTTTCCTTGGAGAGCCCGCAATGGTAAAGTATTTGGCATTTCCAGTCTAATGTCTGTGTGTTTACATAAGGACAGGGTTAGCACTTCTGGGAACGGCATTAATTTGGCTTGTGATGTGCTCACAAGACATGCTTCTGAGTCATTCCCATGTCTGAACTTGGCCGCCTGTGCAGCTGGCGTTTGCTGAGCTCAGACCCAGCTCGGCCACCGGGCTTCGGGCTAGTGGCTTACTGGCCTCTCCCGAGGCCTGCCTGTGCCCCGGCTCCTGAGCAGTGTCTGTTGGGGGTGTGTGGCTGTGGCCCCGCTCCTGAGCAGTGTCTGTTGGGGGTGTGTGGCTGTGGCCCCGCTCCTGAGCAGTGTCTGTGGGGTGTGTGCTGTGCTGGCAGAAGGGACCCCTGTGTTTTGTGAACCACAGCAGGCAGGTGGGGCTGGTGAGACGGTGTAGAAGAAAGGAGAATTAATTATTTAGAGCTGTTTCCCATTTATCCAACTTTTGTATTTTGTGGAGACACCAGGTGACCACTTTGGACTGTAAATAGAATGTCTGTATGTGTTCCTTTTGACTGGGAGCTAGCACCCCGGCATCCAGTTCCTGTCGGGTGATGTTGGTCGGATTCCGTGTGCTCCTTGGGCTCCTTCCTGCCGTAGGAGATGAGGGTGCCTTCGCACGTCTGTCTCAGGCCCTTCTCCCCCGTGAGCCCCTGACTCTTCTGCTGGTGGCCTGCCTGGTCAGCAGGCCGGGCTTCCTGGCTTTCCCCTCACCCTGTGAACGAGGCCTCGGACGGGTGTCATGCAGAGGGGCGGTGTCTTCATGGCCTCAGACATGAACAGGTGTTTGGAGAAAGGCAGAGGTAGAGGGCCCATGGAGAGGGGGGCACGAGAGCGGTGCCCAGCCCAGCACTGACTTCTTTCACTGATGGAAGCCGCTTCTAGAAGTGGCCGGTCAGGGCTTGTTCCTCAGGGAGAGTGAGGACCAGAAACGGTACTTGTCCTCCGCGCGTGTTGTACCTGGTCTTCCGAGCGTCTCAGGCTGTGTGGGCCCGGGAGCAGATACAGGTCTGGGCTTCCCGGGAGACCTGAGCAGCCGGTGCAGTTACAGAGAGCGGGATCCCCCGGGAGAACCCTGCCAGAGACAGTGGGGTGCAGTTACAGAGAAGGGGGTCCCTCAGAATCCTGCCTGAGGTGTTGGGGTGCATTGCAGGGAACGGGGTCCCTGGAGAACCTGCCTGGGATGGCAGGGTGCACTGATAAAGCCAGGAGATCCCTGTGGCAGACCCAGCTTGGTGCTCCCTTGTCCGACTGAGGGGGTCCAGGCCCACGTTTTCATAGGCAACTTGCTGCTCCGCGCTTCTCAGGCCTCCCCTTTCTGGGCCTTGGCACCTGCCTTCTTTCTGCTGAGGATACTGACAAAATGTCTTCTGTGTCCTTTCTTTGGCAGGAATTTCTCTGGGATTTCCTGAACCATCAGGAGGGTCCCCGTGTGAGAGACCGTTTAAGCCACGGGGAAGTCAGCTTGCCCGAGTTTCCAAGGGAGGCAGCAAACCAGCTGCTTGCCTTTTCCTTCGTGCTTTTACTGAGACTCACTGACGAAGACCTGCTGCCAGTTTTCAAGGTAGCGCACGGCGCAGGCTCCCTGCCATCCAGTTATGAGAGAGTGTGGTTTGCTTCCAGACGTGATTAGCTCCTCGTCCCCTTTTCAAAACCTGCTCTGTTGCGGTGTGCCTCCACGTGAACAGGTGACACGCGTGCGTGCGTTCTCTGTGACAGATCAGTCGGCACCACTGATCGAACCTAAAATAATTCAACTCATTTCTTAAGAATACATTTGCTTTTGTTTTTAATGGTGACAGGATATTGCATACCAAAGGACAAAGTATAAAACAGGATTAACTAAATAAATCGGCAACATTTACAGAGGACTATTAAATTGAGGGGGTAGAACACTTGCATTTGTCAATAACCTGTAATTCTTTTATTATTTTAAAATAAATAAGGCAGGTCAGAAACTTAGTGGTACTTTAACCCTTCTTGCAGATTGTACGTGCAACAGTGACTGTAGCACGTGTGTCAGAGGTCAAGCAGGATGGAACCGTCACCACACGAGGCGGAAGCCCGGCGATTCCTGCTGCTGGCGGCCGTGCGGCTCTGCGCCCACGGCCTCCGCAACAGCCCGGACGGGTTCCTTGAGGACGCCCTTCTCCTGTCTTAGCATTTTCGTTCACAGCGCGTCGTTGGCATCTTAGTTCTGCTTTACTCTTTCTCGGCCACTTGACACCCCACTTCACTGGCAGCTCATTGTTCGTCGGAGCTGCCCCTCACTGACGGAGGACTTCTGATTTTCTCTGCAGTGGGGCGTCCCCAACTGTGATGCAGAGACAAACCCCTGTGTTCACTTGGGCATTTGTGTCGGCGACTTTGTCAAAGTCCAGCTCCGACGCAAAGGCATCAGAAGCCCCTGTTTTCGTTTCACTTACTGATCTGTGTGTGTCGCTGCCCTTTCTCAGGTCTATCGGGGAGGCTGCGGCTCTTGTGTGAGCCGCTTGTGCGCGTCTTTTGCCCCGCTCTGCTCACTTTGCCTCCTCGCTGGTGTTCCGGCCTTGTTCGCCATTTCAGGGCACGCGCTGCTGCTTGTCCCTAGGTCTTGATGTCTCTTCTCTCTGGCACCTGCATCTGGAGTTGTTCTTGAGAGACCCCTTGTTGTTCAGAATTATGAATATATTTATATGTTTTCCCTTGGACTTTCAGAGCTTTTCTCCTTCCATTTACATCTCTTGGTCCAGGTGGAATTTACTTCATCTGAGAGTGAGAGAATCTAGCTTTGTTTTTTTTTAACAAAGTGCAAGTTGGCAGAACACTGTTTAGAGAGTGGACGTCCCTGTACTGTGTGCAGCGGGCGGAAGCAGAAACCTGGAGGCGTGGTGGTCACAGCTGTCCGTTTGTCTTAAACTAGGAGAAGGCCATGGTGAGATCGCTGATGGGTCTCGCAGAGGGTTACGTTGCTCGCTGCCATCCAGCATCTCGGCTTAAAAAGCAGGTGCGTGTGGCGGGGCGGGGAGGTTGCGCCTGCAGGGGCCTAGGGGCCCAGCTGCCGTCCAGCCCGGCTTCGCCGCTGGATGTGTGGGAGGCGGCACAGGGGCAAAGCCAGGGTCGTCTTGAGGGAGGCCCCCTGAGAAACCCCGAAAGAAGCCGAAGGGTCGGTACGGGGGCTGGGGCGAGACTGCAGTGGTGCGGGGAGCCGCCCGGCTTAGGGAAGAGCCGCCCCGGTGGGGTGATGGGCCGGACGCTGGGCAGGGAGCTGGCGGCCACGCCAGGCAGGGTCGGCCAAGCTCTCGCATCCCCTGGTCCTGCGTCCGAGCTCCCACATCCATGGTCCTGTGTGGTGATGCTGCATTGGCCATGTCACCCCCTCGTGCCACACACCACATGCGTCCCTCACAATTCCGAGCTTCCGGAGCTAAGGCCATTGGAAGGGAGGCGAATGGGGTTGGCGGAGGAGGTATGATTCTGGAAGGCAGAGCCCTTTGGCCTCAGCGCTGCATCTCCCGCCCCCTTGGGTCTCTACGCTGTTCCCTGTCACTGCCCACCCTCCCGTAGCGGATTCCTGGGGTCACCTGTCGTGTGACTCTGGCCCCTCCGCCATGGTGGACTCACGGTCTCTTCAGTGGGAGGCCATTGCTCCAGGGGTCACCCTGTGTAACGAGCCAGCCTCCTTCAGCATCAGCAACAGCGCTCCGCACCCTGTGCTTCTGTGGGCCGGGGGGCGGGGTCTGGGGGCAGAGGTCGAGGCGGGGGTGGGAAGCAGAGGCTGGGGTCAAGGGTCAGGAAGAGATGCCGGGTTGAGGGCCTGGAGCGAGGGCCCGGGGTTGAGGGAGGGCGGGTGGTCTCATGGGGACAGCTTGTTTCCTGCAAGGAGGGACGGGCCCAGCACTCCGCAGGGTGCCCAGCTGCCCCAGACGCCGGCCCCCACGACCCCCCTGTGCTTTCACCTCCTCCCTCACCTGCTCGTACCACGTGACCGAGACCCTCCACCTAGTTCTAAAATGTGGCGTCTCTAACAGTTTAGGAGCATGTTGTCTAGAACATTCTTTCAACATTTTCTTCTCAGGTTCTGAGCTGTGAGGAGAGCCTCAGGGCTTGGCCTCTGCTGCCTTTGCCCAAAGGAGCTGGAGGGGAAGCTGCCCAGTGAGTCTGTCCGGGTCCCACGGGCCTCGGCGGCCGGTGGGCGCCGGGACACAGCACAGCCATGAGATACAGCCAGGGACGGTGCCCGGGCCTGGTGACCGGGGGCCAAGATGGGGTGAGGGGGTGGTGACGACCCCCCCGGAGGCTGGGGGGCAGTGTTGTGGGGAGGTGGCTGGCCTCCACCAAGAGTCTGAGCGGACGGTTGGAAGAGGGTCTGCGGGGCAGGGGGACGGGCTCCTGCGGCAGGCGTGGTGCTCCCAGCGTATCATGTCCTGTTCTGCCTCCACTCCGAGGGTGGCCCTTCACTTCGTGTTTGGGGAAGCAAGTTGCAGACTAAGTGCTTTACTCAGTGAACCGTTAAAAGTACATGATTTTGCACAGGCACTGACGGGGCGTCTTGCTTGTTGCCATGCGTCTGTGCATATTTTGTTTTTCAGGTTGGAAAGTAACTCTGAAACAAATGACTGCAAGTCTTTAATCACAGACATCATGGCTGAGCTGTGTCGCCACCTCCCTGCGAAGCTCTGTGTCCCCCCTGACTTGGACAGCCCTCCTGGGAGGTGAGTTCAGGACACCTGGGAGTCGGGGTTGCAGACGTAGTCACAAGTCTGTGTTTTAAGTGTTATGGGCCTGGTGGCTGCGTTAGAAGCCCCTGTTGTCCCTCAAGAGGAATTGTCAGATAAGCTTTGATGGTCTCTGTGCATGTGTTGGTGTGTCTGGTGGATGTTAGAAATATGTGTTCTGTTCACTGTAGTCAGGCGTGCGTTCATCTGATGTCTGCCGTGTTAACAGCTGTATAGCAGACGGAGAACATGCCCGCAGGCCACCGCGGGTGGGCTGGCTGGTCAGGATGCCCTGGGGACGGGCGGTGGAGGGGCCCCGCCAGAACCCACGCTCTGGTCTGCAGGTGGCCCCAGCTGCTCCGTGAACTCTGCGGCATCCCTGTCCCGACCCTGTTCTGCCCCAGAACCGTCCTGGAGGTGCTCACCGTCTTCCGGAAGATCGGTGCCTGCTGCTGCCGCGTGTCTGGCCAGGTCACCGCCTCCTGGGAGCGGAGGCACCAGCAGTGGGTGGACCGGAGCCTCCGCTCGCGGCAGAGGCGGAACTACCTGCGCATGGCGAGCAGGTGCGTGGCTGGCGGTCCGGTTGGGGGAGGCGGGTCGCGGGCGGTGGTGACCATGGATGTGCTTCCAGTCCTCGCTCCGGAGAAGCACTCGTTTCAGGAAAGTCACGGTACGTGCTACCTTAAGATGCTGTTTATAATTTGGCCTGAGGAGCATGGGTCCCACCGACCCAGGGGGTTAAAACATGACGGCAGACTAACCGGGGATGCGGCATCGGGCGTCCTCACCCACACCTCCCACCTTAGAATGTGCTGCGTCTCAGGAAGTTACCACTCTGGACAAATTCCTAGAGCTTTTGGGTTGAGTGGTATCTAGTTTACAGAGCTTTAAGGAAGTATTCCTGGGTTGCTTCTGAACGGCTACTCCCGATTTCCACACGTCCCGGCCGGTTGTAAGGCCTGCATTGTGTCCTTTCCCAGATGGGATGTATGTCGCAGTCCCTGCCGGGTTCGTGGGAGAGCTGGAGTCCGTCTCTCACTGGCTTTGGGTCCCAGAGGCACTGAGTGCGTTCTCATGTCTGAGCATTTGTGATCTTCCTCTTTCGAGGGTCCTTTCCTGAACGCGGAATTCAGGGAAGACGCAGGAGCCCAGGGAGGGACGGGCCCTCAGGGCAGGCTGCCGGCCCAGGGTCAGCGAGGTGCCCGTGCTCCACAGGGAGGGGACGCGCAGCACAGCCACCAGAAACACGGCTGTCCGCGCGGAGTGTTCTTGACAAGTCTGTGGTTAGGCGAGACGTCTTCCCCTTGTGAAGGTGAGAAACAGTTGTGTTTATCACACTAACTTCTTCTATTTTTAGTGTTAAGGTTCTGTCTCCTGTGCTCTACCTGATTTTATTGCTGATTGCTCTGGAATTGGTCAACATTCACACGATTGGTGGGAAGAATACTTCAGAGTATCAGCAGTATCTGAGGTGAGTGTGCCGCCCTCTGAGCCCTGAAGCCATGTTTTGTTCATTCTGGATAATGTCCACGCCTGTCGGTTAGTCTCTCGGTGGGATTTTAAACCCCACAGTCTCGCCCATCACTGTTCTTGGGGATTTCAGAGCAAGTTTGTGTTAAAGCTGACACATTTCAAAAAGCTAACTGTGATTTACACGTGTACGTCTTCCGAATCCCTCCCTCGGGGGTGGGTGTGATGTCAGGGAGGAAGCTGGCGCGGTCCCTGTCTCGGCAGCTGTGCGGACGCCCTGAGTCAGGTCATGGCTCAGAGCCAGGCTGCTGTAACTAGTCTTTTCCAGTTGGGAAGCCGCTGTGCAGGACCTCAGACCTGGGGGTCCGGAGGGGGAGAACACTTCCCATCCAGAGAGTCCAGAACCGAGGCAGCCCCGCCCCACGGACGCCCCGACCGCCTCCCCGAGGAGGCCCTGAGGCTCTCGGTGGCTTTAAGCTAATACTTTACAGGTAGCAGGCACCTCAGTACGTGTTTAAATGAGGGTGACAGTATGACTGCATTTTATCAGAACGCACATCATGAGAGCAAGGGGTAGCTGGTCATTGTTGCTGCCTCGGTCAGGGATTCTCAGCCTCGGCACTGACCTTGGGGCAGGATCATCTCTGCTGCGGACCGTCCCGTGCCCCGTGCCCCACAGCCTGTGGAGCAGTGTCCCAGGCCTCTGCCCACTAGACATCCCCCCCTAAGTTGTGACAACTGAGAATGGTTCAGATGTGGCCAGACGTCCCCTGGGGGCAGGATCGCCCCAGCTGAAAACCAGGCCTCTGGACTAAGTCTGTGCGTTTCCATCCTGTTAGTCTTTTCATTTCTCCCTCAGCATGAACACTTTCAAAAATTCAAAGTTGGAGAAAATTTTAGATTTCTTGGGAAATTTCAAGGAGAATGTAGAGTATGTAAAAACAGCATTTCTTCCCCTCAGCCCCAGCCAACCCCCGCGAACATTTTGGCAAATTAAGGAAAAACCTTCCAACAGGAATAGCTACTCCAAGCGGGACGTGTCTCCTCTGAATGGGGGCCCCTCGTCCGGGCGGTGGAGGTGCGGCCCTAGGGTCCGAGGGGCACTGGTCGTCGAGTGTCCGCTGTGCGCGTTACGTGTCGGCGTCGCCCAGGCAGCTTCTGAGCGCCTTCCTAACCTCAGAGCGTGGTGTGTGGGCCTGAGAGCAGGAGACAGACGCTGAGCTGGCCCCCTTCTGCTGTCTTTCTCTCTTCCACTCTGTGGTCTCTTATTTCTATTTTGTATGTATTTTTTTTCCTTAAGTCCTCAAACAGAATTAACTATTTAGTTGTAATTCCATAATGAAAGGAACATGTTTAAATCATTCCGGCATTTCACAGCGGAATAGATAAGTTCATTTCTTTCTTTTAAACAGGTTCTTGAAGTCTGTCTTGCAGTACACGGAGAACCTGGCGGCTTCCACCAGCCAAGACCAGAACAAGTGGGATGAAGCTGTCAGTCTTACACACGCGGCCTTGTTGAAAATGTGGACTTTTAGTGAGAAGAAACAAATGCTAATACATTTAGCCAAGAAACCCACAAGTAAAGTGATCCAGTGAGTCAGGACACTTTGGGCTCTCTCAGGGAACCTGACTTGAGTGGACTTGACAGCATGTGGGTTGAAGATCCAAAGGGAGGGTAGCTTCCAGGTTCTGTTTGATGAGGGCGCATGGTCCATTGCTCTGCAGTTCCCGACTTGCTTTCCGAGTGGTTGGTGTGGCCCTCAGGCTGGCTCCCTCGTGGTAACCAGCGGTCGTAGCGGCTCTAGGCCTCAGCTCCCCGAGCACACCATCCAGAGAGGAGAGGTTCTTTTCACCTGACTGTTACCCAGAAATGGGCGGCTTCATCTTACTGGCCACAGGCCTAATCCTGAAACGTGGCTGTGTCCAGGACCCAGCTCTGTGCTCACGGGTTGGGCTGGGAGGATGTCTCCTCCTGGACTGGCTACTGGGGCCCACAGGGAGGCTGTGGGCCCGTCAGTGCCTCATCCCTGGCGCTGAGGTTCTCACAGGGGAGAACCGAGCAGCAGCAGCTCCTGGAAGGTGCCGGGCAGCGTGCGGCCGGGGAAGCAGGAGCCTCGCGGTCTCCAGCGTCTGGGGTTGGCAGGTTCAGGATGGGAGCTGGGTGGGCTGGGGAGTGAGGGCCAGGGCTGTGGCCACTCCAGGCAAGCACCGCGGTTCTCTGACGTTCAGGAAGCTTCTCGTCTGCTGTGTTGGAGCAGCAAGGCCGCTGGTTCTCAAGAAACCCCTTGCAAAGCTGTCCTGCCCCAGGTCTGGGTGCAACGGCCGCATCCACCCTCTGTGAGGACAGCCCCTCCCACATCTCGCAGGGGGATCCGGGCCCAGGATGGAGCCCCCGCAGGGGTGGTGACACGGGGAGACAGCAGACTCTAGGTCTGGCAGTGCCTCTGCCGACTCAACACCCCTCCCCTTTTAAACCGAACTCCTGGGTTCTGCCGAACGTGATTCAAAACCCCCTGCGTCGGTGTTTCCACCTCTGGACAATGTTCTTTACGGGACGGCCCCAGCCCTCCTCGGCTGTTCTCCAAAGTGCAGGTTGGTGCTCCTGGCGCTGGAGCTGGTCTGGGAGGGGAAACCGGCCAAGAAACGGTCACTGAGCAGCAAGGAGACTGCAGAGCTGGCCGTGCTCCCTGGGCTCCACCCGGCCCTCTGCCCTCAGCCTCTGCCTGCTGTGGGTCCTCACTGGGAGGAAGGGTCTTTCTAGCTTGGGTAACTAGTTCTGCACAGACTTTTACCCCTGCACGTGGGAGCTAAGCGCTTTTCCACAGAACCCCCAAGTGCCGTCTGGGTCACAGCCCCACCGCCATGGGAGGGCAGTCACCCCCGCCATCACCATCAGCCCTTCCTCACCCTGGGGTACCCTGGCCCGTGACCAGCACGGCCAGGTGGGCTCTCAGGCCCCCTGTAGACATGCATCCTTGGGAAAGAGACATCCAGAGACATCCACCCTGCCTGTGGTGTGGACGGAGAGCCACTGCCCTGCTGCCTCGCCCCCCGTGCGCCTGGCTGTGGGCAGAGTGGAAGGAGCCAGAGGTGGGCCCCAGCCACGCCCTCCAGGTACTGCATCCTGGTGTGACACCCTCACCCCCGGCTGACCGCCCGCTGTGAGATATGCCTGGGAGCGGCGCCCTGGAGACCCACCGTAGCGATAGGGCTCCCTGGGGATGGTGTGGGGGTCCCTGACATCCACAGTCGGGCCTCATGTCACCTGATGCAGCGCTTGGCCCTCGCGGGACAGACTGCACACACTCCGCTCACCCCCTCTCCCCACGCCCGTCCTCAGCTCTGATGCCCCAGCCAGGCCCCAGTCCGTTCCTTCTGGCCCAGCTCCATACACTTAGCCAGCCTCCTGCCCGGTAGGCCCAGCCTCGTGGACACTGATCCTTGCTGCCTAAATGAACACTAGGTGTGGCGCCTTCCTGGTGGCGCCTCCCTTCCCTGTCGGAGGAGCCCCTTGGGGCTGTGATGCCCCCGAGTTTCTCCTGTGGAGGGTGTTGGCGTGTTTTGCAGAAATCAAGTTTGGGCAGCAGATGGGGGAAACGCTCCTGGAGACACCATGTGCGAGAAGGCAGCAGCGTGGCTGCCAGGAGGCTGAGCCGTTTGCTGGGGGGACTGTCCCCCAAGCGTGGCCAAGCCCCGTCTCACCTGCAGTCAGTGGTGAGGCCTCTCATGCCCAACGTTAGGACGCAATGGCTCCAGGTGTCCTGTGGTGAAGGCAGCGTCCTGGCTGCACCAGGCTCCAGAGGGAGCCGCGGCCTGTCTGCAGCAGGAGAATAGCTGTCGTGCTTTGTCCCAGAATGGCAGGGTCTGAGCTGGTGGCCTGTGTGGCCCCTGTGGTCCCCCGTCTGGGGCAGAGTTCACGTCAGCCGGCAGGCCTCATTCTGGACGTCAGGCAAAGCTGGTGATGTTATGGGCTCCCTGGTCAGTGGCCAGAGCATCACACAGTCTGTAAATGTCACCTCCGGAACCCGGAGGGCCTCTAAATATCTGGTCTCTGTCTCAGTGGCTGCGGATGTAGGGTGCCCCAGCCTGTCCGTCTGTGGGAGGACACGGCAGCAAGTTTCCAGGTCACGGCACCTGCTCTTTGTGGGGTTATGCTGCACCCTTTGATGTTTGTACATTTTATGAAGGTGTTTAAGGTGTCTGGTTTCCTGTACATGTCACATCGGCAGTGATGTCCCGTAGGTGGTGTGACAGGACAGGGATGTGAGCGCATGGAGAGGGGAGGGCCACATGAGACTATGAGGGCGCCTGTCCCTGGCAGGCAAGACGCCACTCCGGCAGGTGCACAGGGGTGTCATCTGCCCCATCAGCATTCACTGCCTGACACAGGGCCATCCAGACCCGGGGCCGTTCCTGACGAGGGCCCATCCTGATGGGGGAGTCCTGATGCGTTCCAGGAAACGACCCCTGTCCGGAGCAGCACCTGCAGTTGGGTGGGGTGGGGATGTCACTGATTGAGTTTGTGTGAATCCACGAATCCGGGCCCACTCACCGGGGTCTGTCGTGCTGCTCCACAGGCCACGTGGGCCCAGGTCACGTGGCTCACCTCCGGGGCTGTCCCAGCTGTGCATTGTTGCCTGTGGCTCCCGTCTTGGAGGAGGGAGTTAACTCTACGTGTCCACTTTGCTCTTTGCCCTTTCTATCGACCTGGACCTTGCTCGAGGGTCTGGGGACCCCACCATCCCATCTCAGAAGGTTCTGGGTCTGTAGACAGGCTCAATCCTGGGAGCCACAGGAGACATGCGGGCTCTGCCCACCCGCCCTGGAGGCATTTCCACTTCTCCAGTTCAGGGTGACCTTAGTGGCTGTCGGTGTGCCCATCCGAGGGCATGATGATGAATTAGCCACCAAGACCTCTGCCACTTGGTCGCTCTGGTCAGTGCACTGACCTTGCCGCCTGTTACGGGGGCCGAGGGGGCAAGCACAGTGTGGGGGGGGCGGCAGGAGGCCGCTGCCCTCTGAGTGCTGGGTGTTGCGTCCCCCTTGCGTGGGGGTCGCATCTGCCCGTAGGGTCCACGTTTCTGCTCCTTGGACCCCGTTTTCTCTCCCTTATTTGGCTTCTCACCCACTCTGCCCAGACTGTCCAAGGAGACTCAGAGTCTCTCACCTTGTTGTGCCAAGTCATCTCTTCTCCCGTTTGAGCTGTTCAGGAGGAAGTGTTACTTCTCTCAACCCAGTCGCTCCCCTCTGGGAACCCTCCCCCCGCACTGGCGAGAAACAAGGACGCGACAGGCCCTCACTCTGCGTTACAGGGCGCTTTCCTCACTTACTTGGATGCGATGATTCCCAGCTAACTCAGGCCCCGAATGTAAGACCCAGGTCCCCCTCCATCTCCTGGACAGCCAAGGCCAGCACCACGCAGGCCGCGGCCTCTCACCTGTGCTCTGTCTTGATAGGAGGCAACATCAGCGCTCAGACCCGCGTGCTGGGAACCTCAGACTCACTTTCAGGCCTCGCCGCACCGTCCACCTGCCAGGACACTCCCCGTCCGGGTCTGGGCTCTGTCCTGTGAGCCTGTGTCCCAGAAGCCTGCCTCCGTGGAGCGCTCCCCCGTGGGCTCCAGGACCCCAGGTGTGTTCTGAGAGCAGCGTGGATTCCCGTGGTGCCGGGCTGTGTTGGCAGGTCTGTCCTGCGTCCCCCGGTGCAGGGAACGGCGGCCGCAAGAGCTGTCCTTGCCCGGCAGGGACGCCCTCCCTGGGGAGGCCAGGCTGCTCCTGGACCGGCTTGCCTGGGCGCTGCCCGCGGCTATTTCCTGCACCTGGCTTTGTCCCTGCTGCTCCACCTGCTCCAGGCTGACACCTGCCTCAGCAGGTGCGTCATTGCATCTGGGGACAGCCATGTCACATGGGGCTGGAATTTGCTGTTTCTCCCCAAACGGTGTTGCTCAGCCCTGCTCTGAGCCTCCTCACACTGGAGTCCGCGCAGAGCCTCGCTCCAGGGGAGCCGTCCTGAGGGCTCCCACGCCACCCGTCACCAGGGACACGGGCTTCTGTGATGGAGCGTGACTCCGGCCGCTGTGACAGCTGAGGAGGCCCAGGAACTGAGAAACGGCCAGAGGACCCCGGGTGCCCGCAGGTCGGCCCCAGCGCCCCGCCCCGCCCCGCCTCTGCCGCTGAGCACTCAGCCGACGGCCATCAGCGGCGAAGGGACAGAGTGACGGTCGCCGAATGTGTGCAAAGCAGCGACGCGCTTCCAAGAGCGAGCCCGGGGGTGGGGGTGGGGGTGGGGGTGCGGCTCTGCTGGCGTCAGGCGCACAGGCGGGCGGCGGGCGGGACACCGAGCTCCAAGGCCCTGTAATTCTCTTCTTACTAAAGTGCTTCGCTCCTCGCGACCCGAGTTTTCTCCTCGGCGCGGCTCGGAGGCCAGCCCCGCCCTGCCAGGCGGGGGAGGCGGCGGCGGCGGGGCCCTCCCGGCTCAGGCCTCCGTGCGCCGCGGTGAGGAGGCGACGGCGGCCCCGCCACGGGGACACCCCCCCCCCACGGGGACGTCCAGCCGTGCGCGCCGGAAGCACGCGGCCGAGATGCCGCCCCCGCCCCCCGCGCCGGCTCGCGGTCTCCGCAGGGTCTTAGGAAACGCGACGGTGGGGCGCGGCGGCGGCCGGGAGGCCCACGTCCACGCTGCTGAGCCCGCCGTGCCCCCGGCCGCGTCCTGGGCGTCCTGGCCGAGACGGACGCCTCGGAAGGGCCGGGGAACTGCGGGCAGAGGCGTCCCGGGCTCCGTCTGACGCTAGCGCTGCCCGCGGACGCTCCCGCCGAGTTCGGCGTGTTCAGGGTTTGGCGGGGAGGCCGCCCGGCCCCAGGTGTGCTCCAGCGCCTGCGCTTTTCTGTCCGGACGCGCGGTGGCGCTCTCCCGCAGAGCAGCGGGGCCTCCGCGGCGAGGCCGTGGCTGTAACCCAGGCAAGAGCCGGGGCCGAGGAGAGGGACGAGGTCTGGGCGGCCGCCGGCCCCTTCCCGCGCCCTTCAGGGCAGAGCGGACCTCGCTGGAGGGTGAGAAGGCGGCGTGGGCCGGGACTTGCGGACCAGGGCTGCGGCCCGGCCCTGTAAGTGATCCCGTCGCTGCCCAGGGACTCAGACTCGGTGGGTGGGGGCGGCCCCCGCTCGGGCCGGCGGCGGGAGTGAGGCCGCGGGCAGGTCCGGCCCCGCCCAGAGTCGGTCCCGCAGCTCGGGGGCCGGTTGCAGGGAAAGCTCTTTGTTGAAAGAAAGCAGTTGAGGTCCTGCGGAGGAGAACGTCAGGTGCGGGCCTGCGGTGGACGCTGCCCTCTAACGAGTCACCTTCGTCGCCGGGGCAGAGAGGGGGCCCCACCCGGTGTTACCAGCCCCATGGCCGCAGGCTGATTTATAGCCACGCTAAATAGCTTTAGTAAAATAAATCATGGTTCCTCCCCCCGCCCGAATATGTGCGTGAACCTTGACCTGCAGTGACACTTCTCTGGGTCCCTTAGGACCTAGGATAACATGGCACCGTGTGAGTTACCTGGGGACTGTTTACAGCCGAGCTAAGATCAGATCTCAAGTTCTTCCAAAGACCCTGGACAGTGCAGAAAGTTCTTTGGACACATCATTCAGTTCCTTTAAAATAAATGTTTTCTGTTAAGTTCAAAAAAACCAGTGGGAAAGCTAAGCCCTGGGCTGCTCCCGACAGTCTGTGAAGCCCACGGGCGTGGACACATCTTCATGTCACCTGAGTGCGGTCCCTCTCCAAGTATCTGGCGGCCCTCCGTTGTCGCTCCTGCGACACCCTGAGCAGGACAGCCCTTTGAGAAGTGTGGAGGCCCCGGAAGGGGAGCCCAGGGTAGAGGCTGGCCGTGGGGATGCGCGGCCAGTGCCACGCAACACCTGCCCGCTTCCGTGAGCTTTACCGCACGAGAACGAGTTGTCCCCAGAATGAGTCCTCACCGCAAACCATGAAGGAGGAGCCCCACCCAGGTTGCAGGAGGGGAGACCCTGATGTGGGCAGTGGGCCCGGGAGACTCGTCCCAAAGGAAACGAAGCCTGTCGGGTGGTGTCCTTGCCTGCCTTCAGCCTGCGACATGCACTGTCTCATCAGGACACTCGTGAAGCCCCTGGGAGTCTTCCTTGTGCCTCCCTGCAGCACAGCCGGGGACGTTAACTTGAGGCAGCCCTTGTGTCAGTCTGTGTCACCAAACCCAGCCTCTGAGCTACCCCAACTCCCTGCCCATTTGTAAGACGAGGGGGCTCTGAATGTTGACATGAGGAGTCTCACGAGCCAGCCCGTGGCGAGGACGCGCGTTAGCGTCATCAGCGCTCGGGGAGGCCCGGATCCACAGGATCAGAGTCCTGTGCTTCGGTTTCATTTCTTTTCTTTTCTCCTTAGAGTAGTTTGTAATTCCGATTTCTCTGGCTTGGTTGAAAGTTACGTAATAAATAGACGTAACTAATCAGAAAATATGGATTTCATTTCACCGTGGGCAAGGTGTTCTGCTAGGGAGGCTGGAAAGGCCTCAGCCAAGTGGACAAGGGAAGACAGAGGCCGTGGAGGGGAGGGGCCGTCGCCGTGGCCGGCGGGGACTGACCCAGCAAGTGCCCTCCTAGGGCTCGGGTCTGTGGCCAGCAGGGAGGCCCTGGTGTCGTCAGGGCCCTGCTGTCCCCCTATCTCGGCCGTAGTGTGGGCCTCGGTGGTTGGTGCCATCAGGTTGGACCTAGGGGTCTGCCTGTGAAGGGTGAAGTGACCCTTGAAGGAATGGCAGTGAGAACAAAGAACAGCGAGGGAGGCGGAGAAGGACCCACCGCGTAAGGAGGGAGGCCAGGGGTCCAAGGAAGATGTGACCCCAGAAATGGGGGGGGGAAGGGAAGCCCGGGAACCAGCGCTGACCATTGGAAGGTCACGCCCAGCCGTTTCCAAGGGCCAGGTGGTCAGGAGAGGGAGCCAGAGGCAGGGACCATACAGTCTCCAAGGGAGTTGGGTCGGCGGGGCAGGGGGCCTGGCAGGGGCTCTGTGCCGGGGGTGGTGTGGGGTTGGGGGACCTGTGCGCATCTCTGGGACTCGTGTCTGGAGGGGAGAGCAAGTTAAAGGCGGGAGTCTAGGAGCAGGTGAGAGACACCACTGGGCCTCAGGAAAGAGGGAGGGAGAACGTGGTGCAGGTTGCAGGGAACTTAGAGGAAGGATTTGGAGAGAAGCACACGGAGTGGCTAAATTCACTGGATAGGGCAGCAAGGATGGGTTCTCACAGAGTGAAGAGACTGGAGGAGGCGCTGGGGTGGGAACACAGCCGGGGACGGGACATGGAGAAGGTGAGGGCTGAAGCTGGGAGACCAGCCCTGCGCAGAGCCGGTGGGCCACTCTCCATCCATCTCAGGGCACGTCTCGGGGGCTGTCTGGCCATCTCCTTGTCCATCTCCAGGGAGGACTGACCCTCAGCTGCTGTAATGGGTCAGAGCCATGTGGCTGGCCATGCTGGTCGGAGCATCACGTCCCGGCGGGACTGGAGGGCCGGCCTGGTGGTCAGGGGCCTGGGGACCAGCAGGAGGCCCACTTGGCCTGTGCTGCTTGTGTGACACCAGCTGTGGGGCTGCGGCCGGAGCACAGGGAGGGGTGAGAGCCAGGAGGCCAGGGGACAAATGCTGAGGTGTCGTTCCCTTCAATGTGCGGTCCTGTCCAGATGGTCGCGGTGTGTTTACAACACGTCCTCGGAGCCCTCACCCTCCTCTTCCTACCCCTGGGCTGCGAGGCCCCTGTGCCAGGCTCGGCTTGGCACGGACCCCAGCGCTGTCTCCGCCTTCTGCCGTGGCCTAACGAGCAGACACAGACCCTCCGGCATCTGAGGGCTGAGGCCCCGGCGATGGGAGGGCGGGTCTGAAGGTGCGTCTTCATTCCCGGGAGGGACGTCCCCCGGGAGGCTCGGCTGTCACCTGATTGCATAGCTCTGCCACCAGGAGGGTTTTCCGGATCCTCCCCGTGTCACTTCTGCCAGAGCCAGCGCTCTGTGAGTCCGGTGGGTCCAGGGGCCGGTGGGCAGTACGCCCTCAGCCCACGAGAAAGTGCCGTCGCCGTGGCCACCAGGACGCTGCCCAGGCGGAGCTGGGAGGAAGCATCCCAGAACGTTCTGGAACATTTGTAACAGGTGGTCTGCTTCCTTTGGGATGTAGTGCAGGGACGGCTTTCACACCGGTTTCACTCCACGTGCCGGTGAAGCAGCTGCTCGCCGAGGCTTGTCTCCCTGACCCATCCACCCACGGTCACCGGCTCTGCCCCACCTCAGGACCCCCACATCCTAGGCCCGGGTGCATGTGTGTTCTCCAGGTGCCTGCTGAATGGGAAAGGGGCAGGTCAGTCCCCACTGCTCCCTTGTGTTGGGGCCCCTGCAGACGGAGGGAGAGCCAGCGGGCGGCAGCAGGAGTGGATGGAGGGGCAGAGACACCCCGCCAGTGGCGGGTGGCCCAGGGCCAGGCTGGCTTCCAAGGCTCGGTTGTGTTTCAGCCCCAGAGAATGGAGTCAGCCTTACCCCAAAGTAGAGGACAACGGCTGAAGCCACTGCAGGTGCTGGAGGCCCCACCCAGGATGAAGGCGTGAGATGGGGATGGGGCCCAGGGACACAGGCTGCGGCACTGTCTCTGAGGCAGTGGATGATGGCCTGTCCACACCCACGCTTGACATGCGTCACTCAACCTTAAATCCATCGTCATAGTTCACCTGGGGGTGATTGCAGCTTGAGGCAGCTCTGTGATCAGTCCTCACCGGGGGGTCAGGGGGGGCTCCAACCTGAGAGCTCATCCCTGGACTGGATGCTGGGGCCTGCAGGCCAACCTGAGGATGGAGGACTCCGAAGGCTGGGGGACACAGGGAACGTGGCCAGGCCGTGGGCTGCAGCCCATCAGCCCTGCAGGAGCTGCGACTCCACAAAGTCCGCTACCCCCTGGGTTTGATGGGCAGCTCAGGGGCCTGGAGGAGGACTGGGCAGGCGCGTCTGGGCCAGCGCTGCCCTGCTGGGCGAGGCGGGTCGGGCGGACGGCAGTGGCGGGGATGCACTCCCACCGGCAGAAATCGGCAGCCCCACCATTCCCACCAGCCACAATTCTCATGGGCTCGAGGCTCTCACTGCCATCTAGGAAGGCAGAGCGAAAAAGAGAAAATAGAAGATCGTGTTGTGAGGAAACGCACCATAACATTGGAAAAGGTTGTTGCTGCTGACCTGATGCTTGGTAAGCGTGCGTCACGTAGTGTTCAAGCAGAGGTTTTTGTCGTGTTTAGCGCTGAACTATCTGGTCTGTAAGTCAAGAGCCGTCTGTCCAGTTGGGAAAACAGTAATATTTATGATTTGGGGCCCAAGCACAAAAGAAGTGTCGTTTGAATTAAAAAGATAATTTTAACCCCAAAATGCAGTGTTATATTTAAATGGCTGAATGGGTAGTAATTCACAAGGTCTAGAAGAAAGGAGTCATGGAAAGTATTCAGTGTCAAGTGTGCTTTCCTCCTGTGTCCTCCTCTGCCCAGTTTCTCTGGGTAGGAAGTTCGTTCCTATTGATTTCCTGGGACTCTGTGTAAAGACCCGAGGTCTGATTAGCTTCCTGCGTGCCCTTAGAGTTTCCTAACCAGCGTACCAACAAACAGGAATCTGTGTGTCCATTTTCACCCTCCCTGGTTTTCACACAAGGAGCATAACGTGGGCACCATAACACATCTTGCTCTTTTGCTTAACAGTGTATTTGGAGAGTTAGTACATGAAGAACATACTGCTACATAAAGCACCTCCCCACTGTTTGGAGCTGCATGGTATTCCACCACGTGGGTGTTTCCTGCTGACGGGCACTGAAGTTGTCTGAAGTCTTTTGTTATAATAGATAATTCTGCACTAAAAGCCTCATCTGTATGTCGTTTCCGTGCATCTTCAGAATCAGTTCCTAGGAGCAAAGTTGTTAAAAGGATATGCACCTTTGTAGTTTTACAGGTGTTGCCAGATCATCCTCTGGGTGGTTATAAAATTGACTCTCATTATGTATGAAAGTACCTCTTTCTCCACAGCCTTATTTACTAAGCATTATATAAATTTTCTTGAATTTTGCCAATTTAATAGCTTTTCTGTTATAACAAGGCTGAGTGTCTGTGTTTCTCGCTGGGCCAGCCAGTTACAGATGGTGCCCGTTTGTCTGTTGGGTTGCTGGTCTGTCTTTCTCACTGAGTTCTGGAAGCTCTTTATGTACTAAGGACGTAGCTTGTGATAGGAAGCAAATATAGTTTTCTTATTGTCTTTGCTTAATTTGCTGATGGTAGCTTTATATACAGAAGTTTTTATTTTTGTGTAGTTCAATTTATAAAGCCTTCTTTTACTGCATTTGGATTTTCAGTCTTAATTAGAAGAGTCTTCCTCAACTACAAAGTTATAAAGGAATTTGCCCATAATTTCTGTTAGTACGTTTATGATTTTATGTTTAATATTTAACTATTTGACCTGTTTAGAATTACTTTGCTACACAGTGCGAGGCACAGGTGTGGTTTTTTTTTTTACTATCTGTTTTGTCGGATGGCACTAGTCACCCGTCGCTCCTGATCTGAGGGGTGGCTACGTTTTTGTGCCCTCGGCACGTTCTTTGTCTCCAGTTGTTCTGCACGTATGTTCATGAGCCAGCACAGCAATGTTCCCATGATTAACACTGGATTTTCTTGTTTTCTTTTTCTATTTGAACTTCAGAATTGAATTGTCTAGTCGTCTTCCCAAAATAAAAAGATCAAAATCGAATATCCGGGAAAGCTTCAATGCACCCTTATTTTTGTTGTGGTTGCATTAATTCATAAAATAGTTCCGGGAGACTGTGGGTCTGTGCTGTTGTCTCTCCACTTGTTCCAGTTTTCTTATGTTTAAAAATGCCTCTTGTCTAGATTCTAATTTCTTAGGTTTATTCCTAGAAACTTTATCTTTGGTTTTTTTTTTTTTTTTTTTTTTTTGGATAATTGGATGGGAGTACATCCATTACATCTTGTAAAGCTGTTTCTCTATTTCAGTTTTACACCCTGGTATCTTCTAAATCTTATCTGTAGAAGGTTTTCACTTCATACTGTCTTTGGACAGAGATAGATGTATCTTGCCATGTTAAGAAAATATTTATCTAATCCTATTTTATTAAAGGTTTTAATGCTGAATTTTATCAAATACTTTTTCAGTTTCTCTGAAGATGATCTTATTTTTAAAAATCTTTGGATCTGTTAAGAGATAAAACTAATTACGTGTAACCACTTTGGAAACCAGCTTTTAAAAAGGTTTTGAATTTTATTTTGACGTGTATTGATGTCCAGCTGAGCTCTGTATCACGTATTATTGAACACCCAATTTTCTTTTTTTAAACTGAAGCAGAGTTGATTTACAATGCCATGTTGGTTTCCGGTGCACAGCACGGTGATTCAGTCGCACATGTGTTTACACATGCTCTTTTTCACTGTGGGTGTTACAGGACACTGAATGTAGCTCCCTGTGCTGCACCGTGGACCTAGTTGAGAATCCAGTTTTCTGTGAGGACGTACTGTTTTCTCAACCGTTTGTAGTTCAACAGCACCTTGAATTCATTTAACAAGATGTCACAGCAGGAGGACAGAGCAGTCACCGTTACTTAAAGCTGACATTGGTTCTCTGAGTTTGAAAAAGAATAGGTCTATTTATTTCAATGAAGCAAGTGACATGCCCTGTACCTGTCTCAAGTTCTTCCCTAAACATGCATGTGTGTTGGGTGAGTGCCCAGAGGCTGGAATGTAGGTGGTGGGAAGGATTAGATAAACATGGTCAATAAATTTAAATTGACATGATGTGCACTTTAAAACCCTTTTTGAAAATAAAGTAAGAAGTTAGTTAGAAGGCAAATAGGGAGAAAATCTAAGTTCATGGAGACGGACCTGCCTGCACGCTGGTCTCCATGGCAACAGCAGAGCAAGGGACCGTGTCCACCTCCTCTCTGCACCTTCATTTCCAAGCTTGTTGACTGCTTTCAACTCAGCAGAGTCACATTAGGTGGTTTTGTGGTGATTGGAAACCCAGTAGAAAATGTTTCTCCCTCCAAGGCGTGGAGCAGGCCTTCACCAGGAAAAGGAAGCAATCTTGAGGCCTTGTACAAAATACTTCTCTCCTGGGACTTGGGTGGGGCGCAGGGACTCAGGAGTCTCTGGCATCACAAGCAGGTCCCGGTGTTGGACACTCCATGTGTCCCGAGGTGCCTGTAAATGGCCTACAGACGCTGGTTATTCATTGGGCTCCCCTGCAGGGAGGCTGGCAGTAAACACGTCGCCTGGGGCGGGGGAGGCGGGGAGGCCGCAAATGGAGAGCTGTTAAATAGATGGCCTCCCCCTTCCTCCCGAATCAAACTGTCTTCCATGAAACAGCTAGTGGGCTGCACCCGCCTCCCCGAGGGCCTGGCCCCGACGGTGGGTGGTGGCTTTGACGCTGCAGACGCCAGCGGGGCGTGCCCGTGTTCGGTCCACCCGAGGCCCGAGGCTGGAACGCTTGTCTCTCACCTGAGTCCACTTGTGTTCCTCCGGTCGTCAGCGCTGCTCATGAGGCGCGGGAACGCGTCCAAGGGGAGACGGTGCTGGCGGGGCAGCCACGTTGGCACAAACCCCATCCCCGCGTGCCAGGCCCACACGCCTGGTCTCCCCCGCTGGGTTCTGAGAGCACCTCCTGGGGTCACGGGGTGAAAGCTGCCCATCGGAGGGACAGAAGGAAGACGCAGGGTCCCTGTTCTGCTGGGACAGCACCAGCAAGATGGGCCTGTGGCCCAGGCCCGGGTTTAGGGAACTTGGGACAGCGGTGAACAGTGGGAAGGCATGGGCCGGGGCCAGGGCCCTGCGGAGCCGAGAGCGGAGGAGCAGAGTGGCTTCGAGGTTTTAAGGGCTGCTTAATAGAGGCCACTTGGAGGGCGAGCACTGCCCGTGCGTGTCTGTGGGCCCCTCACTCGCTGCCCCCAGTGCTCGGCTCTGACCCCAGCCTGTAGGAAGCACGCATCCGGCCTGCAGCCCATGCACACGGCAGCACAGAGCAGACAGGGGCCGTGTGCCCTGGCCCCGCCCTGGTGCCTCCTTAACTGGGGAACAGGCCTCTGATAAGCAGAAAGTCCTAGTTATCACCCAGGCCCATCCTGTGAGCCCAGCTCCGGAGGCACACGTAGCAGATCGGTCAAAAGCTCAGTCTGTCCCTGCCCTGGCTTCATTTCCACCTGATCCAGACCAGAGCGTATGCACACAGGGAGGCCTGCATCTGTCAGATGTACCTCCTGGCGAGCCCCGCAGGGCGGGCCGAGCGGTTATGCAGAGTGGGTGTTGTTTGTTTATCCTCCCGGAAGACAGAAAACACACTGCAGACACGCTTGCCGTTCCACTTGGCAGAGGCTGAGACGAGGTGGCGATGCGCTCATGTATAAGGAGGGAGTTTGAAAACATTCATGGCAAATTAAAGCCTATCTCCCTGACAGACATGCCCGGCCTGGGCCTGCTGTGGCCCGAGGCCACGGGGCCCAGCCAGACGCCAGCCGGCCGGGGGCGTGGAGCCCGGTGGGTACAGGGCCCCCCCAAGCAGGGGGAAGCGGAGGTCCTCCCTGTCCTGCCCTCCCTCCAGCTCACCGGGGAACGTTTGAACAAGATAACTGGCTCCCAGGAGCCCAGGTAAGGTCCCACAAGGAGAGCAGGCACATCTGCTTGGAAGGTAAGTGATTCCCGGAGCAACAGCCAGATGCATGACCTGACTCCTGCGATTTAGTGAACGTTTCCCTCTTCCGCCTGCTGTGCACACGGCTGGGCTGGCTCGACCCGGGTGTGTGCACCTGTGTGTGCACGGCGTCCCCTACCCGCAGTCCCTTCTTCCACCTGCAGTCCCAGCCAGGCAGCCTTTCCCACCACAATCCCACCTCCACCTTCCTGCAGCCACTCCCTCGACACCAAAGCACAGCCCCGACTCCCACCTAGACACCTGACCTTGGACGGCAGTGTCTGGGGGCAGGTGTGTGCAGGAGTTAACCGGGCCAGGCCTGGCTCTGACGTGGGGCAGAAGCCCAGCTGGTGCCTGGAGCCTTCCCGAGTTCATTTTCACGTCAGCCCCGGTGCCAGGAGAGCGGTCCCTTGCACCCGCCGGGACAAGGGGGCGGGGGCCTCCTGTGCTGCCCACCCTCGTTGGGGCTGTATCTCTGGTTATCCAGCATCTCTGTCTCAGTCCTGGGTGAGGCCAACAGGGAAACAAAAGCCAGCCCCACAGGGCCCACGGAGGCAGAGGGCATGAATCGGTGGCAACCCCGGGCGTCCAGAGGGCAGGACACTGGAGGCCCCCAGGAGCAGGCGGCAGTGGGGACAGCAGGAGAGGCTTGTCCTGGGATGGGGCTCGCTCCTTGGCTCAGGGAAGTGTCTTTCCACAGGGCCCAGGGCTCAGGCTGCCCGCAGGCCAGTGTGTCCTCCAGTGGAAAAGCCACTGTCCCAGCCCACGAGGAGGGGCAGTCGTGGCGAAGTGGGGACACTCAGGTTGACTTAAACATTTCCCACACACAAGAAAGACCTCAAGACATCTGGCAAAGACCGTTCAAAATGGATCGTCAACTGTTTTCTCAAAGGATGGGAGGGGATCCCACGAGGCCACGGCTGTGGAACCTTTATCCGACCCGGGTAGTGTCCCAGCAGCAACCCAGGCAGCTCAGCCTCATGGTCCCACGTCGGCCCCAGGCTGCCTGCAGCTGGCTGGTCAGCCCCTGGGAGGAGGGACACAAGACCCTGGCCTCTGACTGCTGGCCTGAGTGGAGCCCCGGCCCCGAGACCGCGGGCTGGACACTGGCTGCTCCAGGAACGCCAGCTGTAGGAGATTTAAGACTCGCTTTGTTTGAGGCCGGCATTTGTGTTGGCAAAACTCTAAATTCTGGACAGCCCCTGGTCCCTCTAGGTCATGACTTTCTGTGATGCTCAGCCATCCTCCCAAGGACCGAGCAGACCCCTCCCGGGGTCACACGAAGGCTTCCCGCTCTGCAGCCCAGGTGGTTTGCTGTCACAGCCTCGCCATCACGTCTGAACTTGCGCCCTGCTGCCACCTGGAGCTGCAGCTGGGCCCTCCTTCCCGCCACCCCCCCCCCCCCCGCCATCTGCGTCTGCAGAGTTTCCACGCTCCCCCCGGAGCTGTGGGCCCCTGGCACGTGGACATGGCGTCGCAGCCCCAGGGGACTGATCATCTTCTCGGTGAGCAGACCCCGCACCTCCTCAGCAGGCCCTGGAGGAGGCCGGGAGGAGCCCACACCTGCCCACCGCCACACGGACACCCTGAGACGCACACACTTCACAGGGCGACAGAAGCAGGTCGGTGCTGGTGGAGACGTGGTCTCGGAGTGCGGCCCTTGCTTCCACGGCCGGTGAGCTCTGGGCCCGAAGCTGCCTCGTCCTCCCCTCCACTCCCATCAGGGGCAGGGCAAGTCCAACCCGAGGGCTCCTCTCTGCTTCTCCTGGGGGCTCAGCTGTCCCAGGGCACTGCTGGCCCTGGAGCAGGACCGAGGCTCTGCGGTGAGCGGCCGGCTGCTCTGCCCGGAAGGATGCCCTTGATTTTACAGACGAGGCCGCGAAGGCCCGGGAATCCTGCCGCGTGGGGAGGTCAGATTCAAGCCCCATCTGTCTGACCTTAAAGTCTGTGTTTGCCAGTCCAGGGCCTGCGAAGGAGCTGCGGGACCCAAGACAAGGCGCACATTCTCTGTGGGCAGGTTTTTATGTCTAGAAACATAGATTCTGCTCACCTTTCTCCAGTGCTGAGCAGTCGCGGAATGCCCGGCTGGAACACAGCCTTGCAGTCAGTCTCAGTCCTCCAGCTGTAAGCGTGTTTGCTGTAAGAGACGCGCACCCCGTGGTACTTCTCAGCTAAGCGTTTGTATGCGTGTACCACCCAGCGGCATTGAATACGCTCACAGTATTCACCGCTGTCTTTACCTAGAGCTCTTTCCTCATCCCCAGCACAACCTCTGTGCCCTTTAAACCACAGCTCCTCACCCCCAGCCCCGGCTCTGGACTCTCTGGGTCTGAACTGGCTCTTTCTAGGCCTCACGTAACTGGTACCGTGCCACAGCTGCCCTTCTGCATCGGGGCTACTTTACTAAGCATCGTGTTTCCAGGGCCTCTATGTCGTAGCAAATACCAAATTTTCATTCCTTTTTCCAGGCCGAATAATGTTCCACGGTATGAACACAGCACATCTTGTTTATTCCTTCCTCTACTGGTGGACACTCCTCTGCTGGTTGCTTCCAGCTCTCGGCGGCTGTGAATAGTGCTGCTCTGAACACGAGTGTGCAAATGCTTGTTCGAGTTCTTGCTTTCGATTCGTTTGGGTATAAACCTTGGATGGAAATTGCTGGCTCACACAATAATTCTACCTTTAACTTTCCGAGGAACGCTGAACCGCTTCCCACAACAGGGTCACTGTTTTCCACGCCCACCAGCTGTACACGAGGGCTCATTTCTTCACATCTTCACCAACATGCGTCGTTTTGCATTTTTCAAACGTTATCACAGCATCCTATTATGTGCGAGGTGCTTTTGGTCTGTGTAACCTAATGACTAAGATGCTGAGTATCTCTTCACGTGCTTCCAAGCCCTTTGCGCGTCATTTTTGGAGAAATGTCTACTCAAGTCGTTAGCCCGTTTGTTCAGTTGGACTTTTCTGTCGTTCTGTTTAGCCGCCGGAGTTCTTTACGCACGCTGAGCATCGGTTCCTTGTGCGATGGCCTGCACGTGCTTTCTCCCGCTCTGTAGGCGGCCCTTTGCTTTCTTGATAATGTCCCCCACGCACAGTTTACTCACTTTGATGCAGGCTGATTTGCCTGCTTCTCCTGTCGTTGCCCGTTCTCACGTGCATTCTTTCCTTGCTCACCTGTGTCGCCACCTCCGACGCAGGTCAAGACTCCTGAAGTGGGGTGTGTGCTCCTGGTTCTGTATCCGTGGCCTCTGCCTCTCCCAGTCCCCCGCCTCGTTGTAGCCTAGGGGGTGTCTTGATTCCCCACAGGGCAGGAACCACCTCCTCTTTTGAGATGTTCTCTGCTACCCTTAGCTCTTTGCTTTGGAGAACTTTGTGGTCAGCCTGCTAAGTTCCACGATAACTGGGGCAGGAATTCTGACTGCAGTGGCATTTGGCCCAGGGCTCTCACGGGGAGGTTCACCGCACTGGGGGGTCAGTCTTCACACCTTCTGACACGGTGTGCTTTCTGTTTGTTCAAATCTTCTCTTTATGTTCTTCAGTACCTTAAATTTCCTCACCAAAGACTGTGCACATCTTTTTTAGATCTATTACTGTAACCATGCTTTAAAACAGCGTTTGTGCTGTTGTTTGTGTCTTTGTCCTGTTTTATTTTCCGATTCATGCTTACTGGATGTGGGAATACTACTGGCTTTAGTAAACAGATCTGAATGACTTCCTTCTCTTTCCCTCTCTTTTACTTTTAATTTCTCATTTTAAGTTTACCCTCAAATTTTAACACGTATGTCTTACTATAATTTTATTTTTAACAAATTCAAAATTGTGCAGTATTTCTAGTCCTCCAAACTGGAAAAGGATCAGCATTTTAAACTAGCTGCATTAAGCATGGGCTTAGTTAATGATTTTTCACGATGCAAGTTTCAGGCGAAGAGCATCTGTGTCCACGGCCGAGTGACCCCACAGGCCTGGTTGCCACCTGTTCCTGTACAGCCGACCCCTTCACCCGTTTCATCCACCGGCCAACCCCTGCCCCTCTGGGAACCACTCAGGGTTCTCTGTACCTATGAACTTGGATTGTTTGTTTATTTGTTTAGATTCCACATACAAGTGCAATTTTACGGTATTCGTCTTTCTCCGTCCGACTCATTTCACTGAGCGTGATGCCCTCACGGTCCATCCATGTTGTCACAAACGGCAGGATTTCACTTTCTAATGACTGAGTACTGTTTTGTTATTTTTACAATATGATATCGCACTGTGTGTATAGCGCACTTTCTCCATCTGCTCCTCCATGATGGACACCTGGATTGCTTCCAGATCTTGCTGCTGTATGCAGTGCCGCCGTGAGCGCGGAAGCAGGTTCTCTGTGAGTCAGTGTTTCCATGCACCAGGCAGTGTGGTGTCCGGGTCGTGCAGTGGTTCTGCCGTCAGTTTTCTGAGGAGCCTCTGTGCACCGACCTTCACTTTCAGTGTCTAACCAGACCTGCAGACGTGCCAGTCCCCTTGCTCAGCCTTGTTCTGACGCCACTGGCACTCCAGGTTTTGCCGCTTCCTTTTGCCAAAATAATCCATTTTATGGTAAAAGGATTATAGGGAGGTTTGGAAGTGGAAAACATTCTTAGACTTTCTATTATTTAGCCTTTTCATTTCTGAGTGTGTCTTTGCTCAAATGATGATTTGCTGAGTCTAAAGTTTCAGGCGGCAGCCGCTTCCTCTCAGCGCTGACAGCCCGCATCCCTGCTTTCCGAGTCTTCTTTGCAGGTGAGGCGTGTGCACGGCTCCTAAGGTGCCTGTCCGTCCCCTTGTTCAGTGCTCGGCGGAGCCACCAGGTGCCTCGATCCTGGCCTCCACTCACTTCTCCTCCTCAGGACTTGGAGGTCCCACTGGTCCCAGCGAGGATGCCTCTTGAATTCACGAACATTCTCGGCTGTTAACTTTTACACTTGAACTTAACCGCTCCCAAGACGCGTGCTGGGCCTCTCGCCGCTTACGTGCCCTCAGACTGCTCTTTCTTTCACTGCTTTTTAAAATGAAAACTCTCCCATGATTCTCAGTGCCGTCCTCCAGACGACAGCTTCTCTCTCTGTGTTCCACCTGACGTTCATTCTATTAGGTTAAAAAAGGCTATGTTTTTCGTTCTAAGATTTCTAACGGGTACCTTTTCATCTCCACCTGCTTTTAAAAAATTGTTTTCATTTAATGATTCTGTGTTTTAAACATGGGTGCCGTGCCTGCATTTCTGAGAACCCACACACGCTCATTGTACAGCCTCTGTCAGACCCTCCCTGCAGTCGGTTTACCTGGAGACGGTTCATGTTTCGATGACTGATTCTGTTGGCTTTCTCAGCGCTAGATTTCTTCATGCTGTTTGGAATTTAGATTTGAAGGGTTATGAATGGAGTTTTTCGCTTTCCTCTCCCTGCGCCTCCCCCCACCCCTTTAGGCCAAGCAGCTTTGGAATTTGAGGTTGCTGCTTCCTCGGGAGCTCCTGCCTCTCCCTCCAGGCCCGTGCTCGGTGGTGACCCAAGACTTCGGACCCCAGTCCCTAAGCGGGAGGCACCCGGCTGTGTGCTCCATGGTTGGGGCAGCTCTCCCAGCTCCGGGCTCCACACCTGGCCCAGGACCCTGCCTCGCACCCACTCGCCTCCCCACCTGCGGGCAGGTCCAGCACCTTCTGCTGCTGATTTCTGCCCATTTCTGGTTTCTGGAGAATCATGTCTTGTTTTTGAGCCTGACTTCATCTCTTTTCCTGTGTTTTTTTATTTTTATTTATTTTTTTAACTTTTTGTTCTTTTTATATGCCTTCTGTCACTGCTGATCCGTGGGGAGGATGCAGCCAGTGTGACTGCAGGACCAGGATGGAGACCCTCCTGCAGCACAGAGAGCCTCTTCTTGCTGGTGTTGGGGAGGGGAGGGGAGGGGAGGGGGTTGGGGGCGGGGGGAGGGGATCTGGCTGCAATCACCACCTCCTGGCAGCCCTCAGGGTTTCCGCTTCAGATTGGACTCCTCCTTCTCTCCCTCCTAACCACACCTGAGAGGTGGAGCCTGGGTCCTCGCACTGGGCGCTGAGGTGGCTGGCTGCTGAGGTGGCTGGCTGCCTCGCGATACCTGGTGGGCCTGGCAGGGCCGGGCTCCCCAGCCCTCGGCGGCTCTGAGTGTCAGCGGCAAATGCTTTGCCCGACATCAGCTAAGGAGGTTGGTCTGCCTGCACCCTGCAGCCCAGAGTGGCTGCTGTGAGCGAGGTCTGGGCTAATCCAGCCGGAACTAGTGTCCCCCGCCACCCAGGGGCCCTCAGAGGACGGGGCTGGAGCCCCATGGGACCCGATTTCAGCCTCCCTGTTCCCAGGGGTGTCTCCCTTCCTCTGTCCCTCAAAAGTGAACATTTCTGGAAGGGAAATATTTCCTGGCCTGTTCCCTGTCCCTGTGGGTTTTTAGTTAGTTGGGTTACCTAACACTCATCTCCTTGGCGATCTTTAGGTTTTTGTTCTCGTGAAGCGATCACGTAACTTTCCTGTTGAGGCCGTCGGGGGTGGTTTACCGGGATTCTGACAATCAGTCCTTTTCCTTCCAGTTGGCACCATCCACTGATGATATTCTACCATTAGACATTTGTTACTTTGATTAGAGACATGATGTATCTGAGGTCACTTAAAATGCAAATAAACTCTGAAAGATTACTGTTTAGGGTATTAGTGCCACATCTCACGCAAACATTTGCATAATTGGTTCTGTGAGTGCCAAGCTATGCAGTAAATAGGACCGCGACAGCAGCTCTGATGTGGTACAGGGGAGAGGGACAGCTAAGCCCGCCAACATGGTGACCACTAGCCTCGTGTGGCTCACTGAAATCGAGATGTGCTGTGAATGTAAAATAAACACCAAATTTTGAAGACTTAGGTGAAAAAAACCCACTTAGTTGGTTTAATGAAATATTGCTAAAGTTGATTCCTCTGTTTCTTCTTGGTTTGGGTTTGGCTTTCGTTACGTCTCTGCTGGATGGTGTTGGCGTGCAGCGCAGGGCTATCCTGGGGCACTGGTCTGGAACAGGCGTGGAGGACACGCCTGGACAGAGTCTGGGCCCGCGGCATGTGCGAGGGCAGGAGGGGCGGCTCTAGGGCGCTTCACTTGCAGGCCGATCTCGTCTCAGGATGTCCGAGCAGGCCGTGCACCTGTGCCTCTCGGGGACGGCTTGTCGGCAGGCTGAGCATGTGTGAGCCCAGCGGCCCGCCCGCCGTCTGCACCGCACTGGACGCGCCAGGCACTCTGGTTCCCTGGGTCTGGCTTTGGTTAGGAGCAGCCGCGGGAACCCTGCAGACCATTGAACTCGCTTGTTCTGCTCCCCTTCGCGGAACGGCGGCCACGGAATGCAGGGGTCCGGTCTCCACCGTGTGGGAGAAGGAGTGCGGTCGAGGGCGGCGTGGCCACTGGGGCGCTGGGGACCGGTTCCCACAGGGAATCAGTCCTGGGCCTCAGGCCCTGCCGTGATTTACTCACCAGAGAGCTGAAAGGCCTGGATCCAAGGCCCAGCGCAATCCTTTGCTCCTGGGAACAGAGGCAGAGATCAGTTCGGGCTGTCTGTCAGCCTTGTCACCTGCGGAACCCTCGGG
This sequence comes from Camelus dromedarius, assembly GCF_036321535.1. Lineage (NCBI taxonomy): Eukaryota > Metazoa > Chordata > Mammalia > Artiodactyla > Camelidae > Camelus > Camelus dromedarius. The sequence continues at coordinate 483,980 of NC_087441.1, read as the reverse complement.
AGTGACGCCGAAGAACTGAAGTTCAGTTCCAGAAGGCCTTGTGTCTCCGCTCCCCTGGCCCTGAATTCCCTGTAAACGTGGCCTGGATTAGAGCCTTCATCTGAAGATCAGAGGCCTGTGCTCAGGGCTGGGGCACAGGGGGTCTCTGTGTTGTCCCCAGTGGTCCCTGGCACGTGGAGGGGGGAGCCAGCCCTGTGCTGCTGGACGCGCTCCTCAGACCCGCTGGGAAACCTTGAGTCGGAGGGGATGGGGCCCTGCTCTGGGATTTCTGTTGGGAAGGGAGGTTGAGCGTGAGTTGGAGGACAAGTGGGGACCTGGATATGCCTGGCGCCTGCGTTCAGAGCTACCGGGAGGGTCACCCAATCAGGCCAAAACTACCTTTTTCCTGCTGCATGTGCGGTGGACGGCAGCCCTGCTGGGAAAGGAGGTGGGCAAAGTCCACAGAGAGGCCCTTCTGTGTGTAGCGGGGCCTCCCGGGGCAGGAGTGAGGCTGTGGAAGTGGGTGGAGGACCCGAGCCAGGCGGAGGGACCGTGTCTTCCTGTGGGCCTTCACCTGCAGGTCTTTTCCCTCCTTATGCAGATTTAGCCCAAGGTACTTTACTGAGTCGGGTTTGTGTCTTGCAATGATGGTCAGGAGCCCTGTGTGCTGGCAGGCGCCGAGGTGGCTCCAGACCTGCCGGGCATCCGGGGTGGATGGAAGGGCTGGCAGACCAGGAGAGTGTCCTCACTGCTGGGTTTTGTGCGGTGCGTCCACGCGTGCCCAGTCTAGTGGCTCTGCACAAGGTGAATGTGAGGAGGATGCTTTCAGCCTTCCTTTCAGGGGAGGGACTTTGAACACTGGGGGCCCCCTCTGGGGAAGTGAGTCGTGTGTCATCAGACCTCACTCGGCCAAATGCAGCCGTTAAGTTCTGCGAAGCGCACAGCTGTCGGCGCAGGGCTGCTGGCCGGAGTCTGGGGGTCGGCTGTGCTCACAAGCACATCTGGCCAATCAGAGCCCGGCGTCCCATCGCAGCCCCTCCTGGGGTAGGGGGCATCTTCTCCTGCACCTGCTCCCAGAAGCTGTCGGCTGGCGGTGCAGCCGCTCACACGGCACCGTATGCAGAGCACGAGTCGAATGAAGTGAGCCTGACCTCCTGGGCAGAGTCACACGGGAAGACCCCACCAGCCCCAGAGTGTCTGAGTGAGCCCAGGACAGAGGTTAGCTTAAAGGGTGCACGTGGGAGCCTGGAAACCCCGTGGCCATGAGTGCTTTTCCCCCAAAGACCTATTGACTAATCTGATGGCTGGCTTTGCCGTAGACAAAAGCTGCATGTTGCTCATTTTGGTCAGCTGTCTTGGGGGTGATTAGGTTAAAGATCTGGGTTTTCCTTGAATCTGTCAATTCGGGCCACATTTCTGCTCCAAGAAATAAATAATGACGGCAGGTCAAGTGCGCACCAGGTTCTGGCCACCCCGTTATTCTGAAGATGGTGGCAGACTGTGCACTGAGGCCCTGGTTCCTGGCACTTCTGCAGTGACTTATGGTGAGATGTGGACGGCTTTGAGCCTGGCCTGCCAGTCCGTTTTCATCAGAAGGAGGATGAAGCTGCCTCTCTTTGGCTCTACGCTGTGGAACAAAGCCTACAGGCTTCAGGCGTCTTTGTGAAGAGAGGTGCTTAGCCAACCCGCACACAGTTGCTGTTGGGGGAAATTTCTGCAACTGGTTTTCCCTTGAATTTACTGATCGTCACTAAATTAAAAACTCGTTTCCTCAGAAACCCTCCTACTTTCTTAGATTCGGAGCTGGTCTCAGAAGACTTCGACCTATGCCTTGAACCGACCAGCACAGCTCTGTGCAAACACCTAAGGAAATTTGACCAGTTTTCTGGAATGAAATAAATTTATTGTCCTTTTTATTTTGCCGAAAGCAGAAGAAAACGTGTTCAGTTTTGTTCAGCAAAGTGGGAGCTGCTCTGCTCCTTCTCTGACTGTGCAGATGGCCCTGGGGGCTCGAGGTCCTGAGAGCTGCCTCCCTGCTCTGCGGCGCCTCCCCTGGCGCCTCCCAGGGCATGCTGACCTGCTGGCGTGTGTGGGGGGCATTCGAGAGTCCCCACCAGCACAGTCATGACACAGTAGATGTAAACCTGCTCAGGAGGCCACAGGGTCTTCAGGTCAGAGGCTCAAGGAACAAATGGAATGAATAGACTCTCATTGATTGTTATGGGCCCCCCGGAGCCCACTGCTGAAGGAGGGACATGGGGCCGTGTCAACAGAAATAAGTAGCCATGTACAGGATGAACAGAGGAGAGTTTCACCGGAGCCCAGCTGAGGACTGGAGCCCAGAAGACGGCCTCCCACTCAGACGACGCTGAGGAGCTGCTCTGGGGAATTGGGGTTCTCCGTGCACATGTACATCTTGTCAGAGCAAAACCATCAAACAAGTCAGGGAGACACTTCTTCAAGGTTAAAAAAAAACAAAAACAGAAGCAGAGCAGCACGGGCACGTCCCGAGGTCTGGGGCAGCCGCGGCCCCGGGAAGGTCTGACCGCGCAAGGGGGAGCGGCGCTGGCCGCCGGGGGTTGGGGGGCGTTTAATCCCCGCTTTCACCGCGGGCACCGTTTACTTCGGGCCGGCGTGCCCTTCTCTTCAGCGGTGAAAGCAGATGGGTAATGTCTGGTCGTCGGGCCGCAGACAGGCCGGTCTAGTCGGCAGGCGAGTCAGCGATCCCGGCTGACTCAGGTATCAGCCAGAGCGCCCTCCCCGACTTGGGAAGGGAGCATCTTCTTACAGCTGTGGTGCCTTCCGGGCATGACCTTTGCTGTGTGACGTGCAGGCCACATCGTGCCGTCCACCTGCGGCCCTCAGAGGGAGCTGCGGCCTCCTCGCCCCGCGAAGGGGCTCTTCTCCCCCGTCAGCCCCGCACGTGGGCTCTGTGTGCCCTGCGCCCCCCACACCCCGTCCCTCCCGCCCCCCTCGGGCGCCTGGTCCCTGGGCACCTGCAGCCACTCTCACTTGAGTCAAACTGAGCCAGGGCACAGTCTTTGAGAGATGCTGTCTTCTGAGTGAAGCCTCTACTTTTGTCTAGATGTGGCCTGAATGACACAGAGTTAAGGTTTAAATCTTAACTGTACATTAAATTCTGAAACCGGTTTTGCGAGGAGCTCGTGGGCTCCGTGATGAACACGCAGGAGAAGGGGCGGGGTGGGGGGACCACGCGGATCACCGTCAGGCCGCTTCTGTGCCATCGCGGTTGACTGAGAACTTTGTTTGCTGACGCCGGTGGTCCTCCTTCCCGTCCAACCCATGAGGCTGAGGGTGCGGGACGGACAGGCCACACTAGGCAGACAGAGGGTCTCCCGGAGCAGTTGGGCTGCTTCTCCCCGCGGCTAAGCCGGCGCTGGGGGTGGAGGTGGAGGTCGAGGGGCCACAGACAAGGGTGCTGGGGGGCCTGAGAGGGGCTGAGGGTGGACACTGGTCTCCCCGGGCTGGTGCTGGTTCTGCTCACCCGGGCAGCTGTGGCCGTGGTCCCGCTGCCTTCTGCCCCAGCTCTCCTCTCCCCACTTCTCTGGGGGAGACCCTGGCCTGTCCTGACCGGACACCGCAGCCCAGAATCTGTCCTGGACTTGTGTCAGAACCACCCGGAACCCAGACCCCGCCCCAGAAACCCACGCACTTCTTCTGGCCTCATCTGAGGCCCGGCACCAGCGGGGCTGGCTTTGTTTTGACATCAGTGGTGTTTAAACCTCGCCAGTGACTGATGTGAGACGCGGGGTACCACTCACCAAGGACTCCAGGCTTTGAGGGGCCGGAGCCTGGTCTGGGGCTGTGGGTGTGCCTGGCCGCCCCGCTGCCCCTCTTCCTGCAGGACAAGGGCTGAGGGCTGGCCAGACTCCTGCCTGGGCCTTGCCTGAGGAGGAGGGCCCTCCTGGGTGGCCCCGGCCTGGCAGCAGCCCAGTTGCACTTCTCTACAAACGTCCCTTAAAGGAGGAGGCGCCTCTGCCTGCACCCTCGCGGCCGTCAACCCCAGGAAGTGGGAGGGGGGCGGGAAGGCCCGGGCGCCACCCGGAAGGCTGTTGGGAACATCTAGAAATCTGGACTTCATCATGAAATCTCCTGATTTTTAACATGAACATTTTTTTTAAAAGAAACATTTAGCGGTGGAACAAAGCACATCTGTGGCCAGATGAGGGTCACTGGCCCAAGTCTGCAACTTGCCCTCCCCCCTCCTCTGTCCTTCTTATGAATCCAACGCTATTTTCTTATCACTCATTGCAAGCCATTCACTGTTCTTTGCTCTCGGAATAAAGCTGGGAGTGCGGTGGTCAGTCTGCTCCCTGACCCTTACGGATAGTAAACGGAACGGCTGCAGGACGTGAGCATTATAAGTGGACGAGGAATCGGATGAGGTGGGTGCTGGCCCGACATGGTAGCATGAAGGAGGCTGTCCCCAGGGAGAGCTGAAGTCAAATGAGGGGTGGCAAGTGCAAAGGCCCTGGGACAGGAGCGAGCGGCCTTCCTGGGGACGAGAAGGGGGCTGTGTCTTGGGACCCGGGAACATGGGGTTCACCCCACCTGGAGGAACAGCAAGCTCTGGCAGGACCTGCAGGGGCTCTGGGCGGGTCTTGGTGGCAGAGGAGGGGCAGAAGGTATTTGGGGTTAAAGTTGATAGAGTATGGTGGACTCTGGGGTAGGGGTAAGGGAAACGCGGAGGCAAGGATGGCAGGAGGCGTGGGGGTGACCCTGCCGCACCTGTCCACAGATGGAGCCAATGCCTGGGGGTGCGTCAGGGCTGCACTGGGGGTGGGGGCAGTGCAGGAGACGCCAGCCAGGGTGGGCAGATGGGTGGTGGCGAGATGGAGGGGGCCAGGAGGGGAGGCTGTCCTGCAGAGGCTGGAGCCAGACACCGCGAGAGAAGGGCCTGCCGGGTTCCGCGGGGCGAGGGCCTCTGGAGACTGGCTGGGTCCTCACGCTCACTGGCAGGCCGGATGTAAACAGCCCCAGTGCCGGGAAGGCCAGATGGCCCCTCTCACATGTAATTCAAATACAAGCAGGCTTTTGGAACAACACAAACTATGATGAAATTTTTAAAAATTCCCCTAGATTTTCCAAATGTGAAATTCTTGGTACGAGTATCTAAAGGTTTTGTTGTTGCATTTCCTACCTGCCAGCTCTGCTGCTCTGAGCTGCGCCGTGTACCCACTGGGCCGTCAGTTCTAGCTCTGCTGCTTGGCCCCGGGCTGGGCCTGCCACCTCCCCCAGTGCCGGGGCTCGCTGGAAGAGGGATTGCGTTAAAAGAAATATAACCGCCCCCCAGCCCTGCCCCCCAGTGCCTGAGGGAGGTTCCCGGAACCAGAGGACCAAGTCCCACAGCCTCAAGGCCCCAGAGGCGCCCAGGATGGCAGTGTCCACCCCGAGGCACTCGGTCGGCAGCGCGAGGGCCACGAGCCACAGCCTGGTGGCCCGGCCCCCTCGTCTGTGCTCCCTCCAGTGGTTCCACCTGAACATCTGCTCTCCAGCTGTGGAAATCCTGCCTTTATTGCTGGCGAGAGCTGTGGTTGTGTCTGCTTGAATGTGTGTCTGTGGGTGTCTGTGCTGAGTTTTGTTCTGTTTGAGGGGGTTTTTTTGGAGAAACACACCTGCTTATTAACGAGGCATCCTTGATGTTTGCCAAGGACGTGCCTGAGCCTCGGACCGACCCCCGCACTTGCTGGGCTCTGGAACTTTCTTGGAGGCGTTCTCTGGTCTCCCAGCTTTTCGGGTTGTTTACCCGAACAGTAAACCTTTAAGAATTATTTTGTTGAAGTGTAACTGATTTACAATAGTACATGGGTGGTGTCTCCCTGTGGTTTTGATCTGCATCCCTGATGGTCAGCGGTGAGGAGTGTCTTCTCACGTGCCTGCTGGCCGTCTGTGTGTCTCCTTTGGAAAAGTGTCTATTCAGGTCCTCCGCCAATTTCTAATTGGTTGGGTTTTTTTTTTTGATGCATTTTATGAGCTCTTTGTATTTTTTGGCTATTAACCCCTTATTGGACATGCCATTTGCAAACGTCTTCTACCATGAGGTCGGCATCCTCCCGCTTTGTTGACAGTTTCCTTCAGTGTGCAGAAGCCTTTTAGTCTGATGTTGCCCCACTTGTTAATTTTTGCTTTTCCTCCCTTGCCTGAGGAGACACAGCCAGAAAAAGATTGCTAAGGCCTCTGCCAAAGAGCATGCTGCCTGTATTTTCTTCTGGAGTTTTATGGTTTCAGGTCTTCAAGTCAAGTCTTTGATTTGTTGTGAGTGTATTTTTGCATGTGATAGAAGATAGTGGTCTGGTTTGAGTCTTTTTCCATGTAGCTGCCCAGTTTTCCCAACACTGTTTGCTGAAGAGACTGTCTTTTCCCCTTTGTAACTCATGCCTCCTTTGTTGTAGGTTAATCAACCATACAGTTGTGGGTTTGCTTCTGGGCTCTCTGTTCTGTCCCATTGATCTTTGTGTCTGTTTCTGTGCCAGTGCCATGCTGCTTTGATTTCTGTAGCTTTGAAGCATAGCCTGAAGTAAGAGAGCGTGATTCCTCCAGCTTTGTTCTCCCTTCTCAAGACGGTCTTCTCTTTTCAGCATCTTTTGTGGTTCTGTACAATTTCAGATTTGTTCTAGTTCTGTGAAAAGCGCCATTTGTATTTTGAAGCCGGTTGCAATGAACCTGCAGACTGCCTTGAGAAATGTGGTCATTTTAACAATGTTAATTCTTCTAACCCATGAACACTGAATTTCTTTTTGTTTGTGTTGTCTTTAATTTCTTCCATCAATGCCTTACAGCTTTCTGAGTGCAAGTCTTCTACCTCATTAGTTACATTTATTCTTAGGTATTTTATTCTTTTCAATGCAATTGTAAATGGGATTTTTTTCTTAATTTCTCTTTCTAATAGTTTTTTAGTCTACAGAAATGCAACAGATTTTTATCAATTTTGTATCCTGCAACTTTACTGAATTTATTTATTAGTTCTAATAGTTTTTTGGTGGAGTCTCTGGGGTTTTCTACTTACAGTATCAAGTCATCTGCAAATAGTGACAGTTTCACTTCTCCAATTTGGATGGCTTTTCTTTTTCTTGTCTTATTGGTGAAGTTAGGATTTCCAGTAATTTGTGGAATAACCGTGGTGAGAGTGGGCGTCTTTGTCACGTTCCTGATCTTAAAGGGGAGGCTTTCGGCTTTCCCACCGGGTATGATGTCAGTGGTGGGCTGGTCACACGTGGCCTTTGTTATGTTGAAGTATGTTCCCTCTATACTCACTTTGTTGAGAGATTTTTTAAAAAATCATAAATGGATGTTGAATTTTGTCAAAAGCTTTTTCTGCATCTATTGAGACAATCGTATGATTTTTATTCTTCCATTTGATAATGTGGTGTATGTATCATATTGATTTGTGGATATTGAACCATCCTTGCACTCCTGGGCTAAATCCCACTCCATCATTGTGTGATCCTTTTAATGTATCGTTGAATTTGGTTTGCTAATATTTTGCTAAGGCTTACTGGATCTATGTGCATCAGTGATACTGGCCTGTAATTTTCTTTCTTTGTGGTATCTTTAGCTTTGGTATTAGAATGATACTGGTCTTGTAGAATCAGTTCAGAAATGTTCCTTCCTCTGCAATTTTTAAGAATAGTTCGAGAAGAATAGATATTAACTCTTTAAAAAAGGTTTGGTAGAGTCACCTGTAAATCTCTCTGGTCCTGAATTTTGTTTTTTGGTATTTTAAAAAATAACAGTAAATATTTTTGACCATGCACTGATAATATATGCCTATTTACTTACAAATGGTATCCATAAACATCTGTTCTAACATATCTACATCACAAAGAAAACTGTAGAGTTTTACATGGAGTTTCTCATCCCTTGTGAAATAAAATCATTAATATTTCCTTCCATGTGCTATGAGTTTTCTTGCAAGTTCTCTGTAGTTTAAACACATGTGCTGGAGATTGGAGATGCTGAGATGGGGACGCCAGTGGCCAGAGGGTGGGACAGGGGGCAAGGGACATCTTTCAGCCCTGGTGAATTACACACTATCTGCACTTTGAAGCCCATTGGTGAAAATTAGAACTGTCTCTATTAAATCTAGATATCTCCAGGGTCTGCTACAGCTCGGGACAAGATCCCATTAATGCTGCCATTTGTTCATGTCAGTTTTTCTCATTGGACTGTCAGCTCCTCACAGCAAGGCCCTGTGTTGCTTGTTTCACAGAGCAATGAGCACTGGGCCTTGGCAGTACTTGAATGGCTTATTTCTGATAGACAATTGGGAAAGAATCCCAAGCAAGTATCTGGAAAAAGTGTAAGGAACAGTTTATTTTTCACAGTAAACTAGTTCCAGATATGACATTTCTTTTTGCTCCTCAAATAACACAATAGACAAAATGAGTTACATTAAGCAAATACATATTACATGCTCATATGTATAAATATGTAAGAAAATAAAGTTGTCTGGGACTCTCATCATACTCAGGGCTAGTTACATGATTTGTGGAACCTATTGCAAAATGAAGAAGTGAGACCATGTTCAGAAATCATGAATTACCTCAGGGCAGCAACATGGGAGCATTGATCCCAGACTGAGGGCCCCCTGAGCATGGACCCCTCTCCTGCGTGTGGACCCCCTGAGTGTATACCTGCGAGCGTGTGGAGTGGAGAGGGTAGTCGTGATTCAGAGCCCCCAGTGACCACCAGGTTGCCCGCCATGGGGCTGGCCTGATCACACTGCTCAATTTCAGTTACAGTCACGTAGACAGAACTGTGCTGAATCTGCTGGAATCACCAAAGCTACAAGCTCTCACCTGTGTAACTTGGGGCTGATCAAAAGCTCTGATCCAGGCCGAGACATTACACAGTGAACCAGCAGTTAAGCTGCCACCCCCCAGCTCCCAGTCCAGCCTCCCTGTTCATCTCTGTGATGCTGAGTCAGAACACACTTCTGTCTCCTTGGCCTCTCTGTTAGGCACTGACGGTAGGGCTGCCGGAGGAAGACTGAGGCTGGGAAGGGAGGAAGGGACCTGTGCTGCCTGCTCCTGTCTCTGTGCACTGCCGGCAACACTTACCTAGCAACGCCACGCCAGCAGTCATCAGCCAGCATGTGTTCCCCCGGGGACCAGTCACCCAGCATGTGTCCCCCTGGTGCTGCGTCACCCAGCACGTGTCACTGCTGCAATGCTACTGGAACCATGTGGCCACAGCAGGTCCTTCCTAGAGCAGCTCCTTCTCCCCATTTTCAGTTTTCCATCACCTGCAGAATCAGCACCTCACATGCTGCCCCCCTGAGACCCTGAGAGCAGCTGGCCGGGGGCCCTTCCTCCCTGCCCAAGTTGGAATACTTCCAACCTCTCCTTTGTTCTGGCACCTTCCATCTAACAATTCTCAAACCAACAGCTCTTTGTATTAGACTCTTCTGGTCACAGCTGGTGCCACTTCAATCTCCGACTGGGTTCTGAACACGCCCTGGAAGACTCGCTGAAGGGACGGGCTTGGAAGCCCATGTTGTTAGGACTCTGCAGAACCAGCTGTTTCCTTTTCTCCTTCTGAGCGGCAAAGACAGCAGCCCGGCCAGAGGATGATGCAGAAGCCCCCGTTCCTCCCCATGCACCCGACTCTACCCATTGAGGGAGAGTCACAGGCTGGACCTTTGCAGCTAGAGGCGGAATGGCTTTGCTTTAATCATTCAAGGTCAGTGAAAGGAAGAAGGCCATGGCAGCCAGCCTCTCAGACTGCATGTCTGGGGAGACCTCCCGGGTCAGGGCTGACTGGGCTTGCCCAGCATTCGGGTCCTGCCAGCTGCTGTGATGGGAGTGGGGGAACAGCGAGCGTGGGTCTCCTGCAGGGATGTCCCCACCCACTGCAGTGGGGAGAGGGCTTCGTCATGAGTGGAACACAGCATTTGCTCCCAGGACAGGAGCCGCTGCACAGCATGACTTGCTGTCTTGAGAAAGGAGATAGAAACTTGAAAACAGTAGCAGCTACGCTCAAAGATGGTCATTTCAGGGAAGGTGTGTGCAGAGATGAGAGAAGGACCTGACTCGGAATAACCAGCACATGGGGAAACGCAGAGATGAAGGAGCCCACAGAAGAGGGGAGCCGATCGCATTCCAGTTTATCCACAGAAGGAGTCTGAGCAGCACCAGCTACTGCCAGCTGTGAAGGTCCTGTTGCAAAAAGACCCCCGGAGTTGGAGACCAGGCTGTGCCAGATCCTTTTGTTCCAGCAGAGCGGTCAGAGCAGACTGTGCCTGTGCTTGTCTCTGTCCCCGTATCCATACCTGTACCTGTCCCTGTACCTCTACCTGTCTCTGTCCCTGTATCCACACCTGTTCCTGTATCCACACCTGTCCCTGTATCCATACCTGTCCCTGTCCCTGTATCCATACCTGAACCTATACCTGTGTCCATACCTGTACCTGTCCTTGTATCCATACCTCTCCCTGTATCCATACCTGTCCTTTTATCCATACCTGTATCTGTCCCTGTATCCATACCTGCACCTGTCCCTGTACATTCACGTCCACATCCATACCCCTCTGTCACATCCACACCGATCCACACATGGACATGATGTGTACATATGTTATGTATACACACATTTATATACATATATGCTGTTTTTCTTTTTTAAATTTAACTTCATTTTGATATTTGAAAACACGTGTGATGCAGAGAGAGCGGCACACTGCACTGCATGCATCCACATGCCTTTGACAGTGATCAGCTGCAGGGGGCGGTTCTCGCTTCATCAGCCTCGCCGGCCCCTGCTCTTCTTCCACTGCTCTCCGTCTCCCTCTCTTTCTTTACTGGGGCATTTTAAAGTTGTCCCGAACACTTCATCATTTTATGAAAATGCCTTGGTTTGTATCTGTAACAGATGGGGACTTTTTTAAAGAAGCAGCGAGGATATGTTCAATGCATATTGACTGCATTTTAATGGTTCTGGACCTTAAGGGAAGTTATTTTGGGACAGAAAACCACAGGAGGGGAGCTGTTTCCTAGAGCAACACAGAATGGGGGCACCAGTTTGATTCCATGTTGGTTTTATAAGTTTCGTTAAATACATGAAAATATAAGTGATGTTTATTTGTCTAAAAAGTGTCTTTTAAGGTAGATTAGTTTAAACCACACATCTTTTTTTCCCAAATAAGAGGAAAAACACACAGTGAGGTAAGGGCATGCCCCCTCCAGTGTCATTGTGTGGGTCTATGAGATAAATTATTTAACTTGCTTGACATGGAGCTTTCTCGGGATGTAAATAAACTCATGTTAGGATGGAAGGCCGTGACACTTCCTATATTTGTTTGTTGTGTGCTCTAATGGTTACTTATGCCTCAGTTTCTTCACCTGCAAATTGGGTCTAATAATACTTATATCAGGGTTCTTCTAGAATTACACGAGGGAGCACATGCAAAGTATGGTGCCTGACACATAACCCCTGCTCAGTAAACACAACCTGTTGTTGTGACTGGTGAGGATGCCTCCCCGCTGCCTGCATCCTGGGAGCCTTCCATTGGCGCCACACACAATGGTCGCACAGGGTCTTTAGCTCTGCCATTACCCCCATTTTATAACATAAAAGTGCTCCAGAAGACCCAAGATCAAATGTAGACTGTCCTTTTTTTTCTGAAAGGATAAAGAGTAATGTTCTTCTTTCTTGTTTACTTCTAATGCACCTGTAGGTGTGTAAGACTAGCAAATCACTCTCAATTTTCTGATCTGTTACTTTAGAGTTCCCTTTAGCCCATTAAGACTCAACATGAACATTTAAGAAATAATGGGTAAGTAGCTTGTGAAACTTATTATGCCATCCGAAACATGATAAACTCAAAGAAATCCATGCACAGACACATCAGAATCAAACAGCTAAAACCCAAAGACAAAGAAAATTCTTGAAAGCAGAAAGCAACATATTACATTTAGGGGATAACAGTTCAAATGACGGTGGATTCATCACCAGAAATCAGGGAGGCCAAAAAGGAGTGGGGCAATGGTTCAGAGGAATGAAGGAAAAGAGCTGTCAGCCTAGAATTTTATATCCAGCCAAAAATACCTTTCAACAGTTAATGTGAAATGCAGACATCTCAGGAACTAAGATGTAAAACTAAGATGACTTGTGGCCAGCAGGCCTGTGCTAAAAGAAATGCTAAAGGAAGCTCTGCAGGTGGAAATGATACTAGAGAGTAACTTGGAACTTCAGGAATGAGGGAAGAGCACAGAAATGGTAAATATTTGGGTAAATAAAATAGACTGTTTTCTTCTCTTAATTTCTTTAAAATGATGAATGAAGGCAAAGTCTGTAATGTTGTCTATGGTGTTTCTAATCTATGCAGGTGTAATGCAATATAAAGGGGCAGGGAAAATGTCTTTACTCCACATGCAGTGGTGAGATATTAACTCTAAGACTGTGAAGAGTTAAACTTGTAACAAATATCACGGCCACACACCTACAGAGCTATATGAAGAGCTATAGACCAGACCCCATAGAGAAATTAACATGCAATATTAAAGAACATTCTAATAATTCTAAGGAGGACAGAAAAGGGGAAGTAGAGGAATGAAAAAATAGGAGACAGACAGAAAAACAAAGAAGAAAATAGTAGACTTCAATCCAAACACATCAATAATTACATTAAATATAAATGGCTTAAACTATCAATTAAAAAACAGAGATTATTTGTTTGGATTTAAAAAAGAAAGACCCAACTATACTGCCTACAAGAAGCCTACATTAAAAATAATGATGTAGAGAAGTGAAAAAATGTACCATGCAGGCATCAATATCCTTTTTTGTAACGGCAGTGGTTACACTGAATCAGAAAAAGCAGGCTCCAGAGCAAGGAAAGCTACTATTGATGAAGAAGGAGATGACTAATGATAAAACGGCTGATTCACCAAGGAGACGTAACAACCCTAAACAAGTATGTAGAACTTCGAAGTACAGGAAATAGAAACTCATAGAACAAAAGGAGCAATGAATCAGTCATTACAGTTAGGATTTCAACATTCTTTTATTAGCAATTGATAGAAACTGCAAAACACCAATGAAAAAAATCAAATATCTAAACAAATGAAGAGCCATACTATGTTCATGGATTGGAAGATATAACTTAAGATGCCGGCACTCTCCAAATTGAACAGTAGATCTAACGCAATTCCTATAAAAACCCCAGCAGGATTTTTATGTATATATAAATAAGCTTATTCTGATATTTACATGACAGGAAAATAAACGAGAATAGCTAAAATAATTTTGAAAAAGAACAAAATTGGAAGCCTCACGCTACCTGCTTTTAGGACTGAACCCAAGGCTTTGTTGGTCAAGACAGTGTGGTATTGATGAAGGAACAGCACGTATAGCAGTACTGCTGTGAGGATGTGGAGTAACAGGAATTCCCCCGCCTTGCCGGCGACAATGCCAAACGGTACAGCTGCTCTGGGAACCAGTTTGGTATTTTCTTAAAACGTTAAACACATGCTTATTATAACCCCAAAGTGCTGTTACCAGGTGTGTACCTTAGAGAAGGACAAACTCGTGTGACTGCAGAAACCTGTGCACCCATGTTTATAGCAGCTTTATTCATAATCTTCAAAAACAGGAAATAAGCCCAATGTCCATCAAGAGGTGAATGAACAAGCTGAGGTACATCCACGTGACGGAAATGTGTCTCAGCAGTGAAGGTAGTGCCTGGGGACACAGCTGCACCGTGGGCATAAATCTCACAGGCACCAGGCTGGAGAAGGAAGCCGCCTCACCCCGTCTGGTTCGATGCATACGACCCTCCAGGGAAGGCGAGACTTAGCAACGGAGGGCATGCCTGGGGTCGGGCTGTGGGCCGCGACGGGCAGGCATGAGGCCGTTTCTGGAGGGGGTGGAACTGGTCCCTGTCTGTGGGAGTGGTGGTCACCTGAATCTACAAATGGGTTAAAACTCATCAATCTCTACACTAAAACAGGGTCTATTTGATTGTATATGACGATTTTAAACAGCACACATAAATTGGGAAGAATCTACTTTTTTAAAAAAAAGCTACAAACATGTGTTCTGATTATTATTAGCCGTGTTTACCTCGTTGCAGACTGCAGTGGTTTTCCCGCACGGGAGACGCCGCCGTGCGCCGCGCAGGTGCTGGGGTCAGTCATCCTGGGAACTCAGTTGTTCTCCCTAGCCACTGACGAAGCTTCTCCTTAGCAATTTAAAAAGATTTCATCTTGAAAGTCTCTTAGGGTGTCTGGCGGGAAAAATAATGCCTCCCGTGTCTTAATCCCAGATCCTGTGAATGTGTTAGTTTACGTGGCAAAGGGGAATCAGGCAGACGGTGCACGTGCTGCCGGTCAGCTAACCTGAAAATAGGGAGGTAATCTGGTGGGCCCTGTGTGGTCACCAGGGTCCTCAGATGTGGAAGCGGGAGGTCAGAGGGACTGGACGTGGGAAGGACTCACTGGCCATCACGGCTTTGGAGGTGGAGGGGGTGCTGGGAGCCGGGTGCTGGGAGCCGGGTGCTGGGAGCCAGGCACGGAGGGCCGTCTCCAAGCTGGCAAAGATGGAAAAAGGAAAAGGGCAGCTCCCGGGAGCTGCTGGAAGACACACTGCTGCTGACAGTGTGTTTAGCTCAGTGAGGCTCGCCTAGGGCTTCTGGCCTGCAGGGTTTTAAGATGCGCAGTTTACGTTATTTTAAGCCACTAAATTGGTGTTATTTGTCACAGTGGCAAAAAGATGCTAACATGCTGTCTCACGCTGTCGGCTTCTCCCCGCTGGTCTGGTGCCTCAGACGTGAGGGGAAGCCCAGAGCCGTGGGCCCTGTCCAAGGGGGCCCCAGAGACTGAGGCTTCCAGAGGATCCCCCCTACAGGGGGGGCACTGCCCTGTGGTCCCAGGCCAGTCTCTCCTGGAGCAGAAGCAATGGCCAGGGCTGTTTCCCCACGTGAAGGTGAGAAAGCCAGGCACAGGCAGACTATCCTGACGCCTCGCAGCTCCTGGGCTGAGACCGATGTCCAGGATCTCACCAGGGTTTGCAAGCACTTTGAACTTGAGCCAAGAGAGAGCCTGGCGGTCACACCCTGGGGTGTTGGCTCACAGCCACTGAGTCTGACCATGTGCAGGACACTCCCCGAGCCTTCCTCTGCGCTCGGACTGAGGCCTGCAGGGTACCAAGCGCGCTGGCAGATGGAAGGACCAATTACCACCCCACCCCCTTGGGGAGCTGATCAGATGTATCCTGGGGGCTCATGACAAATGAATTGGAAGGGAAAAATTGCACTCCAAACACCATACTCTGTGGACTCCTGTCAGCAGGTCGTAATTAGTTAATTAAATGCCGGGGCTGACAGAAGGGCCCTGTTGGGTTGCCGCGAGCCTGCTGCTCCTGAAAGCTGAGCGGGAAGCCTCCTGGAATCCTGGGGGGGGGGGCGGGGGGCACGAAGATCCCACTCCTGGAAGGTCACTGGAAAGCTTGGGAGGAGGACCTGGGAGATTCCACAGACAGGAAAGGAAACTGTGGTGGCCATACCTCTGCAACAGGAGTGGGCAGGGATGGAGAAGACAGAGGTGGGGGTGGGGGGGCCGGCGAGGCCGGAGGAGAAAAGGGGCATAGAAGCTGGTGGAGGAAGCCACCTGGATGAGCAGTTACCCAGACCTGCTCTCCAAACCCCGCATTGTGCCGGAGCGCATGACCGGGCTCCAGGATGGTCAGTGATCTGGAGGTGCAGGTGTGACGTGGGCACCTGGGCCACAGGAAGGGAACCAGGGGCTGCCCCCGTCCCCATGGCTCCCTCCGCGGGGTCCCCTACCCAGGCCTCCTGCTCTTTTCAGAGGACATCCATTATGCTTACATATGAGGTCTGACTGTCCCATAACGGAGCTTGGAAATAAGATCTCCTGTGTCTTCCTGGCCCGTCCTCCCCACCGACACAGGGCAGGGGCTGCCGGCACCCCTGCCAAGTGCGCATGAGCCTGCCCATCCCTCCTAAGGCGATGTCCGCGGTGGGACAGGCCGGAGGGACTCTGCTCTGACACTGGGTGCGGCTTGACATCAGAGAGTGTTCTGTACTTTGCCCTTTCCCGGTCACACCTGTGGTCCGCAGGGACCCTCCTGAGAACAGGAGTGGGTCTTACGTTTTGCTGATAGTCTACAGCTTTCCCTGTCAGAGTTTCGATAAATATTTGAAAACTTATCAAGGAATTAATTTAGGGTGGTTTTTGTGACCTCACTGCCCATCCCCCTCTGCTGCCCTCAGGTAACTCATTCCGCCCGTTCCGCTCACGTGACTGGCTGCCCTCTGCTCCTTCCCTGAGACTCTGAGCCAGTAAGCTGATGCTCCCAGGGGTGATCTGAGGAAGGGCTGCAGGAGTCTCCCGCCACCGTGCCATCCGGTCACCACTCGCTCTAACTGTACCGTGTCCTCCGACGCGGCCCACCAGCCCCGCCACCCACGGCCGCGCTGCCGGGGCATGCCCTCCTCGCAGGGCCACAGTGGCCACGGCGGTGCTTGTGCCCCTTGCAGAGGGAGGGGCGCCACGTCTGCCTGCCGGCACTGAGGGCCATCTGGAAGCTCCCGTAGCCCAGCCACCCCCGGCCCCTCTCCAGCTCTTTTTTGTCTGGGTTCTCATCTTCTCAAATACCACCCTGAGTGTTCGGGTCACGTTACTGGAGGGTCACTTCTGGGGAGATGCCCGAGGTCCTTCCTGATCACTCTTTTGGCAAACGAGGAACGTCTCCTCTCCCGCCTGGAAAGTGGGATTTTCCCAACTGGGGCGCCATTTTGGCTGCGTGTGGGCTGTTGTCCGTGGAATGGCTACGTCCACCTAGGCCACGCCAGGTGTGCAGTTGGGCTCTCTATTCCAACAAAACGATTACTTCAGTAGCAGTGAAAACAGTAATGCCTACTCAGCCTCTGACTTTTGAGGCTCCCCCCCAAGTCTGAGGAAGGCTGCGAGTGAAGCGAGTCTAGCTTTTAGCCAGGGGGTTGCCTCACATGCAGGCACTCGACAAACATGGAAACAGAACGAGTGTCCTGGGACCAGCTGTGCACAGCTCAGTTTCTGGACAGAGAGCTGATGTCATTTAGCGAGAGGGTTAATTTCAGCTGAGTATTCAGGAGGCCACGGCGGTGCTTCTTACCATCAATACCATCTTGACTTCGTATGTTAGTGGAAGGTTTGGGCTGTGTGACTGGATGGTGAGGCCATGTCGCGACAATGATTTTTCCTCTGAGAAGAGTTGTCAGTCCAATGCTTACCATTTCACACGCCCCTCACTTTACTCAGCGGATGCATCATTGACACTGAGTGTCACTGGGTTATTGCAAATGGAATTATGTAAGAGACGCCGGGAGGCATTCGCTTTCAAGAGCTCTCTGCGGATCAGAGACGCTTTGATCAGGGCCACACCTGTGGTGTCCTCTTTCCCAGACTCCACCCCTGTGCCTTCCCTGCAGGTGTCACGCGCACTCAGGCTTCCTGCAGCTGCAGCGAGAGGACCTTCCGCTCTGTGGTTTGTCATCCGCGTTGGGCTGACGTTTTCCAGCAAGAAGAATGACCGTTCTTCCCTTCAGTGATGCTGTCAAGCAGGATTAGGATGACGTTTGTATTTATTACCATGAACAACCAGTGACACAGAACAATAAAGCAAGAGGACACGGCGCCTGAATCGCGTGTTTGTGGGATCAGCTCGGCAGAGGCAGCTGCCCGTGAGAAAAACAGAAAAAACAAGAAACGTCACATTATGCAAATCTACACTTGGAGCTTACTGGGGACAAGGCACAGAGGGAGAATTTTAATATGCAAATAAAAATCCGTTTGATAGAAAACATTTTCACATGCATTAAAAGCCCACAGATTCCGGGTGTGGTGATGGGGAAGCGGGCGACAACCTTGCCTGCGCTCGGTCGGTGGGTGTCTTGCTGCTGAGCTGCGTGTCCGTGAGGACTGGGGCTGCAGGGCCTGTGGGAGACGAGCATTCCTGGCACAGAGGCCGGGCCCCTGGGGCAAGGTCCCCAAAGGCATGGCAAGTTCCTTTGGCCCCTGAATGGAGGCTCTTATCCAGAGGCACCTGCTCACCCGGAAATCGGTTGTCTGTCTGGTGGGGTCGGGGCCCCTCTCGTATGACCCTGCAAGCAGGGACCCGCCTCCACTTCGCTGGGCCCGGAGGCCAAAGTCTCGGCTCGGAGGGGAACTGCGGCTCTCACCAGGCGCCAGGAAGGTCGTGGGAAGGACACAGGTGGGCACCCGCATTCCCACTGGGGTCGGAAGGCTCCGCCACGTCCCCTCTGCACTTGTTCCCTCTCCCCTGGCTCCTGAGCCCCCTTCCTGGGGCTGTTTGGCTGAGGATGTGAAGTCACATCACTGCAGCCCCAGTAACCCCCAGGGTCTCGGGGGCCAGAGGGACCTGGGTGGAAATCCTGAAAGAAAATGGGTAGAGACTGGCCTGATTGATCAGGACGATATTGGGGCGATGCCTCAGAGGTGAGTGTGTGCGGCCCCAGCCCTGAGCCGGGACAGGCGCCAGGACTGGGGCCCTGGGCCGGGCTGGCAGAGGCACCTGCTACATGGGCATCGGGGGCAGGAGTGTCTCACGGGCTCTGGGCTCTGGGAATCTCGTCAGATAAGATGGATTCACATGCCTGACGTGAGGCTGACTGAGATTCTGCTGTCACCCAGAAACCGCCCCGCGTTCCCACTCTCGCTGCGAGGAGGGTCCTGTCCCCCGGCGAGTGCGGCATGTCCCGTGATGCTGGGACCTGGTGATTCCTCCGTGGAGGCCCCGTGCCTCGGCCCAACGTGCTGTCTGGTGTCCCCACAGGAAGGCCGAGTCGGCGTCAGGGAGGAGCACGCGGGTGTGGGAGTCCCAGAGCCTGTGAGTGAGTCAGTGACCCCCACGGAGTCAGGCGCCCCGAGGGGAACCCGCAGAGCAGCCCGCGGCCGCTGGTTGACCGATTGTGGCCGGAAGCTCTCAGGACCCCACCTGTGTCCCCCGAGTGATGCCTCTGCTGCCAGGGCGACTCTGCGGACCCGGAACCACAGGGGACGGGCCTCCACTGCTGCTGCGAAGCTCGTCCCGTTGTTTTATAACGTCTTCCCTAGTCCTCTTCTCTGTTTCATCCACTGACTCCCCCCGACTCCCCGACTGACTGACCAAGTGACTCTCTAACTCACTGACTGACTGACGGTCCAGCCCCAAGCACACCACCTCCGGGTGGCCTCCAGGAGCCCCCACAGCCTCCTCTGCAAACACTGGATGACGGGCTGCCTGTGCCTCATCACTTTCACTTCCCGACTTCCTGCCCCGACGGCGCATTTCCCGGGAGCGGGGGTCCTGCCCCCATACCTGACCCTGAGCACCCCTACACTTGGCAGGCTACGGCTGTGGGAGGGGTGACCTGACGAGGACCCGCCCCCCAAGAAAGCCTGGAGATGGAGCCGCCTTTCCCCTGGTGCCTGGGCCCAGGCTCGGAGGATGGGGCGGCCCCTTTCCTAGTCTGTGGTCTGATGGCCCCACGGCATCCGCACGCACTTTCCGTGACGCACCAGACGGTGAGTGCTGCGGGTCCGTCGTAACTGCTGAGAAACCAGCTGGAGGCGACACTCAGGGAGGCAGCTGTGCCAGGGCCGCTCCTCTAGGAAACAGGCAGCAGGGCTTAAAGTCCTTCACCCGACGCAGGCGTGTTGAGCGGGCTCCCAAAGGTCTCTCTGAGGACGCGCTCAGGTCTGGCTCCCAAAGGGACTTCTTGACTCTTAGGGCTGGACTTACCCGGACCTACATGCAGGTGGCCATGTGGCCAGAGGGTTTCTGTGTGGTTTATCTAGGCGCATCGTATCCTCCGATCTCGGCGTCTCGCAGGCGGCTTCCTGGGGGAGTCACTGGGTCCTAAAGAGTCAGCGCACCTCCTGATTGACACGACCCTGGCCTAGAAATGCCCCTCAGATGTCGTCCTGGCGAGCGCGGGACGGCCACCACCTGGGCTTGGGGGCGCCGTGTGGGTCCGGGCTGAGTAGGCTGCTGCGAGTGACCGACGGGAGTTGTTGCCCGTGTCCACGCAGCTGCTCCCTGCTGCGCGCAGGGTTTGCTCGGCTTCTCGGGGGCACCTGGGTTATTTCAGGGTCAAGTGCGGGCGGAGGGCTTCCTTCCTGAGATCTCTGCTGTGAGCCCTGACAGTTAGAAGTCACTCCGTCAGACCACCCCCCCGGCCCCGCCCCCAGCGCTCGGTGGAGGGAGTGGGCAGGCCGGAGGTGGCGGAGCCCCGCCCCCTCCTGTTCGTCGTTGGGCGCTTTACCAGAGGTATTTTAAATGCTCGCTGGCTTGTACCGTCGGAGCCGCCAGACTGCGAGTGGGTTTCTCCGTGTTTCCTGCAGAATCTCCATGGCAGGTGCTGAGGGCTCTTCAAGCTGGAGGTTTGCTGAAGAGGAGATAAAGAGAATCCTAAAGTCATCTCTAGAGATTCCACATTGTTTTTGACCAAATCCATGAGAAATACTGTCATCCTCTGGCTCTGCATTGTGCTTTGGAATGATGTTTTGTTTGCTCTTTTAAAGTAACACCAGAGTTAAAAGAGTTGACTCAGAGCTTAGGGAGGAAATTCTGCCCACTGAGACCTGGTTAGGCAAACCCGGGTCAAGACGGGGCTCTGTGAGGGCCCCCGCCACCCACTTCTGTGCTCCCGGGGCCACCCGCCATGTGTGGGATAATCAGACACAGGGATGTTGGTTCAATGAGTGGGGCAGACAAGGGGTCTCCTCACGGGACGGATGTGGCCACTGCCCGGCAGGACGGAGCCTGTACGCTGGGGCGGGGCTCCCGCAGGGCATCTGGGCCTTCGCTCCCTCAGCTCGCGTCCACTCACCCTAGCACCAACAGGCAGGATCTGGGCGGGGAGTCAGCGAGCAGGTCCGTGCTTGAGAAGGCAGGGCGGGTCCAGGGCTGGGGATGGTGATGGAGCATGATGGGATTTGGAGGCCACAAGGGACTTTCTTATGGACACGAACTCAGTCTCTTATTTTAAAAGTAGGTGATGTGTCCCCTGAACTTGGAAAGAAGTCAAAACCAGGGACCAGATGGTGTGAGAAGTCACAAGCACAGTGGTACCAGACATCAAGACAGACACCAGTGCCCCTGACCCCGTGTTTCCCCCTCCATATTTCCATCGGGGAGTGGTCTGTGGGGCCAGTAGAATATGGTGGGTGATGGTGAGTGACTTCCAGCCCAGGTCCCAAAGGCCAACCTGGATTCCTGCTCACTCTTACTCCAGATATCTTGCTCCCAGGGACGCCAGCTACCACTTTGTGAGGACGCCCTGTAGCCAGTGCAGAGGCCTGTGTGCTGACAGCTCCGACCTCCTGCCAACAGCCATGGCAGTGCGCCATCTTGGAAGTGGGTCCTGTGCCCCAGTCCAGCTCCCCAATGACTGTAGCCTTGAGAGAACCAGAACCCCCAGCAGAGCCAGGAACAACTTGTGGTGTAAGCTGCTGCGTTTGGGGGCAGTTTGTTATGCAGCAGTAGCTAACTTGTACACAGTCTTGATTAGCTGAGAGCAAATGGTCTAGTGATCTTGCCAGGTCCCTCCTGACTCCCTGAGCCTGTTGTGCTGGGCAGACCTGGTTGGTGTGTTTTGCTTGGGAGCCTGGCCCTTGGCCCCATCAACTGTAATGTGTCTGGGATGAGGAGGGGCAGCTGTTCACTAGGATACTTAGATAATTAGAAGACATTTATTTCTCTGTGGTCTAGCACGCAGTCGCACTTCCTAGGAATTCTCAATTTTCAGAATTCTGGGGGCAACTAAACAGAAGATTGAGATTTTAATGAGTATTGTGCCAAATATAACAAAAGTAAAAATACCAAGTGTGTAATGCAAAATCTTACAACTTCATTTTTCCTTCATTAGCCTCTTGCAGGGAAGGTTTCTAGCTTGGGCAGTGTAATCTTTCCCTGTCACCTTAGACGCTATCAGATAAGCCTTTTGGACCTGAGAGTCTGTAAATAAAACAAGGGTTGCAGGGGCAGGCTGTGTTGTCCAGCGTGGTAGCCACAAGACACACGTGGCTATTTAAGTTTAATTAAAATTAAATACAGTTTAAAATTCAGGTCCTCAGTCTCCCAGACATGTAGCTCTCAGCCACCACACAGGACAGTGCAGGTTAGAGAACGTGTCCACCATCAGAGACAGTTCTGCTGGACAGTGACGGTCGAAGGACAGGCGTTGAGCTCTGTTTCTGAACGGCTGCCCCTCGACACACAGTGGGGCTATGACCTGGCACCCTGGGACCCCAGCTCTCCTCGTCTCAGAGGCTGAGCTGGCTGAAGGCTGGGGGGAGGTTGCGTGCAGACCCCCTGGCGGCAGGAGAGGCCACCCCAGTTCTCTTCCTGGGTCCTGCCGGGCAGGAGAGGTCCTTGGTGATGTGCCTCATGGAAAGGTGACCAAAGTGAGAGGGCTGAGCAGGGCATCCTCATGGATTTACATCTCCTGGCTCATTGTTCTGGAGAATTCCCCCTCGGACACAGAGGCTGGCCTGAGCCGCAGTCTCTGTAGGACCAGGTCCAGGCCTCCCCCAGCAGCACCTTCCTCTGTGGCTCGGGCTCAGCGAGGCCTGGATTGTTCTCAGCACCGCCGCCTCCCTGGGTGGGATGTGAAGCCTTCAGCCGGTTTGGTGACAGGGCCCCGCGTTTACCTGGAGGAAAGCCTCGTTCTGCTGCAATGGCCCACAATGTCACTGTTGTGTGGGACGAGTCCCCGACAGCAGCCAGCGCACCCCAAACCCAGGCTCGCTGGGGCCCCACCCCAACAGACAGCTGGGCCCTGCTCGTGACGGCCCTTCACCCTG
The DNA here is from genome assembly GCF_036321535.1 of Camelus dromedarius. Lineage (NCBI taxonomy): Eukaryota > Metazoa > Chordata > Mammalia > Artiodactyla > Camelidae > Camelus > Camelus dromedarius. Next base: position 461,175 of record NC_087441.1, on the reverse strand, counting down.
CTGCGGTGCATCTCGGGCACAAAAGGCACCTGAGCTGGATAAAGCTTGTCAGTCCTGGAGCACAGTCCTCCGCCTGGGCCTTCCCGCCCCAGTCCTCCTCTTCTCACCTCCTGGCTCCCTCTCTTTGCAAACCTCCCGTAAACAACGACTTCCTTTCTGTCAAAGTGTCGGGATCGGGGTGGGGGGCACTCATGCTCAAGCTCCGGGGGGCAGTGGAGGCACAGTCCCCCCCGAAGTGGAGGACACCCTCCAGGGTCTGCAGCCCCCTTCCATCCCCTGCGCCCAGGGAGGGGAGAGGCTGTGCCAGGACAGCTGTCTGCCTGGTGGAGGCCTCCTTCCCGCGATGCTGGTCCCAGGACTGCGCTCGGGAAGGGGCCGTGGGGTGCGGGTTGTCTGTGTGGGGGGCATGGGGACGCTGGGGTAAAAACCACATGGCGGTCGGGTGCAGTGGCGACAGCAAGCCCACTCTTTCTGGGCTTCTATCTTGAGCATTTTCACAGCTACCCAAGTGCACTCTGCGGTGGTCCACCCTCCCGCCCCCGCTGTCCCCACGGACTTCGGTGGCATGTTTCCAGGCTAACCCCACACAACGTCCCTAGCAAATACAGGCTGCTTTACCTCGTCACAGCAGCACCGCCGCACCGAAAACACGGGCAGTCATCCGTGGTGCCGCGGGCTCCACGTGGGCCCCGTGCCCCTGGGGCTCTGGGAACGTTCCCGACTCAGACGCTACACCCTGCACACTGCACCGGGTCACCTGTCCCTCGGTCCTTGGTGCCTTCCTACCCCTTTGTAAATGTTTTTATGGAAGAGGCTGGGCCATTTCTCTGGTTGAAGTGTCTCCATTCTGGACTCTGCTGACTGATCCGCATGCATTTCCCTCCTTTTCCAGTTTCCTGCAAATTGAGAGTTAGATCGGGGGCAGCGAGGTGATAACGCCCCAGGAGCACCTGGGGTGGGCGTGGGCACACCGTGCAGGAGGGAAGGAGGTGCCCAGTTGCACTGAGCCCCACCCGAGGGCCGCTCTGGCCACACCTGTGCTCACCTGGCTTTCTGCTGAGAAGCTGGAACAGGAGCAGGTGCCCCATACCTGCGCTCTCCAGCCTGGTGCCTCCTGGAGGTTTGAGCTGGGGAGCCTCAGGGCGCCAGCTGGGATTTGCCACCTGCCAGAAGGCACTTCATCCACCACAGAGGCTGGAGAAGGGGCTCTTCTGAGCACTAGGCATTTATTAAGTGCCTACTGTGTGCAACTGGACAGAAGGGCACCTGGGACCAGATGGCCCACCGTCTCTCTGAGACTTTATGCCCTCCAGCTCCTGACCCCATCCGGGCAGCTGACCACCTCCCTGGTCAGAGGCGGGGGGGGGGGTCCAGGTTATGACAGAACAGCCCAGACAGGCTAATTGCCCCACTCCCCCGAAAGCTGAGTTTCAGGAAAATGCACTCGGGGTCCCCTGCCCTGTGGAGTCGGGGAAGTCTGGCGTCGTCAGGGAAGCAGAAATCCTGCTGGACAAGGTGGCAGCGGCAGCCGCCCGGGCTGTCTGGTGCCAGGGAGCTCTGCGTCTCTCACAGCTTCCCGCTGGATGCTGGGCCGCAGAGGGGCGGGAAAAAGACCTGGGCCACGTGGTCAAACACAGTTGTGGCCGGGGAGCTTGCTGCGGCCTGAGGCCTGAGGATCTCTCTCTGGACCCCAGGGCACAGTGTAGCCGCGCGGCTTTCCGGTAAGCGTGCAGACGGTAACGTTTCCCGGCTTCCTGGGCCCCGCAACCCTGGACAGGGAGGACCGGACGGGGCTCACAGGCACTCGGCCGATGACCCCCGGCCGGCTGGCCTTTCCCGCCACTCCTCCCCCTCAGAAAGAACAGCCTCTTTCTTTGCGTTTGGAAGCTTGGCCGCAGCCTCACGTCCTCGGGACAAAGTGAGGCCTTGAGAGAGTCTCACATGACTTCACCAGCACGTGGGCCTGGGAGCTGGACTCGGGGTGTGGGGTCGTTTCTCACTGTTAATTGAAATTCCGTTCACAGACGTTCTATTCGCAGCAGAGCAACACAACACCACACGGCACCACCCAGCCCACAGCCCCCACAGAGCCACACGCCGCCCCCACCCCACTCAGCCCCGCAGCTCCCTACCCCCACAGACACCAGGGCCGGGCTCCCGGGGCGGTGGGGGGCTGGGGGGGGCATCCCGCCCACGCTGCTGGAGGAGGAAACAAATGTTTGTTTGGACAATTTGCATCCGCTCCTTCCAGCTCCTTCTCCAAACCGGATAAAAGGGAGCTCCGTGTAATGTACACAGAAACTCCTGTTACTGGCAAAATCTTAAAATATTTATACGGCATACAAACAACGCCAAGGAATTCCCTACAAGCCATATATTGACTCCATAAACATGGGGCCATTATGCAGCGTTTGTCTTGGTTACATGTGACAAGTTATTGATCACAGCGGGGAATCTGACGGCCGGGACGCGAGACTCAGACTGCTACACATGCGGCGCTCTCGAGTTTGGTCCCCAGGACGAGGCCGAGCCGGACCCGCCCCGCGTGCATCCCGGGACCGCAGATGTGCAGATTCGTGCTCCAGGGCCTCCCTGGCAGCTCGGCCATGTGGGAGGCTAGCACCCAGAGGGGTGCTAACACCGGGCCCGACACCCAGAGGCCCCGCGCTCCCGTCCAGCTCCCCATGCCTGTCAGGGACTTCCCAGACACTCACAGCATGTCACCCCCTTGTCTCATCCCAGCTGTGCCCACAGCGCCACCCCGTCCAGGTTCCTTTACCAGCAAAAGGGAAGCAAACAGAGCCCAGCTCTTCCCACAACCACCTTCGGACATTTCTGAAGCACATGTTTCATTTTAATATCATTTATCTCTGGAATCAAGAATAGGTCCCAAGAAGCTGAGAGAAAAGAGCAGAAAGCAAATCTCTCCAGCTCTCACAGCCGCCTCAGAGAGGTGCTGGGGAGGTGGTGACGCGGCGGGGAGAGTCCCGCTGGGCCACAGGGCAGCAGGAGGCGCCTGAGGACAAAGCGGGGTTGGACGGTCTGCGTGGACTGGCCTCCCTGTGCTCCTGCGCCGAACCCCAGGACTTCAGCGGGGAGGCCACCACACTCCCGCCAGAGGGGGAGGCCCGTGGGCAGACAGCCCAGACGCGGCCACGCAGTGATTTCCTTCCGTTGTTTCCCCATGGCCTTTCCCTGCAGGTCCCAAGAACGTGCGCCTGTGTCCCTGGCTGTCCCCGGCCGTCCCCGTCTGATGGGGGTGCGGCTGTGGCCGCCCCTGCTCTCCAGGCTTGACCATGCTCGGGTCTCCCTGACCCCTTGCCTGGACACCTCATGTTGGCGGCTTGAAACTGGCTGTGATGCAACCGCTGACACCACGGAAATTGGCAAATGCTGTAAATCAGGGCTTCCCTCTTCTCAGAGAGCAGCTGGTGGAACGTTCACCAGCTCATCACTGTGTCCACCCAGCCGTGTAATCCGACCACCACGGCGAGACGGGGTCACCGGAAAACGGCCAGGGAGAGCCGGGGGGCAGAGCCGACTCCCACGCAGACACTGGGCTTGTGACTGTCTCCGTGTGTCTACAGCCGCCTACCCACGCCCATGCTGACGTGAATTCTTTCTGACTGAAGTGAGGTCGGTTCACAGCGTTGTCTATTTCCAGGGTACGGCACATCTCAGTCATACGTATACATACATATATTCGTTTCAGAGTCTTTCCCAAGTTACTACACGGTGTTGAATATAGGTCCCTGTGCTGTACAGAATAAACTTGTTTTTTACTGACATAAATTTTTGGCAAATTTTCTCTGTGGGGCCTTTTTGATTAAGATTTCAGGGGCATATGCCTCTGAATTTCCACTACAGAACCCACCAGAGTGAGGCTTACCTGCAAAGTCTGCGATTGCCGTGGCGAATCCTTGGTGAGCCAGTGAGCCTGACTGTCGCTGTGCACGCTTTGGGGTGAGGCCCCGTGGGAGCAAGGGATTGGCGCCTCTGCTCCGCTGTCTGTGCCGACCACCTGCTCCAGGTCGAGGGGAGCCTCGCCCTCCACTGCACCTCAGTCTCCCAAGCCCCTGCTTTCTACAGAACTTGAAAGGAACGGAGGGAGCAGGGTGTGTGTGTGCGAGCTGCGGGAGCCCCCGCCGGCTCCAGCTCCCAGTGTTAAAAGGTGCCTCTGTGGACCAAGGGCCCCACCTGCCCCCGGCGAGGGCCGGGACGACCCAGGCTCCGCGGTGGGAGAGGAGAGGAGCCCGGACTCGACGGAACGACGCCAGGAGGGACTGGATTTACCCTGAAGCCCGGCGTGGGCCCAGAGCAGAGCGGAGGCCCGAGCAGCAAGTGTGAGTCCTGGAAAGTCATACCTGGGTTAACAAGCTGGCAAATAGGCCCTTTCCGGACTTGCACGTGGAGACTAGAGACGCACAGGAAGACGCTGCTGCTGATTACTTACACCGGAAACTGCAAAGCGCCAGAGACACCCGGGCTCAGCCTCTGCCGTCGTGAGCCTCCGGCGGCCTGCCCACGGGCTGCTCGCGCTCAGACGGCACTGACCAAAGGCGCACAGTGGTCATAAGTTCTCGTGTGCTTTGCAAAAACTATGTTGCTAAAAACCAAGATTTTCAAGGTATTTATATTTTATTGACATTAAAGATCTAAAGCAGGTGGTAGAAAACCAGGTTTCTACCTTGTTTCAATTTGTTGTGCCATTTAGAAAAGTGCAATGAAAATGAGTCTAGAAAGATAAGGTGGAAACAGAGACGTGTGAAGCACTAGCCCTGCTGTCTGCTCCTGGTTCACAGAGTATCGCCCCCCAAGACGTCCCCTCCGCGTCGGGGCACTTCTGTCGTGGACCAGTGCACGGCAGCCACCCTGCGGCAGGACGCGGCCGGCCTGGTTCTGGGCCGCAGGGCAGAGGGGTGGTGCCGCCCAGGCCTGCAGCAACTTCCTTGGGGCAGGTGTCAGGGTTTGGACGGGGCTGGGCTGGTGCCGAGGGCCAGACCCGCGGAGACAGGACGCCTTGTGTGTCCAACGCAGGGATTAATCCCCTTGCGCTGAGGACGCCGGGGCCCTGCGCATCCCACGCAGGAGCATGCAGCTCTCACTGTCCTTTTCGAAGCCTTGCCCACTGGCCATCCCTTCATCTCTAAGAAGTGAGTTTCCTGCATCTGTGAACCGAATGCAGCTGAGACCTTCACTGAAGGTCTCCAACAAAGAACACTGAACCCCAGTGGGCCCTGCGGCATGGTCTGGGGGCAGCACGGCTGGTTGCCCTCCAGGCTGCCCTGTGAGGCTGCCTCGGGGACAGGACCCAGACCGCTGGGACCCCTGCGGCCGTCTGGACCCTCAGTGCTTCTCCAGTAGGAAGGACTCCCTGCAGCAGCTTTAGTAAGAGAGGAGGGCTCCTTCACGGGGAGTGGCCCGGGGCCCCCAGGACCCGGGAGGCGCATTCGTTTCCCTCCACCTGACAGATCTCATTGGGAAAGGCAGCTCACTGCCAGGAGACACCCTCCTGAGTGATAGTGCAAAGTGAAAAAGTCAGGATTTGCAGTCATCTGTCGAGCGAGAGCTGTGATCCGTGCGCTGGGGAACAAGCCGCTGCTCCTGTGATCAGGATGGCGACTGCGGGCACCGCAGGGCGCGTGGACACCTCCGGAGCCCTGCGGGGACCATAGCGCTTGTCTTTGGACTCAGTCTGCCCTGGCCAGGGGGTGCGGTCTGGGGCCCAACTTGCTCGGAACCCTGCGGAGCAGACGGTTTTCATAAAGTGCGTGGTTGCAGGACTGAGCTCTGTGCTCAGCGGCTGGGGCTGCGCTCCCGGGCAGAGTCGGCCCTGCGCACCCCGCACACACGCTTCGTCTGCTCGGTGGATGAGGGGCCGGGCAGGGGAGAAAGGGAGGGGAGGCCAGGATGTCCCAGAACGAGGCTCAGCACCTCGGGTCCTCAGCCTCCCTCCAGCAGCCCGGCTCAGCCCCAGCGGTGGCACGTAAGACGGAGACCTCACGTCTCTGCTTCTGCGCCCTTCCGTGTACACACATGGGAAGTGGCACTTCCCTGGTGACTAATTTGAAGGAAACGGTGATTTAAAATAAAAGAAGAGCTCCTTCTCAGAACTGCAGAAAAGGCTCCCCAAACAACACTGCTTATATGCACACATTTTCTTACCTACACGAAGCCTGTTAGCTGGTGGATTTTGCTGGAAACAGAGTGTGCTTCGGTGCCGAGCAGACCAGGGTAGGAGTCCTGGAGCCTCCACTGTGCGGTCTGCTCTGTGTCTGGAGTCTCTCCTCCTCGGCCTCCCTGGGGCACCGCGGCCCCACTCTTGTCAGCCGAGAGGCGCTGCCGGCTACCCTCCCCCCGCCGGGCCCCGCGTTTCTCTCCGCGGATCGGGCGTCTGGAGGGCTTCCAGGAGGAGGCGTGCGTGGAGCGCCGGGGTAGCACATGCTGGGGCCTTAACTTCTTTACGGTGGCGGGGAAGCACTGGGCACACGGCGGGCCTTCAGCAAACACCTGCTTGTCCCTTCTCTCCAACGTGGCTCCGCGCCCCGCTTACAGATGGAGAAGGACCCCTAGCCGGATGCGCTCAGAAACAACCTGCAAATTCGTCTCGGTGCTCCCACGTACAGCGTTGTGTGGAAAGCCGTTGCTGCTTGTTCTGTGTGGCTCATGTGCCCACGTGCTAGGGGCATGAAGACAGGCAGCTGTCTGAGCCGTGACGGAGAAGTGACCCCGGCCACGCGTCCCCCCGCCTCCCGGTCTCTCTTGCGGGGGTGGTGCTGTCACAGTGTGCGGGCAGGGCGGGCTCCGGGCGGGCTGCTGGGAGCCCAGGAATCACGGGGGGCCTGACGGGCGAGCCACGGGGCAGCACTCTGGGGGCGTGGCGGCCTGGGGGCCGTGGGGCCAGAGCACAGACACTTCTGGAAGTTTTACACTCCCCGGGTGCCTTTCAGAAGGATGGATTTTGGAAGCTAAACGGTTCATTCTTTTAATGAATGATCTGTTTTACGGAGCTTAGACGCATGTCCAGCCTGCCTGCGGTAAATCCTCCCTGGCTGTCGTGGAAAGTAAGCAACGAGGGCCGTGTACACAGTCCCGGGCGGCACGGCCTCACCGCATGAGACGCCCCTGCCGTTCTAAACAGAAGCAGATGTTGGAACAGCAGAGCTGTGCAGAAGTCGCCCCGAGCGCAGTAGATTAAAACATCTGTCAGGACAGCCTGCAGGGCCAGACCCACAGTGGCCGTCCCAGCTGGACCTGCCAATCACGGCGTTTCCAGGGGCCACTGGCGCCGGACAGAGGGGACCAGGAGGAAGCAAGGGATGCCCCGTCCTCTTCTGGTTCCTCGTGATATTACTACCAGGTTCACAATGTCCCGCTGGCCTGTCCCCTGTCCTGTGTCCTGACCCCGTCCTGTGGCCTGACCCTGTCCTGCTGGCCTGTCCCATGTCCTGTGGCCTGTCCCCTGTCCTGTGGCCTGACCCTTTACTGTGGCCTGTCACTTGTCCTGTGGCCTGACCCTGTCCTGCTGGCCTGTCCCCTGTCCTGTCCCCTGTCGTGTGGCCTGACCCTGTCCTGTGGCCTGTCCCCTGTCCTGTGGCCTGTCCCCTGTCCTGCTGGCCTTCTTGGATGTGGTCTTTCTGTCCCCTCAGTGCCATTTGTTGCTGAGAATGTATGGATGGCACTCCTGGCTGCTCTCTATGTCTCCAGCAAAGTCATGGAACCCAGGGGCCCTTTCTCCTCCAGGCCGATATTCAGCATTTGCCCCTCTGGAAGTGTCCAGTGGGTGTCCGGGCCGCACTGCACACAGGTTGCCTGAATTCACCGCTGATCTTAGCACCCCCGGGAGGAGACAGCACAAGGGTCCCGGCTTGTGGCCTGGCGTGATGGCCAAGCCTCAGTGGTCAGGTATGTCGTGGACACGCAGAGCTGAAGGTTCCTGGACCCCTGTCTCTCACCCCAGCCCCAGATGGGTCCATTCACAGGCCAGAGGTTCGTTGTGCTGGGTTAGTACAAGCCTGGGAGCAGATGGGCACCTGTGACCTGGAGATGGACCCTAAACTCACCATGCAGGAAGGACATGGGGAGGGTGACAGAGGGGGAGAGGGAGGGGTAGACAGCAGTGTCTTTGTGAGCGTGCGCCGTGTGGATCGCGTGCGCGTGAGTGTGCGCCGTGTGGATCGTGTGCGTGCATGGCTGGGGACGGGTGTCAGTGCTTGTGCAGGGATCGCTGAGCCGGGAAGCAGACGTGTGGCGGCGAGTCAGAGTTGAGAGGTGCCTGAGTCGTGACTTCAGGGATGGGAAGGTGAAAGCAGGGGTGGCATCTGGCCTTGTCCCACCGGCAGGCTGGGGGGTGGCGGCTTTGCGTGCAGTCTCCTCCTCTGATCCTAGGGTGCTGTTTGGGGCCCCCCGCCTTCCTTCCTCCTTAGCTGTGGCTCATTGGCACCCACTGTTGGAAACCGCAGCCTAGGTGCAGGGGTGAATGTGGTGTGGGGTCTCGGAACCGCCCAGCCCAAGGGGGAGGGGGATCAGGCCTCGGAGACTGGATGTCTGGTCTCCCAGCTTGGCATCAGCTGCTCGCGGCAGCAACGTGGGCAGTGCCCGGCCTTGTGGGGACAGCAGGGAGTCCCAGGTGCTCCAAGGGCTGAGAGAGAGCACAGTGGCCCCAGGCTGGGAGCCCCTTCCTCTCAGAGCACAGCCAGCATCACCTTGCACCCCCAGCCCTGGGGTGACCACAGTCCTAACGGGACCGTTCTCGGAAGTCGTGCCGGGAGAGGAGAGGAAGAAACGCTCTGCTCTTGTCCTCTGTGGGCTGCGTGCTGCTCTGACATGTCCCAGGGTCTGGTCCCCAGGAGAGGCAGCCCCGCCAGGGAGCACTTCTGTCCAGTGGTTTCCAAGCTGCAGCTTCTGTGATTCCCAGAGCAGCACCGGCCTGCAGGGAGCCCCTGCTGTGTGGCTGAATTGGCTGAAGGGGCGAGGGCACAGACGCCTTAAAGAAGAGATGTGACAACGGCCACCAAGGTGTGGGGGACATGGACGAGGCCGCCCGGACGACAGGTCCTGCCCCGGTGGGGGGGGGGGGCGTCTTAACGTATCGCGTCTGCCTTCTGAGTTTACAGTTCCTGGGGGTGAGAACTGCACCCCCAGAGCTACCGGGGACCCTGGGACGCGTGAGCTTCTGACAGTGCTTCTTGAACACGGTACGGGAGAGGAGCCCTGATGGCCCGAGGCTCCCACTAGGCCAGGTGCTCCTCGAATGGAATCTGCAGGTGATTAACGTCCAAGCCAGCTGGCTCTGACACAGGGGGACTGTCCGGCTGGGCCTGGCGCACCCGTCAGAGGCTCTCAGAGCCCGGTCTCCTCTGGCTGGTGGCTGCCGAGGAGCCTGAGGCCCTCCCGCTGGCTGGGGGAAGGCAGCCGTCCCAGCTGTGGACAGGGCCACGTGGCAGGGAGCTGCAGGCAGTCCCGCCAACAGCAGAGAGGAACGTGGGCCCCTCAGCCCTGCAGGGCGAGGAGGTGAGTGTGCAACAAGCCGGGCCTGGGGGGCAGGCAGGGTGAGAGGTGCTGTCAGCCTGGGGGCCGCGGGAGCTGGGGTGGCCTCGCTGTGCTGACAGCAGCCTGCAGACACTGACGTGGTGAGTTCCGGGGGATTCCGCTGGTCCAGCGCGCAGCCTGGGTTGGGGGTCAGGGTGCCTTCCCCTGGCCACTGAGCGGCTCCTGGGCTGGGATGGGACGGTAGGCATGGTTGCCAGGCCAAGCTCAGACAGGGACGCCCGCCCTGAGAACGTGTGAGGCTGGTGCCCAGCAGTGCGACGGCGTGGTTTTTCCATCAGCAATTTGCTGAATAAGGAAGGACAGGATAGGGCGGTGGGCTGAGCCTGAGCACCGCGCATTCCTCAGCAGAAGTGACTGAAAATGTGCGTGTTCGCCAGTGCTTCAGCCAATTTGCAATTTATCTTGGTTTGAACCCAAACAGGCTGCAAACCAAGACAAACACTCTTTGATGTAATCAGCATATGACTCAGGCCTTCTGCACGATGGTTCCTGTGCTGAGGAAACAAGAAAAGGCCTTGAAACGCTGCCAGTGGAAAGTGTGTGTCTGCAGCTCAAGGGAGACCGGTGGTCTCCAGGGCCCTGTCTGGAGCAGCCCTGGGGGGACGTGTGTGCTGGCCACTCAGTGTGCAGGCAGCCCGTCAGGGGACAGCTGTGCTGGTCACTCGGTGTCCGGGCAGCCCACTGGGGGAACGTGTGTTCTGGTCACTCAGCAGCAGGAAGCTCCTGCCCCCAGCGTCCTGGAAGCTCACTGGAAGCTCAGGCTGAGTAAGAGGAGGCCTTGCGAACTTGGAGGAGCCAGTGGGCCCCAGATGTGAGGTGGAACTTCTCAGGGGACACCCTCACACCTCCCTTGTCACCTGTGACCTCAGGAGGCTTGACCCGGACCTCTGATCCCTTTGCCCTGAGCAAGTCCTGAAGCTCCTCCAATCAACCTTTCCTTTGGTGACTGGACATTATTTTTTTTCTGCTCAGACTAAGTAAGCTGGAGCCCACAGGTCTGTGAAGCCCTGGACGCGTGGGGGTCCACGTGTCCCCACTCCGCCCTGCGTGGGTCTTCACGCTGGGCGTGCAGAGCTGCCCTCCCGGGGCTGTGGTCTGGGCTGACAGGCAGGTATAGCTCTGGGACACTTTACCGGAAAAGAGTCGAGCCCACGCCCTTTGGAAGCCAAGCTCAGAAGCACAGGATGAGGGCAGGGCTGCCAAGGGGCCGCGCCCACCATCCCGGGCTCCAGTGTCCGCGGCTCAGCTGCTGGTTCAGAGGTCCAGGTCCTTTCAGGTGCCAGGAACTTTCCCAGGTACTGGAAAGATAGTTCTTGGACAGACAGCCCCTTCCTTCCTGGAGCTAAATGTCCAGTTGGAGAGACAGACAAGAGACCAACGTACAGAGTAACTGCTGAGTTTAAGTTACCGTTGGAAAAGCCCAGACGGGCTCCAGTGAGCAGCCTGGGAACGCGACACTTGGTTAGGACGCGCGTTGTTAGCACTTGTCTCGTTAACACAGACGCACAAGCCCCGGAAGAGGCGACGCGCCGGAACGTCAGAACGGCAGCGCCAGCAGGGGTTGGGACCCTGAGAAGGTGGGGTGACTCCACGAGCGGTGCGGGGAGCGGGGGTGAGGAAGCTCGTCCCCGACGGGCCGCATGTCATGTGCCTCCGCCTCTCAGACGAGGTAACTGAGGCTTCGAGAGGGTAGCTGGGGCGGGTCCGGCCCGTTGGAATCCAGCCTGCCGGGTCTGGGCACCTTGTGTTTCAGCAACAGCCTCATGGACAGGTTTCTGCCTAACTGCCCACACCTGTCTGAGGGTGTCGTCGACTGTGCGGACCCTGCAAGGCCACGCCGCGCCCGTCCACGCCTGCGCTGGTGGCACTGCACTGAGACTCCCTGGGGGGAACCTCAGGGGCTCCTGGGAGCGTGCTCAGGGCCCGGGCGTGGGGCCTGCTGCATCGGGGCCCCCGGCCCACCACAGGGAGGCCCTCGCCAGTGCAGCCCTGCACGGCCACCGTTCCCACTGTGAGGACCAGGGGGATCAGGGTCATCGGAGAGGGTCTCCGGGCCGGGGCGGGAGACCATCCTCCTCTGGAGCTTGAACTGAGAGTCAGGACTCCGTGAGAAGAAGTCACACGCGTGACTGGAAGGGGAGAGGCGGAGTCACAAGTAGGCGCTCTGGGTGCTTTCTGAGGCCCAGAGCCTTAGTCCTGTCATCTGTGAAATGGGGCATCTATGCCCACTTCACGGTTTTGTCTTGAAAATCAAATGAGAAGGTGAAATGTGACGTGTGGGGCTGAGAGCCGCTCATGGCACCCGTGTCCTCCCAGGGCACCCTGACCCCACGGGGGAGGGACCCGCCACATGGTGTCCGTGCCGGGGGGAGGACGCCCAAGGTACGTGGGGACACGTCAGGACCACGTCTCAACACGTGGTGCTGAGACAGAGGAAGGAACTCAGAAGCAGACCCCGACGTGCCCGGAGGGTAACGCTCTGCCGGGAGCGCCTCCAGCTCCGCGGTGGAAGCGCAGTGCAGCGCGGCCTTGGAGCGGAGACGGGCGCTTTAGAAGACGTGCGAGGGCTCCTGCCAGCCCAGGTCCCGGGGCGTCGGTGCTGGGTGTGGAAATGTACACATGCTCCTTAACCAAAGTCAACGGACAAGCATGAGAAGAGACTTGAGAAGTTATGAGAGAAAAAAGCTAACATGCATAATCTAGGAAGACATTTAGCAAATTGATTAGCTAAAGGGAACCCATTAGGGAAAAATCAGAAGAAATGAACAGCGATTAAGGGGAAGACAGATCGGGGAAGGTGTAGCTCAGGGGTGGGACGCACGCTCAGTGTGCACGAGGTTCTGGGTCCAGTCCAGGACCGTCTCTAAAAATGAATAAGTAAATAAACAAACCTAATTACCCCCCAAAAAACTAAAAAATAAGGCAAATTTAGAGGAACACTAATCAGACTCAGAAATGCCAATTAAGGTGACAGTGAGATCTCCAGCCACACAAGTCAACTAAAAATACAGACAGTGGTTGTCACCACTGGGAGGGAGTGGGAACGAGGGTGCCTGTGTGTCGCTGGTAGAAACGTACATAGTCACAGCCTCTGGGGAAGGGGTCGGACTCCAGCGTTAACGCACTCAGCCCCCGCCAGGAGTTGGCGTCTGGGTTCCGTCAACGTTGAGTCAGGGGAGACACGTGTGCACACGACCGGCACGCGGGAAGCCTACTGCCCCCGCTAAGGAAACAGCCTGGAAGCTGACCGTGCGGTGTTCCCGCTGCGGACTGCCCTGCAGCCGCTATGGGAAGGGTGGGCGTCCTGCGTTCACAGGAACAGCCATGCCACGCCGTTCCGCCTTCAGACAACACTGTTCACACCCTGGCCTTGCGAGTGACACGCGTCCGTGCACACGGTGACTGCGTGGCTCACTGGAACGGGGGATCAGGAGGATGCACCCCCGCGGGGCATATCGGCGATCTGGACCTTCCGGGATGGGGGTGGGGAAGCCGGAGGAGAAAGGCAGGAAGCCCAAAACGGCCTTTTTGCAAAAAGACTTCGTCCACGATAGAAGCTTCACACGTGAGACTATTCTGTTTACGTAGAAACGTGTGTGCGTGTGCGCGTGCGGAGGCACGAACGGCGGTCACTCACTCACTGTCTGTAGTTACCACAGGGGTGTGGGTTTCTGGTGGTTTCCTTTCATTTTTTTAATACCTTTAAAGCTTTGCTAGAATTTTTATGCCGAAACACTTCCAAAATGACTCATTAGGAAAAGAGCGGCAAGGCTGCTTTACTGCGGGAAGAGCAGAGATGCACAGGGGGCGGGGCTTGCAAGGTGCTGGCCCAGCTGGTCAGGCCACGCCCAGTGCGGGGCCGCCGGCCAGGCCGGGGGGCCCGGGGCGCAGGTGGACAGGCAGGTGGGTGCGCGGGCTGCCGGCCTGGCCCACCGCCAGCGGGGACGAGGCTGGGGCGTTTCAGGAGGCTTGCCCCGAGTCACTGCAGAGTGGACGTGGGGCACGACAAGCCGTGCCCGCCCCCTCCTGTGCGGGACGTGCCGCGTGCCTCTGGCATCTCCCCACCTGGCTGGGGCGGGCAGAGGGGCGTGAGGCTGTCCGTCTCCTGGGACCTTCCGCTGGAAAGCGTCTTCCTGCCCTCCAGGGACGCACCGAGGAGCTTTTCAGCCGCTGCCTTACCTCGCCCTCCAGACTCCCTGACGTTCGAGCTTCTGTACGAAACGACGACGCTGCTACCATGTTATATCAGAACTTCCTGGGCGTTGCAAAGGTTTTAAAATCCCGCTTTCTGTGTGTCATTATTAGTATTGAAAACCACCACTGAACACTTTACAAACCTGAAGACTGCTTAATCCAGGTGATAAATAAGAATGCCAGTGTTGTTCGCTTTATTTCCGGGGGCTCAGCGGAGAACGGGAAGGTGTCAGCCTGCAGGGGGGGTCACTGCGCAACGCTGGTCTCGACGCCAGCTACCGCTGGCGCCGTCATCGGGGAGCGGGACTTCGCTGAGCAGGTGTCCCCGATGCGTGCCCTGAGAGGGCCTGCTCACCTGTCCCGACCCCGGCTGGTGGGCTGTTGGTTGGGTGAGGGACATCTGCCCTCTATTCACACACAAGCAAACCAGGTCAGGGGGATTAAACGACACGTCTCAGGACGCACAGCTACTAAGGAACAGGGCTGGATCCGTCGAAACTCCTTCGTGTAAATAACTAATGCTGTCTCCACTAGAATAGACTGCTTTTCATGTATTTAAGCAAAAAGCTTTGGCTTGAGCGCATCTTGATCTAAGAGCGTGGATGGTGCAGAACGTGCGCGTTACGGAAGTCTGTTGGCGGTCCCACCTTCCTCCCTAGACTTCTCACTTTGTTTCCTTCTGTGGTCGGGTGTGTTAGCTGCAACTACACCTTGTCTCCCTGATGTCAGCTGTAAGCAGCCGTGTCTCACGAGCAGGGCCACAGGGCGAGCTGCCCGCCAGGACTTCTCAGCGGTGTTCTCAGCGGTGTGCTCGTGCAGCGGGCTCTCTGGTCAGCCCGGCGCCCTCCACGCAGACGTGCCTGGTGCAGTCCGTCATGAAATCCTGGCACGGCCACGTTTTCCTTCCTTGCCTTACATGTGAGTATTTATGCTGAGTTTGGAAAGGAACCACAGTTTATTCCAGCAGGAGTCAGCCAGGTCAATCCCTGTGAAGTCGAGATAAAGCCTTCTGCCTTATACAAAGAGCAATGTGGAAGACAATGGGTTTGCCTGACATCGCTGGGCCTGTGAGTCATAACAAGACTTCGGGAGCTGGAGGAAGGCCAGGAACCCGCGGCTTTCCTATTGTCCATTATCACTTTCTAAAGCTCAGGGTGGACATTGCTTGAAATTATAATAGGAGCCAATTCTTAACCCATGAAAATCACCTCCCTTTTACCACTCTTCAGAAGAACAGGAAAGAAAAAAATTTCCAAAATCAAATACACGAAGAGCATAAAACGCAGGATTGAACTACGTCTCCCGAGGCAGAGCAGCAATGGCTTGAGGTGGCCAGTGTCCGTCTCCCTGGGACAGCCCGCGTCTCACAGGCTGGTCGTCAGTGGAGCCGTAAGTTCTTCCCTTGGCACGGCAGTCTCTCCACTTCTTAAGAAGACACTCCAGGTTATTTTAAACTCCAGACCCAGGTCCCTGGTGAAAACGCTGAGTGGTCGCCGAGGTGGGGTAGAGGGGGGAGGCAAAAGCCAACAAGGAGCAGGAGGGGTGGAGAGGGAGCTGTGTGCGCACACGTGTGTGCATGTGCGTGTGTGCACGACTGGCAGGCAGCCTGCTTTCCGGCCTCTCCTGCGCCGGCCAGCAGAGGGTGCCCTGGCTCGGGGCCCAGGGTGGGGCTGTCCCCAGCATGGGCTGGAACAAAGTCCTGGGGTCCGCACGGCCGTCCCATGCTCGGGTTCAGGCAACCAGAGTGCAGTGTCTAAGCAGACCCTGAGCAGACACAGACCCGGCTTGGGGCTGGTAGCAGTCAGTCAGCGCACACTCGTCTCCCGTTTGCACTTTATAAGGTGATTTTCCACATGTATCTCATCTCCTCGTTACCAGGAGGCGGACACCATGGCGTGAGGCTCGGTCTTTCTGTGGGAGACCGAGCACGACACTGAGGGTACCCTGGGCTTCTGGGGAAGCCAGGTTGAGTGTGTCCTCCGTGTGACAAGTGATGGACTCTCCGGGCCTGGGAGGGAGAGCTACCTGACCAGGCGTCGGGAAGGCTCCAGAAGACTCTGTGGTCAGTTCTGTGGTCAGAGCCAGACCCTTGGTGATGGCTAACTCCTTACCACTTGGCCAGCAAGTGGCTGAATGATGGACGTGTAACTGGAACCCGCACTGTGGACTCAGAGGCAAAAGCCCAGCCTCTGTCCTGAACAGGCAGCTTGTGGACAGAGAGGCTGGCACGATGACGGCCCGCGTCGCGGTGATGGCACTTCCGCCGTGAGTCGGAGTCAGAGGGGGTCTGGCGTCCTGAGGTCATGCAGGAAAGTAGGCTCAACACCAGAGAAATGCCCGGGGTGGAGCAGTTCCCAGACACCCAGCGGAGTGTGTGCGTGAGGACGAGAAGCGTGTGCGGGAGCACGTGGCGGTGAACGAGGCGTGTGTGCTCGCGTGCACGTGTGCAGGTAGGTCTGTGCTCTGTAAGCAAATGTCTTTTGCAGTTAGGAACCCTGACCAGGTTTGGGAGGCAGTCCGCTGGGAGACAGGGCAGTTTTCCTTGCGTCTCCTCTTTGGTGCTTAGCGCACCGTGGCTGCTGACCCCGTGCTTGTGGGATGTGCATGTCAGGGGAACGCGTACTCGGGGGCAGTCCGGAGTCCTCTCAAAGTAGCGAGCTTCTAAAAACACTCAATATTTTCCTCAGCACCTGTGTTCACACTGACCCTGCCTTCAGAGGGGCACGGAGGGGCGGGGCGCAGGGTCAGCTGACCGTGATCCTTCTTTACACACACGCTGCTTGGCCGTGTCCTCCTGGTCAGTCACGACCGGGGTGGGGGGGGTGTCGCTGAGCGTGTGGACCCTATTTCTCTCCTCCTGTTAAATTCTGAGCTCGTCATCTGGAGACTTTTCCTTAATGTCTTCATCCCACGGCAGCAGTGCTGGAAGACACGGCAAACTCAGTAGTTCTTGTTGTGAACTGAATCACACCATTTCCTGGTTTAAGAAGAGAATGAACTCGGGATTTTAAGGCTATAAGTTTGGCTTTGTAATAAACACTGAACACAAGCTAAACATTCTGTTCTTGTTGTTGGAATTCCCCAGCTACCAAGACGAGAACAGTGCCAACAGAATACTTGGAAAGCATCCCTGACTTTTTTTCTTACATGGACCCAGCAAGCGGATGGACACCACAAAGTCAAGCGAGAATGCCACAACACGCGGACCCGAGGCTGGTCCGTCTTGCAATAACCTAGTTCGGGTTGAATAAAATTTCTGTAATTTTTTCCCTACACGCTTCTAGCTTTTGTTATCAGAGTCAGTAGCTGTCCTCAAAAACCTTTGTCCCGGACTCCAGAACGACACATAGGTGGAGAGCACCGAAGACCCCACCAGTCACTTGGACGTCCACCCACAAAGTCACGACAGCAGACGCTACATGCCAAGCCTGGCTGCCACCTTCTCGTGGCTTTGAATCAGCCAGCACTGGCAAGGCTTTGCAGCAGGCAGCTCTGTCCAGGATTTAAGAAGGAGTACGTCCCTGCACGGAGGTCTGTCACACCTGGTCCAAAAGGGAATCAATTCAGTAGCCAAGACATGGAAGCAGCAGAAGTGTCCATTGACATGTGAGTCGAGAAAGAAGGCTGGTGCGTATGTACATACAACGGAACATTATTCCTCCGTCAAAAAGCGCGGTCATGCCACTTGCAGCAACGTGGATGGACCCAGAGGTAGCACACCGAGTGAAGGGAGTCAGACGGAGAAAGACAGATTCCGTATTGTATCCCTTATACATGGAATCTAAGAAAACAATATAAATGAATTTATTGATAAAGCAGAAACGGACTCACAGAGATAGAAAACAGTCTTACTGTTACCAGAAGGGAAAGTGGTCAGGGAGGGATGAACTAGGAGTTTCATGTTAACAGACATGCACTGCCAGACATAAGACGGGTTAACAGCAAGGTCCTACTGCACAGCACAGGGAACTGTATTCAGTATCTTGTAATAACCTGTAACGGAAGAGAATCTGAAAAAACACGTATAACTGAATCACTTTGCTCTACACAATATTGTAAATCAACTATACTTCAACTTTTAAAAAAGAAAAAACAGGCAGCTGATGTGTACAAGTAAATCACACCAACGAGAACACCAGACGCCAATGAAAAGTCAAAAAAAAAGGAATCCATTCAACGTTGTGAACGCATTTTGCACGTAAGTGGAGGCTGGTGGCTGTGGCCACCGATGGTCTTTGGGTCATAGCAGTTGCCGGGCGGGGACCACGTCCTCCTCGTCTGCACGTGCTGGTGGCCAGCTGTGGTGCCCCCCACAGGGAAGGTGGACGTGGGTGGTGTTGCATAAACTAGTCATAAGGGAACGTGAGTGTTTAGGGGTCTTCCGTGGATCCGAGGACCCAATGAACACATGTTTAGAGCATGCGTGTGCATGTGGGCCGGCTGCGGGCCTGCACCCTTAGAAATGGAGACATGGGGCGTGACTCCATCGGTCACGACTGTGCCAAGCAGCGGAAGTGTCCGGCGGGGAAGCGGAAGGGAAGAGCCTGGTGTCTGTGGCCCACGCTTCCTCCAAGCCCTGGGAAGAGCCACCCCCCGCAGGGTCCGGGAGCAGGACCCCAGATGAGAGCAGCTAATTCCACGGGTCACAGGCCCTCCCGCCCGGGCTTCTCCTGAGATGTCAGATTTACAGCCCTGTGAAAGCCCCCCCTCCCCCGGAGCACCCCCGCAGGTCAGAGGAGGGGGCGGACGGCCCTTCATGCCTGGAAGGGCTGCAGAGTGTGGGTGTCAGTGTCAACGGGAGCCCAGGCCGCCCCCAGCTGTGTGGCTTCCTGGACCGACTCGGAGCAAGGGTGAGGCCCGCGCCGTCGGCACCCCCGCGTTCGGCAAGCCTGTGGGAGTTTGGAAGCTGAGACCAGTGAGGAGGCCGCCGTTCACTGGCTGGACAGCTTGATGGAAAATGCGTCAGCTGAAGCCGGGGCGTCCTGCTCAGCAGACGTACCATGGGCTCATCGCACAACACACACGAGCGCCGGGTCATTGCACCGCACGCCTGAAAATAACGTAGTGTGTCACTTACACGGCACTTTAAAAGAAATTACAAAAACAAAACGCAGACCTCCATCGGTTCCTACTTCAGCCGGTGACGGTTGTGGAAACAGCATAGAGCTAGGGCTGGGTTCACACCCCCAATCCGCCACCCGGTCTTTGGTCGCGTAGCGACCAACTGTGTTTCTCTGAGGCCTGGTGAGAGAATGGAACTGGGACGCTTATGTGATGTGCTCAGCAGGGCCCCTGGTGAGTTCTGGGCACCACGGGAGGAAGGGGCTCGAGACAGTTCTCACGGAGGAAAACCACCTTCGTGGCTTCCAAACCATTGGTGACAGTGGCCAGAGTGGACGACGGCGTTGCCGAGGGAGCGCGGGGTGCATCTGGCCTCACCACAGCCGGTGCATCCAGGCATCATCTCAGCCGGGCCCGAGGGAGGAGGCCCACAGCCCTGCGTGCAGACGAGGAGCGAGGCTTGGAGAGCTCAAGCCACTGAGCAAGTGGGGGAGGCAGGCCTGGGGGAGGCACGGAGCCCAAGGCCTCAGAGGCCCGCCATTGCCGGGAAGGCTAGGCACAGCCGGGAGGAGCCGCAGCAGGACGGCCGCTGTGAGGGTCCTCACCTGCCCGTCCTGGATGGGGAAGTGCCAGGGGAGGGGGTGGGAGGGGCGGAGCCAGGGCCCAGGGCCCAGGAAATTTAATTCACGGCTGGTTTTCCAAGTTTGTTTAATCTGTTACCAAGGGTCGCTGGCCAGGCTGCGGCCCCTCTCCAGCCGGCCAGTTCCCAGCGACTGCGCTTGGGAAGTGGGAGGAGTGCGCTTTCCGAGACTCCCAAGGAGGAAGCGCTGCCGACGCGCGGCCTAGAGCCGCTCCCAGGACTCGGTCGTCTGCTCGTGGCCAGGGCTCCGGAAATTGCTCTCCCTGTGGCAGCTGTGCTCAGGGGGCTGTGTCCCTGGCCCAGCACTGCAGCCCTGGCGACGTCCCCGCACCTGCCACACCGCGTTTTGGGCTGGGATTTGCTTCTAGTTGGTCAATAAGAGGGAAGGTCCTTAACCCCACAGGAGGGGTCTTTGGTGGTCCCGTTGCTGAAAAAGTCAGTTTAAGCTTTAAGGAAGCTCTGACACATGTCGTGGAACGTTTCAATTTCTCTGAAAGCAAAATGCTGATTTTCAAGTCTTTCAAGAGAGGCTCAGTACATGCCCTCTTGGAGCCTCGCATCTCCACACACAAGCCGCTGCAGCAGTGGGCTGCCCAGGACCCAGCCTTCCTCTCACTGAGGTGGGTGGCCAGGGAGGGGCACTCGTGGGGCCACCAGGGCCCCCGGCTTATGATCTCCCAACCACATCTGGTTGGACAACATTTTTATGCAATCACTTTAAAACGGTCATCCAAAAACATTCCTGTTAGCTTTCACAGAAACAATTCTTTCTTCTTTTTACACTGATATAGCAAGTTTTGTGTAATTTGTTAATTCAAAAAATATTTAGCACCTCTCACGTGTCTGACGCATTATGGTTGATTTACGTAATTACAACAGGCATGGACTGAGTTGGGACGAACAAGCACACAGGACTCTTGGTGAGTGTGACTCTCCGGGGGGCCAGCATGGGCACTAGAGGGATGCCCACAAGATGTGAGGGTCCCAGAGCGCTGCCTGCAGTGGGTGCTGGATGCCACAGAGGAGCTGGAGAGCCCATGTGAATGGCTCTGGCAAGGGGACACCAGTTACAGGGCTTTGTGTTGTCACCACCGTCAGCATCGCCATCACCGCCACCATCATTACTGTCGCCACCAAAACCACCACCACCACCACCACCACTGTCGCCATCATCACCATCATTGCCGTCACCACCACCACCACCACCACCATCATTACTGTCACCACCAAAACCACCACCACCACCACCACCACTGTCGCCATCATCACCATCACCGCCATCATCACCACCATCACCACCATTGAAATCACCATTGTCGCCACCCGAGTCACACAGCTCTGCAGTGAGGAAGCTGGGATTGGAGGACAGTTTGCTGTGACCACAGGACCCACAGTCTCTGCCTGGCCTCCTGTCTCAGGCTGCTGTCCCTCCCTGGAAGGACTCTCAGGCTCCGAGCTCCTGAGCATCTGTCTTGTCTCTTGTCTTGAGCTTTGTCCCTCCCTGGCTCACACCTGCCCAACCGGGATCAAAGCCTGACCTGGCCTGAAATGGAAATGCCTGGATATCCCTGAGCCTCTAGAACGGGGTGTGGTGATGATGCTGGTGACAGCTGCACTCAGGGCTAGCACATACACACGCAGGCACGTGCACACACTCACTCACTCACACGTGTGCTCACACCAAACGGCTCCCTGGAACACACTCTCCTAAAGGGAACACGGCACATCTTCCCCCTCGTCTGTCCCCAGTCATGGGCTCAATTCCGGTCGTGTTACAGGCACATAATAAGTCATTGTTTAGCTGACATGACTGAAATAATGAGATTATCCTAAATAAGCATTTATAAAGTTAGATGTTCAAATAAGCAATAAGCATCTTTCAAAACACTGTTTTTGGAGAGTCCTTTGTCCGGCCCGACGACGGCCAAACACTCTGAAACTCCCTTGCTGTGAAGCAGATGCCCCAGGAGCTGACTCAGATGTCACATGTTCAGGGAGGTTGGCATGGCTCTCCCTGCCTCTGGACTGTCGTCTTGTGTCCCCACCGTGGAAGCAGGGCCCCTCGCCCTGCCAGGGCCTGGGCAGCCCTCCCAGAGGGGTGACTCAGCGTGTCTGTTCACAGACAGTGACTCTCACTGTCCCTGGTTCTTGGTGACCGAAGGTGTCACAAAGAACAAAAGCACACCAAAGGCTGGGAGGCGTGTAAAGGAAATGTGAGGTGGGCTTGGTGCCAATCCAAGGGAGGAGTCAGTGTTCTAGAACAGGCGTGTGGCCTGTGGGCAGATCGCCGCACCCAAGTGCTGGTCATCACCCACAGGCCACCGGCTGAGGGCTTTACGCGCCCGGGGATGACCCCACAAGGTCGGCGCCCAGGACCTGCTCACAGCTCAGCTGCGTCAGCTGCGGACTGCGCCCAGGGCCAGCCAGGCCCGGGCTGTCACCGGCGGCTAGGGGCTTTGGGTGGCACTCGGGTCCTCGAGGGCCTCGGGTTCCTGCTGGCTTTTGGCCCTGTCCCCGGGGGCTTCCCGTCTCGGCTGTCCTCCTGAAATCCAGGAAAGAAGGGAGTATCTCAGCAAGATAGACGTAATGGGTTCACATGCCGTAGTCTCAGAAGGGACATCCCACCCCCTTCGCCACGTTCTACCGGATGCACGATGTCACGTAACGTAACCAGGGAGGTCCCATCCTTCCTTTTTGCCAAATTGTATTGGTGGGAAGCAAATCAGAGGTGAGGGCCACATGCAAGGGTGTGACACCGGGAGGTGGGGGTTCTTGGAGGCACCACTTGCTACTGGATGAAGTTTTCTTTACTCTTGTGTCTTGGGAGGGACCAAAGGTGGACGTGTCTTTAGGAAGTGAGCAGCGGGTGGAGCTGGGAGTGCGTGTGCGCGGCCCGCGGAGTTGGTGCCTGAGCAGGAGCTGCCTCCCTGCAGGCCCGAGGGCAACGGTCCCTGTGGTTCTCGTGACTGCTGGGGATGAGGTCAGAGACCCCTGTGGCACCACGGCCCGGGCCCTTCCCATGTACCGGGTGGGCTTGGTGGCTGCAGCCACAGGCGTCAGGGCCACTTTCTGACACGACTTGTGCTCCCTGCCCTGGGCTCCAGACCACAGCTATTTGTTCAGATCTCCTTCGTCAATGCGAGCGTTCGCTCGGGGCACCTCTGTGCGGCTGATTCCAGCGTCATGACTTGGTCCCTCTCCTTGCTGAACAGGAGCGTTTACTGACAGCAGCTCGGAGCAGCGGTGTGGCCGGGAGCGTCGGTTACCATGCCGCGCCCTTCCTGAATGCTTCCTGTGAAGCCAGAGCGTTCATGAGTGACATCACCAGTGAGCGACCCTCGGGGTCTGGTTTACCAGCCCGGGGCTCGTGGTCGGGGTGAATCTGCGTGCTGCTCATCCGCAGGAGGGAAGGCAGCTCCCACGGCAGGTGCGGTGCTCCCAGCAGCCTGGTGACTTTGGGTGAGCCCAGTGAGCCTTCGTGTCCTCAGCCCTGAAATCAGGACAATGCTGCCTGGTTTCAGCTGAAGCCCTCCAGGGACCCCGGTCTGGTGGGGCTGGAGGTCACAGGACTGGGAAGAACCCAGACCTTGCTGCCCGGCTCTGTCCTCGGGACCCTCTCTGGCATCCCCGAGGGCGTCACGGTCTCCGTCCCCGTGCCCACCAGGGTCCCGCTGTCTCCCCAGCACCTGCGGGGATCAGGACGTTACTGCGGTCAGTAACGTTCATGGGTACCTGCTGTCAGCACTTCCAGAGCCCCCGCCCCTCCCCTTCAGTGTCCGAGCTGCACAGAGCTGCGATGAAGGGGTCCCCGCCCCCAGCTGCCGCCCTCAGGCCCCTCGCCGAGGCTGCCGCTAACTTCACTGACGGTGCAGGTTTTCAAGCACTGTAAGTCACACGTTTCAGTCCATGTATGAATGTGGTACTTTCCATACTGGTATTAAAGCACTCATTATCTCTGGTGCTTTATTTAATATTCACTATCAATTTTGCAGGTTAACTTTAAGTGCATATTTTATACCAGCTGGTTGACTAAATTTCTTCAGATGTTACATTTCAAACCATCAATGTAAATTTGATATATCTGATTTCCTTGGGTACTTCAAACATCTAATAAGGAAAACTTACAAATCTAACCAACAATGTCCTCCTGAGTAAATTACACAATGTCTATAAATGGCTTGATTTAATAAACGCAGTTTCCTTAAATTAGCTCCTCAGCTGAGCTCTGTTGACCTTCTGAGTGGGTAAGTCTTTGCTGCAGGCTGCCCTGTCCACCCACCGGATGCCCAGAGCACCGCCTCTCGTGACATAAAAATGTTCCCGACATCACCAGATGTTCCCTGGGGGTGGGCAAAAATCGTGCCTGGCTGAGAATCATGGCCTTAAACATTTAAACATGATTAAATGTTTGCCTAGCTAACCCCTAACTATTTTCTTAAAGTCATAAATTTACCACCTCAGATGTGCATAAATGCTCAGACACATTTAAAAGTCAAAATATCAAAACCCTTATGATCACAAAGCTTGTGGCCACATCCAGCCATCTGAGGTTATTACTGCTGGACAGGGGAGCCTCACCTGTTGCCACCCTCCTGGAGCCCCGGCCCCAACAGGAGGGCCACCTGGGACCAGGAGGGGCGCAGGTGTGATGATGGCCCCGAGGGCGGCCCACTGGACCTTGCCGCCGCCCTGGCCCCACAAGCCCCGCCCCCTTTCCAGCCCAGTGTCTTCAAACTCTTACCACGGGCTCTGACCTGGCGGGCGTGTGGGGCCCGAGCTGGACCCTGCTGACGGCGTGATCTGCCATGAGGACCCGCACACGTGCTGGGTTGATGGGCAATCCCCTCCTGGTAACCCCCCGACACTCCCACTGTGGTGCCCTCGGCTCCCTGGAGTCATGGCTGCTTCTACGTGCTGTCCACCCAGTGGTACCACTGGCTGGCCAAGCCCTTTCGGCTCCCCCAGTCATCCTTTAAACCTTCTCACTTTCGGGAACAAAGGCTATGCCAGGCTCAGAGTGACCCCTTCTGCAGCGGGAGCCCTGCAGCCCATGGGAATTAGGCCTGGTTTCAGGGTAGGGTCGGGTGGGGTGGGGGCTGCAGGAGCCAGGGAAGTTCTGGGGTCAGCACCCAACCCGCTCCCTTCTGCGTCTGCTCCTCTTGGGCTTTGTCTTCTGTTCCAACAAAACAAAGACCCCAAACCGTCCATGCCACAGTAAACTGGTCAGCAGGCTGGGAAGCTGGTGGCCGTGCAGCAGAGGGGGGCGCCCGGGGGAGGGGCACTGGACTCTGGCAACCGCACCCCTGCGCCTGGCTGGCTGGGCTGCGCGCCCCACCCCACCAGGGCCTCAGAAACGTGGTGTGAGAGCCCGCGGTGTCAGTGGGTGAGAGTAGAGGGCATCTGGAGTGCGGTTGCCACGGCTGCACTGCTCCTGAGTCACAGGAGTAGGCGTTCGGAGAGGGGCCCTGGCTGCTAGAACAGAACGTGGGCACCACACACTGGGGGCTTCAAACCAAGGAGCTTACTTCTCTCGGCCCAGGTCAGGGTGCTGGGACATCGCGTGTCCAGTGAGGCCACTTCTGGTCCCCAGACGCTGTCCTCTCCCTGTGTCCTCGCCTGGAGGAAGGGGTGAAGGGCTCTCTGGGCCTCTTTCTGAAAGGACAATGACCTGGCACATGTGGGCCCCACCTCACGACCCCATCACCTCCCACCACGTTTCCACTGCGTTGGGGTGGGACTTCCACGTGTGATCTGTGGGGAGACAGACATCCAGTCTGTGTCAGTTTGGATGAGGTTGTGAGGGTGGGCCCCCTGAAGGGTTGGCGTCTTCATAGGAAGATGTTCCTGAGAGCTGGATCCCTATCCCAGACCTGAGGACACAGCGAGGCGGGAGCCAGCTGCAGGACAGGAGGGGCCTCCCCAGGGCCCTGCCCACCGGCCGCCTGACCCAGGCTTCCGGCCTCCAGACGGTGAGAAGAGAAGGTCTGCCGTTTCAGCCCCGACCGTGAAACTTGCTGTGGTGCCGAGCTCACAGGCCATGGTCTCCGGTCCTGGAGGGAGTCCCGGTGGCCTGGCTCTCTCCTTGGGACGTGCAGGGCCACCAGGTGGCCTGCGCCTCCCTCCACCCTCTCTTCTCTTGTCTGGGGAACGTGGGCCCTGGGCTCAGGGGAGCCTGAAGAGCGAGGCTCCGCTCAGGGCGTCCTCTGCCTGAGAACCAGTGGCCCCACTGCAGACGTGTGGCTGAGGGTGAATGGTGACAAGGGCCAGCATGGGGAGCAGGTCCAGGTGGGCAGGGCCAGCGGGGGGAGCGGGGCCGGGTGACCAGGGCTGGCGGGGGGAGTGGGGCCGGGTGGGCAGGGCCGTTTCCTCCTGGCCCTGTCTGGTAATCAGGCTTTGCCCTCGAGCAGAAAGTGTGAGGGTCGGACAGTGTTTGTCTTGGCAAGTGGTTTTACAGCCACTGCTGGTTGGTCGTGGCTGAGGCTCCTGTGAAACGCATGACCTGGCATCTCTGTGGCGCAGGGACGTGGTGACAGAACTGGTGGGGCCTCATTTCTGTGCCACTGGGAAGCCCTCTGTCCACGCACCCTGCGACCCAGGGTGGCCTTTAGAAACGGCATCATGGTCACCGTCCGTCACAAACACAGGTGGGGACACGGCTTTAGGGGGGCAACCTGAGAGCCTGTTACACGAACCATTAGGTGAGTTCAGATGCACTGCATGTGAGGTGACCACCACTCCAGACAAAATAACCGTAAGTTCCCCAAGTGTCTGAACACCAGCAATCACACCATGAGGGCAATTTTATTCTTTGTGTCGAGGCGTGATGGGTGTGAGCACAGCGTATCCATAGCTACCCGTGCGCCCTGACCCATCACCTGCAGCGTCCGGACGCCACTGCTCCTCCCGGCGGCACCTGGGCGTCTCGGGTGTCAGAGGAGGAGGGGTGTCTGCAGCTCCAGCCTGGGGAACCCACACTTCTGCTGCGGGTGCAGGGTCACAGCTCTCCTCCGGGTGTGGTCATGTCCCTGGGAACAAAGCCTCTGCAGCGTCACTGAGAGGAGACGCAGGGGCCGAGGTCTGGGGTCCGATGGGCCATCTGACCCACGCAGGCGGGGCCTGAACACCAGAGTGGATGGGGCTGCAGATGGCGCCCTCTGCGTCTCTCGGGGGCCACTGCCGTCGCGCCCGCGCTGGGTGGAAGGCGGGGATGCAGGACCGCTGCGCGCCACCCGCACGGCCCCTCCCGCTGAGCCTCCAATCTGCAGAGATGAGTTAATGGCGCAGGAAGGGAGGACAGGATGTGAGACTTCCCGAGTGGCCGGGCGGCCGCACCACTGCCCTGTCCGGCCAGCGGCCACCTCCCAGACCCCAGGCCCTCCCAGGACCAGCCACCAGGAGCTGAGGCTGAGGGGCGCCCGGCACAGAGGAAGGCCGGCTCGCTCGGTCTGACCCAACCGCCTCTGACTTGCACACCTGCTTTCTGTATAAGCACTGACCTAAGCTGACTGTTGGAAAAACACCTGATTTGAGCCTTGCATGCCCCGCAGCTCCCTGTCGCCTCAGAGCCGGGCATTGTTTGGGGCGTTCAGCGTACCTACCGGTCACCAACCTCTCTTGGGGGAGCCAGGACCACCTGCTCAGGCACGCAGACCCCTTGACCCCCATCCTGTCTCCGCCCACCTCGTGCTCCCACCTCTGGAGCAGCACCGGGGCCGCTGGTACCGGAAGATGACCTGGAGGCAGAGGGCGGAGAAGGGGAGGGACTGAGGCGGAAATTGTGCATCAGGTGGGCTCCCGGCCAGGCTCAGCAGGACAGCCTCCCGGAATCCGTGCTGAGGGAGCAGCAGGGGCCTGCCTCACAGAAGCGGCACGTAACACCCACTGGATGTGAGCACAGGAGCAGGCAGGTGGGGGTGGAAATCCACAAGCCAGAGAGATGAAAATAAATGGAGCAGACGCGCTGAGCCTGTTTCCTCCGGGAGCAGCCCTTGGGGTGCCGGCCAGCCAGCGAGCCCCACGCTGCGTTAACCGTCCCGCACGAGCCCACCTGCCCCACGGAGCGTCATCCCCGACCCTCACCCCGGGGTGCGCAGAGGGCAGGGGCGCAGAGAGGGCGGCTTCTGGCAGGAAACAGAACCAGGTTCCTGGGATAGGACGCCTGGGGCTTGAGGACTTCCTCTCTGTCACCCCGACGTGTCCACCCTGCGTTTGGGGCATCCGACGGCACAGGGCGGGGCACTGCTTCCTCTTTATCGGGGTGACAGCCCTCCCACGGGCCCCCCTCCTCGATTCTGCCAAGAGGAGGGCAGCCTGGGGGTGCTCAGCGCTTCGGGCTCCGTTCCCCTCCCAGGAGGCCTCCTTCCGGGTCACTTGCTTGGCGTCTCCCCAGGCCCGTCCCGTGGCTCTTTCCCTAGTTGTCACAACCCCGCGGTGTCTGACGCACTGGCCACCTGAGAATATCGCTGAGCTCACGGCACACTGAGGGCGGCCGGAGGTTTGGTCCTGTTCCTGCATCTCCAGCGAGTCCCCGCCCTGTCCCCCTGGACATGCCCTGGTGTTGTCCTGACCTGGGTCAGACCCTGGAAGGGAAAGCGTGAAAACTCAGACCCTGCGTCCCGGATGAGGCCCCTCCCAGGGGGTCTGTCCCAGGCTCCGTCCTCATCACTGTCCACGTCCCACGGGCGGGAATGGAACAGGACTTAGCAGTTTTTCCAGGTCACACAGCCATGAGGGGAGAGAGGCGGGCGCTGAGCCTGGGCCCAGCTTACCCTCGGCGCCCCTCATGTCCCTCAGCGGGAGGTGCTCCTGCTCTCAGGAGCCAGCTGGGGCACAGGCTCTGCACTCTGACCTCGTGCCTCGCCGGCCGCCCCCGCCATCCCTGAATCCTCTCCCTCTGTGCCCCTCTGTGTCCCGCAGCCCTGCTGTGGGGTGAGACCCTCTGGGAAGGGCTCCTGCTCTCCGCTGGGACACAGGAAAGGCTCGTCTGCACACTCCAGAGTCTGAGGTTCCCCGCCGGCCACTCTGGCCTTGGTGCTCACAGGACAGGACTTGCCCAGCCCGGCTGGCCCTGCATGTCTCCATCTGCGCAGGAATGTAGGCACCCGGGAGACAGGAGCATGTGGTGGGGGGCCTGCCTGGCAGACTGGACAAGGTGGGCTCCATGGTGTCCTGCGTCAGCCTGTCGCTCAGGACTCTGCAGAGCCTCCGGGGAGAGCTCACAGGCACCCCTGTTTTGTAGACAGGACAGTGGAGGCTGAGGGCCTCCAGTGCACTGTAGAAGCCTGTGGTGAACAAGCCGGGTGCAGGACTGGAGCAGGGCTCTGGCCACTGCCTCCCAGGCCTGGAGCTGTGAGGCCTCCACTGGGCAAGCTCAGCTCCCCGAGTCCTGGGAGCTCCAGGGCTGGATGTGTGGGCCCCTGGCAGTTGGATGGCTCTCATCAAGGTGCCTCTTCAGAGCGAGGGCCCTTCCAGACGCAGTGAAGGGCGCCGGGCAGATGAACAGAGTGTGTGAGTGGGTGGTGCTGTGTGCCGGGGGCCCAGTGTTGCCTCCAGCCTGTCCCTCCGCCCGCCTTCCTTCTGGGAGTGTCTCCAGGCCTGGTCGAGGTTTCACTGCCGCCTTCCCAGACCCCAGCGTCTCGGGAGGCGAGAGCCCGGCTGTGTGCACAGGTGTGGCGCACAGGGATGAGGAGGGGAGGCCCGGCCCCAGGGCACCTCCTTCCGCTGCTCCTTCTGACGTCAGTCATGCAGGAAGCAAGGATCCTCCAACCCGCCGTGGCCCAGGCACTGGTGTGGGCGTACGTCCACTGCTGTCCTCTGCCTGTCTTCTCTGCCTCCTGTGGAGGACGTGGGATTGTACGGAGGGCGCCTGGGTGGCGTGGGGGCTCCAGTCACATTTGCTTTTATTTTGGAATTTCCTTTTCCATATCCTCGGCCAACTTGTGGCCAACCCAGCACCACCCTGGCCCGGGTCATCCCAGGATGGGTCGGGTGGGCGTGACTTCAGCTCCTCCCAGAGCGGTGTGCCCGTAGACGCTCTCAAAGTGCACAGCGGCAGGAGGAGCAGGTGGCAGAGATGTGCTCTGGGCCTGAGTCTCCCCTCTGCCACCCGCTGCCTGGCGAGGACAGCGTCCAGCCTGCCTCGGGGAGCACGGATCTCAGCCCCTCTCTCCTACTGCGGACAGAATGACAACGTGGGCCTGGCCCTGGTCTGCGGCCTCCCCCATCCACTCATGCCCACATGTCTCTCTGAGCCACACTCTCTCGCCAGCCCGAGCGCTTCCCCTGAGGTCTCGGAGCTGAGTGGCCTCAGGAAAGCAGGAAACCAGGGGAGGCTGCCAGCTCCACGGCCACACCCTGGCCTCTGCCCCGGTTAGCAGGGCAGCCTCCCTTCTCTGACCACTGCTCTGACCTCAGGGAGCAGGGGCTTTCCAAGGAAGCCGCTTTCCTATCCTGCCCCATTGCCAGCCCTGAGCAATGACCTGGGTCTGCAGGTCATGGGGGCACCTGTTGGGCCCCACACAGCCTTGCCCGCCCTTGGCAGCTCCCTCCACCTGCGAATTTGTGTTTTGGAGACGTGGGGCCATCTGTCCTTAAATGCACGACTTCACTCATTGTTTCAGGAAATGCCCACCCAGCGTCCACCCCTGCACAGTGCTGCTGGGCTGGGAGGAAGAGCCCAGCTGTGTCCTGTGAAAGCCGCCAGCCTGGGGGAGGTGGTCCTGGACCACAGGCGTCTGGCAGGTGGAGGGTGTTGGAGCCAGTGTGGGCGGCCCTGGAGGGGTGTTCTGCCCTTGGCCAGCTCTGGTCCTCAGCGGGGGTCAGGAGATGCTCTTTTGACCAGAAGGAAGAGGGGACACTGTCCTAGGAGCAGAGTTGTCTGCACACACGAAGATGCAGGAAACAGTGGCAGGATAGAAACAGAGGGTGGGGATCGAGGGAACAGAGTGGAGGGCACGCACGGGAGACGGACACTAGGAGAAGCTGGAGCTGCAGGCTCAGGCCTGCAACGGTGGGCAGCTCCCCTTGGGCACAGCCCACTGGACGGCCCAGGACGTGTTTGCAGCTGCTTCTTGACCGGGCGCTGGTTTTCAGGGTCCCTGCCTCTTGGATCTCTTTGCCCAGCTTAGGGACTGTGGCCGTGGGCTCAGCTGAGCCACGTTATAGCTGGGCAGTCCGGAGCCTCTTTGGCTGAGCCCCGGCTGGTGCGGATGCCATTGAGACCCCTGTGATCTCCCTGTGGGCGCTCTCAGTCCTGGGGAAACAGTGCTGACGGGACAGGTGGGCCTCGGGGATCCATGGGGACAGCGGACGGAAAAGCAGACCCGAAAAGGGCACGACCCGGATTTGTAGCAGGAGGTTGGGCCTGGAGCCCCCCACAGTCCCCGCGGAGCCCAGAGCTCCACAGAGCCACGGGGCCTGGTCTGGCCCTGCCCTGCCCGTGGCATGGGCCCGGTGTCCGGGCCTGTCCTCTGCTGGTGCTCAGGACAGCTCCAGAGAAAGACTTTCATTCAGACGCTTCTCGTATTAAACGCTGTCTGAGATATTGGTGGTGCCGAGGGGAAGGCAGCCCGGGCCAAGGGGCACCGTTTGGTCTGTCCCTGAATCCTGGAGTTCGGGGCCTTGGTGGCAAACTTGGCCTTAGCTGGAAATACCGCCTGTCCAGTCGCTGCTGCTGGGAGGGCGCTGCCACGACACCCCGCATGGCCCGTCCACAGGGAGCATCTGCCAAGGGTGCATTTTCCAGGTTCTTTATCTGATTTGTTTTTCCAAAGGAAAAAAAAGCAAAAAAGGCCAGGGAGGCGGGGTTAGGAGGAAATGGGAGGTAGGTGTAGGCCACCAGGCGTGACCCCGCAGCCCGGCTCCAGTAAGGTGATCGGTTGTCAGGGAAGAAAGCAGGCGAGTCTGCAAATCACAGGTGGTGCCGACACGACAGCCCGGGAAGTGGCACCCTGAGCTCTGCCCGGAATGGGCGGAGGTGGCCGGGCAGGTGATTTACAGCCTGGAGGGCTCCCCAGCACCGCTTCCCCCAGCATGGCACCAAGACGGCACGGGGAGGGACGCTCTGGGGGCGGCGCGGGGAGGACGCTGCGGGCTGTGGGCTGGCGGCTGGCTGGTGAGATGGAGGCCGGGCAGAGGAAGGTGAGCGGTGCCGCCACCTGCGCCTGTTCTCCGGGTAGAAGGGCCCAGGTTGGAGGCAAGACGTCAAAACGGCACTTGAAGGACTTGTGACCCCGATTCTGTGAGAGTCGCTTCCTTTGGAGATGTGGAGCCAGAACAGCAGCAAGAAAGGCAGAGTGAGGTCCTCCAGAGGCACAGAGAGAGGGGGTGACATGGGGGCAGGGCAGCCGGTAGGCTTCCGGCAGCTGAAGGGAGCGGGGTGCCTGCTGCCTCGACTGCGCCGCCTTTCAGAGAGGGGACAACGTGTTTCTGGAAGCCACCTGCCTTCCCCGGGGCCTCCGCTTAGCAGACGCACGCCTGGCCCAGCACAGCCCATCTGCATGCACCTCTGTGGGGGCCACACTGTCACACCCAGCAGGTGTGGGACTGCACAGTCGTGGGAGCCGTGCCCATGGTTCCAAACGAAGACTGGCTGAGGGAACGATTCTGGAAACAGACCCCGACAGCTGGCGTGAGGAGCCAGGCGCGCCCGAGCTAACTCACGGCGGGCCGAAACCAGAGGGTCTCGGCTGTCCCGGTGGCTGGTTGAGGAGACCGATGTCCTCGGGTGTCCGGGGTCTGGAACAGCTCCTGGGGGCGTATTGCAGCTGTGGCTCACAGCTGTGGCCTCTAGACAATGCCTCTGATTGCTGGTTCACAAAGCGTGTTCCCGGAACTCTTGTGTTTGGAGATGTCCCTGCCATCCTGAGAGAAGGGTGTCCCAGAGAAGCGGGAGGCACTGGGCATCACCAGCCTCTCTCGGAGACTCACGGCGCCAGCAGCTTACATCCGAAGGAGCTCAGGTGCTTTGCCTTCTGGTGACCTGACTGCTTTAGTCCAGCATTTATGTCGCTATTTGGACCATAGAATCACTCCTCCCTCCACTTTTCTCAAAAGACTCACCACGAGCATCTCATGAACTAGTTCAGGATCACCTGCTCTAGGGCCAATGTACTCTGTTACTGCTTAAAATGAGAAATTTCTACTTAGTTTTTTAAACATTTTTTTCCAATTTGAAAGTCAAAATTGAAAAATAATTTAATTTACATTTTGGGGATAGAATTTACATATTATATTAGTTTCTGGTGTACAACATAATTTAATTCTCATTTCAAATTAAATTTTTAAATAAAATTTAAAATTAACTCAATATTAATTTAATCTTTAAGCAAGTTAAAAAGCACAGAATGGTGTATAATGCAAAGTCCTTCTTCCTAGCTGGTATCAAGGTTCTCCAGAGAAGCCAATAGGAGGGACTGTGTGTGTGTATCTACAGGTAGATGGGGGTGCAGACAGAAACAGAGAGACAGAGAGAGAGAGACACACAGGAACTATTTAAGAAATAATGGCTTCAAAAAAAAAAAAGGAAAAAGAAAGAAAGAATGGTACAAATTTTCCAAATATGATGAAGCCACTCGACAAACCCACAATAAACTAAATGAAAAGAAAAGTATGTCATAATCACGTTACTGAGAACCAGTGATGAAGTGACAGCCTTACCAGCCTCTGTCTAGAGAAGACACAACACGTACAGGAAACGGGCAGGGAGGACAGCATGCTTGCCATAAAGACAGCAGAAGCCGGAAAACAGTGAAGACGCACCTTCAGGAATAAGGCAGGGGTGAGCGAGACACTAGTGAGCTAGGATTCTTTATCCAGAAAAAATACTTCCTGGAAAATAAAGTGAAATTTATTTTAGTTGAGAGAACTCCCAGACCTGCACTGAAAGCTCTTCAAGGTATTGTTCCGTTACAGGAGTGTGCTCAGGTGAGCATTTGGGTCTATGCAAACGAAGAATGCCAGATGTGGCACACCTGTGGGTGAGCAGGGACGCTATTTCTCTTAGTTTAAGCCTCTTAAGAAGTTAACTGGTGTTAATATGGTTGTGGTAGTTCTCTTGCAGTGTCAACAGTAAACATAAAGTTAAAAATAAGATTTAAAAGATAATTACGTGAAGCAATAATGCTAACAGTGTATCATGGGATTTACAGGATTTACGGAGGTAAAATGTCCAACAGCAAGGACTGAAAGGGCAGGCAGTGTGAATGGGAAGCGTGCTTTTATGAGTTTATTGCCCCTGGATGAAGAGTTTTATTATTACTGGAAAGGAGACTTGGATACATTAAAATGAACATTGTCAACCTTGGGGCCACCCTAAAAAGCAAAACAAGACATGTAGCTAATAAGCAAATTGTGGATAAAAATGAGTATTTTTTTGAAGCTCGAAGACAAGACAGGGAAGGGAGAATTAACCGAGAACAGATGGAACAATTAGGAAGCAAATAGCAAGGGGGTAGATTTAACCAACCATGGCTGGCACTCCCGTTAACTGGGACGCCTCTGACACACCAAATCAAAGTCAGACATCTTCACGTTTCACAGGAAAACAGGCTCCTACAATTTGCATGGAGCTGAAAATAACCTAGAACAGCCAAAACAACTCTGAGACAGCACAAAGCTGGCGGCCTTACGCCGCCCGATTTCAAACCTTTCTGTAAAGCTGCCGGGATCAAGACAGCACTGGTGTGAGGGCAAGCATGGAGGCCCCCCGGGCGGAACTGCACGTCCTGAATTAGCCCACACGTTTATGGTCGGCTGGCTCTAGACAATGACACGAACGCCGTCCAACGGGGGCGGGCGGGCGGGCTTCTCGGCTAATGGTGCTGGATGGTTGGACAGCCACGTGCAGGAGGCTGAACACAGGCCTCTACGCCGTGCGCAGCAGGCAGCTCGAAACGTCTGAGACCTGAGGTGTGAGAGCTAAGGCTGCAAAACCCTCTAGGAGAGAACAAGAGAAAATCTTTGTGACCTTGGTTTAGGCAAAGATTTCTGGTATGCCACAAAAGCATGATCCATGAAAAAGAAAAAAAAATTAATTTGGCTTCATTATAATTAAAAACCACTGTGTTCTTTGAAACACACTGTTAAGAAAATACAATTTAAAAAAAGTTGTATGTTGGTAGAGAACATTTGAAAAACACACATTTATAAAAACAAGAGTTGTATCCACAATCTATAAAGACCCTCGCTGGATGGGAGGGTCCAGCTCGAGGGCAGAGCACCTAAAGCAAGTAGACAAAGAAAGAAGTAAACAAACAGACGTAATTACCTCCCCCCAATTTTTTTAAAAGCAAGGAATAAAGAACCTTTTTACTTACTAATAAGATAAACAACCTAGTTCTTAAAAAGTGAGCAAAATATTTTAGCAGACACCACTGAAAGGGCTAAACCGATGGAAATAAACATTTAAGACGCTTAACATCATTAAGGATCAGGAAAATTCGAATTAAAGCCACAGGCGACTACCCCATGCTCACTAGGAACGGGCAGACTAAACCCTGAAAATCTGACAATGCCAAGCGTTGTTGAGGACGTGGAGTCACTGTAATTTTCACATATTGTTGATAGAGATGCAAAATGGCACAGGCGCTTTGGGAAGCGGTTGGTGTTTTTTATAAAGTTAAACATACACTCACCGCGCAACTCAGCAATCTCATCCCCAAATATTTCTGTAAGGGAATGAACACTTACGCTCAAACAGGTCTTGGCCTCCGACGTTGGCAGCAGCTCTGTCCGTCCTGCCCAGAGCCTGGCCGTCGTGCCGCTGGCCGTCGACTGCCGAGAGGCCTGCGCACATAGTGCATCCATAAGACGGAACACTGCTCTGCCAAACGCAAAGGAAGCAGGAAATGAGCTGCTAACCCTTGCAACAATGCTAACACAACTTAAAACATTCCTCTAAGTAGCATAAGCTGGACACAAACGACTGTGCGGAGCAATTCCATTTTCAGAGGATTTTGGACGAGGGAGCAGAAGTGACAGAAGGGTAGTCGTGGGGGCCATGGCCGGGGGGGGACCCGCAGTCGGGGCGGGAGGGGACATGAAGTGAGAAGAGTGCCCCGCAGACCGGCTGCAGTGCTGATTTCACGACGACAGCGAAGCTGCATTTTCTGAAACTCTTTGAGTGTGGCAGTGAAGACAGCTGAGCTTCCTCACATGCAAACTACCCCTGACAAAGCTGAGTTTTAAAGCAGGAAACCCCGCAGGAATATGGCTTAGTCACAGGTTCACCATTAATTTACACCACTCACTCCTTCTGGGAACTGCGATTCTTTCTGAATGAACCCAGGGACAGCCTTCAAGCCTGAGTTCAAGCTGAACCCTTCACTCCCTTCACTCCTTCCACACGTGACCCGGCTAACGAACTTAGAGGTGATGGTTGAAACACTTAACAACCACTGTGATCAAACAAACTCTCTGCAGTTCTGTCTCACAGAGCCTCTCTGTCTGCCCCCCACCAATAGAATCTGTGGAACAAATGTTATACGTTGTAGCACAAATTATTCATCCAATCACTCCAAAATTTTTCAATCCTTCTGATTTTCAGAATTCACTGGTGGCAAGTGTGATGTTGCTTGTTTGTTTGACAAGGTCCCCATCAGAGGCTGACTTTATCCCAGGAGCTGCATCAAACTCTCCCCGGCAGCTTGTGAGGCAAACGGCCGTGGGGGCTGCGGCCCAGCGTGCCACCAGCACTGCCCCTGCGTTGCCACCTCACGGTGGCCACGCCAGCCCGGCCTGGCCCCCTCCGCAGCGGCTGCCAGGTGGCCCCACTGGTGACTTGTCTTCAGGAGCAGTTTTCCCCCTTACCGTCTGGTGTGGAAACATCTTAACTTTTCGACAACCAGAGCGCCCAGGCTGGTGGAGAGCCGCCTTGGGCGCCCTCCCGCGGAGCCCTCAGCTGGGTGAGCTGCAGGGACGCTGACTCTCCATGTCTTCCTTCCACCTTCTCTCTGCGCATGGCCTGGGGGTGCCGCATCACCATCGTCCGAATCCAGTTGGTCAGGTGTCTTCTTGGTCTGCACGGGGGACTGTCGCTATGCCTTGTGTCAGAAAACACAAGATGCACGAGAACTACCCCGGGAACAGGATAAAAGCAACAAGGAAAAGGAAGACACAGATTGCTGAGTCTGTCATGGGGCAGACCTAGACAGAGGCGTCCTGGTTACCAAAGATTTATAGACCAAGGATAGACAAAACAATCTTGAGAAAGAAGAACAAAGTTGGAAGGCTCCCAGTTCCTGATGTCAACTTACCACAAAGCTGCAGCTCCAGGTACTTGTACTCAGTGCAAGCACGAGGCACAGGTACAGACACAGAGACCAGCAGAGCAGAGCGGAGCCCAGAAACCCGCCCACACAGCCGTGGTCCACTGCTGTGTGACAAGGGCACCAAGATAAGGTAAGGGGAAAAAGACAATCTTTCCAAAAAATGGTGCTGTGACAACTGGACATCCACATGCAAAAAGATGGAACTAGACCTGTACCTTGTATCATAGACAAAAATTAACTAAAAAGTGAATTGACAACCCAAAGTAAGGTCTAAAACTGTAAAAACCCTTAGAAGAAAACATAGGAGTAAATTTTCATAACCTTACATTAAGAAATGAAATCTTAGATACACAAAAGAATGGAAAACAAAAGAAAAATAGATAAATTGTACTTCACAAAAGTAAAAAACTTCTTTGTTTGAAAGGACATTCTCAAAGTGAAAAGACAACCCACAGAATGAGAGAAACTATTTGCAAATCATACATCTTATAAAGAACAGAATTTATAGAATATACGTGGCTTACCTCACTTAGAATGACAATCTCCAGGTCCATCCATGTTACTGTAAATGGCATTATTTCATTCTTTTTTATGGCTGAGTAGTATTCCATTGTATAAATATACCACAACTTCTTTATCCAGTCATCTGTCGATGGACATCTAGGTTGCTTCCATGTCTTGGCTATTGTAAATAATGCTGCTATGAACACTGGGGTGCAGGTGTCTTTTCAAATTAGAGTTCCCTCTGGATATATGCCCAGGAGTGGGATTGCTGGACCATATGGTAAGTTTATTTTTAGTTTTTTGAGGAATCTCCATCCTGTCCTCCATAGTGGCTGCACCAAAATGACTTTTCA
Organism: Camelus dromedarius; assembly: GCF_036321535.1. Classification (NCBI taxonomy): domain Eukaryota; kingdom Metazoa; phylum Chordata; class Mammalia; order Artiodactyla; family Camelidae; genus Camelus; species Camelus dromedarius. Next base: position 423,604 of record NC_087441.1, on the reverse strand, counting down.
CCAGCAGTGTAGGAGGGTTCCCTTTCTCCACACTGTCTCCAGCATTTATTGTTCATGGACTTATGAATGATGGCCATTCTGACTGGTGTGAGGTGATACCTCGTTGTGGTTTTGATTTGCATTTCTCTGATAATCAGTGATGTTGAACATTTTTTTTTTCATTTGTCTATTGGCCATTTTTATGTGTTCATTGGAGAAATGTTTATGTTGTCTGTGCATTTTTGGATTGTTTTTGTTGTTGATATTGTTGTTAATTTGTATGAGTTGTTTATATATTCTGGCAATTAAGCCCTTGTCAGTCTCATCTTTTGCAAATATTTTCTCCCATCCCATAGGCTGTCTTTTTTGTTCTGTTTATGGTTTCCTTTGCTGTGCAAAGCTTATAAGTTTAATTAGATCTCATTTATTTATTTTTCCTTTTATTTCAATTGCCAGGGTAGACTACTCTAGGAGAACATTGCTGAGATGTATGTCAGATAATGTTTTGCCCATGTTTTCTTTTAGGAGGTTTACAGTTTCTTGTCTTATGTTCAAGTTTTAAAGCCATTTTGAGTTTATTTTTGTGTAGGGAGTAAGGCAGTGTTCTAACTTCACTAATTTACATGTGACTGTCCAGTTTTCCCAGCACCACTTGCTGAAGAGGCTGTCTTTATTCCATTGTATATTCTTTCCTCCTTTGTTGAAGATTAGTTGACCATAGGTGTGTGGATTTATTTCTGGGCTCTCTGTTCTGTTCCATTGGTCCATATGTCTGTTTTTGTGCCATTACCATGCTGTTTTGATTACTTTAGCTCTGTAGTATTGCCTGAAGTCTGGAAGAGTTATTCCCCCAGCTTCATTTTTTTTCTTCAGTATTGCTTTGGCAATTCTGGGATTTTTTTGTGATTCCACATAAATTTTAGGATTATTTGTTCTAGTTCTTTGAAAAATGTCCTGGGTAATTTGATAGAGATTGCATTAAATCTGTGGATTGTCTTTGGCAGTATGGCCATTTTAATGATATTGATTCTTCCAATCCAAGAGCATGGGATATCTTTCCTTTTTTTTAAGTCATCTTTAATTTACTTAATCAATGTCTTGTAGTTCTCTGCATATAAGTCTTTCACCTCCTTGGTCAGATTTATCCCCAAGTATTTAATTTTTTTGGATGTGATTTTAAAAGGGATTATTTCTTTACTTTCCTTTTCTGATATTTAATTATTAGTGTAAAGAAATGCAACTGATTTCTGTATGTTAATTTAATATACTGCCACCTTGTTGAATTTTTTATCTGCTCAAGTAGTTTTTGTGTGGAGTTCTTAGAATTTTCTATTTATAGTATCGTGTCATCCACATATAGTGACAATTTTACCTCTTCTCTTCCAGTTTGGACCCCTTTTACTTCTTTTTCTTGTCTAATTGCTATGGCTAGAACTTCCAATACTATGTTGAATAGAAGTGGTGAGAGTGGGCATCCCTGTCTTTTTCCAGATTTTAGAGGGAAGGTTTTCAACTTTTCACTGTTGAGTATTTTGTTAGCTGTGGATTTCTGAATTGTACACTTTAAATGGGTGAATTATATGGCGCGTAAATCAGATCTCAAGAAAGTTGTTTAAAAAAAAACTGTCGAATAACACTTGTTAAATTAAAACATATTTATAGACAGGAATTTTTACAAATGTTTTTAAAAGAATACAAGTGTTCCACCAAATGTTAATGTGTCTTTTGCAAAAAAGGAAAAGAACTCCGTGCAAGTAAGATGAGGAAGTGCTGGTTAAAAATGCTAAAAAGATGTTTGGCGAGTTGTAAGTGAGTGTTTGCTGTGCTGGTGTGGGGTTCCCCAGGGAAAGCCAGGTTTTTCTACAGAACGTGGTTTGGGTGATTTTGCATAAAGACTTGTAAGGTCCTGGGACCTGGAAGATGGAAGGGCTGCTTTGGTCCTCACTCTCTGTGAAGTTGGTTCTTGAAGCCAGGTGGGTTCCAGCCAGGTCAGAAATGGGTAGAGGGGCTGAGGACACTGTCGGTGCAGGATGGAGCAGGGCCTCCACTGTCCTGAGGGTCTTGAGGTCTGGACCCTGTTCTGCAGTGGCCCTGGGGCCTCTGAGAAGCTCCAAGAGCAGCGTTCTATGGGTGGAACTTGTGAGGTGTCCGTTTTGGGGAAACATACTCCTGAAACCCAAGGGAAACTAACCAATGTCCCATCCCCCACTGAGCCCCCCTTGCTTGGCTGAGGCCACCTCACCTGGTCCAGGGCTTCAGGTGGGAGGTGACACTAGGGCCCACATCTGTTGGTCGTGCTGTGGAATTCAAACTTGATCAGTGTGTCTTCTCTTGGTTTGAAGCCAGGGTGGTGAGTTCCTCAATGTGCATTCCCTCTTTGAGAAAAGTCGAAGCAAGTACACAGAACCCGGACATCCCAAGCAGAAGGCCTGGGGGGTGATGATTCATCGGATTACAAATCCCTTTTCTTTTTTTCATTTTGTCAAAGGTTCCTCTGAAATTCTGTTAAATGGAATTTCTAGGGCATGCTAAATGCTGTGGGGCCCCCAAGGGCAGCGTAATGGGAAGGTGTCTGGAGTGGGCTCGGGGAGCCCTTGGGCAGATTCTGAACCAGCGGCTGCTGAACCACACCCTTCCTCTGCAGACATCACCACAGCTAGTCCCATGTCTGCTCTCCACCTGCGGTTGGAGGAACCCAGGCAGCTTGAGCTCCTTTAGGTCAGGTCTGGGGGGACAGATGCCCCTTTCTGGACACAAGCCCTCTAGAGGGGGAGGCATGCACAGTGGGATCATCTTGCTGCCCTTGGAGTGCCACATCCGTGTGGTCACTCTTTCCGCCTCCCTGCCCTGTTCCTGAGCCCCCATGACGTACGAGCCTCCCCTCACCGCCCTCCTGCCCTTCAGAGCCTGTCTCGCTGCACTCGAAGTGTTTACGGGGCCGCATGACCCTCCCCAAGGGTCTCACCAGGAGGGTGAGTGGGGAGCTGTGTAGACAGGCATGCGGCAAAAAGGGGCAGAGTGAGTCTGGTCTCCGTTGCAGCCATGAAGACGGGTGGACTAGGCCTTCCAGGGCCAGGCCCCCGTGTCCCCGAGTCCAAGCAAGCCTCCGGGCTCGGGGGTGTCCATGCCAGCTCCACCCAACAAAGGTGGTTCCATCTCCAGTGGGTCAGCCAGTCTCTGAATCCATTGCTGACTGACCTCTCTGCTCTGGAGGGAAAACCCAAGACCCGAGGCTGGTGGGATCATTGGTCCAGGGGAGGGAGATCCATCTCGGATTCCAGGTGGACCACCAATAAAAGCAGGGAGTGCAGACCCAGAAACAGACACTCGGAACACAAGCCTCACCCACGTCCGCCGTGCGAGCTGGCTGCAAACTGTGGGGGCCCTGGTGGCCTCCGAGGACGTCTGCTAAATGGAGGTGTTTCAGAGTTTAACAGGATACGTCTCGAGTGTGTCCTAAACCACTATTAATGGAGTTCAGTTAAAGGGAATTCAATTTAAATCAATTTGGCAAAATTTTACTGAGTCCCCACTCCAAATAAAGTTCTGGAAAGCCCAGGACCAACAGCTCTTGGAGAAACGTGTGTGTGTTTGAATTTCAAATGGTTGGTTTGGTATTAGGAGCAATGGAAATCCTGTTACCACTCATCCAAATAATCAGAATTAATTTAGGATTTGATGGCAAACAGAGTCAACGGGCAAGCAGGAAACACGGAGAAATCATTAACCATCACGAGAAAAGCAGTTGCAGTTAACGCATGCTAAATTAAAAAAAAAATGAAGAAAGGAACAGCTTTGTCTAGGAGGCTCAGTAATTCTGAAATGTCAGTTAAAAGGTGTTTCCCGTGGTTCTGAAGACCCTTCACGCCCCTCCCCCGCTGTCGTTCTTCTGCGGGGCCTGGTGTCCGAGGGAGGAGAGCAGGGGCTGCCGTGACCATGACCATGACCACGGAGGGAGGGATGGGGGTGCTGAGACCCGTCAGGAGGCAGGAGGACCTCACCACTCACTTTCTGAAATTCATTTTTAAAAATAAGCTTGAATAAAAAATCTCATTGTCCATTTTAGATCCTGAACCCGAGGTGTTCTCCCCACGGAAGGTCAAGGTGGAGAGCCCTCAAGGTCCATCTGCTCCGTCTGACAGACGACGGCGGGCCCAGCCTCCATCACCACCTTCCCGGCCTCCATCAGCACCTTCCCGGCGGCACCCGGACTCCCTTCGAGAGCTGCCTGGCCCGCCGTGGATGGTCAAGCAGGGCACCCGGCACCCTCCCAGCCTACTGTCAGTGGGCCAGCCCTCCAGGACTTGCTCTCCCGGGACACAGCAGCACCGTCAGGGTCTCATCGAGGCAAGACCGCCAGCAGCTGTGCGGGCGGGACGCTGAGACGCCCTCCTCCTGTCCTCCAAGCCCGTCCTTCCCAGACACCGGGCCCGCCTGGAAGCAGATTTTCCACCCATTTGGGCCTTGAGGGGCAGAAAGAGCCCCTTGGGATGTTGGAAACCCTTCTGTGCTGACTGATGGTTTCCCAGGTGCGTGTGCACCTCACGCTGGTCAAGCTGCCCTCTCACTGGTCTTACTGTATCATTTAAATGGGTTCATTTTCCGGCACTTGTGCCTTGAGCCCGTGAATGCTGGGGCCGTGGAGTTAGCAGGGATGAGAGGCTGGCTCAGCAAATCAGAGGTTCGGGTCTGGGGCCTCGGGCACTGTGCGGGTGAAGTGACCGTGAGGCAGACCCTGCAGGGACCGAGCCTCTCCCTTTCCCTCCAGGCTGGGACGGGCGGCAGACCGCAGACTGTGCTCGTTTCAGATCCGCTCCTGTGTCCCTGGTCTCCACGCCAGGCTCTTGACAGCAGCCCTAATCCTTTTGCTTCTTTTTTCCAGCCTTTGGGAAATTCTCTCCATAAACCACATCCCTGCCAACCGTCAGTTGAAAGGAGAGGCGGTAGCCGGCCTCACTCCTGTGAACTGACTCCCTGACGAGTCGCCTCATCTGAGCTGGCCAGAGCCTGGTGTGGTCCCCACAGGCCACCCGCCCGTGGACAGCATGCCGGCCCCCTCGGGTTGCCCCCCATCTGGCCCCTTGTCTGCCTCCTTCTGCACCACCTGTCTGGCGCATCCTGAATGCAGGTGTGGGGGGAGGGGAACTGGCGGGGAGGGCAGGGCCCCAGGAGCAAAGGAGAACAACCCGCACACAGGCTCCACTGGCTCGCCAGCCTCACGGTCTCGGGGAGCGTCTGCGAGGGAGCTTGCTGAGGCCGGGGTGGAGGGCCGGGTGGGCACTCCCTGTCCCCCGTTTTCTCCATGGAGGACGTGAGCAGAGCTGGTGGGTAAATCTTTGTTTACATACCCCCCAGGCCCCCCAGGAGCCGCTGTAGTTTCTCATAAATCAGGACACAGTGCGGCGTAAATTAGAATAAGGCCAGCTTTGCATGTGGACGGTGGCCAGCGCTGCTTGGTGGGCAGGGTGATTAATCACGTGCTGGTGGGAACAGGGGTCTCACTGAGACCTGGGCCCTCCCCCTGGCTCAGCTGGTGTCTTTGAAGGTTTCTGTCAGGCTGAGGGGGACGGCTCGTCTGCAAACACTGCAGATCTGCTGCCTGACTGTCCAGCACCCATGTGGGGCCCAGGCCCCGCACAGCCCGGCGGGGACCCCACTGTCTAGTGGCCTTGGCAGGTGCTGCCCTTTGGGCCCCGGGGGCTCGGAGACACGGAGAGGCTCCGTCCCCTCCTTCGCTGCATGGAGCACAGGGGGCCAGGTCCACGGACCCCACTGCCGCCCTCAGTCCTGCGGCCACACACGCTCACTTCACTGCGCTGCTCTGACGCGCTGTCCTGTGTCCAGTTATGAGAATGGTCCTGGGACTTGGGAGAACTGCATCTTGAACCTGTCTTTCTCTGGCGCTCCACTGTGCCTGCCTCTAAGTGAGGTGGCTTCTGGATGGAAGCCTCTTGGCCTCCCTCAGGGACAGGCCCTCCCGGGGGGCAAGGAGTCTCTCTCATTCATGGGGTTTTGCTGTTGAATGCCATCTGCCTGCTACCTGGGTGGCTGTGGTCTGTGACTGACGGCTGCCCGCGGCCTGGGCCCCACACCCTGTGCTGTACCTGGAGGCTCAGGGGGCTCCCGTGGCCCTTGGCCTGGGGCTCCCGCCCCCTCCCTCTTTGCAGCCTCCTGGGCCCTGCTTTTCCGTCCTTGTCCTGGTGCTCTCAGGTGCCTGTTGAGTGTGCCCCAGCACAACGCCGGCCAGCCCCACCCCATCTCCAATGGAGGGTAAGGGCTTGCTGTCCCGCTCTGACGGGGACCGTGGGCCAGGCAGTCTAGCCGGGCGTGGCCAGCTCCTCTGCGCTGGGTCTGGGTGGGAAGGCTCGGCTGCCCGACTGGCCAGGACTTGACCAGGTTGTTCTGAGCTGGCCCTTCCTTCAGTGACACTTCCTGCTGCCCCGCCCCCCCATCCGCCACCCTCCCCAGCCACCGGGACAGGGCTCCGGGGAGAAGGGCTCTCTCACGGGGGATGCAGGGAGCACCGAGAACAGAGGAGGCAGGGCTGAGTGGAGGGGAAGCTCGTCTTCAGAGGCACGGCTGGGCTTTACAGGACCTGCGGGTGAACATGACTGGACACACACGTGACGGCCACAGAGGATGGAAGGTTGGTCCCAAGAGACTGGAGAGTAGGACCCTCCTGCAAAGTGTGAGGCCAAGCGGAGCAGGCAGTGGCTCTGGGGCTCGTGTGTGTGGGAGGGGCAGCCACATGGGAGCAGGGAGAGGGTGCGGCAGACACGCCTCGCTGGCGACGTCCTTCCTCTGGGCTCTGTCGGTGGGCACATGGGTGCCCCTATGCCACTAACACACGCGCAGTGTCGGGAAGCAAGGGCCGCCGGGGAGCGGCAGTGCCCTCACCTGCTGGTCAGGGTCCTGCCCAGGCTTCCTGTCCCAAGGAGACCTGTTCACTGCTAGGAACGAATCTGAGATCTACCCCCAGGTGGGTGGCCGTGGCAGGAAGCTAGTGAAAAGTTGCAGCTGGAACCTGCAAACCCCTCAGCCCACGAATCACCTGCTTAGCTCCTGGGTGGGCGGGTGGCAGCAGGTGTGATGGGGCTGGAAGGATCTCGCTGGATGCTGGACGAGGTGGGAGGGCTCGGCTGCTGGCCCTGTGCAGTGTCCAGCCAGCGAGCCCACAGGGAGTCCCAGGTGTCTGTGGGGGGCAGTGGGACACAGCCCAAGGTGTGGCCCCAAACCCGAGCCCGGGTGGACAGCGCCTTCCAGGACATGCTGGAGCGTGTGTCTGGGACAGACCGTGAGAGGAGCTCCGTGTCTGCGGAGCCGAGGTCGGAGCGGGCTGTGTGTGGTGGGCCTGGGGCTGGGACCTGGGATCTCCCATGCGAGGCCCCATCTCCACTGGGACCTGAATCAGGGCCTGTGGGACCCAGCCACCAAGCGTGCAGGTACTGGGCATTCCCATGACGCAGGGCCCCGAGGAGGTGACAGAGGAATCGTGGGGGCAGGGAAACCGCTCATTTCAGAGTGAGCCCCACACTGCTCACTTTCCAGTGTCGTGTTTCTTCTCCAGGAGCCGAGGCCGTGGGCACGGAGGTCGGGGTCCCTCAGGCCTGGCCTCTGCAAGGGGCTGCCCAGGGGACAGGTGGCTACGCTCAGCCCACACGCAGGCCACACCGCAACGGCTTCAGGATGGGGGAGGAGCAGAAATACAGTCAGGGCCTGGGCGTGGGGGCCTCAGACCCTCTGCCAAGTCTGCGGCTCACCCGCCCAGTCCTCCCAGAGGGTGCCGCCGCCCGGCCACCCCTTGGGCCCCAAGGGAGTGCGAAGCCACTGCCGTGTGCCCCCTCCACCTTCACCCAGTCCCTCCAGGCCGGGGTCCAGGCCGGGGGACCCAGTCACCTTGGGGGGCTTCCTGAGCTGCACTGGCCTCTGCAGCCTGTTTTCTGTTCGTATCATCTGTTAGTGACTCACCAGTCTGCTGGCCACCACCGGCCTGCGGGAGGCAGGTGGGGAACCAGTGCCTGTCTGGGGCAGACGCTGCCAGTGGTCAAGACCTCACAGCCAGCGGAGCCAAGAGGCCGTGCTGGAGGAGACCAGCAGGGGGACGGCCAGCTGCGCTCGTGGAGCGGGGGACGCTGGGCCAACGGCAGCCGACAGCATCCCGTGGGTGGTTGGGGGGCTCCCGTGAGTTCCGTGCTGGGAAGGGCACCCCTAGTCCCTGGATCTGGGAGCAGTCGGCTGACCCCACATCTGACGCGACTGCCTGGGCTTGTCATTTGCCGTAGATTTGGCTCCTTGACGGGTCACGGTTTCCTTTAATCTGTTTTACCTTTTCATCCTCTGGGACGAGGATGACGCAGCAGCCGCACGGGGATGTCAGGTAACAGACAATAGTAAATTAACGACGACAGGGGCAGGGTCTGCCAGAGGCCAGGCATCGCGCCGGGTGCCTGCAGGTCAGCTCGCCCCGTCCCAGAGCAGCCCTGGGAGGCCACGACCCCATGGCTCACCGGTCGCTGTGTGAGGCGGCCTGGGGTCCCCGTGTGCAAAGTGCCTCCCACGTGCTCCACCCTCAGACCTGGGGTGCTCTCCCTGGTCAGTCAGGTCCCTGAATCGCAGGGACCACTGGGCCATGTCCGCTCAGCAACCACACCCACTCCCTCTTTCCTCACACCCCTCCCTGCAGCAAGGCCTGGGCTGACTGTAGTCTGGCCCACAAGCACCCGGGCTGGGCAAGGGGGCCGGTGTCCTGTCCAGGTGGGGCCAGGTGGTGGGGCATCGGTGCCCAGCCGGCCCTCCCTGCCCCCCTCCCAGAGCCTGTGACCTAGGACAGCATGCCTTGGCCACTCCACTCACTGTCTTTGTCACATAACTTGCTTCATGCTGAAGGCAGAGCTGGACCACGTGGGCCCCGGGCCACCCTGCAGGAGGTCATCCAGCTGCCCAGCGGAGAGGCCACCAGGACGGCCGACTCCCCACCTGCCTCCATGGCCTCTGTCTTCAAAGAAAAGGATATTTTAAGAAGAAAAAGAGATGAATCTGGGTGTCTGCTGGAAAGAAGTAGATGTTTTTAATTATGAGACAATAGTAGGAAGATTATCTTTGGAGAAGAAGTGGACTTGAAGCAGCCTTCTGAGGGGGAGTGGGGATTCGGTCACTTCGCTAGGCCCTGGCCCCAGGGCTTGGAGCCGCCCTCAGGCTCAGCGGCGCCCACCCTGCCAGTGGGTGTCCAGGTGGCACGCTGGACGAGGGGGTCTGGACGCAGCCTGTGTGGGAGACAGAGGCGGGGCCCTTGTTCCTGAAGGCAGAGCAATCCCAGGAAGCCAGCAGCCAACAGGGGCGGGGGGCCAGGAGGACACCAGACCCACGCGTCCCCTAACTACAAGCCCAACGTAGGACTCACGAGCTCGAATCAGCGGCAAGCAGCTGGCGGGACCCAGCCCGGGAGCCCCAGGCGCTGCCGGCCACGAGAGCACAGGCCATCCCTCGTCTACCTGGACTGCTCCACCAGCAAAGACCGCACAACAGCTTCTGGGGGAGGCAGGAGGGTTGGCCCCAGGTGACCGTGTAGACGGGGTTTCTCCCACGTGACCATGTAGACGGGGGGCATCTGACACGTGTGACCATGTAGATGGGGTTTCTCCCACGTGACCGTGTAGACGGGGCGTCTGTCCCGTGTGACTGTGTAGACAGGTGTGGGTGTCGTCTATGTGACTGTGCAGTTGTGCTGTGAACTCACACTATCTTCATGCTTCACCTGTAGTTTGCCATCTCCATCGGGTGCCCAGTCCTTCCAGCACAAGGACAACCACGCCACTGGGCACACTTGGAGCAGGGCAGGAGAAGTGGGACCTGGAGACTAAGCGGGTTGAGTGAGGGTGTGATGCCTGCACAAAGCTGCACGCTGTTGGTCCCGGGGCGTCCTTCCTCCTGGCTGTGTTCATGATCAGCTTCTCACTGTGAGGACACTGCTCCCCATGGTGCTTGAGACACTTCGAGCTGGTCCCTGACCCGGTGGCCCAGACCGTCCTCCCAAGTTCAGCATGGCCACCGAGAGGTAAGTCACAGGGACTCGGATATGAGCACGGCCTACAGCCCCTGGATTTACACCTGTGCACGTGCGTGTGTGCAGACACACACTCAGAGGAGGGGAGGGGATAACACGTCTATACTCACACATATGCAGACACACGCACAGACACATGCACACAGACACACACACGGACACAAGGACACCAGCCTGCAGGGGAATCCGGGCTTCCTGCTGTGTCTGGGCACCTTTATGTCAGGTCCTTTCCTGGGTGGGCCAGTCTGATGACCTGCAGGGCGAAGGGATCCCCTTTCTCAGGGTCCCAGGGTCTTTCTGTAGCATCTGCCCAACAAGCCTCCTGTCCCCATGCATGTCCCTCTCGTAGCATGTCCAGGGTCAGCGGAGGAAATCGTCATGAGCGTGTGAGTAACGGGACCCAGTGAGGAACTGCCCCAGGGACTCTGGGACTGGGCACCCTGGACGGCAGGTGGGAGGGTCAGCGGGCACAGGGAGTCTGTTTGCAGGGCTGCTCGCCACCCTCACCCCTCCTGACTCTGCGCACAGGCTGCAGAGGAGCCAGGCTCGCAGATGAAATGCGCGGTCCCGGGGTAGGGGAGTGGGCGGTTCCCGCCAGTCGTGCTGCACACCCTGCAGCAGGTGGATCGGAAACGCGGGATTTGCGCGCGGTCTGACCTCCTCCCTCTTCCTGTCACTCAGGGGACACTTTAAAACCTCCCACTGTGTAAGCGGCACTGATCCTGGGCTCAGCATACAGAGGAGATGAGCAGGAGTGGTCTCAGAGCAGCGGGAACTGCCTGGTCGCTGCGCAAAAGGCTGCAGGGAGGAGACGCAGAAGGAACAGAGCGAGCAGCGTGTTCCATGGGGCAGGGCGGCAGGTGAGCAGACGGCCAGGACCTGCTGCGTCTGGATGGGACCCCGGGCTGCAGGAGGCCCTGGGCTGGTTCCCACAGAGAAATCTGCTCTTCGGTGAGTTGAGTGTCAGGACGGGGCCAGTGGGACAGCAGATGGGGGAGAACATGGTCCCAGCTGCCGGTCAGAGGCCACCGCTCGGTCCTGGGTCTCCTGCGTTGGTGGGGGCAGTGCCCAGGGTCCCCAGCAGGGACCCACCTTCAGAGAAGCTTCAGCCCCACCCTGAGGACTGGGCTCTTCCCTGCAGCCCCCAAAGGCTCTGATGCCCAATTTCTGTCAAAAAAGTGCCTTTTAAAAAAGTGGGAAGTCGGCAAATATTGAGTGAATGAATGGGATGCCTGACACCCTTGTTTCTAGTGTCCTTTAGGTCAAGGACGGCATCGAAAAGACGTCTCAAAAATTCAGCAGGAAGTAAGTACAGGTGAAGGTACAAAGTCTTGCCTTGTTTGTCCTCCTGCTATTAAAGGATTAACGAATTCCTACGTATTTAAAACGCTTTTTGAGAGATAGCAGTTACCTGACTTCGTGCAAATTTAAACTTGCGAAGAATCAGTGGGGTCTCGCTGAGCTGTGCTCCCACCTCACGGCCGCAGGCCGTTTAACTAAAACATCACGGAGCCTTTCCCGCAAGGCAGCACTTGCGCCCGCCCGGAGCAGGCGGAGCGCGTGGGGCGGGGCCCGGAGGCTCACCTGTGGCCCTGGGACGGGGAGGAGGCCCGCCGGCTGACGGCACACTTCGCGGAAGGGGCGGTGCGTGAGGCGTGGGGCCTGCCGTGCGGCTCCCCGGAGCCCCTGCAGGTCCTGCTAGCCATCGGCTCTAAACGTGGTTCCAGTTTCTCTTACCCACAAAGACGTGATGGACACATTTTCCGGTTGCAAATAACCTGTGTTGCCAGTGGCTTCATCTGCAGCCTGAGGGGAGGCAAGCTCTGGGGCTGGCCTGGTTTGCTGGAGCCACATCTCCAGACCCTCCCCCGGTGCTTGCTCAGTGGCGCTGGTCCCCTGCTGGCCCCACAGCTGCCCCGTCCGAGTCTGAGCTAGGAGACGCTGCCCGGACGCCGCCCCTCCTGGGCCCCTCTCCCTGCACAGGCCTCTTCCGTTTCCCACCAAGCGAGATGGCTGGGGGACGGATCCCTCCTCACACCAAACACAAAGCAAGATTCCAGATGCCCCAGGAGCAAAACACCAAATGACAAACTCTCACTGCGGAAAAGAGGAGCCCAAGGAAACGGCCAGTTCCAGGTCAGATGGTCAGGGGGCTGCCAGGCTCCTGCCTCTCACCCGTGGGAAGGCGAGGCGATGGTGACCGCGGTGGACGGGACACCCTGAACGCTCAGGTCCCTGAGTTCACGGCAACACTGGAAACACAAATGGTGGCCCTGACGGTTGTCATCTGATGTTCTGAACGAATCAGCGCTCACAAAGCACCACTAGTAATACACGGTATGATCAATGCAAGTAAACGACTATAAGACTTGTAAATATATTAGAAGGGCCTTTCTTTGTAAGCAATATCAAAGGAATTACTAAGCTTTTTTAAGGAAAAAATGCATAATTGGTTATTCTTGGAAGATGTCACTACAGCAAATTTTTTGAAATGGTAACGGATGAAGGTAAAGAAGGCAGCTTGAGTCTTGTCTTTCTCAGATGGAAGGCACTGCAGGGTGGATGGGCCCGGGCGGGCTCTGCTGCCCCTGAGCTCGGCCCACCTTGCCGGTGGGCGCTGGGTCTCTGGGTCAGGGCCTGTGTCCCGCTTTCCAGTGCCTCCCCTGAGACCTCCGGGTGCCGAGTGTGGGGACGGTTCTGGTCTGTCCATGCTCCTCCTGCCAGCATCAGACCTTTCTGGATGCTGCCCCATGGCCTCCAGCTGCACCCGGGTCTTCAGACGCCTCTGCGGGTCCTTTCCATGTGTGGCCCAGCTGGTCCCGCAAGTCCCTCAGTGTCATGCACAGCCTTGGAGGGACTTCCAGAACGTCCCAGAGAATGCAGAGCAAAGACACAGGCTTTCCTGGGGAAACAGAGCTAGGGTCAGCGCAGAGAGAAGGCTGGCAGACGGGCCCAGGTCTCACAGGCCCCAGGGCAGGCACGTGGGGCCGGGTGACCTGGGCGATGCAGGGCCCTCCGTCCAGGGGCAGTTGAGAGTAGACGCAGCCCTCAGTCCCGGCTGAGCCCCCTGCCCCCTCCCGCCCGCTCTCATCTCTCTCCACGATTCCTAGGTGAGAGTTTCCCTTTCAGCGTTGCTCTTACAAAAGAATGAAAACAACTCAAAAATCCATGAATGGAGAAACAAACTGTGGTGCAAATTATGGCCTATTCTACAGCCTTCGCGACTAAACATCACAGAGTCGTCATGATGGACCTCGTCTAGGGCACTCTGAGGTCGCCTTCTCACAAGCGGGCTTCTGTGTGGTCCGCGTCTCGATACGGTGCTGTGTGGGACCTCCGTGTGAAACCCGCCTCGGAGAACCCACGTGGCCTGGTGGGGTTTTCTTGGTTCCTGAGAACAGCACGCAGGCCACGGCTAGACCGAAGCCCGCCTGCCACTCTGGCCTGGACACAGTCAGTCTAGCATGAGGTGTATTTTCTGATTTGAGTCACTGGTCACTGCAGATGGAGGCCTGGAGTTCTTGCTGGAAAACTCCTGTGACCTTGGGTCCAGGCTCCTGCCTGAGGAAGGTCTCGCTGAGGGGAGTCTCGCTGAGGGGGGTCGCCCTTGGTGGGGGTGCTCGACCTCCGCACATGCCCACCCCCAGCACGCTCTCCTGGCCCTGTGCTGGCCACAGGCCTGCCCAGGTGGCGTCCCCCTGGATAGAGGCTGAGGCCTAGGCAGGTCTCTGTGGACACAGAGGAGGAGGCAGGTGTGAGGCCCTCCTCTGGCCTCTGGCCTGGGCCACGACCTGGTCTGTGTCCCCAGCACCGGGCGATGGACATGCGGTAGGGGCAACCACCCTTTCCCGGGTGGCCCTCAAGGCTTGTCTTCACTTAAAATGCCTGCAGTTTCCCAGGCAACCAGCGTTGACCAGGGGCTGAGCAGGCCCCGGGAGGCTGGAGGGGGGCACGGGTGGACCCCGCCCCGGGCACTCACTGCTTTCCCACCCCCGGCTGTGGGGCTGGGACAGCCGGGCCTGCTCTGCCCCAGGAGACCGGGAGGACATGCAGGCCTTTGAAAGTGAGTGGCCGGTGGGGGGCCAGGCGGGGACGACAGCTGGTGAACTGTGGCCACCTCAGTGGAAGCACCAGTGGGAGGGGGAGGGAGGGATCCCCTGAGGTCAGACACTGGAAGGCCAGCAAAGGCCCACGTGTTGTCATCACTCAAGGGCCCCCGGCGCCCTGGAGGGAGTGGAGGACACAGGACTGACCGCCTGGGAACACGAAACCGGCAGGAAGCTGTTGCAAGTGGTGGCTGCGTCCAGGGGGGATTTAGATCAAAGGCGTGCAGCTGCGAGGCCATGGGGCGGGAGAGGCCTTGCAGCCAGTGGGCCGGGCAGGGCTGCAGCAGCTGAGCGGGGGACGTGCCTCAGGGGCTGCCTGAGAGCCTCATCCCTGGAGTGCGTCCTGCTGCCCGGGGGTCCCTGGTGCACGCAAGCGGCTTCGTTCCCCCAGCAGCCGCTCAGGCCGGACGCCCCAGGCCCCCCACCCCCTGGCCTGGGGGTGATGAGTTTGGGTCCCAGGGTGGTGGTCTCCTTCCAGGAAGACTGAAGTTCCCTTTAGAAGCAGCCTCAGGCTCAAGGAGGCAGAGTCCTGGGCGGGCGAGGGGTCGTCGGGGCAGGAAGGACCTAGTCACCCCCTCAGGGCTTGGTTCTGGCCTCTGTGAAACCGGCTAATCGGGAGGCATCAAGTGACTGCCTCAGGCCTCCCTGGAGCAGAGAGCCGGGGGTGAGGCGTGAGAGGAGGCTTAGGGCCGGGCCACCGGGCCAACCCAGCTCTCTGCTGGGGCCACAACAGCAGGAGGGTTAGTGGGAGACGGGGCCCTTGCCATCTCTGCCGCAGCAGACGAGGCCCGAGGCTCGGCAAGTGCCTGTGTCTGTAAGGAGGAGCTCGCAGGACCGTTGCAAGTCACATAAGGTGGCGAATCCAGCCTCAGAGCCCTGGGGAAGCGGCAGGGCTGATGGCCTGGTAGGGCCACACCTGGGCCACAGTTTCCACCAGGCAGGGTGTCTGGGGAACTTTGTGACAAATGGATACCTGCCCCAGGGCAAAAGGGGCAGCCAGAGCCCAGGCTGGAGTTGGGATGTGAAAGGCGGGGGAATGTGACGGAGGAGCACGTGGGGAGGGGCTCCGGGCTGGGGCTCCCTCTGGGTCTGCACTCAGGGGCCTGGGGTCCAGGGAGGGGATGGAAGGCCAGACGAGGGGTGGACACACGGCGTGGAGGCTCCCACTGGCTCTTGCAGAGGCCGCGGGGAGACCCCTGCCCGGTGGTCCCGGGATAAGCCCTGGGGTCTGGGAGACTCGAGGCAGCTGCAGAGAGATGTCAAGACCCCATCGCAGACCAGACGTGAAACCGAGGCCCGGTGCCATCCGTCTCGCTGGGCAGGGTCCACCCCACCCTCCCAGACGTGGACTGCAGTGAGAGCGGTGACCCTCGTGCCGTTCCAGGCCGCGACAGAGCACAGCGGGGAACTGTGGCCTCAGCTTGGTTTGGACGTTGAAGTCACAAAACAGAGAGTAGCTGCGACAGAGCCAGGCCGGCCGAGGTCCCCCGCAGGCGGGCGCTGAGCGAGGCTGGGCCTCGGAGCCGACCAGAGAGGGCTCGCCCCGCATCGCTCGCGCCACGTGAGACTTAAGTTTCTGCAGCTCGACATCTTTGACATGGAATAAGGAGCTCCTCTCCTCCCAGCGCCTCGGTGTGTCAGGCCAGTTTTCAGACTCGGGCCCGTTTCCTTTGGGAAGAACCACTGAGCTGATCTGACCTCAGGGAGGTCCCCAAAACAGCGCCCCCAGCTCCTCCAAAGCAGGGAATGTGGATACAGCGACAAAGACAGACCAAACAGTAGAAAATTCCAAAGGAGCGGATGGGGACAGAGGGGTCCCAACAGCCAGTCACAGGCCCCTTCCCGGCTGGGAGTCTTCCTGGGGGCTGGTCCGTGCTGTGTCCACCTGACTGGTCTGAGCCTCAGGGCGAGGCCCTGGGAGGGGTCCCGGCTTCTGGAGGGCGGGGCCGTGCGTCCATGCAGGGGAGCTCGGTGCTACTCAACTTTGAAATCCACCTTTGTCGGGGTCCCGCGGGTAAGGGGTGGGCTCAGAACCCCACCAGGTGGCAGAGATGGAGTCCTGAGACCTCGTGTCCTCGTTCTCCTCGTCCTGGGTCCTGGGGTTTTCAGGAAGTGAGGCCACCCAGGGGCTCGGGCCCCCCGGGCCCTCAGTGGCCTTCACAGCTGCCCAGTGCTTTCCCAAGCCGGGGAGCAGCTGGCATGAGAGCCAGAGGAGGGCCGGCCCCGCTGCCCCCAACCTACAGTCGTTCAGGATACGCCGGCTCCTCCCATCCTGCTCTATCCGAAACCCACGCCCCAGAAAGCCGTGCAGGCAGCCCCACCCTAGCGTGTCCCATCCCCAGAGAGGCGTGTGGCCACGGGCACGCGACTCAGGCCAGCCCTCTGCCACATGGCTCCTCCTCACCTGGCCCCTTCCTCACGCGCAGCGGGGCCGCACCCCCCCTCAGGCCTGGGCAGGGCTGGGCCTTGGGCCAGCAACCCATAGGCGGGGGTGCTGTGTGTGCTTTTCAGAAGCATTTTCTGACTCTGTCCCATCCAAACCCAGGAAAGAAAAGCAGCCTCACGTTCATCTTTTTCCGGGGAAACTCCCGCAGCCTCGGGCCCCACCTGCCCTCTGGCTGTGCTCTTCGTGGGGAGAGGGCCGGGGCTGGGCCTCCCTGCCCAAGTTCCTCCAACCGTGAAACAGAGCTGCTGCCGAGCCTGCGGCCCACATGGTGGCCCTGGGCCCCCACCAAGTCTCCGAATGCAAGGGACCCAGCCCGACCGCCTCCCCGAGGTGAGGAGGTGGCAGGGCCCAGACACACTGAACAGGCCGTGTCCGTGGGCGTCCTCTGCTCTGGCCTGCTGTCCTCTCAGCCTGACGGTCGAGCCCAGCCAGAGAGCCGCCTTGCCTGCAGACGCGCCTCCCCCCTGCGCCCCAGGCTGCGTCCACCTGGGTGTCACCCACGCACTCTGACCACAGGGCCCTCACCAGAGCGCTGTCCTCTCCCTCCCACCTCCCTCCTCCTGCTGAGCCCACAGTCGTCCTGGCTCTGTCCTCCCCTCCTCTCACCCCTGGCCTGGTAGCACCCTCAGCCAGGCGTTTCTGGGGGAATTGCGTCTTTAAGGCCAAGCATGGTGTCTTGACAGGGCTGTTAAATGGGGAAAAAGTCCTTGTCAACAGCGGTGCAAGAACTTTGTGGGTGGTGAGGTCAGTCTCTTGTCCACCGAGAGCAGTGACCCAGCCTCTTCCAGGCCCCGCCTGGAGCCGTGCTGGTTTTGCCACTCGGCTTACGCCTCCAAAACACCTCCCACCACCCTGGCCGCTCTGACCGCTCCCCTGAGAGAAGAGAGGGCCGGTGGGGCTCCGCCAGCGTGTGGAGCGGGTGAAGCCGCCCCAACAGGCAAGCTACAGCCTCCAAGATGGCAGCCTCTGTCTGTCCAAGCCAAGTGGGAAACAAAGAACAAAAAGCCAGTGTCACCGGCCCCTGGGCAGAAGCTCGTGCAGGCCTGTGTGAGGCCAACGCTGGAGCAGAGGGCCTCTGGGCGCGGCGCCGGGTCTGCAGCCGAGTTAAAGCCAGCAGTTCCCAAAGGAAGCAGCGACTTCTTCAAGGGCCACTCGTCCGGCGGCCCGTATCTCCTGATGCCCTTCCTTGACCAGTGGAGCAGAGCCTCCCCCAGGCTCTCGTGGCCCCGACGGGCCACCGAGCCTCAGCCCAGTGTGCCTTCTGCTGGGTGGAGCGCTGCTCCCGTGGGTTTCCATAGCCTGTAAGTAATTTTCCTTTGAGTCAGGCTTGTGTGGGTGCTAAAGTATATTCGCTTTTATTTACGCTGCTGTATTAAGAACAGATGGGGCATCAGTTGGTCCTTTGGTTCTTTGAGGTTACAGACAAAGCCATTGAAAGGCCTTTTTAATGTTTTTTAATTAAAGCTCCTATGGTGGTTAAAGATGTGCTGAAGAGGGTTGTGTAAATCAAAAGGAATAACAACAAAAACAAAACAACAGCAACAAAAGGAAACCCATGAATGGGTGTCACGACTCACTTACTCTGTGAACCAGCGCAGAGGACGGGGGCTCCCAGCAGAAACTGTTGGCTGAACGTCCCATGTCTGGCACCTACACACCCCTTAACGTGGGGACCTCAGTTTCTCCTCTGTAAAATGGAGAAAATGATCTTTCACAGGGCTATTTGGGCGTTTAAGAGATGATGTCCATCTAAAATGAAAGAAAGCTTTTAGATACAAAATGAGGCTAGAAATGACGCAGAGGGGCTTGGCACATTGTTAGTGTTCAATGAATGTTACTTACAGTTACTCCCAGTAAGACCAATGCAAGTATTATGTTTGCTTAAAAATTGTTGAATGTCCGACCCACAAAAATTACCATCAGAACTAATTAACGTATTCAGCAAAGTTTCAGGATATGAAATCAACACACAAAAAATCAGTTGCATTTCTATACTAACAGCAAACAATCCAAAGAGGAAATAAGGAAACACCCACTTACAATGTCATCAAAAAGGAATAAAATACCTAGGAATACGCTTCGACAAGGAGGGAAAAGGCTTGTACCCTTAAGACTAAAAAACGTTGCGAGAAGAAAGTGAAGACGACCTCCATAAGTGGAAAGGCATTTGTGTTCATGGGTCAGAGAAACTGACGTTGTGAAAACGCCAGTGCTGCCCACGTCACCCGCAGGTTAGACACAGCCTCTGTCGGAATCCCTGCGGTATTTTTGTGAAAATAGAAAAATCCATCCTAAAATTCAGACAGAGCTTCAAGGAACCCAAATAGCTGGAACAATTTTGAAAAAGAACCAAGCTGGAGGTCTCACACTTCCTGATTTCAACACTTACTACAAACATACAGCAACCAAAACAGAGTGGCGCTGGCGCAAAGGCGGACGTAGACCCGCGGAGCGGAGCAGAGACCACAGGGCTGAATCCTGAGCGTGTGGTCACATGACCTTGACGGGGTGTGGGGCGCCAACATGACTCAGAGGGAAAGGAAGGTCTCTTCAGCAAATGGTCTGGGGAAACAGGACATCCACGTGCAAAGGAAAAGTCTGGTTCTAACCTTACACCATATGCAAAAGGTAACTCAAATTAATCAAAAACATAAATATAAGAGCCCAAATTGTAAGCTCCTAGAAGGAAACATGGAGTAAAGGACATTGGATTTGGCAAGAATTTCCTGGATGTCACACCAAAAGCACAGGCAACAGAAGTGAAAACAGAGCTGCTGGATTTCATCAAAAGTAAAAAATTTTCCGTCAAACGTTAGAGTCAACACAGTGAAGGGCAGGCTGCACAGTGAGAGGAAGTGCCTGCGAATTCCACACCTAGTGGAGAGTCCAGGTCCAGAATGCACAAAGAGCACCTGCGGCTCAGTGACAACCGCAAAGTGGACAAGGGACCTGAATTGACTTTTCTCCAGAGAAGACACACAACTGGCCAACAGACGCATGACAAGATGCTCAGCACCACGCATCACCAGGGAAGCGCAGACCAGGTCCTCAGGGAGACACCACCGCGGCTGTCAGGGCGCTTACTGTAAAGGCAGACGGACAAGCCGACCAGAGAATGACGGGTGTTGGTGAGAATGTGGAGGAACTGGAATAGTGCAGTGTTGGTGCAATTGAAAATGGTGCAGATTCTATGGAAAACTCTACTGTGGTTTCTTGGAAAATAAAACATAGAATTACCATATGATCCAGCAATTCCACTGCTGGGCATATACCCAAAAGAAATGAGAGCAGGGTCTCAAAAAGACACCGGTACACCCGTGTGCAGAGCAGCATTGTTCACAGTTGCTAGAACACGGAAGCAGCCCACGCGCCGTCTGACAGGTGAGAGGAGCAGTGCTTGTGGTCTGCACACACAATGGAACACCACCCAGGGATGTTGAAGGGGAAGGACTTCAAAAACAAAGAAACTCATGGGAGAGAGATCAGGTTGTGGTTACCAGCGGAGGGGGGCGGGGGTGGGGTGGATGAAGGTGGTCAGAAGGCACGATTTCAGCTACGAGACAAATAAACACACACGCTAAACACGAGGAGCACTGCTGGCTGCTGCACATGAACGTCGCTGAGAGCGCAAAGCCTAGTTCTCATCACAAGCAGAAGGCAGTTCTTTCGCACCCCTACGAGGCGATGAATTTCTCTAAGCCTTCCGGTCCTCACCCCGTGATGTGTGCGAGTCAGACCACGCAGCTGTCCACCCTGAACCTCGTGTGTGTGTCAGTTACAGCTCCACCAACCCAGAAGGGAAAAGTAAAGACATAATGGAAAAATGCAAAGGAAGGAGATTCTGCGATAATGCTGCAACAAGGACAGACCCGAGGACACTGCGCCCAGTGAAACTAGCCATTCACAAGCAAACAGACACTGCACACCTGCACCCGTGTAGCTGCCTCGGTCAGTCAGTTCCACAGTCAGAAGGTGGACCGATGTTTGCAGGGGCTGAGGGGGGCAGGGAGCTGCGTTTCATGCAGTTTCAGGTCTGCAAGAGGAAGGTTGGGGATCAGCCACACAGCAACGTGAGTGTGCTCAGCATCCCTGACCTGTGCACGTAGAAATGGATGGGATGGTTTATGTTAAGCTTTTTTTTGTTTGTTTTTTAACCACAATAAAAGAAATGACGCGGTGCCTGTGATAGGCACAGGGTGCACATGATGGAAAATCGCTCCTGTCTTCAGGGACTCCCCCTGAGTTCTGGGCGAGGCGACTCTCGCTGCTTTCAGGCACCTCATGTCCCGCGGAGGCCAGGCCTGTTGGAGGACGTGGGCCCCCTGGTGACAAAGCCACTCAGGTCAGGACAGTGCTGGGCTGGGGCACCCACACCGCAGGCTGGCGTTCCCTCCACTAAGTCTGAGAGTCTGCACGGAGAGGGGAGCAGGTGTGCCGCCGTGCGTGTGACTTGCTGCTTTCCGGGCACTACGTTCGATTCAGGGCCAACCTCAGGGGCGGGTGACCGTGACCAGCAGGACCCACGCCTCATCTAACAGTTGGTGTCATGTAGTTTTTGAACTAGAAGCCCTGCATTTTTTTTTCTTTTTTGCACTTGGCTCTGCAAATTATACAGCTGGTCCTGATTAGATTTCTGCTCTGTCTGGAAGGAGCAACACCGTGAAGAGGAGGAATCCTCTTGTGGTCCTGGGCGTCCTAACAGGCTTTTGTCCCTGCGGGGCATTGGCCAGCGTCTGGAGATGTTTTCGGCTGTCCCAGTGCTGCCCACACCCTGCCGCGCCCGGGCTAGCCCTGACCAGTGACCCGGTCCCCAGGGTCACAGTGTGCAGGTCCAGACCCTGGACTCCAGCAAGTGGGTTATGCAGGTGGCCTTGGAACCACCTTGTGAACTGGAAAGATCCCTCAGCCTTGTCCCAGGAAGCTCTCCCAGCCTCAGGGGAGGCTGAGATCTTACCCGAGCCTGGCAGGAAGAAGTCCCGCTGGACACAGACCCCGAAGCCCGCCCTTCACAGGCCTCTGTGTGCGGAGAGAACGGCCCCCTGGCCTGGGCTGGTGGCAAGGCCGGCCCGTCCTGTGTCTCAGGCCTGTTTTCACAAGAGGGCATCCTGGCCCTCCTTTTGGAGGGAAGGGCTGGCCGGGCGGGTGGGGCTGCCTCCGCCCCGATGCTGTGTCCCCGGGGGACGGGGATCCCGGAGTAGAATCACCAGCACTGTAGGCTCTGTGCTACGATCGACTTTAGAATCAGAACTTCGCACGTGTGACCAGCAGATGGTCCCAACCAGGCAATGGGCCAGGTGCCTCAATGAGCCTCAGCCCCACGTCAGGCCCCCGGGGGTGCCTGGGGCAGCCCAGGAGGGCGTCTCTGCGGAGCGGCAGCCCCAGGCAAGGCGGTGCCTCAGGTGAGAAGTGAGGGGAGGGGCTGCGTGGATGTTGGCATGACAAGGCCACCACCTGGGCGGTCCTGGCTCCCTCCCTCCACTCTGGAGGGACCTGCCGCTGTCTTCTGTTTTGCTCTTAGAGGGGCATCGGGGAGGCTCCTGCTGCGGCTTGCAGCTCAGCAGCAAGTTTGTGCTCAGAACAGATGTCGTCTCTATCGTGGCCTCAGCCACTCCAGGACTTTCTCAGATGACTTCTTTACACAAGCTGACGCCTCCCCTGGTCCTACCACCGAGGCCCCGCTCCTCAGGGGACGAAGAGCCCGAGCCCTTCTCCCGGATACTGCTTATCAGGTGTCAGCATGGTGTTTGCTCTCAGCCTTGTTCTCACGTGCGTGTGCCGTGCGCGGTGACAGGGAGACGCCGACCTGACTGCCCGGCGCTGCACAGCCCTGCCGGAGGGGCAGGGGCCCCAGGAGAGGCCGATGGCGTCGGGGCCTGCGGTCTCGGGAGGGGTACCTGAACCCATCGGGGTGGATCCTCCCAGAACTGAGGCTGGTGCGCCCGAAACACCGGAGACGCAGCCCCACGGCTTGGCGGCTCCAGGCCTAACACGTCGTTCTGTTCTCCGCAGGGTTTTCGGCGGCAGGGCTCCGCCCAACCCCGTGGACACACCGGACAAGTCATTTCCTCAGAATATTTGTCTGCAAACGTCCTGCTCCCATGCCTGCCAGCTTGCTCCTCGGAGGAGCGTGGCTGGAAAGAGGGAAGGGAATCCGCCTTCTCAGTGTTGCCTTCTGGGGCCCCTTGAAGGGACTCAGGGGTGTTCAGACCAGAGATCTGGGACATGTGTGGCATCCATGGCAACTCCTTCCTCGGACCACTGCCCGCGTCCATCATGATGTGCGACCAAGGTGGCTTTTCCCGCTTTTAGCTCCGTGGAGTGTTGGGATTTCCTTTGCTGAGTCAGGAAGACCTTGATGAGGAAAAGCCACAGCTGGTGAGAGTCCACAGGGAGACAGCATGGCCCTGCGTGCAGACGTCGCAGAGGAAGGGACGCAAGGCTGGTGCCAGGGCCTCACTCTCTGCATTTACCAAGTGTCAGGAAAGGAAAGAAACTGCCGGAATCCGGGGAGTCTGTGGGTGGTGGAGACCGCGTGCATCGCCGCCGGGACGCCAGCGCCTGCAGGGAGCTCTCTGCCCCAGCCGGTTCCCTGGTGGACGGTAGATTGTCGTTAAAACTGACCTCCACAGCTGGGCAGCCTCCCCTCGGGTATTGCTCAGATCTCTGAACATGTAATAAACACATAATTACGGCTTTTAAAATTAAATCTGTTCGTGCATTGAATTAAAGACCATAATAAAAAGTTATTTTAAACAAGATTAATGTTCCACTTTCTTTTAGATTTGAATAGAGAATTTTGGGAAATTTTTGAATGAATCCTTAAAAAGAGTTAAATCAGAGTGTAGCATCTTAACAGCTACAAACGTTCAGTTGCAATAGAAGGTACCAATTTTTTCATTGATATTTCACAAGTTATCTGTGAACAAAAATATTCTGGCATCAAGTATATTTCTCCTCCTTGTAATCTATGTCCTGTGCCCCAAAATGGCCAAATTCAGACCTTCCAGAATATGAACTTCGTGAGAACAAGAATCTTGTTATTCAGACATGTCATCTCAGAGCCTAAAACAGTGCTTAATACCTAACAGTTACTCAGGAGGTGTTATTACACGAGTAAGTACACCCCCCACCCCCCACACCCCCCACCCGGCTCGTCTCTTGGCACCTGGGAGGAGCAGAGAGTGCGCACAGCCTGCCCCGCCCACGGTGTGCAGACCTCTGTGGCCCACAGGTGGTTCTTTGCCTTCACTCTGCAATGTGTCCTAAGAGAAATGCAACTACAGAGTCGTTCCTGATGTGCTACCGAGTGAAAACCTGCCTCGCTCCGCAGGTTAGGAGGTTCGCTCCCTGTTGGTTCAAACACACCCCCAGGAAGACTCTGAGGAGCCCGCGGCGGTGCTGGGGGCGTGGCGCAGGGTTTTCCTCCCCCAGTGCTGCGTACTTGTATTTTCTCACCTTCATCACTGCGTACACACGGCCTTGTGTTAAGGCGCTGACCTATTTGATGAAGAAGCTGTTGGCGCGTCTCTCTGGGGGCCAGGCCCTCTCAGAGGTCAGCAGCCCCGTCTGACCCCAAGCCGTGAGCACCGGCTCCCCAGTTTCCTGGAAGGGCTCAGAGTCCCCTGGCTTGGTCATCAGACTCACAGAGTCTGAGACTCAGCAAGTGCCCAGAGGAGGACAGCTGCCCACTGCCGGCCACACGGCCCCCCTCAGGGACTCACAGGCACACCGGGAGGGCAGCTAGGGGCACAGACGTCACAGGCCACAGGCGAGGGGCTCTGGCTGCCCTGAGGCATCCCTGACGAGGAAGCTGCTCCCTTCCCCCGAGGCCTCCCAGAGGACATTCCGAATCCGCTGCTGGCAGACAAACAACACTCTGGTCCTGCCAACAGGGCAGAGAAGAGGCCGGATGCAAGCGAGCAGGCAACACCTTGGGGTGGAGAAGGGAGAGCCCTCTGGTTCACTCCTTCTTCACGGACGACACGGCGTGGAGTTCCCACAGGCCCACACCCAGAGAGAGGAGGAGGACCGGACACGGTCCATGCACACCTAGTGACCAGAGCCACGACCATGTGGCCGATGCGGGGCCACAGGGGCCTGCGTCGTCCCTAGTGAGGACGTCCCCACGTCCGGGGACAGCCAGGACGACGTGGCTCCCAGGACACAGGCACACACCCAGAGCGGCACCAGCAGAGGCTGCAGCTGGCACTGAGGGCCTGTTTACCTGGGCGGTCAGTGAGCCCCATTGGACCACAAGGACAGGTGCTCCACCACCAGAAACTAGGAAAGTTTGGAGTCTCTCCCCTCAGGACCAGATCCAGGTCGGCGGTCACTCTTCGGAGCCTTCCAAGCAGCCACTGCTGCCACCTCTTCCTTCTCACCCCCGAGAGGAAGACTGCAGGATCCGAGAGCTGCAGCGAGACTCTAAGTCCAGGCAAAATCACCGTGATGGACCCGTGAACAGACCGCCCCCTGAGGAAGCGCGGCGTCTAGTCTTGCCAGGAGGCGCCATGTGGATAACTTTTTAAATATAGGGTCTTGGTTGAAAATCACGTGTGACAGAGACTTGGAGAAAACACAACACCACGAGCCGTGAGTAACCGCCGGTAAGACCGCCGGGGTTTGCACTCTGGCCCTGGCACCTCCCGACTGTGACGCTAGCTTGCCGGTTACCGTCTCCGTGGGCTCAGCTTCCTAGCCGTGAAATTCTAGGGGTCGATGTGCTTGCACCACAGGCCAGCTGGGAGAGTGAACTTGGCCGCGGGGGCGCGCATGTTGCAGACGCGCAGCCAGGATTTGTTATAAAACAGTCTCACCCCTAGAGGAGTCGGTTAGATCACGATGAACGTAGACACTGAGGCCTCTTCCTTAGGAGGTGCTGTCGGAGGCCAGGCCTTGCCTCGCAGCACACCAGGCGGGAAGGGCGCTCAGCGTGAGCTCGCGCTGCTGCTCGACAGCAAGGCCTGAGTGTGGACGTTTGAGAGAGCAACGTTGCCAAAAAGAAATCTCACCATTCCTCGAAATGGCAGCCAGTTTCTACTTACTAACTTGGGGTTTTAGGGAATTCCCTCAGAGACCCAGTGCCCTGTTTTCCTCAAATTACCTCCATTCAGCGATTCGTGCTGTGAACCATGTAAACTGGCCACTGGGTCAAAGCATTGTGACTCATACAACTTCTCTTGACTTCCCTAGAGAACCAGAGAGGGACAGAAAGTCACCTTTTCATCCAAAACTCCCTTTTCCCCTGTCCTTGCTGTAGCTCAGGTGTCGTGTGGGGTTCAGGACACCCAGGCACGGACGCAGGTCTTTGCCCTGCGGTCCTCACGGGCCGGTTTGAGGGCAGGCGAGTGAGCCCGGCAGCGAGTCAGGTCCCTCAAGGGCCGCCCTCCCTGAGGAGTTCACGGCCGCTGGAGAGAGAGGAGGCCCGGCCCTGGGCCAGGGGGAGGTGGGTCCTGAGGGTGGGGGAGGGGGAAAGCGTGTGCCCAGGTCGAGGGTGAGGGAGTGTCTCGAATTCGGGCCCGTGAGAGGTTCCGTGAGGCTGAAGGAAGCTTCATGCGGACGGTGGGGAAGCTGGGGGGGGGGTGTGTGGAACTGGGTGCAGGCAGGTCACGGACCTCACGCTCGACCTGAGGGCCTCCAGGAGCCACTGGAGGATACTGGGTTGGAAAGAGGCAGGACTGGGTTTCGGGCCCAAGCGTCCCTCCAACAGCAGCGTGAATTACGTTGTGAGGCGACAGGACAGGCGGGCGACGTGAGGCTGAAGCAAACGGGCTAAGACGGGAGCCAGGGAGAGGTGCTGGGGCGGCGGGTGGCCCTGAGGAACCAACGCCCGGGGCATGGGTGGCCCCCCTATGCCCACCCCCAGTGAAGACCCTCCCTCCCGCCAGTGGCTCTGGGATGTAGTCACCAAGGCTGCCAGTCCAGCCAACCAAGAGGTAAGAGGCCCCACTGGGCACACCTCCAACCAAGGGCTGCGTTGGGGCCCAGCTGTCAGCCCCCAGTCCTCCAGGGGCGCCCAGCACCCCAGGCCCCTGCGAGCACCGCTTTGTGCAGCCTGGCCACCCCCACCTAAGCTAAGTCCTCCTGTTTAACAGCCTCTGTGTCACCTTCACAACACGCAGGGCGTCGTGCGATGCTGCATTTGGACATGTGGTTGCTTTACATTTAATTTCCTACAGACTGAGACTGCCGGGCAGGACTGCGGAGCCCCAGGCCCAGTGCCGGCTCCCAGCAGTAGCCCAGGAAGCGTTTGTGGGACGTCAAAGTCAGGACGGTGGCGAGAGGGAGACTAGAGGCTTCCGGGTCTCTGGGGCCGGGGTGCCGTGTCCCTCAGCCTGTGCGGGACGAGGGGGGAGCTTCCGGGTCTCCGGGGCCGGGGTGCCGTGTCCCTCAGCCTGTGTGGGACGGTGGGGGGCTTCCGGGAGGTTTGGTGCAGCCCTGCAGCCACGTCCACAAGGACCTGGCCCCAGTCCACCCCTTGCCGCTGCCACCAAGCAGAGAGTCCCTGGGACTCACGGCCCCACTCACGGCCCTCAGGGGCCATTGGTCCCTCTGAGGTGGGGACGTGGCACTCAGCACTAAGAAAGGAAAACCAGGGCCTGTGGGCCCACAAGTCCACGGAAACGTGTGCCCACGTTTCCACGTCAGTGCTCTTTGGTGACAGTGGCTGCAGTTGAGCCGCAGGACGGAGCTGGGCTGACCACTTCCTGTCCCACGTCCTGCGAGCTTGGGCTGATTCTCAACTTACAGATGAAGACGTGGAGGCTTGGGTGAGGGCAGAATTCAGACGGTTGGTTAATTCAGCTCTGTCGGACCCTGAGCCTGAGCCGTAAACGCCCTGCAGGCTCCAGAGGTTGAGGACGTGCCCACCCCCGGCCGGAGACGAGGAAACCAGACCAAGGGCAGCTGAGAGCCTGATCAAAGTTCCACGAGGAAGGTGGGTCAGGATCCGAGGGCCTCCCTCCCTCCTCCTTCCTTCCTTCCCTCATTAATGAAACAAACATAAAAACCAGCGAGTGCGAAACATCGTGCTGCGAGGGGACCAGGAAAGCCCTCCAGAAGCCAGGAGTGACGGGGCCATTTCCCCTGCGGGGGCAAGAGTTCGGGTGCGGCACTCCTAGCAGAGGAAGAGAGGAAGCGGTCAACGGGACTGTCAGAAGTGACTTTATGTTCTAAATGTCTGCACTTAGCAAATTAATGCCTTTACATGTGATTACGATGTTCACGAGGAAATTGCAAGATTTAGAACTGCATCAGTTCACACTGTTCTTCTGGCAGCGCGGCTTGACCAGGAGACGCACGTTCACCAAAGCACCTACCTTTATGGAACGGCAGAGGCGGCATCTCTCTGCTTGTTACCGCGTTCTGTGATAGATGGGAAAACCAAGTTTGGAATAAACATCGCAGATCAGAATCTGAGTGTCTTCTTAAGTGTCAGGCCCAGGCTACAGGGCACTGCTGCACCCAGCCCCCTCCCCCCACGAGCGGGGTCCCAGGGCTGGTGATGTCGCTGGGGGGCAGAGTCCAGCAGGGCCAAATGCTTCCCCCCGACGGCGCCTCCGCTCCGACGCTGCTGTCCAGCCTAGTGGCCAGTGGGGCAGTCAGAGCCCCAGGCGGTGCTGCTGCCTGGCCTGTGCATGTCGGGTCCAAGGGGGTTGTGTGTTTGGAGAGGGGGCCTGAGACTGTGGAGGGGGCAGCACCAAGGCACTGAACCACCACCACAGGGGCCAGGGCAGAGCCCGCGGGAAGGCTTGTTGGGGAGGGCCACCGTCCCCCAAACACCGCCTGGCCTTCCCTCTCGACTGCTTGGAAACACCCCTGTTTGGGAAAGAGACTGTCTCTGGAGCCCAGGCAGCGAAGTGGGGACGAGGCACAGGGCTTGTGGGAGGGCACGCGGAGATGACCCATCTCCAGTGAACCTGGGACGGTGCAGACAGTGCAGAACCTGAGACCGGTTCCGCACACTCCCGGTGCCGTCTGCGGGGCAGAGGGTGGGCACTGACAGGCTGTGTAGACATTGAGATGACTCACTTCGGTCTGCTTGCAGGGGTTTCCAGCACAGCTCTCCCGCTGCACCGTCTCCGAGCCAACAGTCAGATTCTGCCCCGTCCTGTCTTTCTCACCACCACCCCTCCCAACGTCCACCCACTCGTCCACCCATCCGTCCCCGCAGCCAGGGGTGCTTCTGTACGTCCACCTGCCTGTCCCCGTGTCCATCAGCCCGTCCAACACAGATTTACGGACCACTTACCATGAGCAGGCCAGGCTGCTGAGGACACAGCAGGGACCTCCCCCAGCCTTGGGCTCAGTTCCTGGGAGCGCTGATGCGGGCCGGCTTGCTCCGACGCTGGGTGCACGGGGCACCCTGAGGAGGGAGACTGGGGAGGCCCTTCCGGGTCAGGCGGCTGCTGGGATGTGGCCAGAGTCGACGGTCAGCCTCTGCAGGTGATGGGAAGGCTCAGAAGAACGAGAAGCAGCCTGAGGCCTGGCTGTGGGAGCTGCCCTCTGCCCGCCCGCCCTCCCCGCTCTGCCGGGCCCCCATCCTCCCCCACCTTCTCCTGGGTGGGGGCTCCCAGCACTGGTTGTGGCTGCAGGAGGAACGCAATGTGGAGCACAGGGAGTTACTGCAGGCGCTTGTCTGGAAGCTGCACATCGTTTCCCCAGAATCCGCCGTGTGCAAACAGCCCTCCACGGCCCAGAGACGGCTTCTGCACACAGCGAGGGCGGGCCCAGGAGGCCCCGTGCCGGGGGTGCAGACAGACCCCCCGACCACGCACGATGAAGCCACCGGGTCGACCTCGCCCGGGGACGCCACCAGGGCCGAGCAGGCATCACGGAACATGGCAGGGGTGGTGGGGCTCCGTGGGCACCTGCAGGAGGAGACGCTGTGGACCTCTGGTGCCTCCTGCCCCACAAAATGTGCTCCACAAAGTGACATCAACAGAGGTCCCCCTACTCACCGTCACCTTGTGGCTCAAAGCTGTTGATAACGGCTCTCGAGTCCCAGCCGAGCGTGAATGTCCAGAGCTGAGCAGGAGCTCCCTGGTAACAGTCTCTTTGCTTCTGAGACTTGGACGAACCACGTGTCTGGTCAGGTGGGCACTTTTCTCCCCACCTGCTGGGCAAGGGAAGGGAGGCTCAGAGCCACATGGCCCACGAGTGGTGAGAGGGACCGAGGTCTTTGGACACCAAACGTGGGGCACCTGCTCTTCATGCGGGTGGATTTGTGGTCTGTGGCTCCGCTCTCTCTTGTGCTCCAGGCTCCGAGCAGCCCTGGGCTCTCCGGCTTCCCAGCCACAGGCAGGGACAGCTGGGGGCCTGGGTCAGCTCACTGCTCCATGGGGTCAGGTCACCCTGCTGAGGCTCTAACCTGACCACCGGAACCGGGCCTCCCGCTGGCCTTGTGCTCACAGCTGGGCTCCCCCTGCGACAGGTCTTTGTTCTGCATTTTTGGGAGCACAACTTCACTCCTGAGCTCGGGGTGCACTGCCCTACAGGTGGGCTCTGGGGTCATCTGGCTTTGGGCCTTTCCCGCTGGGAGCTGCTGGGCCTGTCCCCTTGAGGTGGAGGTGGGCCCCTCACCAGGACCACCCTCCTGGGTGCCCCCTGAGCTATGGCGGGCTAGGGGGTGGCAGGCTCAAGAACGTGGCACTTCCTGCCACTCCTCTGCCCCCAAACCCTCCCTCCTCTCCCACAGGCTCTGTGGCAGCTGTGGGGCGCGGCCACTGATGAATTCCCGTGGGTTGACACGTACACTTAGTGTGGGCATCAGTCTAACCAGTCCTAACTTGAGTCCTTGGTCATTGGCCGGGAGGACAGGTCTGCATTACTGTGAGGGGCCAGAGGCTGGCAACCCTGGTCTGGAGGCCTCCAGGTGCAGGGAGGAGCTTTCCCAGGGGCAGCCCCTCCTGGGGGTGCAGCGGCTGCCCACATGGCCTGCGGCTCACAGCACCAGGGGCCGGGCATCTCTGCAGGACTGATCCCACAGCAGCAACGCCAGCAGTGGGCTCAGGCCGCCGTCACAGGTGAGGGGTCCAGGCGTGCACGCAGCTGGCTGGTTGGTTAGTACACACCCCGCAGACTCCTGGATGCCGTAACCCAATGCTGGCGGTGCCTCGAGTGTGTGGAACGCTCCACCCTTCAAAATGCCTTCACGTTCCCCGACCTCCTGCACGCGCTCCTCCCTGCACCTCATATCAGCCGCCGTCCTCCCGGCAAACCCGCGCAGCAGTGAGATCAGTGTCTCTTATCTTTGAATTGAGACTGAGGCTCAGCGAGTGTGTGGCACACCCAGGCCACACGCCCGCAGCTGTGGTGCGCAGACCGACGTAGTGGCCCCAGCTCTCCTTCCACCTCTGGGCCTGGTGACCGGACATGTCCTTCTGTGGTGGCGTGGAACCCAAGCACCCGCGGCACCCCGGTCTCACCACCGCCACCTGCAGTGGTCTCAGCTGCTTGGCCGTGTCTGGGAGGAGGTGGGGACACCCGCCCTGAGTGGCGGTGCGTGGCATCCACCCACATGCAGGCTTGGGGAGGAGTGGTCTCTGCTTCCACGGACGGGCCTCACAGAGGAGGGGATGCTGGAGTTAGGACGTTCCACGGGTTACCGAGGGCATCCACGTCCGCCTCGGGAAGATGGTTTAAGATGTCTCTCCTGGGGAAAAAAACTGTTATAAACACATAGCTTACACTCTGCTTACATTCCCAGCAGATCACTGCCAGTATCCGGCTGTCAGTGTCATTAGTCTAGGCCTGTAACGGAGCTAAACAAGTGAAAAGGGCTGAATTTCACAAAATGTGTATTTTGCACAGAGCTGTGCTTCAGTTGACACTTTCTGTTGAAGACCTGGATTCAGACAGAAAGTTGATCTTGTACAAACTAAGATTAATAAGTTTTCGCCGTGTTTTTTTCAGCTGGGACATTAGCTAGTTGTTACATGCAGTCATACATCCATAAACTGTGGACTTGCTCGATAAGAGACAGACAGACAGACAGATGAGTGAGAAGAGGGATCACCATGAAGGCAGTAAAAGCCCACACCTCCTGCTGCAGCCTCCAGACAGAACTTAGCAGATTCACAGAGGGAGAAGCACCGCACAGCTGAACGGTGGGGGCCGCCCAGTGGGGACGGCGGGAGACGGGGATGGAGAGAGACAGGGAGGTGGAGATGGGGCAGAGGGAGAGCCTGTCCGCCCCAGCCTGGAGCAAGGGACCGAGTCCCTCGGCCCCTCTCTGCTTCCTCCAGGCCCACAGGCTCTCCTCACGGCTCAGGGACTGGGAATAAGCCCCCCACGCCCGCAGCCATGGCCACGGGAGGACATGTAGTGGCCATATGACATGGGGACCCGGGGGCATGTCTTGGTTACCCCAGTCCTTGTGTAGGGCCAACCAGTGGCCTCCTCTCGAGGGGGCTGGAGGACAAAGCCGCAGCTAGACCTCACGGGGACACACTTCCCTGGCAGGGGTCCGTCGGCTTCGCCTGCTCTGGAAGCTTCTAGGTGCTGTGGGGAGCGGCAGGTCAGGCCCAGCCCTCTCCACGCTGGGAGCCAGGCTCTCTGGCGGCGCGGTCCTCAGCAGCTCCTGGAGCGAGCCCAGGAGTTGTGCGGTGTTTCACGAGAACAACCCCTGCGCACAAGGGAACTGCGTCCAAGCTCAGAAGAGACAGGCCCGGCCCCACCCCTGAGAAGTGACAGGAGAAGTCGGGAGAGTTGGAGCATTAATGGCCCCGCAGACGTTTCCAGAGACAAGACAGGCAGGCAGCCGGCTGTGCGGCTCTGTCTAAAGACCCGGCTGGGAGCACACGCCCCATCCAGCTCTGCCGGCTCCCGCACCTGTGCCCCTGGCCCCGAATGCAGTGCTGCCGAGCCCTCAGCTGGACACTGGAATCACTGTGAGGCTTTAAAAATGCCCCTGGGCCTTCCCCCGGTGTGGACCTGCAGACGGGCTGGAGTCTAGGCCCAGCTCAGAGCCCCCGGGTCTGAGGCCAGGGCCAGAGCCAAGTCCTTCCTCTCTGAGCCCTGGGTGGCCCCCTGAGTCTCCCACCCACCACCCTGCAAACACCACCATCACCAGTTGTAACAGCAAAGCACCCACATAGCTGCCCGCCTGCCGTGCTGGGTCACACGCGACCCTGGAAGCCCTCTGTCGTCCATGTGAAAAACGCTTCAGACTGCTTCCCTGTGGCCTGGGCAGGATGCTCCCCCGGAAACTTCCAGCCTGGCAGCTCCTGCAAAGACTGTGACTCAGGGTCTGCGGTCGCCACCCCCCAGGGCCCCACACACAGCAGGCGAGGGTCGGACACGCCCCACTCCCCACGATCCAAAATCGGGCATCTGCAGGATGCACATGGATGTCACCGTGCACGCGTGGGAGCACAAACGCACGCTCACACACACATGCACACACGGGCACGTGAGCACACGAGCACACGCCCATGCGTGCTCACACACGAACTGTGTCTCCTTGCGCCACCTGGCGGGCGGGGCCTCCCTGCAGCCCCTCCCTGTGCCCCTCACATCCCACCCCAGGCTCCTGGGCAGGGGGTGGGGGGGTCTCTGGGTTTTCGCCCCATGTTGGTGGATGGCCGGCTCCCCACGTCTCCTTCTCTGAAGAGGACCTGCAGGGGCGCTTCCAATGAGGCTGGCGGTTCAGGAACACGAGCCCGTGGCAGCCCTCCACCCTCCAGGCCAGGGCAGCCCTGCCCCTCCCTCCCTGCCGCTGGAGGCAGGGCCAGAACAGGGCCTCGGCCACCAGAGCCCTGCCCTCCTCCAACGCTTAATTTTCGGGAACCAGCTTGTTTTGTGATGTGGTAACAGCCTCCGATCACACAGCCTGGACGCCCAGTAAATATTTACAGGCTGGCTGACAGGCGCTTGCCTGGGTGCAGCTGGCCTGCTGGGGGTGGGCGCGGGGCCAGCCCAGCCCACGACGCGCCTTCTAGGGGCCTGGGCACCCTGGCTTGTTCTCTCCAAACAAAGCATCGCAGCCAAACAAAAACAACCGCTTCCCTGAGCCCTCCACTGCCGGGAGGGTGAAGGGCGCCGGATCCCCTGCGGCGCCCGCCAGCTTAGACCGGCTCCTCCTCGTGGCTCACGGGCCCCGTTTCTGAACATGTTCTGCTTTCACAATGTTACATCTCCCACCTCCCGCGTGTCCAGCGAGCAAACCTCACCTGTGAGCTGTGGAGATGGAGCGGCTCCACTCTGTGAGTCTGGGGCAGCCCCTAGGGGTGGGGGCTCCCTGCAGGAGGACACTGGGCCCCCGAGCTGCCAGCCGGCCTGGTTTGCAGCAGCCTTGCGCCAGGACAGCTGCACCACCTGTGTGCTCAGATGGGGTGAGAAGCATTGGCCACGGCGATGCCACGTGGGCCAGGATTCCACGCCACGGTTCTCTGACAGTGGGTCCTTCAAGGTCAGTGGTCATGGGCCAAATCCAGCCCCTGGATTTGCACATCCTGGGAGCAAAAAATGACTCTCACATTTTCTATCAGTAGAGGAAAAAAAAAAAGAAGAAATGTATTTTGTGACACATGAGAATAATGTGAAATTCAAATTTTGAATTCATAAGTGAAGTTGTGTTGGAACTCAGCCCTCTCCTCACAGACGGGTGTGGGCTTCTCGCCACAGCAGCAGGCCCCACAGAGCTGCCACCCTGCCGTCCTGCCTCCCGGCCCCCAGCTCGAGTCCCAGGCCAGCCTGTGTGGATGACCCTGGAGCTGGGGCATGAGCAGCCCCAGAGCCATCCCCCCAACCACAGGCACACCTCACAGACACCGTTTCCTACGGAGTGAAGGCTCGTGACGACTTCGCGTCCAGCAAGTCTACCGGCACCGTTTTTCCAGCTGCGTCTGCTTTCTTTGTGTCTCTGTGTCACATGCTGGTAAGTCTCATGACATTAAACATTTTCATTGTTATCACATTTGCTAGGACGATCTGTGATGCTTGGTGTCCCCACTACGGCTCCCTGAAGGCTCAGACGACGGGTGGCATGTTTCACAACAAGGCATTTTAGTAAAGGTGTGCGCGCTGTGTTTAGACGTGACGCCCTTGCACACCTCAGAGACGTAGTACAGTGCAGACATCACTTTTGTGTCACTGGGAAACCAAGGGTCTCCTGTGACTTGCTTTAAAGCAGTATTCGCTGTACCGTGGTGGTCTCCACACAAAATCAGGGAAGTTCTCTCATCTGCCTGCGCCAGGATGCCTGCACTCCCTTGCCCACGACGTCAGCGCCTGGTCCTCAGGCCCTCGCCAGGGGCCGGGACTCACAGCAGTGAAGGGACCTGGGGACCTCCGGCCACAGCTGTGGGAGCCAGCCCTCAACACAGTCACTTTCCGTGTACCTGGGTTCTGTTCCTCTGGGGAACCTAGACTCACACAGGAGATGAAAAAGGTGAAGTGAGGCCGCAGGAGCCCTAGTCTGACAGGACGGTGCCTGGTAAGGAGGGGCAGCATCTCCTCACATGTGTGCACACCAGGAAACGTTATTAGAAATACAGAGAAAAAATATGTCTGCCTTAGCGGCTGCCCCTCCACAATGGGTGGGCAAAAGATGGAGCCTCTAAGTCCATCGGCCGATTTCTCCTCCCCCAGAAGCAAGGTGTCCGGCTCCTGCTGCCGCGGGGGTCCCACATCCAGGCTGGGGCCAGACCAGGAGTCAGGGAGCGGCTAGCTGCAGCCAGGCCCCACGAGAGGCCCCCGGGGTCGAGGAGGGCTGCCAACCCGGGACCCTGCGGTCCGCAGGGCCTTCTTTGAGCTGGTGAAGGTGAGTCCTGCTGTGCCCCGGGGCCCCCGAAGCCCGTCTTAGAGGCCCCCGGCCCGGGGTGACGGGCAGCTCTTGTTGGCGCAAATTTCTTCCAAGCTGAGCTCCTCCGTGTTCAGCCTGGTTGGTCAAGGCGTCACCGACGTGCGGCTTAGCTGAGAACAGGCCCGTGTCCTTGTCCTGAGTCAAGAGCCCTCCCCGGCCTTGAGCTCAGGGTCTGGAAGCAGCTGGTCTCCCTCCTCCGGGCCGAGCGCAGCCTGGGTTCTGCAGGGTCAGAGAAGGAGGATGTGGGTGCCGCCCCCCAGCAGGGCGTGACGTGGACGCAGCGAGCCAGGACCCAGGCACGCTGCCCCTGCCGCCAACTCCCGGGCCCAGCGATTCTATCGTGTGAGCCCTGCCTGTGGTGACCAGAGCAAAATAAGACAGATGTGGTGCCGAGAAGCCGGGTACGGCTGTAACCAACCCTCGCGGAGGGGAAGCAGCCTGGGACCCGGGCGACGGGCAAAGGCCGGAGTTGTTCTGAGGCGCATGTTAGAAATACAGACGTGAAAGGAGACTTTGGTGAGACTCAGAAAGAAAAGAGGAAAGCTGGAAAAAGCCTCCATCTTCTGGGAGAACACAGAGACGGAACGACAGAACGGGTGGTGGTGGGAGCGCGGACTGAGCCAGCACAGCAGACGCGTGAAATAAAGGAGAGCAGCTTCACAGGCTGCCGTCGGTGTGGCCTCCCTGGGCAGGCGGGGAGCCTCCCCCCGTGAAGCCTCGCCCCGCGAGTGACAAAGGGCACGGCAGCAAACGCACCTCGGCAGAGCCCGTACGAGACCCAGGGCCCCAGGAGCACGCCCGGCGCCGTCCTGTGTGCTGATGGGCTGAGTGGCGGGTGAGCTGGTCTGGCCCCCATCTCACAGCCAGGCCCACCCTCTAGGCCCAGACGAAGACCACACTCGTGGCGGACGTGGCCTGGAAGCAGATCCTGCTGCTCTGCCCAGAACCTTCTGCACGGCAGCTGCTCTGCCTTCGGGCTGGCCCACCTCCCCTTCCCACTCTGGCCCTCTTGGCACGAACGTGGCCTAGAACCCTTTGCACCCCAGGCAAGTGACCCCCGGGAATCAAAGTGGAGATTGGAGGAGACATGTGTTTGTAAGTTTTTGGTGGGTGGGACCACTCCGCCAAACGTGTAACCACACCCAATGGCACGTCACTGTCAGGGGCTCAGTCATCTCAGTCTGTTG
Source organism: Camelus dromedarius (assembly GCF_036321535.1). Lineage (NCBI taxonomy): Eukaryota > Metazoa > Chordata > Mammalia > Artiodactyla > Camelidae > Camelus > Camelus dromedarius. The sequence continues at coordinate 387,018 of NC_087441.1, read as the reverse complement.
GTCAGAGCTCAAGTCCAACAGGCGCCTTGACCGCCAGCGCCTTCCCGGATCGGAGGGTTTCCATGCGCTGCCTCGGTCAAAGGCATCTGCCGTTTCGGTTCTTGTGTACAGGCTTGACCCGGCCCTCCTTTCTCACTCATGGGCTCTTTAAGGTCGTAAATGCTCTCCCAGGATTTGTTACAAAATTCTGCCAATTTTGAGTGGTTAAAACAGGTCTTAAGCACTAAACAATTTCTTTAAATTTACCCACTGTTAAAGATTATTATAAAGCTTATTTAAATATGACCTTTAATAATATTCACGTAAGTTTCTCATTTAGCAAGTGATATATAGTTTTATTTGCGTTCAACTAATAATATAAGAAAAATCCACGCTTCATCGGTAAGTTTACACTACGGCGCGGTACCGAGGGGCTGGACGTACCTTGAAGTGGGAGTCTCTCGTGCGATGTGCTCTCAAGCTAGGAGACAACTGTTCAGAGCTTTAAAAAGCCCAGCAGACCTGCTTCTCCGTGGGCCACGTCTTGGCCCTGCATGACGTGAAGGACTGGGGACACCACGGGGAGCTCTTCTGTGCAAACGCACGTTGATGGCGTGAGGCCCGTGGTATCCGGAAATGAAACGTGGAATCGATGACAACCGTCCTTGAGCTCTCCTTTTCTTGAGACTGGCAGGGAGTCCCGCTGCCTCCATCCTGACATGTTTGCTGTACAGGGATTTTGGTAAATGGAGGCCACGCCGTGGTCATCCTGAAGTTCACCTGCAGACTTGCTCCAGTCTTCTAAATGCCTGTCAGCTTTTCTTATGCATCCTGAGCAACCACTATCAAGTTAAATGAAACAACACACGACTGCCAGAGAAACTCTAAAACTGAGTAAAGTGAAGATGACCCTGTGGCAGTGGTGGCCCCCTGCCCTGCATGAAGATCTCTGAAATGACTGGCCCGCACACACTCATCTGATCCCCAAGAACCTCTGCACTTTGAGGCTTTCAAACTGGCCCCTTAAAGGGGCCAGTTTCCTTTTTAAAAAGGGAAATATATATATATAAAAATATTAAAATGGTTATTTCTTGATTTTTAAGAGGAGATTGAGAAAGCCGTCTTATCTCCTTTAGCACCTTGGCCCCTTAGCGCTCAGGATGCATCACCCTGACTCATTCATTCATCATCATCATCCAGATCCTGCTCTCCTGGGGGTTTACGGGCACCTCCGGGGCACAGGCCTTTCTCACGCCTGATTAGAGCACAGCTGTAACGCTGAGCGCGGGCGTCGTGCTAGTGAGGAGAGGCCACGCCCCGGGAACCGTGCCGCCTGCCCTGACACCACAGTCCAGCAGCCCCAGCAGAAACCCACCCACCCACGCCCTCTGTTCCTCCTTCCAGCACCTTCCGTCCCATTGGCTTTAACGTGGGTCACCTTTCAGCTCCTCGGGGTCATGTTCTTTTGACCTTCACCACCTGCCATGGAAGCCCGTGAGGAGGACACTGAGGCTCCCAGGATGTCCCTCCCCTCCACGCGGGACCCTTCCCGAGGGGAAGTAGGTCCGGGTGAGCTGCTTCTCCGTCACACCCTCTCCATGCTACTCCTATCTGAGGTTCTGTTTCAGTTCTGTGACTTCTCTCGTGGCTAATCCTCCAAAGCTTTCCAATCTTCTAATTTTTCAGCAAATGAGACATTATGAAAGTCTTGTTTATCTTAGCCAAATATCTAAATTAAAACATTCCAATCCAGGAACAAGGATTTTGGCACCTTCGTGGTTGCATGAAACAGCTGGTTCTCCTCAATGGCGCCAAGAAGCTGCTTCCTGCCACTTTGTCACTGTTAGGAGGGGACAAATGAGCCCAGGCTGTCCCTGTGTGAACTAAGGAGCCTCTCATCAGGGGAGGGGCAGCCCACAGGGTGCTCTGCTCACTGGCCACCAAGGGCCGACCCTTAGGTCACTGCACACCCAGCCTCCGAGAGCTGGCACTGGCTGGAACCGTCCTGGGGACAAGGCACGTGCCAGTCCTGGAGCTGGGATGGGTCAGCTCAAAACGTGGAAGCAAAAGGTCCGCTCTTCTGCATGGAAGCTTGTGCTGAAGGGCTTGGAGGTCAGTGTCGGAGGAACAAGGGCAGCATCTCTGCTGCCCCCAGAGGCGTCCACGGGCGTGACAGGCCTGCCGAACCAGCGTCCTTGGAGGACGCCCACACTCAGGGGTGGCTGGCAATGTGGCCTGTGCTGTGGCTTAGGCGAGAGAAGCCAGGGCGCGGAGAGGGACTCGGGGCTCTGTCTTGGGTGCAGAGTAGGCACTGAGGGGCCTTAATAAGGGGAGCTGGGAGGAGAAGCACTCTCAGCCGTCACTCTGGCTGCAGCCTGGAGATTGTTGGAGACGCGGGGAGAGGAAGGGGAGCTTGGCTCCACATGTGGCAGAGGGCGCATGGCGGGGCTCCATGTGGGAGCTCTCTGAGGAGAGGCTGGCGGAGCTGGGGTCCTGTGCTGATGTGAAGCTGTGGCGAGAAAAGCCCCCCCCCCACCTTTGGTCCTGATCGTGTGGGCCGGAGTGATGGCCTGTGTGTCAGGGATGTCATCTGGGCTTCATTGAACGTGGCACTGGTAAGTAAACACGTAAGTCAAAGTAGCAACAAATCTGCCTTTGACAGGGTGCGCGCTGGGACTGTGGGGAAGCTTTGTGCAGGAGGAAGGGAGACCGCGTGGGGAAGCGTCAGCTCCAGGAAGAGGTGCCGGGAACAGAGCTTCTAGGGACGGATCCATCCACCGTGCCAGGTCCCATCCCACCTCCAGTGGCAGGACATCGTCTGGATGGATGGGCCTGGCAAGGACAAGGACCCCTCTAACCCGTAGACGGGCCCGCGGTGACACCTGTGGAGGTGGCAGGATGCCCTCGAGAACTCTGGCTGCCAAGAGCTCCCGGGCCCATCCCCAGGCTGACTTTCCACCAAGAATGCTCCCCATTAGGGTTTTGAGGGATGAGCTTGCCAAGTGCTGAGTGGAGGGGAGGAGCCCACACTTCCCGGGGCCTCAATCCAGGCCCTGCACCCACATCACTGCTCCTGCACCCCTGGGAGAAGGCATTCTCTGCAGCCCTGTTTGAGGGTTGAAGACACTGAGTCTCCGAGGGCTGGACCTGCTTCTGTGTGCGGTCTGCACGTTCCCTCCTCTGCCTGCTTCCCGGAGGACAGGCAAGTGTGACGTGACAAAACCAGTTAATGGAGATCTGTCGTGGTTGTCAAAGTGCCAAAGCATCCAAACAAGAAGTCTCTGTTCTTCTGTGTCCACGAGCCACTCCCCAAACACGGCGTCCCTGTGTCCGTCTGCTCCAGCCTCCAAACAAATACCGCAGATCAGGAGCGTGAACAAAACAAACGGCCCCTTCACGGTCCTGGAGGCTGGAACAAGACCAGGTCGTCAGCCGGGTGGTCCCTCGGAGGCCTTTCCGCTTGGCGTGTGGACGGCCGTCCTCGCCCAGGTCCTCAGAGGAAGTCCCTCCGTGAGCACGTGTGTCCTGGTCTCCTCTCCTCACCAGGGCTCCTGTCACACTGGATCGGGTCCCCCAGTGACCACTTACCTTCTTAAAGACTGTCTCAGGACACCGCTACATGGCAAGGTCCCGGGGAAGAGGGCGCCTGCTTAGGGGCCAGCAGACGCAGTGCAGCCCCCTGCGGCTAGAGCCCGGAGACTCCGCCTGCTGCCCAGACCTTCTCCAGCCCCAGAGCTGCGCTGGCTCCACGTGGACAGACCCCGAGGCACCCCCTCCTCAGGAACGTCAGGATGCCATGGCAGCGGTGCAGGAGGAGCCCCAAGCCCCACACACAAGGGCTTTGAGCCAGTCAAAACAAGAGAGACGAGGGTCTGGCATCTTCAGGAAAGATGAGCATTAATTTCTGCCCTGTTTCCTGGCAAGAGTCTACATTTCTGGAAACAGAAAGGAGTGAGAATGAGGAAGACTGGCCATAAAAGGACTTGTGAGGGAGAAAGGCAGGTTTCATGTGTGAGCTTGGGGTGAGGATGAGGTGAGGATGAGGTGAGGTGAGATGAGGATGAGGATGAGGTGAAGTGAGATGAGGATGAGGTGAGGTGAGGATGAGGTGAGGTGAGGTGAGGCTGAGGTGAGATGAGGTGAGGATGAGGTGAGGTGAGGTGAGGATGAGGTGAGGTGAGAATGAGTTGAGATGAGGTGAGGCTGAGGTGAGATGAGGTGAGGATGAGGTGAGGCGAGGATGAGGTGAGATGAAGTGAGGTGAGGATGAGGTGAGGTGAGGATGAGGTGAGGTGAGATGAGGTGAGGATGAGGTGAGGTGAGGATGAGGTGAGGTGAGAATGAGTTGAGATGAGGTGAGGCTGAGGTGAGATGAGGTGAGGATGAGGTGAGGCGAGGATGAGGTGAGATGAAGTGAGGTGAGGATGAGGTGAGGTGAGGATGAGGTGAGGTGAGAATGAGTTGAGATGAGGTGAGGCTGAGGTGAGATGAGGTGAGGATGAGGTGAGGTGAGGTGAGGCTGAGGTGAGATGAGGTGAGGCTGAGGTGAGATGAGGTGAGGATGAGGTGAGGCGAGGATGAGGTGAGATGAAGTGAGGTGAGGATGAGGTGAGGTGAGGATGAAGTGAGGTGAGGATGAGGTGAGGTGAGATGAGGTGAGGATGAGGTGAGGTGAGATGAGGTGAGGATGAGGTGAGGTGAGGATGAGGTGAGGTGAGAATGAGTTGAGGTCAGGCGAGGATGAGGTGAGATGAAGTGAGGTGAGGATGAGGTGAGGTGAGGATGAAGTGAGGTGAGGATGAGGTGAGGTGAGATGAGGTGAGGATGAGGTGAGGTGAGATGAGGTGAGGCTGAGGTGAGATGAGGTGAGGATGAGGTGAGGCGAGGATGAGGTGAGATGAAGTGAGGTGAGGATGAGGTGAGGTGAGGGTGAGGTGAGGTGAGGTGAGGGTGAGGTGAGATGAGGTGAGGATGAGGTGAGGTGAGGATGAGGTGAGGTGAGGATGAGGTGAGGTGAGATGAGGTGAGTATGAGGTGAGGTGAGGATGAGGTGAGGTGAGATGAGGTGAGGTGAGGATGAGGTGAGGTGAGGATGAGGTGAGATGAGGTGAGGCTGAGGTGAGATGAGGTGAGATGAGATGAGGATGAGGTGAGGATGAGGATGAAGTGAGGTGAGGATGAGGTGAGATGAGGTGAGGATGAGGTGAGATGAGGTGAGGATGAGGTGAGGTGAGGCTGAGGTGAGATGAAGTGAGGTGAGGATGAGGTGAGGTGAGATGAGGTAGGTGAGATGAGGTAGGTGAAGGTGAGGACGAGGTGAGGATGAGGTAATGTTAGGTGAGACGAGGTTAAGTGAGGTGAGGTGAGGATGAGATGAGGTGACATGAGGTAAGAATGAGGCAAGGTGAGGTGATATGAAGTGAGGCAAGGTGAAGTTGCAGTTAGACAGCGGTGGGTTGCATCAGTGAACTGGGGTTGATGTGAGCATTGTGGACACAGGAACAAATGCACAAGCAGGGCCTCTTCCCGTGGAGCGTGGTGGCCTCTCACCCGGGCGGGAGCTGGAGAGATGCAGACTCCTGGGCCACTCTGGTGGTTGAAGCTCAGCCAGGACCATCCAGCCTCAACCTTAGGGCAGAAAGCGCAGGTTAAACAAGCCCTTCGGGGAACAGTTAGCGTCCAGCCAGCTCATTTCCCTCCAGACCCTGGGGAGGGGGTGCGGGGCGGCTCTTGCTGAGGATGGGACTCTGGGTCCCCAGGGGACTGGAGTCCAGAATGTGAGGAGGGAAATGAGGGCGACTGGTGGCGAGCGCAGCTGGGCGAGCAGAGGGAACCCTGTGAGGACAGGTGAGAATGTGGAAGACAGATCCAGAGCCCGGACGCGGGGCCGGAGGAAAACACTGTCACCAGTTCCGAGGGGTGAGCGCAGGGCTGCCCTACTGGCCATGGGGGACCCAGCCGGGGTCCCGCCTTGGTGCCAGGTTCCCACAGAAAGAAGGCCGGCTACTCACGGGTTCCCCAGACAGAGACTTAAGTCATTTTAGGAAAGTTCCGGGGTGCTAGGGGCCAGCCGTTGCCCAGTGCAGGGGCCCGAGGGCAAGTCGGCGCTCCATCTGGCCGCGGTCTGCACCGTGGCTGGAAGTGAGGGAATTCCGAGAGCGGGAAGCCCAATTACACGGTTCCACAGATGACCGGGAAACAAGAAGCAAGTCCTGGACATTCCCAATCTGAGATCTTGCAAAAGTTGCTGTTACAAATACATGATTCACCAGTTCCGTCCTGAAATCATGGCCATGTGTTTACTTATCATCCCCCCACCCGCTGCAAGATCAGAGGGAAAAAATGCCTTGTGTATCCCTTTCCCATCACAATTTTATGATTAAAAGAAATGGTACATAGTTGAAAGGAAGGGAGGGAAAGAAAGAATCGATCCGGAACAAAAAGAAAAAGAAGGGAAAAAACCACCTTTCTGAGTTTGCTTAAAACTATTAAAGTGACTGAGGGGGGAACCCTGACCTGAAGATGCTGACAAACACCAGGCACGTCAGGGTTCAGGCTGAAGGAAGAGGAAGCTCTGAGACCCACACCAGTGACGTTCCGGAACCCTGAGAGGAGTTTCCTGGAGGGAGTGTCTGGTCCTAGCATACAAGTCAGCCTGGACACGGTCTGCATTTCTCACGGCAACCTTGGTTGACTTTTTAATATTGTAAAAGCACTACATGTTGCTTGCAGAAAAACAAAACAAGACGCAGATCAATAATGAAGAGAATTAAGAACAGTCCTGTAAGCTTCGTGCCCAGAAGGGACGACTGCAAGGCTCTTTCTAGACCTTTCTGTATGTCTGGCTATCCATCCATCTCTCCATCCATCTGTCCATCCATCTGCCCGTCGTCTCCCATCATCTGTGGACACGACCACATGTGTGTATATGCAGTGAGCGCGGGACCTTTAGCAACGGAGAGCTGCACGTGTAACATGTGAGCTGAGTCTTCTCTCCGAGACGCAGCGGCAGCAGTGGCCACTGTGCACCCAGCCCTGCCCCATGGCTCTGTCTGCCGAACACTCACGGCCCCCAGGTACTGTCACCACCCGCCTTGCGGTGGCCCAGAGAGGCTGTGCCGTAGCCAGGGTCACACGGGATTCGTGGTGGGGCTGGAGCTGGCCCTCAGGCAGCCGCCCCGGGCTCTGGGGTCTAGCCGTCTTCAGGTCTCGTTATGACACTGGATGACTCGACAGTATCTCATCAGACCCATTTGCCATGATTTTTTTAAATGTTTATTTTTCTTGTTTCAAAATTTTCCCTATTACAAAGCTTACTGCAATGGACGTCTTATAGCCAAATGTTTGTCTACAAACTAAGATTTCCTCCCCAGTACTGGCAGTTCATCCCCAGGATGGACGTTCTGGACACCTTGGAGTGTCTGGAGTAAGCTGCCCAGCTGCTGCCCAGAGGGGAGGGCATCCCTCCCCTCCCCGCCCCGTCCTCAATCTGGAAACGTGGTTCTTTCGGGGGAAAAGCTGCAGCGGGCCAGGCAAACACGGTCGTTCCTGCTCTAAACCTCCGTGGAGAGGCCCTCTGCGTGGCTGTCTGAAGACAGATCTAATTTTAAGAGTCTCTCAGAGTATCTGCTAGGATGTTGTCCGACTCGAGGACTTTGTGTCGCTGACCCCCGACGCGACTCCCTCTCCAGCAGTCTGGGTGCAGCTAATACTGCAGAGACTCCAGGCAGAGCGGGAGGCTTCTCTTCCCTTGGGGGTGTGGCTGTCAAGGATGGAGCCTCCGTTGGGGCTCCGGGGGACGGAGAGGAAAGCTGACCTCAGCTTGCTTGGCCTCCAGAGGAGTTTGGGAAGTGGACGTGCACTGTGGTCGGGGCACAGACTCCGGCCGGAGCCAGCTCCACTGGCCTCAGGGCCCAGCACACGTGTCCCCACCTGCAAAGACCAGGACACTCGAGCGGCGCTCATCTCAGATGCGCACGGGGGCCAGCCACCACCGCACCAGCACTTGGCGCTGAGACTCCCACAGTCAGCGCCTCTCCCGGCCTCAGTCCCTGAGCTCACAGGGCCTCGCGGGCGGTGACACAGGAGCTTATGAGGTGGCATGGGGCCCTGCCCCTCAGGGGACAGTGCGAATCCTTGCCCCCCCAGAGCTCTGGGGGTGCGCAGGCCGGCTCACGGGGGTGCGCAGGCCGGCTCACGGGGCGTCCTGGAGGGAGGACGTGGGCCGGGGGTCCTGGGGGAGAGAGGCTTTCTGCTCTGACACCCGCCGGGCCCAAGCAGGGAGCAGGAGGCACAATGAGACCCCACCACAGCCCCTCATGTGCAGAAGGTGAGAAGACCAGAGGGGACGGTGTACCTTCAGGGGGAAACGGCTTCTCACTTCAGATCCTTCATGGGCCTGAGTGCTTTCCTGTCGAATTTCCTTGGACTCAGAGCACAGAATGTCCCAGGAGGGGCTTAGGTCCCTGGGTGGGGACCGAGCTCCTAGCTGGGAGGCACCGGATGCTCTGCGTGTCTGCAGAGCTCCAGGGTCCCAGGGGCCTTGGCCAGGTTTTCCATGTGCACTCCTCCTTGGTGGTCAGCACAACTAGGGGTTGTCCCCTCTAGCCTGGCTCAACTGAGTCAAGGTGTCCTTGTGGAAATGAGAGTCTGTGGGAAACGCAGGCTTCCCAGCCCGCCCTGGAGGTACTGGCCAGCGGTCCCCTGAGCCCAGGCAGGTGAACTGTGGTCTGAGGCACACAGAGCCTCCTTCTGTCTGCTGACTTTGTTCACGAAGTCTTGTCTCTCGAGACAGGACATGCCGAGGGTGTCCTGGGCTGGCTCTGAGCAAGTCAAGGGGCAGAGGGTCTGGCGCCCCACACCTTCCCTGAGTGGGAGCCCCACAGTCAGCCACACCCTGGTCACAGCTGGATGCCCGGTGGCAGGTGTGGAGGGTCTGGCCGAGCTCGCTCCTGGCCACACGGACAGACTGGACCCAGGACCTGATACCCTCACCGGATGTGAGCCGGTTGCGGGAGCCTGACATGGGGCCCAGGGCAGGCAGCCTTCCACTGTCATTTCCAGACCACGTGTGGCCAGTTCTCTTTCTGTTCCGGCTCTGATGCCTGCATTGGAGGAACAGGATATGCCCTGCGGGGCTGTGGGAACGAGGGAGCGGAGGACAGACCTGTGTCCGGGTTTGGTTTACTACCTGGGACTGAAGCCACTGCCCACTCTCGGCTGGTCCTGGGGGCACCTGGGCTTAGATCAGGTAGCGAGAAGCATCCCCACCCCCAGTTCTCGGCTGCAGCTGCTGCCGGGTAACCTCCAGTCTGAGGGCCGACAGCAGAAGAGATGGAGTCGGGGGGCAGATAACCCCGTACAAATAATCAAGATTTGTGCAGACCTCTGCCATGTGCTTCTTAGAGCTGGTGTGAAAACACTAATTAATCTTCACTTTGGATTAAGGTACATTCAGTCTCTGGCAGGTTAAATGCACAGCATGAGCAGTCCATACAGTCCACACTTGTCTCTGTGACGCCAGATTCAGGGCACACGAAGCAAAGTAGAAGATAGTTTTGAAACCTGACAAAAGCACCTCATTTCTATCTCCCTCCATCCGAAGATTTCGGCACCTTGGAAGATAATAAGCTACAAGGCACCGAGCATGTGTGTGCTGCTCCAGGCGGGAGTCCATTTGTTGTGTCACCCAAGATGGCCCAGTTGTTGCCGTCTTACGACTGAGGCTCAGAGCTGTGAACCGTTCGCTGATTTCCTTTAGCGGATGGCGGGTGTTACCTGGGTGACTGGAAAACATGCGGTGACAGCGGCAACACTCGAGGGCAGCCGTGCGCTGACGTGGTGCGTGCCCACCTTTACTCCCCAAAGCTCCCGGGGGCGCAGGACCACACACGACTTCATGGTTACCGTCTGGCGTCCAGAGGAGGCCACCGAGGAGACATGGGGTGTATCCACAGCCACGGAGCAAGCTAGTGATGAAGTCAGGACTGCACAGAGCACTAGGCAAGGGGACGGGGTCTCATCCCAGGTTGGTGGCGGCCTTGACCTGGGACCACAAGCTCTGAGGAAGGACGTCCAGACTTGACATGGAGGGCAGGTAGGTGTGACCTGCCCCATCTTTGGGCAGAACTGGAGATTTGAGGAGATTTGTCTACACATCATCGTACTCTCTACACCCCGCCCTCCTGCCTCCCCTGGCCCACAGCATCCTCCCGCCACTGCACGTGAGGTCAGAACCTCCCGGGAGTTCTGCTCGAAGCACAAGTAGACTGTCCTGTCTGATGGCCGCAGAGAGAGGAAGTCGGACAACCCTGCGCCGGAGGCTGATGCCCTTAGACCCACATGCTGGTTCCTAACCCAGAACCTTGCAGCAGCCACGGAAGAGGACGCAGAGCCATGTGGGAGCGTGGGGAACTAGCTGGAAGCACTCTGAGGCACCTCCGGCGGGAGGGGCACAGAGCGTCCCGGCTGGGCCGTAGTGGGGAGCACACAGGGGGGCCGCCCTTGTCCCAGCAGGGCCACACTCACCACGACCCCACGCCCTAGGCTGGGGCGGCATGCCTGGTGGGGAGCACCCACTTCCCATTTTAAACCTTTTGGGATTTCTTTCTTTTTTTATGCCAATTTATTTGCTTGTATAATATAAAAAATGAAGCATAAGTTACTTAAAATAAGACAAGCGTTTAAGTTGCCAAAACTGCACTAATGTTCCCAACCTGCTCTTGGCAGAATGGTCTCTGCCCGTGCGGCCAGCCTGAGGCGCAGCGGGACCCCTCGGCTGCACACAACCCACTGTCGCCTGAGGCCGCTAAGTCTTCTTCCTCTGTCATCAGGCGGGGGAGGGGTGGGGGGAGGCGGCCCTGAGGGTGGCCAAGAGCCTGTGGGTCAGGACAGGAGCAACCGGCGAGGTAGCCGTGGTCCCAGCTCCCCTTGTCAGCAGTGGAGCCACTGTCACTGTGCCTTCAATTCTGAATACACCCTGCAGAGTGGGTGCTGCTGGCCCCACTCCACTGCAGAAACTTCTGCTGGTGATGCCGACAGCCCCCCGTCCTCAGACTCAGGCTCGTCTGCAGGTCGAGCTTGTGGGCAGAGCTGCCACAGTACGGCCCGACAGGAGTGTCTGGGCACCGGAACCGCTGTGCCCTCCAGGCTTCAGGACCAGACGGCCAACCCAGTGTTCTTTCGACTTCACCGGCTCCAGCCTCTGGCGCAGAGCCGTGCGGGGAGCACTTCAGTATGGGCTGGTGGTGGGCAGGGGAGGGGACGCTGGGTCCCCTGAAAGCCAAGGCTGCTCTCACTTGAGAAGGGGGATGAGCCAGCCAGAGGCGACCATGAGATGGAAACCAGGGCAGTGGAGACGGGGACGGTCACTCAGCCAAAGACTCGTAGAGCTGTCCCGGCCGGATGGGGCAGAAACAGCACAGCCTTCCTGGACGGCTGGCCAGCGGCTGCGGGACGGCAGGAGAGGCTCCCCAGGGCGGCCCTGCTGACCCTGGCCAGGGGTGAGGGGCTGACGGGGCCCCAGGACAAAGACCCAGAAAGAAAATTGGGCTAGGTGAAGAGGATGGACGAGAGCAGCCCCCGGCTGCTGGCCCTGCCCCTCCTGGATGAGCGGTCAGCCGGTCCCTCTCCGGCAGAGAGGCTCCCCCTCGCTACAGCCATCCTCGTAAATCTGCCAGCTGACGACAGCGGGCTGAGGACTGGGGCCTGGGGACTTGAGTGATCTTCCTTCTGCTCAAGCCCCTCCCCAGTGGGGGGCTGAGCAGGGCAGCCCTCGACCCCCAACCCGCTTCAGGGCAGACAGCTCGTCCATCCTCTCCTGCCAGGCCCCAGAGAGCCACTGTGAGGCCCAGGGAAGAACCTGGGAAAGGGGAGGTGCCCTGCCATGTTTTATGGTCTGTCCTCGGCCTCTGGGGGCCTGTAATCCCAGCGTCCCACCCTTACTGTCCACCACAGCTGAGCAAACACCCGGGGGCCCGGGCTGGGGGCATGGAGCTCGCAGAGTGCAGCCACCCTGGGACCAAACCCCTCAGGCCCCTGGGCCTCTCGATGCCACAGGCCTGGACCCCACCCGTGGCCCCTCTCTCTGCTGGGCAGTTTGGGGACAGTGGTGGGTTCCTCACTGAGGCCAGGCTGTGGGGTCACCAGTGAGCCCCAGCCTCAGCCCTCCTGGTGCACATGGGCCCCACGACCCTTCTCTGCCCGCGACAGGCCATGTTCCGCAGCGACACTGCTGCATGTGGACCTCCTGGCCAGCCTCCATCCCCGGGGATGCACCCCTGCAGGGCTGGAGGACACGCAGGAGCACGTGGCGGCTTCTCAAGCACGCAGCCCAGCAGGCGTCCGAGAACTCAGGCTCAGAACCACACGCTCACCTGTGAAAATCCAGGGTTTGCTCGGAGTGAAGTCATGGGAGACGGGGCCCGAGCAGGTCCAGGCCGAGATGGCCCTCTGGCCACACCCCCAACCTCTCCTGGCTCTTGAGGCTCAAAAGGACCGCGTGGTGCCCCCCAGAGCAAGCAGCACTGGGGACATCTGACGTCCGCCCGTCCCGGGCATTTGTCTTCCAGCGTCTACTCTGTTCTCTGCAGCTTCCTCACGGCTCCTTCTTGCTGGTCAACAGGCCTGGCGAGAACCTACAGGGGCCCCTCCCCTCTGGGAACACAGGGCACTGCCCATCTGGCCACAGAGCGGCAGCATTAGGAGGGCAGCCGCCCCCAGAGCTCACCCCCCAGACACTCTGAGTGTCTCCTGCCCTCTGGGCCCAGGCTGGTCCCTGAAGGTCTGCAGCTGCGAGCAGGTCAGAGGCCTGGCCCTGGTGGGGGCAGGGGGTCACAGGCCTGAGGAGCAGAAGGAGCGAGCCAGTGAGTTTGCCGGATTGCCCAGGGGAGAGGCGTCCACCCGTCAGCACAACTGGGTTTAGACCGCAAGGTCCCCACCACGTGCGGCGGTCTCGGGATGAGACCAGGATGGGGCTGGGGGGCGGCACCCGGATCCGGCCTAGACCTGCAGGCGGACCTGCGGCCCCAGAGCTCGGGCTCAGCTCCCGACACAGCAAGGCCTTCAAGGGGCCTCAGATGCTCCAAGCCCTGAAATCTGCTCCAGGTGTTGGCCTTCCTGGAGGCGAGGACTGCAGAGGCCCCCACGCACCCGCTCCCCAGAACGGTGGCCACGTGTGCGTGCGCTGTGCCTGGGACGCCTGGTCCGTTTGCTTCCTTTTCTAGTTCTCTGTGTGTGTGTGTGAGTGTCTGTGTGTGTGAGTGCATCTATGTGTCTGAGGGTGGGTGTGTATGAGTGTGTGAGTGTGTGTGTCTGTGTGTGTCTGTGTCTGAGAGTGTCTGCGTGTGTGTCTGAGTGTCTGTGTACGTGTCTGGGGGTGGGTGTGCCTGCGTGTGTGTGAGCATATGCGTGAGTGTATTTGTAGCTGAGACACTTTCTGTCTCTGCTGTGTTTCCAGGGTCCTTACGGGGTGACTCTGTGACATTCTAACACGTGAGCATTTGCAATCGGCAGCAGAGCCACCTCCAGCCAGGACCACCCATGAACAAACCACATGAAGCCTCCGCCCTTCCAGAGAGACCCCTTTTTCCTGTGACTGTTGGGGGTTTAAACAGAAGAGCAGGTGGACAGGCCCTGACCTGGGCAGGTGAATCCAGAGCCGGGCTGGGAGCCTGGCTGGAATTGGGCCAACATCAGTGCCCACAAGGACCCTCCTGCACTGTGAGACAGGGCACCATGCCTACCCCCAGAACCTTGGCTAAGGAGTTCTGTCCGTGAGGCCCACGTGGAGTGCCGGCCGACGTGGCATCTCTAGGTGTCACGACAGGGTGAGGACCCTGCATGCACTCAGCTGCGCTTCTGTCTGAGCCACTACCTGCGTGTCGTCACCTCTGGCTGATGGGAGAGCTCCCTCCTCCAGCAGCTGCTAATGTGCCTGTTGGCTCCGTCATACCCTCGCCGGCCTCTGTGCTGTCTCTGTTTGTCCAAGTCATGGCCTGTTAACCCCTGCGGCCTCGCGGCCCCGGCTGCCAGGCTGAGGCCTGCCATGGGGCTGGGTGCTGTCCCTCCCAGAAGTGGTTTTGCTGGGAACACCGGAGGCATCGGGAAGGGGCTGCTGGGGCCCAAGCTCGAACGAGGGGAGGAGGGGCTCCAGTAAGCCTGCTGCCCGGTGCGGGGCGAGGGCCGCACTGTGAGTGCTCAGGAGGATGGGTGGCCTGGGCATGGCCAGAACGCTGAGGGCACTGTAGCCAGTTCTCCCTGTGCTGCCTCCTCATCCCACGAAGGCCTCATCACTTGGTTCCTTCCACCAAACCGTCATCAGCCTTCCGGTCCCACCAAACCCGAGTACACAGGGCAGGCCAGGCAGGGCCCCCCACACTGTCCTGCATGGTCCCTTCCGGCCCGCAGGGCCCCACCCAGGAACTTGTGGATGCACGGGAAGGTCAGGGTGGCACTCCTTCCCTGGACGCACTTGGATAGCGCTCTCTGGAGGCCTCCCACCAGAGAAGAGGGCGGCTCAGGGGCCCTGCTGAGAAGACTGGGCCCCCATCTTCCTCACGCCCCTGCTGCCCTCACCCTCGCTTACTCAGGGGGACATCACGGTTTGTCAGACTCTTTCCTTTGATCTGAAACCCTCTGTGGTGAATCCCAAGGAGATTCTGTCACAGCTGGTCCTCCCAGATCTGCTGTCCTGCGAGCTGCCTCTCCCATCGGGAGAGGGTCTTGCCATTGACTGTGGAGGAGGGCTGCGGGGCACCCCCCGCAGCTGACCCAGCCCCTAAACTGTGGCCTCCCTGGGGGCTGGTGCCACCACGGGCCACACGGAGGACCAGGCCCGGTGTCCCCATCCATGAGTGTGGAGACCACACCTGGGAAGGTGCCTTTCCTGTGTCTGCGGACGCCCCAGCTTGCAGGAGCCACAGTTGGTCCTGGCCGACAGTGCCCTCTGCCGCTGGGATCTGTGTCCAGGCAGAGGACCCCTGTAAACGGAGGGCCTTGCTCAGATACCGCTCCCATAGACGGCGCTGCAGAGGCGTGTGGCATGAGGCAGCACTGGGAGCGGTGGTGCCGCCAGTCTGCTTTCTTGTGGCTCCTGAGCTCTTCACCAGTGCTGAAGTGCTCACTTACCCCAAGGACACGTCTCGGGCACCATCACCTGCCCCAGCGCACACAGAGGCGCCCCATCGGGAACTTGGCTCTGGGAACAGGGCCCCGGGGGGGGGGGAACGGCCCCCACGCACTTGCACCCTGTGCCCTTGGGGTGGGAGCTGTCTGAGTGCCCCTGCCCTACCCCTTCCAGCAAAGTCCTCACTGGGCCTTTTGGCCCCGGACACGCCGGGACCCAGCAGGAAGCCCTGCTCTGAGTCCTCTGCCCAGCCTGGGTCACAGGCCTCAACAGCCTCAGTCAGGGCTGAGCGTTTGCTCAGATCTCCTCGGCCCACCCTGCTGCAGGGAACCTAGAGGCTTCCACCCCTGCAGGGCACCTTCCCCGGGGCCGCCAGGCTGCTGGGCCCTGCACCGGACACCCTGGCCGTCAGTGACTGAGTCTGGCCTGCTCACACCTTCGACATGGGTCAGACCAGGCCACAGGGAACTGCAAAGGCCTGGGACCTGGAAGAAAATCAGGGCCACCCATGGCTGGACAGCATCCCCCAAATTCAGTTTATCCCTGGAACCTCAGCTTGCACCGTATCTGGAAATCAGGCATCATGGGTGTAAGCAGTCCAGTGAGGCCACCGTGGAGTAAGTGGGCCTAACCCGAGGGCTGGTGTCCTTACAAGAGGGGAGACAGACACCAAGGAGGGGCCAGGAGACGCACCACAAGCTGGAGAACCGCTCAGCTGGCTGGGGACACCGATGCCGAGAGACGGACACCCAGACCGAGAGGGTGCATTCCTGTTGTTTACACCCCTGATTGGTGGCATTCCTTACGGCAGCCGGGGGAAACTGCAGCCCCCACCGCAGCGAATACTGTCTCTCAGCCTCCAAGAGAGGCCCTGGAACTGTTCCCCGTCTCACAGCCTCTCGGCCCAGTCAGGCCCCCACCAGGAGTCTCTGCTTGTTGGCTCCCTCGAGGGCCAGGGGCCCTGTTCTGCCCCCACCCCCCCGCCAGGGACGCTCGCCGGCAAGGTGCGCTCCACAGACAGCCCACGGGGGCCCACGGAGGGAGCACAACGGCAGCCCAGACAGAGACCAGGTCTGGAGAGAGACCTGCAGCAGGTCTGAAGGCTGCTTTCCAGAGCTCAGTTAGTCCTGGATTTCCTCGGGCACTCAGAAGCTCCATGACCAGCTGGCCGAGGCCAGATGAGTCCAGCGCGAGGCTGCAGTGAGATGGTCCGGGCTCCAGCCGCGGCTTTACGGTTGAGCCCGGTGCTCCGCGTGCTCTCTGCCTGACTCCCAGCAAGCAGCTCGAGCTCACTGTCCCAGCTCCACAACAGTCACTTCAAAAGGCAGTTTCATGGGCGTTTGACATGATGGACAGCAACCAGACCTATTCAAAGTGTATAATTTGATGAGTTTTGACAAACGCTGCACCTGTGACTCCAACAGCACAACCTGCAGACTGAACCTGCACGTTACCCACAAGGCTCCCTCTGTCCTTCCTCCGTCCTCCCCCAACTCCCCCAGGCCACCCCCCCACCGTCTCCATGCTGTCACCATGAATCACTTCACTTTGCACTTCACAGACACGGATGCAGTTGGGACCAGGCAGCACGCACTCTTCCTGCCTGACTTCTTCGCTCGGCTTAATGCCACTGAGGGATGCTGTTCCCTCATTGCACCGTGGCTGATTCCTCTGTGCGCTGAGTAGGGTTCCCTGGTGTGGACGGCACACCTGTTCACGCATGCGCTTGTCCTGGACACTGGGGTGTGTCAGTGTTTAGCTACTACAGGTGAGAGTGCTGTATTTATACACAAACACTTTCACAGACAAACACTTAAATTCCTTTTGGGTAGATACCCGGAGCAGGTGTCTGGGTCACGTGGGAGACACATGTCAATGTGCTGAGGCACAGGCAAACGTTTTCCACAGTGTTTGCGCCGTGTCATGTCCTCAGTGTGCATGAGGGCAGCTCCCGGCCCGCTGGCCCTTGGTGTGGCGGCCTCCGGTCTCCGCCCTCCGGTGTGCGCTGCGCAGGCTGAACATGACTCGTGTGATGCCTGGTGGTGCTCAGCCTTTCTGTGTGGCTCTTTGACACGCACACATCACGGTTGCAGAGGCCGTGAGGCCTCCTCAGGGCTTGAGATCAACGTGGCATCGAGTCAGCCCCCAGAACCGGGCCAGTGGGAGGAGCCGCAGCCCCAAACTAACCGGGTACCATCTCAACAGCTGCTCGAAACACACTTTCCTTTAGCTTTAAAGGCCTGTTGGCCATTGCTCAAGGCAGACCGACTGGTTATTAAACGCAATGGATGGAAGGCTGGCCACCGTATAGCCAGACATACTTCTTTGGCCAGAAAAACCTCAAGAAACGTGTTTCTGACAGGCAACCAGCATTAATACAGCAGCATGACGACTGTCCCACTGAACCACAACACAGCACCCGCCCCGGGAGCCTAAGTGTCCCTTTGGAGGCAGGTGGTGGGGAGCGGACGCAGGCTCCCCTCGGCTCTGCTCCCGTCTACCCCCCGGGCCATAGTCATCGAGAGGGGCCATCAAGAGGGGCCAGGGCCCGTCAGAGCTGGGTACAAAGAACCCCGCTGTGCTTAGGTGCTCCCGGACCCCGGGTTAAGACTGTCAGACTTGGGGAGGCGTGGAGGGAGGGAAGGCGGGAGGAGCTCACCTGGCGCCCTGTCCCCTGGGCTGTCTTGGTTGGAGACCAAACGTCTGACATCAAAGGGGTGTTTCAGGGTCTCAGGAAGAACCCCTCAGATTGTCTCCAAGAAACGGCTCCCGTCCGTCTCCCAACTCCTTCCAAACACTGCTCACTTCAGCCGGTGACTCCCCAGTCACACGCTACGGGAGCCCCCAACATACATGAGACACACATTCACTCACATGACACGTATTTATACGCATGGCGTGAATTCACACACAACACATGTTCACAGCACACAATCACAGACATGACACGTGTTTACACGGGACACACATTTGCACACAACATGCATTCACACATGACGCGCATTTACACACACAACGCACGTTCACTCATGACACACGTTTACGCATGACACATGCCCCAGGTGTGTATGTACACACATGTGCCCATTTATACACACAAGAACCTAAGACACCCCCAGACATGTAGGCGGTTATCAGCATCTCTCAGTGACCAGCCGACTCGATTCGAGCCTCCTGGACGGTCAGTCTGCATTAATTCCTACTTCTGGCCATAACCTGGTCCTGGTGGTCAAGGTCGTGCAGAGCAGACCAGGCGTGACTCTGGCCTTTGTTCAGTGCTTCAGGATCAAGCTGCCCTCTACTGCTGTCCCTGGAGTGGTCAGGCAGACACTGCATTATCCTTTAGAACAGCCAATTCCCAGTTGAAATAGCTTTTTACTGAATACCTGCCTTGGGATAAATCCTATTTTAGCAATTTGTGGGTTATTAGCATTATTTCATTCTTCATCTCTGTAAACTTTGAGAAGAGGGTGCAAGTCGTGGGGCACTTCTGGGGCAGGATTTCCCTGTGGAGGTCTCACTCTGCAGTGGTCCAGAGACGGCTCTGACGTCCAGGCTGCACCTTCTCAACACCTTTCGGGATCGTCAGCTGACAAACCACACGGAATTACCTACAGAGCTTTGGGGCTCTGAAAACGACTCCCCTTTGGTGAACTGTGATGGAGGAATAGTCACTTGAACATCTTGTTCAGTCTTCTGACTCCGATTTTGCAAATGGGAAAATCACATTGTGGGGAGAAGGACACAGGACTGGCAGTTCAGTGACAAGGACCATGAGCACCTTGACCCACCTGCTCTTCCTCCAGAACTCCCAGCCCCGTGGTCAGAGCGGGTGGGGACGGGGTCAGGGAGAAAAATCAGGAAGGTGCCCTTTAGACATGACCAGGGCTCTCCTCCAGACTCCAGCTCGTGAACCGGGGGGGCCCGGCTTAGCTCGCGCTGTTGGGGGGATGGAGCAGGGCGTCCCAAGCTGTCAGCAGTCAGGGAATGAGGGCTGCGGACACAGCTGCAGGGCGGTCGTGGAGCTGGCCACGCCTGGCGGCGTCAGAGCTGGAAGGGCTCTCTGCCGGGGGTCACCCTGATGGCCCCTCAGGGCAGTCACCACCCCTCCCTGTGTGAAGGCAAGGCAGACCCCCACTGTGGGCCCGTGGACCCTGGGCGGCAGGGGTCTCCCCTCCTGTGTCCAGGGGAAGAGGGCATGGGGGACGGCGCAGGGTGGAGAATCGGGAGGGTCCGCAGAGGAGAACCCTGGAAGGGAGCATGGGAGGGCCCGGTCCGACCAGAGCCGGCAGACCCCTGGAGCAGGACAAAACGGAGCGCCCCTCAGCGCCCCCCGCCCCCTCCCTCTGTCCGCCCCGCCCTCGGCTGGGCTCAGGGTGAGAGGTGGGGCTCCCCTTCCTGCCTCAAGGTTCTGGTCTCTTTCCCACGACTCCCTTGGGGAAAACACCTTGGGACTAACTTAGATCCATACGGCGTCCTGGGTTTTGAATTCTGGACCAGGCAGGAATGTTTTTGAGCCTGATCTGGTTCATTCTTAAGAGAAAACAAAACTCAGTTTCCTGTTTTGAAATACTCCTTCATAAGCGTCCGTGAAGCACTTAGAAGCCACTCGTGGGGGTCGGGGGGCAGGACCGCAGAAGCAGGCTGGATCTCTGCCCCCGCCCCCACCCAGAGGCCCCTGGAGGGGCCTGTGCCCAGAGCCGTGGGGGGGCCGGGGGCTCACCCCGCTCCGTCTCCAGGCTCCTGAAGTCTGGGTGGTCCGGGGGGTCGTGCCCACCTGGAGGTGAGGAAGCGGGTCCTGAGGTGACTTCACACCATGGAAGCCTCAGGAGAGTCCAGGAGGGGCTGTGCTGGGGTAAGAGATGGCTGGTCTTGCCTGCTTCCCTGGGTTCCTGCCCCGACGCCGGCCTCCAGCCTCAGCCTCGCAGGCCACTTCCTTGGGGTCTCTCTCCCCCGCCACCAGGCCAGAGTGCACCCGAGGACTCTGGCCGCCAGGTGCCTCACGCAGCAGGACCACGGCATCGGCAGCCCCACATCTGTGCCATCTGGAACCTACCTTCTCCTCGGTTAGCCTAGACTTAACTGTAACTTGAATGTGAATAGCTGGGACTGGCTACACATGAAGGATTGAGGTCAGCTTTTTTTTCCCTTTACTTTTTATTTTTTATTGAATTATAGTCCAGAAGTTGACACAACATTGTAAACTGACTATAATTCGGTTGAGGTCAGCTTTGACACAGTCTATCGCGTCATTTGGGATAAAGGTGTGGCCACCCTCGCCTACTGAAGACCTCCCCTTCCGTCCCATCAGCACACCGCCAGGACTGTCCCCTCCGCTACGCCTGCTACTAGAGAAAACATGGGAAAGTGAGCGTCCCCCCTGCCTGCCAGCGGTGCTGTCCCCAGACCAGATGGGGAGGCTCCTCCGTCCTGTGGGAACGCGCCTCAGCCGGCGTCTGGGCTGAAGGTGCGACCTTCCTCGGAGCTCTGCTGAGCAGTGACCGTGGGGAGGCCCAGGTTCCATGCAAGTTCGCTTCGATGCCCGCCTCAAGAGCACTCAAGTTCTTCTCTATTTTCCCATTTTCACTTTGGTTTTGCTTTTGCTGTTTGAAGCATAATTTCACATCTGTTGAGCAGAATAATAAAATTGGAGGCTGTGTCCTTCGTGTGCATGTGTGTTTATTTCCGTAGTAGCTCATCCCCGTCGCAGGCTACACGAATGCCAGACCGGCGGGAGGTCGGGTGGGCTGCTCAGCCTCCTTGCCGGCGGTGGGAGCACAGGAAGGCAGCTCCAGGAGGTGGGGAGCTGGGGCCGGGGAGACCCTCCCGTCCCGCTGGGCCCAGGGCTGCAAGCTGGGAGGAAGCCGGGACCTCGGCCTCCCGGCAGAGCTGAAGGATGCGGGCTGGTGGGCAGCGGCTCTGGGACCTATGCCCGGGAAGTGACACAGGTGCCACCATGGTGTCTCCAGAGGAAGCCCCCCACCCCAGCCCCCGCCTCCTCCGTGAGCCTGAGCAACAGGGGCTCTGGCCAGGGGCTCTGGCCGCCTGCCCTTGTCCACAGCCCACCAGTGGCCACACCAGCAGGAGGCACCTCCATGGGCCAGCCCCAGACAGAGCCTCCAGGATGCTGCCTGCTCATCTGTCAGTCTGGAGTGCTGCCTGCTTGTGGACACAGCCCTGTCCCCATGCGGGAGATATCCACCTGCCTTAGCCCCGGAAACAGCCCTGCCCGGCCAGGGTTGGAACACACTGCCTCGCTGGCTTAGGCTGCCTTCCAGGTCCACACGGGCTGTACCCAGGATGGAACGGTGGACTGGAAGCTGCGACAGGTGGAGGGATGTGGCTGGGGAGGGAGAGACGTGGGAGAGACGTGGGGGAGGGAGAGACATGGAGGGACATGGTGAGGGAGGGAGAGACGTGGGGGGACGTGGTGGGGAGGATGGAGTGGAGGGGAGCCCGCGTGGACACGGTGGACACACCCTCAGAGCCCAGCAGACCCAGGGCCCTGGACAGCCGGCCCGGAGCCTCGGTGGAGGACACAGAGCGGCTGCCGTTCTCAGAAGTCGGTCCGAGGAGCCTGCTGGCCGAGGGCAGCGTGCTCTCCAGGCACGGCTTTCATGAGGTCCCTGTGAGGGAGCGGGGGCGGCCCCACTGCACAGATGGCTCATTGTCCCCCTGACACCTGCCATCTGCTTGTTTGTCTAAATGATGCTGGAGGGGCAGGGGGCTTCCAGTCTGCCGCCCAGGCCCCTCCCGCCCGCAGCGACCTCCTGACCCCGGGGCCAGACAGGTCCACAGAGTTTGTTCCTCCAGCTCAGGGGTGGTTCCTCCTGCGTCCCAGCCTCTTCCGGCACCGGTGCTGGTGCCGATGCTGGAGCAGCGGGGGCGGGGGCAGGAGGGAGGAAGAGGGGCAGGAGAGCCCTCTCCGGCCCCCGGCTCTGGCCAGGCTGAAAGCTCATTTCCGAGGTGCGTCCCTGACACCCTTTAAGGAAGAGACTGTCACCTGAGGGGTTCCAGCAGGGGACCGGGCAGGGCCTCAGGTCTGTGAAGGGAAGGCCTGTGTTGAAGCCAAAGTTGTAGAAAGTGGGCGAAGGTCCAGGAATCTGCCCCTCAGTCCCAGGCGCTGTCCAGAGACAGCCAGTGGGGCTGGGCGGCTGCTGCCCGTGGCGTCTGGGCCGAAACTGAAACAATCCAGGCGGCACAGGGAGGCGCAGCCTGAAGGACACTGTCCCCAGGCTCACGCCGCCAGCCCTGCGGGCTCGGCGGCCTCGCCTACTGGGCTGCCCCTCAACTGCAGCCCCAGGGCCCTAAGAGGGCAGGCCGCAGGAACGCGTGACCCCTGGGGTCGCAGTGCCTCTCTATCCCGGGGGCTGGGCCCCCGCAGGGGCTCCTCCCTGGAAGGGAAGCCTCTCCTGTCCTCCTGGGAGCACAGGGCCTCCCGCTGCAGCCACCACCGTCCAGTGACCGGCACAGACCCTCGTCCACGTCCTTCTCTGCACGTCAGCCGTGGACGGCGGCCACAGTGCTGGCGTTGGGCCCAGCCTGGCTCAGACTGAGCTGGGCTTCTCAGCGGACACACACTGACCTTGCTGGTGTCCCCGTGAGACATGCACGGTTTTCTCTCCCGGTTTGTCGGATGAGGAAGGTCAGAGGTAAGTAGCTCGCCCGGGAGGCCTGGGCCGACCAGCAGGGCCCGCTGCCCTGCTGCAGCAGTTCCTGGGGGCAGACGGCCTCCTTGCCCCCCGGGATGACTCCCTGCTCCCAGCACCGGACCTCGTCAGCAAACCCTCTCCCCCTTCCTTAGTCCCTGGGCCGTTTCAGTCCGACTCGTGGAGAACACAGAGGCCTCAGACAGCGGGCCCTGGTGGGTTAGGCAGGCATTTCACGTCTGCTTCACGAGCAGGAGGGAAGCTGTCAGGCACAGAACAGTGACCGTTCGTATGAGGGTGGCAAGTTTACATGTGAAGAGTTAAGTGATTTCCCCCGGTCTTTGCACCAGTGGTTTGTTTTGTGGGTATTTGATGAAGACTGTTTGGGGCGGGACATTCGAGTGGCCGATTTGCATTACAGTTTCTAGGACCAGCGTTGTCCTGGACCCAGAGCATCAGTGAGGGGCCGGCTGGCAGCCGTGGTCTTCTGGCCTAAGGGCCGGCTGCCAGAGACATTATCCCCCCCAGAGCACAAAGAGCCCTGCTCTGCCTCTGGACACGGTGCGGGCAGCACGGTGCTGGCCGCCCCGCACGAGGGCGTGAGTCAGCCCGTTCGCACTCGCTTCTCCCGGCTCCCGGAGCTGCTGACCACCTGCCCCCCACACCGTCCTCCGCACCAGCCGCCTCCCGCCTCACCCTCCACCCTGTGCCTCCCTCTCCAATTATACCCATCCTGGGCCTGTAGAGACCCCGACGCCAGCCTTCTGTCCCTCTCGAGTCAGGGCTTCCACGCCCTTTGAACACAAGATTTATGGTCTCTGCTCCCTTCCTGATCCGTCCCCACCCACAGTGATGTTCTCGAGAGCAGGGCCCTGCCTGAACACGGAAGCCTCGCATAGTGCCGGCGCCACAAGTATTTCCAGCGAATGTGTTGAACAAAAGAATGAAGGAGTGACTCAGTGTCCTCTCCTGTCTTCTTGTCCAAGAATAAGAGGCACTGGGTAAAAAATCTTCAGGAATTTTCCATTCCTGGCCTCTCACAGGATCATTGTCCTGGGGGCTGGGGGACCTACTTTTCGTCCTCAGGCCCGAGACTTCAGGGCGAGGCTACTGTAGTGACACAGCTGTGAATTAATCTTGCCACTTGCTGAAAACAATTCCACCGAGAACGTTTCAGAAATCGCTGATGACGGACAGTGTCGCTAGCCCCCTTTGCATTTTCCAGTTACGTGTTTCCAATTGTCTTAGCACTAATTCCCTGCCTTTACAGAAGAACAATCGTGTGCATCTCACACAGAAAACCACAAGAAATCTGGTCCCCACTGCAGCCCAGGGCCAACCAGCACGTGGGAGGCGGGAGGCGGCCGACCGGCAGGTGTGTCGAGGGCCGGCTGGGTGCCCGGGGACAGGGGATGCGGGCTGGGTGTAGGAGCGAGGGCTGCGTGCCTTCATGACCCCAGAAGAGAGTCATTTTCCGGGGAGAAAGGATCTTCGTGGTCCTCATTCAGCCAGTGAGCTGGTCCACCCTCTCACCCACCCTGCCGGACACTGCCGGGAGCCCCCACTGCGGGCCTGGGGCTCCACCCGGGGCGTGAGAAAGACCACGACGTGCAGAGCACGCACCTAGTCCTCAGGGGCTTCCGGTCTAGTCGGAGAGACAAGAGAGAATGAAGTTGATAATTAAACGTTCACTTGTACGAGACGCACCGTCAATGCTGCAGAGCCAGCCAGACGGGGTGCGAGGGCAAGCAGAGTCAGGAGAGTTTTTACGGAGAGGTGGGCCTGGACGTGACCCCGCAGTGGACAGGACGAGGAGGCTGAGGTCGGGGCCTGGCTCTGTCAGCGCCCCTCGCCTGGGCCACCTCCGTGCTGTCGTGCTGGACGGGCGCCCCCAGTGCTGGTGGCCCTGCCTGCACCTGTTGCCCCGAGTCATGACCTAAGCCCCTCTGCCCTGGTGCCACGCACGTCCACTGTCAGCTCCCGCCACACTTAGAGCAGGACCCCTGCTCTGTGGCCTGGCAGGAGGGGTGGCCTGACTACTGAGACAGCCACCTAGGGTTCCTGGATCTCGGCTCATCTCAATTCCACTGGTAGGACCCTGTGCAGAGCCACAGCCCAGTTGGGTCTGACTGGAGAGGCCCTGCCGCTTCCAGGAACGTACCTTCTGCTGGAGGCCCTGGCTCTGGGCCGCAGGGGTGGCCCACCTTGGGCTGCTTGAAGGCCAGCTCCTCACTTGCCCATTCCAACCCCCCTCCAACCTGGCTTCACAGCCCCCAATCCTGGGGCAGAGGGGCTGTTTCCAAACTTACCCACCTCCCATGTGTCCCCCTTACCCCACCAGTGCCCCAGCACACCAGGCCTCACCCTCCATGGCCCCTTCCCACTGAAGCCTCAAGGTCACCTTTCCAATTATGTCTGGGGGAGTGACCACTGCCACCTCTGAAACAGCCCCAGGAGTCACACCACACCTGCACTTCTGCAGTTTGGGGACTTGGCAGAAATTGGTGGGGTGTCCCCCAGCCCAGGCAGGTGATCAACCTGAGGACCTGTCACTCCAGACAGAAAAGTCTCTGTGTGCGTCTGTCAGGATTGGGGATTAGGCACATGGTGGCTAAAACTACAGTTTAAAACCTCATGGAGAACACGGATTGGGAGACGACCTGAAATGGAGGAAGGAACATCTGCTTTGCCTTCTATCGAAAACAACTGTGTTATTCCAAGAGTGACAGAAATGCAGTGGGTGTTTCAGGAACCGGGTCCCTCGGGGTTTACTCAGAGCTGCTCTGATGCCGTGTCAGTTTTCCGTGTCTGCGTCATGAGCTGCCACACACTCAGGGGCACTTCTGCGGCTCAGCTGGGCCCTCGTTCACCAGCTGCAGTGGCAGTGTCGACGGGCGGTGGGGGCCTCATCTGGAGGCCCTGGTGCAGAAGGACCCCTTCTCAGCATCTCAGCTTGGCGGGGCCATCCTTGCAGCTGTGGGGCAAGGGACCCGGCTCCTCACTGCCCCTGGAGGCACCCTTGCCTCCTTGCCACGTGGTTTTCCCCATCGTGGCTGCACGGTGGGAGCGAGTCACCGTGGGAGCACGCTCTCTGTGAGGGGCTCACACCGGGAGCTGGGCCCAGGGGAAGCCTCCTGGGCCTCAACCAGACACACAGGTCTGGAGTGGACGGGGGACAGCTGGCCTCGCACCTGCAGGGCCCTGGCCTGAGCTCCCTCGCGATGGCCTGCGGTTTCCACTCCAGAAGGCGGGGGTGAGACCAGCTCTGCCGCGTCTTTAGCAATGAACGGAGATTCTGCAGCTGCCCAGGCAGCAGTGGCTTTTGCTTTAAATCTCTAATTCTTCATCTGAAACGAACATCTCGGTGGAAACCGCAGAGTCTGCCAGGGTGTCTTCAACACTCACAGAAACTACGGAACAAGAGCTTTCTCCTGACCTCTTACTTCTGGTCGGGCCTGAACTTGTCTGTTTTTGTCCCCATCCCAGGACTTCCTCCCTGCCAGCCGCCTCCTGGCGAGGTCCCCGCCAGCCACAGGGAAGCTTCATTCTGTGCTTGCCCCGCGCCGCTCCCGCCCTCCCCACAGCCTCGGCTCCGTCCTGCCGCACCTTCCTAATCCTTGTGTCATCTCGACCGTTTGCAGGGTCCCCTTCTCAGCACTTCCTGTCTGTCAACACTTCTCTGTGGACCGTCTTTGGGTTCGAACATTAATTCTGCTCCCTGGTCGCCTTCCAGTCTTATCATGACGCCCCTGCCTTCAGGCTGTGGCTGTTTCCAGCTCTCTCACCTATGCTGATTGTGCTGAACAGGAAATAGGCCTTCTTACTCGTCCACTATCGGCCTTGCCATCACCCTGGCCTTTTCCTGTTCTGAATAAAGTTTGTTACGTCTCCACTGTGCCCTTTCCCCATTTCCCTGCCTTCACAAAGTTAATTGCAACCTTTAACATCAAACAGTCTGAAAAAACACGCTTTCTGCATTTCATATTCCACCACATCCGTCCTTCTCTGTAAAAATGTTACTGTGAGTTAGCGTCCCTCCTTTCCCTTCCTGGCACTGTGAACCAGGAAGCGGTCCCCACCACCGCTCTGCGGGGATCGGAACCCTGCCTTGGCTCGCTCCCGGCTGGCTCTGCCACCAGCCCCGTCTCAGCCACTGCGGGCTCCAGGCGCATCTTTGAGCTAACTTCTCAGACACCCACCGTCAGAGAAAAGCTCTCTGCCCCGTGGGCTGGGCAAGGCCTGTGTGTCATCTCTCAGAAAACACGGGGTGGGGCGGGGGTGCCCGTGAAAAATGAAGGTGGGGCTGGGGAGTGAGGTTAGTGCGTGGCCCTCAGATCACAGCACAGCTGACAGGCCCCTTCCACCCACTGCGGGCTCCAGGAGGGGGGCTGCTTCAGGGTCTGGGTGTGGGGCAGACACTCCAAGGGCACCCACTCTGCGATCAAGCAGGACCGGAGGGAGGCCCCAGAGCTGCCGCAGAGCCCAGAGCAGGGGCGGCCACACAGGCAGAGCCCCATCTCCAGGGAGAAACCCACCGTGGAGACCTCCAGGGGACAGCTGGGATGCAGGAGCTGACCACTGTGCTTCTGCCAGTGGTCATGAAGGTGCAGCCCCACTTAATTCCCTCAGCAACGCCCCAGACCCTGTCCCAGAGGCATGAAGAGCTCCCCAAGTTCACGTAGCAAAGTCGGCGTCCCAGGACTTAACAGGTGTGTCTGTGCCCCAATCCTGGAGGGATGGGTGTCTGAGCCTCTCCTGGACGCTCGCCACCTGAGGGACAAGGGGCACCCTGGTTCCAACCCTGGGGAGGCCCTGCAAGGTCCCTGGCCCAGACCTGTGGGGGTGCAGGCCTGTGAGGAACCAGACCTGTGGGGGTGGGGACCTGTGGAGACCCAGACCTGTGGGGGTGCAGGCCTGTGGGGGTAGGGACACAGACCTGTGGGGGTGCAGGCCTGTGGGGGTGGGGACTCAGACCTGTGGGGGTGCAGACCTGTGGGGGTGGGGACCCAGGCCCATGGGGGTGCAGACCTGTGAGGAACCAGACCTCTAGGGGTGCAGACCTGTGAGGGTGCAGACCTGTGGTACCTTCTAGAATCAGCTCATCTACAGCAGTGATGTGCCCCTTGCTGCTCAGCCCGGTTTGCACAAACCCTACAGAATTCCTGAAGGTGACAGACCTGGAGGGTGCTCCTGTAGCTCCGCCCAGACAAACAGAAAACCACCGGGGAAAGGGAGTCGGGATGGGGGCACTATTTATGGGCGAACGCCAGCAAGTAACGTCCATTTGGGGGCCGTGCTGCTGCCCAAGAGTCCAGAGGAGCCCTCAGGCTTGAGGGGCTCTGGGGCCGAGCTGGGCGCTGGGCGTCCAGGGGTGAAGTCATGCGCCGTTGAGGACACGCGCGTTGCATCCTTTAATCATCAGCCAGCTCAGCGCCGACAGATGTTACAAATGCAGGTGTCAGTGGCCTCGTTTTTAGATGAGGTCCAAAAGCTGGAGGGCGTCCGTCAGGGCCGTACGGCTGGTCAGTGTGGAGCAGAGGTCCGGGGGGTGGCAGCCCCACTCCTCACTCTCTGTCCGCCTGGTGGAAGCACCCACTCTGGGGGGCCATCTCGTCCTGGTCTAAACCCCAGACACAGGCAGCGCTGACACCGAGGATGACGACCGCACAGCAAGAACCCTCTCAAGCTTTTCCCACGTGCCCCCAAGGTGGAGCAGCCCGGAGGCCCCTCTGAGGGAGAAGGAAGCCGTCCAGCCTGTGCCTGGCCCGCCAGGCTCCTCCAGAGGCCTGGACTGCACTGACAGGTGGAGAGGGGCCGCGGGACAAGCAGAGGGAAGGAGCAGGGAACCGTGGCTGCCGGGGTCAGCGAGGGGCGCCATGTCCTCAGCAGAGGTGGGGTGGGGGCTGAGGCCAGCAGGAGGTCCTGGGGTGTGCGTGGCCCAGGCCCGGCATGAGAAGGACCTGTTTCTGCTCCATGTGTGGAGCTGAGTCCTGGGGTCGGACCCCGAGGAGCAGCCCTTCCTCTCATGCCCAGGGCGCCTACACGAGGCTGGTGGTGGAGGACCTTCTGTGGACCTGTGGGAAGGCTGGGGCCCACTCATCCCAGGTGGGAGGTTTGGAAAGGCCACTGGCCCCTCTGAGAGCGGGGCTTCTCCCCTGAGTAACCCCAGGGCCTCTGATGGGGGATGTGCAAGCCATGAGGGAGAGCCCAGCCCCTCTGCCACCTCCCTGGGGTGGACGCGCAGCCCACGGGCCTCCTGGGCTCGCCCTCTTGCCTCTCCTCTCCAAAGAGACCTTAGGAAAAAGACTGCCTTTTCAGGCGGGAGAGCAGGGTGGGCAAGGGGAACAGGCCCCGCAAAGGGTGAGCGGGGTCCCCAGACGGGCCTCAGGGCCTCCTCCTGACCCAGGAGCCGGCACCTTTCCCACGGATGGATCAGCTCCCAACACACCCTCTTCATCCTCTCACTGTCCACCCCACTGCAGAGAGGGCTGGTAGGTGCTGGCCAGGCCCCTCCAGGGTGCTGCTCCTGCACCTGGACCGCCTGACTGCCTGTCCCACGTCACCTCCCCCTTCGGGCTCCCTGTCAGAGAGCGGCTGAGTTCTTGTCGGCTCTTGTTAGGAAGGCTACGCTTTGATTTTGACATCACCAAGTCTCCCCTTAAACAGTCAGCCTTGATTGTGCCTTGGACTTGGCACATGGCGTTCTCCCGAGGTCAGCACGTGCACCTCTGCAGGGAAGCCAAGATGCAGGCCCCTTCGTCCAGTCAGGAGACGTGGCCATGTGCGCACAGGGTGTTGTGACGGAGGCTGGCAGGGTGCCTGTGCCCTCGGCAGCAGCTTAATCACCGTCCTCCTCACAGTGAGGGGTCATCTCCCTACCCCTCCAGGGGAGCTGGGTGGGGGCGGGCCACCTGCATTCTTCTGCTGTGCGTTCATAGAAGATGAACGATGACTGCACTTGAAGGAACCCTGCTATCAACCAGGGGAAAAGACTATTTTTTGTAGCATGTGAATTCAGCTTTTATGACTAAATGACTGCTTAAATCTGAAAACTCTAATCATTACCATTTGCTTCCTAAAAATAGCTGTCTCCTTAGTCCATATTTAGAACAGAAAACACTGTGCTTGGAAAGCTCTGCTGCCCCGCGGAAGGCGTCTCTCCCCAGAGTCCGGCATCCCTGTCTGGCAGTGGCCATTTAACCCCTTCCTGGCTGCGAACCAGCTCTTTGCTCCTCTCTCTGCGTCTTGGCAAATCCTGAGCAGGGAGACAGATGAGAGTCATACACCAGTGGCCGAGGGCTGAGGGCAGCTCCTCAGAAACAGCAGATGGAGGACATCCAGGCCTTCCTGGGTGTCAGTTTCCCACAGGCACCGGGAGGCCCTGGGCGCCCCAGCCGCCCTGGTGTGTCTGCCCAGCTGGAGAGTGAGCTCCTGGCGGCAGGGCTGGGGGTGGGGGACAGAGGGTCCTGCACAGAGGCCCCTCCCCACCCGAGCATGTGCCATGGAAGTGTGAGCAGCCTGAGTGTGGAGCTGTCCCCGAACCCCCGACGTGCAGGATACACACGCCCTCCTTGGGGCCAGGCTGTCCCCTTCCTCATGGCAGCTGGAGTGGCCATCCACACCTGACACTTTCCCAGGAAACGGAGCAAGTGCTGACTCAGAGGGGTGACTCAGTCGCTCTGGAACCCACTCCAGCTGAGCCCGCAACTTCCTGGCAGGGCAGAGGAAGCCCAGGGCCCGGCCACAACCCATCCCGGGGAAGGGAGGCGGGGCTGCAGGGACGGAGCCAGGCCCGCCTGGCGCGGAAGGCAGAGGCAGGCCCAGGCCGGTGCACCAGCTGCAGCCGCCCCAGGCATCCCCGGGAGTCGGCAGCACCCCGGTCCTGGGATGTCAGTGGCTGTGCAGACCAGGCCTTCGCCAGCATGGAGGGCCTCACCAGGAGGAGCTGGAGGGATTTAATCCTGCTCTTGTCCTTCCCACCCGTCCTGGAACTTCAGGTGCTTCTAAGTGTGCAGAATCGTAATGCGTTTCTGCCCTTCTCACAAGCCCGTTGGAGGGGATGCCATGGCTCAAGGGTGCTGGTGGGGACGTGAGACTCAGGGGCAGAGACGAAGCTTCCATCCGAGGCTGGAAGACCGCCCTGCTGAGACCGTCGGCCTTATCTGGTGCCCGTTCCCCAGGCCTCACCCCACCCGTGACGCAGAGGCCACACCCGCACGTGTACACCTATAATGCATTACAGGCGAGGACCCCAAGCCTAGGGAGCTGGGTCCTCTGTGACACACCTGCCGTCTGCTCTCCAGGCCCACAACCTCCTCGCGAAGAAAGGCAGTCAGAGCTTCTGCTCACCAGACCCTTGGAGAACTGTCTCTCAACTTATCAAATGGTGGCTTTCAATCCCACAGTGAAACACCAGCCTGCGGGCACGGAACAGGGAGCTGGTTAAAGAGTCAAGTCCCGCCCCGTGAGGGACTGAGGTACACACGTGAGGCAAGTAGCAGCATGTCGAAAACGTATGTTTAATGCCTGGAAAAGTCATCAGAAATTCTTTGAAGTGGAAACATAGGGTCCACTTCGGAGAGAGAAAAGCTGTGCATGCAAGTGTAGGAAATGAGCAAAATGAGAGCCTTGCTTATCTGGGTAGTGGGTTTCCGAGTGATGTCTGCCGTTCCTCTTTTGCTTGTCTACAAATTTTACGTGTGGCTATGGTATAAGAAAGTGCATCATTTTGGGAAAAGCTGGGAAATGGGTGGATGTCTTTAAAGACAGGTGATGGTTCTTGCACGAGGGTGGAGAAGGCCTTGAGCACGGGGCACCGTGGCTCTGCCATGGGTCTCACCCCCTTTCGTGGCTGACCAGCAGACTCCTACGTCACCCCGGAAGGAAGAGCTTGACGAAGACATGGTCACAGTTGTCAGTGATGCTGGAGTCACTCAGGAAATCCTGCTTTTCCCACTTTTTCTCATGGTCTCTGAGACAGTCATCATCAAGGTTCTGACCTCAGAAGCACAGTCACTGCCGGCCTGGAGCCCCTGCAGAAGGACAGTGTCTCCAGCCGGTCACCACGTTTCTGGACAGAAACACCGAGAGTCTAAGCGACCTTTCTTCCATTTCCACCAGCTCGCTGCCGAAGCGCCAACAATGGTTTTAGCTAATCACAAATCATAGGCCCAGAATCTGGAAGAAATTGGCCTGAAAAAAGGGGAAACTAAGAACTTTGCTGAGAACCCTAGGCAAGTGACAAGTGGTGGCCATCCATGGGGACCCTGACCAAGCACACTGATGCCTGTCCTGTTCTCCCTGCAAAGGGTCTGATGGCAGGACAGGACCAGAGGGGGCCCTGACAGCCGCCCACGTCCCTGCCAGACTCCAGGCCCCGCTCTGCACCCTCTTCTGCTCAACAGCCCTCCCGCCCCGAGGCTGACCCCTCCTCGTCCTGGCCTGGTGGGCGGCCCTGCCTTCCTCTAGCTTGGCCAGTTGGGTCATGCTCTTGAAAAGTTCCTGTCTGGTCTGTGGTCATCGGCTGAATTCAGATCCTTCAGCTCAGGTCAGATCACAGGGCCCTGCCGGCTGTCCTGCTGGCACTGGGACCCCCTACTCTCTGCGCGTCATGGCCAGACCAACCTTCTGTGAATTCAACATTGTTTCATCACCTCGCCTGTCTTCCCCGAGCCCTGCAGAGTCCCTGCCGTGGCCATGACTGACGCCTCCGTGGCGCCAATCTCACCAGGAGTGGAGGGGAACTCCCGCCTCTTCCGCACCGTCCTCTAAGCCCAGTCCAGCTTCTGGGGCTTCCCTGCTCATGTTCTCCCCTCCGCCTCCTTGCCCCGAATGGCTGTAGCATCTGGATTCAGAAACGTCTGAATTTAGCCCCCAATGACACGTTGTCTTTTCTTACTTAATGATCGTTTCCACTCCCCATTTAGACTGTAAATTCCTTGAAGAGAAAGAAATATATGAAAATACGCATGAATTGATGAACGGGGAGTGGAAAGTCAAGGAATTGCCTCAAAAGCAGCAACGCTTACTTACCAGCCACCGGAAGAAGCCAAATTTAAATCAGGTGCAAAGCCAATTTCGTACCTACCTGCTGAGAGGGTCGGTGTGAGGTCCTGGAGTAAAGGTGGGTTCTGAGAGGCCCTAGAGAAGGCTGAAAATGGGGGGGGGGGGCATGGGGGCCCTGAGGCGCGCCATGTCCAGGACCCGCTTTGATCCCATTGTTTACACGCCTGCCCTGGCCTCCATTTCCAGGTCAGTAAACAAGAGCGTGAACGGCAAAGTCCTGTCTCCTGGTCCCTCTGTTCTGGGGGAGGGAGCGGAAGGGGAGGGGATGCCCAGCGCCCCAGGAAGCCAAGCCAGGAGGATGTGAGGGGCGTGCGGCCATGGAGAGAGGCCTGCCAGGGCTGCTGGGAAGGAAGTGGCTCCCACTCGGAGTCACCATCCCTGTGGCCGGTCGGCAGGGCAGCCCCAGGGACTGGCCCCACCAACACCAGGGAGGAGAATGCCCCCACGGCGAAGGCCTGTCCCACCGGGCTCCTCAGGGGCCTGAGCAGGGCACACGCCCTGAGATAAGGGCTTCCAAACAGCCAGCAGCAGCGCACAGGCGCTCGGGAGGGAAGGGCCCTGGGCTCCCCCGAGTGTGACCTCGAGACGGAGGTGGCGGTGACGCGGGAAGAACAGTGGACTGTGTGTGAAGGAGCCACGTTGCCCTCCACGCCCACAAGCATCTTAGTAACAAAGGGCCGCTGCCAGCAGGTTAAGGCTTGAAAACACCTCGTGAGTTTCATAACACTATCCCCAAACTTTCAGACTCCTCAGAAACCATTTAGGTCCGCTCCAGTGTCCCAGCAGACAGCCCTCAGGGGCTGGGCTTGCCCAGGGTCACACAGACAGCCTAGTGGCCGTGAAGTGTCAGGACCCAAGTCCCCCGCCCCAACCCCAGGCCTTCGCCCAGGGACCCGGGGCAGACCCCCGGCAAGTCAAGGACTCCAGAGTGTGCGGGAACCGCTGCCGCACCGACGGTGACATGAACAAGGCCGCTGTCACCCCCGAGCCCAGCAGGTGCTGGACACTGGGCTAAACTCGTACACATGAATTCATTTAACCCCCTTAGAAACTGAGTGTCTCTATTCTTAGCTGGTCACCTGTGAGGCTTAGAGAGACCCCTCCGTAGTGAGTGGGGCACTCAGGATTCAAACTCGGAAGATGTGACTCCAAAGCCCACACTGCTGCCCACACATGGCCCTTCTTAACGTGGAATCACGTTATGGGTCTGCCTCCCATCTTGAGGGTCTGACGACCCAAGCCTGTGGTCTCCCACCCTCCTCTCCATCTGTGTTAAGGGTCTGCCTCCCGTCAATGTGATGCGGGGGTGGGGGGAGGGACACTGAAACAGGCTGCTTTCCCACTAGCCAGTGGCTCCAGAAATAGGCTTGGTAGGGGAGGGGCACACACCTCACACCCACATTGTTTCAGAAGGTACATGCGAGCAAGTCCGACTGTGGGCACGGAAGCGCCGTGACAGGCACTTGCGCACGTCTGTAGTGCAGCCGCATGTGGTACAAGCACGTTGGAGAGCAGTGTGGCAGCTCCTATAGGGCAGCTCTACACCTGCCCTACGACCCGCAGTCCCAACTGGGACGTTTACCCAAGAGAAGTAAAAATGCACGTCCACAAAAGACCTGCAGGAGGACATGCTGGCAGCTGTATCCACGGTAGTCCCAAACTGGAAACAGCCCTTACGGCCGTCTGCAGGGGGTCCGTCGTGGGACGCGCGTCTGGCCGGGGAAGGGCCCGGCTGCTGCTGAGCAGCGAGGGGGACTAATTGCAGAAACGTGGGCTTTTACCCAGGACCACACGTCCTGCGTCTCCACGTCAGCGCGGAAGAGAATGAATCCATGAAAGAAAACCCATTGAACGGGGACGGCCTGGCTGCTCCCTCCTTTTCATCTGTGTGCCCCATGGTCAGGCTTGGAGCTCAGTGATGGGCGAGGAACCCCGTGGAGGGCAGGTCTGGACAGGAAAGCAGCCCGTGATCTCCCATGCCAGCCATGGTCCCGGGACTCGCCAGCGTGTTTCCTTGTATCACTCCTCCTGCTGCGTGGGCCACGTCCCTTTAGCACCCGTGCTCTGAGACCGTGCGTGATCCGCACTGGCTGCGAACTGGGTTTGCTGTTCAATTATTATGGGTCCAGGGACAAAGTGTCTCTGAGAAGGACCCAAAGGGGTTCCACCTCATGCAACAGGACCACAGCCCCATCGAGTCAGGCTGAGCCAGAGGCATCGCTGTGGCCAGCGAGAGACGCGCTTTGAGCCTTCTGCATCAGAAGCTCCACAAGCCAGCTCCGGCGGCCAGGGTCTGCCTCCTCCACAGGACAGACCGGCCGCCCTGCAGGTGGAGGATGCTCCGTCAGGTGGGCTCCTGATGAAGGTGACATGGGCAACCACAGGTGGCCCACAGTGAATGTGGTACAGGGCAAGTCAATAGGAGGAGGAGTAACACAAAAATTAAAATTTTACCCAAGATGGAACAATGGATCTCGGATGGAAGAGACTGAGTGACTCATACTCCACATGGCACTTCTAAAATTTGCATGTTTATTGATTCAGTCCCTTGGTCCCATTCCCCACTTCCTTCTGCGTTCCTACTCCTCCAAGTATTGTGTCTGATGAGTTTCACTGAAATGGGATGTCTTCTTGCAGAGCACACGTTGTTTTTTGTGAACCATATTCTCGGCGAATCTTCTTGAGCTATAGAACTCATTCTGGATCTTTTTTATTTGGGCTTACAAAGGATTTACACATAGTTCTGGTGAAAACCAACATCTTTAAAATACTAAGTCACCCTGTCTAGGACCTCTCCACAGACTTTCCGTTGACCTGGGGCTTCTTCACAGATTTCTGTTCTTCCCCACGGAGGACTTATGTGCTTCTTGTTATATTAGCTCTGTAGATACTTTAGAAATGTTGTTGCTATTGTGAATGCGTCTTTTTTTCATTATATTTTCTAGTTCATGACTGATGTAGATGAACACTCTGATTTTGGAAGTTTATCTTAAATTTGGCAAAACTGCTGAATTCTCTTGTTGGTTCTAATCCATGTGTCTGTTGAATCTGATGATTTGTCTATTTAAATGATCACAGTCATACAAATAACAGTGTTTATCACTTTAATTCCCTTTCCCAAGTCTCTTTTTTTATCTTTCCTCATAAGATTAGCAAGAATTTTTATTGCTGTTTTAAACAGAATTGCAGTGGACATCCTAGTTTAAAAATCCCCTTGTCCCTAGCTTTTTAAGAGCTTGTATTGCAAATAATATTGAAAGTTGTAAATTGCTGTCAGATTATGTTGAACATTAGTAAATGCTTTTTATGCACCGATCAATATAATTATGATTTTCTATCCATCAATATTGCATTGAAAGACTTTATGATGTTGAACTATCTTTGCATTCCTTGGATAAGCTCTCACTGATCATTATCTATTGCTTTTGAAATACAATGCTGGATTCAGCTGGATGTTTTGTTTTGTTTTGTTTTGTTTGTTTGTTTGTTTGTTTGTGGGGCTTTTTGGAGGGGAAGTAACCAGGTTTATTTATTTTTATTTCATGGAGGCACTGGGGATGGAACCCAGGACCTCATGCATGCTAAACATGCACTACACCACTGAGCTACATCTGCCCCCTCAGCTGGATAATATTTCATTCTGGATTTTTTACATCTATATTCATGAGTAAAATGAATTTCCTCTTTGTGTATTGTCCTTATCTAGTTTGGAATCAAGGTTACACCAGTTTTGTAAACTAAGCTGAGCATATTATTTTTCTACTTTCTAGAATGCCATGTTTAGGTTGGAATATCTCTGAATCTGTGGTTTGAGAGATGAGAGAATTTGGATTCCATTATCAATTTCTGGAATGTTTATCCAATTTGCATTTTGCAAATTTGGCATTTTATTTTTTCTCCAGAAATGTATTTATTTCACCTACATTTCCAAATGTATTATGGTATATTTGTTTACAAGACTCTTATTATTTTTTATCTCTATTATAACTGAAGTTACTTGCCTGCCACTTTTATGTTTATATTCTTTACTGTATTTGCACCTTTCCCTTCATCAGTCTTGTCAGATTCCATAAAAATAAACAGGCTTTGTTTTTGTTAATCTTTTCTCTTGCTTTTTGTTGCTATGTTCTCCATTTCTTTGATTTCTATTTACCTTTACTAACTGCTTTCCTTTTTATTCTTTGGATTTGCTTTATTGGCTTTTTCTCAAAATTGAATGCTTAGTTTATATTTTTCCACCATTCCTGTTTCCAGATAAATGTATTCAAAGCAGTACATTACTGGGCATAACTTGAGCTGTATTCCGTGTGTGTGTGTGTGTGTGTGTGTGTGTGTGTGCGCGTGCATGCACATATAAATAAACGTCTCTCTCTCATGCACACGTTTCTAAGTCTTTATCTATTTGTGCTGCCTTGTCAAAGAGATACTCAATTTGATTATCCTTCTCACTAATTTATGCTAAACAGGATTCCAGTGAAGCATTTTTTTCTTTATCCCATTTACCATCTTCTTCATGCTTGCTATTACTGCTTCACTCCAACCTGGTTCATTTTTGTGACTTCATTTCACTTATATCTTCCCTTCCTTCTCTGAGGATATTTAGAAATGTATTGCAGGTAATGTGGTCAAGGATGTTTGTGGGGTTTTGTTTTATTTTGTTTTTTGAAGTTCTGTCCATTTACCTAAATTTTAAGATTTATGTGTTTACCTTAAGGTGTATGTTAGGATGTAAGACTTCTTGTTCTAACCCTACAAGTGCCCCCTAAGGTGAATAAATATGTCTGGTAATGTTGTTTATAATCTACCAACTCACTTTGCTTCCCAAGCACCAAATGGTGCTCCTTAAAAGAAAAAGGCAGGCAGGCACTGGTTTATGCCCTGAGACGAGCATGCCTCCTCTGAGTCCCTGCACAGAGTCACTACCTGTCTTCATCATCTTCCTCCCGAAATTCTGGATTTCTGCCCCTTAACCTCCTTCTCCTCAAACATCAAATTAAACCAACACCTTACTGATGAGTTCTCGAAAGTTTTTCTTTAAAAGACAGCTTGTCACTGTCGTTGTAATTTGTGCTGCCCCTACTCTGAGGTCTGAGAGATGCAGGCAGATGATCTGTAATGTCCTCTTCTCTGAAGGCTGCCTTTCTGCGTTGCTGCCTGCCTTGGGTGACACGTGCCCAGAGGAGTCTTTGAGGACCACAGCCTCTTCAGCCAGCCCCCAGGGAGGGCAGGCCAGGTGTGACATGTGCACTTGTTTTCAATTCTCCTTGCATTGTTTTCCCTTTTCTGTTCTACTTGTTTTGATTTGCTCTTTTGTAGAATTAGGGTTCACCCACAGACGCATGTTATTGTGCGTTTTGAGTAACTGCGGAGCAGGTTTCAAGAAGTAAGCCACCAATCTGGAGAGGTGTGGTGTGCAGAGTGACAGCCGCTGTCCTAGCTACGTTGTCAGTTTTATCAGGAATTGCATTTCCATGTCATAACCCAGCTACTTGCCTGTGTTCCCACTTCACTTTTGACCTAAACAGATTGGCAGTAGGGCCCCCAGTGCCAAACACCCCTGGCTGAAGCCCTGGCAACAGCTGAAACATCATTCCCTTCTTTGCCCCAAAGGGTAAGTTGACAGAACCCTCCTGGATTTCCAGAGGATCCAAGTATTAGTTTCCTACAAATATTGAATCTCTCAACACACCAAGACAACAATATTCAACTTGGAAGAAAACCCAGAAGTAAAGAAGTGATTCATAATTGTTAAATTTAATAAAGAAAATCACAGTGTATGCCCAATTATTTACACTTCTTTAATTCATGACTGAATTGTGGGTATTGGTTTTAATAAATTGTACCATTAGCTTCTTCAATGAAAATCTCCATTTTTATTCAGAAAATTTCCTTTTCTGAAAGAGCCTTTAAATAAGACTAGCATTGAGAACGAAACAGCCATAAACCAGAGACCATTGTCACCTGATGGCTCGTATCCCAACTGAAGCCTCCAAGAGCAGAAAGAAGAGTAACAGGCAAGGTCTGTCTTCAAATCAAACGCAGCAGGTAGCCCTCCGTCAGCCTTGGGCCACACCCACAGCCTCCCGCCTCCAGCCCTGGCCCCGGCAGCAGCGCCTCACCTGAGAACAGCACTGCACCTGGATAAACATATCCTCAAGCAACAGGACACAAAGAAACTGTGAGGGACCAAAAATAACTGCCTGCATGTGTGGTTATGAGCAAATTAGAAACAAGATACAAAAACACCAAAACCCAACTTGACACTTCTGAGGTGTCAGGAGCCAAGCAGGGCACTGGGCGTGATCCCGGCACACACACCGCCACACGCACCGCCACAGGGGGTGGGCAGACCACCTGAGCCACGCCTCCGGCCCCACCCCTGGACCCGCCCCCACCCCCACCCCATTTAAGGGGCCGGCTTGCCCCCGTCCGGAGGGGAGCAAGGGCACCTGTTGCTTGTTTTCGCTCCCTTGTGCTGCAGTACGAGTCCCAGCAAAGCCTCGCCTGCACTTCTCATCCGGCCTCTTGTCAACTTCTATTGATTAGGGGTCCAAGGGCCAGGTCAGGAACAGGACCACTCTACTCACGCAGACTTTCCCTGTTGGAGTGTCCCCGTCGGACACTTGATGCTGCTCCTTACTTTGAGTGCCCCAGGCATCGCTGGACTGGAGCCTCTCTGTAGCCCAGCCCAGACTCCCACTGGACACACAGCCAGGATGGCCTAGACTGGTGGACAGACGACTGGGTGCATGGACTTGCTGCCTGCATGCCGTCCGGTCTTCCCACTGACTGCCTGATGCCCCGGTTTCCTCTCCTGTGCAGTGGAGGTGATGACAGCTTTGTCCCTTCCAACACTGCCACTTCCACGCCACCTAATCAGGAAGCTCTGCCTCCAGGAGGTCCACACTCTGGGAGCTCAGCTGCTGTTAAAACCAGGCCCTGGGAGTGCTCTCCTCTTGAGGGGCCCCCAAGGTAACGGTTTGGTGGGAGGGGAGGGTCAAAGTGAAGGGCCAGGGCAGGCGTCCAGCCGGCAGCCTCATAGCCAGGGCTGCTGCTCCCTGAGACGGCTTCCTCCATGCGGACGGAGACACCGTGGAGTTTCCGCAGAGCTGCAGGGGCCGCAGGAGCAGCTGTGGGGAGGTGACTGCGCTATGGGCCCCAGCAAGGGGTGGCACTGGCCCAGAACCAGGCCTGGAGGGGGACGTCTGCCCCAAGGCACCCTCCCTGCACCCGCCCCCATGATCCCCTTTTCTTTGTTCTAGGAAAGTGGGGTTTAAGGTAGTTTTTATTCAAATACTTCTATGAATGTCCACTGATTCCTGCCTGGCAGGCTGATCTGCTGAGACCGCTGGTAACGTCTAATGTCTCAGCAGCCCAGTGTGACCACCTTCCGGGTCAGGGCCTCGTTCCGCTGGCACAGCCTCATGCCGGTCCTTCCACAAATTAGGGAGCTGAGAGCATCAGTGATTTGCCCCAGGTCGTGAGTAGCAAATACAAAGCCAAGAGGAGGACTCAGGTAAAGAAGATTAAAATAAAAGCCAAGCAGCCCTGCCCACGTCTGCGCCTGCCCCAGGACGAAAAGGCTCATTAGAAATAGTACCCGACCCACCCAAGAGACCAGGCCTCTTGAAAGCTAGAGAACAGCCAGGCTTGTTTCAGCCACCGCCAGCTGCCAGCTGGGCTATGCCGTCGGCTGGAGCTGAGGGCGTGCAGAACGATGCTGGGATTTTCGGTGCACGGAGACGCTGCTCCACGGGTGCTGCAGGAAAAGCCCTTCGGCATTCCAGGGACAGCACTGGTGACAAAGCAGGCAGCTCCGCCGGGGGGTCGAGGGGTCTGCTGAGCACAGGGACAGTGGGCGGGAGGGCTGGGGGCCCGCAAGGGAGGGGCCGGGGCGAAGACCTCGTGGGTCGGCCACGGGGGCTGCAGGCACTGCTTCCTCGGAACACAAATCCAAGTCTTAACCCAAAATGACCCCCGCAGTCCCCAGGCTGTTGCTAATTAGAGGGTGAGCACATTGGGTTTAGCTAGTGTAACCCTCCCCCAAACGGTGGCCATAAGGACACAGTTCCCGCATCACCCAAGGCAAGAACTCCGGGTTCCTGGGCAGCAGCAGCGAGAGGACACTGTGTTGGGCGGGGCTCACTGTGTTGCAGGCAAGCTGTATAGGGTTCTGCAGGCAAGCTAGAACAACTGGCTTTACTGCAGGAATTAATACAATTGCGTTTAGCGTCACCACGGAGACCAACTGATTCCAGGGGCAAATTCCTGTCCTCCTGATCAGCAGGAAGCACGGACGCCTGCCTCGGACGCCTGCCTCTGACTGCCGGCCTCCCGGCAGGTCCGGGCTCAGGACCCTGAGGGGAGCAGCCACCGACAGCCTTGCAAAGGGTCATCCAGGGAGGGGACATTTTACGAGAGGCCCTCAGCTGGGGAGCTGCCCCCGCAGGTGTGTGGTGGGGCCCAGGCAGAGGTGCTCGATGACACAGACAGGTGTGGTCAGTGAAATATTACTGGAAAAGCCCAT
Organism: Camelus dromedarius; assembly: GCF_036321535.1. Lineage (NCBI taxonomy): Eukaryota > Metazoa > Chordata > Mammalia > Artiodactyla > Camelidae > Camelus > Camelus dromedarius. Next base: position 345,674 of record NC_087441.1, on the reverse strand, counting down.
TTTTAAAAAGCCAATTTCATTGCAGGAAGGGCAGCTTTGCAAGGATGTCCCCATCTCACGCAAACTACCCAGCTCAGTGTGTGTCCTGCCCCCACCACCTCCGCTTCTGCTGTTTGCCGGTGACCATGTGACAGCGTCCGACCGGGCGGCCCTCCTCCTCCTCCGGGTGCGGGCTCTCGCTCTCTGAACACAAGCCTGTGAGGGTACCCAGGGAGGGAGATTCTTACTTCCTGGAAATCTCAAAACAGACAAGTGGGTTTTGTTGTTTCATTAGAAAAACTCAGTTTTTGCTTTCTCCCCCAAATACAGAATAATGCCTTATGTTGAGTATCCTTTCCAAACCGGGGACCCACCCCCACCCTGGGAACAGCAGCTTTTCCTCTTCTCCCCTCCGGAGGGTTCTGACCAGCGACTTTGGAGTCTCCAGAGCACCAGGCAGGCGTGGCCAGGCGGGCAGCGGACTCCCCCCCGGGCCATGAGCCTCATCAGCTTAATGCCTCCTCTACAGTCCCTGCACCTCTTCTCTTCTGGGGCAAAAAGAGCTTCCAGCTTCCCAAGGCCAGCAGCACCTCTGAGACCTGCACCCCATCCAGCTGGAACCTCTCCATCACCTGGTGAAGTAAAAGGAATGCACAGACGCTGTGCAGGCTGGATACAACTGCGTGTTCAGGTGGGACACTCCATTGTCTCTTCAGTGACTTAAAACCACAAGGCTGGGGGTCTGGGCAGCTTACCTGGTGACCTGGGGTCTGGCCACGTCGACCTGTCACAGTTGGTGTCATTGCAGAGACACTGGCGCTATTCCAACTGTGAGACAAACCATGGGACTGTGACAAATTCGGGCCCCCGACGGCTGAACCCACTGCTCCTGGGTCACAGTCCCTGGGGCTCGCACCCCGAGAGGAGGGGGTCCCCCCACTGGGGCCTCAACGCACACCTCCCTGGCACTGGCCACCATCCTCCTGGCCTCCTGCAGGCCTTCGCTCTTACACGGGCCCCACCTCAAACCCACAGTTCAGGCCGACTGCGTGACCAGTGGCCACAAGAGCCTGGGCTCCTTCCTGGGGCAGCCCCGCACTTCCTGCCCTACGATCCTGCGGTGCCAGCTGTGCTCGCCTGCGCCCCCTCACGGGGTCCTCCCCCCAACCTGCTCCCTGCAGCACCCACCTCCTGCCCTGACCCAGGGGGCCCCCTCCCCAAAGCCCCCAGCTCTCGCTGACCCTCTCCCTCACCACACACAGAGCACGGCCTTCCTGAGCCCCTGGTGGCCGTGACATCCGCCTCACACCCAGCTCCCAGGGGTCCTGGCCGGGCCCCTCACCGCACTGCATCACAGCCCGCCCTGCGGTTGCATCAGGAGGCCCCCCTGGGTCCGCACTTCCACGCCCAGGCATCACCACCCTTGGAGTTCCCGCCTGTCCCTTGTAATTCTGTTATTTAGGTACAAGTTATAACCCCATCTGGACAGAAACAAATTCTTGTCTAATCAAATTTAGCACAAACCCAAAGCATTGTTTCAGGTTTCCTTTTAGGGTGCATCTGAGCCGGTGGCCAGGGCCAGACAGGAGGTCAGAGCGGGAGAACCAGGGCAGGATTTCTAGCGGCTTCCCGGGCCTGGCCCCACGTGTACCAGGTGAAGACTGGCCTAGGTCAGCGCTTCCCCAGCTCGGGGCGAGCGAGTCACCTGGGGTCCCGCCGACGTGCAGATCCGGATTAGGACAACTGGGCCGGGGCCCGAGCGCCTACACTTCTAACAGCACCAGGTGACGTGGGGCTGCCGGCCCGAGGCCACACTCTGAGCAGTGAGGGGCCCTCTAGAAATTCCCAGAAATAACACTGTACGAGAGGCAAATAAAGTTATGGTCAAAGTCCGAGTAAGGCCACGACCCAGGGCTTGCATCTTGGCTCCTACGACCCAGTGACCTCGGGCCCATCCCTTCGTGGCCCTAAACCACAATGTTCTTACTGGAAACAGGGACGAACGCCCTTGGCTGCTGTAGCGATTAAGGAAATAATTCACATAGAGGCCAGCCCGTGTCTGGCTGGCGAAGGCCTCAGCACACCAGCTTTTATCTTGATCTTGGGAAGTCCCCATCCAGGCAGCCTCCTTAGGGTCCCAGGGTGCAGAGAAGGACATCCTCCACCCAGAGCTGGGTCTCAGGACCCCCGACTGGCAGGGTGCCGGGAGTGCCCGTCCTTTCTCTGGGCCCGGCTCCAAGGGCCCCTGCCCTGCCCACCACTGCCCGGGCAAGAGGCCACGAGCTGCGGGAGCAGGACTGGAGGAGAAAATCTTCTGTTGTGTAAACACAGCCCTCAGGGCTGAGGGGGATGAATTCAGCCCCAGAGCCAGCGCAGAGCAGGGCAAACAGTCTCCACAAACCGGGCGACTTTCCAGAGGTGCCGTCTGGTGCGACCTCTGTCCACCGCAGGAGAGAGAAGGAAGGTGGTGCTTCCGGAGCAGCATCAGCAGAGAATGAAATTCAGACACCAACCCTGTGAGCTCCTTACTAGCACTGCTTCAAAGAGTCCTCCTGAAAGGCCGGGCCTCTCCAGAGCCTTCGCTGCCACAAGGAGCAGTCTTCAGGCACTGAAGACACCCCAGTGCTGGGAGCGCGTCCTGCAGGTTCAGGGAGGACAGACATCGTCACATCACCCGGCTGGAAGGGGACACCTTGGTCCCTAATAGAGTCTTCCCGCCCGGCACTCCAGTCACACCAACGGTGCCTTCTGCTCAGACTGGGGCTGGCTTGGGCCACACTTAAGCAAACTCAATAGACGTGACGGTGTTTCTGCATGGCTGTGCCTGAGCGGCACGCCCGCAGGTTCCCGTGTGATGCCCAGCCACCCCGCTCAGCTTCCCCACCGGGACATCGGTGGTGAGGCTGGCTTTGCTCTGCAGGTTTCGGGAAGGGCCAGCAGGGGCAGTTCAGCGGTGCGGGGCCCAGGTACAGCAGAGAGGCTGGGGCAGTGAGGAGGGGGGCCTGGAGCTCCACCTCCAAAACAGGAGCAGAACAATCTGCACGTGGATGACCAGGTGCCCTCAGGCTGGCCAGGCCTGTGCTTCCACAGAGGAGGGTGCTTTCTAGGGGCCACGTGGGAGAAGCACTGCTCTTGGCTGCAGTGTCTATTTTCCACTGACTGCACACTTTCCACACACACCCCCAGAGGGTATTTCTGTCCAACGGACCTGATATTTCCTCCACTTAACAATCCAGAGTGAGCTGCCCCAGCCCCCAAGAGCCCACCCCCCCGGCTGCAGACTCGGGGATTTCCAGGGTGCAGGACCCTGACGTCAGGCAGCGCAGCCCGGCTCCCAGCCTGCCTCCCACAAGAAGCCGGCGGCTGCTTCCCGTCCACAGAGATGGGGTCGGGGGCTGGAGCCTTGGGACCCAGCTCCCAGAGGCAGCTCCAGCCCCGGTGACAGCTCCACAGGCCCCACCGGGCCGCTCGTGCCACAGCCCTTGGCGCTGCCCAGTGCCCCTCCTTGGAGCCCCCACAGTGTCCCGTGCAGGTGTGTGGTTGGTAACAGGTGACAGAAATGACCTGAGGGTCAACCATTCTAGGGATTTTAACACATATGTAGATTTGAGTAACCACCACCATCACGATCCAAACTCCCCGAGGAACCACCCCACTGCCATGCTCCACACCTCCCCGAAGCCCTGCCCACCTTCCCTCTAGTTTGGTCTCGTCCTTTTGTCACACGTGGAAGGGTGTGGTGTGTAGCCTTTGAGCCCAGACTCTGGCACTCAGCTCAGTACCTCTGAGGCCATCCACGTCGCTGCGAGTGTCACTGCCCTGCAGGGGCACCAGACGTGGCCGCGTTCAGCTCTGTAAGAAGCCACCACACTGTGCCCCAGGGTGGCTGAGACACTGATTCCCACAGAGACACGTGAGAGGGCCAGGCGCCCCGCATCCTCACCTGCAGCTGGCGCTGCCGGTACTTGCTGTTGCCACCTTTTAAGTGCGTGATGGTTTTAATCTGCATTCTCATCTTATGACCTCCGGTGACTGTTCCTCTCCAGTATTATCTGGTTCTCTTCTCACTATCGAGTTTTGAGCATCATCTGTTGAATAGAAACCCTTTGCTGAACTCATAATTTGCAAATATTTTCTGTCACCCTGCAGCTTGTCTTTTCATCCTCTGAAGAGTGTCTTTCATAGAACAAAAGTTTTTCATTTCAATAAAGTCCAATTTATCGATTTTTAAAAATGGATTGTGCTTTTGATGACATGCTTGTTCAAAAGACAATCCTTTCTCCACTGAGCTGCCTTTGAAGCTTCGCCAGAAATCACTGGGGCTGGTCTGCGTGGCCCTGTCCCTGGTCTGCCTGCTTTGCTCTGTTGATCTATGTCTTTCCCTTCGCTAGTCTTATGCTGTCCAAGTTACGATAGCCTTTAAAACTGGATAGTCTGGTTCCTTCAACTTAATTATTCTTTTTCAAAATCACTTCGGCTATTCCAGTTTTGCTGTTCCATGCAAATTTTAAGATTAGCTTCCCTACATATACACAAAAAACACGCCTAGGATTTTTATTGAAATGACACTAAACATGTAGGTTAATTGGGCGAGAATTGACATGCTTACTATACTGCTTCCCAGTTGATAAATACAGCCTCCTCGTTTCCCTTGTTCTTGTTTGATTGCCCCCACAGCATTCCGCCGTTTTCAGCATGCAGACCCTGCACACGTCCTGTTAGATCTACAACCAAGCCTTTCGCGTTTCGGTGCTCTCACAAGTGGTTTTCTTATTTAATTTCAGTTGCCATTATTGATTACTGCTCTATATTAGGACTGATTTTTTTTAATATTGACCTTGTATCTTCAAACTTGTTAAAGTCATGTATCAGTCCTATGAGACTTTCTTGTGTGTATTTCTGGGGGTTTGTATGTAGACCGTCATGGTGTCTATGAGTAGGGATACTTTCATCTCTGCTCTTCCAGTCTGCTTGCCTGTCTCTGCCTTGCCCTGTGCTCCCAGCGCCGTGTTCAGGAGGAGTGGACATCCTCACCTTCTTTGCAACCTTGAGATAAAAGCATTAGTCCTTAGCAATTAAGTATGAAGTTAGCTGTGGGTTTTCGTGTCTCTGTCCTTTATCAGGATGAGGAAATGCCCCACTGGGCCTGGCTTACTGAGAGTTTATCAGGAATGGATGTTGAATATTATTAAAAAGCTTTTAGCATATCAATTGATATGCTTCTGTAGTTTTTCTCCTTTAAACTGTTAATAGTATGGAACATGTTGATTGATTTGTGGCCATCGAACCGTCCTTGCCTCCCAGCACTATGCTGCACTTGGTTGGGATAGATACATCCGTATATCTATATCTGCATAAAGGTTTTGTTTTGGATTTTTGAACCCATATTCATAAAGGATATTAAACTATAGTTTTCATATACTGTCTTTGTCTGGTTTTGGTATCAGGATAATGTTGGCCTCATAAAAGGGGTTGAGTAATTTTTCTTCCTCTTCTATTTTCTGAAAAATATTTTTGTAAAATTGATGTTATTTTACTTTAAACTTTCAGTAGGACTTGCCAATGAAATCATCTGGGTGTCGAGTTCATAGCATGCCCTTCATTGTCCACTTAGTGTCTGCAGGTTCTGTATTGATACCCCCTCTTTCATTCCTGATATTAGCATTGTGTCTTCTCTCTTTTTTCTTTGTCTTTGCTTTTGCTCTTTGTCAGAATTGCAAGAGTTTTGATCAATTAGTCATTTTAAAGGACCAGCTTATGGGATCATCAATTTTTCTAAATTGTTTTTATGTTTCAATTTTATTTCTGTTCTTATATTAATTCCTTAAATTAATTTTGCTCTTATGTTTCTAATTTGCTAGATTTGAAACTTAACCATAATTTTTGTTTTGAGTTCTTTTTTAAAAAATACAAACATTTAATGCTATACTTTCCCCTCTAAACATTGGCTATAGCCCACAAATTTTGATATATTGTATTTTTATTTTCATGCAGTTTTCTAATATTTTCCAATTTCTAAATATGTTATAATTTATCTTGAGACTTCCCCTTTGACCCAAGGATTACTTAAGAGTGTTTTGTTTGATTTTAAAGTATTTGGAGATTTTCATGTTCTTTCTTTCTTATTGACTTCTAGTTTAATACCATTAAGGTCAGAGAACATACTTTGTATAATTTCAATTCTGTTCAACATCTTCAGGTTTGTTTTCTGACCAAGAACACAGTCTATCTTGGTTGATATTTCCGGCGCTCTTGTATATAACGTGCATTCTATTGTTCAGTTATGCTATATAATGTCAATGAGATGTTGTTGGTTGATGTGGCTGGTCAGTTCATCTGTATCCTTGCAGATTTTCTGCCCCTTCATTCTATCAAATATTGCCAGGAATGTTGAGGTCTCCAATTATAATTGTAGATTTGTGTATTTCTCTTTCAGTTCTGTCATTTTTATTTCATGTATGTGGAGGCTCTGTAGTTAGGTGCATACACATTTAGGGTTGTTATGTCTTCTTGGTGACTTGGTCCTTTTATTATTATGTAATGTTTCTCTTTAGCTCTGGAAATTTTCTTTGCTGAAATATACTTTGTCTAATATTAGTACAAGCATTCCAACTTTCTTTTAGTTAATGTTTGCATTGTATATCCTTCTATCTTTTTGCTTTTAAGCTCTTTATATCATTATATTTGAAGGGAGATTCTTGTAGACAACATTTAGTCAGTTCATGTTTTTCAATCTTTCTACCAATCTTTTAATTGATGTGATTATCAATATTTAAAGTAATTATTGGTATGTTTGGGCAAGTTTATAATTTGTCTTATGTTTGTTCCCTCTGTTTTTGCATCCTTCTGCTTCTCCTTTCCTGCCTTCTCGTGGGTTATTTGAACTTTCTGCAATTCCATTTTAATTTATTTATTGTGTTTTTCCTATATCTCTTTGACTGGTGTTAATGGTTGCTCTAGGGGTTACAATGTACATACTTAACTTTTCACAGTCTATTTAGAATCAGTATTTTGCCATTTTGAGTGAAAAGTAGAAATTCTATTCCAGGTAGGTCCCTTTACTCTCCCTTCTTTATGTTTTATTTCACTTGTGTACATTGAAAACACAATGAGATGATGTTGTAAGTTTTGCTTTCATAAAACATACTTTGAAAAACTCCAGAGGAGAATAACCTGCTACATTATTTGCTTGGTATTTAGCTTTTCTTCTGCTGCTCTCTTTATAACCCAGAATTCCACTTTTCTTCTGGTGCCATATCCCTTATGTTCAGATCACTTCCTTCAGCAATTCTTTTGAAGCATGTCTAATGGCAAAACTCTCTTGGCTTCCCTTCACTGGAATATGACCTGAGGGACACAGAATGCTTTGTTGACAGATTTTTTCTTTCAGCAGTCAAAAAATATTATGCCACTTCCTTCTGGTCCTCACAGTTCCTGATAAAATTCCACTGTACGCAGATTGCTTTCCCTGGAGTTACGTACGGTGCAGTTTTGTTCTGACTGTCTTCAAGATATTTTTTCTTTAGTTTTCATAAGTTTGATTATGATGTGTCTTGGCATCGATTTTTTTGAGTTTATCCTGTTTGAAGTTATTCTTCCTCTTGAATGTGTAGATTTATGTCTCTCGCCACATTTGAGGAGGGTTCAGTCCTTATTTGTACAACTGGCAGAATTCTCACTTGGCCTCCTGATTCCTGATCCCTGTTCTACACTCATCTTCTCACAGTTATTCAGTCAAACATTAATCTAGGTGCTGGTGTGAAGGGATCTTGAGATGTAATTAAAGTCCAAGTCAATTGACTCTAAGGAAGGAAGAGGGTCCTGAATGAGCCTGACCCAATCAAGCAAGCCTTTAAAAACAGCTGGGCTCTTCCTGGAGACACTGGAAGCGTGACCACGCTTTGAAGCAGGGTGATTCTCTGTTGCTGACTTTGAGAGGAGTGGGGGCAGGCAGCCTCCAGTAACTGAGAGCAGACCCTGGCGATGCCCCACAAGGAAACAGGGACCTCAGTTTTAGCCAGGTGAGACCCCAAGCAGGGGGCCCAGCCTGGAAAGCCTGATCTGACCTACAGGGAGCAGGACAATAAATGCGGCTGTTCTAAGCCTCGAGGCTTGTGTTAACCACCGCAAGGCAGTAGAAAATATTCCTCCAAGCATTTCCTTTGCCTCACCCCCTCCTCTCCTGCTGAGACCCCTTGACAGGAATGTGAGGCTTTGGGTAATGCCCCACAGGTCTCTGAGGCGCACTCCTTTTTTAAAAAAAATATTTTTTCTCTCTGCTGTTCAGAATGAGTAACTGGATCTATCTTCAAGTTCACTGACTCCTTTGTCAGCTCTATTATTTTGATCCCATCCCAAGAGGTGTGCGTGTGTTCATTTCAGTTTGTGCTATTTTCAATTCAAAAGTGTCGGTGAGTTTCTCCTTTAAATCTTCTGTTTCTCTGCTGAGACGTCCCAGTTTCCTTCCATAAGAGTTCACCCCCACTTGTTAGAATATTTTCATAGCAGGTACTTCGAAGCCCTTCACGTGTAATTCCAACAACTTCGTCCCCTTAGCACAAGGGTTTATTGATGTGTCCCTCCATGGTAGTTATGATTTTCATCATTCTCCATGTGCCAAATGACTTACTTTATCTTAGACATCTTGAGTGTTACGTCACAAGACTCTGGATCTTCTTTAAATACTTGGGAGAAAGTAATTTTTGAATTAACAGGAGATCAATCTGGCTGAATTCAAGATACAAGTTCCAACCTGCCCTCTTCAAGTTGTGGTTCTAATATCATATCTGTTCACAAACTTGCACAGAACCATCTCAAGAGAAGACACACATGGGTCAATTTGGGGCCTGAGTAGAACCTGCTTCTGGGCCAAGTGCCTGAGGACAGAGCAGGGGGGGCCACATGCCCTTGTAGGCCCTCAGCCCTCAGGTCAGACAGGAAGGTCCCACATCTCAGTCCTCAGGTAAGACAGGAAGGTCCTGTCCCCTCAGCCCTCAGGTCAGACAGGAAGGTCCCGTCCCCTCAGCTCTCAGGTCATAGAGATAGATTCTCTCCCCTCAGCCCTTAGGTCAGAAAGGATGGTCCTGTCCCCTAGCACAATGGCTCTTGTGCTTTTGCCACAGCGGCCACCACGGGACAGCTTGGGGCCGAGACTGAGAGTAGGAAAACAAGGGGAAACAGGCTTCTTCATGCTTTTTGGGCATCAGGAGTCACCTCTCTGCCCCATGAGCCGGGAGTAGAGGCTGCTGGGTCCCCTTCCTCTTTGCTGTGTCCACTACTGGGCTTGAGGTCATAGTCAGTAGAGCTGGGGACAACAGAGAAGAAAGAGGTAAACTCACTGCCACTCAGATGACATCTGGGTCTGGTCTCTTTCAGGCTGTCCCCGTGACTTACTTCTCAGGGTCCCTCGATGCTCCCCCAGCCCCATCGAGCTTGTGGCTGCAGTCAGCAGGGTTGGCTTGGCAGGGCAACGATTCCATCTTACCCAGAACCAGACCCCCAGAGGCAGTTTTGAAAATTGGATTTTGGGGAAATTGAGTTATTTTCTCATTGATTTGCATTGAAACTGCCTTTATTTTAGTTCTGGTTGGCCTATAAGTGGCGAGACTCCAGAGGTTTTAGATTGGGTTTCTCTGTGTTTTGGGCTCCCTGTGAAGCAGTAAACAGACATTCACATGTCTTGGAAGAACATTTTTTTCTTTAACAAAACCCTCATTAACCCTTTTGCAAAGCTAAAATCCATTTAATGTGAATAATCAGAGCCTAATGTATTTTGCACATTAGGTTCCCAAATAAAATAAGGCTGGGATGAACAACCTTCCTCTGGAATAGAAGTAGGTCTTCCTGCTGAGACAAAGTCAATTTGATGCACATTTTTTCAGTTTGGGCACAGGTAGCCTGTTGAGTAAAGAACCATCCCAACAGTCAATAGAGAGGCCAGCAAGCCACAGTGTGTGAGCCAAATGTGGCCAGAGCCCGTTTTTGTAGGTGAAGTGCTGTCTGAACACACGTAATTGTCTGCTGCCTCTTTCAGCTACAACAGCAAAGTCGCACAGCGACAGCAGAGACTGCATGGCTCAGAACCCAGAATATTTCCTTTACGGCCCTTTGCAGACAAAACCTTACCAGCTCCTGGTCCATAGAATGTAAAACATGTAAACAGAACTCCTCTGTCATGTCCATCACAGGCTATGGTTGGAAAAGGCATCTAGGCATCAAAAAGAAAAATCTGGAAGCAATTTTCCCACGTAAGGTAGGAGCAAATTCAGATTTTGGAGTGCCTGAAACTTACATAATTTGGGAATTCCCTTGTTAAGAAAATTCAAAATTATGAATAGAAAATTACTGCAGGGTCTTAGAATGCCCTGGGATGTTTAAATGTCATTGACTTTATGGTGAATCTGCCTTATTAACCTTTGAATGTCCCAAATGCTGGCTCCACCCCACAACTACTAAACCAGCTTTAGGGTGTGTGGTCCCCAGCCTCATGTGCTGCTTTAAGCATTTCCTGGTTGGGCCTGATGCACACCTAGGAACAAGAACTTCAGATCTGAGGCAGGAGTAATACGCAGCCCACCCAATTTGGAACACAGTCATCTGAATGCAGGCTTCTAGTGACACTGCGTGTAGGGGTGTGTGTGTGTGGGTGTAGGACCCAGACTGCACCCAGGTGTACACACTCTGACTGCTCAGAGACCACAGTGATGCTGGGATGGGCAGAGAAGACAGTTTCTTGGGTCAAAATCTTAGCTCCCTTGAAGTGGAACTGAGTTCTTAGCAGAAAAGGTTCTGGGAGCTCCTAGTGCCCAGGCAGAGGGCCCGGGAGCCTGCCCTTCTGGGGACCTGGCAGTGCACGTGCCCCGTTGGAGGAAGACCCCATAAGCAGTGAGAAGGAGAGCCCAGGGTTGGCTCAGCACCTAAGTATGCAGTTGCCATGGATGGACCACCTATGGGCTCCGCTTGCCTCTAACTCATTTTGTGACCTCAGGTAAACCAGTTCATTACCCTGAGCCTGCTTCCCCAAACGTAAATTGGGAAAGGTAAAAACACGTTGCCTCTGGGTTTGTTCCAAGGCAGTGGGCCTGAGGACCCAGGATCACGACTCAGACTCAAACAGCAGAGGTCATAAAACGTCTCCGTGACACTTAGTCTCAGCTGTTGCATGAAGTTTTTTATAATCTTCCGTTGAAAAAGGCCTTTCTTAGCATACCAACTGAGAATTCACAAATGAAAAGGTAACAGAGCTGCAGACAGTGGCCTTTGCTGAAAGAACAAAAAAGGGAAGATAGTCACTGTTTGCGACTTAGGTGACGTGGGAGCCACACAGAGACGGCCGCAGCGCCTGGACACCGGGCTCAACCCGTGCAGCCCCCACACAGGTGGGGCCTGCTGAGGCAGACGCTTCAGAAATGACAGAGGGAGACTCCTGGATCTGGGCCACAAAGCGCCCTTTGAAGCACCACTCTGAGGGCCAGCCCCGAGGAGAGAGAATCCTCACGGCGCCGGGAACTGAGGCTTCAGCTAACAGCGTCTGAGCAAACCACCTGGGCCACGGACACTGCCGGCCATCACAGACACACAACTCAGGCATGTGAAAAGGGGGTGACAGATGTAAGACCTACAGATTAATAAAAAAAGAAGCAGAATGACAGAAAAATAACCTCAGGACAAAAACTGCCCCTGGGAACGGACAAACAAACAGCCGTAACCACATAAAATGCGCCACAAACACACACACAGTGGCACAAGCGCAACGTGATGACCCCAGAGCCGGGTGGTGGGCGGAGTGCAGCCAGGTGGCTCACTGTGGCCAACGGGATGCCGGCGAGCCGAGGTGTGAGGAGAGGGTGGGAAAGCTTGGGCAGCACGGCCAGGCTGTGTCAGGTGAGACCCCTGGGCCCTCCGGCCTGTGGCGCTGTGTGCGGTCCCCAGGAGGGGCCACGAGCATCCCCCAGCCTTGCCCAAACGGCTCAGAAATAAAGTGGTTGTCACTGCAGGCCACTAAGCTTTTGGTTGGACTGTTACGCAGCTATAGAGGCAGATAAAGTGAGATGCTTTTTGCCATTATATTAACTAAGATGAAAATAAAATTGATACTTTCTGGTGCTGAGGGGCTTAAATAGAGATACGGTCCTCAGCGGGATTTAAGCTGGTGTGATCTTTAACAGCAACAGTTGAACAGCCTTGCAAGTGTTAAACACTGCTCACCCTGACCTGGCAGGTCGCCTTCGAAAGAGTCAGATACAAGGGAAGAATTTGTGTCACATTGTTCACAACCGTAAAAAAGTGGAGGCTTCTTAAAAGGCGGCCACAAATGAAATACAGTGCAGCCTTAAGAAAGAATTAAGCAAACCAATGTGTGTCAATATTCAAAGGTACACGTAAGTGGTGAGAACAGAAAACCTAGAATAGAGTGTAAATAAAATAGTACATTTTTGTAAAATAAATAATGCCCATTTGTCATGCAGAGAAAGCTGAAAGGATACCCACCGAAGCACTAACAGCGACGGCTTCCGAGGGACGGGACAGTGTGATCCCTTCAGACTAGTCACAGGATCTACAAGGGACATGCATTATTTCCACAGTCAGGATACTACAGAGTGAAATCTGCAAGTGATGTCATCACGGTAAGCATTCGGTTTGCATTTCATATGCACAACTATAGACCTGGGAGGATGACCACAGACCTGGGAGGATGGCCTTGGACCTGGAAGGATGACCTCGGACCTGGGAGGATGACCTTGGACCTGGGAGGATGCACAGTGAGTAAGGATTTTTCCCCTAGAGTGAGATGGTGGAGGATTAGAGATATTTTGAATGGTCTTGTGTAATTTTTTTTAAAAAGATATTTTAAAAAAATTAATGCCAGACATTTACACCCTAGAGGCTTAAATTTAACGGCAAACATACTGGTTATTCTTCTGTTCCAATAAGCAGATGACCTAAGTTGTAAGATGTGCGTTTTCGCATGAGCTCAGCAAAGACGTTTTCGTTTTTCCTGCCTTGACCCTGTGGAAAGCTGGCTCTCACGACTCACGTGAAGGCAGACCCAGAACTGGGGGTCCCCGTGGTGAACACTCACTTACGAAGCAAACACCAGCACTACTGGACTAACGTCACTAAAAACACACTCAAGTGTAAGTTAAGACAAGAGGTGAAGTCACCACAGGTGGGAGCTCCCCCCACAGAGCACTGCCTGTGGCAGAGCTGGGACTCAGAAGGGAGAGGGCAGGACCAGGCTGTGACGCAGCTGGGGGTCAGAGTTGGCCCAGAAGGAAGGGGGTTCCAGGGGCCCTGGAGAGCTCAGCAGGAGGGGAGGGGTGCGGGGTGGGGTGGACCCCCCTCCATCCTGGACCAGGATGGCCCATCCCCGGGGAGGGAGCACTGCAGGAGGGGAGGGAAGGCACCCAGGCCCAGAGCACGGGGGCCCAGGGGCCAGCCAGGCAGTACTAGGGAAGAACAGAGCCAGTTAGACTGGCTTCTGGTGGTGAGACCCCCGGGCTGGGCCTGGGGTAAGGACAGACAGCGGATTGCCCAAGGATGCAGCCGCCCAGCCTGGAGGGCATCCTGGCCACACTCTTGTCTCAGTTCGGTCTTCTCACCTGTGAGGGGGCAGTGGGTCCCACACTGCAGACCTTCTGGCTCTGCAGGCTCACAGCTCCCTCAGGACACCCAGGGCAGCTCGGACGATCCCAGGGACCTTGCCGGAGTAGAACAGTCCCCCTCCCGAGGTCAGCCTTACTCTCAGGGGCCATGAGCCTGGGAGGCCTGTGCCTGGGGCCGCGACGGTGACCTGTCAGTCTGGAGCCCCATCCCTGGGGCAACCTGGTCTCTTCCCTTCATGCCTAGACCCCACCTTCCAGAGTGACCCATGCCGGCAGAGGCCCCAAGGCCCTCAGGGGCAGGGCTCCCAGGCCAGAAGAACCCTCGGAGCTCCACAGCCCTTCTGACCCGTCCAGGTGGGGCCTGAGTCTCCACACCCCCCACCTGCTTGAGGCAGAGCCTCCTCTCACTTCCAACTTCTTGGAATACCCAGTCACCTTCTGAGCGCAGTGCCACCCCAAACACAGCCTGATGGGGCCGTACAAGTGCCATCTGCCCCTGGAGCCTCAGGACGGTGGCTGGCCAGGAGGAGCCTGGACAGCAGATTGGACAGAAGGGCATCAGTATGAAGTCTGCCCGAGTGTAGACGTTCCGGCTACAACCGGTCCAGGAACCCAGAGGCCACAGGGCTCGTGGTGATGGCAGCTTTCCTGAGGAAAGAAGGCAATGTGTGGAAGACACTGAGGGAGATGTTTCCTGCCCTTGCACCGTCAGGACACACCTGTCACCTGCCCGCCTGCGAGCTGGGTGGGGGAGAGCATGCGGAGCCTCACTCTGCCCTCGGGACACGGGGAGGCCGGAGTTCAGACCTGTGCCCCACACGCACGGCTCCAAGCGTCTCCCCTGTGCTGTGCTGGGCGGTGAGGAGGCCAGGGAGGTGGCCAGTGCCTGGAGAGCCCATCTCCTGGCCCACCTTCTAAATCCTTCCCCTCCAAGTCCCAGGGGAGGACCCCTCAGTAAAACCCTCTCCAGCAGGAGCAAGCCCGCCCTCAGCCCTGTCTCCTCTGTCATCGGTGGGCGCACTGTTCACAGTGCTTTGACCCTGGAGGCTGCACACTTTGGCCCTTCCCACGTCTGAGTCACCACTGAGTATCTGCCAGCACCATTCACACTTCAGGCTGCAAACCCTCGAAGGTCAGGACCTTGTTCGCCTCTACTCCTGGTTTATCTCCAGCTCTGAGCGAACACCAGGCACAAAGGGGCTGCTCGACTCACTTGTGAGTTGACTGACCCGTCCACTCATTAGCCTGATGCTGCCATCGGATGGTGCTCTCTCTGTGGAAGGAGGTCGCCCTCCACCATCGGAGTGTTTCCACCCCCCGAGCTGCAGTCCAGGCTACTCGGCCCCACCCCAAGTGCAGTCCATCACCCGGGGTCTGAGACAAGTGCAGAACATGGCCTCCCCGTGTCAGGATCTAACTGTGACAAGGTCCCCAAGTGATCCACGGGCCATTTAGCTACTGAGAAGTGCCGTTGCCCATGTGGGGGGTGTCGACTTACCCACCACATGGCAGCAGCGCTCTCAGGCTCAGAGCCGCACTGGGGGCCCCCACCGAGCGTGGCACCCAGTCCACGTGCTACCGGACTCTGGGCAGGAAACACCAGCGTCGCTGCTGAGACTGGGGTCCACATTGTCTGGGACCTGGAGGAAGGACACCACAGCCTCTGCTCCAGCCTCTGTCACCTGTGCCAGTGACGGGCATGCCTTTCACACCCCCATGACTGGGCGCCTCGGGGGGAAGGCCTGGTGTCCGTGCCCATTGCTCCTGGGAACACTCCTGCCCAGCGGTCAGTGCTGTGCCGGAACTTCCTCCCAGCCCCGAATCTCAACCCAGGTGACGTGGGATCTAAGCGCAAGTTCTCACGTGTCCGGCAAATGTGCTGTGCTGCCGTGCTCACTTGAGTCTCATTTTAGAACAAGCTCCTTGTTTTTAATTCTCCTGAAATTTATTGGACTGCTTGCTAGTTTTGGTAACTAACCTTGCTAATGGCCGGGACTGTGAGTGAGAAACCGTCAGCTAACACGGAGCAGTAAATCCTTCCCCAGGAGCAGGAGTTTCAGGAAGACAAAGGAGGCCCACCAGGCATTCCCACCCCAGGACCCTCCATCCTAGGTGACCATCCTCGCTCCCCTGACCTGGCTGAGGACCCGACTTTGAGGACAATAGGAAACTAGCAGGACATAAAAAAATGCACAAGTTTAGTCCCAAGCCCTTCCTGCAGCCTAAAAATACAGCCGATTGATTCCTGCAGCAGCTATTTTGGAATGAACAACAAACTGCTTCCTCAAGATGAAACGGCCCCGCGGCCATAAACAGGATCTCAGACCCAGACTCCTGTCCGACGGGGTCAAGGCCCAGCTCCACACGAGCCCCGGGAGCTGTCATCTTTCCGGGGCCAAGGGAGAGGAAGGAGTGGTGCTTCTGTCTGTCTTAGTTTTACTTCGTTTTTAAATTTAAACTAACTCAGAAAAGGTGGGGCACAAAGAAGTATGTGGAGACCGGAGGAACTGAGGCTTTAGGAGCTGAGACCAGGCCGCAGAGCCATCCAGACGCCTTGTGAGCCCCTTCCCAGCCAGGCCCCTGCTCGCCCCTGAACAAGCACCGTCGGCCCTGCCCTCAGAGCCTGGGGCCCGGTGTCCCCCGGCCTGGGAAGCCCACTCACCTTGGAGGAGGGGCTCGGGCCAAGTTCAGGTGCGCGCTCTGCACGAGAGGCCTCTCCTTAGATCTCCCTGTCTTTCCACCAGACGTGACCCCTGAGGAGGGCCCTAACTGAGCCCAGGGTCAGGCCTGCTTCTTTTCACAGGGAAGGCCCCCTTTGACATCACTCCAGGGCCTCTGGGATCCCGGCACTCCCTTACCTGGTTCCTGAGAGAGGTGGAGAGGGAACAATTTCAAGAACCCCAGGGCCCACCTGCTAATGACTAACCCCAACTAGCTCCATCTCCAATCCCGGGCTTCAGAGGTTTGGCGTCTGCTTAAAGCAATGCCAGGTTACGTGGCTGTAGGTCCCCCGCGTTTGCCAGGGTGCATCAGGTTTCGCTCTGGTGTGTTTAGCCTACAGCAGTAATTCCCCTAAAGAAAAAGGTTCTAGGAAAAGACGTTCATTGCAACACCACAATAGATGGTGACTTTTAAAAAGAAAAGAACCCTGAATGTTACACAGGAGTTTGGCAATGCCAATTATGGTTGTGAAAACACTAGGAGTCAACACTGCATTTTCCAGAGAAGAGAACAAACAGCTGGGTCAGCCTGGAAGAGCTGGGCTGGGGTAGCACTGGCCCTCTGCACTAGCACGGCCAGGGGATCAGGGTGTTGTCGCCGGCAGAAGCTTGTGCTGACAGGTCCTGGGGAGGGACTGACCTGAGCAAAGCACCAGACAAACACAGATTTAGGAACAGCCAACAAAATCTCCTGAGCAGTATTCCTCAAAACCGTTGGAGTCATAATAAAAAAAAAAAAAAGCAAGACTGCAGGACTGTTCTCAAGTCTTGAAGGAGCTGAAGGAGTCATGCCGGTGCAGCCTGGCCCTGGGCACCCAGGCAGAGGATGTGAGAGGAGAGCCAGCGAGGCCCTGACACAGCCTGGAGTGCGGTGGACAGAAGCACGTGGGCGGCTTCCCGAGCTGGGACCGGTGACCCGTGGCCGGCCTGTAGCTGTCAGCGTGTCAGCGTCCGGGCAGCTGCGTGAGGGCCAGGAGGCCTCGTACTGTCTTCGCAGCTTTTCTGTGCATCTGGAATAACTCCAAAATAATGTCTCTGTTGTGAGTGGTGTTGGCCTCAAGAGCAGCGATACTAGACACCGACAATCATGCCTGAGTTACTGGAAATATTACCTCCACCAAGAACTCAGGTCAAGCCAACTACCCATGAAATACCTGGCTGGAACAAAGACACCCTCTGACGTGCAGGACTCGGCGACCTGCCCGCGCACTCTGCGCTGGCACACCTCTGGATGCGGGGGCGCGAAATGGAGGGCCACTCGGGAAAAGGCAGGCGCGGAGCTGGGGAAGCGGCGCACAGCCAGGTGGAAGGAAGTCCTGAGTCAGAGCTCTGCCGCAGCCTCGGGGAGAGAGGGGGCGGGGGCAGGACCCGCAGGTGTGTCGCGGTGCCGGGGGGCCCCCGCGGGCCTCTCAGAGACTGACGGAGAAACAGCGTTCAGCGCAGAGAACTCTGAAGAAATAAAGCTGTAATTGCTTATTAAACCCAGGAAAAGATAAAGGTTCACAGGAAACGTGATGCTAACCCACACCCTGGCTCAGCAGAAGATGCAGAAGCTGGTTATCAAAACTTGTGAGATCATGGGGAGGTCGTGCGAGTGTGGGAGAAATCCTCCGCCTGCACTGCCTCAGTCATAAACGGCGGATTATTTACAACAGTTGCTTCTGGGGGCAGGACTGGGGGAGGT
The DNA here is from genome assembly GCF_036321535.1 of Camelus dromedarius. Lineage (NCBI taxonomy): Eukaryota > Metazoa > Chordata > Mammalia > Artiodactyla > Camelidae > Camelus > Camelus dromedarius. The sequence goes on along the minus strand of NC_087441.1, from coordinate 327,687 downwards.
GGAGGATGCGACTACGTTTCCACAGAAAGCTTTTAACACTTTCTAAATAAATTACATGTATTTATTTAACAACATTTTAAATTTTAAAAAGGAAAATGTTTGAGATGTAATATTGAAAGAGAAAAGCAAAAAAAAAAAAAAAATTGCACATGGAGATTACCAAAACCGAGTCGTAACAGCTGTTAAGAGCCTACCTTTCAGTTTGCCGGTTCCCCGTTCTGACGGTTGGGGTCTGTTCTGACGGACTTTTAAATAAACTGTTGACCAAACCAAAGCTGTGGGAAAGCATTGCCTTTTAAAATTAAATTCTAAACGCACATTTGGGGGAGGTAACATGCTTTCACCTGTGTGAGCTGCGCAGACACAGCACTGAGGGGACCAGCATCGGGAGCCACATGTTGTTAATGGTTTTATGCTGATACGTGTCTCACCACAGAGAACAGTTTCATAAATAATTGATTTTAAAGTGTTTGCCAGTCTTATTATTCATTTTTTATTTGAAATATATTTTCTGTAGTGAAAAAAGATCCACAGCCCCTGACTACAAACCCAGCGGCCCAGGTGCCTCCCTTCCTCCCGCGCCTGGACAGCCAGCGCCTCCTCCCTCCCGCAGGTGATTCGTGCTTCTGCTGCACTGGGAAAACGGAAGCCGTCTGCAGGGTGCGCGGTCCCCATCGCGCAGCTCGCGAGGCTCGGAGTCTGTCCTTGTGGATGTACCTGGCGGTGCCCAGCGCCCCGGAACCACAGCCGGTTCCTGGATGAGCTCCAGCTGCTGGAAACCATGCTGGGCCTTTGTCTCCCTGCTGAAGATGCTCTCCTCAGCCAGCTTTTCTTCAGCTGCTGCTGCCTCTTCGTCTTGTCGTTAGTGACTCTGCTCCCGCCTCTTCGTCTTGTCGTTAGTGCCTCTGCTCCCGCCTCCCTTCTCTAGAACCAAAATGGGTCCCCCAGCCTGGCCCGTGTCCCTGCACCTGGGCCAGCTCTCTGTCCTGGGCCTGCTGCCCCAAGCAGCCAACATCCCCTTGGCGGCCCTGCCCTTGCCATGCTGCCTCTGCTCCCCCCAGCTGTCCCTGCGCCCTGTCCACCAAGGGCCCCTCTGTCTGCAGCCCAGGCCCTGCCCCACCCAGCTGGACCCCTGGGCCCACACCGACCTCACTGCCTGCACCAGCAGCCTCCCAGCCCGAAGGCCGCTCCTTCCTTCCCTCTCAAGCAGAACATTCTAGAGCCATCGCCAGCTCCCCACACACCCTGCGCAGCACGTCAGAAAATAGCTCAACTCAGCTTCAGCCCACAGAGCACGTCTGGATTGTACTCGGGGTCTGCGCCCCGTCTTCCTTTCTAGAATGGCAGCCCAGTGGCTTGAGGGTGTTTCCTGCTTTACTCACTGGTGGTGCCCCAGAGCCGGGGAACATCACCCAGAGCCGGCACGGTGCGGCCGGTGAGGGGTGGAGGGAGAGCCGGCGGGGCCCTGCTTCTGCCCTGCTCTTATGAAGCTCCTGGCCCCTCAGGAAGTGTCTGAGGCCCACCGGGACCTCCCATTGTCACTGTAGACCCTTTCTGTCTGTCTGTTTTCATTTTTCTCAGACCCCACCTTCCCTGTCCTCTTGACAGAGGTACCTTCAGTCACATTTTTGTCTACATTTGTGCAGGTACCACACTCTGAATACACGAAAGCATGTGGGTCTCCTCAGGAAGGAGGAAGGGAAGTCTGTCAGGACAGGGGTCCTGTCTTCTTATTAAAGCCCTGTCTTGTCTCCTGTTCCATCTTGGTGGGCTGCCCAGCCCCCGTGTCGACCCGCAGGAGGAAGCCCTCACAGAGACGGGGAGCCCACCCACTTCCCGTTTAGACACCACAGCAGTCGGCAGCCGGAGTGCAGGAGACTCATTACATAACGGTGACTTCCCCGCACACCCACCTGAAACCTCCGGGGTGGAGATTCCACTTATGTCCCCAGACCCACCGCAGTGGCCACAACACTCACAGGCAGCATCAGTGCCTCCTGGGAGTCAGGTGCAAACCCCCCGCTGGGTGACCTGAAACAGTGGGGTGGGGCGTGCTATTCTTTAAAAATGCAGAAACAGCCCAAAATCAGAGCTCATGAGACATTGAGCCATTCTTTGCTTTGCTCGGGACAACCTATGGGAAGTGCAGGTCGGGGGCCACAGCCTGCCCCTGATGACAGGGTGGATTTCAGGCTGTCCGCTCCCCAACATGTGTGTGTCCGCTCCCTCTCTGCTGGGGCGCACGCCAGCCCAGCTGCAGGCGAGGGTCTGGCCGGGCCGCATGAGGTGGCTTAGTGCAGTCTGGCTGCAGCACCCAGGATCCCCTGGGGTCTCTGGGCGGGATGGGCTCTCATGTGGGATGTGCTTGCACAGGTGGCAGGGACACCCGGCTTCCGGACTGCAGTCTGGTCCTCTCCCTGGGAACGGGAAGGGGGTCCCTGGTCAAGGGTGAGGGGGCCAGCCTGTGGGGGCTACTGCCTTAGGGGAGGAGCTGGTGGTGCCAGCACGGAGCCCAGACCGAGTCCAGCCCCTGCCAGGCTGAATTCTCTCCCACAAACTCATAACCAATTTGGGGGCCAGAATTTTTAAATTTCCTGCCCAGATAGTCCCAAGTATCTAAATATAAGTCATATAGTTAAAATATCTGGGTATTTTTTTAATGTTAACATCTTCCTCTGAGTATCAGGATGCAGCCAAGGAGCAGCAGGAGACTGTTCATCTGCTCGGCAGCAGGACGACTTCCCGGGTTTGTGGAACCGGGAAGCCAGCTCCACCACCCCACCGCAGCTTCCCTCACAGAAAAGGCAGTCTGCCCACAGCTCCTGGACATCTGGGGGGAATACAAGTCCCGTTCTTCTGCCTGCAGACGTCGCATGGTTCTCAGAAGCACCGGAAACAGCACAGTTTGCAGTGGGTGGGACAGAGAAGGATAACTGAATCCCCAGGTGAGCCCACAGGTGCACCCACAGATGCTCCCGCAGGTGAACACTCGCAGGTGAAGGTGTGGAGGGGCTGATGTCTCCACTGATGCTGAAGGAAATGCAGTTGCACTCGGGGAAATGTTGCCTATGCCTCTAAAGTGAACTTTCACTTTAGTGAGAGAGAAAAACCACACACTTTTGAGAAGGAGGCCCATCACCCAGGCCCTGGTTGGATGTCACACAGGACTTAACCCTTGTCTGGAGAGAGGTTGAGGGTGGGGGGCAGATTGCCTGGTGGCTATCCATCCCTTTCCTCCTCAGTGTGGACCCAGCTCGCCCACCCCTAGCCAGTGGCCTCCAGCAGGAGGATTCCCTCTCCCAGCGCTGGAGCTGCCACGCCGAGGGTCAGCATGTGAGAGGGATGGGCCAGGGCAACAGCTGTTGGATGAGAAGGAAACTCTGCAATAAATACACACAGACTCCAGAATGTTCCGTGACATCATCTGCATAATCCCCAGTGTGCAGTGAAGCCAGCAGTGGCTCAGCCGGACTGGGGCCAGTGTGTGCCCTGCTGGGAGGGAGGACTCAGGTGGCTCACCGTCCCCCACCCCTGGATTTGCGTGGAGCCACAAGGAGGTGGAGGAGCAGGGCTGGAGGGAGGCAGGAAGTGCCGGGTACGGAGTGCATTTCACAAAAATGAATGCCCTTTGCTGGGGCGTGCTCTCTGGGCTCTGCTGCACTGTTTGGAAATTCTGTGAGCAAAGCACATGCAGATGAAGGAGGTAAGATGGACAGACAGCAGACCCAGCAGCACAAGTGCCACCTGGGCAGGTGCAACCTCGGAGCCACAGACAGACGACTTCTCATCAAAACATACTTCACATCTGCCATTTCACAGTTTGCCTTTTTCTGATAGAACCCAAATTATGAAATTAGAAAAGCCTGAATTTTTAAAAGCTGAGTACAGTTGATTTATAACATTATATAAGTTTCAGGTGAACAACATAGTAGTTCACAGTTTTTTAAAAGTTATATTCCATTTACAGTTACTGTAGGATATTTGCTATACTCCCTGTAGCTTATTTATTTTATCCTTTTTTTTTTGGAGGGGGTTAATTAGATTTATTTATTTTTATATACATATGTATTTATTTATCTTTAATGGAGGTGCTGGGGGTTGAACCCAGGACCTTGTGTGTGCTGGGCACACGCTCTACCACTGAGCTACACCCACCCCAGTAGCTTATTTATTTTATACACACTGGTGTGTATCTCTGAATCCCTCCCCATATCGCATCCATCCCCACTTCCCTCTCCCCTCTGGTCACCACTAGTTTGTTCTCTGTATCTGTGGGTCTGTTTCTTTTTGTTATGTTCACTAGTCTGTTATATTTCTTAGATTCCACATATAAGTGATACCATACAGTATTTGTCCTTCTCTGTCTGACTTATTTCCTTAGTGTGATCATCTCTAAGTCCATCCATGTTGCTGCAAATGGCAACATTTCATTCTTTTTTATGGCTGAGCAGTGTTCCATTGTGTGTGTGCAACACATCTTCTTTAGCTGGTTGTCTGTCAGGGACACTTGGGCTGCTTCCGTATCTTGACTGTTGTTAATAACGTTGCTGCGAATGGTGGGGTGCAGGTGTCATTTTGAATTAGTGTTTCCATTTTTTTTCAGATATACAGCCTGGAGTGGAATTGCTGGACTGTATAGCAGTTCTGTTTTAGCTTTTTGAGGCATCTCCATACTGTTTTCCACAGTGGCTGCACGGGTTTACATTCCCGTCAGCGGTGCAGGGGGTCCCTCTTCTCCACGTCCTCGCCAACACTTGTTATTTGTGATCTTTCTGATGGTGGCCATTGTGACAGGTGTGAGGTGGTACCTCACTGAGGTTTTGATTGCATTTCTCTGGTCATTTGTAGTGTCAGGCACCTCTTCACGCGCCTGCTGGCCGTCTGCATGTCCTCTTCGGAGAAATGTCTATTCAGTTCTGCCCCCTCTCTGATCGGGCTGTTTGGGTTTTTCAGTGCTGAGTTGTCTGAGCTGTTCACATAATTTAGATATTAACCCCTTGTGGGTCGTATCATTTACAGAAGTTTTCTCCCATTCAGGAAGTTGTCTTTTCATTTTGTGGAATGTTTCCTTTGCTGTGCAGAATCTTTTAAGTCTGATTAGGTCCCATCTGTTTCTTTTTGCTTTTGTTTCCTTTGCCTTAGTGGATTTTTCTTTTAAGAAGAAAAACATGTGTATATTTTTCTAAAACAAATCATGAGTGGTAAATTCCCCCAAGGCAATGCCACTTCGCTGCTAGCACAGGAGGGCTCTGAGATTTGGGAAATCGGTGATGTATAACCCAGCCCCGCCCTGGGGACGGGCCACCTAGTTGCCTCCTGAAAGGCTGAAACATGTGAGATTCTGGGAAGCCAGGAGGAAATAATGACGTTTGGTTACTGTGCATGGGAGCTGGGAGGCTGTGAGCACCTCTGAGGATTGGGCCCAGAGACAGGGCGCAAAGCCCCGTGGCCCAGACAGCTCGGGGCACTTCCTGAGCGACAACTGGGCACAGTCTTGGGAAGGAGCAGAGAGGCCCTGGGAAGAGGAGAACTGGCACATTGTTTATTTTTGTCGCTGGGACAGAAAGATGAGGGGCCCTGCCTCCCCTCCGGTCCCTGCAGTCAGGCAGCCTCGGTCAGCTCAGGGCCTCTGGCTGGAGGGGCCACCAGCGTCTGCCCTCACCTGGGGGCCCTGCCCTTCCCCCTAGCTGAAGCAGGCCAGCATCTTCTCCCTGCTTGCCATAAATCGGAGTGGCCTCCATTTCTTCGCTTCTCTGAATTATTTAGCTAAGAACTTGTTTTAAAAAGCCTCCGGTGGCCACAGGCACTGTGGGAGGGCCGGGTGGAGAAGCCCCGCAAAGCAAGACACCGCATTCAGAAAGCGTTCCACGTGGATGAGTCCCTGTCGCTGAGTCCCTGTCGCTGAAACAGGAGTGGGGTGGGCACGCCGCCCCCGGAACCACACAGCAGTCAGCACCAAGATGGCAGGAGCTTTGCCACACGCTCATCGTAACATCGTAACTGGTAAACGGCCCCCCCACAGGCGCCATGACAGTTTCCAGGCTGACCACCAAGGGTCAAAAAGTGGGTGGGGGCCCTGTTCCTGGGGGTCCCCGCCCCTTCCCCAGAGTAGTTGGAATAACCCTCCCACTTGTCAGCATGTGGAGCTACCGAGCCGCACAAACTAGCCACCCCGCACCTCGCGGCTGCTCTCCCTTCGGTGACGGCCTGCCCTCTGTCTGCAGGGTATGCATCTCCATAGATAAATCTGTTTTTACTCAACTATGACTTGCTGCTGAAAGCCATGAATGCACGCTTGGTGGGGCCTGAGCGATGGCCCGCTGGGCGCCCACGTGTCCTGTCGTCACCACCAGTCTTGGGGCCAGAGCTGTGCACTGAGTCTGACGTTGGGCTTTAGGTTCTGTCTCAGGCCAGCCGGAGGGCCGAGACAGCACAACGTGAGTGTTCTCGTGGAGAAGGGGGCCGCCGCGTGCCACCCTGGGGAGCAGAGTGAGCCACATGTCCCCTCGAAGTGGCAATTTACATCCTCAGGCCAGGGTCTCCCCTTTACCAAGTGCCTTCTCCCTCCCAGCAGGGCCGACCATCTGGAGCTGGTCCGGCCCAGCACTGCCCCACCGACGAAGCAGTCCATCCATCCGACGGTGCCAGGGAGCCTTCCCAGCCCTGGCCGGTGCTCACAGTCTCCTGGCTAAGGGACCAGAAGTTGAGGCATGGCTGCTGGTAGAACTGGCAAGAGTGCCGCCAGTGTCCTCAGCGTCACCCACGAGTCAAACGGCATGTGCGCCAGGCCCAGGCTCAGAGAAGCCACTTCTGCAGGATCAAACTTGGGGGGGGTTGTTCAGCCAAACTGCCTCAAACTGCGAGCCCCGACTGCCCCTGGGTAGGGGCAGGCTCACTCTCCCGGCCTCCTGGGCCCGCTCCGCCGGCGTCCAGCTCCTACGGCTTCGGAGGCCTGGGCTCTAGCTGGTCTAGCGGGAGCCGGGCGCTGACCCCAGTTGTGCTTTCTCTATGAACCGCCTCACCATTAAGAAAGAAGAGCGCTTCGGCCTTGCGGCGTGGGTTCCTGACGCTCCGATACCCCAGTTACCCAGCATGAATCAGTAGCTCTGCTCCGCGGGGCTCGGGGGCCTGGCTGCTGGCCACAGCCACAGAGCGGCAGCAGGAGCCGTCTCTGTGCCCAGGGAGGCCCCACCTTGACCCTGTCCTAGACACTCCTTCGTCCGTCTTATTCGTGCTGTTAGGGCCAGAGGAGAGAGGGAAGCTGGCCATGAGATTTTCACCAGAGGCTCAGGTTCGGGGTCCTGGCTGCACTGCCATTCAGGTTCCAGAAGCAAATGCCCTTCCCAGAGAGTCAGGCCTCTGAGGTGACTCTCACCATAGCCTTGAATCCTGAAGGGCCTGCCAGCAGGCGTGCGGCACGCTGGTCACTCCAGTGCATCTCAGGAACACATGGCCCCGCCCGCAGCCCCCATGCCCACCTTGGTCTTTGCTGTCCCTCCCTTTCCTGCCCCAGTGTCCTGCAGCAGGTGGGGGTCCCAAGTTTACTCGTTAATTCACACCCAAAACCCAGAAAGAAAAAGTTGAGTCCCCACCCAGGTGGGGTCACAGGTGTGTCAGGTGCACTGCTGGAGGGAGCAGTGCGTCCCCCTTAAGTCAAAGGTGGCAGGTGGAGAGGCTGGTCCTCATTCATAAGCCCTGTGAGCTGAGAGCCCATTGCTCAGCTCACCTCCGCTCTCCACCTTCCTGGATCAAATTCCCAACGCTGCTTGTTTGAAGCACCCCTCAGTCTCCCTTTTTCACTCTGCACGCTTGCGTGCTCGGGTCTGTGCCCCTGCGGGGTGTTGGTGGCACCGCGGCCCCGTCCTGTCTTTGCCTGTCCTTGTCAGTCCTGTGTGGTCAGACTCATTTGCCCCTTCTTCCCCTGTGGCACTGTCCCCAGTGTCCCTCCTCCCCTGGTCTCACGTGATACTCTGTGTGTGCTTTAGAAATTGCACACGTGTCTGCACCCCTAGGTCAGAGGCGCCCACACTTCCTGGGCAGGCCTTGCCTGTAGGCCAGGTCTTCAGGAGGGTGGTGCTCGAGTACAGGCTCCTGAGGGTGGTGCCCGGCTCCCTGCGGCCCTTCAAGGCCCAGCACAGCCTGTGCATCAAAGCAGCCCTGGGGGTTCCCTTGTGAGCATGAGAGTCCATCCTCCCTCCTTGCCGTCCAGCCACAGAGCCTCCGGGACACGTCGGGGTCCTGGCCGAGCCTGGAGCATCCGTCCTGTGGTGAAGCAGGGCCTCAGCTGCTGCTGTCCCTCCGCTGGTGGGGGGAAAGGAGTGGGCCTGTTCTCCTCACCCCCTGGGACCTCTGGAAGCCCCTGCTTGTGCCTCTAACAAGGGGACGCCCTTGGCTGCGCTGCCAGCACTCAGAGCCGTCTCAGCTCAGGCCCAGCTCCTCCCGCCCTGGCAGAGAGCCTGGGTCAAGCCGCTGTGAGCTGTGGAGACCACAAAACCCCATGGTGAGCACGTGGGGGGCCACTGGGCTTCTTTGCATCCATGTCCAGTCTCGCAAATTAAGCAAACTGGACTAGTCAGTCATTTTGTAAGTTTTTCAGTCGTAAGTTTGTTTGTTTATTCATCCAAAGTCATATTCTGGAGCCCAGACGTACAAACAGCGGATGTGAGCTCTCACTGAAGAGGGAACGGGCAACTTCCGGGGCTGCACGGGAGAGACGCTTTTACGGAACCAGGGCGGGGGACTGGGCCAGCGGAGACCTTTCCACGCAGAACGTGCAGCTTGTGTGGAGAAGCCGGCTCCACCCCAGGAGGACGCCTTGCTGACCTCACGCTCCTTCCACAGGCGGGTGGGCGAGGCCTGCCACACGGGGGCTGTGGAGACAGGGCTTCCTTCCCGCGGCTGCTGCTGACCACGTCCCACAGCGTCAGCCAGCGAGGGTCTCGGGTGGCCCGCGTGCCTCGTCCCCTGACTTCCCCAGACGAGGCTGGGGCTGGGCTTCCGCGCCCACCGAGACGGGCTGTCGGGCGGGCGGCTCGGCTCTGCCGCTTTACACGGTCCCGCTGAGACCGGACGCTCCGCCGGAAGGTGGGCGGCTGTCTCAGGAGTCGAGGGGCTTACAACCACAACTGCTGGACTCAGATGGCTAGCTCGGGGCGGGGGGAGCTGGCAGACAAGTTCACTAAAATATGGGGTCCATTTCCAATCAAGATAAAGGGCCAGGGACATGACGTCTGGCCATTTAGGGTATAAAAGCCTATTTCAGAGAAGTAATTATAGGCTTGGGTTGGAATCTTAAACCCAAAGAATGGGAAACCAGCTTATGGCCAAGATGAAGCAGGGCCTAATTTGGTGCCACCTTCTGAGAACTTGGGTTTTCATTTCAGAAGGAGAACCTTCCCTCCAGTGTTCCGTTAGGAAGCCCAGGCGTCCATGTGGGGTAGCAGGCTGCTGTTCCAGACAGGGGGAGGCTGTGCCCCAGCAGGGCAGAGGGCGTGTCCTGGGAGGTGAACAGAGGGACACCCCGAACCTCAGCAGTGTCTCCTTCGCCGAGTGGCAGGCCCAGGGGTGTCTGCTGGACACTCACCATTTGACTGGCTGTGGGCGCATCACCCACACCACACAGTGAGTCCCTAGCTGCACTCACGAGCAAGCAACAGTGGAGGAAGACTTTCCCAAGGGTCTTCTCTGCGCTCACAGCCAAGCCCTGTTGGGCTCCGTGGCACGTGTCCTCCGGGAGGAGGTGGGGTCCCCTCACGCCTTCCCAGGGCCTGCCCAGAGCCCACCTGCAGTGGGGCATCTGCCATCTCCCGTGCAATCAGAAGAGGGCTGAGTGAGGCTGGCCGGCCCTGACACTGGGCCTGTGCCGGGAAGGGTCCTCTCGGCCTACAAGGGTCCCGACCAGAGGTCACACTGGGACGGGGGAGAGGCACATTCTTCCACAGTGAGAGGGGCAGGTGCAAGGTCAGAGGAGAAGATAAAGGCTGGGGGAGGGAGGGGGCACCGAGTTCCGCCGTTGCCGTACTTCATGCCACCTTGGCTCTTCAGCGGCCAGTCTGGTCGTTTCAGACTGAAATCAAATTCATTCACACGTGGAAAGGGTCCAGCAGGTCAGTCATCTGACTTGATTTGTCAGATTAGAAGTGAGTTAGAGCTCTGATCGTCATCTGTCTCCAGAGCCTCCAGAAGGTGGGCAACCTGCACCCAGCAGGGGCAGCCGAGGCCCCCAGAGTAAGGGAGGTGGTCTGAAAACCCAAAAAGGCTTCACGCTGGATTTGAGAGAAACAAATCAGAGTCTCAAATGTAAAAGGACTAATTATCAATAATAACAATCCGCATGTGTATCTGGATTCAGAGTCTGTCACGCACGTTAACAGGCGTTACCTCTAAGAATGTGGCGGCTTCAGGTGGGACTTGCGCTGGGCAAGGTCGAGGCGCCCACTCAAGGCTGCCTGGCCCGGTGGTGTCGCCAGGAGGCAGGGTGGCCTCTGACGACGGCGGTGCAGACAGACACGGGAAGAACGGCCTTTGACTGTGTTTTCAGAAGTAAACAGCTCACTCTCCAAGTCTCAGCAATACAAGCAGTGAGAGTGTCATTCTCCAGGTTTACCTGAGTGGACGCCCGGAAAGCCCCAGAACAAAACGGCCGTTTGGGAAGAGCGTGTCAGGAGTGGCCTCCAGAAATCTTCCGGGTTGGTGGGGGTGGGGTAGTTTAACCAGAACGTGCCCTCCCTCTGACCCTGCCCTGGCCCAGTTCATCAAGTCGGCACAGTCCACGGTCTGGACAGCCTCTCCCTGCCACACACAAAGATCTCGGTGGAGCCGGGCACGTGCCAGCTGCACTGCCTGCGCCGTCACCTGCTCTTTAATTGGGGAGCCCGGCTTCCAGGGCTTGTGGCAGCGCCCCCGCCGCCCGCTCCCCCATCTTGCCCAGCCCGGCTGCAGCAGTGTGTGCGCCTAATTGATTAAATGGATGATTGATTATCAGGCTGAGCCATTAATTCTCCAGACCCGCGTCTGCTTGGAGTGGTGGCGTGCAGCAGGCATCCGGGACCACCCGGCCCCGGACCCTGGGACTGATGCAGGTGCTCACCCTCCATGGGTTTTCTGTCTTGAAGGGAGCGTCCTTCCAGCAGGCCACTGTCAGATGCGGCTGAGCAGGACACACATTCCCAGTGTCCCCCGTGGAGCCCCATTCATCCCACCCTCCCTGCAGCCCAGCCGGTGCCCTCCCAGCCCCAGACGGTTCAGAGCCCAGCCTGTGTCAAGCCGCCACCCTCAGGGAAGAATGCCCTTCACCCATCCTTCCTGAATCCCCCGTCCTGGAGTGAAACCAAGGTCAATACTGGGATTGGGCCCAGACCTGCAGCCCTCTCTGTCCCAGGTGTCACCTCCACACCGTCTGCGCTGCCCCAGGTCCCAGGTGTCACCTCCACTGTCTGTGCGGCCCCGGGTCCCAGATTCTACTCTTACTGATCTACACAGACTTTCAGTGGATGAGAAAGTCCTGCTCTCAGCGACAGTCCACAGAAAACAGGCAGTGATAATCTGTGCCCTGATGGGAACACTGTCCTGTGAGGGAACGCAGTTCCACAGTGATGCCCAGGGACAGCTCCATCGTGGAGCAGGAGTGAAGGTTCTGGTGAGGCCCAGCCTGGGGCCTGCCGGTTGGCGGGGAGCAGCCACTTCCCTCCTGTCGATGAGGGGGATGACCAGCTTGGCACTGGAGCTGGGGAGTCAGTGCCCCCAGCCTGAGCTTTGGTCCTCAGGCCAGTCTAGGATGACGGTTCCCAGGAAGCCCATGAATCTCGGCCATCACGCCCCCCCATCTGACAGGAGAAAGCTCGGGAGAAACGAGCCTCCACTCGGCCCACCCAGCTGCACGAGGCTCTCTATCCCGTGTAGCCTGGGGGCTGGGCATTGAGTCAGAAGAGCGGAGGGGGCATGTCGGACTATCACTCGTGTGCCTGAGGCCCCGATGCCTGGACACGGGCGTGGTCCTCTCTCCAGGGGAGCATCCGTGGACTGAGCTTCTGGCATCTTTCTTGATTCGTCCTCAAATTTCCAGTTTGTGTTTCTTTGAAGTGAAGCAATTACAAAGCTATCTGAATGCAGAAGCGTCCGTGTTTCTACAAGTTTCCCCTCTGTCTTTCACGGTGGACTCAACCATGGTGAATTTGGAAGCTATGTTCATAGCAGCTCGACTTTATCAATCTCTCCAAAGCCTTTAACTCAACTTTCATAAAACATCTGTTCTTTCTCTGGTGACTCGGCCTACGTGGGTTTGCCAAACACTAAAAAATCACGTCACTGCAGGTAAATGGTCCTGGGCAGGTTTGGGACCAAACATGCTGCTCCCGGTTGCAAATCAGCGGGGGAGCAGCTGTGGTCAGGGAGCCAGGCCACCAGGGCCTCACAGAAGGTAGACCAGACTTCCACCGCCTGGAGAGGGGTCAGAGAGATGGGAGCATCTCCACAGCAGGAGAGCACATCTAAGATGAAATGTGCAGTCCAGTCCTTCTGCTGCAGGTGAGCAACCACACGGTGGCCTCCTCCGGGGCGGCCAACCCAGTAACTCTGGGCCACTGGCTCCGTGGGCAGGCCCGAGGCTCTGCTATGAGAAGGCCGGTCAGGGTCGTGGGAGCCCCGGGCGCAGGCTGGCCCTCCCTGGTAACGCCCAGCGGCCCTGGGCTGAACGGCTGTGGGAGAGCAGGCATCAGGGAAAAGATGTGTCCGACGGGGTCACAAACTCAGGCTGAGAAGCGTGTGTTACCTCTGCCACATGGTGGCCGGTGGTCAAGTCGAGTCCGGAGACCACGGGGTTTCCCTAGGAGTGGAAAGTAAGCCAGAACCCCTCAGCTCCTAAATTCCTTGAGGAGAATTACACACTTTTGATATTTACCTTATTTGGGCTTTTTAAAGCTGAAAACACGTTTCAATTTAAAAACTATGTAATAATGCATGCGTTCAATGCACACATCACGTGTTAGTACAGACAAGTAAACGCCACACTGGAGATGATAAGCCCTTCCCGTCCGACGCTCACGTGGAAGCATGATCTTGCCTGCAGCCCCCAGGCCCTGGCAGCTTCGCTGAGGAGCGCGCCTCAGGACACATCCGTTCCAGGGCCTCTGGGAGGGGGCCTCCCCGCCGGGCAAACCACCTTTCTGAAGCCTCACGGCCTTTTCAAAGCTTCCCGTCCAAAACACTCTCCATGTCAGGTGCTGAGCTGAGCATCAGGCAACATCCAAAGAACAAGCGTCCCCAGGAAGCAAAGTACCTCTGGTGCAAGCAAGTGCCTCTGAGACTAACACCGGCCCCAGGCTGTCCCCCAGGCTGCCACCTGTCCTTCCAGGCCCAGCCGGGCCGATGACCCAAAATGGACACGGCACTGAGGGACCAGTGATGTGGCCGTTCAGGGCAGGCCGTGCGGACCCACAGGCTGGCCCTGGGCAGAGGCCCTCAGACACGCTCTCCTGGAATGGCTTCTGGGTTTGGACAGGGGTTTTCTGGAAGGGAAACCAAGCCAGGGAACCATTCTGCTGGCAGCCCTCCCACGTCACGGCTCAGGCCGAGGGGACAAGACTCTCTGGGAAGGGCTGGGGCAGCCGGCTGGGCAGAGCTGCCTCTGGTCCCTGGGCGGCGAGAGGACAGACCTGCAGAGGAGCAGGCAGCGTGGACCTGGCCGGGAAGGGCAGGACTGGCCAGCGTGGGTCTCATTAGCCCCCTGTGGAGAGCCGACCTAGCAGTGGCTGGCCTCCTACTGCCTGACCCCTGCCTCTGGTTCATTCTTCCACAGATTAATTCCCCAAATTGACGGATTACAGTGCCCGCTGTGCCCAGGGTGGCTCAGTCACACTGGGTTCTGGTCAGTGTCAACCAGGGCTTTACCCAGACCGGGGGAGCGGCGGGGGCGGAGGCGTTCAAACACACAGCAGGTGCAGCTCTGCCCCGCGGGGCTGCGTGGAGAGGCTGCTCACGGAACTGACGGAACAGCAGCACGGCGGGGACCAGGGGTGCGGAAGCCCTCCGGACGCCTTCCAGGAGAAGCTCTGCTTTCAGATGAGGGAGCTGTGCCCAGAGCAACAGCTCACACTTGTGTAATGCATATTTTGCAAAAATACTTTTTGTGTCCACCCGTCCATCCGTCCAGCTTGTGAGCTCTGAAACCCTCACGTAGCAGGTGGGCAAAAATCGCCACCTTCCCTTTCTTCAGTGAAAACCGGAGCTGAGGAGCTGCGTCACCACCAGCTCGGGGTGAGGCCGCCGTCACACCTCTTCCCCAGCCCAACCCGCCTGTTAGAGGGCGTCTCGTGCAGGGCGCCAGGGACTAATGACGAGTATGCCAGTTTGGTACGAACAGCAAACCAGTTAAAGGCTTTACACTGAGCGCTTCTACATGCCAAGAGCTGTGGGGGATCAAGGTTGGGGGACCAGGCTCCTCTCGACTGGACTGGAGATGCTGACCCGAGAAACTCTGGCCGTCCACAGCGGGAAAGTCCCAACAGGCAGCCGCTGCAGGAGGGCCTCTGGAAACCCGTCCTGGGCATGGTGACTGCAATCCTGAGCTGAAGCTTCCTTCGCCAGAATCCATGTCGTTCCACAGCATCTCAGCCAGCGGCCCCTGCTCCTGCCAGAGAAGCAGAAATATGGAAAAACAAGGACAGGCTGGTCACAAGGTTGGCAGGACCCAAGAGCCAGGCTTCCTATGAGGAAGGCAGCAGGTGGCCACCTGGTCCCCACCCACTCGTCTGCCTAAGCGAGCAGCCACCCCCTCTGACCTCAGCACATGGCAGGGGCACCGGCTGGGCTCCAAGGCTAGGGTGCCTGCCGGTGGCCTGGGTGAGGGCCCGGGCACCAGGATCGCGAATGTTCCTTGTGGCTCCGAGGTGCAGCAGGGCTGGACACCACCAGTGAAGCAGAACAAGCGGCCACACAGCCCCGGGCACGAAGTGTGTGCCCGCAAGGTGACAGCATCTGTGAGTGGTGGCGGTGCAGGACTCGGGCGCATCCAGGCCCCAGACACCAGATGAAGCTCTTTAAACACAGAACCCTGAGACGCCGCTGTTACCCCAGCTGCAGGTGTGAGCGCTGGGGCCCAGGAGCTCAGGGCCTGGCGCAGGGCCGCTCCGCAGTGGACAGTCCAGCCAGACTCGAGTCCCGACTCCCTTGACCCCGAGCCTGGGCTCCTGTCTTGGTGCTGCACCATTTCCCCAGATAACCATGAGGACTGAGCCTCCAGTCACAAAACCTCCTTTAGTCTTTTCATTCTGTATGAATTCTGGTCTAACAGGTAAATTATGTTTTTGCCTGATCTCCATGTCTGTTAATTACACTGTTCCGTCAGGGGTGCGTGTGTAAGTTTGTGCATGGATGTTTATATTCATACATGCATGTTTATGCATATTTCTGGCAAGGCCAGTCATAAAACTTGCTTCTCCAGGCAACAGAAAGATCGGGTCAGTGCAAAGTTGTCTGAGTGCTGCTTTAAAGACCACTAATTGAATCTGTCGTCTGCACAGCCACATGCAAGGCCTCCCAGTTTCGGAACACGAGCCCACAAACAGTCTGGCACCAGCTGCCTCCAGCCTGAATCTGCTCCACCAAAGGAGGCATTAGGTACCCTCTCCCTTCACAAATTTTCCTTTTTTACAACAGCATCCTTGGCTCAGAGCTGCCGAAGGTGGGTAAGAAAGGAGCGGTGAGGAGCTGGCTTGGAGAGTGATGAGAATGAGAAAGGGGCCTGGGGTGTGGGGCCCCGACTCAGGCAGACGCGAGAAGCGGTCCCGTCAGGAAGACTACCTTTCCTGCGGCAGGACCAGAACACGGGGTCCAGCTGGCCCCTCTACCCACTCTGGCTAGAGTCTTGCACACATGCACACCGGGTCCCCAGGTTCCACGGGTCGGGGCCAAGCTCTGCCAGCAGCACACAGTGGCAGCCCCCCCACGATGCGCTCCTGCCTCCTCTTGGGAGCCCAGCCCCGCCAGGCACGTGGAGCGAGGGGGCACGTGCACCATCGGGTTTCATGATCGGATGCGTCTCCCTCCTGCTGGGAGGTGATCCCCATGGCTCCACACTGACAGCATGGTTCCTGGGGTGACGGACTAAGGCCCTTTCCGAGGATGGCCATGTCTGGAACCTGCAAGTGTGTCGTGTTACCTGGAAAGGGGGTACAGGTTGCTAGTCCTGAAAACTCAGCCCAATGCTGCTGGCTCAGAAGATGCAGGAGGGGTTCAGGAGCAGAGGAACTCGGGGCCCTCAGGACTGGAAATGGCCCAGGACGGATGTGGATTCTCCTCAGAGCCTCCAGTGGGAACCAGCCCCCTCACACCTCGATTTTAGCCCAGCGAGACCAGTGTCAGGACTCAACCTTAAGAACTGTAAGAGAATAATCTGTGTTTAAGATACGAAGTTTGTGCTAATTTGTTTGTGCTAACAATAGTTCATGAATTCAGCCTTCACTCCGAGAGGCTCAGAACAAGGAAGGTGTGTGAACCAGGAGAGACGTGTGTTCCCCGCAGTCACTCCCCGAGTTTCCTTTCCTTGTGCTGACTCTACAGAATGATCTGGGGTGAGGTCAGCCTTCAAGGACAGTGCCATGCCCCACCACGTGGGGTCAGGATTGACAGGGGGACTCCAGGACCCTCATCAGGACCAGCAGCCGAACGGGGTCAAGATAAAGAGGTCTGCAAACTCGGCCCCACTGAGAGACTCGGGCCAGCCCTCCTTTCAGTCCTCAGTTCCCCTGTTCATGGGATGGGGGAAGGAGTCACGGAGGACACCCCAGGCTCCCCAGGCACCCGGAGCCGTGGTCCCAGCGACCTTCACAGAGGGAACCAGAGCTACCTTTCTGCCTCAGCTCCACTGGCAGCCCTCACGGGTCTATGAAGGGCTTCTGGAACCAGAGAAGGGCCCCTGAGATTCAGGCTCCCTCTCGCTTCTCAGCCAGCAGCCCCAGGCCAGCACGACTGGGCGGGACCTTCTGCCGGGCGGAGTCGGCCATCCAGCCTGGACCCTCCACCTGGACACCACGCTGAGCCTCCTCTGACCAGGACTGCGCACACACCCACACTCGCGAGTGCACGCACATAAGCTCGTGCCCAGACGCGTGCGTGCACGCACACGTGTGCGCACGCGCCGCCGCCCCCACCCTGTGGGCTCACTGGCTGGGCCCCACGAGGATGGGTCTGGAAGTCCCTCTGGGAACACCGCCCACTCCCATGTTCCCGCTCCCGTCCGTGGCTAATCCCACCTGCTGTAAACTCCGAAGTCGGTTCCCCTGACGTGTCCCCCAGGAGGAAGGACAGTCTCTCAGGCTCACGGCCAGCTGCTGGGGGGAGGGGCAGAAACAGGCAGCCGGGTCACTTCACTCCACTGGACGGCGGCTGAGGAGAGCGCTCATTGCCCCGCGAGCCTGGGGCCCAGGATGCGTCTGCTCCACTCAGAGCTTCACACCAGCTGCCTGGAGCAGGCCTCCGGGAGGTGGCCTGGGGGCGCTGTCCTGGGCATCTGCAGTGAGGCCCCCGGGCAGCCCGCCACCTTCCCCCAGAGCACAGCCGAGTCCACCCATAGGGACCCGGCTGTGCCCTGGCCTCTCCGTTCCCCACCAGAAAACTGAAACGCAAAGGGGTATGGTGAACTCTGGTGACAAGGTGGCTGGCGGAAGTGGCCCAGGACTTGAGGCAGCGGGAGGTGGGGTGCACTCTCCAAGCCCCAGGCAGTCACCACCTGAGGCAGCCTAGAGGCAGACAACGGGCCCCAGGAGCTCCCGCCACCAAGGGCTTGGACCCACGGGCCTGGGTCACAGAGCAGCTGGCACCGCGGTCCAGGGTGGGCACAGTGTCTCTGAGGCTGGGCTCCACTGACCACAAAACCTGGAGTGTCCGCGGCCCTAGAATTGTCGGGGAAGTGTCACTGGGCATCTCTGTGGAAGCTCCCTCCCCTCAGGAGCTGAGGTTGACTCCTGACCTGGCCCGATAGCCACTGAGACAGCTGGCTAAGGCCTCACTGGGGCACAGCCATCGAGTGTCTGTCCTGTAAAAGGCCACACGCCTGCAGAAACGGCGGGACTCTGATGCAGTGGACCCACCTTGCAGGTGAGGGGACAGGGCTGCCGGGCACACGGACAGGACATGGGCCCAGCATCCCCAGGGACTGTGCCTCAGTTTACTGGCCTCACCACCCAGGAAACAGGGCTTCACAGATGCCCAGAGTGTCATCCTGAGGACACTCAGAGCTGGGCGCCGCGCAGAACACGGCACGCCTGCAACACACATCAGCTGTCACTGTCTCCCCGCCACGGCACTCCTGCCACAGGTCGCCAGCGGCTGGGGTCTCTGCCCTCCACTAGGGGAACTGGACCCCCCTCTCCCTGCACTTTGAGGAGCCATCACCTGCACCCACACCCACACCCGCCCATGTGTGGCGGGTCCCTCCCCCATCTGACAGCCTCTCGGGGCCTCCACAGAGGGGCTCTTCCCGCAGCAGCAGCAGCTGGGCCTGGAGGCGCACATCCCACGGTGCAGGCAGGATGGTGCGTTACCTGCGCAGCTCGGCTGGATGAACGGAAAGGACGGGTCTCAGGCTGGGGTCCTCAGCCACCTGCTCACATCTCTGCTCTCCAGCCTAGAAGGAGAAACCCACCCAGCTGTGACCCCACCAAGAGACCTGTGTGCTGGGTGTTCTGCCCACGCCCACCCGTGAAGGGGGGAGGCTGGCCTTCACCGGCTGCCCGCGAGCAAACACAGTGGCCGAAGGTCTCTGGGGGGACGGAGGGCACCTGCTCTAACCCTGTTGACTGGGTCCTGTGCACGGGGCTGTCCCCTCAATGCCTGCTGGCTGACACCTAGAAACGCCCCAATGTACAGAGAGGCCTCCCCTCATTTCCTTGCCTCTCAGTCCAGGACGAGGGTCTTAGAACTTCCAAGCACAGCTCCCTTGGGGGGTCCGTGGGCCCGGGAAGTGCTGGCCGCAGGCAGGGACATGCTTGTTAGGATGGTCCTGGGTGGTCTCCAACCTACCATCTGCCCAGACTGCCATGGGGCTGAATGCTCATTATCTGCAGGACCCTCTGTCAGGCCGGAGAAAGGGAGAGACGCGGCTCCAAAGAGAAGCAACCTCAGGTCGGCAAACGCACTGCCGCTGCTCAGGGAGCAGGAGACACGCGGACAGAGGCCAGGGGTGGAGGCAGCTCCAGGCACACTCCGTGGACAGAGGGGAGACGGGTGGCTGGCAGTCCATGCTGAAGGCAGGACAGTGTGGCAAAATTTGAGATAACATTTGGAGATATTTTATCCTCAAATTTTCATATTTCTTTTGAAACTTTAGGGTGACAATTTCATGCTGTCTTTTCAGAGAATAAGAGAAATTCTGAAAGTAAATAGGAGTGAGTTTCCGAGGATGATGACCCCAGGCTGACGTTTCACTCCGTAGATGACATCTGAAACTGCAAAAGCGGCTTCCTTTGTGCAGAGTGAGTGGGAAGAGTATAAGGAAGTGGTGGTGGCTAACCCTCCCGACCTCAGGAGTCCAGCCAGGAAACGCGACGCTCCCTCCAACCTCAAAGGCCGGGTGCTGCCAGGGCCCAGCGCCGTGGGCAGTGCCGCTTCAGCTGCACACGTCTGCTCTGGGGCAGGTCGCTGGGCACCGGCCAAACTCTGCAGAGAGACCTCGGGGCGCGCGTTTAGGAGGCCAGGCTGGACCAGTGTCGGTGTCTGTGGCCAGTGGGCCTCCCCCATTTCTTCCCATCCATCCTGCTCCGTCATGTCCTTCTGTGCCGGCCTGCCCTCGGACCCCAGGGCTGAAGAGCCCCTGAGTGTGTCCTGGGTCTGCCACCTGCACGGCCTGTGCCGTCCAGACCTCACTCCCCCGTCCCTGGCCCCTGCAGAGGCTGCGTGTCCCGGGGCCCAGGCTTTTGGGATGTTAGGTGCTTGGAGCTTCCGGCACCCCAGGAACAGAGTCCTGGGGACAGAGCCGGGAGCCAGCATGTCGGCTGCCCTACTCAAGGCTTAGAGGCTGCGAGGCCAGGGAAACGCGTCCCACTGCTCCCAGCCCCACGCGTTCTCCCCCCCGGAAAGGGGCTCCTCCCCCCTCTGTCCAGCGTTCCCACAGGGGAGCCCCCGGCAACAAGCTAAGGAAGCGAATAAAGGAGCTGAGAAGGTCCTCCTGAGAGGAGGCGGGAGGCTCACAAGGCTCTCACTGTGTGCAGGCCCTCAGCACACATCTGGCTCTTGGATGGCCTCTCAGGCAGGTTTGCTGGGCGGGAGGGACTGCAGCCTCCAAAGCCTACAGACGAAAGGCCAGGGAAGGCTCAGACACCTCTGTGCTCCTGGAGTGCTCAGAGACCCTGCTCAGTAGGCTTCACTTCTCAAAACACAAAACCAAGGGGATGGTTCCTGCAGTCACAGCTTTGCTCCCTGCAGGCCCCCACACGCGTCCCCCCATGTGACCCCCATGTGTTCCTGCGGGCAGCGTGAGCAGCACTGGCAGACAGGATGGTCCTGGAACACCCTTGCCAGACCCAGGGTCCACAAAGCGCCCCGGGAGACTCCCACGCTCCCATGTGGACCTGTACCACCCAGCCTCCCGCGTGAGGCAGAACCAGGATGTTTTCTGACAGACGCCCAGGGAGGCTCCTTGCCACATGCCCTGGGGTCAGGTCATAGGTTCTTACTGCAGCTCTCCCGCTGCCAGACTCCAAGCCCGAGTCAGTGGGAGAGGAAGGGGTCCCTGCCTCTCTCTCCTGCCCGGCGTCCCCTCCTCGCAGACTGGAGCTGCCCAGGGCACCTGCACCGAGAGTGTCCCGGACACAGGAGGGGCAGCTGTGCACCCGCGGTCCAGTGGTAGCTCTCCGTCTGAGACCCTGTACTCAGCAGCCATGCCTCTGCTGTCCCCCAGGACTTTCTGGGGCTCCCAACCAGTGGCTCCAGCCCTGCCCAGCTCACTCCAGCCCTCCCGCAGTCTGGCTGGTGCTGACTGGCGCTCCACTTCCTCCTGGGGATGGAGCAACCCGAGGGGCTTGTGGCTGCCCGCGTCCTCATCCATCCTCAACCTCCCCATGCCTGGAACCTGCCTTTATTCTCAGCCTGAGGTGATGCTCAGGCCCAGTGTTTGGTCCCTGCTGCTCCTGAGCCCCCAGCCCCTAGAAAATGCTCAGCAAGTGTTCGCCATTAGGACCCTCTGCTTCCTGCGAGGCCTGCTTTTCCTCATGGACACTCAAGCATGCATCTACCATGATGGGTCCACACCAGAACTGCTCTCAGGGCTTGTTAGAAGCAAATCTGCCTAACCTAGTGTTGGGACCAGAGCACCAGGGGTAACTCAGCACCCTGACCAGACACCAGAGGTAACTCAGGGTCCTGACCAAAGCACCAAATAGTTTATCCATCACAAAGGTGACCCATCACTGAGGGGTCACAGACATAGCACTGAAACAACCTGTGTCATTCATTGGTTCTCCTGGCATGGACCTACTTTTGTGTAAGGGAAGTGGTGTCCAACCAGATCCAGCACTCAGGGCCCGTCCTCCCCTGAGAGGGACGTGACAGAGGGCCTGCTCCTGCCCTGGATCAGCCATGCCTGTTTCTCGGGGGATTCGTGGCACTGTGCCCCGGAGGGTGGGCTGCCTGACCCCAGGTTGCCCCAGGGCATGAGCTAGGAGAAGGGTACCCCGCACACACTTCCGTCCTCTGCTTTCCAAAAGACAGGAGTCCAGCTTATTTGGGGCAGAGCTAAAATACCCAGTTTTCCTCCAGAGCAACCAAGAGGCCTGAGGGAGGGAAAACAGACCAGGTGAGGACCACGTACGGAAAGCAAAGTCTGAGAAGGAGCCCTGCAGACGCGGCAGATGGGCTTGGGCTCCGGGCGGCTCCGGGCACAGGAGAAGCTTGGGCAAGCGGAGCAGGGGCCTCACTCAGGCCGCAAGGCCGGGCAAGGGGACACGGGCTGAGCCACGGCACTCACATTTCCGTGTCGACGTCAGCCCCTGGTGGAGGAGCCTCCCTAGAGCCCTCACCTCCTGGTGTCGCAGGACTCGTCTCCCAGACCCGGGTCGGACCCCAGCCCAGCTGACAGTGTTCAGTGACAGAACCAGGGTGCAGGCGCCCTCCTGCAGAGGTGAGCAGTGAACCTGCTGAGAGGCTCGGCCATCACCAGAGCAGTGCCGGGCTGTGAACACGGGGTCCCTCAGGTCCCAAAAGCAGTGAGAGTGCCTGGAGAGCTCCGTGCACCAGCCGCTCCACTCACGGTGGGCTGACTCTGAGCCTCTCTGACACCCGCACCGAAGGCCGGGGCTCGCAGAGGACGGAGAAGGTCAGACGCAGGCCTGGCTCCTGAAGCTTCCCCGGGGCCGGAGGTGGGGGCACCACCGTGCCATCCAGACTCTCACCTCAGGTGGCTGACGGAGTCAGGTGGACCGGTGCTCGCGCGGAAGCCCCATGCGGCCCTCAGTGGCCGCTCTGGGCCCAGGGCCCCGGCTCCTATGGCCTCTGTCTGTCTTGGCTTAGATGGTAGAGCTTCTGTTCTCTGGGAGCCATGACTTCCCCATGAGCTCTGGGCCTCACGTCTGCTAAAGACCTGCAGACAGACTTGGGCCCTCGTGCTGGGGAGAGCAGGGAGGAGTGGGACTGTGGGTGCAAACCCTCTGCTCATCCGGCCCAGCCTCCTCCTTGGCAAAGGCAGCCCCCCAACCCCTCTCCGCTGCTCCTTCCCCTCCTTCAGAGCCCTCGCTGACTCAGAAACAGCCGAGGCCCCCCTGCTCACAGCAAGGTCAGCCTGGAGTCCCCTCTGGGCAGGCTCAGGCACACGCAGTCCGTCAGGCCGGAGTCTGGAGGCCCAGCTGCCCCAGTGGCCACGAGGGCAAGGTCGCCTCCCCGCCTTACAGCCACTTCCCCCACAGGCACTGGTTTGACTCTCTCTAACTGCTTTTGTGCTGAGCGTTCACTGCCCAATTTCCCAATTCTTCTCTAAAGATTAAACATAAAGTGCTCTACTATTTCCTAATATTTTCCCCAGGGGAAGAAAAAAATCATTGAAAGCAGCACAACACTTGCAAATGAGCGACTCTACGGTGCCAGAGACTGACGGCCGGTCCTCACGGTCTCTCACAAATCCGTCACTGAAGTCACTGCCCGTCTCCCTGCTCCTCTCCTCAGCAGCATTCAGGGAGCGTCCGGGCTGGGGCTGCATGAGGGTCTGAGGAAGGTCATGGTGGGCTCCCTCCCGCCCCGGGCCTTGGAAGACGTGTCGCCTGTCCTTTGGTTTCCCGTTCCCCTCTCCTGGGGACAGTCTCATCCCTGCATAACATCCCCAAGCCCAGTTTTCAGCTAAGTAATTCACCCCACAGCCTCCATCGGAAACACACCAGCTGACTCAGAATCAAACAGGCCTTTCTTCCTCTCTCTGAGGATGTGAAGCTCCTTAATCTTTCCCTGGCAAGGTCTCCCCGCTATGAAATATTCATTGCCTGGAAGCACTCCCCTCCCTGGAGGGCAGCCGGCCTCCCCCACCCAGAGATGAGCCATGGGGAAGGGGCAGGGGCTCTGTTTGTTTGAGGGCTGGTGCCTTACTTGCCAGTGGGGGCCGGGCCCTCCCCTGGGGCCTCAGCTGCCCTCTGTCTGCACAGGCAGCCAGATGAGTCATGGTTACATGAATATTTTAAGGAGGTCGTATCGATGTTGGTGGAAGGATTGCAGCTGTAATGCAGTCCACACCATCACGATCGCTTCCTGGGAACCTGGGGGAGGTGGCAGCTGTGGGGCCAGGACCAGAGGGAAGGGGGTACAGGGGGATGGGTGGGGGTCAGGCTCAGCTGGGGTCTGGAGGTGGAAGCCACGGCAGGCTCTCAGAGGGGCACGCGGCCCCTCCCTCCGAGCCCAGGAAGTCGACTGTCAGTGCTTTAGAAATGAGTGTTTAAAAGGGAGAGGGGAGGACCGGCATTCAAACCAGCCTCTTCCGAAGTTCAGAGACCTGGGTTCAAGGAGTTCCCATCTCCTCCACCCCCCAGTTCCCTCCCTCTTCCTGGCACTTCTCAGTTTCTGTTTCAGCTGTCCCCACATCCACCGTGGGAAGGTCGGGCTCCTCTCTTCCCACCCGACTCGCAGACCAGATGGGTCCGATGGGTCCAATCGGACGGAGGCTTCAGGCCTGCTGCCCAGGCTGGGCCAGGGCCTCTGCCCACAGCACGCCCACCCTTCTCCCTCAGCTCAGCCCAAACCCCTGTGTGGGGCCAGGTCGAGCCAGAGACAAAACCAGAGTGTCCCCAGGCGGCCAGCACTGCCCGGTTTCCTGCAGTGGGAGGCAGTGCACCCTGAATGGTGTCTTACGACATCCAGACGTTCTCGTGAGCCTGAGGAACGGATGAGCCTTTGAGACACCAGTCACATTGTGAAGACCCTCGTGAGCACCCGGACCACCCTTGTCTCACAGGGTCATTTGTCCATCTCAAAACCAAGCGCCGGCCCAAATGTCTGTCTGGGCGGCTGTAACAAGACCGACACGGTGGAAGTGAGTTGCCCACCCTTCTGTGCCAGGGAGGGCCTGCCCCTGAAGGCTCTGAGGGGGAGCCTCTCCTCGCCTCGCAGACCATGCCCCTGGCCTCCACAACGTCCCCCTCTGTGCCCAAACTTCCCTTCGATAAGGACAACGGCCACTGAGTTAGGGCCCGTTGACTCCGGTGCGACCTACCTTAGCTGACCACAACTGCAAGGACGCTCATTCAAATAAGGTCACACGAAGTGCAAGGGGTTAAAACCCCAACACATGAGCGCGGCCAGGGACAGACCCTGGGTGCGTCGCTCAGCTGGGATGCTGTGTTTTCTGGGGGCAGAAAACCGGGCTGGGGTCGGAACCGCACTGGGCCCCACGGCACCTCGACTCCAGGCAGTACCAACACCTTCTCAGCAGATGAATGGATGAGCTGTAGCTGGTTTCTGACGTCTAAGGAGTGGGGACAGCTCTTCCGCTGACGCCAGGGGCTCCCACACCTGCGGTCACAAAGGCTGGTCTCCATCAGCCCGAGCCTGGGTGGAGGCTCCCACCCTGACAGCACGGCTGGGAGGGGTCCAGCACACCCTCATGAACCCTGGGTCTGAGCAAAGGCACAGCGGGCTCTCTCTGGCTGCACGCGGTCCCCGTGCCCGTCTGTGCACAGCCCTAGCCCTGTCCAGCCCCAGCAGAGGCAGCCCGCCTCCACCTGACACCTGTGCTGGCTTCCCAGGTTGTCTCAGAGCACAGGGCAGGGGCCAGGAGACCAGGGGGAGTGCCCGTCCCCACAGAGGGCACCCCGCCCACTCCCTCAGGGAGCAGTGCCAGCCACCCCCATGCTGGGGGTCCCCCTGGGCAGCGTTCCTGTGTGGAGACACAGCCCGTGAGCAAACACACTTAGGGGGGCAACGATGCCTGTGGCAGAGAAAGGGGCTGGACTGAGGCTCTCCGGGGGGTGTCAGGGGCCTCTCTGAAAGGGACGCTTGAGGGGGTGAGTGATGTGAGGAGCCAGCCCCGGCCGAGGACCAGGGAGAGAACAGGGAGTAAGAGGAGAGCCCACGGTCGGGGCACAGGACCACAGAGGGTTCCGAGGTGGAACCACCACCTCTGAGAAGTCGCCGCCTGCTCTGTGAGGGCCGGGCGGGGCGCAGAGGCAGGGAGGCCGCAGGACACCTTTGCAGCGATGCAGAGCACTGGCGGGGCACGGTCCAGACCCTCCTGGCCGAGGAGGAGGAGGACCTGGGGTCTAGTCCTGCTCAGAAGACACAACCAGGCTTTGTGGGCGATGTTTACACAGGAGACGCGAAGCACCTCAAGCCCTCAGCTCCAGCAGCACGGCTGCTGGCGTGAGGAGGACGTACGGGAAGCGGGTTTGGGAATGTGGGGCGAGACTGCGGGACACCGCAGGGCCAGTAGCCTGTCAGGCGCCCACTGCAGACGCTGGGCAGGCTCCAGGCGGGTGTCCTGGGCTGGGAAGCAGATTTGGTGGTCATCAGACTAGGCGGCTTTGAGACCCCCAGGAGCGGGCCTCGCCCGATGAGGAGGAGAAGACGTCTCAGGACGAGCCCCAGAGGGCAGAGGAGGCGATCTCAGCGGCCCGGGGGCCTCCCTGAGCTGGGGAGACCCTGGGGCCGGACTGCCTGTGCTAAGGCCAGCGGGGCAGCGTGGGGCCCGGCAGCTGGTCCAGACGTGCAGGAGGGCCGTGGGTGGGCAGTGGGCTCTGGCCTGAGCCCTGTGGCGCCCCTGACTGGACTGGTGATGGAGGGGCAGGCCGCTGCGACTCATTTCAGCGGGACCTGTGTCAGGTGTCTGCACCAAGAAACGCTGGCCAAGACGCTTCTGTGTGGAGGGCGCCCTGTCTTCCTCTGCTCTCTGTGCAGGTAACACCCGCCACCCTTGTAACTGAGAACAAGCCTGCCTGCCAGCTTCGTGGCTTCGTCCCACCCGTGCCCACCTCCTGGTTCCCGGGCCTCACCTCCTCCCAGACCCGTCTGCACTGTGGGCGCAGGGCACACACCTTCGCTTAAAGGAGCTTTGCCGTCAGGACCCCAGGTGACGAAGCCATGGCAGTGACGGACCCCCGCCCCCAGAGTCTGGTTGCAGAGGCAAAGACAAACCTAACAAGCCAGAGAGGGCCGCTCCTCAGGGGCCCGGCAAGTCCAGATGCCCTGGATTTGGGGTGGGATTTCCAGGCAAAACAGTGGACACTCTGCTGGGCATCACGCCAGTGCCTGGCTAGTCCAGATGGGGTTGAGAGTGAGAAGTTCAGGGTCCTGGGGACTCACAGGCAGGGACACTGCCGTCCATGGGCTCAGGAGCAGACAGGTCGAAGGAGGACAGGATGCTGGCAGACACCGCCTGGATCCTGATGCCACCAAAACTCTGTCTGCGGACCTCTGGGAGTCTCAGGATGCTGCATGGCCTCTCGTCCTGTCAGCAAGCAAACCCCACCTCCATCTTGGCACCCTGCCAGTGGCTGCGCAGCTGCGGCCTCTGGGGACAGGGCCAGCACGTTCGCCCCTCCATGAGTCGTTTCGACCTCCTGCTCCGAATGACAAAGTCCTCTCAGTAACAATCATGAGCTAAAACAAACAATGTAACAGTGGGCAGAAAAGAACCACAGACAGAAACCTTCTATTATTAAACTTCGGACAGAGACCCACACCAGTGACATAAAACAAAAAACTGACGGAAAGCAAAACAGATGTTGCGTCACCAAGAAAGGAAGAGCCACAGGTGAGCACTGCTTGATTACACGACCGTCCCTTTTGACCAAAGTGGGAGCTGGCCGTGCCCACGGCGTCCGCTGTTTCAACCCCACGGGGCCACGTTCCAGAGGCGCTGGCACGACCGGGTGCCCCGCTCCGAGCGCTGTCATCGTTTATCTTGAACGTGGAGCTGTGATTTTAGAACTACCGGCTCATGGCGACGGGAAAAGGGGGCCACGTTTTCTCTGGCTTGATTGTTTTTAAATCCTCTCTAGAAAGGGCCCTCCTCTCCACACCGAGGATGTCAGGGCCACTCGTCAAGGAAGAACATTCCTCACAAAAGCCAGAGCTTCGGCCCGGCCGCCACTTACACTGAAGCCTGTCCGACCTCGAGGAGGGTCTGGTCCTGTCGGGGCCGAGGTGCTGCCCGCAGCCCAGGCCATCTGGCCAAGCTCCTGTCGCCTCCAAGTGGGTCCAGCACTCGTGGCTGGTCCGTGCCGTGAGCACTGCAGGACAGAACAACCTGGAAAAGCTCCAAGCTCCAGGAGTCTCAGCTGAGACCCCACTGTCTGCCCTGCCCCCCAGCCCCCATGGTCAGGACGAGCCAGGGAGCCTGCTGCCCAGACCTCCACCAGCGTCCCTGGGGACTCAGCCTGAGGCAGCTCTCAAACTGCAAAATACCACATCAGAACAGAAGGTGCAGGATTTGTCATCAAAATGAAACCACGAGTATCTCCATTTATCAAAACACTTGAGCCATCTCAGGAACACACCACTGTGGGAGCCATGCCCACCTCTTTAGGCCAGTCAGATGATGAGGACACATGGGGCTCCAGACACGAGGGGGGTCTGCAGAACCAGCGTGGGTGGGGGCAGCTCCCACCAGACTGGCAGGATGCTGGGACAGGGCCGGACAGCTGAAGGTCACAGGGAACGGGGAGGAGGGCTCCGAGTCAGCCCTGGGCCCCAGCAGCAGCTGCCACAGGGCAAGAGAGGGGTCTCCAGGCAGGTGAGCAGCAACCCCCTACCCCTGCCTGGGCCCGGGCCCCACTTAGAGGCACTGAGGTGAGCGACAGCTACTCACCCATGGTGCTCAGACCACCACCAGAGGCTCACAAGATGGTCACAGGTGGGGGCACCTGGTCAGAGGTGGCCACAGATGGGGGCACCTGGCCATTGGTGGCCACAGGTGGGGTCACCTGGCCTCGTTATCCAAAGGCTGTGGGACTGACTGCAAAGGAACATGCTTGTCAGGAAGTTGGCTCTTCCTGTGACAAGGACTCAGAGTTGCGGAGGGCTCCCCACAGAGTTTGTGTCCATGCCATCTGGTGCATAGCTGTCCTGCTGAAGCGAGGTGACCTGTGGACTCAGAAAGGATGAGGAACTCAGGCCGGTAGTATACAGTGGTGTTTCCAGGAGGGCTGAGAGTCCCCGCAGGGCCGTCCAAAGGGAATTGCTGTTGAAAGCATGAAGATTTAGTAAAACTGCTTTTCCTCTCCCCAGCCACGCAGCAGGCGCAGCCTGGGGGCTCGTGGGAGGTGAGGGAGGGCTGGGCCTTGCCCCAGCTGTAAACAGCTATTACACTGATCAAAGGAGCTCTGTGCGCCTAATTACAGAGCTTAAACACGAAGGAAGTGCAAGGCCTCTGCCCACGGTGGGGATAAACTTGGAGTTAAGATAATCCATCGTGACAGCGTGGGGTTTCCACGGTCAGCTCCTTGGACCTCCTGTTCCTCCTCCCACCGTCAGCAGGGCAGGACCAGGCGGTGGACACTCCAAATTTGGATGGCCAAATGTTTGCTGCACGAGATATCCACTTTGCATGAGAGGAGGTGAGATTTTTCAAGATTCGGGCGAGAGGACAAACCTTAACACTTCACTGATGGAGATGCTGCCACTTGGACAAAAGGTGAAAGCAGCTGGAGCCCACGGCAGGGGAACAGGAGAACAGCTGGGGCTGACAGCTTCTCCGCCTGCACACAGCCCCGTCCCAGGAAGGACCTCGGCCTGGGGTGCCTTCCAAGCCCACCTACTGAGGAACAAGCACCATGGAGCTGAGGGAGAACGGAGCTTCACACTGGACTCGGTGGGGCTGTGAGGACACCAACCAGACCCACTGCTGAGGGGACAGAGTGGACGAAGGGCCCAGCAACATCCCCTGGACCTACCAGCACGTCTACCATGTGTTCACTCCCAAGAGCTGCTTCTGGCCAGGGGCTGAAACGCGGGGCAGTGCAGGCCCGCGCAGGCCCCTCTAGCCCCCATGCAATTCCTCCCTCTTGCCACCTTGATCCAAGGACTCTTCATCAGCCTGGCCAAACTTTCCTGAGCTGCTCTGCCGTCTGAGGTGCCCTGCTTCCTGCCTTCTCCCCCAGGGACAGACCTGCATCCCAAGCCCGCGGCCCTCCCTGCCTCCTGACCTGCTCCCTGGACCTGTCCTTCACAGGCCCCATCCCCGTGGCTCTCCCATCTGTCCAGTCCACCCACCGCCTGCCTCCTGGGGGCCCCGCACTGGCTCGGTGGCATCTCAGCAGGCCTTTCTCGCTCTTGTGTCTGCACCCTGCCGACTGCGGGACGGAGTCGGAATCCGCCATGCACGTTTGCCATGGAGAACCTGACACCAGGCAAGGAAGGTGACAGAGGCCACTAGCATGGGGTTCCAGAGCCTGGTTGTTACAAGAGTGGAGCTGTGTCAGCCAAGGTTCTTGGAAGAAATGGAACTTACCCAGGGGTGAGTGTTACGAGACTTACTTTAAAGAATTGGCTGAGGCGGTCATGGGGCTGACAGGTCTGAATTTCACAGAATTCTGGCTGGAGGCTCAGGCAGGATTTCCATGTTGCAGTCTTGAGGTAGAATTGCTTCTTTCCTGGAAAAAAAATTTTCCCTCCACTGTCTTCAACTGCTTAAATGTGGCCCACCCGCGGGTCATCTGCTTCACTCAAATTGGACTGACTCAAATGTTAAGCTCACCTAAAAACACCTCTGCAGCAACTCGACTGGTGTTTGACCAAACACTGGGCACCAAGCCAGGTGGACGTGTAAACCAACCAACCCTGGGACCTTCAGTCGCTTACTCGGGCCAGCGTTGCTGGGAGCCTGTCTGGAGAAGCCACAGACTCTGCTCCTGTGAAGGCCTGGGTGTTGAAAAGCCCCCTGTCCAGTGATGCTCTCAGCTCAGAAAATGCTGCTAAGAAGCCTGTGGTGGAGGCCCTGGTCCCTGCTCTCTAGGAAGAGTTGGGGCAGAACTCACGGCCCCTCTCATCACAAGCTGCACAGAGACACTGTTCCAAGGCAAACCGAGGTTAAGACGCACCAGGAGAAGCCGCTCCAGGGGCTGAGCCCATCTCGCTGCCACCCTGCTGCCTGGGAACCCGGAGGCCTGGGCTTCACCCTGAGCCCCTGCTGTCCCCAGGGTGTCCGACTGCGGCTGAGCCGCAGTCTGTCACCATGAGGGCCTCCAGCTCTGACACCCACTGGTCTGCGGGCACGCGTGCTACGCTTAGCTACACCTTGGAAAGGACGGGAGGCCTTAGGAGGAGCTTTTCCAGCGACAGGTCGTGCCACTCCCTGGTGACGTCCTCTCCAGGGCTTCGTACCACTCTGAGCAGAAAATCCCCAGCCTCCAGCTGACCACAAGGTGCGTCCCACCTTCTCCAAGCCCCCACCTTGCGCTCGTTCTCCTCCTGGCAGATGCACTGACCGTCCTCCGTCCTCCAGCGCCAGGTCTCCCACCCCCCTGCATTTATACACGCTGCCCTGCGCCTCCCTGGCTTAGCAGGGCTGGTGCCTCTGAGGGTGTCCATGACTGCTGCCTGCTTTGTTTCTTATCAGCACCTCATCCATAGCCCCTGGCTTTTATTGTCCTCTTGGGTCTGTGGCTCCTGTGCTGTCTGCTTGCTAGACATGCCGCCCCAGGGCCAGGCTGCTCCGCGGGCCCTCAGAGCATCCCCAGAGACTGGGGCCTGAGCAGCCCCCACATCACACCACAACTGGCTTCTCTTGGGCTCAGCCTGGGGCTGACTGAGGTCTCCTCACTCAGTGGGCACCTGCCCGGGACCCGCACCTTCACAGGGTGCGAGGAGGAAGGACAGGGACCAAGGCCTGGGCTCAGGGTTGCGGCTGCTGTGTGGCCACTGGCTGGTCACCAGGCCTCTCTGGGCCAGTTGTTTCTTCTCTGCAGAGGGCAGCAAGATGGCAGTGAGGCCAGAGTCTAAGGTCCCGCAGCTCAGAACCGTGTGTTCGTGGGCTTTGCTCCTGGAGGGGACCCTTGAATGGCGGTACAGTTGCTGTCTGGACACGGGGCTGGCAGCTGGTTCTGTGCCCATCGGGCTGTCTCAGGCAAGGGGACGCCTTCCTGGGAAAGTGCCCGTGTTTCAGCCACGGTCAGCCCTGTTAGGGAACCACCATGGTGATGGCCTGGCTGCTGAGTGCCCCTGGTGACCCCTGCCCACGCAGAAATCCAGAGACAGGAGCTGTGGGGCTTCCCTGGCTCAGCCCACAGGGCCGCTCCGTCCCATGGTCAGGGGCCTCGGGAGGCCCTGAGGAGCTCGCGGGCTGTCATGTTCGGTGAGTTTGTAAGGTGAGCACTCCAGGAAGAGTCCCTGCCAGGCAGCCCCCAGGCCAGGCTGGGACATGGGCTGCTGGCAGTGCCCGCAGTGGAACTGCGTCCCTCTGGGGGCCGGCCAAGCAGGAGCAGGGCCAGCCCCACCCCGCTCTTCCCTGCAACTCCAGCATCCAACACAATAAACATTGATTTAGTGATGAATAAAGGCAAGCGTTAGTCTCTTAAATACTAATCTTCCAACTTAGCTTAAGAGCGGGGTGAACGGCGGCGCCTGAGCAGGCGTCTTGTGATTAAGCCGCAAGTCTCTCCCAGGTGCGCCGTGCTCATTCACTAAACAAATATTTGTCCTTGGCACCAGCTAAAACACTGGCACAGCGTTTCATTCAATCATGCATTCCTAATTTTTTTAAACTGTTTTTGTTAAATCTATTAAGCAAACCAATTGCCAGAATTACTACATTAAAATGTGTAACATACAATTAAAACAAAATGTCAAGAAACGCAGCACCAGGCAGGGTTCCTCATGATATTCTGCCGCTGTGAGTCACTCTATGTTAGATCTTTCTTTTCCTCCAAAGGAAGCCCACCCTTCAGGAAGAAGAGACTTTTACAGTCAACTTATGTAATGCAAATACATAAATTTACCTCCTTCTGAGGACATCCATAAATTAACACCTAATTGGTTTTATTATCAATGCCTCTAAGAAACAATCCCATAGAAAAAGCAGAATAAGCCTCATAGTAAAGTCATTTTTAACAGACAATCTGCCCCCAGCTGTGGATTATAACCTATTAATTATACCTTAAGTGAACAGAATTGCTTCCAGTTCTAAGATGGCAAGTGAAGCATATGCTGGAGTCTCTCCTCGGATCAGGCCAGGCAGGCGCCGGGGTCCCAGCGGAAGCAGCCAGGCTGCCACCTCCTGAAGACCCCCACCTCCCTGCCAGGCCAGCCTCCGGGCAGAGCGGGGGAGGCAGCTGCAGGAGGGGAGGGCACACCTGAAAAAGCCCATCGGCAGCACGGCCTGTCCACCCCACTCACTGAGGGCGACCTCAGAATCAGCCCCACGCCACCGTTACACAAGGACACCGCCCAGGGGGAACATTCACAAACATGAACAGAACTGACACCTGCGGAAGCAGAGCCAGCGGCCCTGCCGTTGAGGTATGAACACGGGGGCGGCGGGCCCCCAACAAGAGGCGCACGTGAAAGAGAAGCAGACAGACGCTGAAGTTAAAGCACAAGTGTCGAAATTTAAAAACTCAATTTATCTTTTGAATGTCAGAGAGGACACAACGGAAGTGTGAGTAAATGAGCTGTAGAAACAGGCTGAGGGGTTTTTCCAGAATGTCCAAGTTCTAGAGGGTGTAAAAGCTCAAAGGTGTGAAAGGAAGATGAGAGTCACACGTCCCCTCGGGCTCTCAAAGGACGGGATGGAGCAGGGACGGAGAGGAACCCAGGTAAGAGCTCTCCCTTGAGGACTTCCTGGCAGCAGAAACAGCCTAGGCTGTAGTGCCCATCAAGCGCTGAGCAGCGCAAACAGGCTTTCGCCCGCCCTGGCCACACCAGGGAGAAGCATCAGAACACGAAATAGAAGAGCTACGGAGAAAGTCCAATTTCCCACAAGAAGCAGAAATCTTACAAAATTAGATGATCATCATCCCTGGATACATGAGGGAAATGGAGCAGTATTTTCAAAGTGCTGAAGGAAGAGCATTTTTATTCTAAAATTATGAATGTGGTCAACCTATTATCCAAAGAAGGTTAAGGAAAAGATCTTTCAGACTCACTAGGAGTCAGGAAGCTGCTGCTCACAGAGTCTCCTTCATGAACTGCTGGAGGATGCACTCCGACAAGAAGAAAAAGTAACCCAACAAGGAATGAGATACAAAAAGTTATATTAGCAAGTAAACCAATAAACATAGCATTACCTAATGTGTGTTATCTTTTAAAACTTTTGAAATATAAGTTTGCTATACAATAAGATGAGTTTTAAAACAATAATCCAAAACTAGGTTCCAGGCAGCGGAGCGCGGCAGGGCCAGGGAGCGCGGGGGGGGGGGCTACACCGCGCTACTCCTGTCACCTTCTCCCTGGGGACAGCTTAAATACTCGTTGCTTTAGAAGTTCTTAGGGAGAAGCTTGCATTTATTTTACTAACATAAAGGTAAAAACCAAAAGAATAGAAATACACTGTGCCTTTTAAACCTACAGCAGAATAAAATTAAAAAGGGAATTGGATCAATGTACAAAAAGAAGGGTAGAAAAAGGCAACATGGAAAAAGGAGAAGAAAGCACAGTGGCAGAAGGTGCGTAAGACGGCTGAACGGGTGCAGGTGCTTCTGAATCACAACAGCCGTCAACGGGATCAACCAGCCAGTGAAGAAACACTCCTCGATGTAAACAAGAAAGTGACAATCCAGACGCATACTTCCATTGTGACGAACGAAGCACAAACAGAAGAAAAAGACTGAAAATAAAGCGAGGGGGAGATGTAACCTGAACGGGATCCAGGCAGCACCATTAATATCAGGCAATGAGAAGTTAAGGCGAAAAGCATTAAAAAGCAGCGAAAGGAATACTTCTGAAAGATTGGAGAAAGAGACACCAGGAAGATATAATCAGAGCGTGTTGGACATCAGCACGGAAACATACAGTCAAACGTAAACCAGTGCCGCGGTTCCTGACCAAGGCAGCGAGCGTCCCTGGGGAGGGTTAACAGGCTTCCCTCCAGACTGAGACCAACCAGAGGAGATAAAGGGGAAGATGCCAGTTTCCAGCCACCTGACTGAACAGCTACCCGCAGAGACCCCGAGCGTGCAGACAGGGAACCTTCTCGAGGACACACGACACTCACAGACTGAGTGCCGTGGGTCACACAGTCCGTGTCATAAATCCGCGCCCTCTGACCTCCAGGCACTGACCCTGAAATCTCCAGCAGAAAGACATCTTCAAATGCAACTTGTCCCAGAGCCTCAGGCCATGGATTAGCGTGGCTCCAAAGTAAAATTAAAGCATTTTGAAGTGGCACAGCAGCCCCTGGCCCTGCCTTCCGGCTGGGCTCCCAGCCCTGAGATGCATTTGGGTCAGAACCTTCGGATGGAGGGAGAGGGCGGGTGAAGGCCCGGCAGAGCCAGGCCGGCCACAGCCACTCAGGAGCCCACCTGCCCCAAGTGTCCGGGAGGCCAGAGGCTGGGCCCACCAGGCCACCTGGACCAGCTGCGGGTGAGGCCTGGGGAGAGCATGTCCGCTGAGGCAGCCTTGGCCACTGGTGTTGCCCCAGCGAGGCCTGCGGGTGGAGGGCCTGGGCAGGGCCTCTCCAAGCCCACCCAAAGGTGGTCCCTCTCTCAGCCTGCAGCCCCCTAGGGTCCTGGGCACCAAACTATGAGGCAGGGGGAGACGCAGACCCCGACTTTACAGGCAGCTCTGCGGGAGATGCTGGTCCCACAGTCAGAGCCCCTCCAGGGACGCACTCTTGCCCAGAGGTGAGCAGAGCCTCTGCAAGGTGTCAGCCTCCCCTGGGGCCGTTCCCCTCTTGGGCAGCCTGCCCCCAGTGACTGAGAGGGAGGGGACAACGGCTCGGCTGTTTGGTGCAAACATGCAGAAGCACAACTTCCTTGGGTGTCTGGGGGCACCCTGTGGGTCCACAGCAGCTGGACACGCGTGGTTCTCAGACCGACTAGAGTGACGTCCTCTGATCCGACTTCCCTTAGACTCGTTCCTGCAACTACACGTGCCCCACCAACAGCACTGGTTAGAGACCCTGCTCCTCTGATTGAACCCTTACGGAGACACCGACAAACAGTTACTGATTTTCTACAGCAGACAGCACTGTGCTAGGTGCTGGGTACTCAAAACAGAACCGGACGATACATTCATCCCTAAGGTGTTGTCATTTATTATGTTCATGGTCCAGGGAGTCTGCCATTGTTGTGTTTACAAAAAGCTCCTTTGGTATTACTGTAATTGTCCACATGTTACTGTTGCCGTGTCTTTAAAAAGTTACTCAGATGCCAAGTGTTGGTGAAGATGCAGATAAGCTGAAACTCTCGTTCACCACCGTGGGAGTGAACACTGGTACAACACTGTGGAAACACTTGGTGGTGTCCACAAAACTAACCCTTCAGGAAGCGCCTGCCTGGTGATCCAGCAGCTCTGTTCCGAGGTATACACCCACCATATGGGCACCAAACACCATGCTCGTGGGAGCGCTGTTTTAACAGCCAAAACTGGAGACCACACAGACGCTCAGCAGCAGAGGGACGACGTGTGCTGTATCTTCAGCAGTAAGAAGCAACAATGGAATCCACCAACAGCATCAGTCTCAAGCACCGTCATAAAAGGGAAGATGAGGGAAAGAAGCCAGATACACAAAATACACATTGGTGATTCCTGTCAAATAAAGTTAAACACTAATCTAAAGCTGAGAGGTCAGGCTATTCAAGGTTGAGGGGGAAGGACATAGTAACAAAGTTAAGAAGGGACAGGCTCCTGGAAACCTGGTGCTGGTGACACGGCTCTGCTCAAAATGTAGAACTTCATTGGGTTTTCCCTTAAGATTTGTGTGCTTTTCTCCTCAAAACAATTTTTTTCCTTAGAGTTACTCCACTTTCTCTATCCTTATTTCATTTTATTTCTGTATTTCTCTTCATATCCTAAAAATATATGGGCTGCATGTGCCTTATCATCCTCCTAGCAGTGTTGAATCATTGTGGGCTAGCTCCCCTGTGCAAGTATCTTTATACCTTTTAGGCCAAAGGACATTGTGCTCTCAGGTCCCTCACAGAGGTCTTTCGATGATGGTGTTGATGATGGTGATGGTGATGACAGTGATGGTGATGGTGCTGATGGTGATGATGGTGGTGGTAATGGTGGTGATGACGGTGGTGGTGATGGTGCTGATGGTGATGATGGTGGTGGTGATGATGGTGACGATAGTGTGATGGTGGTGATGTTGGTAATGATGGTGATGGTGATGATGATGGTGGTGATGGTGGTGATGATGTTGATGGTGGTGATGATGATGGTGGTGATGTTGGTAATGATGGTGATGGTGGTAATGGTGATGATGGTGATGGTGGTGATGATGGTGATGATGGTGGTGGTAATGGTGGTGATGATAGTGTGATGGTGGTGATGTTGGTAATGATGGTGATGGTGGTGATGATGGTGGTTGGTGGTGATGACATTTATCTCAGAGCATGTGACAAAAACAAATGGATGATATTAATGTTTGAATTATTAGATACAAGATATCATTAAAATCCAAAATATTGGTGTTTATGTCATGTTCCCAGCCCCAGATGGACTTCTGAATTGCAGTTTAGGTAAGTGATACACAAGGGACCATGGCACTCTTTTGGAAACCACCCTCTTCCTACTACCAGTCACCTCTATTTGTCAGCATCTACTGAAGACTGGAAAGGACTTCAGTGGTGCAGCGCCTCCCACACCCCCTTGTTGTAAGTACACAGCAACCCTCCCCTGGGGATGTCTCTGTCACATACAAACAGACACCCACTTCAACTGCCAAGGAACGCCCCCCTCATTTCCGTTTCCCACTTGGTTGTCCAGAGGGCTGGGAAAGAATGGAGCAGACAAGACCAGAGTGACAGCCCATGAGCCCCACTCCTGCCAGCCCTTCCCAGCAGAGCAGCAGGCCATTGTGTGCCTGGGTGTATTTACATGAGGAGGTGAAGCGGGTTTTGTCTGCATCAAACAGAGCCAGACAGCAAGGCCATGGCTGCAGCAACCGTCCGCTGAACCCACGTGCAGGGCTGTTGCTCCCAGGACTCGGGCGGGGTGCCCCCCAACCTTCCCAAGACTGGAGTTGTCAAACTCTGGGGGAGCTTTTCCATCAGTGCCTTTCGTCTTTGACCCATGGCAGAGCGTCGCCAGTAGCTGGAGCACGCGGCAAACAGGAGGGGACTTACTCTCACTCCCAGAATCACCGCAGCTGGGACAGTGGGCAACTCGCCCCCTCTTTCTAGGTCTTCATCTTCCTCTAGTAACAAAAAAGGTAAATAACCCATTACTTTTCCCCAAGAGTCATGGCGTGTCCAGGGGGTGTTTACTATACTTCTCACCTTCAGGGGGTGTAGCGACACTTCCCAGAAGTTCAGGAAATGTAATTTCCATTGCTTGCTTGCAGCAAATAAGGGGAAGTAAATGTGTCCCCGCCTAAAAGCAGACCGCAGTCGGTGGTCAGAGCACTTCCTCCAGGAAGCCTCTGCCAAGGCCCACCCCTCCCTCCCTGCAGGCTGCATCCATGCCACTCCCCACGCTCCGGGGGACGTGGTGGAGAAACCACATCAGTCGCACACACACGCTCTGTCCATGAGGTCATCTCAGTGTCCCCAGTGGATGCTCAGGGAGAGCTGTTCTCTGGAGAATGCTGCCTTCTGTGGTAAACGATGGCACGCCACCGTAGGGCCCAGAAGCACCAACGCAACCACGCAGAACTCAGGCCAGATGGCGTCCCGACTGCCTAAGGCTCCTTGACACCACATCTGCCACTGGCAGCAGGACGTGGCCACTCGGGGCAGCTAGGCCTGCTCTTCTCTTCCCAGCCCAGCATCTCCTCTCACTGCGCTCAGCGCTCCTGCTGCCTGGGAATCGGAGGACCTTCCGCTGACTCTCACCATTGGTGGCGAAACCCAGGTGCATTCTACAGGCATGCCAGCTTCTCCAGGACTCGGTGAGCAGCAGTGCTTGCCCGGAGATGGACTAAAGTCACTTTTATGGCCGTGGTAACTCTCACAAGAAACGGCAACACTTCACCCCTACTGGAGGAGCAGGGCAAGACTCCCAGAGCATTCAGACCATAACCTGCCCTGCCTGGTACTCCAAGACCAGGGCCCCAGGCAGACCCCTAATTGGGCCCAGGGGCAGTGACTCCATCCTTGTGCAAGGCAGCGCGTCACCTGGGCTCTCACGTCAAAGGGTGAGGGCCACCTGTGCTGAAGCCTGACAGAAGGCAGGGGACCAGTGGTCCTGCCTCGTGTGGGGCACAGGCATCCTCACAGACACAGCAGGGGCCCTTGCTCAGCCCTTTCCTGCCAGCACATTTGAGAATGACCCCTTGGCATTGGCCTCCCATGACGCCGTTTCTTCGGGAGGATGAAGGCGTTTCTTCCGCAGCCTCCCCTGGTCTCCACAGAAGGAAGTCCTCTGGTCCCTCCCTGGGCTGCCCAGGCCCCTCTCTCCACATGCCTTTCTTACCTGCATCCGCCGTCCCTGCGGTGCGATCTAAGCGCGGGGTCTGTTCAGGCTCCCTCGTCCCACGCCCTGCACACGGCGCTGGCCTCACAACGGGTCTCAGTGAGTGAGGGCAGAGAGAGCAACGGAGGGAGACCCGGGATCTGACCTCAGGACCAACACCTGGTGGCCCTGACTTCAAGTCCCTTCTGTTGTGAAGGTCCTCACTGTGGCTTCCCCCAAAGCCATGGCTCCTTTCCATCCTTAAGAGCCGCGTGGTGTGGAGGCCCCCGAGGGCCATGGCCCTCTGCATCCCTGGCAGCCGCAGCACCATGGTTCAAGTGCGGGTGTGGCCCCGTCCCAGCGGGAGAGGTGCAGACCAGGTGGGCCTCCCTGGGGGCCATGCTGGGCAGGCTTCTGTTCCTTCGGCCACTTTGGACACTCGTCCTCTAAGCAGCCAGAGGACATTGGAGGAACAGAGAGACGCTGATGGGTCACGTGGGCAGCAGCTCCTCACCCTGGCCTTGCAGCCCCAACTGTGCGCTGACCAGTTGTCAGTGCCCACAGCGCCCTGCCCCACAGGGATCCTCATGGACCTCTGTCCCCATCAGTTTCCAAGACCATCCACAGAACTGGAGTCCGCCCTCCAGCCCCCCAGGTTCTCCGTCTCATCCACTCACCCTCCCTGCAGCCACCTCAGCCCCTCTTGCTGGCTCTCCCCTCACATTCCTGAGAGCCCCTCCCCTCTGCTTTCTGCTTCCCTGAATCCCTCCCTCCTTCAAAGCCCAGCACTGCCCGGTTTGGCTCTGGACTCCACATGAGGTGGAGAAGTTTGGGGTCTGGTGATGAGGGCTCCCGGAAGCTCTGGAGCCAACAGCTGCCTCCCAGGTCATCCCTGGAGGGGCCTGAGCACAGCCTCTGGGAATCTGTCTCCCCAGTTTGCGATGCTGCAGAGGGACAGCCCTCACTCCTAGGAACCCTCCTTGGAAGTTTGCTTGTGGCCGCTCAGCTGTGCCGACCTGGCTCCCATTAGGACAGGCAGCGCACCTGCAGTCAGGGTACCAGGGGCCCGTGCGTGCAGGAGGCCCAGGGTGGTCTGGCTCCCACCCTCTGTCAGCTCCCACCCAGCCACCTCCTTCTGGGGCAGGTTGCTTCTGAGCTGCACCCGTGGTGACAGGAACACGGCAGGGTGAGGCCTCCCTGCTGCCCGGCCTGGGGCTGCTCTGTGCTGCACAGCCAGGAGGCTGGGGTCCCAGAGCCTGGCCAGCTCGAACACCCCCCTCCACTGCGGCTGCACCACCAGCTGTGGGCCTGGGAGCTCAGGTAGAAAAGAGGCGCGTGTGCAGATGCAGGGGAGCTGCAGGCCCCCAGGCTGCCCGTCCCTGTCGGGAGGAGGACTCGTGAACCCAGGCCACAGCCTGCACCTCAGCTCGCTTGGGACCTTGGGCTGAACCCCAGCCACTTGCCCAAGTGTGAAAGGCCTGGCTTTATCGTTAAGCCGCCTGGCCTACTGGAAAAATCCTCCTGCGTTAATGCTGAGGAAAAACAAAACCAGCCTGCTCCAGGAGCCCGGCCAGCACGGAGCGGCCCGCCCGCCCCACATGGGGCGGGGCACTTTCGGGCAGGCAGCCGCACTGACACAGGATGCAAAACCCCTGGTCCCACCCCGCTGACGGTGACATCTGTACCCCAGGTGGGGCTAGCAGAAATGCCCTGGCCCCGCACCCCACAGCCAGCCCAGCCCCGAAAGCGAGTCAGGACCCCTTGGCTGGATCCCCAGCCTCTGTGAGCAAATGCTTGGTCCCCTTTCCACTAAACTCCCGCATGTTTGCATGTGTATCATGTGCAGGCAGGTCCCAGGAGCAGGCACGGGAGTGGGCTGGCCTCCAGGACTTGATCTGGCTTGAGGGGCAGGGAGCACACTCACTTACTGTGGGAGCTCAAGAAGCAGGGCAGCAACCCAGAGAGCAGAGAGCCTAGAGCCCGTTGGACCGCCCCGGGCGAGCAGAGAGCCGAGACGCACATCTCCCCGTGGGTGTTCCTGGGGGGATGTGGGGGGAAGCCAGGCCACCTTCAGGGCAGGGCGTCATGATCTGCTTGGAGAGCACAGTTCATGAAGGTTTGTTTTGGATTAACTGGCAGGTGGTGGCCTGTAAATTGACAAGGAAACGGTTTCTTCATTTCTGCGCGAGAGAAAACCCAGTGCAGGCCAGGTGCCCGCACAAGCTTTCACCCAGGCCGCCGGACGCGCCCCCACACCAGGCGGCTTACAGTCTCTCCCTGTGCCTCTAGGCCTCTGTCTAGCGTCTCAGAGGCCCCGGGCTGTGCCTCTGCTCCACCCACCCACAGCGCGGGCCTCGGTGCTGCTGCCTGCCTACCCCCCCCCCCCCCACATGGGCACAGGGCTCACCTGCCTTTGGGATCTGTGCTCCAGCCAAGACCCCGCACTAATTCTGGAGACCCCCGGCTCCACCTGGGACACCACAGTCCATCCACACCTGTGCTTGG
Source organism: Camelus dromedarius (assembly GCF_036321535.1). Classification (NCBI taxonomy): domain Eukaryota; kingdom Metazoa; phylum Chordata; class Mammalia; order Artiodactyla; family Camelidae; genus Camelus; species Camelus dromedarius. The sequence continues at coordinate 286,230 of NC_087441.1, read as the reverse complement.
GGCCTTGGTTCTCCCCTGCTGAGGGTGGGGGGTGGCAGTGAATCGCTCCTGCCTTGGCCACGATTTGTTGAGTCCCTATATGCACCTCATTGGCTTAGGTATCAACCATATCCTGTTTTATCAAGAAGAATCTGAGGCCAGGAGAGATTAGACAACACATCCAGGGTCACACAGCGAGAAACCAGTGGATGACTGCTGTCCCCAGTACGGTGAAAGCCAGCGCCACAGTTAACTTCGACACCAAGCAGCAGTCCTGGAACCACAGGCTGGAGGCACCACCTCACTGGCAGACCAGTCCCAGGGAGGCGGCCTCAGTGCACAGTAAGAATAAAAATGGCCCGTTCTCCTGGGGCGAGAAAGGACATCTGATTATTCCTTGGTCTGAAGCATTGAATGAGTCAGCACAAAAACCAGCTCAAACCCCGTCCCTCTAAGGCTACCCTTTTGAAAGTCCCGTTTTAACTTGAAAACTATGGATTCGGTTCTGCAGATCTCAGAACGCTTTGCACTGAGTCCTGCCTCTCCATCCTTAGGGGGCCGACTGTGCTCAGTCTGCCCCAGGTGCCCACAGCCGTGGGGTCCCTCTGTCCCTCTGAAGACCCCTCCAGTGCACAACTCTCGTGTGCAGCATATGGTGAGCACAAGAATAACTGCTCTGTGTTTTTTATTTTAAAAAGAGAGAAAGATATACAAAACCAATCCACTGGAATGTTTCACAAATACTACGCAATTTCAGTGGAATCTCATGCAGAATGCTCCAATTTGGGGGCTTTTGCTAAATTCTACTTAGCATGAAGGGAAATCGTTTATCATGTGTTAATTCTTAATCATTTCACATTCTACTCCTTTGTACTCCTCCTCCCACCACTCCCCTCCAGAACTACAAACTTACCTTTTTCTTACAGGCAAAGAGAAAAAAAATGCTACTTCATGACTTCTTTAAAAGTCCCTCTTGCTAACACAATATTGTAAATCAACTATACTTAAAAAAAATGTCCCTCTTGCCTGGAAAATATCTTCTCAACAATGTTGCAAACCTGCATGATGCTGCCCTGCTTCCACAGGCAACCTCCCCACCGATGCCTTCCCGTGCCCCCACCCTGGGGATCCACCTTCCATACTGATGGCACCACTTGTTCCAAACACACAAGCCCACTACTCACAAAAGGGTCTGTAGGTCACACACACTCAAGGACATTAAGTAATTAAGGAGCAAGCCTCTGGGTGGCTTAACCCTGGGGGGCAGGGACATCACTCACAAACCATGAGTATGAGTAAAGGGCTGATCTTGTCCAATGACACCAACCTCATAAGTCTTCTGACCAAAAGCCCCTTCCGCCTGACCACGGCGGCTGGAGACCCAGAGCGGGCGCTCCCGGGCAGGGCTCCGCGTGCCCTTGGAGAGAGAAGGGAGAGGCAGGGCCAGGCTCACAGGCAGCGAGTGCCTTGTCTGAGCTCAGCAACGTGCAGGCTGAGGCTCTGAGATGTTAGCATCGGTTATGATGTCAGCAGCCATGTTGGACCGTGAACCCGTGTGCTGGGGGTGGACGTCGCAGAGCCAGCCGACCTGGGTGAGTCTGGCCAGGCATTTGCCACCCCCAGCAGGAAGAGACCGGCGTTCACACAGAGCCGCACGTGGAATCTGCTCCCTGTAGGTGTTTGTGGCGTGTGCACCCACTCTCAGGTCGTTGAGTGGTCTGCACACCGTTCACTAATAGATGATTTGGTCATTCTCAGTTGATATTTTTCACTGCATTTACAACGTCCCTTCAGATGAGAAGGTTCTTCAAGCCCCTCTTTAGAGGTATTGGTCCACGGTGTCCTCGCAGAACAGCACAGAGTGGGAATGTTGTCTCTGTGGCCCGTATTCCTCAGCTAGAACAAACCAGGGCTGAAGAAGGAATGTCCTGGAAGAAGAGGAGAAAGGGAGGAAAAGAGAAAGTAATGAAAGAGGTGATAGCTGAAAATGTCTCCAATTTGGCAAGAGACATAAACCTACAGATTCTGAAGGTGAGCAAACCCAAGCAGGATAAATCTAAAGAAACCCACATCAAAACACCTCTTAATTAAACTTCTGAAAACTTAAGACACAGAAAAATATCCTGAAAACAGCCAGAGAAAAAATAACTTCCTACCTTAAGGGAAAAAAAAATTGGAATAAAAGTGTATTTTTCACTTGAAACCATAGAGGTTGGAAGAAAGTAGCCTAATATTTTACAAGTATTTAAAAAAAAAAACCTGTCAATTCTGAACCCTATATCCAGAGAAAATGTCCTTTTAAGAATGAAGGGGAAATCGAGATGTTCTCAGAGGAAGACAAACGAAGAGACTTAGACCTGTCCTAAAAGAATGGCTCAAGGGATTTCCTAAACAGAAAGGAAATAATGAAAGAACGAACTTGAGAATATCAGCAGGAAAGGAAAAGCCCAGCAAGTAGAAACACAGTCAGGCTGCTACAGTAAGGTCTTCCTGGTTGTCCGGACTGTCGCTGACAGCTACAGCAAGAGCGTGCCCCTCTCTGATGCTGTTCTCAGTGTGTGCAATGAAAATACTTAAAACAATCGCATTATAAACAAGGCAGAATAAAGGGACACAGCGGAGGAAAGGTTTCTAATCTTCACGCAAACTGGTAAAAAGGCAGCATCAGCAGACTGTGACATGCCACATATATTGAAGGTAATACCAGGAGTGACCACTAAGAGAGCCACACAAAGAGACAGACGAACGAACACTCAAGATAAATCATAATGGAATTCTAAAAACATTCAAGGGAACCACAGGAAGGCAAAAAAAGAAAACAGACAAATGAAAAGCACATAGAATAAAGAGAAAACAAAAAATAAAATTGTAGATTTAAATCCTAACAAATCAATAATTACATTAAAAGTACATGATCTAAATATGCCAATTGAAGAACACAAGTTGACAGAGTGGGTTAAAAACCATGACCCAACAATTTGCTATCTAAAAGAGGCACTCTTTAAATATAACAATATAAGAAGATTGAAAAAAGAAAGATGAAAAATATATATTATGAAAACATTAACCAAAGGAAAGCAAGAGTGGGTTACATTAATATAAGGTAGATTTCAGAGCAAAGAAAATTACCAGAGACAGACAGAGACACTCTATAATGACAAAAAAATCAGTCCACCAAAAAGTCATAGCAATCTAAATATGCATGAACCAAACTACAGAACCACAAAATACATGAAACAAAAACTGATAACCAGAAGAAGAAAGAGACAAATCCACAATTACAGTTGGAGACTTTAGCATCAACACTAGCTAGAACAACTAGGCATGTAATCAGCAAAACTGGAGAGAACTCAGTGACACAATCAGCCAACAAGACCTGGCAGACAGTTACAGAGCATTCTACCCAACAGCAGCAGAAGACACACTCTTTTCTGGTGCCTGTGGAATATACACTGGGATTGACCATCTCCTGAGCCATAAAAAAAAAAAAAAAACTCAACAAGTTGAAAATAAATTGTTATAAAGAGTGTGTTTTCAACCATAGTGGAATCAAACTAGAAATCAATATTAGAAAGATAAGAAAATTGCCAAACACTAGCTGGAAATGAAGCAACATACTTCTAAATAATCCATGAGTCAAAGAGGAATTCTTGTAAAAGCCAAAAGATACACTGGACTAAAATTAAAATGCAATATGCCAAGATCTATGGGGCACAGCTAAGGCGATGTTGAGAGGGAAATTTATTTCACTAAATTCATATATTAGAACAGAAGAAATGTTGCAAACCAATAGTCTAAGCTTCCAGCTCAAGAACCAAGAATAAGAAGAGCAAAATAAACCCACAGTAAGCAGAAGGAAGGAAGGAAGCAGAAATCAATAAAATTGAAAACAAAAATAATAGAGAAAATCAACAAAATGAAAAGTTGCTTCTTTGAAAAGATCAATAAATTGGCAAACTGCTAACAAGACTGGAAAAGAATGAAAAATAGAAGACACGAATTATCAATATCTGTGATAAAGTATCAGAGGGGATATCACTACAACCCTGAAGACATAAAAAGGGTAAGAAGGGAATACCATGAACAAAATGGACCCGTTTCTCCAAAAATACAATCTACCAAAATTCACCCAGGATGAAATAGATAATTTGAATAACCTCTAAATTCTTAAGAGTACTGAGTTTATAATTTTAAAGCTCCCACAAGAAGATATTTCTAGAAAAATTCCACCAAATGTTTAAAGAAGAATTCACACCAATTCCACACAATCTCTTCCAGAAATTAACACTTCCCAGTTGATTTATGAAACCAGTGTTACCTTGATACCAAAATCAAAGACAGTACCAAAAAAGGAAACAAGCCATTATCTCTCATAATTATAAGTGTAAAAATCCTTAAAACATATTAGCTAATAAAGTTAGTTCTATAATATATAAAAAGAATTATATACCATAACCAAGTGTGGTTTATATGCACTTGAAATGCAAGGCTGGTTCAATATTTTAAATTAATCATGTTGTCTGTAAAACTGCATGACCATGTAAGCTGAGGCAGAAAAATGCATTTGTCCTATTCTCCATAGTGACTGTACCACTGTTACTCCCACCAGCGGTGTGCCAGAGTTCCAGTTCCTCCACATTCTTGCCGACACCTGTTGTTTTCTGCCTTTTGATAGTAGTCATCCTAATGGGTGTGAGGTGGTATCTCACTGCGGTTTTGATTCTCATTTCCCTAGAGATCATGATATTGAGCCTCTTTTCATGTGCTTGTTGGCCATTTGTATATCTTCTTCGGAGAAATGTCTGTTCAGTCCTTCACCCATTTTTCAATCAGGTTGTTTGGTTTTTGTTGTTGAGTTTTAGAAGATCTGTATATATTCTGGGTATTACTCTCTTATCAGGTATATAATTTGCAAACACTTTCCCATTCTGTGAATTACCTTTTTACTCTGTTGATAGTATATTTTGATGCACAAATTTAAAAAATTTCCATGAAGTTCAATTTGTCTGTTTTATCTTTTGTTACCTGTGCCTTTGTTTTCATATCCAGGAAATTCTTGCCAAAAAATCTGAAGTCATAAAGCTTTTGTCCTATGTTTTCTTTTAAGATTTTTATTGGCTTACATTTAGGTCCTTGATCCATTTTGAGTTGATTTTTGTACTTGGTGTTAGGTAAGAGTCCAACTTCATTCTTCTGCATGTGGATATCCAGTTTTCCCAACGATTTGTTGAAAAGACTGTCCTTTCCCTATTGAATGGTTTTCAAACACTTGCCAAAAACCATTCGACCATATATATTAAGGGTTATTTCTGGGCTCTCTAGTCTACTCTGTTGGTCTGTATGTCTGTCCTTATGTCAATTTCACACCATTTTAATCACTGCAGCACTGTGGTAAGTTTTGAAATCAGGAAGTTTGAGTCCTCAACTTTTATTTTCTTAAGATTGTTGTGGCTATTTGGGATCCCTTGAGATTCTACATGAATTTTAGAATTTTTTTTTCTATTTTTTCAAAAAATATCATTGGAATTCTGATTGGGGATTGCATTGAATCTGTAGATCACTTTAGATAGTATTGACATTTGAACAGCATTAAGTTTTCCAACCCATGAACATGAAATGTGTTTCCATTTATTTATGTCGTCTTTAACTCCTTTCACCAGTGTTTTAGAACTTTCATTGTACAAGTCTTTCACTCCTTGGTTAATTCCTAAGTTATTTATTCTTTTGGATGCTATTGTAAATGGAGTTGGTTTTGTAATTTTATTTTCAGATTGTTTATTCTTTATGTATAGAAGTGCAAATGATTTATGTGTGTTAACTTTGTGTCCTGCTACTTTGCTGAATTCCTCTATTAATTTTAATAGTTTTTTGTGTAATTTTTGGGGTTTTCTATGTTTAAAATTAGATCATCTGCAAACAGATCATTTTACTTCTTCCTTCCTAATTTCTTTTCCTTGCCTAATTGTTCTGGCTACAACTTCCAGTACAATGTTGAGTAAAAGTGGTGAAAGCAGCCATCTTTGCCTTGTTCCTGGTCCTGGAAGAAGTGTTTCTGGTTTTCACCATGGAGTGTGATGTTCACTGTGGGGCTTTCACATGCGGCTTTTATTATGCTGAGGTACTTTCTCTAACTTTCCTAGTTGGTTGAGTGTTTTTATCTTGAAAAGGTGTTGAATTTTGTCAAGTGCTTTTTCTGCATCAAATGTGTTGATAATGTGGTTTTTTATTTTCATTTTGTTCATATGGAATATTAAACATTGATCGACTTTTGTGTACTGAACCACCATTGCATCCCAGGAATAAACCCCACTTGGCTACAGTGCATGTTCCTTGACATGTGCTGCTGATTCTGTTTGCTAGTATTTGTTTGAGGATTTTTGCACCAATGGTCATAGGTATACTGGTCTGCAGTTTTCTTTTCTTGTCGTGTCTTTGTCTGGCTTTGGTACCAGCTAATGCAGGCCTCATTGAGTGAGTTAAAAAGCATTCCCACCTCTTTAATATTTTTAAAAAGTTTAAGAAGAATTGGCAACAGTTCTTTAAATGGTAGAATTTACCAATGAAGTCATCAGGTCCGAAGTCTTTCCTTATTGGAAGATGTTTTATTGCTGATTCAGTCACCTTGCTGGTTACAGAGCCATTCAGATCTTCTGTCTCTTTGTGATTTAGTCTTGGTGGGTTTTGTGTTTCTGGGAATCTGTCTGTTTCACCTAGATTATCAATTTGTTTATACGCAGTTGTTCCTAGTATGCTTATTTCTGTGAGATCAGTAGTAACGTCCCCACTTCCACTTTTGGCTTTAGTAATCTGAGTCTTTCCTCTTTCTTCTTAGTCCATCTACCTGAAGTTGAAGGTGTATTGATTTCATTTGTCTTTGCAAAGAACCAGCTTTAGTTTCATTGATCTTATTGTTTTCCTTGTCTCTGTTATACTTACCTCTGTCCTAGTCTTTACTATCTCCTTCCTTCTGCTAACTTTGTGTTTAGCTTCTTCTTCTTTTTCTAGTTGCTTCATTTGTAAGTTTAGGGTGTTGGTTTGAATTCTTTCTTGTTTTTTAATGCAAGCATTTATAGCTATAAATGTCCCCCTTGACACTGCTCCCACTGAATCCCGTAAGTTTTGGTGTGTTGTGTTTGTGTTTTCATTTTTCTCTAAGTACTTCTATTTCTCTTGTGATTTTATCTTTTGATCCATTGGCTGTCTAAAAGTGTGTTGCTTAATTTTGTGAATTTTATAATTTTCCTTTTGTTATTAATTTTTAACTTTATGGTGGTCACAGAAGACAGTTTGTACGATAGCTATCTTTCTAAATCCGTTCATAAAATCTCTGGTGGTAACATACAGTCTATCCTGGAAATTATCCATGTGCACATGAGGATAGCATGTCTTCTGTTTGTTGGGTAGAGTTTCTGTGTATGTGTGTTCGATCTGGTTGGTTTATTATGTCATTTACATTCCCTATTTCCATAACTTTCTTCGGTCCGGTTGTCCCTTTACTAGTGGGATATTGAAGATTCCAACTATTGTGGAACTGTCTATTTCTCCTTAAATTCTGTCATTGTTTTATTTCATATACTTTGATACATTCCTGTCTTCTTTTGCGTTTCATTTAGTTTTTGTAGTAAATAAACCCCTTTCTTATTCCCTTTTGTGTATGTGTTAAATTTATTTTCTTTGTAGTTACCACAGGGATGATATTTAAGTGTAAAATTATAATACTCTCATTTGAATTCATATCAGCTTAACTTCAATAACATACAAAAACTGCTCCTTTATAGCTCAGTTCCGACCCTTTTTGGCTGTTGATGTCACAAAATTACATTTTTATACACTATGTGCCCCCAAAACATAAAATAATCATTCTTTAAATTCATTACACTCTTAAATTATATGAAAGATAAGATTTGGAGTTACAAACTAAAGTTACAGTTATATTAGCTTTTACCCTAATAATTGTTTTTCTTTTACTGTATTAATGTCTTACATCATGTAGAAAACAAAAGGTGCAGTTACAAGTCATTACCACAGTAACACTCACCTTTATTGAGAACTTTGTTTCTCCATGTGGCTTTGAGGTGCTGTCTAGCGTCCTCTCACGTCACCTGCAGGACCCTCTGGCGCATTTCTAGCAGGACAGGTCTAATGATAACAAACTCCCTCAGCTTTTGTTTATCTGAGAATGTCTGTTTCTCCCTCACTTTTGAAAGACAATCTTGCCAGATACAGGATTCTTGATTGACAGGGTTTTGGTTTTCATGTTTTTCCATTTAACACTTTGAATCTATCTGCCTATCATCTCCTGACCTCCAGAGTTTCTGGTGAGAAGTCTGCTGGTTATCTTGCTGAGGATCCCTTGTGTGCGATGACTTTCTACTCTTGTGCTGTTTTCTAGATCCTTTCTTTGTCTTTGTCTTTTGAAAGTTTGATAGAATATGTCTCAGTCTGAGTCTCTTTGAATTCATCCTACCTGGAGTTTGTTGAGTTCTTGGTTGTTTATATTCATGTATTCATATTTGGGAATTCTCAGCCATTACTTCTTCAAACATTTTCTCTGCCCCTTTCTCTCTCTCTTCTCCTTCTGGGACTGTCAGATGCATGTGCTGTTCCACCTCGTGGTCTTCCACAGGTATCTTAGGACTGTTAGCTTTTCTTTAATCTTTATTCTTTCTGTTCCTCAGACTCAATAATTCCCTTTGTCCGTCATCACATTTGCTTATTCTTCCTTCTGACTGCTCAGATCTGCCTATGAATCCCTCTAATGAGTTTTTCACTTTGGTTATTATACTTTCAGTCCAGAATTTATTTGGGGGTTCTTTTTGGGTTTTCTATCTTTTTACTGATATTTCCATTTTGTGAACGCAGTGTTTTCTTGACTTTATCCACATCTTCCTTTAGTTCTTTGAGTTTATCTAAAACATTTGTTTTAAAGTCTTTGTCTAATGTATCTGCCATTACATCTTTTTCAGGGATAGTTTCTGTTGATTTTTTTTTCTTTGAATGGGCATGATTTCCTTTTTTCTGTATGCTTTTTTATTTTTTGTTGAACCCTGGACATTTGAATTTAATAATGTGGTGACTCTGAAAATCAGATTTTCCCCTTCCCCCAGGGTTTGCTGGATTTTGTTATTGTTTATTGTTTTTGCTTTTTGATTATGTTATACTATCTCTTTGCTAAAGATCAGCCTGAGGCATAAACTTAATGTCTTCTTCTGTTTTTTCTTAACCTTTCCCTGGGCATGCATGGACTCTTTCTATTTTTCCCTGTATATACAGTCATTTTTTAATGTCCTAGTCTTTAATGTCTGGCTCCCAAAAGAGGGAAAAGCAAAAAATAAAAGGGAAAGCAATCAAAACTACAATGAGGTATCACCTCACACCAGTCAGAATGGCCATCATTCAAAAGTCCACAAAAGACAGATGCTGGAGAGGCTGTGGAGAAAAGGGAACCCTCCTGCACTGCTAGTGGGAATGCAGTTAGCTTCAGCCACTGTGGAAAACAGTATGGAGATTTATCATAAGACTAGAAACAGACTTACCATATGACCCAGTAATCCCACTCCTGGGCATATATCCAGAGGGAACCCTACTTCAAAAAGACACCTGCACCCCAATGTTCATAGCAGCACTATTTACAATAGCCAAGACATGGAGAAAGCCTAAATGTCCATCAACAGATGACTAGATAAAGAAGATGTGGTATATTTATACCATGGAATACTATTCAGCCATAAAAAATGACAACATAATGCCATTTGCAGCAATATGGATGTCCCTGGAGAATGTCATTCTAAGTGAAGTAAGCCAGAAAGAGAACGAAAAATACCATATGAGATCACACATGTGTGGAATCTAAAAAAAAAAAATGAACATAAATACAAAACAGAAACAGACTCATAGACATAGAATACAAACTTGTGGTTGCCAGGAGGATGGGAGGGTGGGAAGGGACAGATTGGGATTTCAAAATTTGTAGATACTGACAAGCATATGTAGAATAGATAAACAAGATTAAACTGTATAGCACAGGGAAATATATATACAAGATCTTGTGGTAGCTCACAGCGAAAAATATGTGACAGTGAGTATATGTATGTTCAGGTATAACTGAAAAATTGTACTCTACACTGGAATTTGACACACCATTGTAAACTGACTATAACTCACTAAAAAATGTTTAAAATAAATAAATCAATAAAATAAAATCCAAGTAAAAGGAGGGGGAAAAGGGGGGGGGGGGACAGGAGTGGGACTTTTAAATCCCCTGGCAGTCACTTCAGCTGGCGGGGTGGTGCTGTAGCAGTGGCAAGGAGGAGGGTGTAGCAATAATGGCACCCTCCTCCGTGTCGGTGCCTCTGTGATCAGAGCACAGATCTTGATGTTTGTAGGACAGGGTCCTTTTTGCCCCCCCCCCCCCAGCTGGCTCCCACAAGCTGTGTATAAGCTGTTCCAGGAACACATGTATAGCTGCTGCCAGGGGCTGGGGCTGGGAGGTGGGTGGCTGCTCCTGTGGTAAGAGCTGGCACTGACCAAAAGTGACTGCAGTTGATCGTCCAAGCCTTCCCCAGAAGACTTCAACAGACTCCAGAGTTCCAAAATAGTGGTGATGGCCTCGTGGGTGTGTGTATATGTCCAAACTCATCAAGACGTATGTATTAAATACGTGCAACTTTTGTGCACCGATTACACCTCAATCAAAAACAGTTCTGTATATTTGATATATGTCACAAATTAAAAGATTTTAATTAACTGAGAAATTTGAGTAAAAGAAATAGTGCAACACCCAGTGGAGCAATGCCTCAAAATTCTGAGGGAAGCAAAGGGTGAAGTATGATGCCACAGGCAAGGTCATACATTCTCAAGTCTGTATGAATTCAGACAATTCAATAGTTTTTCAGTAGATAGAAAAGTCTTAGTCGTGAAATTTAGCCAAACAAGAAATGAATCAAAATTAATAACTCAAGGATGTATTTATTGAAAAAAATCACTAGGCAGAATAAACTCTAATTTCAATGCAGTCAAAGAGAATAGTTGATATTTGGAAAATATCACTGAAGCATTCACCCAAAACTCAACACTGGGTGCCAGTGTTTTATATAAAAGACCAATTTAAAGATAAGGATAAATTTTAGCATCTCACAGGTGTTCTAGAAAGGAAAAACGGAACAAAAGTAGCAGGCAGCACTTGAGAAGAATCTTCTAGAACAGAAGGAAGATATTAGTCCTCAGAACAAATGTGCACTTCATCCACTAACAGGATACCTAGTGATAATCACATCAAACACAATGTGAGGTAGCTGTGTAACAGCCAAGAGAAAGAGAACATCTTAAAAGCTTCCAAAGAGAGGGGCATGTGGCCACAGAGGCACTCCTGACACCAGACTAACCAGCAACAATGAGTGTCAGAAGGCGATGAAGTGACATCTGAAGCATCTTAGAGAAAATACCTGTCAGCTGGAAGACTTACACCTGTCATTTGAGAATCAGGGCCAAATAAACGTGTTTTAGACCTTCCAAGACAGGGAACTGAGCAACCAGAATCCTCACTAAAAAGAAGTTAAAGGTGTTTCAGCCAAATGGTAACTAAACCCGGAGAGATTCACGGGATGTGAGGGACAACTAAGTGCAGGAGATCGATTTTTTAAAGTAGTTTAAGTTTTTAAAAAGTCTTTCATAAAAGTATATTTTTGCTTCAAGAAAGTAAAGCTAAATTCCTAGACAATGATAATAATTTGGAAAGAGAGATAGTCAGTGATAATTACAACTTGTTGTTTTGGAGAAAAGGAGAGAAATACTGAATAATTTTCTCCAAAGTTAGAAAAAAGCATAATTGATACATGCTTTTTAAAAAATCAGTTTTTATTTGCTGTCAATGCAGTGAGCATCGATAACAAGTAAAAATAAAATATATTGTTTCAACCTAACAAATGAAGAAAAAGTAGAATTCAGAAAACCGTATTAAACCAATAATTGGTAGAAATTTGGAAAAGAGAGGGAACAATAGAAATCACAAAATGAAGGTTATAAGTATGTCCAAGTACATAGATAACCACATTAAGTATAACTGGGTTATATGGGTTAAATTTTTCTTTTAAAAAATGGAGACTGTCATACTAGATTTTTTAATTCCAGCTAATATTGTTCAGAAGAGCCACTCTTAAAATTAAAGAGTAAAACTGAAGTGGTGAGAAATGATAGACAGTAAAAGTATTAATTAGATGAAAGTTGTTATTGTAATAGCTGTTGAATAAAATTTAAGGCAGCAAAGATAACAGTGATCAGAAGAGGGACTGCGTGATAATGACAGAGAAATGCGTCAAGCAGACCTAGCAGTCATGAACACGCACGCAGCTGACAGCACAGCCTAGAGAGGAGGCGAAAGGCACTGAACTGTGGGGGGAGATGCACAAACTTGGCAGCAGTTTTCAACATTTTTTTAAGAGTGACAAACCGAAGTATGCGAATCAATAGGAATTATGTAGATTTTTAAAACATAATTAATAAATCGTTCAAATAATTACACATAGAAATCTGAACCCAACAAACAATGATCATATATTCTTTCCAAATAAATAGAAACCTTTACAATGAGGTGTCACATACCACGTCACAAAAGAACCCTTCACATGTTTCAGGATATGAATTTCACAGACCTAAGTGACCATAACCTACTGCACAGCAAAGTGTGTGTGAGACGGAGCTGCAGCAGCACTTAGAGGGACGTTTGTAGCTATAAATACATTCACCAGAAGGAAAAAGGCTAGAAGGCACTGCGTGTGGGCTCGTGTGGGGGCACGTGTGGAGGGGAGATGTGTGGGCGTGTGTGTAGGGACACGTGTGTGTAGGGACCGAGTGTGTAGGGACACGAGTGTGTAGGGACAGTGTGTGTAGGGGCACGTGTGTGTAGGTACACGTGTGTGTGCTCTGTCTAACTGGAGACCGAGCTGTGCCGTGTGGGTCCTATTTTCCCCCCTCCACCAGCTGCAGCAAACAGACCATTCATCTTTCATCTTTCATCCTGGGCTCTGCAGCCATCCTTTGGGCATCCTTTGGGTCTCTGCCGAGCATCCAGAGCCAGAGCCAAGAGGAAGGTAAGTGGCTGCCCTGACACTACGCACCTGCCCCACACACCTGGCTACTGGCACATGTGCGGATTTCTGACTTTGGAGGCAAGCTGAGGGGACAGCAGAACTTCCATCCTGCCTGCCCCTCCCAGGTCTAAAGGAAAACCCCTTCCCGTGCTGAGCAGCCACACAGAGCACAGTGCGAGGGGGCAGAGGGCGTCACTGGACCCAGGCGTGGGCTCCCAGGGAGGGGTGGGAAGAGGGGGAGAAGCATGGCCAGGGAGGGGCAGGGACGTGGTGCAAGCACATACCATCACACACGCTCCATGGCTGAGTCCATGTGTCACACAGCACAGCCCTGTGAGCTGGCTCTGCGGCCAGTGGCAGCGGCCTGCTCCTCTAATGAGGAGGCGGAAGCCTGGCGATGAGCAGACCCTCCAGGCTGCAAACGTCCAGCAGTGGAGTCAGCTGCGGACCCGGAAGCTCTGAGTTTCAACCCAAAGAAGTCACTGCCTCTTTACTTGGCATTTTGTGTGGCCCAGCTCTCTGCTGATGGGACACATTGGCCAGGCTCCCTCCTTGGGGCCCACGGCTGTTCTAGGAACTGGGAGATGGACTCCAGATGACCCTAATGCATCCCTGTCCTGGGGTCTGCTTCGACTCCGTCCCTGGGGTCAGGACACCAGCGCTCCTGACGGCGTATTTTCAGGTGGGCTCTACAAAGGCAGCTCCAGGCGTCCTCCCAGATCCCATTCTCTGACTTCACCCGCCGGCCTCCCCTTCTTGTGTCGGGGCCGGGGGCAGGTTCAGCTTTCCCCGTGCACTCCCTTCCCGTGGACGTTTGCGCCACACACCAGTCCCTGGAGACAGACTCAGTCCTCGCTGCTGAAACAGGAGCTCAGCTGTTACCAACATCGCAAACAGATCGCTTTTTCCAGGGAATCTTGGGCCACAAGGAAAACAGAGCAAAACAGACCCACAACCCGGCTCCCACCCAGGAAGCCGTCACGCTCCACCTGGGCTTCCTGTGGCCCTTGGTCGTGACAGGAGTGTGAAAATGCCAGGATTCAGTCTGTCCCCTGGAGACAAGGGATCTAGTTAATATTTGGGGGAAACTGAGCCCAAGAGTGCGGCCACTCAAGTTGTCGGACCCCCATAGGCAGGAGGGGCTACAGCCCCAAAGGGGGCCCCAGCGGCCAGGCCAGGGGGTGGGCTGTGCTCCCCACCCCCTCCCCGGATTGTGGCTGAGGAGCCTGTGACCTCGTGGGAGCGTCTTCACCGCACCTCCGCATGCAGATGCCGAGAGGGCAGCAGGGCAAATCTCGCGTGAGCCTGGTCCTCATAACAGGCCCACAGCATCCTCTCCTCAGCTGTGGTCACCATGTCTGAGGGCAGACCTGCGCCTAACCAGGAAATGAGCCAGGTGTACGACCTGCTGTCCGAGGACACGGAGAGGTTCTGGGTGCTCAGCTGTGTGTGGGAGAGCGGGGACAGCCAGTCTGCAGGGCACGGAGAGTTGCTGCGCCTCCCGGCCATCAGCCCAGGTACCCGTGCTGCCATTACTCTGCTTCGGGCTTATAATTATCTTAATTCTACCCACAGGCTTAATTCTACCCACATTTTATTGGAAATGTCCCTGCCTCACGAAGTCCTGCAGCCTGTAATCTTAGAAAAGAAGTGCGGGACGTGACAGAGAGGACTCTGGGTCAACGACAGCCGTGGCGGGGGCTTTAGTACTTGGATTCCAGAGCTGAACCACCATGATTCAAATCCCAGGTCTGCTGCTCACAAGCTGGTGATGAGACGCTTGATTTCAGCTCTTCTAGCCGTGGTTACTCCTCTCCGGATGGACACGTGACAGCTCCTCCCTGGTGGGGTTGCCGCAGAGACTGAGCGAGCCACGGTTTGAGGGTACCTGGGCAGGTGTCTGTTAGGCAAACAGGATGTGACTGGCTCCCTGAGACTTCCCATCCCTGGAAGTGAGATGCTGCAAGGCCCTTCCTCTTAGAGAAGGGGCTGTGGGAAGAGTCTAGCAGGGAGACTGGACCAGGTGGAGGTGCCCTCATGCTGCAGCTGGGGAGGCTCAGAGCAGCGCCAGTCCCATGGGCTGACGGGGAGGCTAAACTTGGCTTCCTCTGGCTCCCTGAGTGGGCCTGGGGCCGCGGGGGGCTGAGCTCCAGGTCCTGAACGTTCCTCGGACTCCAGCATGACTTGAGTGTTGCTTGGTGGGGAGTGAGAAACGCTGACTCCCCCCACCTCTGCCATGGTGTGTCATTTCAGCTCAAGAGCTCTGTGATGGCACAGCCAGGACCCTGAAGTCCCCCACAGGGCACAAAGGACATGGAGCCCAAGAACATGGGTCAGATGCCCACCACGACGGCCAGCTTCCTCTAGCCCCGGGGACGGCAGCTGGCAGAGCAACACGGCGCCTTCCCCTTGGGGAGGAGTGGGTTGTGAGCGTGTAATCGCACAACCAGGCTGGTTCCTGGGAGGAGAGCCGCCAATAGCCCCAGGGGTGTTGTTACTTCCTGCCTGGCAGTTCCTGGGGGCTGTCGGACACTGAACGGCCCTGAACTGAGGACGTGTGTTCTGGAACTAGGCAGCCTGGCCCGGGGGAGGGAGAAGCTCGGGGGAACAGGTGGTGCTGGAGCCCGAGACTTCAGGGATCCCCAGGGGGGTCTTCAACCCTCAAATGTTTCACTGGGCTGTGGTCATCAGCGATCTGCTATGGTCATGTCCTCTCCTACCACCAAGGCCAGAACAAGGGTCAACAGAGTCTTGTTTAAGATGGGCCAAGGTCACGGGGGCATCCAGTGCACAAGTGCCTGGGCGACTGGCTGATGCGTGGGCTTGTTGTCAGGGCTTGGGTACCATGTGCTTTTCTTTTGTCTAATCGAGGCGAAGTGCACGACTTTACACATGATGACATATGAGTCAGAACCAACACTAGGAGTACGTGTGCATCTTATTCAGACCTGCTGAAAATCATTGGAAACTTACTGCTTTGAAAGCAGAATCCGCTCTAGAGAACACCACGAACGAACCACTGGGACCGTGTCCCTGTGTCACTCACACCCCAGTTAAGGAGACAGAAGCAGAAAGAACGTGTGAGGTTCTGGAAGGAAGCAGGGAATGAGGAGGTCACTTTGGGTCAGGGTCATCTGACCTGATTTGGGTTGGCAGCCTGGGACCCAGGTTGGGGCACTCCCAGCAGAGAGAAAGCAGTGAGGACAGTCACAGGGTCACACGACGCTGGTGGGAGACTGGAGAGCACAGCCAGAGGGAGGGTCTGGGTGCCCGGCCGCAGCGGGCCTGCCAGGAGCCCACAGGGGGTCACTGTGGTGCCCTCTGCTTTAGGGGTCGATGGAGTGGATGGCGGCATTGTCTGGAAGGGAGAGAGGCCGAAACCAGAAGGCTGGCTCCAAGCAGGTGTGCTGAGGGCTGATCTGGGCAGGGGACAGGGGCCGTTTCCGGGAGGCTCCGCCTGTGGGCGATCAGATGTGGAAGATAGAAAACAGACGTGGCGATAGGTCCAGATTTTCAAATTTGCCGAAGTTTTGACATCACTGCTGTAAGTTGGTGTATCTCCTCACCGTGGACAAGCTTACTCTTCTTATTTGAGGCTTATAATTGACACCAATCTCGAGTCAGAGTGTCTTACCCTAATTCCAGTGTCCATGCTCTGGTTGCAAGGCCTCCAGCCTCAAGTCTTGTCGGGAAGAGCGCCTGACCCTCAGACCGGGCCAGTCAGGGCTCGAAAGCAGCCGACAGGGGCCCTTCTCTCTGGCCTCCGCAGTCCCTGCCTGTCTGGGGGCGGACTGGCAGAGCCCATGCAGAGGTTTTGGTGGGCGCTGCCCCTCCAGTCCCCCCTGACCTGAGACACAGCTCGGCTCAGCGTCCCGTCATGGGTACGGCCCCAGCACCTCGTACAAGAACCAGCTGAGCAGCGGCGCCAGACGGGATGGCCCAGAGGGGTGGGAGGCTGGGCTTCTGACCTGACATGTCGTGTGAGCTGGTTGAAGGGTCCAGACAGGAGTCCGGTGGCTCAGGTGACACACACGTCCTGGAGAGGAAGGCTCTCCCCGCTGGAGAAGTCAGTCCCCACAGGCTTCCTGGAGGAAGTCCTTTTGGAATTGGAGCTGGAGAAGGGGCAACAGAGATGCCGAGGGAGGGACGGCCTCCAGGTCTGAGTCAGGGCCAGAACACATGGCACAGAAGGGGCGAGAAACCACTGGAGGAGCGGGTTCCCAGGGCGGGTCCCCAAGAGCAGTGTTTCCACCAGGTCACTGGTAGGACATCGGGGGATGGGAGCAGGACGGTCCTGTAAACAGAGGCGAGCGTGAGTGATGGGGTCACCTGGGAGGGCAGGAAGCAGGCGTCAGAGACACCTCTTCCCTTGGACTTTTCCTGGGACAACGTGTGCCTCGCTCCCCTCTCCCACCGAGACTCGGAGAAACGCCCCAAAAGCCGGACACCGTATCGGTCCTCAAGGGACGGTCTATCCCCCACCACGCTGAGACGTGAAAATCAATGAGATGTGTGCTTGGCAGGGCGAAGGGGGACAGCACGCAAACCTGACTTCTTTGTACATGAGCATTGTCAAGTGCCTGGGTTCATGTTGCTGTCACTTTGAGTCTCACGACGACTCAAGCACATCACCTCCACTGCTCTTGTGTCCTGTGGCTTGGCTCCTGCGGGCCCGAAGTGTCAAGGCTAGTGAATAGGACAGGTGAGATTTAACCCAAGTAAGCGGATTCTTCAGCATGGCTCTGCCCGCCCGACCCCACGGCTCTATGTTGGGTTAGGGCCTGTCCACGAGCATCGTGGCTGAGGCCTGATGAGGAAGATGGGGACAAAGGGCCCACTGCCGCCATGCTTGCCAGCCCGCCACCCCAACTCGCACTGCGGCTCGGCCGATGGCAGTCTTCACACAGACACGCTGCACCCGATGGGCCTCGGGCAGCAAGACTGTGGAGCGTCAGAGAGGTGCCTGCTTCTCTCAACAGTCACTGCCTTTCCCCTCTGGCTCCCGCTGCTCTCAGACTGAAGACCAAGTGGCCTGTGGGAGGCTCCCACCTTCCTCCACGGCTTTCTTCCACGTCCGCCCTCCAGCACCTGCCCCACCTCTGCTTCAACGCGCTCGGCCCGTCTCGCCCGGTCAGTCCCCACTCCTCACTCAGCAACAGCCTCATTCACACCAGGATGCCTCTCTGGCCACCTGGGAGAGTCACAGCAACACGAGCTTCTCTTTGGGGGCACTTTTCACAGTTTACTTTCTTAAGTGATTATTTGATCAAAGTCTGTCTCTCGCAGGAGACTCTAGCCTCCATTTGGCAGAGACCATGTCTGGGTTCGCTGCCCACTGTGCACCAGCGACTTGCACCGTTACGTTGCTTGGTAAACACTTGCAGGAGGAGGAATGACGGCCCAGGGTGGAGAGACCGGAGACCCCAGTAGTTGGAAAGCTCACTGCTGGGGGCAGGGGAGGGAGGTGGAGACGCCCCATGGGTGCAGGCTGGAGGGTACCCTGGGGTATCTCTACAAAGGCTGTACGCAACCTCGAGAAAGGAGGGAAGACTCGTGACACAGCCGTGCAAAGGAGGGCAGGTGTGCAGAGGCCAGGCTGGGGCCTTTCAGAAAAAAAGGACACAGCTGCCCAGGCCAGCGAAGGGCCGAACAGCCGGACCCTGGGAAGACAGAAGGAATGTGACGGAGGCAGGACCCCTCGGGATAATTCGGTGTCAAGAAACCCGAGGCCGCCGAGATGGAGAGCAGCTATGTGGACTGGTTCACGTGTGTTCCCAGTCTGGCTGGTTGTGATTTTGTTTCAGAAATAGATCCGTCACGTGTAATAACCTGCCCCTCACTCTTTAGCATCCTCTTAGGTTTTCAGGAGAACAGTGTTTGGACTTGTCACTCAGGACCAGAGGAGACCCAGTGGCGAGGCCAGTGCTCCTGAGAGGGGGCAGCCCAAGGACAGCGAGGGGTGGGCAGGGTCGCTCCTCCCAGGAGCGCGGGGCCGGTTTTCCGGACCGTCTGGCCCGGGTTCTCCATGACTCACAGCCTGAACACTCGTATCAGGGCAGGGGCTGGGGATGTAGGAAATAGACTCTGGGCTGCCTCTCAGATGTGCTTCCCCAGCCCTCTGCAGCCCTCCAGCTCCAGGGGAGGCGGGCAGGAGGGCCATGCTGTGTCCACACACCCCAAAGACGGCCCGGGGAGACGTGCCTCTCCAGACCCCACCCTCGTTCCTCATTAACACAGAGCTCAGCTGGGGGGGGCCATAGTGGATGGGGGGCCGCAGTGGATGGGGCCCAAAGCACCGGCAGCCACAGCTGAGGACACTTCTCGGGGTCTCACCAGGCTAAGCTGGTGGCCAAGCCCACGGCCGACAGCTCTGACCCCAGGGGCTGTGACCCCCAGGGGCCGTGACCCCCACGGCATCGGCACCACTGCCAGCACAGGACGACTCAAACCAGAGGGGCCTTCGCCAGGACCACAGCGGTCCTCCCATGGCCACCCTCCACCAGCCCAGCCTAGCCTCCTGCAGGCTGAGCCCAGCTTGTACCCCACCTGCCCCGTCTTCCCTGAACGAGCACTTCAGCCTGTGGGCCCCTAATTAGAGCGGATTAAAGTTCTGGAGCAGAGACCGTGCTTAATGAAGCCATGCTGGCTCCTGCGAGGTGCCAGGGCTGCTTGCCTGTGCCCTTCCTGTCACTTTGCACAGAAGGCAGCCACCTGTCCCTGCCCTCTGCCACATGTAGGGACCGCCAGGTGAGGCCTCTCACACCTCCCTGGCTCCACACCGTCCCAGTGCCCCAGGCCACCCCCACGTGACCCCTCACTCCGTCCCCACGAGGGGCGACCTCACCTGGGCAAAGTGGCTGGGGGTAGGCGTTCCAGACCTTCCACCCTGGTTAGGCCCAGGCATGTGGCCACACCTTCACGCCTTTCCTGCTTCAGAAGCGTGCCTGGGAAGGGCCCAGGCGAAGGCCCGCGGGGAAGTCCGCGTGGGCCGGGCGGTGAGCTGGAGACAGCGCCAGACAAGGAGAGGTGCCCCGGTCGCTCCTGACATGCCACGCCCTCCCAGAGGCTAGGCAGAGCTGGGAGCCCAGGCAGGAGGGCCGTGGACCCCAGGAGGAACGAAGTGGTCTAGCCTCTGTCCATGCAACCAGTGTCACGTGTCGTCTGTAGTGTTCCTTACCGGAGGCCTGTCTGCAGTCAATGCAGGGGTCAGGGCAGCACTGGGCTGCTGGTCCTTCCAGGGGCGTCTCTCAGGCTGTCCTGCACGATCGAGGGGCATGCACCCAGCAGAGCCCCCCTCCACCCAGCTCTAGACCTGCTGCCCACGCAGCTGCCCCCACGCAGGAAAAGCCTCTGAGCCCCAGGGACCCTGAGCGGCTCTGGCTGAGACAGTCATCTGCCATGAGTATGGCTGGCCCGTGCTTGTCTCTCAGGTCACCGTACTGACCGCCCCTGCCCTCCAGGTCTGAGCATGGGGTTGACACAAGTCTGCACCTGCTTCTGGGTAGGCATCCAACTCTGTCCTCTGCCCTGCATTCCTGGCCTTGCCTGCAGCCCCAAATTCCTGCCGTGCTGGAGGCAGGGTGTTCTCAGTGAAGGCACATAGCTCAGGAATTCGCCCCCTCACCTGGCCTGTCCCAGCCTGAGCCCGCAGCCTGCGGGGCAAGCACAAGCCCAGTCTGCACAGCAGGCTGAGGCTGGGACTCAGGGCAGGGAAGTCCCTGGGCTACAGACCATCAGCTCCTGCCCCCAGGAGGCCAGGTGGCGGCCCTCTCTGGACACCAAATGAGGGACAGAGAACGTCTTCCACACAGGGCTTCTGGAGAGGGAGTGGCTCACAAGTGCTGGGAGGGACGGGGACGCCCCTTGGGTTGTCTCTCCGGAGCCCGGAGCACTTCACCTCCAGGTGTTTGCAGCCAAAGCCTGCGGAATGCTGGCGGCCGCAGGAATGTTATCTGCTGGGAGGGGCCCCAGGTTACACGAAGCAATCTAGCTGTGCAAAAGTACAGCCTCCAAAATCAACATGTTCAGAAGGAAGGCAGCTAAGAAGAGAGACATTACTGCTAACTGCTTTTTAAAGCGTGAGCCACTCCCTCCCTCTGGGCTCCCAGGGGCAGAAGGCTCGCCTGGTTGAAACAGGCAAGTTTACTCCACACGCAGTTCTTGGGGAGATGCCCTGCACCCTGCAGGGCGGCGCCCTGGGCTCACTCCAGAGAGCAGCGCTGAGGCAAAGTGGATCTGTACACAGTCTCCTTAAATGACTGACTTTGTAAACAGGTTTCTTTCTGTTCTGTTATCACCTTTCTGCAAAGGGAGGGCGGGCCTCCTAGGGTGTCCTAGACCGGATTTCTCCCAACCAGCCACCTTTCACCAGAAGTCAGGCCCGGGGTCGCCCACATGGTTTCAGGGTCAGTGGGTGGCTCTTGTCTGAGAGAGCCAGAAATCACCAGAAAAGCTGGATTTTAAAGCTGCGGGAGACCCACCGGGTCAGGAGGACCAGTGCCCCTGGCAAGGCACTCGAGGAGGACAGAAGTGGGGGGGGGGCGCGCACGCCCCAACTGCTGTCTCTCCTGCCCCGCCCCCCACCGCAGAGCTGCCTGGCCGTCAGAGGACCCGCTGGGGCCGTGTCCACGTCCAAGCTGCCAGAGCCCAGCCGGATGGGTCACGACCCAGAGAGCAGGCGCTCCTGCACCACCCAGCCTACCTCCCGGCCCCGAGTGAGCTTACACTTGCCGGCTCCAGGCGCCCGCGGCTCTGGGGCGCTGCGGTGACCGGTGGAGACTCGGCATCGCAGGGGAATCTCCCTTTCTGTTGAGGGAAGCAGCAGAGGACTCGGAGGAGCACTCTCTCCCTGAGGCTGCACGTCTCGTGGCCCCGTCTCCACAGCAGACGTATCTGCAGCCTTTAATCAGAACAGATAACTACACAGATACATCTAAGGCATGTTTGGTAGGTTCATGAAAGACAGCTTTACCTCGTTCACTGCAGGGCACTGGGATTACTGGGCACACTTCCTTTTCTTACAGATGCCACTGGTGCCAGTGGCAGAGACCAGACACATACTGGACGTCCCACTGCTTTCATCTTTCCAGAACACCCCAAAAGGGGGGTGGCTGCATTTTCTTTCAGCTGATAAGGGGCACCTCCTCCAAGTGATCCTCGATCAGGCCCTAATGTCGCTGCTCCCTCCTACTGTTCACTACCCATCCCTGAGTGCCATCCTAGGGTCCCCACCGTCCCGGTTTGCCAGGACCGTCCTGGCTCTAGCGCTACAAGTCCTGTGTCTGGGGAAAGGCCTCAGCCCCCGGAAACCAGGATGCCGGTCACCCTCTGACTCTGTAAAACCAAGGCCCCTTCACCTGACCTCAAGCAAGTCTCTACAACCATGCTGTACACCAGAAATTAACACAACATTGTAAGCTGACTATGCTTCAATAAAACTTTAAAAAAAGAAAAATTTAAGTGGAATTTTTAGTGAGAGAGGAAAGCAGTGGAATGAGCTGGGGAATGTGCCCAGGGACTTGGGACGATCGTTCTGCAAAAGCACTGAAGCTCCTCCTTGAAGGTGTGCGTCTTTATTTACATGCAGCATGGCTCCCGTGTTCACCAGGGAGAGAAAGTCCAGATCCAACAGGTTTCCTCTCTCAGATTCCTATGATGTAACCAGCAGGGGAATCATCAGCACGGCTTCACAGCGCCATGGCAGCAGGGGGGGGCTGGCCGGCTGCTCATGCATAAACATCACCACTAATTGTCTCTCTGTTACCCCACCGCCCTCCCCGGGCTGGACCGTAGTTGCTTTGGGCCCACTCCCCAGCATGCAGAGCCCTGCGAGGTTGGGCGTAGACATCTGCCATTCTCAGCACTTCCTGGGACCGAATCCATGCAAATCCACTCACAAGGGTTGTGGTCCAGCAGCAGGTGGGAGTGCCCACGGAACAAGCACACGGGGCTGAGGGGCCGAGTGGCTTCCACGTTTGCTCCGGTCCCCAGAGGGTGCTGGGCTGGTGGGCTCTCGGAGGCGTGAGGAGATGCCAGCGAGCAGTTTCCAGGGCAGGACCTCAGTCATGCCGGTGCTGCCCCAGGGAGCGGGGCCATCTGGCCAGTGTGGCAAGCAGCTGCCAGCACAGCCTCCTTTTCCACCTCATTTCAGGAGAACTGGTGCCTGGGGCAGAGGCCCAGGGACAGTCTGGCATAAATCTGTCCCTGCGTCTGCTCTGCTCCTGGCAGAGAGGGGTCTGGAAGGACTATGGGAAGATGCACCACGTGTGTGCGTGTGCATGCGTGTTCACACCTGCACGGCACCACCATCCGGAGAGCAGAAGGGCTAAGGGGAAGGTGTGTAAATGGCCCAAAGCTCAGGGTAACGGGAGAAACACATCAGGGAGGAAGGAGGAAACCGGGTGCTGAGGGCGGGAGACAAGAAAACACGTGCAAAGGAGATAGGTTGGAGGAGGCTGCAGACAGAACTGAGGAGAGACAGGAAGAGAAAGGACCTGACCTCCCCACACCCGTCCCTGAACCAGCACCAACCCTGACAGCAGCCGTGCAGCCAGCGATCACACCGCACGGCACAGCCTGGTGCACTGGGGGCTGCACCCACCCCCTCCCGCGGCATGACTTCCTGTTTATTTCCAACATGTTGATGTCACGTGTTTACCAAGAGCTCAGAGGCCAAAGTTGCCACACTGAAGCTCTTGATGGAAAGTTTGTTTTTTCCAAAACAGGAGAACCAGGGCTCGAGGCGACCAGGATTCCATAGGGACAAACCTTGCTATGACCTGACCCTTGCATCTGGCCTCACTCTCAGCTCTGCCCGGGGCTGTCCTTTCTCCGGTTCCTCTGCCTTCAAAGAGCCCCCGGAGCACGCCAGCCGTGGCCAGCTGCCTCTCTGCACCTTGAAGCCACCACCAACCACTGGAATTTGTGCCATGGGCCAGCGGTGGAACATACTTAAGCTCCTCTCTCCATCTGGGAAAAGCACCCACCTGAGAGGCAGCGACAGAGTTTCTGACGAACATTCACTGCCACACGTTTTCAGGGAAAAAATGAGTAAGTAAAGCTCCTCTGGTCAAGGAGCACTGCACTGACAGTTGAAGGCGGGAAAGAAATGGGAGGAACCCCACTTCTTCTGGTCCTTTGATTTCTCACCTGGTGTCCATGCCAGAGCTGTGACATCACAAGGCCAAAGGGCCAGAGGAGGGTAACGAGCCCTGCTAGCCGGGCCTTCAGCCCTGGCCTCATACCCGGTGCTCCTGACGAGAAAGCCACCGGTACCTGGCTGTCTGCAGACTCACTAGAAGAGAGAGTAGTCAGTGTGAGGGCACCTGCTTGTCAGGTAGAATCTTCAGAAATTGTCCACGTATGTGTGTGTGTGTGCATGTGTGTCTCTGTGCATGTGTGTATGTGTATGTGCGTGTATGTGTGTGTGTGACATTTACATAATCTCTTTGGGCTGTTTGCTAACCTGAGGCTCCTCACGTCCTCTTGGCTGAGGACAGAGAAGCAACAGGAGTCATAGGAACCAGATTCAGCTGGGATGGGACAGCCCTGTCATGGTTTCCAACTCTCACTAACAGGCTTAAATCTGGAAAATCTACCACAGCCAAGGAGAAGCTGAAACTCCCAAAAGAATGGTACCTTTTGTTTTTCAAGGATTCTGATCCAATGGGAACTAGAAAAGAGGAAAACAGGAGAATCGTATTTTTAGTGGCTTCTTGAGTCATTAGTTCTGCCCTTTAGTCATGTAGGAACTGGGGTTGCCTTGTTCATGCGTTCACCACACCACTCACTCGTGGGAATATTTTTCTTCACTTTCACCTGGTGCCACCTCAGTCCTCTCAGAAGGGGAAGGATTGATATGAGGAACACAGAAGTTCCAGCTGATCCTGCTTATTTCCAGTGAGTTCTGTTTAGGAGCTAAATACCTGATTGTGGGCTTCTTAAGAACGTGGGCCCTGCTCCTTCTCCAGAGTCTGTTCTGGAAGCTTTCAGAGCCTGAGGGCAGCAGCAGCAGCTCTGGGTTGTTGCTGCACCTGGAGGTAAGATGTGCTGGACCCTTGCCTCCATTTCTAGGCAGCAGAGGGACAAATCCCGGGGCCTCACCCCGTCAGGGAGGAAGGCCACCCCGACTGGTACCAGAGCCAAGGGCTCGGGTGGCTGAAGGACTTTGGGGAGGACAGCACCTGAGACCACAGGAGCCAGCAAGGAGTCACGTGGTCTTTGGAGTGAGGTGACATCTGACACAAAGCCACCCCCACACAAGGCCGTAACTAGAGCTCTGCAGCTGGTGGTCCTGGGTGAACAGTGGATGGGGGTGTGCTGAGACCACCTCCCGCACCTCTTTGTGCTGGCGAGTGCATGAGCGTGTGCACACATGTGCCTCTGCGATCCTGAAAGCCAGTCATTCCTGGTGCCAAGATCCATATCTTGGCTCTCCATGGTACCCTGCACCTGCTGTGTAGGCCTTGGGGCTGCAGGGACCAAGCAGGTGGCTTGTACGCAGATGAAGACCTGGTGAAGAGCCAGCTCACTACATTGGCGTCTTCAGAAATATTTGTGGCCCTGGTCAAGCTTCTGCAGACTGGCCTCAGACAAGCCCTTATGGAAACTGTCGTTCAGGACAGAGCCAGGATGGCCTGGGGACCCCACTGCTGGTCAGCCGCAGGTCAGCTGCAGAGCCAAAACTCTTTACAAGCAGTGAGGCTGTGGGTGTCCCAGTGGTGCCTTGAGTGATATCACGTGTGTTCCTGAGGAGCAGACACGGACGCCCCACCGTCAGACAGCCAGGCCTGGAACGTTGGAATATTTGCAGAACTCTGGGATGCTGCAATGGCCACATTTGGATGTTGTGGAATGAAGTATGTGTCTCTTCTTCAGGGTGATGGCAGTTCCTGCCCCAGCCTGAGGCCACCAGTGTCCAGACTGCACAGAACAGTGGAAGACAGAGGGACGCATGAGTCCTGCACCACCTCGGAGCCATCTCACCATGGGCAGAGGCCCTCTGCAAAGGAGCCATCCACGCTGCTGGCCTCCACGCCCACAGAGCCCTCGCTGAGTCAAGTCCGGCCCCGGTGTGTCCGAGAGCAGAAGCTTCCCACGGAAACCACAGGAGTTTGGCTGCTGGAGGAAGTGGACGCTTGTGCCTGGTGGTTTAAAGCCTTTTCGCTTTTGTTTTTTCCTGCAGCTGTGACACTCCCTGAGTGATTCTGACACAGGTCTTCTGAGGGACAATGACCACCTTCCTTTTTGGAGAATTGGGGAAAGAAAGGCTCGGGGTGGCCACGGTCCAGCCGGGGAGGTGGAGCCAGCCAGGCGAGCACGGCCTGGGTCTCTCCTGATGCAGCCTGTCACCTCTGGGGACAGAACAGATGCTCGGTGCCGCTCCAGTGGGGCTTCAGAGATGGCTCGTCGCAGCCCTGCAGATGCCCTCCCCCAGGGAGTCAGCCTGCTCCCTGTCTCCCTGATTCACATGCTCACCCCGGAAGGGTTTTGTCGGTCACCTGAGTTCAAGAAAGCCCTGCAGGAAGGGTGGGGACCGGCCCCCAGCCCTGAAGGCAGGGCAGAGGGGACGTGTGAACTGCGACGGGTGGCGGTGGATCCCACTTGTGATGGCCTCCCAGGCCCGAGCCTCGCTGTCAGAGAGGCAGCATGAGCTGAGGGAGCCGGGGGGCTGTGTCTTGCCCAGGCCGCACGCAGGCAAGAGGCACGTGTGCGCCCCCACTGAGTCTAGGGGCCTGTGAGTGCCTCGCACCTCAACACTGTGCTGGCAGAGCAGGAGAGGACGTGAGAAGAAACAGTTCCTATACATGGTGGGCAGCCACCGCGGCACCACACATAGCAGAGTCAGAAACCAGGTGCCCAGCGACACAGACAAGTCCTGCTCCGCTGCCTCCTGGACTCTGAGCAAACCAGCTAGCCCCTGGTCTTGTGGGTGCAGGACCATCCAGTCGCCTGAACCCAGGACCTCGGTCGTGAACCCCGCTCCGCCCTCCCAGAGATGCGGGTCAGGAGAGGCCCGATCTGCGTGAGGCGGGCGTGTGCAGGGCTGCTCTCGGGTCTGACGCTGGCGTGTGCAGGTAGGAGGCCAGAGCTCGCTGCTAAAGGAGAAAGTCCTGGGCGAGAAGAGGGTTTGTTGTGACTCTGGGTGGAGCGTGTCAGCGCAGCCCCTCAGCCTGCAGGAGAAACACCCTCCCACCTGCTTTGCTTCTCTCCACGTTCAGACGTCAGGCCTCAGGTGTCTCCAGGCGGTCAGGTCCCACCCGGCCAGTGGGCGGCTTGGCGGTGCCTCTGGTGAGTGGAAGCTCCTCGGTACTTTAGAAGCAGGACGGCCCTGCCCCCTGCTCCTCTGCTGGGACTGTTTCCTCCCCAGGGACCCAGCGACTCCCAGGGCCAGCACCCCTGCTCTCAGCAGGGGGCGTAGGGGGTTCAGGTGTTGTTCTCCTGGTCCACACGCTCCCCGATGATCGGGAGCCCTGGGTGCAGCCCTGCTCTACCCGCACGTGCCCCCTGCACACGGGATGGAGTCTGGACCCAAATGACCCAGGAGAGCTAGAGTAACTTTCCAGCAGTTCCTCTACTTGAAATCACTTTTCTCCGGAGGCATCTTAAGTTCTAGACGTTGAAGCGCCCAAAGGTGCCGTAGGGCTTGGAAACGGCACAGTCAGACCAGGCAGGTGCGGAGGTCGGCTGACATTGCCCCCGACTTCACTGCCAGATGGGCTTGGTGGCTTTGCTTGACCACCCTGCTTGCCGCTGTCCTGGCCGACAATTTGTTGGGATGTTCAGGTGCTGAGCTGGCCTACGCTCTAACCAGGTCCACAGTAGCCGCTGACGGATGTAACACCTGTGGTTGCCCCGACGTGATGGAGAGGCCGGTGGAGCCTGGGGCGCAGCAAGAGTGTGTCAGGGCCGGACTCCGTGCTGGAGCCAGCCTGCCAGGAGTGCGTCCCGGGGTGAGAGCTGATTCCGGGACGTCTCGGAGGCTGGAGGCTCCTCGCGGTCTGTGCTGCTGTCACTGACACTGGGTCATAGTCTTAGTCCTACAGAATAACTGTGCAGCCTAGGCCGCTCACTGAGTGCTTCTGCAGAGTTCTGACCCGGAGTTACGAAGCTGGCACCCCAGAATTTGAGTCAATACTCTCTTCTGCCCTTTTTGGAGCTTCCTCCACCCAAATGCCCCAAGTTGGTCTTCTTGCCCCAGGACCGTCGGGGCCTTCGCCCTCCTGTGGCCCCCTCTGTGTGCCATCGGACCCCACGGTGAGGAGAAACGCGTGGATGCAATTTCTAAGTCAGCGTGGAAATACCTGGTTTCCTTCAAAACACTGCCTGAGGGTTTAGTGCCAACCCCAGCCCCTAGATAACACTTTGTGCAAGGGATCTGCCACATTCACCAGCCAGAGGTCTGGGGAGGGACGGGCCGGCTGGGGACGCCTGGCCACCACTCCCGCTGAGCCTCAGTGTCCTCGGCGTGAATGGGGCTCGAGGCAGCGCCTGTCTCCCGGGGCTGTAAAGACTGAGTTCGGACTGGAAGTGCCAGACCCAGAAGGACTGCCAGGTGCACCAACCAGCCCTTCATTCCGTCAGCCACTCTGGGGTCTCTGTGGATTCTCTTCTGTCAAAAGCTGCGTTTGCCCCCATTTTTACGGTTGTGCTGAAAGCGTGACAGCAACACATGCCATGGAAGCAGAGTGAGAAGGACATGGCGTCGTCACAGGTTAGTTTGCCCTGAGTGGAGGCTGAGTCCAGGCGAGCTGGAAACAGTCCCCTTCCCATTAACAGCAAAAGTAAGATACATTTACTGCAAACACAGGCAGTCGTCTTGCATACAAGAACCACTCGAATTTATCAAGTTTCCAAACGCAGGAAGCTCATTGTTCGTTAGAGCATACATAAATAAAGTTGGCTTTTTGGTGTAAAAAAGAAGGGACCAAAGAACGCATCACTACAAAGAAACACCTACACTTTAACAGCAGACCCCGCTTTCCCAGCGCACCGGGGGTTGCGGGGGTGGGGGGGCTCGGCCCCTGAACCCTGAGTCCTCTAAGTCCGCACAGCCTGGCCCGCTGTTCCCACCTCTGCCACGGATCTCCGAGCTGTGTTTGCCCTTCCACTTCCCCTACTTCTAACTGTGGTTTTAAAGGTTCTGTGACTGGCCAGACAGATCCAGAGCACCAAACATAAAAATTTCAGTGAAGTTGGCTGAATTCTCCACTAAATCTTTCATCCAGACTAGATATTGTTGTTAATAAATCTGTGCTTTCACTGGCCTCTGATGGAAGACTTTAAAATCTGAAAAGCTGTAATATGGCGGGATTTTATTTGAAGTGATGACAACTCTGTTAAAATATTTAATCAGGTAATAAAACATTCGAGAAAAGCCTGTGGCAACAAAACCACCCGTCTGGGGGAAGACGTGCGGTCCCACTGCAAGAAGAAGGGCCTCTGGCCTCTGCTGTTCTTTCCTAGTATCTGCCCCTCTTTTTAAACACTGCCAATTAGGTGGATTTAAAATTCAACGGGGCGTTCTTTACTCAAAGGAGACCATTTTAGTTTGAGGAGGAGCGGATTTAAAGCAGAAATTCTCCCCTGCGGTGCCCCGATCAGCTATTGATTGGGGAGGTGGCTGACCTAAATCATCAATGCCAGATAATAGGCCTTCAGCCCGACCCTCTGAACACAGCACGTTTGTTGTAGGAAAAGTGAAGCCGACCTTTTGTGGAGACCCAAAGGCTCTGGTCTCGCTCCAGGAAAAGAAATGTTAATTGAAAAATTCCTCAGATAGGTGAAGGCCCTGAGGCTGCCTTACAGAAAGGTGTGAAATCACCATCGGGGCAGGAAAGAAGGGGCCCAGCCTCGGGGCGGGGGCTGCCTCTGGTGCCGCTGATTAATTTCCCATTCAGGGCGGCGGCTGATGGAACGGAGGCTTTCAGCAGAGGGGCCGACGACAGCTGGGCCCGCGTGCCAGGGGAGCCGGAATTAATTGGCCCCTTGACGGGGAAAGTCAAACAAAGAAACTTCCTACTGGATGCTGAGAAATAAAGCCTGACGTTTACATGAAAAATCAGCGCGCAGCCATCTCCAATCCTGTCGGTTAGGGACCTTGGGTAAACAACCCTGCCGCCCTCACCCGAGCTCCTCGGAGGCCCTGCGAGTCACACTCGGGAGCTTCAAGCCCACAGGCGTTGCTGGAAAACCGCTGTCCCGAACCAGCCTGTGCTGAGTGTAGACAGAGAACCAGAGCGTCTGACAAGCGGGGAGAGTGTGGGGGTGTCTCAGGAGACGTGGGGCAGCAGAGGCAGGGGATGCGTGACCGACCATCAGATCTTCTGCTCCAGAGACGGCCCCCCTCCCAGGCTGGACCCTCACCCCCACCCTGCTGCTGTCCACGCCGGCCTTTCCCCTCTCTGACCCCTTAAACTGTCCAGACCGTTAGCCAGAGTTGACAGAAAGAAAACATTTCAATTTCCTTTCATCTCAGCTGAAAAAAGCCAAGCCGTAGAGCAGCGGACGTGGCCCCAGGCAGGGCCTTGGCTCTGGTGGTGAGGACCATCCCAGCTCCCAGGTTCCCAGACACAAGGCGGGCTCAGCAGAGCATCAGGAAGCAGGAATGGGTGGGTTTTCCTGAAGATGGTGGGGCCCCAGAGACCAGCACGGGACCGGCAGCCCGAGGACCCGCTCTGCCAAGTGTCTAAGCTGGAGATAGCTCCTACCTTCTGCTGGGAGCTGTCGGTCCCCTGACACATGCACACAACCACTCCCCCATCACCCAGCACCCTGCCTGGAGAGCAGCCAGACAGACGGAAGACAGAACAAAGATTTAGAGCCTGGCTGTCAAGTACCAACGGCTGACACCAAGTGCCAGGCACGTGGACTTCAGGAGCATGGCGGCCGAGCCTCAGAACTCTCCGCTCCCCATGCATGGAGACCTTCTCCTAACACATAGCATCTGTCCTGGTGAAATTAAATGAAAAATGCATTTGGGAGCTTCAGGGTAAAACCCCCACTTCTCGCTAACTAAGAAGGGAGAGTGTCATGGGGACCAGAGGTGTGTGTTCCACCCCCTCCCGGCCTCCAGACTCCAGCCGGTGAACAGAGGTACGATGCAGGTACCTGATGACTGCTGTGGGTCAGTGAGCGTTCAACCCAGTCAGGAGCCCGGCGCTGGAGGACAGACGGCCTCGGGAGGAGCCGCAGGAGAGGCCTCGTCCGGCCCCAAAGCAGCTGGACCTCTCAGGGGTGGTTACGTGGGCCTTGTCGTTTTTCTCAAAAAACCGGGCTGAGCACAAGGCAGCGGCCCCCATGCCTCCCCAAGGAACTGTCTGGATCCACCTGGAGAGAGGCTTCCCCACTAAGTGCGTCCAGAGGCAGTAGGGCCAGTGCTGCCAAGAGTAGGCCCCACGTCCTGTGAGAAACAGTTGAGGGACGGCCGTGGCTCTGGACCCCACAGTGGGCATCTTGGGGGTGCAGACCCTCGGGACAGCACCCTGACCTGAGGGGGGTGGTAGAGGGACCCTCTACAAGGGTCCCCTTCTCAGGGCTGTGACCATCTTCACACCAGGCACGTGGCTACCACTGGCCTCTCCACCAGTAATGGTGACAGCATGAAGTCCCCAGTTGGGAGGGACTCACCTCACGGAAGCCGGCCTGTGGCAGGGGCAGTGGAGGCAGCTGAGGGCCAGGGCAGGTGACCAGGGCTGGAGGGCCTTCTGCTCTAGTGAGTCTGTGTCTCCATCAGGGCTTTTCAAGTCAAACAAGAGCACGGAGAAGAAAGTTCTGTGAAGCTCTCCGGTGTTCCATGTTCTTCTGAGGAAGTCCAGAGACAGAGTTCCCCAGAGGGAAACGGGCGGCAGACACTGGAGAGTGAGGTCAGTTCAGAGCATGGTTTTCTTCTGCGCTGGGAGCCTGTGCACCTGAGTGACTGTCGGCACGGTTGCCTAGGGCAGCCTTGACCACTGACCAGGTGTGCAGTGTGCAGGGCACCTGCAGGCCATGTTCTTAGGCCTCTGAGGGGAAAGGTTCATGTGGGACAGCAGGAGGAGCCCCCAACAAGAAAGGTCACGAAAGCCCATGGAAGGGACGAGAGCTCAGCCATAACAAATGTACTTACAGTGACAAAACGCACACAAACCGAAGTGCCCGACAGAAGTGGGTTGCTTATGTAAACTTGGAGTCTGCGTGTGATGGGAGACCCTGTTCAGAGGAAATTCCAAACCAGCAGAGCGGCCCTCCAGCCTGGGGGGATGGGCAGCGCCCCATCTCCAGGGGGCAGGCGGCCGAGGGCCTGGAGCGTCCCTGGTCCCACGACCCTCCAGCCCCACAACTGTCCGAGACGCGATCCCTCGGACAAGCTGAGGAGAGAAACCGTCTCCCTAGAAAAGCTCGCGCACACTGCAGTCTTGCCCGCAGTTTGGGGAGTTTCATGGCAGCGTGGACGCACGACTCCGGGTGGTCCCCGCGGCCTTTGTGTTCCTCAAGGACACGTAGGCGTCACTCAGCCCCATGTGCTTCCTGGTGCAAGAGGAGCCCCCCAGCCCAGAATGTGGGTCGGTCCAGACCCAGAGGCTCAGGACATAGAATTGCCCATCCAAGTGATCCTCTGGCCCCAGAGCTGGGAAGGAGGAGGAGGCTGGCAACCCCACCGGACTGCGGAGTCCTGTAATTGCGGGAAGAGGAGGGACCACTCCCCCGACATGGAGCTGAGTGGGGCCGTGAGCACCAGACCCAGTTTCCGTCTGAGACACAACCCAGCAAAGCCTGCTCCCCAAAGCCCCCACAACGCCCACCTCACAGCACAATGGGGCCACGCTTCCGAGAAGCCGGCGGCGGCATCAGGGACTGAGCCAGAAGCGTGCTCTGGAATAGAGGGGACACAAGTGAACATACTCCTTCACAGTCCACCTTCATAAGCGATTAAAATATAAGTTAAAATTACCAAATTTGCATAAAGTTTTAAAGTATCCACGTTTCTTGTCAGCAAGGATACAGGGTGTACACATTGTCATATACAGCTGGGAAACAAGTGTTCCAATTTTTGGAGGACAATGAAGAAATGTAATCAGAACCTTGAAAAGGTTTTTTCTGTCTTAACCACTAATTTTGCTTCCTGAAATTTATCTTAAAGAAATAATTACAAGTTTACTCAACAACTTTTATACCAGCACATTAGTTATAGATTTGTTTAGTAATAATAATAATAGGCTAGACATTGATCACCAAAAACAGGGCCTTAGTTAAATAGGTTTTAGAACACCTGTATAAAAGGTGCTCTGTAGACGTCGTAAAACCCTGCTTCAGGCAGAAGTGCCCGCAGCAAGGCAACAGTCTCGCCACGTTGCAGTGTGGTGACAATATGGAACCGTAACAGGGAAATTATTGGGAGAATGGATCTTACGTTATGTGGGGTTTTTTGCCACAATCAAAAAAAAAAACTGGTTACCAAAGTGAACAAGCTCACTTTTGATAAAAACGTACGTAACCTGCTGCTTTCCTCCTCCTTCCGTTGACAGCCACCTCCCTCTCCCCAGTTTATCCGCAGGACGTGCGCTGTCTTTAAGCACCGGAGTAGTGGGGCACTAGCTTCCCCACGTTCCTGCATGTGCTCCCACTTTCCTGCTCCTGGAAAACCAGCCTAAGGAGACAAACAGCTCTGGAAAAGCTTGTTTGCAAAACAAGTTCACACAGGCATTACCCATAAGAGTAAAGAACTTTACATTTCAAATTTTCAAATAAGTATATTTGAAAAGGAAACATTAAAAAAATCTATCATGTCAATGGAATATGACGCAGACCAGACAGTGCTGAGTGCAGAGAAGTGCTTACATCACCGCACAGAGCAGAAGAGTCCAGAGGCAGAGTCATAGCTCATAACTCTCTGAAAGTGGTGCGTGACCCGCAAACATAAACTCACACATGGGAAAGTGGGGCGGACACAGCGAGGGTGACAGGTGGGCCTGTGGACGGCCGAGCGGCAAGCTCATCCTCCTTGTCTCTGCTTCTAAACGAGCGGCTGTTACTTCTGAATTGGAACCAACAATACATTTTATTTTTAAGTATAAAAATCATATCCAGGTTTCCTTCCTCAAGGAGAGAAACTTTATTTACGAGCAAAGACCTCAGCTCCACCACCAAGGGAGAAGGCCGGGCGCTCGTGGGACCGGAGGACGTGGCCCAGCTCGCGGACACACAGGCCCTGGCGAGAAAGCAGTGAAACGGCCCTGTGAGGGTCCTGCCGGCCGTGGGGACGCGGGGACGCAAGGTCCCGCCAGCTATTGGGAGGGGGTTGCGAGGTCCCGAGGGCCGTGGGGACTGGGGACTTGGGCTCAGCCTCGCAGGGTCTTCCCACTCGTTGCTGAGAGCTCTTCAGACCTGGGTCTTACTTCCACGAGGCGTGAACTCACGTCACTCTCAGGCTGGCGCAGGCCTCGCACACTGTCCCTGGGAAGCCGTGTGTCCCTCCAGGTGTCTGTGGTGCTCCTACCGGGCCTCCTCTTCACGTGGGGAGAGTGGCACCCATCCTCAGAGGGCTGGGAAGGGGTCCAGCTGCACAAGACTCCCCACAATGTGGCCAAGCCGGATTATAAGGGACAGGACACGTCCAAGCTCGTGATGAAAAAGGAGCGAACGTTCGTCTTACAATGGAAACAACTGACTTCACACAGTAGGATGACAGGTAATGTATCAAGCCAGACATGTGAGGCTTTTAAAATTCCACATTCGGAATCAGCTGACATCAATTATTTAAACACAAATTGAATTAAGAAAATATTTGACATATGTTCTCTTTAAAGTCTGCTACATCCGATGGGACACCTAGAGGCCGATCTAGGGGTCAGCCTGTGGAAAGAGGGGTGAGGCAGGGCGGGGGCAGTGAAATCCAGCCCAAGGTGGCTGAAGGCCGAGCCAGGCCTGAGCTTCCCACTCCCAGAGGCGCGGTGATTAGCGCCGCCCTCAAACGTGCGCCCCGAGCTGACCCTGATCTCATCAAATCCTGCCGCCACCATCTGCTGTTTTCAATTCCTCTGCAATATTTGTGTTTGCTGCCTCCCTCCGACAAAGGCGGGGGCGGGGAGGGGCCTCCCCTGCCCAGGCTGCTGTTCGCTGGCTAGCTGGCTGCGCCTGGGCAGAAGGCATCTGTTGCTTGTGGTCCTGCAGCATCTGCTCCTCTTTCTCACTCCCCCGCACGCTGTGGGGTACGGTTTCTCCCAAAGGTGGCCTTTCCACGCGCACTGTCAATCCCACCATTGTCCGCCGCCCTGTTCCCACGGTGCCCGCCTCGCTGCCGGGCTGCTGGCCTCGCCTTGCTGGCTGTCTGTAACCCAAGATAGTGTGTGACTGTGTTATGCCATTAACCCTCTTCCTATGCGTCAGGACATTCAATTAAGCCCGGCAGGAGAAGCAGATTGAGAGGGAGGGCCATCTGGTGGGAGGGACAGCCCACTCCTAGGGAGCCAGGACGTCTGTGAGGTGACGATGACAGCGACCAGTGAGCAGTGGGAACCACGCGAGCTCCCAGAGACACAGAGGCGCTGTGAGACCGGCGGCTCGCTTCTCACTCACTGCTCCACCCGAAAACGTTACCGAGGTGCTCAGTTTCCCCAATTCCTGTCTCAGCTCTTAAGCCCTGATGTGAAATGCATGTGTGGACTCTTGTTCGTGTGTCTGGTCTGAACGCCTTCTGCTGAGTGTCCCGAGCTGTCACCTTCCATGTCTGCCTGGCAGACCCGAGCAGGTCAAGGCTTCTGTGGGGAGCTTCCCTCTAGAACGTGCTGTACATTTGCGCACACAGATCGTCCTTCTTCCCTGAAGTTACTTCTTTCTCGCTGTGATGTGGTCCTGAATCGCGGGTGGACAGCAGAGCCAGCAGAGGGGAAGAAGGGGGTGGCGTCCCCACTGCCCACAGCAGCCCCTTCCCGGGACTCCACCTGCCGGACCCCTCCACCGCTCTCCACCCGGTTCCCTCCTATGGGCTGGGCGCTCCATCCAGCAGGAGGGAGGCTGTTCCAACCCAGGAGGCCCCTCGCTCTGTCCAGGGCTTTGTTTTAGGTCAGAGCACAGCAAGATCTGGGACATAAATCCTGGGCAGGACTAGATTTCCTTGAAACTAAGCCTCCAGGCCAGGGGAAGTCATTCTGGTTGGACATTCTTACACGAGTTCATTGTCTGAGTTTCACCATTTGAAAAAAAAGAAAAAAAAATTTTAACGTTTCTAAGTCCTACTTCACTGAGCGTCAGCTTAGTAGTTCTGGATATTCTAAATCCGTAAGCAGTAGATCGTTGGTAGCAAGAGGGGACGTCTGTGGACCATTTCCTGGGTACCTGCAGCATGTGAACCAGTGGTTCCTTTCCTTCAGGTGACAGGAGCCTCAGGACCAGCAGCGCCGCAGAGGGGTCGGCAGCCTCGTCGGGCCCAAGCTTGCTCCCCCAACCTCCGTTACCACAAACGTGGATGAAAAGATACATCCACCGAGTCTGGAGAGATCCTACCAGGGCAGACGACACTCAGGGTCCTCGGACAACGTGCCTTGGACGGTTCTGGAGCTTCCTGGATGTAGAACAGGCTGCAGAAGTGCCCCTCGAGGGCCGGGAACCTACAGCTCAACGAAGCAGCCCAGCCCTTCGGCCTCGGCGTGTTGCCCTGCGTGGGCCCCTTTCCCGGAGCGGCTTCTCTCCGTGGAGGCCCCAGCCTGGCCCCAGGCGCCCAGCAGGCTAGCCGGAGGGTTTGTTTGTGCGGTGGATGTGTCCCCTCCCTAGGGGAGAGCACGGGAAACCAGCTCTACACGTGTGGTTGTTGACCTCACAAACCAGCGCATATGACCGACCATTACGGCGTGTCCGCCCGGTTAGCACGCCACGGCCACGGGGAAGCTGAGATGAGGAACGTTTGGGTCCCTGGGAAGGAAGCCCTTGCAGCCTGTGGGTCCTCAGAACCATCCCCCTCAACCCCTTGCTTTCCATTCTCAGTGAAACCGTGTGTCTGACACAAAAGGCAGGAGAGGAACAGCCTCCCGCACTGTGGTGAGGTGGCTGTCTCCGGTTGGCAGCGGGAGCCCCTGAGTCCTTGCCCGAACCCTGGAGCACGAGACAGGGAGACTGCATCCTGCCCCCACACCCTGCCTTCCCTGGGCTGTGATCTGTGCACATCAGTGCTGTCCCCTCCACAGGCTCTCCTCACACACCAGGTACAGATGCTGCCTCCATCAGTGAGGAGGAGGTGGGGGGGACAAGAGGCTGGCTGCCGGGGGTCCCCCAGGCCCCCTGGTCCTCTGCGAGATGGGCTGCAACATTCAGCCCTTTCCAACCTGAGCTCTGGGCCGCCCGCCCAGGGCAAAAGAATGGCACGGCGGGCTGAGCCTTCAGAGACACGGACATTTCAGCCGTAGGTCCAGGAGGCACTCCCGCAGTGACCTCCCCAGCTGTCAAGACCTGGGACTTGCTCCCATGGCCCTAAACCCCGAGGGGTGGCTGCACACTGTCCCCAAGTCTGTTTCTCCTTCTGTGAGAACCGTGTGCTCTGCCGCACTCACAGGTTGCTGGGAGTGATAGCATGATGGTCCTCTTTAAACCTGAAGTCACTCTGCGGTTTTAGGCAGAGGGTAACAGTCTCAGAGGTGCAGGTTCATGACCGGGTTCCTGGAGTCTCCCCTGGGGCCTGGGAGCCTCACTACATCTACAGACAGAGTGAAAGAGTGACCAGACAGGGCCACCAGTCCACACCTGCATTTACGGCGAGAAAACCCAGAGTAGGCACGTTCAGGGACTGACACGCATCCGGCCTCTGCGTGCCTCCCTGGTGTGGCTCCTGCGTGGCCCTCCGCAGGCAGTATAGGAGTTTCGATTTGTGCAGTAATGAGGGCAGGGCTTGATCCCCACGGACAGGAACAGCCGCTGTGCGGTAGGCAGCTCTGCACAGGCAACTGGATCTCCTGTGGCCTGAGCGGGAAGCAGTGGACACCCCTGCCCTGGATGGGAGACCCTCGGGCAGAGACGTGGCTCAGACACTTTTAACAGCAGCTGGGGGAGCACGATGTGGAGGTTGCAATCAGCCCTGTCAGCAAACCCCAGCTCCCCAGGCCCACAGCAGCCCGGGCGCTGCCGGGACACAGGAGCAGGTGCGGGCCTTGTCCGGGTGGCCTTCCAGGAGGTGGTGCTGGGGCTGCCACACCCCTGAGGGACAGGATGCAGAGATGTGGCGAGCCCAGCTGCTGGCCTGTCTGTAAGGCTCCGTTACCTTAACCCAGGTTGAAGGTGGCAGGGAGTCTTGAATGCTGGCTGCGTATTGGGGCTCACAGCAGCCCCAGGGAGGAGGAAGTACAAGGTTGCACCCCAAGTCCAGTGGAGTTGAGCTCACACAGGCAGCAGCCAATATGATGAAG
This sequence comes from Camelus dromedarius, assembly GCF_036321535.1. Classification (NCBI taxonomy): domain Eukaryota; kingdom Metazoa; phylum Chordata; class Mammalia; order Artiodactyla; family Camelidae; genus Camelus; species Camelus dromedarius. The sequence goes on along the minus strand of NC_087441.1, from coordinate 247,793 downwards.
GGCTGAGGGGGGAGGTCTGGCGTCCGGCCCACTCCCCACCTTTCTTCCCCTCAGGGAGCAGGCCTTACCCTGCCCTGGCCCTGCCAAGGAGTCTCACCTGGAGCCAGGGGGTCTCACCTGGAGCCTGGGGGTCTCACCTGGAGCCTGTGGTCTCACCTGGAGCCTGGGATCCCACCTGGAGCCAGGGGGTCTCACCTGGAGCCTGAGGTCTCACCTGGAGCCTGGGATCCCACCTGGAGCCAGGGGGTCTCCCCTGGAGCCTGAGGTCTCACCTGGAGCCTGGGATCCCACCTGGAGCCAGGGGGTCTCACCTGGAGCCTGAGGTCTCACCTGGAGCCTGGGATCCCACCTGGAGCCAGGGGGTCTCCCCTGGAGCCTGGGGGTCTCCCCTGGAGCCTGGGATCCCACCTGGAGCCTGAGGTCTCACCTGGAGCCAGGAGGTCTCACCTGGAGCCTGGGGGTCTCCCCTGGAGCCTGGGATCCCACCTGGACCCTGAGGTCTCACCTGGAGCCAGGGGGTCTCACCTGGAGCCTGGGATCCCACCTGGAGCCCAGGGGTTTCAGCTCTATTGGCATTCCAGGTTTCTCAGCTCCCAAGAGCCCTCCCCTCAAGACAACCCCAGAGAGACACACACTCACACAAACAGGCTCTCTCCTCTTGTGTGATTTTGGGGGTGCAGCACACCCCTCCTGACCCCTGGACTCAGGTCCTCCTATTGTGGAGCCACCGGCTCCCAGGCCTCCCCCTCCCCCTTTGTCCCTCCTTCTCACCTTTAAATTGCACAGATGTCTCCTCCCCTCTCCAGCCCACAGAGAGGAAGGGGCCGGGGATGAGGCAAAGGTGGGGAGAGGTTCTGACTCCACCACTCTGCCCGCCCTGGCCACCGGCAGTCCCCAAAGTCAGGCCAGCACACGTGACCACGGTGCAGCGAGAGGGCCAGGCGCACAGCCCCTCTGGTGCGTGCACTCCCCCAGCTGTCCACCCGAGTGAGAGGGCTCCCAGTTGCTGGGGGCTCAGGCCTGGAGGTGACATGGTGGATATAGTTCCTTGTGATGCAAATGGGAGATCAGAACGAACCCTGCGCAGGCCTGTGTCTCGGTCTCCCAACTTCCACTGTCCTTAAACACCCTCGGCGGGACCCGGTGGGAGGTCGATGGTCCCCACACCACAACACAGACACCCCTTTCTTGCTCGGGCCTGGGGAGGTACAGACCCAACCCAGACCCAGACCCACATCTGGCCTCTAGATCAAGCTTTGTTTCTCTCCTGAGAGACAGAATCCTGCATTAACACTGGGGGTGACTGAAGAGTGGGGGTCCTCGGCAGCCAGGAGGGGAGCCTGGGTCAGGGTCTCACTGTGCGGTCTCCGGAAAACATCACTGCAGGCGTCCACGCTCCCGAGGACGGCTGGACTTGGACACCTGAGGAGACACACTGTGACCCTGAGACGTCTGTCTGTGGGGGAGGGGCTCTGTTTTGGAATTGGTGTGTTTCTCTCTTTGAGAGTTGCCCACACTGGGTTTTATTAAGCAGATTCTGTTCATCTTTGCCCCCCAAGATCTGCTCTGATGGGGCTGCCACTGCCACCCAGAAGCACACGGAACCCAGAACGCATCTGCCATGGCCCCGGAGGCAGGAGCACGCCCCTACTTTAGCTGAAATGCTGGACGCGGCCCCGTGGAGGACTCCCCAACCGAAAACCACTCATGCCAAGGCCTGGTTTGCAGCACCACGAAGCACTCCCGTTTTCCTTAAGGGCTTTTAAGATTTATCTAAAGAAAACTAATTTCTATTTATTTAAGCACACTTTACTTTTAAGGAAACAGTTCAGAGAGTCATCATTCCAAAGGCTCGGAGACCAGCCGCTGGGAACTTGGGGGCCAACAGGTGGCATGCAGAGGGCAGGATACTGCGTGTCCTGAACCATAGAAGGACCCGGACACCGGGCAGGGCTGGGGTGACCTCCAGCATCAGGTGTGTAAGTCTGCGTCCAGCCCTCAGCCAGATTTACACTGGGTGTAAAAATGACAATTTTATCCCAGGATGTCCCAAGGGTGTGAAAGAAGATTATTTCATAAAACCAGTGTTGAAGTGGAGAAACTGAGGCACAGAGGGAGGAGACGGTTCACTTCCCAAGATCAAACGGAGACACTTTACTGGGTTGGGAAGAAATCCTGTGGTTTCCTTGAGACCCTGGGGTTTTCCTTTCTGCGTAAGATATTTTTTTTAAATTAAGAGCCTCACACTTTCCCCACAACACCGCGGCCTGTGCTCTGACACTCTTTCCAAGCAGAGAGCCACGCAGACGTTTAGGTTTGGATGTCCAGGGTAAATGGGAAAGAAGGGAGACTGGGAGCTCGTGGAAGATGCCAGAGCACCACCCCCTCCAGAAGGTGCCCCCCAGGAGGCAGAACCCCGGGGGTGGGACTGACAGTCCTCAGTCCTCAATGATGGCTCTTTGTTTCCAACAGAATTAAAATGAAGCGGGAGCCGGGTACCTCGCCCTGCAGTTTGTTCTTGCTGAGGGGCCATGGGATCTGAGGTCCGGACGCTATCTTTGTGTCTCTCCCTTGGCTTCCTGCACCTGGGCTGTGGAGTTTGCTACCCTAGAGCGGACTCTGTCATCTGGAAACAGTACGCTGAAGCCTAGACAGACGAACATCTGCCTGGGGTAGAACTGGAGGAATACTGCGAGTCTGAGAGGCGACCGTCTCCAGGCCAGTGAGCAGGGCCCTCATGAGCAGGGCCAGCTTCCAGGAGAAGAAGGCGGCTTCATGACGGGTGGGGGCCGCTGCCGTCCACGCCAGCTGGGACGCGCTCCCTGCACCCAGGAGCCAGCCACGGGACACACACACCCTCCATTTTGGCCACATCCATAAGAACCCAAGAAAGCCTGTGGCCCTGGTCCCTGCAGCGAAAGGAGAGCATGGGAGGGCCAGGAAACTCCCGAGGGACCCGTGCTTCCAGAAGCCAGGAGTGGTCAGCGGGCCCAAGGAACCAGGAGACACCGGACTGCTTGCTGCTCCTCCCCAGAGAGATGCCGAGGCGTCCCTGCTGGGCTGTCTGGGAGTCACCGGGTGTCACGCACAGACTTCCATCCATCACACATGTCAGGGCCACCATACCAGGGTGCCCTCTGCAAGCACACATGGTACTTGTCACCAGGTGAGCCTTCTGGGGGCTCTGTATGGGCCCCAAGCTCAGCACCCTTGACAGGTGTCAGGGGCTCTGGGGATGAGTGAGGAGGGCCTCTTCTGAAGGAACGGCTTACACATCTCCAGGATGGAAGTCTACCTTGTGTCACCAGGAGAGGACGCTCAGGAGGCCTCGGACTGGGCGGGAGGCCAGCCCCATCACAGCCGAACTGTTCCCACTGCCTCCCACATGGTGCCCCCGGCAGCCTGTGCACACTGGCACCCGTGTTGCACAGCCAGCGGCTTCAGATCTGACCCTGAGGCCACAGAGAGCAAGTCTTCTTGAAACTGGAATCCACTTGGGGGCGGGTTTATTGTGGGGAGGCCAGGAGCGCCTGCGTCTCCTGTAATTCTCACACTCTGTCTGAGGAGGTATTTCCATCCCCATTTCAGACCAGGAACGTGGACACACTGGCAAGCAGAGCCACGTGGGGGTCCGCTCTGCCCAGAGCTGCAGCCCAGCCCTCCAGGAGATAAAAGCAGTTGAACAAACAATCACATTTTTAAGATGGCCTTTCTCCAGCCTTTGTCGCCATGGTGACATTGGCATCTTAATCATTAATCAGCTGCATTAATCAGTTTAGCGTGTGCATCAGAGTAACTACCAAAATTACCACTTGACCCTAAACTGACTTTCTGGATGCCTGGATCTACGGGCCCAGGTCCACCTGCTCATCCAGGAGCAAGTTCAATCTCAGCAGAAGATGTTTCAGACAAAAGGAAAGAAGTGAGGAGGGAAGGATTGTCAACAGTCAAATCAGGGAAACAGCTCCCCAGGGTCCAGAGGCCTCTCCCTCGGACCATTTTCAAAGACTGCAATCAGATTGGACAGTGAGTACCCAAGGCCAGACCAGCCTGGGGTCGGTGAGAGTGACCCCGGTCTCCCCGACCCTGTTTTCCTGTGAGTCTTTGGTTACGAGGCACATTTAACAAATCCAGATTCTCTCTGCACCGAGGTCAATTTTGAAACCCGATTACAGTTAGGAGGAAACAGCCTGTCCAGCGACACCCAAATCACGACCTGAACCCTGAGCAGGTGGAGCCGGAGCCAGCCTGGGTTCAGACCCCGGATGCTGGAGCTCGGGCTCCCGTCCCCACCCCCGCCCCAGGGCTGAGTGCTGGTGCATTTCAGACCCACCCTGCACAGAGCGCCTTGGCCTGGTTCCCTGGACATCAGGTCCACGGGCCCAGATGGAGGGACAGAGACGAATCAGCCCAACCCTAGGACCCCCGGGCCGCCAGCCTCTTCTCAGCAGCCCCGCCGTCCACCGCGATGGCCTGACGCCGTCCGACCTCCTGTTCTCATGGACGGATACGAAGGCACTGCAGACGGGAGAGGTCAAAGCTACATGGCTGGCGGTCTTTGGATGCAATTAAGAACCAGGAATCCAGGTTCTCTGTGTGACCCTAAGAAATGTCACTCTGCCCAACTCGAAGATGTACATTCTTTGCCCAGTGTGCCCTTTGTAACACACTTCCAGATTCCTGGAGAACCACAGTGTAATCTCACCTATGTTTGCTACATCCAAATTATTGTGCAGAGAAACCACATAATTGTGACGGCTTCCAGCTTCCCTTCCCTGGGTCTCAGCCGTGAGTTCCGGGGGTGGGAAAGGCAGCAGCGGAATTGTGACCACTGTGGGGACGTCACAGGACAGCCATCATCTGTGGTGAGGACAGATCCCTGCCAGCCAGGTGCAGCCCAGGTCCAGCAGAGGAGCCAGGACAATGCTTCTGGGAGAGATGAGTGTGGGGAACCAGCAGGACCACCCAGCCCATGGCAAGGATGGGGCATGCCTTATAAAGAGGTGGCAAATCTTGTAAACCTGGTAGAGAAACCTGATACAGAGGCAAATTCAGTTCTTTTCATCTTCTACACTGGTTGACCACCTTCACATTCAGTCATCACCTAATGTGTTCCAGGAACGGACAAGGAATGGAGGAAAGAGATGAAAAGATATGTCAGCCCCGCAGAAGTTTGCAGACTGGAGGGAAGACAGACACACAATCAAAGTCACCTTTGGGAGTGTCAGATGCTCTGATGTCCCACAGTGGTGGCCACACTGGAGGAGGAGTGCCTTCCTAGAGGGGGCATTGTGAGCTGGGACTTGAAGGATGAATAGGAGTTTTCCATGAGGAGCACACTGTGTTCAGTGTCACTACAGGTAGAGTGAGAGGAAGGGACAGGACAGGTGAACGTGGTTTCATCCTGCAGTTGATGAAGGCACTGAAGACTCTGACTGAAGATGCCCCGCCCAGCATGGTGGGTTGACTTTTACTTGGATTTTTCCATGGAAAAACAAAGCAGTTCCATGCAAATCGGCTGTGGAAGCACTGATGCCTCTAAGAAATATTCTAAATATCACCTACTGTTTCTCAAAGTACAAACCTTTGAAACCACATTAATTTTCTGAAAATTTCATACTTGGTTCTAATATACCTAAAATAGTAAACTACATTTTAAAAAAATTTACATCAACCTTTTTAGCTTTTTACTAATTTACTATAGCCTTCCTCCAACTGAACAGAAATACTGAGATTAGGCTAAACTCACTCTTTAAAATGGACACTTTGTGCACATAAGGGCAGATGAGCCCCTCACCTAGAGGCACAGACACTGGAGGGGAAGGTGTGTAGCAGAGAAGGGAGAACCCCAGGTGCTCAGAAGAGGCTCAGAGGAGGAGGCCCACAGTCTATGCACAGCTCCGTCCGGTGCGTCCCTCGCCCACCTCCACGACCGCCAGGCATCCATCTGAGGACCTGCCTTTCCCCGGCACCACAGGCATCTTTGGGAGATGTGCCTCTTCCCACAAGGGTGAGAGCACCCTCGCGACTCCATCGGAAGAATGTCTAAGTGCACCATGACAGCAACAGGGTTCCATCATAAAACTGTGGGCACAGCCCGGCCGTGGCCACCCTACTGTGTCTTTCCCGAGGAGGAAGTCAGTCCACCAGCATTTACTAAACACCTACCATCTGCCAGCATTGCAGGGAACACAGGAGCAAACGTAAAACATAATGTAAGTTAAAACAGGCCCGTGTCTCACAGGGGGCAGCTCCACGGCCGGGTGCGCCCCTTGCACGATGTTGGAGGGACCTGGTGGAGCTCGTGGGAGGCAGGCGGGCGTGGATGTGAGTTGCTGTGAATCAGCCCGTCACCCAGGACAGACCCACGAGGGCCCCAAGCTCCCAGTAGCTTCCTGGAAGCTGGGCCTCAAAGCCCCTCGGGGAGTGTGTTGTAAAGACAAGGCAGGGGAAGGCTGCACCCCATGGAGCCTTTGAGGCAGTGGGCCCAGAGGCTCTAGCCGAGGGCCTGGGAGGGACCCCCATCCAGGGAAGCAGCCACAGATGTGGGGGCTGCCCAGCCCTTCCCCAGGGGGCTCTTCACCTGCTTAGAGTTTGGTGGGCAGGGCTCTCCAAAAGCTGGGTTCTCACAGCTGAAGGTGGGGCTGACCCGAGGCCCAGGATATCCAAGGGGCAATGGCTGTGGGCACCTGGAGTTCTGGGCGGGGCCATGTCTCTGGTTCTTCAGTGTCTCTCTGTCTGTCTGCCTCTCTGTCTTCCTCTATTTCTCTGTCACTGTCTCTCTGTCTCTGTCCCTCTGTCTCTGTCTCTCTGTGTCTCTCTCTGTCTGTCTGTCCCTGTATCTCTGTCACCGTCTCTCTGTCTCTGTCTCTGTCCCTCTGTCTCTGTCCCTCTGTCTCTGTCTCTCTGTGTCTCTCTCTCTGTCTGTCCCTGTATCTCTGTCACTGTCTCTCTGTCTCTGTCTCTGTCCCTCTGCCTCTGTCTCTCTGTGTCTCTCTCTGTCTGTCCCTGTATCTCTGTCACCGTCTCTCTGTCTCTGTCTCTGTCCCTCTGTCTCTGTCCCTCTGTCTCTGTCTCTCTGTGTCTCTCTCTCTGTCTGTCCCTGTATCTCTGTCACTGTCTCTCTGTCTCTGTCTCTGTCCCTCTGTCTCTGTCTCTCTCTGTCTGTCTGTCCCTGTATCTCTGTCACTATCTCTCTGTCTCTGTCTCTCTGACTTCCCTTATTTTCTGTGATGGGGTCGACATCCTGGACCCCACATGGCACAGCTGCTGCCAGGGTCCAGCCGTGTGTCCTGGGAACACTTCTTGAGCTGCGTTTGCTCACCCTTGAACTGCCGCTTTCCCCGAGAGTCTGCTGTGTGGCGGGGACACTGACGTATTTAAATGTTTCGCGCAGTGCACGTAGCGCCGCCGGCGCTCGTCGCTGTGATCACGTCTTGCTGTCGCTACCGTTGTGTCTCCGCCGTTATTGGGCCCTCCAGGAGCCTAGAGCAGGTCTTGTGGGAGCTGCGGAGCGGGACTGCCGACCTGGGGAGGGGCATCTAACGACCGCACTCTCAGGTGAGCGAGCCCGGCTGGAGCTCAGGGCTCCCACACAGCTGACGCCTCTCTGAGCCTTTCAGTTATCTGCCAGAAGTGAGTTCTGACCACCGCTGGCCCTCGTGGTCCGCCGAGCGCCCCGTAAAAGTAACAGACAGGCTCACGAAGCAGGGAGGTCGCTCCCTAGAAATAGACCAGCTGCTTCAGGAGAAGTAACTTCTGAGGCTCCCGTTAAGCCCTGTCCGTGGCAGACGCCGAAAATATCTCACCTTGTGTTGCTATAAATCAGCCCCTCCGCCCTGCCAAGCTGCATCCGACGCTAACGTCATCTGCCGCCCGCGTCAGCGCCAGCTCCGTCTTCTGGGCCTCCTGCTACTGAACCGGGGCTTTAGAAAGTCCTCAGGCTTGTGGTCAGGTTTCCCAAATAAAAACACAGGACTTACCATTAAATCTGAATTTAAGATAAACAATGGTTTTTTTGACCATAAGTTTGTCCTGTGCAATATTTGGGTCACACTTTATGGGTAAAAACTTAGTTAAGGTTTATCTGATATTCGAGTTTAACTGAGCACCCTGTTTTTACCTGGCAGCTCTGCCCTGTAAGGCCTTTACAGATAGATTCTGTGGGGTCTGGTGGGGCCCTGCCTACAGGTGGGGTGAGTGTAATGGTCTCACCAGGGCCCCAGTCCCCTGAGATACTGCAGTTCATTCACCTTCAGCAAACATTAAACCACACAGTTTATGGAGAATGGCGCAGCTCATGCACAAAGATGGATTGTCTAATCTGGACTGAAGACCGGGAGTGAGGGCCCCGGGGACCCAGTGAGAGTGGGGAGCCCACTGAAAGGCCCCCTTACCGCGACATCTCACTGCACTTTCCAACGAGGAGGAGTTGCTGCCGGACTTGAGGAAGCACTTCAGGAGGGGTCGGGCCAGCCCTGCTCCTCATTGTCCTGAGATCACAGGGCGCACGGGGCACACGCAACCACACGCGGGACCCAAAGGTGCACACATCAGCAGGAATGAACAGGATGCTGGGTCACGACGCGTGGGTCTGGCGAGGACGCCGGTGCCGCCCAGCGCACTCACGGGGCCTTGCTGGGCAGGGCTGGTCCTGATTTCCCTAGCAAAAAGCTCCACCAGGACCGGGGCTCCCCCGAAGCACCCAAGGACCAGAAATCGGCCAGGCCCGCCCCGGTGTCCACAGGGGTGGCTGCGGGGCGATTGCAACCTCAGGAAGTTGCTCTGAGTTACCGTCCACCCTCCACTCTCACTGTCCTATTCTGGACGCCTTCTCTGGAACGACTAGAGGAAGGGTCATGGCTTCCTGAACCTGCACCGCTGCATCGGGAGGCCCTTCCCTCCCTTGACTCCCACACGACGACTAGCCGAATCTGGCTGGATCTGGGCGGCAGCCTCTCCCGCGCTGCCTCCGGCTGAGGCTGAGACTCTGTCCCCACCTCGTCTTGCTTGTCTGCTCTCAGACCCTCTCGCTGGCCGCGTGTCTGGTGCTTGTCCCTGAGCAGGTGTGAGGGGGGGGCAGGCGGCACAGGTCTGGAAGGCAACGAAGATTTGCTGCTGCCCCAGGGGCGGAGGGTTTCTCACCAGCTGAGCCACCGGTGAAGAGAGACTAACCCAGAGTAGAAGGCACGAAATCAAAGAGGGTCCCTTCTGTGGGACCGAATTTAATCAGCTGAAAGTCTGCGGCCAGACAAGCCGTTCCCAGGCTGTCAGAGGGACAGAGAGCCGCGCTTCCAGCCGGTCAAGTGGAACAGTGCCTGGGGCCGCGATAGCTGGGCCCAGGGATGGAGGGCCCTCGCCGGCGGGAGCGCGCCCGAGACACGGGCCCACACAGGGCAGGAGGGAGCGGGCGGACATTGGGCTCCCCGCAGCACGGCCTCTGCTGGCTCACACCACTGGTCTCAAAGACCACCTGTCACCTGCCATTGTCACCCAAGTACAGTGCAGGCCAACCTGAGGTCGCCTTCTGCCTGCTTTAGACACGTTGGGAGAAAGATACAGCGGAGCTACGATGGTGAAATCTGACACATTCTAGACCTGCTAGTCCCGTTCACTGAAGTCCTGGCACCCAAGGGCTTGGCCAGCCCGGAGACACTGGCTTCGGGGAAGGGAAAGACTAGATGTAGTTTAAGAGTCACGGCTCCTCCCTTCATTTCTGACCCCTGTCCTCCCATTACTTCTCTTCGTGTAAAGATGTGTGCAGGGCAGCCCCCAGCCCAGCCCCTCACTGGTGCCATAGTCTTTTCCTTAACGCCACCTCTGAAGTCCAGCCGGGCTAGCTGCAAACAATAGAGGACGTCAGGCTTGTCTGCGGGGCTGTCGTCCAACTGGAAATGAGGTCGGGGACCCATGCAACCAGCTGCTCCCGTCCGTCTTGGGCCCGGGGCACGGGGGGGCCTCAGTGGCCCGGCAAGCACACACCAGGGGTCTGGTTCACCACAACATGGCAAAAATAAAACCTCGTGACAATAAGTGACCAAATTAAAATAGAATTTCTTTTTTTGGTTCATTGCCGCCACACAAAGGCCTGTCTTCAGACTCAGCACACAAGTGCTCGGAACACCTGGGTCTTCCCTTCTCCAGCCCCGGGACTCTAGGTGGGGTGGGGGACGGCTCCACCTCCTCAGCACCTGGCACCAACAGGCAGCACCGCCACAGCTACCACCAGGGAAGGCCGGCTCTGTGCCAAACCCCACGGAATGCTCCAGGCGGCGGGGTGCAGCTTGCTGCCCTGGAGGGGTCACCCCCATCCAGTGTGACACAGACTCACACGCAGCAGCTCGAGGTCTGGCGCAGCAGCCGCCGACTCCCAGGAAGAACCAAGCAGCCGCTGAGTTTACCGTCTGGGATTTGGTCTGAGCCTTGAGACTTGAGTAAGATTTGACACGGCAGAGAGCTCTTTGTTCTGAACGGAAGGAATGAAACTGCTGAGAATTAATACTAAGAGCGTCTACGAAGCGCACTTATGTGTGTCTGCTTCTTTTCACCTCGCAGCAGCTCCCAAGGAAGTCCTCCTCCCGGTCTTCAAGTGGAGACCTGCCATTCAGAGAGTCGAGCCATCTGAACGAGGTGGAGCCTTGCCCAGAGCAGGCGTCCTGGCTCCAGGCTCCTGCTCCAGGCAGGCCGAGGACACACGTGCAGCCTGGCCCCTCTGCTGCTTCTGTCGTTGAAAGTGTGGTTCTTCTGGGCCTGGGCCCAGGACCGAAGGGAATGAGGCACTCGCACCGCCGAGGGCCAGGTCCTGCGTGAAAATCACAAACCAGGGGCTCGGGGCTCACCTCGTGCTCCAGTGCAGAGCTGGTCATGGAGGGAAGCGATTCGTGATCCCCTCCATCTCATCAGATGGGTGTGGTCGGCCATCCAATCCTGAAAAGGCAGGAAAATCCTAGGGGAAAAGTGCCCTCTTCCATCCTGGCCCTGAAGCCATCATCACCTTCGTAAGAAAATCGCTTCCTTTGTAAACATGTTTAAAGCATTTATGGTTCTTTCTGATACACAGCTACTGTTAGAAATCTTCTAATGGCAGAAAAAGCGCCAAGAGGAAAATAAACTCTCGCAACTTGTCTGAACCTCGCAAAGCCCATGCTTGGCCGAGGGCCTAGGACCAGTTGTCACCTGTGGAGTTTCAGGTACAGGTAATGATGTCCCAGATGGTGTTGGGCGGACAGGCTCCACCCCCACTCGGAGTTCCCCAAAGCTCCAAGTCCTAACATGACTTTGTGAAAGTGCATGAACTCTGGGCGCCAGAGGCTCACCCGCCTCTTGGCTCCGAGGCCCTGGGGGGCAGGATGGAAGCTCAGACATCGCCTTCTCCCTGCCCCCACCTCAGGAACAGACACGCTGGCAGGACTTCTGCCTGTGTCCGCAGGGAACTCTGGAGAGGACGGCTCGCTTCGGGCAGCCTGAGTGGACATCTAAGAGGTGGGAAGTTGTCCTGTGAACCCCAAGCTATGGCCCAACCCCCACAGATTGGAGAAACAGGGTCTCTGCTGCTGGTGAAATTATATCAAATCAGATTGCTGCTCTCTTTGGCAGTTGAACACGCCTTTGATCAACAAAGTGGTAAAACATCGAAGTAAAAATGAACACGGGCTGTACAGGGAAAGGAGTCATAGGCCTGTTGATGAGAAGGTGGAGACGGCCTCTGTCCATGATAAGTTTTGGTGACCCCGCATCCGGGGAGCCAGAGCAACACTGAAATATGGGTCTCTCCTTACATGTCAAGACCAACCAAACTGATGGGAAATCCATTAATATTCTATTCAGCAAAGGTGAAAGGAAGTTAAAATTCAATGAGCAAACAGCCCAGCTTGCCCATGATCAAACAGCATAATTAGAATAACTGCTCGCCTATTATGCTGCAGAACGTGCGCGGGGAGTTGTGGGCACGGAGATCGGTTGGTTTGGGGGAAGAGATCCCACTGATTAGTGAGGCAGCGCAGGGGGCTCTCGGCTGGTGTCCTCACAGGAGCGAAGTTTCTGATCCAAGTAAACGTTTGATGCAGCAGCCTTTAAAGTGATGATGTTAAAGACTATGCAGTAACATAGGAATTGCTTATAATGCAATGTCGATCAGAACAGCAGGCTGCAAAATTGTCGGCAGAGTGTGGTCTCAACTTCACATAAAGTGCACCAGGAAAGACAAGCAAGAAAACACAGCAAGCGGCCAGGACGAGAGCGAGAACTGAGCTTTGTTTTCCAGACTTTCTGTAATGTGCATTTATCGCTTTGCAATTTCCAACTGGAACGACTTTTCACAACCAAAGAGAGTTTGGGCTTTCTCTCTCGGCAGAGTTCAAAGATGGCTCCAAGCCAAAACCGTGCAGGCTCGCAGGGGAACCACACCAGCACCTGGTGCAAACTCCGTGATCGCCCGACGGAGTGCAACGGGCAGGCGTGCTGCGTGTGCAGCCCCCAGGTGCAGCTCCAGGGCCTCCAGGAGCTCCCTCTGTATAACGCCTAGTGAAAGCCATTATAAAATTGGTCCGTCTGACCTGTTTTAAACGTAAAGGTCTGAGTGCGAAATACCTTGTTGGAAAACTGCCCAGGTGGTCCACCAGGCTGAGTCATATTAGATGTATAATTCATAGCTGTGTTTATCTTAACCATAACCATTTTTTCAAATCTGTATCACTCTGTGAGGCAGCAGTTCTTTTCACAGTGACTGTTGCGAGCATAAAATATGCAAAAACTTCTTCTGTACCTTCTTCTGAAAATTCACTAACTCAAATGTCCTCAGAAGTGTATCTTCATGCTTACATTCCTCCACCTCCTCCACGGAGCTCTTTCTGAATTTGAAGGCCCTGGTTTTACTGAGACTAATGAGATAAAATATGCATTAGTGATTCATAAAATGTGAAGTAAGACGAAGCTGTGACTGTGGCCATCGCAACAGGCATCATCGCACAGCCGCTGGACAGTCAGGTCCCAGGGATACGACCTCCCTCAGTCCCACAGAAAGACCCCCGTGGAACCAACAGGTGGGTGCCCAGCCGGCAGCCTGTCCCGGAAGCTCTAGGGCTGCGATGAGTGAGATTCCACAAGCAGGAATAAGTCCATTGTCTCTGCTGGAGACTGGGCAGGACTAGGGAAGAGGACAGACTGCCCAGAGGGCCGTGTGAAGACAGTGCCACACGTTTCTCTCCTAAGCAAAAGATTTTGAGAACTTGCAGTCCCCTCGCTGAGATGAGAGCTGTGGCTTAGAAACTCCAGCCTGAGCAAATCTCCCCATGAACCCTACAACCACACTTGAAGAATCCAAGATGCAAGTCGTCTTCTCAAGGAAGAGGATGTGGGCAGAGTCCAGACCTGCACGTGGGAGTGCTCAAAGGACCAGGAGGTGGAGGGGTGAGAGTCTGACCCACGCATTTTCGTAAAAAGAAGAAATTCTTCAGTCTCACCACTGAGACCTGCCCCCCCACCATCTCTCAAGGGCCTTCCCGTCTGCCGCTTCAGTCCTGTCAGCAGAAAACCCCACCTTCAGAGAAGCTCCAAGCCAACAGTGCAGCATGACCCTGCAAGCTGCAGCAGCAAAGCTCCCCAGCGATCCCTGCAATGGGGGTGTCGGCCACGCCGCGGCCCCAGCACGGCTCAGTGCAGCCCCGTCAGCTCAGGTGGGCACTGGCCCACCCTCCACAGTGGGGGCTTTTACTCCAGCTTCTTATCGTCCACTGGACGCAAGGAGAGCACTTCCTGGGTGCACAGCTATGAAGCCTGGGCTGGAGCCCAGCACAGCCCTCGTCTGCCTCGCACCCTGAGGCAGTCACTGCCCACGTGGGCCCCGGGTGCGTCTGCGCTGACACCCACGGCTGTTCTCCCCTCTGCACTGAACTACGAGAGGTTGGGATTTTCCCAGGGGTCTCAGCCAAGTTGTGGAACATCCATCCTCACACACACGAAGGCCCTTCTTCACCCCGAGCTCAGTCAGGACGTTTCTGGGGGCCCAGCACTGTCAGGAGAGGAAGGGAGCCTTCATTCAGGACAAAGCTGGAGGTCGGGTGCGGAGGACGGGGAGCCCAGCCCCGGCGTGGCTTGTAGCCAGGCCCCCAACATCAGAACCAGCGAAACGACGGACTAGCTGTTTCCGTTTCCAAGCGACCTCAGGCTAGTGGCCACACTGGTGCTGGGCCATCTGAGCTCCAAGGGGCACAGTGTTGGCGTTTTGGTGACTATTCACCCCCACCCCCTGCCCTTAGAACAGGACCTTGAAGCTTGCTCTGTGCAGAGATTTTGTTTCTCTGAACTCGGCTGTTGACGTAACTGCCAGCTCTCTTCCTGTCCTGTGCCGACCCCAGGAAACAACGCTTTTTCACACGTTTCCATTCCAAGGTTCACACTGTCTACCAAGATGGCTGTGTGTACGTCTGTGGGGAGACCCGCTGGGGGGAGGTGCGGGCGTCCCTGACTCTGCCAACATGGGGTTTGCCCTGTGGGGATGCTCTGGGGACCAGACGGTTAACAGAAGGAACTCAGACCGTCAGGAACAGCAGGGGTTGGCCTCAGTTTCCCCATCTGTGAAATGAGAGGTTTAGTGGGTGGTCCCCCTTCCAGGGGACCTCGTCCTTGTGTGGGGAGGCTATTCTCTGGTCACAGCTGGAGGCGGGCCGGGCCCCTGCCCAAAGCTGCCCACAACCCACGGCTGCATCCCAGGCAGTTCTGAGAGGCCCGGGCACAGTCCGTGGTGGGACTTCTTCTGGACAAAACCCACAACGAGCAGAACCCACACCGGGCCTGCGGGGGGAGAGCCCAGCGGCCCTCGGAAGGACCGCCCAGCGGCCCCAGCCTGTCAGGGAAGGGGTCTCACTAGTCTAGAATCACTACATTCTCCTAAACTTCCTTTTCACGACTGGCCCGTTTTGTTAGTTTCCTTGGGAAAATGAGGCAAAGAAGACTTGACAGTTTCAGAAGAGGAAGAAAACATTTTTAACAGTACAGCTCCTGGGCACTACTTACTTCTTAAAAAATGGAACCCTAAGTCCTTCGGCCAGTGAGTGGTTAGGAGGGAGGAGGAGGAGGGGGCGGCCGTCTGGAGCGGGGCTGAGGCGTGGGGGCACAGAGGGGGCCTTGCCTACCCGCCTGCGCCCGTGGGCCCAGCAGAGCCCCGTCAAGGGCTCCGGGCAGGGCTGGGCCTGGTTCACACTGACGGGCTGCCCAGCTGCGTGCTCAGATTGCGCCCAGGGGCTTTGGTCAATATGATGACTTTCTTCTTTGTTTTTCAAAGAGGTCAAAGGTTGAGGGCTGGGGCAGAGGAGACTGGGGACTGAGACGTGGCTTCTTAGAAAACACCCCCAGGAAAACCTGCTTCTGTCACGATATCAATGCCGACCAGACGCCGCTGGCTTTTTTTGCACGTGTCCCTCAACAGCTGGCAGGAACGTCAGCTCGAGTTATTTGCCACCAGCACACTTTCTGTTTGTCTCCAGATCAAGGGATTTAAACCCTATTTGTCAGGAGGGTGGTGAAAACTGTGGAATGGACTTTCCTAGACCAGGAGAAAGGCGGTTTCTTCCCTGCCGCCTGGATGTGGCCCAAGGGGCTGGAGGCTGCCCCAGCCTCCCGCACACCCCCTGCAGGTCCCTGGGCAGACCCGGCATGAGGACCCTTGATACTGCCCGCTCAGTCTTGGTTTATTATTGGCATAATATCCACCTCCTTACAACTGGGGAGCGTCCGTCATCCCTGCAGTGTCTGTGAGCTCTTGGTGTCCAGTCTAGAACGTTCTGCCATGTGTGTGCTCACATGGACTGCCTTGGGGTGCTTTCCCGGGGTCGCGCACAGCTCTATGTCTTGTCTTTTTAGGAATGCTTTTTCCTAGGTCCTTCGTACTCCCTGTGTGCTCTGAACAAGTAGGTTGTCAGGAAATACTGACAGGGGAAAATTCGTAACAGACTTTTTAAAACCCCATTTGATTGATCGTAATGACAGAATCCATGGTAGATTGAATGGTGTCCTTCCAAACCCAGAACCTAAGAATGGGAACTTATGTGTAAATAGGCTCTTTGCAGGTAATTCAGAACTGGAGATGTGCTCACACCAGCATTGGGTTGCCCTGCATCCTTGACAAGTGTCCTTATAGTAAGAGGAGGAGACATAGGGAAGGGCTGAGAAGACAGAAGCAGAGACTGGGGTGATGCCGCCAAGCCCAGGAACATCAAGGACTGTCACCCGCACCAGAACCAGGTGGGAGGCCAGCCCGGCAGGAATCAGCCCCACCTATAGCCTCAGGACTGCGGGGAAAAAACAGCTCTGTGGTTTAAACCCACCCAGCACCCAGGAAGCATAGAAAGTTCCAATCAGCTCTAGGGAGGAGCTGCACCCAAGGTGAGAGACTGCAAAACCTCCAGTGTCCTAGGGCTGCATTCGGAGGCGGGTCACCTCTGCCCCCTCTACATGCAGACCCCCAGGACCACACACTCCTGGGGCTGCCCTGGGGGGTTGCAGGCAGCGAGCGAGGAGGCCACAGAAGAGTGACATGTCCTAGGAGCAGCCTAGGAGCTTGTGCTTGAATTAACTGCAGTCTCCCATTTCACTCTGAGTTGATTAACAGCAAAAAAGGGCAAAAGACTAGACTCCCATTCTCCCACACCAAGAACCCCAGAGGTTTTAATCCACAGGCACAGATTTGTCTGGCGGCTGTTACTCACACGTACAGAGCCCAGTTCCTGCTCTGGATGTGATGCCGGAGTCCTGGTGCTCAGAGGCTGTCAGGCTCTCGTCTCAATCATGTAACCCCCAGCACTGAACGGAGAGCTTTCTACCCCCAGGTTAGAGCACGTGGCAGATGGGCAGCCTGTTACTGTGCAGCGCTGGAGGGCAGCCCTGGAGGAGGGACACGGGGCCAGGAGGAGAGTTTACCGTCACCAAACCAAAGAAGTAGTTTCAGTGATGGAAGTCACACTTTTCAGGAGGTGCAGAAAACGTAAATGAAAATCGAGTAGAAATTCTTGATATTTGGCAACTCAGAGTCTTAGAGCGCAGAGCCTAGCCAGTGACAGAGACCCCGACTCAGCAAACACTGCGACTTGCTTCGCCTCTTGTCCAGGGAACACAGGACATCCCTCATCTGTCCTGTGACCACAAACGCTCCCCCGGGAGCACCAGGATCCTGTCTGCTCTACTCCTGAGCACAGGGCCCAGCCCGAGGTGACTCCGCCAGTGTGAGGGACAGAGCCTGCCCCGCTCCAGGACAGGCCCCACCAGAAGTGCTGGGGGTGTGGGGGCAGGCTGTCCACGAGGGCCTCTGAGTCAGGATCAGGGGAGGAGCCTCACCCACCCACGCCTGTGTGGGACCCCGCACATCTCTGCGGGTCGTTTCAGCCCAGGTTCGCAAAGGAGGCAATGATCATCTCAGGAAGGTGCCGTCTCACGGCAGCTGCAGGGGCTGCAACTCAGTTTCTCCCACTAACTTGTCAGCCCTCTGGTTCTGCTGCAGGGCTCATGATTCAGCTTATAGATGCTAGAACTGTTGCTGTAATAAGAAAAAGCAAGAAACATTCTTTGAATACTTCAGAGCAAAATGCTTGTGAAAGCCTTTGGTTCCCCCCTGAGAAATATATTTAAAGAAGAAGCGTCATGAATCAGGAGCAGCTGCTCCTGGCAACTGTTCTTCATTCCCATCCGTGAAGTTCTCGTGGCATTTGGGAAA
The DNA here is from genome assembly GCF_036321535.1 of Camelus dromedarius. Lineage (NCBI taxonomy): Eukaryota > Metazoa > Chordata > Mammalia > Artiodactyla > Camelidae > Camelus > Camelus dromedarius. Next base: position 230,089 of record NC_087441.1, on the reverse strand, counting down.
GAACTGAGCATTTTTTCTGCAGAAATCTCTGGGTTCTGGAGCACACACTTGACAGCACCCAACTGCCACTGAGACAAAGGGCCTTCAAGCAGAGCCAGCTGCCCTCACCACCCATCCCCACCTGCTCCCAGCTTCCCAGAACACCCACTTTCGTGGGCTGTCCAGACCAACGGTCTCCAAGGCACGGGAGACATGCTCTCAGGATCCAGCCTCGGACACTGGCTGCTGGCAAGGCCCGGAGAGGTGCAGCCCTGCCCACCCTTCTCCGTCCGTCTCCAGTTCCTCCCGAGGAGCCAGCCCCGGTGCCAGCTTCCTTTTGCTGCTGTAACAAAATGTCACAAACCTGGTGACTCAAAACAGGACAGACTGGTCACCTTGCAGCTTTGACGGGTGGAATCTGAGACGGGTCTCCCTGGGCTCAGGCCCAGTGTCAGTGAGGCTGGTCTTCCGGGCTCCAGGATCCAGTTCCCTTCCTGCCTTTCCAGCTTCCAGAGGCCACCACATCCCTCGGCTCCTGGTCCCTCCTCCATCCGCACAGCACCTTCCCACCTCGCTCTCCCTCACCTCTGCCTCCACCCTCACCCGCTCCTCCCCCTCACCTTCTCCTCCCCCTCCCCTCCACCTCTACCTCACCTCCGTCCTCACCTTTCCTTCTTGTCTGGCTTCCCTGCCACCATCTTCCCCTTTCCAGGACACTCTGGTTATGTTAGGCCTCCCAGGAATCCAGCATAATCTCCCATCCTAAGACCCTTGGCTTGATCACAGAGTCAGAATCCTGTGTCCACACAAAGCAGCATACTCATAGGTTTGGGGGACTGGGAGGTGGACAGCTTCGGTGCCTTCCTCTGTCAGCTGCGTCACTGATCCATGTGATTTTAAAATTATTTCTTTGAACTGGATGAGTTTCTATCACCCTTGCCGCCCACCCAATACCTGGACCCCGTCTCTTCAGGGCCCTGGGGCGTGGAGGGTGTCCAAGAAGGCACCTCTTTCAGCTACATCTTCCTGCCGATAATTTGGCCACGTACTGAAGACCCTGGGCCGGGTGGTAGGGACACGAGGAGCTGCAGGCCAGAGATGGGGAGGCGTGAGCACCCTGTGCACAGACAGTGCAGCTGCAGGAACAGAGCTTCCTCCGAGCAAGTCCTTCCTCCAGACGCGGCCCTGCAGTGCTGAGTTCCCACAGGTGAGCTTTCTTGCCAGTGTCGTGGGAAAAAGCACAAATGACACGAACCCCGCTGATCTGATGAGGGTCACATGGCAGTCTGGAATTTTCACTTCCTCAGTAGACCAAGGCAAGAAAGTGAAAGTGTAGCGAGAGGTCAAAACCCACTTCGTCGAACTTCCCAAATTTCCAGAGGTCATTACATTTTCTGCAGAGACAGCAGGCTGTCAGCACAGAGCAGAGGAGCTGGTGGCTGGGAAGTCCTGGGATGATCACCGTGTCTCAGCATCCACTCTGTCACCGTGGCTCTCCGTCGAGCCTGGATGGCCTGGTCTCACTGGCCATTTGACCCCTTATGCACTGTGGGCCCGGGAGGAGTGATGAATCTACCTGCCGCATCTCTCCCACCTTTGAGGTTCCTAGCCCAGGCCGGAGTGTCGGCAGCTCTGCATGAGGGCTGTTCATGTCCCAGGCAAAGTCTAAATCACTTCCAGGAGACCTAGTCCCAGGACCGAAGAGGCTTTAATACTAGAGGGAAGATCTGGCTGAGAGATTTGCCCGAAGTTGCTCGGAGCTGGCAGCATTGGGCTCAGCACACCGAACGGATGGGTGGACAGAGGACCCCTCACTATTGACAAAGCAGCAAAAAGAGCCAGGGTCTCAGTGAGAGCAGAGGCCTCTCTCCACACATCTTGGTATTGTTTCCCAGGCTGCTCCTTCCTGTCTCCCACGACTGATGAGGCCTTTAGGTGACAGGCTCCAGATACAGAAGGAACCAGATACCTCATATCTGCAGAGAGGCCAGGCCTGGGGAGGGAATGCCAGCTTCATGACAGCTATAAAGTCATGGCCTGCTGGGGTCGTGGGAGCAGAGAACCTGCACCTGACTGGGAGGTTCTGGGAGTCTCCAGAAGGGTGGGGGTCAGTGGGTGCATGGAAACAGGGACACCAGGGAGAGTTGTCGTGGACGGGAGACAGGCAGATCCGCTACCAGTCCCGCCCCCATGTCCCAGTTGGTAGGATGGAAATTGTGTCTCCTGCTCAGAATCCGAGGTCCCCACACGTGCAGAGACTCTGTGGAGGGGACCTGCAGCAACATGCTGCAAATCCTTTCGAAAAAATGTTTAAATGCTGTAGGGAGCCATTCAGTGGGGGAAGGTCAGAACCCTCCAGGATTCCATCTCTGCTGGTGGTGGGGCCCTGGCCTTCAGCCTCCACGTCTGAGAACCAGACTGGAGCTCCTGCAGAGCAGGGACCGCGCTTCTGGGCAGACGTTTGGAGAGCAGTTTGGTGGCTCGCACACAGGGGACAGGGAGGCCTTGGCCTCCCTGGCGTCTGGGGAGGCGGGGTCCCGGAGGCCCCATCTGCGCTCTCATCCCCAGCGGCTGGAGCGCTGGGCGAGGAAGCTGCTCCTGCAGCAGATGGCTCCTGCCTCGTGCTGACGCTGCAGCAGCTTCTGCCGTTTTCACTTCCAGTCCTCACGGACCTGACACTGACGGTCACTGCGGTTCTCAGACTGCTTCCCTGAGCTCTCCAGGTGCTGACCCTCCAGCTAAGAAGAGCCGTGCTGTGTCCATGACATCAGCTGACAGAGGCACAGGCTGCTGCTTCAATGCAGCTGCGGTGCCCCACCGTTGGTCCACTGGGACTTTCCACAGCGTCAGCAAACCCAGAGCAGCCCCAGGCTTGAAGACCCACAGGGAGGGCCGAGGGTGTGGCCCCGAGCCTGTGCCTTGATCTGTGCTTCAGAACACATGGTCTGAGGCCCAGAGGCCACTGCCTGGCCGACCCGTGCTGCCCAGGACGAGGTGCCTGGGGCCCTGGGTGAGCAGGGGCAGCAGAGCATGAGTGCTCCAACTGAAATGGAATTAAGGTGAAAATGAATCAGGGAGGACTCTGTCCTTTCACCAGGTGGTCTTTCTAAACTGGAGTCTTTGTGTCTCAAAGACTTTTTAACTTACAGAGGGTGTGCAGAGCGCGGCAGGGCCAGGAGGCTGAGGCAGCGCTGAGGCGAGAAGCACGGCAGAGCCGCTGCCCAGAACCACTGCCGGCTTGTGCCCGCGGTGACAGCAACCAGGAAGGGGATGGGTGGGAGCAGGGACAGAGGAGCCCAGTCAGTCCTTTGCATTCCTACTGACTGACTTGGAGAATTTCGTTTATTTCACCCAAATGAAGCTGCCCTCCAGGCCAGCCCCGCCACAGCCCCTCAGCCGGAGCTCCTGCCTCCTCAGCCTGGCCCCAACCAGTGCCCCCAAGACCTATTCTAGGTGTCAGCTGGTGACGGTTTATCTCGACCCCTGAGGAGCAGCAAGAATGCACCCTAATCCCTCTGTGGAGCCACTCAAGAGCTCACCTCCTCTGTCACACCGTCCTGTCCTCTTAACTGCACCAGAAAGCACACACCCCACCAGAGGCCTGGTCCTCAACAGAGCGGAAGCCGCCACCAGGAGCAGAGCAGGCCCAGAGTGCAAGGCGCTGATGCAGCCCTAGACGGGCTTCAAGAAGCAGGCAGGGATGGGAAAAGAAAAGCTAGAAAAGGCCGTCAGCTTCCGTGGTGGGGGTCAGCTTCCATGAAGAGGCAGCTTCTCTGAGTCTAGATGAATTGGCAGCAAGACTGGCAGAAAATGGAGTGTGCAGCAGCCAGTTTCCATGTGGGGAACTAAGACGGGGTCCCTTTACGTCTATCTCCCCAGTGGGCTTGCATGGAACAATTCTTACAAAATTTCCTAAGCAAAGAAAAGAAGTGTGTGATACGTGTGAACAGAAGCTAGCTCAACGGTGAGAAGGGTCCACGTGCCTGAGCTCCCAGCACCTCCATTACTGGAATCAGCTGATCCCCGGCAGGGACTGTGCAGAGGGTGCTTTTGGGACTATGGGTGCTGGGAGTCCTCTGTCCTGACTGTGGAACTGTGGAGCTGATCTCATTCTCAGCACTCATCCAAAGGTGGGTTTAACTCGTGTGCATATTGCCCCGTGTGAATTATACTGCAAATACAGTTGTTTGAAAAATTAAGACGAAAATATGCCCATCCAAGCACACGAGACACACAGTGTGCTGGCTCTGAACACAGGCAGCTGGTCTGGGGAGGGATGCTCTTCCAGGGAAGAGTGCCAACAGTCAGGGACTGGCCTGCCGGGCCCTTTGAGGAACGTGTGGCCTTTCTGTGCCTCAGGAAAGGACAGAATTATCCCCACCCAGCTGTGTTATAAACGCTGAATTTTAAAAAGTATATTAAACACCTGACACACAGTAGGTCCTCACTAAAGACAATGGGGTGCCAACTGCAGTGGAAAAAGTAGGACCTCCAAAAACAGATAAAAAAGAATGAAGCCACCATTAAACGGATAAAAATTGAACAACTTTGATCCCTATTTTCACTAATCAAGCTGGCAAATGAATTTTTTATATCGTGATTCATATTGTTGGTGACAAACAACTGGGTTCTTGTAGGATTACAAGATCCTGTAAGGAAATATGACTACAAATTGGTACAAATTTTCTAGTGGGAATTTATAAATAGATAGTGTCTTTAAAGTGTTTATTTCCTTTGACTAATCCCATAGCAGAAATTTATCATAATGAAAAAATGAGACATAATCACAATGACTTATGCACAAAGATGTTCAGTGAAACATTGTTTAGACTGCCAAAATTGGGAGACTGTCCAAGTGTCTAAGAGCAGGGGCAGGTGAGGTGTATCAGGTGCAGGCGGAGAATGACCATGGCGTCCTCCTCCCACTGGGAGTTCTGCCCACTGTGTCACAGGCTCTGCCCCCAGGGCAGGCTCCCCACACTGAGGAAGGGGCTTAGGAGCCCAGGAGGCTGCAGGCCGCCTCACACCCGAGGGACACTCCTAGACTGTCAGAAGCGGCCACCCGTAGATGACTCGAAATAAGCAAATAAGTAAAAATAGCGTCTTTGGCTTTGGAATGCACATGCAGCAGGAAGGGAGAAGAGGGGGCTGCAACATACCAGCCTTCCAGTTCCTGTCTGGGCCAGTTTGGTGATGCCAGTTTGTTTTCGGGGACACACAGATGCTTCTGGGGAAACACCCAGACTCAGAAGCAGCTCCCCGTGCACCATGGAGGAGTGAGTGCACTGTCCCTTGGTTACTTGGAAGAGTCCTACTTTCTGCAGGGTCCTTTTGGGAGTAGGAAGCAAGTTTACGCTGCTGGAATACAGTGGGAATCAGCAGAACCCGAAAACCAGGACCAAGGTCAGAGCCTCCTGGGAGGAGGAAGAATGGCCGAGGCGGACTGGCTCCTGCGTCAGAGCATCGACAAGCCCACCCTTCCCTTGTGCTTTGCTGGTCAGACCGCTGAACACTGTCTCTGTGTTCCTGTCTGGCCCTCGGCCCACACCACAGCCCTGCTGGGTCAGGACTGAACCAGGCCTCCCTTCCCGCCCCTTCGTCAGGGCCGTGTGGGCAGAAAGGGACCTCACCCGGCCTTGTCATCCTCACTGAAATGCCTCCTAGATTTCGGATGTCTTCCCCTGATGAATATGCCCCTTCTAATACTGTATATAACTTGACTTTTTACTCCCAAGTTGTTTCCAGGCTTGTAAGAAAGGGCTGAAATCCTCAAAGTCCCAGGAATCCCCTCGAATTCTTGAAGGAGTTGTGCCCACAGTCCCTGCAGGTGAGGGGCAAACACAGAAAGCACTTCCTCCCCACTTGGGGGGGAGCATGGGGACACCACTGGTCCACAAAGCACATCAAGGGTCACTTCCTCGGACATGGATGTGACTCTAGACGTCTGGCCACGCTGTGCATGGCACAGGTGCCCGTAAGAGTGGCAGAAGTTCTCAGCTTTCACTTCTGTCTCCAAAGATGAGCGTTCACAAACCATGAGGCCCCTGCCAAGTTCCCAGTCCTCTTAAAGCTCAAGCTAACGTAAAGCCTTTCTAGCACGCGGCTGGTACTGATTGGACTGTGCTAGAGGTGAAAACCAGTGCACTCGTAGCACAGACGTGGCCGGCAACCTCTGCGGGAGCACCTGAGAGCTGAGCAAGCCTGAACAGTCCAAGTCCTCGCGCTCCACTCTGCAGCTGTGCATCACCACGGAATGCTCACCGTTTCCAGAAATCACAGCAAAGGGAGATTCGGTCTCCTCGACAACCCCCGACAGCCCATCCCGCCACCCGAGGCTGTGGCTGCCGCCTTCGCCCAAGGTGGGCCCCCCCCCCACAACTTTGGACTCTTCCCTCCTCTCCAGAACCCAGCTCCCTTTCCAGGAATGCTGTCCCTCCGAGAGCTTCGGAAGAGAGTCTGTCTCCTGCCTGCAGCACATCATGCAACGCTCCTCCGCTCCTCCCGGGACACCCCCCGCGTTCTGTTAGGACCGTAATCTCCAGAATACGGGATCAGCAAACGCCAGAGTGAGGCGGCAGATTTTCCTTAAGGAACAAGCAAAGTGAGAAAGAGTGTTCTGTGTCTCAAGTCAAAGCAAGGGTGTCACCTTCCCCACCTCCCAGGGTGACATCAGTCAGATAGTTTTCTCCAAAATGGAAATATTTGTTTATTTGAGCAAATGAATGCAATTTAAGGTTCTTCTGGGGGAAATGCTGTGCAGACATGAATCGTCTTTAAGAAGACTATCTCTGAATTACCTTCCAAACAACAAATGCCTGAATTTGTCGAGTAAATTCTGGTGTCCACCCTGGTAACGTGAGGCCGCACCACCCACGTCTGAGGCCCCAGGCTTCGCGTGCTCACTCTCTCCTACCCGACTCTTCTGCAGACATCCAGCCACTCTTCAGGAACACCATTTCACGTTCGTATCGCTTTTCCGCAAAATTCATAGACTGAGAAATTACTAACCACATACAGCTTTGCTGGCTGGATACCACGCAAACACATCCTCACCGTATACTTTGTGTCTAGGTGACTGTTTATTTATCAGAATAAAAAAAAAAAAACATGGTCTCCCACTCCAATATCTATGTTTGGCTTCACACTATGGTCCCCAACTACCAGTGACAACGAGAAGAACAAACTTGACCAGAACGAAACTTCTTTCGTGGCCAACATCCTCACACACTTGCACACATTTCTCTCCAGTATGTGCAAGTGTGACTTTTAGTATCATTAACACGTCCAGTCAGTGTTTACATTTCTCTAGTGGCTCATGAGGGTTTTTTTTAACTGTTTTTATCTAAGTCTTTTCCAACCCGGGTGTTCCCTCATCTCTCTTCCTCTGCCCAGACTTGGCTGAGTAGATCCTGGTGGTGTCCAGACCACGTCTTTCGGTCCTTGTGCTCCTGTAAGCTGGCAACTAGATCAAGAGGTCTGACCAGGCTCAAGTCCAGTTTTCGTGGCAGAAACACTCCCTCCACGTGCCGTTGGCCATCTAGTGAACCATGCAGAGCACGCACGAGGGTCCCCTGCTGTGCGAGCCACCCTCGCTCGCTGACCCTGCATCGGGGGCTTTAGCACAGGTCACCCTAGTCACGTCTTAGTGCTGCTGGCTGCCTCCGGGTCAGAGACACACAGAATCAGAACGTCCGTCCCACCTCCTCCGCGAAGGTGCCCCTGAGGAAAGCTCTTTAGCCTAAAACGAAGTCAGCCAGAGAGCCTGGAGGGCGGGCCAAACAGCAGGCAGCGGAGATAGGGACCTCCCCACTCGGGGAGGACCATGGGCGTGAGCCGCTGAATGGAGACACTGCAGGCATCTACACCGATGTTGGGCAGCAGGGAACATGTGTCCTGACTTCAGAGAGCCCACTGGTCAACACGGAAGGGTGGACGGGACAGATGACTTGATAATGAGAACTATTTGTACTGTCCTTGCAACACTGCTGGAAGTCCAAAATTATGTCCAGAGGAAAAGTTGAAGGAAAATCCTTGCGCTTCGCCTCCTCTGCTGGTCTCACCAGAGTCTCAGGGAAGGTGGGGAGTGGAGCCTGGGGCTGAGGGGAGGAGGGCTGGGGTCTGGCCACCTTCGGGGGCTCCTGGGCCCTGGGAGCTGAGTCCAGCACCAGCTGTGCCCAAAAGGGCTCTGCCCCGACCTCGTCATATTAATCCCCACGGCTCCTTCCTGTCCTCCCTGGCAGCCTGCCTGTAGAGCGCAACCCCAGGCTGGGCAGCGGGGCGTCCCTTGGCAGGGTGGACCATAGCCGGTCTGTAAACACCTGTGTCTTTACATGGACATTTCTGATCAATGTGCCTGGATTTCCTGCTGCAAACAGCGTAAGCCCTGAGCAGTGAGGGACTATCTGATTAAAATGTCAACTTAAAGCGTCAGCCTCAGAAGGGCCTCGGGGCCCTCGTGGAACAGGGGACTGAGGGTTCCAAAGTTGCACTCTTGAGCCTCCGGGGCCCTCTGCGCTCTTGGGCAGGCCGCGTGCCTGCCCAGGTGGAAGACGGCGCACTCCCTGGCTTCCAAGAGGGCTGGGGAGGGTGAAAGTGGAATCAGCTCTGGGGGCCGCGAGGCTTTTCCTTGGGAGGGGCTTCCTGAGAAACCCAGGCTGTTCTGTCTTCTTGAACGTTCATTACCCAAGTCAGCTCACTTCTGAAAGTGACGGGGAGCCTTGAATTACTCGGGGTTAAGGAGTGTAAAGCCGTGTGAGGCGGCCCCTCTTCCTCCAGGCCCGCTCCACCCTGAAGGAGCCTCGGCGACTCCCGCGGCTGTGCTCCGGTGCACCGCTGCCGCTGCTGTCGCCAATGAGCAGGGCCGGTCGAGGTCGCAGGGCTTAGGAGCCTGAGTCTCCCTCACTCACACCTGGCCCTGCCGCTGACTTCTTTCCGCGGATGACGTCACTCCGCTGGAGTCCTTGTCTGCAGCCGTTATCCCTGCCAGAGGGGTGGGAACAGTCTGGGTGCCTCAGGTGTGTCTCTCCAGCCCCTGACGTGGCCCCTGCTGCACAGGCATCTCTGTCCGATGGGCATTTAATACACAGGTGCCCTTTCCTCTGCAGGGAGATTCCAGAGTCTCCGACTGCACCACAATGACCAGGAGAAGAAGCGTCTCTGGGACAAAGGCAACCTCTTCCCTCTAATGGGTTACGTCTGGGAAGCTCTGTCCCTCGCCTGCCTCCTGCCAACCCCAGAAACAGACCCCTGGATCCCAGGACAGACTTGTCCTAGGGTGCTGATGAACGGCACGGGTCCTCTGGACCTGCCCACTCGCACCAGTGGTATTATATCCCCTTCTTGTACTCAGTGAGAAGCCGAGTTTATGAAAAATAATGACTAAACCGGGATCTGGAGTCCCGTTGCCACTTACAAGCCCTGAGCAAGCACGTTACCCACAAGCCTCAGTCTCAACCTTGAAGTGGGAGTAATGGTGCTACTCTGAGGGGGGCGCCCCACCGGGACCAACGAAGTAATTCTTGCAGAGGAGGGGCCTGGCACACGCACGAGAGGGCTCTCATCCCTACTGCCTGTCCCCTGCAGCAGTGCTTGAACGAGGAGACAACTGACTCCTTTAAATTAACCAGAAATAAGCCCACAAGTGGATGAGCGAGTAGTTTTCTAAGACAAAAACCATTTGCCATGGCAACAGTAAAGTGCCTCATGGGTATTTGACCAAAATGAGGCTTCGTCCCAGTCCTGATAAAGATCAGCCTCCAGAGGAAAGCAGCCAGCCCCGAGGTGTCTCTGCACCGACCGTGGGCAACGTGGCGTTCACAGCGACGAGGGGCTGCTCGGGGAACCAACAGCAGCACTCGGCCTGCCCTGACTGAGAGTCATCTCTGAGGGTTCTCCAGAGGGGCCGAGGGGCGAGGCAAGCTGCTTTTAATCAATCCGGTGAAACCGGGCAAAGACATCAGAAGCAGAAAAGCAGAGTCCATTCCTGTCCTCAGGGCCTCGGACCACGCGTGTGAGTGAGGGCAGGTCTGCTGTGAGGAGCACGAGGAATCACGCCTCTGGGTGTCGTTCATAACATTTATTTTGGAAAAATATTTTAAAAAGGAATTTTTTCATTAACAAAACAGTAAAAAACTCAAATAACATTTGCACAATATTCCATAAATACATTTATATACAAAAAATATAGTCACATAGACCCGAAGTGCCTTTGTACATATTTACCAAAAATTTAAATTATAAAAAATGAACATCACAAAATACTCAAGCTTTACAGATATCATGAAAAATATTTTTACAGGTCCAAAAAATAACACACATTTTTTTCCACCTAGAAAAAAAACACATTTTAGTATCAAAAAGGACGATGAAGGCAGTATTTGTGATTCTAATTCAAGAAAAGACTGGCTCATGAGAATCCAAAATATACACTTCAGGCAGTGCATGCTTCTTATGTAGTAATTAAGTCCATTCATTTAAATATATATTTTTTAAAAGCAACTGTCCATAGTGCAATGGAAACATCCTAAAAAGGCAGTGCAGCAGGCACCTGGAGCGCCCGTGGCCGCAGCCCGCCGGCCACGCCACAACGTCAGGAAGAGAGCCGGGCTTCTCAGCAGCGGTCCATGAAGCGCCTCCTCTCTCAGCAGCATTCGTCGGGGCATATATCCTTGGAATTTTACTTAGTCTAAGAGCAACGGGAATTTGCCGCGTGGCCTCCGCTTTACACCTAGAGGGGCCGCAGGACGGTGGGAAGTCAGCGCCAGCCGGTCTACGCTCCGGTCCCCACCCAGGCCGCCAGCTGCGCACTGACCTCTGTCGCGATGACACACTCATCCTTCTCCTCGGATATGACGTACACCGACTGGTACTTCGTGTCTTTTGAAGTGGAGTGCACAGAGTCCGGCCTTTTTCTTTCAGATGCTTCTCCACTAGGAGGAAAACAGAAGACAACCACAGTCAATCCGAGAAAACATTTCTGAGCAGGAAAACGACCAGAGCTTGGAGGAACACACCTAGCTGGCCCTCAGCACCCCAGTGTTGGGGCGCCCTCCCCAGCCGGCCCCCGCCCAGCCCGGCCCTCAGCACCCCAGTGTTGGGGCGCCCTCCCCAGCCGGCCCCCGCCCAGCCCGGCCCTCAGCACCCCAGTGTTGGGGCACCCTCCCCAGCCGGCCCCCACCCAGCCTGGCCCTCAGCACCCCAGTGTTGGGGTGCCCTCCCCAGCCGGCCCCCGCCCAGCCTGGCCCTCAGCACCCGTGTTGGGGCACCCTCCCCAGCCGTCCCCTGCCCAGCCTGGCCCTCAGCACCCATGTTGGGGTGCCCTCTGGGGCTGGTCTTCCCATGTGTCCCCTCTGGCCCATGGCACGCACCCTCTGAGTGTCGGGGTGCCCTTCTCCTCCCCCACAGAGCCCTGGGGCGGGCACTTGGCATCGCGCTTGCTGTGGGGGTCCCTCGTGGCGGTGGCACCCCTAGGGTCCTGCAGCAGGTTACAGCCCACAGCAGGGTCGAGGGCCTTGAGGCTGCTCTTCTCCACACCCGGTTCCGCGTGGAAATCCACCTTCTTATTGGTGTTCTTGATCTGCGTGGCCCCAATGACGCTGACGGAGATGTCCTTCTCCCGCTGGCAGTTGGCCAGGTTGTTCATGGTCTCTGTCTCCCCCCGGCAGGGGTCAGCAGGGGGCCGGCGCTTCTGCAGCCTCAGCCGCACGCAGACCACGGCAGCGGCACAGCCCAGCAGCAGCATGAGGACCAGCACCACGCCCGCACACACGGCCACCCAGGGGAACGGCCCGGCCTGGCCCTCCACATACTTCTCGGTCAGATCCACCACCACCGGCCCGAGGGGCGGCTCGGGGAGCAGGAACTGGCAGTTCGGGCCCCCGTAGCCCCGGGCACACTCGCACAGGTAGCGGAGGGCCCGCTCGTGGCAGGTGGCCCCGTTGTGGCAGGGCGCGTGCTCACACCTGCTGATGGGGGCACTGCAGTTCCTGCCCGTGTACCCGGGGGGGCAGGTGCAGGAGTATTCATTCACACCGTCGTGGCAGGTGCCCCCGTTGGCACACGGGGAGGAGGCACAGTCGTCCACGTTGTCATCACAGTGCCTCCCAGAGAAGCCAGCCTGGCAGCGGCAGAGGTAAGTGTCGCCGAGGTCCACACACTGTGCACCTGGAACGCGGGACACGGGCAGTGGCTTGTCACCCAGCAAATGTCCTGAAGCATTTGCTGCATCACACACCAGCCTAGACGAGGTTGTCACTTAAGAGAACACACGTCAGATATGAGCCCGTGGTGGGGAGTCTGGTCTAGCTCCATAAACACAGAACACAGGCTCCGGCCCCTACGTGTACTGGGCAAGATCTCTGCCTGCATCCCTGCCTCGTCATCAGAGCAAGCCAACAAAGGACTGGGCCACAGAAGAGGCTCAAGGCGATGGCGGGCTCACCCACAGTGACAGGCAGTGAAAGCAGGAATCGAAGACCCAAAGAGAGAAAAGAAGGAGGAAAGAAGCTAGGGAGGGGTCTTGGTCCTTCCAGAGTCAAGTCTGCTAAACCTTCCTCTCCAAAAATGAGACATCAGTGCCTCTGTTGGTTCAATGGATGGGAACAAGCAGGAAAAAAGGGCCAGAGCTCACAGGGCTGCCGCGCCTCTGCATGGCACACAGAGGGCAAAGCAAAATGACTCCTCTCCAAGCATCAGCGTGTCTAACGGAGAAGCTCCAGAAGTTTCCAGACCCGTTGGCCGGTCGGGGGCCCAGCTTCCCTCCCTGTGAGTTTGCTTAGGGCATCCCACCCCTCGTAGAGACCACAGCTCCTCGCACAGACACACCAGCTCTACGTGGTGGTGGCACGAGCTGCCCTCCGACACACAGTGGCAGAGCTGGCGCTGGGGCAGACCGCTGGTGCTCAGGATCTTGGGCGCCTGAGACACACTGCAGGCAAGTCCTTGCCTCTCCTGCCTGTGGCATTCCCTGCAGAGAATGAATATTCCTGCCTGTCTTTCTCACTCCCTGGGCATTTCCAGGCCGAGGATAAAATTTCTAAGAAGAGTTTCTCACTGTTCAGACAAAAGGGCTCCTGAAATTCGAAGTAACTTGCAAACTGATGAACTGGGCTGGAAACTAAGCGCACATGCTTCTGAGGCACTCTCCGGCGGCCCTTACCATTGGGACAGGGCGAGGAGCTGCAGGAGTCCATCTTCTTCTCACAGTTGAAGCCAGAGAAGCCCAAGGGGCAGCGGCAGGTGTACCCCCCTTCGGGGTTGTCCGAGCACCGTCCCCCATTGAAGCAGGGGCCATCGGCACAGGCCATGGCACTCAGCTCACAAATCTGGCCGTAGAAGCCAGGTGGGCAGGTGCAAGAGTAGCTGTTCTCGAGGTCCTGAGGAACGGAGAAGGTGAAGAAAGCTTTCTTACGTTGCTCCAAGGGAACCGCGCGGCCCGTATCAAACCAGGACTCCCGGCGCAGCAGGGGTGCCCACGGTGGCCAGACTCACCGTGCAGCTCCCTCCATTCCTACAGGGGCTGGTGCTGCACTCGTCCACCTCCGTCTCGCAGTTGGCCCCCGTGTACCCGGGCCGGCATGAGCAAGTGTAGCTTCCCTGGCCTGTGTTGCTGCAGGTGGCCCCATTCCTGCAGGGCTTGTGGTGTGTGCAATAGTTCAGGTCTGCGAGAAAGGAGACAGGAAGCCCAGGGTTAAATTCTTGAGACTGTACTTCCCGGGGCCCAAGACGGGGAGCCAGGCTGCCCGGAAGGAACAGGAGGCTTACCCTGGTTGCAGAAGAGGCCCCCCCAGCCTTCCTGGCAATTGCACTGCCAGGGCTGCTGGCAGGTGCCATGGAGACAGCCTGGGTACCGAATGCACTGGTCACAGTACCGGCCCTGCCAGCCCACTCTGCACCTTAGAAGAGAAGATGGAGTCAGTGGATGCTGACACTACTGGGTTCCTAGCAACACATTTTGCACACATGAAAATCTCTGCAAACAGCATCCACACCGCTGGTTCCCAAATGAGGCAGAACCCTGGAAGGCACTCAAATACAAACTGAGGCCCGGGTCCCATACAGAGGGTCTGGTTATGGGTGCCAGGGCCAACCAAGGCAGCATCGCTAAGTGATTCTAATGTGCCGCGAAGTTTGAAAACCACCTACGTGCTCTCCTTTTCTGTGCCAGTTCTTTTTAACCTCCATCTGCAAGTTCCACAACCGCCAAGGAGCTCACATGCTGACAATCCTTGACCCTCTGCACATCCATATATTTTTTAAATAGAAACACCAGAAAAAAACAGGCCCCCAACTAGCTAATCTTAACTGAGTTTCTTACAAGATCATCTAGAGTTGCCTTACAAATATATTAGGTGGAAAAGGACAACAAGAAAAAGGAAATTAAAAAAGCAATTTTTACAAACTTACTTGCATTCCCCTGGCTTGTCGCAAAACCCATGCTGCTCATCGCACCCTGGCAAGCAGATGGCTGCAAGAAGAAAAGGCACAGGGTCAGCCCACCAGAGCGCCCCCCAGCACAGCAGGCTGCAAACTGTGCCGGCTCCGCAGCAAGCCCATGAGCGAGCATATCGGAGGCCGCTGGTAACACGGACTTTACTCAGCCCAGGAGCATTCTTCTTAACACAGCGGCTCAAGGACAAAAGAGCACGGAAGCCCCCACCCCCACCGGCCCCTTTTCTTCTAAGAGAGGGTCAGAAGTCCTTCCCCCCCTCCTCCCCCACTTCCCAATTCTATGCACAAAGCTCCACCTCTTAATACCCAGAAAGTGTGTGTTAGATAAGGGTGGACAGCTGGTATGCAGAGTACCAGGGCAAGACAGCTGCTCCATTGTCTGCTCTCTCCCAGCAGCTGCCCCAGTGCAACAATACCGGCCCCTCGCCCCATGCCCCCACCCCTCACACACACCCTTAGCATGCACACACCACACATACATACACACGCACACACGCACGCACACGCACGCGCACACGCACGCACGTGCACCCTTTCCGCCAATGGGAATGGGTGTGTGTCCCTGCTGCCTATCCCCAGAGAGATCTAATCGGTGGCACGCGCGAGCTGGGGGCGGAGAGAGAATCCAGTGTTTGAATAAGAAGAAAAAGTTTAAGTTTATGGCTACCCCACGGCGAGGAGAAGGGAGGGGAGCCAGGAGGGAGGCAGCAGAGGTTGGGGGCT
This sequence comes from Camelus dromedarius, assembly GCF_036321535.1. NCBI lineage: Eukaryota > Metazoa > Chordata > Mammalia > Artiodactyla > Camelidae > Camelus > Camelus dromedarius. Next base: position 214,939 of record NC_087441.1, on the reverse strand, counting down.
GGCGGGGAGGCGAGGTTGGGGGGTGGCGGGGAGGCGAGGCTGGAGGCTGAGGCTTCAAGCTGGCTTCCTTCCCCTGGTTATGAAACTCATTAACAAGCCACTCCACAAGTTTTTAAGACAACAGAGGCAGCTCAGGCCAAGGCGGGCTCCAAGGAACTGTGGAAAGTTGAGCAACAAGGACGCTGAGCGTGAAGACCTACCCTCACCCCAGGGACAAATTAAAACTAAGAAACTACCCAGCAAGAAAAGGTTAGCTGTCTCCCGGGCAGAAGGAAAGTTCACTGGGGTTTCTGGGGAGCTCCAGGGCCCACCCCACCCAGCTATGGGGAAATCTAACACCTGGGACTGCAGGATGGCAGTGAGGCTACCTGAGTTCCGCTGAACCAGGCCTAGGAGCCAGCCGGTCCTCATAACCCCCATCCCACCTTCCCTGGTTTCCTGCATCCTGGACAGCCACCCTGCCCGCCTGGAGAATCCCCAGCTGTGGGCAGGCAGGGCCTAAGTCACTTTTGTAAAAGTATTTCCTCCCAGGCAAGACGCTCTGTGAACATCCCTCAAGTAGATGCATGGTGCCCAAGACGGGCAGGTGGGCCCCTCCTGGGCAGGGCTGGTAGAGCCAGGCCTCGACACACACCCACCCGTGTCCACAGACCCCCACAAGCAACAGTGTCACAAACAGTGCTCGTGCATCACATGTAATATTTGTAAACACGCCGGCTCCACAGAAGGCTGAGCTCCAGAGAGAAATAAAGCACTTTTCAACGAGACGCTGTCCCGGCAAAGAGAACTTGGTAAAAGCACACCCTGCACACAGCCTCCACTCTGTTCCTCCCTTCCTTCCTCCCTCCCTTCCCTCAGGCTTACTTCCTGACCCCTGGCCCTGTCTCCAAAATCCTTCCTGATTAAGAAAGGCAGCTTCCCATAGCGGAAGTTAAAACGTCTGAGCTGACCCCGACCGGCCACTGCCTAACTGTGAGGTCTCAGCAGTTCTCTCGGGCTCCCTGGCCTTGGTTTCCCCACCAGAACATCTTGCGAGAGCTAAAATCCCGGGATCCCCGCAGCTCAGAGAACGCTCCCCCACTGCCCCGGAGTGCAGGCCTGGAGAGGGGAGACTGAGGGGCAGCAGCCTCCCACAGGGACTCACGCTCGGTGCAGTACTGGCCTTTCCAGCCAGGGTTGCAGACTTTTTCCCCTCTCTCCCCACAGGTGAAGTGGCCGAAGGCGTCATCGCGGGGGCGGCAGAAGACGGAGCAGCCTTCCCCGTAGTAATGCTCGTCACACACGAAGCGGTAGGAGTACTTGAGGTCGGTGCGGCCGCTGCTGTGCTGGTCCTGGGACCACTCCTCGCCCACCGTCAGGTGCCGCTGCGTGGCCAGGCGGCTGATGAGTCTCTCTGGGTTCTCTGTGGGAGGAGGTGCTTGGTTGGCTCTGACTGAGAACGCAGGGGCTTGGGGAGGGAGGGAGGTGGAAAGGAAGCCAGGGAAGGAGGCCCAAGACTCATCCTGAACCTTTCCGGGGAACATGCAGAATGAAAAATGTAGACGATGCTTTCCCAGGAGATCTGAAGTCAGATGTATACTAACTGGGAAAGCAGTCTGCACAGTCTTTACCTGTTGCCAGGTCGTCGGGAGAATCCGTGTGGAGAGCTTCAATGATCAGAGAGAAGGTGCCCTGGGAGAAAGGGGGAGGAGACATAAGACAGAAATGTTAAAATAAAAAATCAAAGCTCTCGGGACAGCCAAGTAAGCGGTGGCAGCTCTGCGTGCGCCGTGTGTCCTGGGTGGGGGTGGGGCTCTGGACATCGCTTGCCTGATTTCAGTTTCCTTAAGGAAATGGAAGAGCGTTTAAAAGAATGGTTTCCTGACGTGTTTTTTCAGCCTGTTAATACAGGATATCGCGTTTAAAAAAAAGAAAGAAAGAAGGAAAAAGAAAAAAGACCGCGCGGAGCAGGCGGGGCTGCAGGGAGCTGTCAGCGGCCTTCCCGGGAATGAACCCAACAGAGGGGCTGGGGGCTGTCAGGCTCCTAGGGTAACAGAACCACCAGCCGGACCAGGAGCTGGGGAACTCGAACCTTCCCACGTGAAAGGGTCTGTTCCACTTGGGGGCTCGGCACCGAGGCCGGATACGGAAATGTCCCGGGTCCTCGGCCTCTCTGCCTCATCGCGCCCCGGCTGTCACCCTTCCCCCACCCCTACCGGCCGCCAGCGGGTCACTCCGGGCGTGGAGGCAGCGCGCCAGGCCCCTGAAGACCGCGGCGCCCACCTGCCCGAGTCCACCCGAGCGCCCCTGTCGTGCGCCCCCGCCGCGCCGGGGAGCCGGGCCGGTCTGCCGCCTCCACCCCTACCTGCCGCCCGCCCCGCCCGCCCAGCGCCCGCAGGTTTGGCGCTCACCGGCCAGGTGAAGCCAAAGGGGAAGCGGATGGGGTTGCTGAAGGCGGGGTCGGCTCCCGCGCCGTCCGGGAGGCTGAAGGAGTCGATGCCCAGCACTGGCGTGACAGCGCTGCCGTAGGTGCAGGGCGGCTCGGGGGACACGCTGGCCTGATAGTGCTTCAGGCACACGCGGAAGAAGGTCCGGCAGGCGCACGGCGGGGGCCCGGCACCCCCTCGGCAGCAGTTGCGGTTCCCCAGCAGCCCCTTCTTGTTGACGAACTCCTGCAGCTTCAGCTCGAACACCCCGGAACTCCAGACCTACGGAGGAGGCTGTGGCGTGGGGCTCTGGGCGCAGGGACCCGGTCTCGCCGCGTCCTTTCCCCCGTGGGACCCGCGCCCCGGGTCCCCATCTGACCCCATAGGGCCCCGGGGCGCCCCGCTGACAGCCTACCTGACAGCGCGGCCCTGGGGACCCCACCTGGCCACTTACCTGGCACAGGAGGGCCGAGAGCACGGCGAGGGCCAGGGCGCACCGCCGGCCCATGGTGCACCGCCGGACGCGCTCGCTCTTCTGGTGTCCCCCTCCTCTTCTCAAGTCAGCAGGGAATCTCGGGGAGGAATGTGGCCCTAGGAACGTGGGCAGGAAAGGGCCGCCGCGTTGCCCCGGGCAGGGATAATCCGGACTTCTTTCCTAAAAGGTCCGTCTCCGGCTCTTTCCGAGGCCGAGGCTCCTTAGATCCGCCCCGCGGAGGCGACGGCAGCTCCGGGGATGAACGAATTTTAACAAGGCTCCCCGGAGAGATTGCTCCTGGAGCGGCAACTTTCGGTTTTCCCCTCTTTCTTTCAATCCTCCAGTAGGTAGGGGTCGTCTGCTTCCTGGTTTTGTCTCAAGCTTCTTCGTAGGAGGGGGGGGGGGGGAAGAAAAGAAAAGAGAGAAAGAAGGAAGAAAAAAAAAGAGGAGAGAGAAAGCGTCCAGAATATTCAGCCCAATTCCCAACGAGCTGAAGGGCTCCCCGCGAGTCCGATTAGCGAGCAGCGGTCTGGAAATCCCACGCGCGAGGCGGTAATCCGAGGCCGGCGGAGCGCCTGCGGGTGCGGCCCAGCCGGCTCACTCGGCGGCCGCGGTCCGGGCAGCGCCCTGGACCCGAATCTTTCCGAGGGACCCAGCCAGTGCCATCCAGGTCAACACCCGGGGTCCCGGCCCGGGTCGCGGCGGAGGCTGCGCGCCAGGCTGCGCGTCCGGTGCGGCGCCGGCCGGGGATCCACAGGCGCGCAGGGGCTCGGGCTCACCCCGCGCCGCCGCCTTATATCCCGCCGGCCGGCCGCATGGCTAATGAGATGCAAATGAGCAGCCCCCCAATCTGGCGAAAGCTGTCACAAAGGAGCCACTTTTCCAAACCCTCCTCTCAATGGATCGCCAAATGGTCAGTGAGCTGTAAAATGTGCAACCCTCCTCCCCGCCCCCACCCTCCCCGCCCCCGGCCCTCCCCTGCCCCCGCCCCCAACACCCCCCACCACACCAAACGCACTCATTTACATTCCTGCAAAATGTTCACCGCAAGAATCCCCTCTGCGCCCGAGGCCGGTGCTGCCGCCCGGGCTCCTCGGCGCTCCCTCCCGGCCACAGGCTCACAGAGGCCCCTGGACGCGCGGGGGTGGCGCTCCTCCCCTGCCCTGCGGAGAGCAACTCGGCGGGTGAGGCCGCGTCGGGCCTCGGGAACTCTCCGGCCGCCGCTGCGCCTGCCTCCGTCCCCCTCGCGGGCCGCAGCCGGGGCCTGGGGAGGGGGGCGAAGTCAGAGGCCCAGTTTCCTCTGGGCCGCCCCTTCTCCCCGGCAACCTCTTCCTAAGGAGGAGTCTCCGGGGCGGGGGACCCGGGCTCAAGAGGGAGGGGGCGGGCGCGAGCAGTGGGGAGAAGGTGGCGGGAGCGCAGCGGCAGTTTCGGGAAGTTTGGGAAGGTCTGGCACCCAGACCTCCCAGCCGAGGACAGCGACTCCGCGTCTGGAACACAGAGCCCGTACGTAGGGCGGGGCCGGGGGCAAGCGAGGCGCCCGAGAGGACCCCGTTACCTTGACACAGGGTGTCCCCGCACCAGTCCGCGGCCGCTGGGGGGGCGGGGTCTGGGTAGCCGCTACCCACAAGCCGGGGGATCCTGACGCCTTGAACAACCCCTCCCCTCAGCCCCCAAAATACACACACACACACACCCTTCCCGGCGCGATTCTTGGCCACGGCCACCTTTCCTGGGTCTCCGGACCCTTTCTCCTGGGTATCCCCCCTCGGCCTCCCTCTGCTTGGTAAAAAGTGAGTTTGGTGTGTGTCGTTCGCGTGGCTGTCATTAAGGCAGTCTGTTATTGTGCGAGGCTGAATCAGTGGCTCTTTGTGCGCTCAGCTGTATGGTAATGCAGACCGCACCTGCTCCCCGCACAATGCGGAGAGAAAGAGCTCCCCTCCGCGCGCGCCGCGGCCTCTGCAACAATGTCCGGCACATGTTTTAAAGACCCTCCGGCCCGACACCCCCCCCTCAACCCACAACCTTTGAACAACCATCACCTTATTAGGTTTTTACACGTCCGTCAGACGCTAGAACTTTTGTTTTGATTTTTTTTTTTAGGGGAAATGAGTTTATTGGGAGGGCCGAGAACACACGTATCACACAATGAGCTATCTAAATTGTTCTCATGCTTGCGGGCGCGGTGCAGAATTAAGGTGGGGGCATGGACTCCTACTCTGGCATCCAGCTCTGTGCTGGGCGCGCTTTGCGGTCTCTTTCCCATCCCTATCTGCTCCTTCAACCTCCCCCTCAACACCAAAGGCAGCTTCATCCAGGATGAAAGGTGTGAGTGTTGGAGTAAATGTCACTTTGATGGGAGCACAGCCCCAGGGCGCCTGCCCACAATGGCCTCGCTGTAGGTGTGCTACCTCCGCCTTACTGGTGGGAACGCGCAATATCCTGGCAAAACGTGACTTTCTTTGCAGCAGATGTTGAGATCACAAAGTACCATATAATGCAAAGAGGAAAAATTCTCAGATACCAAGTAAAACCACCGTAGACAGCAATCTGAAAATCAGAAGTCATCCTCAGCCATCCCTCTAGCCTTTAGGTAACAGGCTCTCCAATACCTGTAAAGTTTTAGAATCCACAGATTTTAGGTTTTCCACTGATACCTTCCTAGAGAAGCAAAGAATTAATCAAAAGTAATGTGTATGTAATATTTAAGGCTGAAATGAGAAAAGTAGGCTTGGACTCCACCAGAACCCTATATGGTTTGGTTCAGAACAAATGGAGACTTCAAAACCTCCTGTGCCCCCCTGACGGTGGCAGTCCCAGCATGGCCACCCTCTGGGGACTTTGCAAGGACTCGCTGCATCACCATAGGGCTGGGCCAGCGCGAATCCTAATTTAATCTTGCCACCTAGTGTCAGCATCCTTTTTTCACTACATCCATGTTTCCTCTGAAAGCTAATTTCTGAGAACTCTGCTCCCTACTGCATGGAAGCTGGTGAAAGAGAGAGTGTGTGTAAAAGAAGGGGGAGAGAGAGAGAGAGAGAGGAGAGATGGGTGGGGAGGAAGGTGAGAAGGTTCCAGGAACAGGGGAGGGCAAAAGAAGAAAGGAATGTGAGCTCCAAATCCTCTGTGCTTAGAGGCTGAGAGTAGATTTCAGTAAGAAATGAAATATCAGGAACCTTTTAATTAGAAAATGGAAGTGGGAAACAGGCTCATCTGAATGCCTGTTTAGAAAACTGGAAATAAAAAGTTTCACGTGCAAGAGCTTAAACCTTGGGGGGGGAAGATTTGCCCCCAAATCTTTAACAACCACCCCCCCCCTCAGTATCAAGTATTTGTTAAATTGACATGGCACAGATTTCTCGATTACAAGGGCAAAGCGGAACTGAAAGGCATCGTAAAATCCATCAGAATCCTGCCCAAAGCGTTCATTCTTTTCCAACTTAATTTATGCCATGCAATTCTGTATTGGGGAAATCAAGCAGAAAGCCCTTTTCTTGTCCTTCCTCCTCCTGCTCTTCTTTCCTCTACTTTTTTCTTCCTCTTCTCTCTCCATCTTCTTCTCCTTCTCCCCCCCCCCACGTTGGTCCCTCTCCCCCTCTCCCTTTCAAAGCTGAGCTAACGGGAGACTGTTTAACTTCAGTGTTTCTATAGGAGTCTGTTGTAGTTTAACTCCTGCACACCAGTAGCTGAGATGAACAAAGGAGAGACTCGAGGTCCAACTATTCATCCTTTCTTTGCACTTTAATTTTCATTGATTGGGAAGACAAGGGGAGCCCTTAGGGATTCAGGCTGAAGGGGGATGACACGCCTTTAGACGCCATCAGCCCCCTAGCCAGCCATCTGCTCCAAACCAAATGGCGTTTTTTCACTCCCTAACTGCATGTCTGTATACTCCGCAACTAAGCGCTCTGAACCCCCTAAATGCAGGAGGGAGCTTAAGCTAGGGTGTGTTAAATAGACTTGCCTCCGTGTTGGCTGTAGCAGCCAGATTCCCTCCTCCCCACACACCATAAATCCTCACCTTGCTCATTAGGAAAAAGCAGGAAACTTTCTTTTAAATACTTTTTGATGTCTCAGCAAATATACTGTACAAAGTGAGGCTCATTAGGGCTTAGAAGGCACCCAATATATCAGATATAGGAGTGGAGAGAGGGATTTGTCGCCTGGTGTTGGTGTTTTATTTTTGCCAGGCGTGCAGAGCTCATAGCCTGAAAGACCCAGTGCCCAGAGTAGACTCAGTTGTGTAATCAGAAGCATGGCCACAACAGCTACAGCTGAGTTCTCTGTTTGCTGGAGACCCTGATTATTTTATCCACCATTTTATTAGGCCATGTAGGAATAAAAACACACAACCATCATTTTATCAAATTAAATACACCCATTCTCAGCAGTGAGTGTGACCTGCTCCTGTGGTCACCCAAGCCTGTTTCCATCCTCTTTGCCCAAAGAAAGGTTGTGTTCCTGAGGTATGTGTGTGGTTCGAGGTTGTGGCTGGGGGGAGGGGGGTCTGGGCAGATTGCAATAAACAATGGCCAGAATAGGCTCCAGACTCTAAGCCAGCCCCAGGTTCAGTTTTCTGTGTAAACAAGTCTGGAGACTTGAGTGGGGTTTGTGTTTTCTTAGACCAACTGAATACTGTATACCCAACAGAGAGGTTCTCTTATTCCTAAGAAGAATTAAGGTCCTTGTTCAGAACAAGAAAATAAAAAAACTTCCAGGCAGCAAATCTGGTGTTGATCAAACATGCCAGCTTACTTGAAAAAGAAGAAGGGACCCTAAAGCAAGTTTATTAATTGGTGTTAGTGTCACATCTCCCACCAACACATCGGTCTGCCCGTTCTCCATTGGTCACAGATTTGGAATCCTGCAGCGAGTAAAGTGGTAAGGAACTGGCCCACTTGGTGTGCATATAGGAAGCTCTTACAGATACCTGCGGATAAAACCCCACTGGTACCGGCTGGCTATTAGGGATATTTCCTTACTTCTTAAGGACTGAACCCCAGAGGAACATTTACAAGACACACTGACTCGAATGAATACACGGTGTGTCAGCACCTGATTAACTTATGTACGGATCGCTCTATCGAAGATACATGCTAACCCCAAGCCGTCCATTCGTCCACGGCAGGAAAGCGGGACAGATCTAACCTCTGTTCAGACACCGAGGCTTCCCTCTTGCTGCGGATAAATGCTAGGCGGCACACCCATTATGGCCCCACAGCTCAACCTCCCCTGCCCTCCCTGGGGCATTTCCCTCGGAGGAGGGCCGGCCCCCAGGCACTCAGGACCGCGACTGGTGACCGGCAGGTTCGCGTGGGGTGGAGGGTGCGGGGGACCGGAGGACTGAGCCCAGGGAAGAATTTGTGGGCCTGATGCCTCCCCTCGGGTCTCCCTTCCACCCACCGGGCACAGACACCCACGGCGAGGGGAGGAAGCATGGCCCGGCCACGTGGTCTGGAGCGGGGACCCCGCGCCCTGGGGCGCAGCGCGGGCCTGGGTTGCGGAGGCATGCGCTGGTTTGCATGAGAAAGGCGGTCGCGTGGCTCAGCTGGCGGCGCGGAGGCCGCTCCTCCGACCCCGGGATCATCTGCCCGGCGGTCCGCGCTCATCTCCATGACAAAGCGCTGTTTACCTGGCGCGGCTCCGGGCGCCTTTGTCCGGATCGGATGACCGCGCAGCTGCTCCGCGCGCCGGCCGGAGCGGCCCCCGACTGAACGCACTGGGCCTGGCGCTCTGGAGGGCTGCCTGGAGGGGGTGCGGCACGGGTGGGCGTTCTGGAGGGCTGCCTGGAGGGGGCGGCGGTGGCAGGCAGGGCACTCGCCGCAGGGGCGTGCGCGCCGGGTTGGGAGGGCAAGTCGGCGGGTCACCCGGTGCCGCCGGGAGTGAGGCGGCGGCGGGGGGGGGGGTGTCCAGATCACCTGCACAGAGGCACGGCCGCACCTGGGAGTCTCAAGCTCGTGACCGTGTCAGACAATGAGGATGAGAAAGAAAGGGCGGCGAGGGAGACGCGGGCCCTCCCGAGGCCTCGTTCCGGGACGCGCCCCACCCGGCGGTCGCGGGCACCTGTCGCCGGTCCGGGCACCCGTCAATCAACCGGTCCGCGGGGCGGGGCGCGGGCCGGGCCGGAACCGCCTGGACGCCGCCCCGCCCCGCCCGCGTGTCCCCGCCGGACCCGAGCAGCCCTGCGCGACTGCGCCGTCCTCCCCTGCCTCCCACCTCCTTTCTGCGAGCATCTGCCCGCAGAGGAACAGATGTGGGCACCTGCGGTGACAGGCTGCATATGTTCCATCCTATTCACAGGCATTCAGACGTGGCTACAATGAGCGGCCTTTGTGCGCACAGTCACTAAATATATTAATCTGCACTCCCCAGAGCACCGGGCTGTTTAATTTTTCACTAGCAATAACATCTGATCTAATCCTTAAATCGGCTCCCAAAAGCCTGCCCTCCCGCCCTCCTTTTTTCCCTCTTTCTCCCCACCCCCCATCCCGAAAAACGTGTGAAGCTATTCAACCTTCCACCTGTTGCCTGCTGAACTGGGCGTGGGTTCCTGCAACATCTGATGTTGGTCGGGGCAGGGGGTGGAGGTGGGGGGCGACGGCGGGAGCGACCATGCAGGGACGCTTCTGGGCCACATGGGCACCGCGAGGGCATGTGTATCAGAAGGAAAATAAACACAACGTGCGAGGGTGGCTCCCGAATGTTGTGCAAACAAAGAACGATGATTATTAAACAGCTTCCAAAGCAGCCCTGCATACCCGTCCTCTCTGTGGAAACGCCTTAAAAATGTACAAGTTCCCATTTATCTTTTTGTTTATTAAACTCTGGTGGTTATTACAGACACCGCTCAATAGGCCACACAGCCAAAAGGTAACATAAATCTCAGATGTAAGACTGAGATTTTTTTTAGCAATTTTGTTGCATGACTCTTTTATCTTAGCATCTCGTATTCTGTTTTGGTTTGTTTTCAGCCACAATGAATCCCTTAGTGCCATTGTGGGTGTCACAATGCAGACGGACATCAGGCTGTGAATGAAGACAGAGGCAGTTTAAACAAACCAAGCTCTTTCTTTCCTTCCCATCCATTGTACTATGAAAGGACCTTCTGCATTCGGCTGCTAGGAGACGGCTTTGCAAAGCCCTTCTCCAATAAATGGGCTGGAGGGAAAGGGACCCCAATAAACAGCCTAAGTATTGGAGAAAAAAGGGGGACAAATTTGGGCAAGTGGTTTTTCACCTTCACATCAACATGTTTCCTAATCTCAAAATGTAGGACATACTTTCCAGCTTTTCAAGAGTTTCCTCCCTTTTTGCCATTTGAATTCTTACTCCCTCCCCTCCACCACCTCCCAGGAAACACAGAATGGGGACAGCGCTGGCTCACCATCAAAATCTGTTTTCAAAGTGGGTCTCTGTGTTAGGAAAATGGGGTAGGAGGTGCGGGGCTGTTTATCAGTCATCATCACTGATAACTAATGACTGTAAAGTGCTCTCAAAATGGATACAGGGTGGGGGGTGGAGTGTTGCTAAGGAGGTAGGGGCCTGGTTAAGAGTTTGTATACTTAAGGAACAATCATAAGCTATGATTTTTGTGGTGGTTGGAACTGTTCCTATTAACACTAGTAGGTTAACTGAAGCAATAAACACGGCTGTTTTCAGGTGAAGGGCCCAGCCTGAGGATGTTAGGAATGGTCCACAACCTGCACTTCTCAGGGGCCAGAAATGAGTGCTGGGCCACTACCCACCTGACCACACTCAAGGCAAGTAGGGAAACCACGGCTGGCTAATCTCAGTCACAGTTCACAGCTGGGGCCAGGGTCAGATCCAAAGCATGCGGCAACGAGAAGGCCAGTTCATTTACCTTTTATTCATCCATCCACCCGCTGCTCAAGGGGCTAGAGGTCCCAAGTGACATCAGACTGCTTCCTGCCACTAGGTGAGTTGTACAAGCAGAGAAGCGTTCCTTGGCCTTTTATTTTCAGAAAGAGTTTGTGTAGGACTAATACGTCTTTCTTCAGTGTTTGAACAGAATTCATCAGTGAGACCACTCGCACCTGGAGTTTTCTTTGTTGGAGGTTTTTACTTACAAATTCAACTTAAATACAGGGTTTAGGAAACACAGGGTTACTCAGATTTTCTGTTTCTTTGATCAGGTTTGGTAACTTGTATGGTTCAAGGAATTTCGTCTCACCTAAGGTTTTTTTTCATTTTTCAGTTTCATTAGGTAGAATTGTTACAGTTTGACTGCACATATACAATATATTGCATGAAAATGCATGTACACAATATACTGCACATATTTTTAAAATTTACATATATGCATTATTCATTGTTTCTAAGAACATTTAGAGCTTTAGCTTTTTAAACTTACATAGTTATCAAAGGAATAAAGCGAACCACAAAATAAGAAAAATTCAAAGATACATCATCTCACCTAAAGTTGTTCACATAGCTTCCTTTTAACTCCTTCAGTGTAAGTAAAATCTGTGATACGGTCTTCCATCCTCAGCATGCATAATCTCTGTCTCCAATCTTTTTATCATGCTCAACACAGCTATAGGGTTATCAGTTTAATTGATCTTACCAAAGAATAGTCTTCTTTCAAGAATCTCCATCCCCCACTTCCTGTTGTCTAACATCAGAAAATACTAATGTCATATAATTTATCTAGTTTCTAGTGGTTTCGAATGGAATGACAAGTTCTGGAGGAATTACTCTTTCATGGGCAGAAGCTGAAACAGGATAATTTTGGCTGCAAGTAATAGAAAACCCTAATTCAGTACTCTTAACTGTAAGGAAAAGACATCTTCTCAGGGAATGAGGAGACAGAGTGGTCTTACTGTTAATTTTGGCTCTACGGTTTCAAGGCACAAGGTGCCCTCCATCTTTATGCCCCAGCATTCCTGCCTTACTGGCCTTGAACATGGGTTAGCTCTCTCTAGTGACTGCATGAAGCCTGAAGGGCCCAAGAAGTCACAGACAGAAGGACGACCAGTAGAGGAAGAGGGGCAATTTCTCTACGTGACACTCTTCAGCAATAAAACAATTCTGTAATATTTAATGTGGATTAACCATGTAGAACTTAGTATGTTTTAATGGCTGTGGGTTTTTTCCTTTCCCAATTTTTGGGAAACACTTTCATCTCCCTTAATTCCCAACTTCTCCCTACTTTCAACTTACAGGTTTTTTTCCCCTTCCTTTCTTTTCTTTCCTGGTTTGCTCTTCTATATAAATCCTTCCTCCCCTGGTTTTGGATTCTGCCCCAAACTGATGAATCTGATGTGTACAATAGGCCACAAGAAGGTCTCTCTAGGTGGTGTGCAGCAGGAGGTGGGGAAGATGTGAATGGTCACACGTAAACTTCTTCGTTCCTTTTACACTGATTTCTATGTCCAACTTTGTTTTTAGTCTCCCAGGAAAGAGACCTGGGAGTAATCTTTGGCTTTTCCTTTCCTTCACTGTCATGTACTGCAGTAGTAAAAAAAATTTTAAGGAGCCTTTAGAATTTAGACAGACTTGAGTTTGAGTAACAGTTGTGCCATTTACTAGCACTTGTACTAGTTACTTAATCATTTTAAAACTTAAAATGAAAAATTTTACTTTTATCAAAGTAATATACTTACAGATTTAAAAAGTCAAATAGTACTGCTAGATTTATTTTAAAAAATAGCAATTGCCCACACCATGCTTTCAAACTCCCAATTCCTTCCTCTATGTTTAACTCTTAGCTACTTTCTTTGAAATTCGCTCTATTTTTTTTAAGAGTTTATAATGCTGTCTTTCTTTTCCAGTTGTGTATATTGTCTATGGCCTTCCTAACTCTAGAAGATGATATAACACTTCCACCTGATTTCCCAGACCCAGACAAGATCACCTCTCATTTTTCAAAAATAGTGATAGCATCTTTTGATTAAATTACTGTCCAGTATTTACTTTATTAAAATTATGGAGTCATTATTCACAGCTGAGGCATATGCTACAATTGTATTTTATTTTTTGTACAGTTTTGTCTTTACTAATTTATTGCTTATTTACTACATACCTATTACATACTGTCACCAAAGACATTGAAGATCTCCTTTTAAAATACTCAAACACATCAGGCATTCCATGGACTCACTTTTCCCTGGAGATGCATCTCCAGAAGGCCTCCGCCCCAAGCTAGTTGGTATCCTGCTTTCATCCTGGGACTTCTCACCTCTCTCTTCTCTTGGACTCCCTGCTGTCTGGGTCCTAAATATTCCTTTTACTTGACTTCTTAGTTTTGGAGAAGAATATCCTCCAGCAGACTTCTGAGATAAGTATTTTGTAGTTAATATTTTTCAGTTGTGTATCTGAAAAATATTTTTACTCTACCCTCACATTTAAAACTAATATTTTGATTTCATGTTAGAATTATTTTCTTCAGAATTTTGAAATTTAGTGCTCCACTGAACTCATTTTCCTGGAATTATATTGAGAATTTCCAGGCCATTCTGATTTCCAGTTCTTAAATGTGACCTTTTTCTCTATGGAAACTCTTTAAGATCCTTTCTCTATCCCTGGTATCCTGACACTTTGTGACAATGTGCCTTCATGTGGCTCTTCACAGGTTTGCTGTGCAGGGCATTTGGTGGGCCCTTTCCATGTGAGAACACATCTTTTAGATCTAGGAACTTTTCTTGAATTACTGCTTGAGTAATTTCCTCTTCATTTTCTCTGTTCTCTTCCCTGTAACTCTTATTTTTCAGATGTTCAACTTCTTAATCTTCTAATTTTCTTATGTTTCCTCTTTCTCCATTTCTTTTTCTTTTTGTTCTATTATCTGAGAGATATAATCAAATTTATCTTCTTTTATCAATTTTTAAGTTTAAGTTATTGCTTTTTCAATTTTCAAGAGCTTTATTTTCTGAATGTTCTTTTATATACCTATTTCTTCCTCTTTCACTGATATAATATGATCTTCAGAGACTGCAGATAATAAAGTTTTAATAACATTTTTTCCTCTTCTTAGTTTGTTTGTTTTATCCCTCGTCTTCCTCAAATGTCTGTTGATCCTTGGTCATCTGTGTCTATTTAGGAGGGAGCAGAAGTACTCACTGGAAGCTCTGTGGGGTGGAGCCAGGTGCCGTCCAGTGGCAGGCCAGCGGGGGCTCTGGTTGGCCTGCCCAGCTGCCTCCACAGTCTGGCGGGCAGTCTGTCACTGCTCTAAAGTCAGGTCCCTGGGTGCACCCTCACACCACCTGAATCCTGACTGTCATCTCTTTCCCAGCTTTGTTCCTTCCACCTGTTAGTCCTTCGTCTTCTAATCTTGTCTCAGATCCTACCCTCCTTCCAGGCTCAGCTCTCACATTGTCTCCTTGCTGCCTTCTTCATACACATGTTATAAACCTTACTCTCACTGGTTCTGTGATATTTAAGGCATGTTAGTCTGTCTCCCCAAACCCCACATGTGCTCAAGACTAGGGACCATTTCACATACTTGTTGGTCTGATCCTATGGCACCCAACGAGTATTAGGTACTGAGCAGTTTATTGATTTTAGAAAAAAAAATTACAGCAGGAAACGAAAGTCTTATATACAGAATGGAGCGATTCCTTCCCAAATTGTTTAATACACACAAATCGTGTCACTTCAGTTTGGCAATGCTTTTTGAGTGCTTGATCTGCAAGAGATTCTGAAGGAACAACATCTGGCCGTCTTACCTCCCTGATTAAAGCCTCTAGCTCCCTGCGGCTTCCAGCAGGCTTCCTGAGATATGTCTTGTGTAAAGGCAGGTTTTGAGACACATTTAAGCAACCCGATATTATTAATTGAAGTTTGTCAAATATTTACATTAAAAAGTAAGCTAGATTGGTCTCAGAGTTACTTTTCTGTTACCACACTTGGCTACCAAAATGTCCTCTTGGTTAGAAAAGGGTGGCTTTGTGGCTACAGGAATGGGAACCGTGCGTCACCTGAAGCCTCCCTTATCTCCCGCCCAAGGGAGCATGTCCTTAATGTGAACCTTACTGGTCTTAAAAGCAGCTGCAGAAACAAGGTCGAGACGGTGGCTTCCAGAGTCCGAACTCCTTAAGGGGAGTCGGAGACCCTGCATGATCGGGTGGCACGCGGCCTCGCTCCCTCCCCCGCCGCCGCTGCCAGTCCGCGGTTCCCACGCCGGGCTCCAGGCTGGCGGGCCCGCCCACTCACAACCGTGGGCTCCGGGCGGTCATCGCAGCCGTGCTAACGAGGCTCCTCGGTACCTCGTGCTCGCCGCTCCGCCGCGTTCTCGGCAAGCGCGGCCTGGGACGCGCCGTCGTAATTGCAACCGACAGACGACGAAGCCCCGGGTCGAGGCTGGATAACGCACCAAGGTCACTCGACTGGAAAGTGCCCCCGCTCAGCCCCCCACCGCCTGCCCTGCGGCAGGAACGCCCTTCGGGGACCGGGCTTCGGGACGAGCCCGCCGCGCCCGCTGGGCGCTCCTCGGCCGACCTCCGGGGTCAGGGTCCCTGCCCGCGCGCGCCCCGCTCACCGCCCGATCGCAGCTCCGGGCGCCTGCTGGAGCCGAGCCCCGCGCGACCCCGGCCTCAGTAGCAGCGCGCGGTTTCCCAGGCAACGGGCGCGGCACCTGAGGGAGCCGGCGCCCCCCGGCGCCTGCGCATCTCGTCCGCCGGCGCCTCCGGCCCAGGCAGCGCAGGCCCCGCCCCCAGCACGGGCCGGGCAGTCGCGCGAGCGGAAGCACCCGACCGGAAGCGGAAGTGCGCGGCGTCTGCGGCGGGCTGAGGGCGGCGCGGGCGAGTCTTCGGCTGGCCGTGCTGGCGCATCTCTAGGTAGGGCCGGGCCTCCGGGGCCAGGGCGTCCGGGCCCGCTCTCGGCCGTCGCCTCGGCGCGGCTGGCTGCGCTCGTGGTGCTGCGCCGTCGCGGTCCTGGGACGCGTCTCCCTGACTGCCCGACCCCGCAGCCCTGCTCCCTGCCCGCTCCGCCTGGCCAGACCGCACCCCACCTCCCCCGGCGAGAGATGTGCAGTTCCGGGACGGCCGCGCGGCTGCTCCGCCCGTCCCCGAGGAGGTGTCCTCCAACCCCTGCGCTTGCGTCTCCGAACTTGTCTCTGGGGGTGTCCTGAGCCGGGGCCCCAGCAACCCGCAAGCACTGGGCCCTCGGGGAAGGAGAGGCCGAGGGGGGTGGTGGTGACGTGAGGCTTACAGACGGGACGGTTTGTCCAAGTCAGCCGAGGAGGGGCCAGAAGTTCCTATACAGGAGGGGTATTCAAGCTGAGTTTCGGCTAAGCGGGAGTTGGGAGGTGCTGAGGGGCAGGAGGCCGTTCATTCCTACAGAGGGAACAGAAGGTTTAAGACGTACGGGTTTGAGGCAGTCTGACTTTCGGGGGAAAGTGTCGCTTAGAGATGAGGATGGCAGGAAGCTCAAGAGAACTGGGAGCGAGGATGTGATGCTCAGACGTGGATGTTAGAAGAGTCAGTCTGGCAGGTGTAGGGACGTCTTTTGGCTTGAGCATCTGAGTAGATAAGTCAGGGTGAGAAACACGGATGGGAGGCAGGTCTGCAGCATCTATTCCTCACCACTCACCTCCCACATGTGTCCTGCTACTTAGTCTACAGCTGTGTTCTGTGGTTCTTCCGTGTCCAGTGTCGTCCTTTTGTTTTGTCCTCTGTCTTTCCTGAACCGTGGCTTTCCATGTACATGTGCTCTTTGACCTGCCCAGGTTTGGACCTTGCTGTTTGGAGCTCTGCACCACCACAGCCCTCACACATTCTCTCTGTGTTGATTTCCCCATCACCCCATCTCTGCCCTAAGCTCTGCCATGGTGGTTCCCCCCACGGTACCATTCCTCCATCTGCATAACTCCAGTTGTGCACTGCTTACTGGTTGTGTTCATAGAAAACAGTGGAAACGCCTTGGCTGCGTTGGGTCCCGACTGCTCATCTCCACACATACCATTTCTTGACCACTTGACCTCCCAGTTTGTGTAGTTTCTAACCACTTAACCTGCCACTTCTGGCCCACAGTTTTCTCATCTGAACTGAGAAGACTACAGTAGGTGATGTCTGAGGTCACTTATAGTTTTTACTCTCTGGGTTCTGCCCCCTCCCTGAGCCTGCATCTGGGTGTCATTTATGGGGCAGGTTTACCGTAAAGCTAGGGAAGTTCAGGCTTCAGGGTCCTCACTTCCACAGGTGCCTTCCCAGGCACTGGGAAGGACTTCAGTGCCCTTATGTTTATTATTTTGTATTTTTTTAAAAAAGGGATTTTGAATTATTTAAGTTTCAAGCCCTGTGCTACTTGGATCCTATGAAATTGGCAGTTAGTCATATCCTGCTGTCTTGGTTTCTGGGTTCTTGTCCTTCAGCCTTTCCTCTTACCACCTCTGGCTCCTCCTCCTTGTTTGTACTTGTTATTGAGGGTTGAAGAGAAGACATGAGTGAATGGAGCTGGTCAGATTCCTGCTGTAACCTGGCTTTAGTTTTCTCTTGAGTCAGGAAGAGTCAGAGATTGGCAGCCCAGCCCAGTGGGCAGAGCCTTGCGACAGTGTGTGTTTGATTTGTTCACCACTGGGCATCTGCCTCCTTCAAGAAGAGGTGGGTAGTAAGGAAAGAAGGGAAGTCCACTTAACTGAGATCATAAAAGCAAGTCTTACCTCCATGGAAACTAGGGTCGTGGAAATTCATTCAGAGGAATTAATTGCACCCTTATTAGCTTGCAAGTCAGGCATCCTTTACACTATCAGTTATTTTCTCAGAGCTTTGTAACAGGTGTAAAAAACTTTTCATTTTCATTTGCTTTTAGAAGCAAATTCCTGTTTCTTTGTATGGTGTTCTGTGGGAAGAATCTTCAAAGAGATAAAACATGTTATCTAATGTTGAAATTAATTATGTAAGTATAGTAAGATATTTCTTAAGGATTTTATAGTAGTAGTTTAGAATTCACCAAATTGACAGGGAAATCATTTTATTTTTACAAATAAGGAAATCAGTGATGTGCAAAGAGAGTAAATGGTTTGTCTTCAGACAGTAAATCAAGGTCATTGTTAGTCAAAAAACCCCAGCTCCTAAGCACCTTTTTCCTTAAAAACAAGTATGACTCAAGTAAGGAGGAATCCATTTAAGAGAACTCCTACTGTAGAACACTTACTGTAACTTGGACCAAAGCTGTCCTTCCACATACCTGTCCAGCTGCACACCTGCGTGCATGCTGGAACCTGAAAGAACACACCAGAGGTGGGTGAGGTTCCCCTCAGTACTTTAGCTAAAGAGTTAACTCAGTACAGGTTCATGTACGTTATTGTGAGTCATATAAAATGGTTGCCAACCAGGACAACAGGACAGTGACTGAACAGCAGAGTTTTGTGGATAGTTTAGTTTTGGGTTTTTGCCCATTAAGCACCAGGATCTCCCATTTAAGATAGAAATCTTTCTAAAATAGAGCATTTCCCTGCTCTCTTAATAGAATGTGCTAGATATGATACGCTTTCCCTCACTGTCTCAAGCAAACATTTTAAACGTAGTTTGTTGTGTTGAGATGCAGACAGTGTCAGGGCTCGTTGAGGCATGTACAGCTGTTTCCCCCAGTATGGCCTCAGTTCTCCTGTCCCTTTGCTTCCCCCAGTCACCTGTCTCAGGTCTCACCCCTACCCCTGTCTGTCTGCCCACGCCTGCCTCCAGTGACTTCTTACTTTTCTTTACTGTGGACTTAGGAGCTAAATGTAGAACTATGTAGAAGAAGAATTTACAGATGATAAATTAGAGCCTAAGAAGTCTCTTGTGAATAGAATTTTTCAGCTTTAACTCATGAATTTTAAAATTTATATTGGAGTTTTGTTCTGTATTCTGGATACATGAGGCACACAGTTTTATAGGTCACAGGCATTTTCTTTTTCTTTGTTCGGTGGCAGTGGTTTTCATGCTGTGCTTCACTGCCCTGGAAGGGTTTGTAGAGCTGCACTGGGGCAGGGGAAGCCCAGGGCCCAGCCTTCAGGGTTGCTCCTTCGATCTGACAATCTTGTCAGGGCCCTTGGCCCAGGAGGAGGAGCACTCGGGGCTAAGACACCGCCTACAAGCCGGTTCTGCCTCACGATTAGGTCTTCCCAGCACACGTGCCGGCAGCTACCAGGTCACTCTGAAGTGCCCAGTGTTGAGGGTGGGGTCCCCTAGTGAGGGGAACTGGCTTTGGAGGCAGGTGGATTCAAGTCCAGGTTTTGCTGTTACTGCCTGAGACTGCAGGCAGGTGACCTAGCAGCACACGTGGCCGCCCAGCAGCCGGTTCTTCCTGCCTCCTTGGCTGGCAGGAGTGCCTCCCAGTGGAGTCTGAGCGAAACTGGATGATGTGCAGGGGGATGGGAGGGGGTGTCTGCTGCGGGGCTTGCAGAGTAAACTTAGTCTCAGGGTACAGCTCGGGGCATTGCGAAATGTGTATGCACACCCCAGGTGTCCTTTCCTGAGGGACCTTGAGCCTCCACTCCCTTGTTCAAGGTACATGTCTTGGGGACTTTGTCTTGTTCGTTGATGTGTCCACAGGGCCTGGAGCGCAGCAAACACTAGACGAATGTTTCCTAAGTGATTTTGGTCTCACGCCTTTGGCATAGCTGGGGCAGGGGGTGGCGGGGCATGTGGAAGAGGGGCTCTACCCTCCTTTAAAGGTCTTTTGTGGCAGAAAACAGGGCTTTGCGCCCCTCGTCTTGGGGCTCTTCCCACCATGCACCGTACACGGTTTCTGAATCTGGGTGTCAGTGGTCATGGTCAGACTGTGTTCTGGAGGATCCTCCAGGGTGCCTTGAGTCTGAGTGTCAGGACTGTCACAGGCGTTCTGTCTCTCGTTTGACTAAACTTCTTCGAAGTGGTAGTGTTAAAGAAAAACATGACTGACAACTTGCTGAGACAGTGAGAAAGACTTCATTCAAGACTTGCATGGGGAGATTGACAGCCTCCGGTAGAGTGAAGGTCAGTGAGAGTCAGGGTTGGGTGGGGATTACTCTGATCATCACGGCAATCAGATTTCAAGGGTGGGATTTTCTGTGAAACTGAGCAGGAATCTTGCTGAAATTGGTGGGGATGAACTTGGCATTCAAGGTGGAGGCCTGTGGGCAGGAGGGCCTAGGACCCTGACTAAAGTGTGGTCAAGGAGAGCATCTGGGTCAGTAGTCCCAGAGTCCTGTATGGAGGCCGTGTGGGGCCTGGGCACAGTCTGAGTGCGGCCACCCTTGGTTTACCGGCTCCCCTGGTTGGCTGCACATTCACGAGTTCCTGGTAGTTGTGAGCATGGCTGTGTCTGTGCACTGGCCCAGGACACGTGTTCATCTCTTGGAATTTTCAGTCCCTCTTGTCACCCTGCTGTGTTGAAAGGTCCCTGTAAGTTCCTGTTTTTAGGTGGGTTAGCAGAGAGGAGAGGAGAGAGTCCGTGCCAGCATATGTTACCCCTGAAAGAACAGTCACCGGAAACTCAGAAATGAAGCAAGGGAACAAGAGGACTGTGTGCTTGTTGCTGAATCCTGGGCCCTTGTTTAAGAGATTCACCCAGGATTATCCAGTTTTCTAACAGAGTGTACCTCCCTGTTCTACTTGCTATTTACTCTTGATTAGAGCCCAAGCACTGTGATACATGTTAATTTGTAGACTTTGTCTTGTGGAGACGAATTATTCCTGTCTGGTAAAGTTATATCCCAAGGTTATGGTTTTATTACTCTGTAAGACATTAACACGATTTGTCTCCAGTTTACAAAAGGTCATTTTGGTCAGCCAGCTCTTCACATGCGCTCTGGACCAGCTTCCCATCTTACAGCCCCCTCATTAACTTATGCTTGCTGAACGTTCTGCTTTGACACTGGTGGGGTGCTGGGTGTGCCTGAGGTGGCCACAACTGCTGGTACTGATTGTCCTGCAAACACTGCTCCCCAGGGGAGGTGTGCCCTGGGCTGGCCCTGGTCCACTGTCCCTGTGTCCAGAGTGACTCAGCCCTTCTCTCTGGTAGGCGATGTGCATATGTTTTTGCTGAAGCCTGCCTCTCTCCCTTTCTCCAGGGGTTTGTTGATTGAGAGATTGTGGTAAAGGACCTTCTGTCTGGGTTTCTCTTTGCCCTTCTCTCCACGTCCTCATTCCCTGGTAACTCAGTTGGCAGGGATGGGTCTGGTGTGAGGAGAGTGAGCCATTCCTGGGCGTGCGGCCACTGCCAGCGCTACAGGCCCCAGCCATACTTGTGTGCCTGCGGCTGTGCCTTCATGGGCCTCCTGCGCTGATGCCGCTTCCCATGCCAGTTTGTCAGCTCCTTGAGGGTAGACGGTTCTTGGTCCTCTTTCTTTGCCCGCAGTTGATTCCCAGTTTCTCTTTATACACCTGCCCTTTGATGCCTTCATTCACTCATAAATAACTTGCTGGGCCCCTCACATGCCAGACACTGTGCTGGGTGCTAGGACGTGACAGACAGTGGTGTCACCTGCCCTGAGTCCCACATCAAAGTGGGTGGCCCCCCCCAGACTGTATTTTGGACAGTAGGGCTCCTGCCTGAAGAGACATAACTTTTGTTTTCTTTCTGAACAATTATCTAGATAAGGAAAATTTCCTGTATAACTTGCAGCTGTGATAAGTGAAATATTATATAAGTATATAATTTTATAGTGTATGTTTATGTAATATATAATATATAACATATATGTGTTTGTGATCATCTTAAAAATTACCTTTAGAGAATGTAAAGCCTCAGTGTATGCTCTTGCACTAAAAGGCTTAAAAAGCCAGAGGAAAATTTAAAAAGGTAATGCCACAGATTTGTCTTTTTAAGCGTTTTATTTCACACCACACTAACTGCGTTGATGGTGGGCTGTGTGAGTATCTGGTGCTGTGAGGAGCTGAGATACCAGAAGGCATCCTCTGTTGCCCCGAGCTCCCAAATCTGTGCCTGTCCGAATTTTTCTTTGTAGATGCCATAGAAGAGGGCATTGTGACGTAACATTCCTGAGGTAATTTGTGATTCAGGCTGTGAGGAAATGGCAGTGTGAAAGGCAGGAAAAACAGTACATGTTTTAAAAATAGTGAGCTTTTCACTACTGGGGTAAGAAAAAGGAGGAAAAACATTTGAATAAAATCAAAGCGGAGGCTGAACCCAAATTCTTGCAAAATAAAGAGGAGAGTGTTTCAAGAAACTCAGTGTTGTCACTTGCAGTTTTAGTAGAAAAACGCTTGAAACAAAAATGTCTTTTTATCGTGAGGGAAGGCAGCCAACACAACTGTGGCAGAGCCGCTAGGCAAAACGGGCCCAGGTCTGCGGGGCTGGGCGTGCAGGCCGGCTCCGTGGTGGGAGGGCCCCGTGCGGAGAGGAGCAGGGCTCCACTCAGCACGGAAACAGTCAGGCTCTACGTGGCTGAGAGGTACCTTGAGTCCACTCAGCGTCCACAAACATTGCTGCTTTTTTTTTTAATCCATTTTGGTTTTTTGTCTTTTCTGACAACCCTTTGAGTTCTGACACATATCCCCTTTCCAAACCATGCCCAGAGGGCCCAACTGGAGAACGGCCTTATGGTTGAGAAGATCATGTTATGAAGTCCACTTTCTGCTTCAGAAACATACCTTCCTTGGTAATGTTCCCAAGATAAACCCAATACTAGTAATAGGCCTACAGTGGTTTGGGGGGTATGGATTTGTGTATTCCATTATATGTAATAATTTAATGAGCACACCTCTCTAAATTTCAACATAAATGCTCTTTATGTCCACTCAATTTTTATATTTTTTAAAAATTATTTTTGGCTGCCAAACAGATTTCAAAATCTACTATTAGGGGTCAGTGTCATTAACAGGGAGTACAGTCTTAAAAGGTAATCTGCAGGGGTGTCTTTGCTCGACCATAGTTTATTTACAATTTCTTCATTTGTGAAGTAGAGCTTATAGTTTTTTACCCACAGAGCTGTCTTAAAGATTGGAGATCGTGTGCATTGAGTGCCAGCTCTGTCTGGTAGGAAGTGGGCTCACTTGGCAGCTGGTGGCTGCCTTCAGTCTTCAGCCTGGGGAAGGCACCGTTCTTGCACTGCTGTTTGCATAATGGGGTTTTTTTGTTTTGTTGTAACAGAGGACATGAAGCCCTGATGACTCCTAAAGAAAATCAGAGTGAAAAGAATAGGCATTAAGATAAAGGCTTCTGATCACTGATGGATGTTATTACCTGTATTATGTCTTTTATTACACGTGAGGACATCTTCCTTATTGTATAAAGGACTCTGCCTAGATTTTCCCCAGATTTTCAATTGTAATTCTAAACTCTTGTTTATTTTTACATTTTAGAATGGGTGGTTTTCCATTCAAAGTCAGTGACCATCTCAAATGTTGTGGACATTTTCATGTAGTTTTCTTTTTAACACGTTTACTGAGATGTATTTGACACTCAGGAAAGAATACATATGTACAGTGAACAGTTTGAAATGTTTAGCACGTATTCACCCGTGAAACCATCCCCACGACGAAGGTAGCGAACATGTGTACCGCCCTGTCTCCACCAATTCCCTCCCGCCCTACCCGACAGCCCTGGTCTCTGCCCTGCAGTCAGCTCAGCGCTCAGTGAGGTGCACTTTACATGAATGGACTCATACAGCGTGCACTCCTTTTTCATCCGACTTCTTTCACTCAGCAAGGTTATTTTGAAAAACATCCATGTTGCATGTATCAATCTGTGTTTTAGTTTTGCTAAAATTAGCTTCAGTTTGAGCTCCTAGATGGGGAGTATTACTTCTTTGAAACTGTTAACCTGTTTTCGAATTTTGTTGAATGATAACCTCTGTGAAGCTCTTAAGAGAGTGCTGGGCCATGTTGTCCTGTGAAGTCCACTTAATCACCTCACATGTAGGTGACGTCCCTGGTGTGTGTCCACGGAAGACTTCAGGCTCCTGGCCAGCAGCGTACGCCATGACACGCTGGAGACAGAGACTGAATGTCAAATACTGTCTGGGATTTGCTTTGAAAGTTGCTGTAAGTGTCACGGTAACTCCATAATTACTAATTTACTTTCCTTTCCAGACCCTTCCAGGAGTTTCATTATGGGCGTGAGAGGCTTGCAGGGGTTTGTGGGAAGTAGCTGCCCACATGTCTGCACTGCGGTAAACTTCAAAGAGCTGGCGGAGCGCCACCGGAGCGAGCATCCCGGATGCACTCCCACCGTCGTGGTGGACGCCATGTGTTGCCTCAGATACTGGTACACGCCAGACTCTTGGATCTGTGGTGGCCAATGGCGAGAGTACTTTTCCTCTTTGCGAGAATTTGTGAAAACTTTTACAACTGCTGGCATCAAGTTGATATTCTTCTTTGATGGCATGGTGGAACAGAACAAGAGAGATGAGTGGGTGAAGCGAAGACTCAAGAACAACAGGGAGATAGCCAGGATTTTTCATTACGTCAAGTCCCACAAGGAGCAGCCTGGCAGGAACATGTTCTTTATCCCCTCGGGGCTGGCCATATTTACGCGGTTTGCTCTGAAGACCCTGGGTCAGGAGACTCTGTGTTCATTACAGGAGGCCGACTACGAGGTGGCTTCCTATGGCCTCCAGAACCACTGTCTCGGGATTCTTGGAGAGGACACAGACTACTTAATTTACAACACCTGTCCCTACTTCTCAATCAGCGAGCTGTGCCTGGAGAGCCTGGACACCATCATGCTGTGCCGGGAGAAGCTCTGCCAGAGCCTGGGGCTCAGCCTGTGCGACCTGCCTCTCCTGGCCTGCCTGCTGGGCAACGACATCATCCCGGAGGGCATGTTTGAAAGCTTTCGCTACAAGTGCTTGTCTTCCTACACCTCCGTCAGAGAGAACTTCGACAAAAAAGGTAACATCATCTTAGCTGTAGCAGACCACATATCTAAAGTTCTTCACTTGCATCAAGGTGAGAAAAAACTAGAAGAGATGTTACCTTTGGGACCAAATAGAGCTCTTTTCTACAAAGGAGTTGCATCGTATATTTTGCCAGGACAGAAATCTCCATGGTTTTTCCAGAAACCTAAAGGTGTAGTAACTTTGAACAAGCAGGTAGTATCCATGTGTACAGACCCTGACTCCAATCAGAAATTACTTATCGGTACAGACTCTGAATTTAACCTAGAAGCACCCATGTGTACAGACCCTGACTCCAAGCAGGAAGTTCTCATATGTACAGATCCTGAATCCACGCAAGAAGCTTCCATTTGTACACACCCTGAAATTAAACAAGAAGACCCCATGGATACGGAGCCTGAAATCAAGCAACAAGTAACCATGGTTTCAGATCCTGAAATCTTAAAGGTATGTAGGTGTGCCCACCCAAATCTGATAGATGCCATGATTGAAGACGTATCCATTGATGGATTTGTCAGTGAATATTTATTGACGACCTGCAAGGTTGAGACACTGTGGTAGACACAGAACAGAGCCCTGGGAATCTGGCCAGGAAGTATGACTTCATACTTGTGAAAACTCACCTGGTAAACTGTTCTGCATTGTTGCTGGATTGTTAAGGGGAGAGGGCTGTTGCTGTGGAGGGTGAGGTCACCATGGGCTGGGTTACAGAGAGACATTCCCAGAAGCTGGTGAGCTGGAGCCAGACCTCATGGGGCCTGAGATTTGCTTCAGAGGGCACAGGCTCAGGGCTGTGGGAACGCTGAAAGTGTGGCGTTTGGAACCTGTGTCACTGGGGACAAGGGCCAAACAGTAGGCGGGAGCATGGAGTCTGAAGGGTCAAGTAGGGAGAAAAAAATGGAAAAGACAGACCACGGCCAGATTGTGAACACTATTAAATGCCATGCTGGGAGTTTGGATATAATCCTGAAGGGAAGGTAGAGCCTCAGGTTTTGACGGAGCCCCTGCCGAATAGCCAGCTGTTGCGTGCAGGTTCCGGCTGGGTGCACTTCGTGTGTTGTCTCCTTTAACCTGCTCGCTGTCCTTGGGTTAGAGAGAAGGTGCGTGTCCACGTGACTGTCCATCTCAGCAAGTGCGCAGCCACTCATGACTTACCCACAGACTTTCCATTGTTCCTGGCTTTCATCTAGTTACCCAAATTACAAATCTAGGAACCATGTCTCCTGTCTTGTGGCTCTGATCTCTTCAGTGGCTCTTACACTTGTGTGGATTACTGTGGTCACCTCTGAGAGCTCTTCCTAAACAGGCTTTTGCCTTTTGCAGTCCGTCTGTCATGCTACATGCAGAATTCGAGCCCTTCATTTGCACTTCACAGCTCAGGAGGGAGTCCCCCATGGCAGCTGCCTGGCACTCCCTGCAGCCCCAGCTCTGTCTGCCCCTCACCTTGTCCAGGCCTTGCACGCACTCTCTTCCCCTCAGTGGCTTTCTGCCCCTCCTGCTGGTTAGTGCTAGCTGGCTCTTCTGTCACACACTCAGAGGAGCCCCGACTGCCCACCATGTGTGTCTGACATTTGCAGCACACCTCCCTGGAGCTTCATGTTTGATTCTTGTCTTTCCTGCTAGACTAGGGCCGCTCTGCAAGGCCGGACCTGTCTCTCCTTGTCACTGCCCAGCCCTGGTCCTGTCACACTGTCTGTCTTGTAGTGGCCGCAGGTTAGATCTCAGGGGGTGTTCCTGGCTCTGGCATCTTTAGATTCTCTTCTCAGTGACGTCCTCCCTCCCTTTGCACAGCTGCAAGTGTTCTTCTGTCTGAATTAGCCTTTCACCTCTTTGTTCCATACGTTGTAGCAGACGAGCCACTTAACTGACAGGAACTTGCAGAAGAGGTAGAATGTGACGCATGTTTTGAGAGAGTTACAGGTGAAAAAGTCTTATCAAGTGAAGAAATTATTCCACCTGGAAGCATTCTTAACTGCTTCTTAGGAGGAAAAGAGTCTGGGTGTGAAGGTGGAGGAAGGTTAGCAGTGGACCTCTGTGGGGACATCCTGACAGGTGGTAGGAAACAGCAGACAGGACAGTGGGGGAGGAGGGAGGAGGTGGGTGCCGGCAGAGACCCAGGGGTCGTCTTTGTAGGAGAGTGGAAAGGGGTGCAGAGAATGGATGGAGGAGGACCAGTCTGGACTTGGCCCACGTGTGTTCAGTGTTGCTGTGCAGGTGGGGGAGGAGCACTAGTTTAGTATTGACCGCGCAGAGACGGCTCTCCAGCAGCACAGCTTTCTGAAGAAGTTTGTAATCTTCAAAGGGCTTTCCTCACGTTGTCTCCTATAGGCATCACACAGTTCCATGCCCTTGTCTCCTCTCACATGAGGACAGAGGAGTGAAAAGATCAAGTGACATTGTCTGCAGTCCCACAACTAGTACTTGGCAGACCCCGGCTTTAAACCCAAGCCTCTGATGCTTTACAAGACCACAGCCGTCTTCCCTGCTGGCCCAGAAGTTTGCTGGCACGTGGAGAGGCAGCACGCCGTGTCAGCAGTCTGGGAGCAGGAGAGTGAAGACCACCCTGCCCCCAGGACTCGCAGCCTCTGTAGCCGTCTGCTTGAAGGACAGGCCGTGGAAGGGTGCCCCAGGCAGGGGGCACTGGCAGAGTTGGGGAGGCAGGCAGGGAGGCTCTGGCAACAGGTGGGCAGGGTCTGCTCTTCAGCCAGCCCAGGACTTACTGAACTCACAAACTCATCAGTCACTTGCCACATTCATAGCACCACACAGGCCCTCTCTGCTCATTTCTGGGCACTTCCTGTCTGGGCGCTTGCTCATGACCTCTGCCTGCATTAGCCATACCCACCCGCCGTCCCCACCTGGGCTGTTGTGCAGGTGGCCATCCCAGCTGTCTTGCCCAGGCTCCTGCAGGGGAAGTTCTGACAGGTTAGGTCCGACCACAGGGGTGGCACGTGTAGTTGGGAAGAGTTTAGGACTTAGTTTTCATGCTCATTAAGGAGCTATTGGCTGGCTTTAATTAAGCAGAGGTATGATGAGGTCAGGTGTTTGTATTTGAAATGTTGTGCGCACTGCAGAGAATGGGCTAATGGGGCTGTTGCAGAAACCCAGGTACAGACAGAGGAGCTGGGACCAGGAAAGTGGCGGCGGGACTAGAGCAGAAGCAGCAGACTCAAGCAGTGTTTCGGGAGTGACGCTGGTGCACAGCAAGCCTTGCTGTGGAGGTGAGCTCCCCTGTGCTCAGACCTGGGCCAGGGGGGCTGCCGTGAGCCGCACAGGAGGAGGAGGGCTTCCCAGGGACCACCTGATGGTTAGGGTTAGATGGGCCGGGTCTGCTGCTGGAGATGTGGGTGCCAAGAGGTAGAAGTCTCGGGAAGTCGTCTGCCGTCTGTGGAATGGGAGCCTCTCAAGCAGGAGAAATGATGCACTGAGGAGTGAGGGGCGGTCGGGGGGATGGGAGAACGAGGTGAGAAGCACCCCAACAAAAGCCCAAGAAGGCAGGTGCGAGACTGAAGAACCGAGCAGGGTGTCCAGTGCTGTGGAGGAACTGAGGCTGGACTGGGAGTGGGGCAGGAGGTGTGGGTGGCCTTGGAGAGCTGTTGTCGCCCGGGGGCCTGGAGGGGGTCAGGTGATAGGGGTTTCGGGAGCAGAGTCTGGGGATGAAAAGGCAGGAGCTGGGCTGGGGTTGCTCTTTCGGGGGGTTTGGCAGGAAGAGGCCGGCTGGGAAGAGGCTGTCTGTGGGGAAAGGAGGGCGGGCTGTGCCGGCGGCCGTGTGCTGTCCCAGGGTCCCATTTGCTGAACTTCGTGGTATCTTTGAGAGCAACTTTGGAATTTCTTAAGTTCCCCTTAAACTTTTCCTTTTAAATTTTTCTCCTTGGAGCCTTCTGGCCCCGTTAGTAGGTCACCATAATGTATGTATTTTGACCACACATGGTCTCCTTAGAAATCCTTAGGGGCGGAGCAGCGCCCGCAGCCGTTGGTGTCTCCTCCAGAGTTACAGGCTAGGATGCGTTGAATGCTCACTTTAAAATGTTCAGATGAGGCGAATATGTTAAGATTTTTCCAAGTGTAGATTTCTGTATAATACTTGCAGTTAAGCACAGAGGTAAAATGTGCTGAGATGACGAGCTAATTAATGAATTAAAACTAATTTTGCAGGACTTTTCTGAAAACCCAGTGTACACCAAGAAAAGAATGTTACATATCAAATTCTCTACAGTTGTCAAAATTGGAGATTTCTTGGTACAATTAATATAATTTATTGTAACTTTATAGATAAATTTGTCAAAACACCAATTCTTTTGAAACAGAGAATATGACATGTAAGAGGGAATAGGAAAATAAGTTAGAAGGTACTCTGCCCTGAGAGGGTCATGAAATACCTGACTGTATTGTTCCTGGCAGATTTTGCATCAAAAGGGGCATCGTGGAGAAATAGGGCACTTCTGGTGGTCTTTGCTGGGTTAGAGCTTCGAGTCAGAACTCTTAATGCTTACTGACCCCAAAGCTGCTGGTTTGTCTCTGTCCTGGTGTAAGTATTGGTGATGAGATAGACCCTCTGAGCAAACGCCTGTTGACCCTCAGTGTGCGCCAAGCCTCGTGTGTTAACTCATTCAGGCCTAGCAGTGTAGTGAGGCGGCACCTTAGGGGGAGAGAGGCGAAGGGACCAAGAACCGGGTGTGTGGTAACGAGTCGGCGTGGCTGGAGCGGCCTTGCTGTGGGGGAGTCACAGGACACTGGGGTTTTGATGCTCCAGGTTATCCTTGTAGTGCGTTTAAGTGCCTGTTGTGGTAGACTGATTTAAATTCTGAAGAGTAGTCCAGATGACTATTCCTGCAGTAGTAAGAATGTTCTTCACAGGAAAATAAAACCTGTAGCTCGGTGACTGTAGCCTTCTGATCTTAACTACTGATGGAATGAGAAGGTGGTTCAGTTTAAATCGTGCATCTGATGACCTGCTGCGTGCAGACAGGGTGCTGCATCCAGGGCAGAAAGAAATGAGTGCTCAGCGCGTGGATTTTGCTCAGTAAAAACTATTGAGGAAGTGAATGAATGTGATACAGTTTCTAATCCCAGGGGGTTTATGGTTTAATAGGAGAGGTGAGGCAGATAGCCAGTGCAAGGTATGTGTGAGTTGAGCCCCATCAACCAGGGAGGATGATAGGCTCTATGGAGAGGTTACCCTTCAGGTGAGCCCATGGGGCAGGGCTGTGAAGTGGCTGGTTGGAGAGGGATCCGTTTCCCAGAGCACAGGGAGGACTCTTGCGGACAGTGGAGGTTGGGTCCCTGAGAGTCTGTGAGGTGGAATCAGGTGGAATGATGTACGCGGGAAAGAGATGGAGGCCTTCGAGGGGGCCTTGGCTCTTAGGCTGAAGAATCTGTGGTAGCCCCTGGATGCTTTGAGGAGGGTAGTGACTGGACCTGTTTCCAGGAAGACAGGATATTGCTGGTGTGAGGTTGGGTTGGAGAGAGGAGAGGTGGGGTGAGGGCAGGGGTGCCGGGTGTGGCAGCGCTCCTGTCAGGTGGGCAGAGGACGAGGTGACAGCGGAAGTGAATATGACAGGTCTGGTGGGGGGGTGGAGATGGAAGAGGAATGAAAGGTTTTGAGCTAGCAGCCCAAGGAAAGGAATTACACGTGTCAGCTCAACGTCACGAATTTGAGGGACAGTCACTCAGATTCTGATTTTCTCTTGAAGGTCCCTCTTTTGTTTTCAAGGAGAAACCAGTTGCGTTTAAATTTTGGGCAGGTCGCCAGAGCACATCACGTCCAGGCGGAGAGCTACCTGGTGTACAACGTCCTGAGCAGCGGGGAGGTGGAGTGCGGGAACAGCCTGGAGGACGCGCTGGACCGCACCCTGCCCGGCCAGGCCCAGGTATACCGGCCTGTGCGGCAGCGCGTCTACTCCCTCCTACTGGGGGGCAGCCAAGGTGAGTTGGTGTCTCAAAGCCGCGTCTTGGAGCTGAATTCCAAGAACCCGCTGGACACGAGTGCAGTTAAATGAGGAGTTGTTGATCAGAATTTATTAAAAGAAGAGTGCATTGTTTCTGTAAGATGTTATGTTTTTATGCCTTAAAAGGAGTTGTGCTTTTTAAAAACTTTGAAAACCCTTTCCTCCTGTAGGAGTGTAGAGTTTATTATTAGAAGACAATGGCTAGTTACTCTCAAAATGTGATTTTCATAAGATGCTTGTATAAAGTCTAGTGCATCATATTTTAAAATATAAGCAAAATTTTCCTTTGGAGCTTTTGTAATTTTTTAAGTTTATGTTTTTCATTTGTATTTCTGTTGCACAGTAGGAACATGAGTATAGGGAGAGGGCTGTCCGTGCAGACCAGTGAAATGAGAGGACCTTCAACACCAAGAATAAAATTGATCAGACCCTGTGACCCCTGTTAGGAACAGTCTGGGGAATAGGGAGTGTTGAAGAGCACTCTGTGTACAGGCTCATGATGCTTAATGCATTAGTTCCCTCTTTTGTGCGGCCTTGCTGACCTGAGACAGGCCTGCTGGAGCATCGTAGGAGTAAAGAGCACATGATAAGAAATGGGCTTAGCACGACACCACCGTCAGGACAAGGGACAGAAGCAGTGAAGTCCTGGTGAAAGGTGGTCTGTGGCCCATTTGCCTACGCTCCATTATTTCCAAGCCTACCAATATTACTATTCATATTATTCTAGAAAGTAGACATTTCTGTAATCTGAAGGTGGTGATAGAACCATCAGATTGAAGTGTTTTGACCGTTGTTTTTCTTTGGGGCAGGGAGTGGCAGGCTCTCTGCACCCAGCTTTATTCGACACCCAGCACCCGCAGCATGTCCTGCCTCTCCCACGGGCTGTGGGCATCCAGACACGGTGTGGCCTGAGCAGGACACGAGAAAGATGTCTACACTGATTGAGAAGCAGTCAGGAACCTGTATGATAAACTTTGAAACCAAACGGGATTGAAGTAACTTTTTCGGTTTTGTTTTCTCATGTGGCTCTCTGCCCATATTCTTTCTTGTCATGAATGATGATATAGAATAATATTGGCCTGGAGTTGTTTCTAGAGTATTTTCTTAAATGAGGTTAAAATTTATAAACTTCACTAACTTAACTTCCATACTTTGCTAATGCAGTTTATTGACAGCCATAGAGATGACTTTATTAGGTAACTGCAATAACAGGAGAATTACTCAGACTGAACTTCTCTCACAACTGATCGTCACTTTCCTTTCTTCTTAACTTTCTGGCTTTCTACGTGAAGTTTATGTTATCTGGTGTGAAAATTAAAAGCTACCGCAGGCTTACTGACGATGAGGATAATAAAGCACATTGTGTGCTTTTTGCTTAGCTTGGCCCCATTCCACGTGCCCCTGGCAGTGAGGTGTGTGCAGTTGCTGGGCTCAGCGGTCCGTGCGCACCAGCCGTGAGTGCAGGGGGCTGCTCAGGCCTCCTGCTGACTGTCGGCCTGTTCGTGCCTCTTGAAAGGAGACTGTTGAAGTCTCTGGATGCTGTTGTGGACGTCTGTATTTATTCCTTCAGCTCTGTTAGTTTTTGCTTCAGGTATTTTTGAGGTTCTGTTGTCAGGTGCATGTACATTGAGACTTTCATGTTTCTTAATGAGTTGACTCCTTTAGCATTATGAGATTTCCTGTGTTAGAAAAATCTGGTCTTACTCCCTGTCGTTTTGTAGTTGTTTTGCCTAATACTGATAGACACACCCCAGTTTTTTGGTAATTGTGATGTGTCTTCTTTCTACCCTGTTACTTTTAAACTATTCCTTTATATTTAAAGTACACCCCTTTTAAGCAGCATAGCCAGTCTGTCAGCCTCTGTCTTTCAACTGGAGTACAAGGCCATCTATAGTTAATGTGCTTGTTGGCATGACTGGGTTAAAGTCTTCCATTTTGCTCTTTACTCTGCTCTTGCTTTTCCTTTATTTCATCCTTTTCTGACATCTTTTGGATTAATTGAGTAATTTTTAGTATTTTGTTTTTTATTGGATTATTGTTGGATGTGGATTATTAGATTTACCTGTTTCTGTTTGTTTGGCTTTTGCTTTTAGTGGTTGCTCTAGGGTTAGTAATACACATCTTTAACTTGTCACAGTTTGCTTTCAGATAGTTACGTGCACTGTGAAAGCCTTAGAACAGTGGACTTTTAGTCTCATCATTTTTGTTATTCTGTATATTTTTAAAACTTTTTATTTTGAAATAATTGTACACACACAGGAGTTGCAAAGATAGCATGTAGAGTTCCATGTACCTTTCACCCCCAAAGGTGACCTCTTACATGGTAGAGTGCAATATCAAAGCCCAGAGCTTGGCATTGGTCCAGTACTGTTAGCCAGACTACAGATACTCACTTTTCAGTGTTTCTTACACACATTCGTTTGTCTGTGTGGATAGTTCTCTGCAGTTCTGTGCCCTGTCAGGATACAGACTGGCCCCTCTCCACAGAGGAACTCCCTCAGCTGCCCCTTGGTATCCTTCCCTCTGTCCCTGTCCCCTGGTAACCACTGGTCTGTCCTCCAGCTCTACATTTTGATCATTTTGAGAATGTCACACAGATGGAAACCTAGTAGGTAACCTTTTGAGATTATGCATATGTTGAAAATCCCATAATACATGATCCTTATTTTTACTGTAAACCATGGATTGGCAGGCTTTGTGAAGGGCAGAGCTGTGAGGCCCCACCGTCTGCCCAGCCGCTGCGCTCTGCTGCCCTGGGGCCCCGCAGCCAGAGACGTCACGTCCAGAGGGGGTGACTGCGCCAGGGAAGCCTCACCTCGTTTTCCCATGTCATCAAATTCAAATTTTATGTTATCTTCCTGGGTCATAGAATATTCTTCTTTTGATAATTTTCCAATCATTTAAAATAATATGAAGAGCATTACTAGCCCTCAGATTTGGCCTGTGGGCTGTGATTTTCCAGCCCGTCCTCTGAACAGTCATTGTCTCTTGAAGGAACCAGCGGGCAAGGAAAGGTATGCTTGTGCCCCGTCTCTGCTGCTCGTCTCGCTTTGGGCAGACCCACGTTCCCTTTAGTACCACCCTTCTTCCCATAAGGAACCTGCATTTACTTTTTTCGTGGTGCTCATTTTAATTTCCTGAGAATATCGTAATTTCAGAAGTACAATTTTGCCGGATACAGAATTTTAGATATTTTTGTTTGGCACTTTGAAGATGCATTATGTTGTCTCTGGCTTGTGTTTCTTGTGAGGTGAGGCTGTTCCTTCTGAGGGTTGTTGCCTCAGGTCACGAGTGTGTGTCTCCTGCTGGCCTTGGGATTTCTTCTTAACCACTGGTTCTCAGCCACTGTCCAGGCTGAGCTCTGTGTTTATTCCACTTGCGACTCTTGAGCTCCTTGGGCCTGTGAGTGTATGTTCCCCACCGACTCTGAAGAAAGCTGAGCATCATTTCAGAAGCACTGTTTTCTGTCTCTTGCCTCCACCGTGGAGTCACACTTCACACTGTCCCTCAGGCATCAGGGCTCATTTTTAAGCCCCTTCTCTCTGGGCCTCATTCGGGCGTTCTTGTTGCTCCGTTTTCCGTTTCTGGAGCCTCCCTCTGTGGTTCTGATCTGCTACGAGCCCACCCAGTGAAACTCTCGTTCCAGATGCTGTGTTTTCAGCTTTCTTTTCCATCTTCCATGTCTTTCTTCCGTGTCTCCTCAGTGGTTGTTTGCCGGTCCTTGTCTGGTAACCCTGCACCACTGTCATTGCCGGGTCTGTGTTGGTCATTGACATTTCTCCTCATAATGGCTCCATGTGTCTCTGCTATTTTCACCCCAGTGTTTTTATTGTATTCTGGAAGATTTTGGATCTGTGAAGGGTCTTGACTTTGGTTCTTTCGGGTAGCTCATTTACCTGACCCTTCCAGGGCTCACCTGCAGCCTTGTCAGGTTGGGTCTGTGTGGACTTCCAGGAGGTGAAATGGCCCTGCTCTGAGGCTGGGCCTTTCCGGGCCGTCACCTGAGTGCAGCGTGTCATGAGGTCCTGCACACTGGCCGCTGGGGCCAAAGTTGAAGAGCCCAGTGCAGCTCCAGGCGTCGGTCCCTGGGGCTCCATAGGCCTTCCTTGCCTGGCCTCACCGAGTTCTGCTGTGGACCTCAGAGGCGCCCCTGCGGATTTCTGGAGCCCTTTCTCCCCCACGCCCGCGCTCTGGTTCTGCCTGCACCCGGCTGTCACAACAGCCTGGTCCTCCCGGAGGCTGTCTCGCTCCCCAGGGCCCTCCCTCCCCTGGGCTGCCGTCCACACGGGCCTCGGGGTAATAATTGTCCACAGGAAAAGGCAGTGGCTTTCAGTCTGTCCAGATCCAGAGTGGCTAACGTGAGAGGAGCCGCCCTGTCTCGGCCTTCCCGCCCCATGTGTATTCTGGGTGCTGGCGGAGTTGAGTGCGAGTTCCATTCTTGTTCCCTTTTTGGTGGCCATTTCTCCCCCTGGGAAGTCTCATCCTTTGTGTTTATGCATTTCTCTCCCATCACGTTTCTGTTCTCCTTTCCTGGAACTGCTGCAAGATGGTGTTGGGCTCCCTGCTGATGTGCTGTTTCTTCATCTCCTTCCTGGTTTGTTTTTCCTGCATTATGGGAACATTTCACCGCTTCATCCTCAGCTCTTGTGGAGAAGTGTCCCTCCTTCCTTCCTCTCCATCGAGGGCTGGATAAGTCTACTGCCTCTCTCCTCTTCCCCTGGGAGCCCCTCCCCGACGGCTGGATTCCCGCGGGAGGCTGGGCTCTGCTGCTGAGCCCCTCCCTCCTGGCTCTTGCTGCCTCTGCAGGTAGGAGGCCCTCGAAGCTGGGTTTGCCCCTTACACCCAGGCATTCTCACTCACTTGCGTTGCTTTAGAAAGTATGTCCATGTTAAGTACAGAATTTACTTTTCTGGCTCAGGCCACTCTTCTGATCAATCCTAGTCATCCCTCATGCCCTTAAAACCAACTCCCCCAAGTTCCTGTCTTACTCCCTCGTCAGAAGTGGCTTCCTCCCTGAGGCACCGTGTGCTTTTCATTCTCAGGCCTATTGCAGTTTGTCCTTGCACCCTGTTTATGTGGGCATTGTCCGGTGCCCTCCTCCCCCGAGGCTGTAAGCTGAGCAGGAGGGACTGCCACACACAGCAGATTTCTTGGTGTGAATTAGGTGATCAATATATGTGTGTTGAGTGTGAGTTTAAAGCATTACCTTTGCAAGAGTATTTGTATTTAGCAAAGCATTCCTTAGGGAAGGATTACTCTAATGGCTCAATTTCAGACATGGAGGGAGAGTGATGTCTCTCAGATCCCATTAGGTGAGCAGCTGTCTCCAAGCCCAGTCTGGCTGGCAGGTGGGAGCCCACTCGTTTGGAGTGAGATTTAGAATCAAAGGTGCCTTTTACTCTGTGGTCATGACTCTGAGCACCAGAGCTGTTTCTGTGGCACAGCTGCGGGCACTGGAGTTCTGAGCCAAAAGACACAGATTTGGGTAACTGATCTGTTGGATACTCCAGTTCATCTGAAACGCTGGGGGGTGCCTCTTGAGGGAGTGGTTGGTCGGCACCACTCCTGCGTGTATTTTGTATTGTAAATATGTGGTATTTAGATAGCTTGTCAGCATTGTGGCCAGAAGGGGAAGAAGCCCTGAAACGGCTTAGTCCTCAGCCATCCCTGGCTTCATACCCAGTTTTACCTCTGGTCTTAACTCTTGTCTCTGTGTCAGTCTCCATAAGGATAAGCTTAGCTGGAGTCACTATGAAGCCTTATACATTTCAGGAAGCAGAAGAAACTCAGAAAGATGCAAAAGGCAGACTCTTCTGTTCTCCCCCTTTTCATCTCACTAGGTAGCAGTCTTGGAGAAGAGCCCTAGGCAATGGCAGGTTTTAATACTTAGGGCTGTTTGGGCTAATTGTCCTCCTTTCCTGTCACCCCACCTCCAGTTGTCGCCCAGAGACATTCTAGGAGCCCCGTGGTTGCTGCAGGAGGCTGATGGTCTCGTGATGGGCAGTCGCCAGACTTCAGCTCATCCAAAGTCCTAGAGATTGACCTAAAAGGTGACTTTTTTTCTCAAATGTGTATACAAAAAGGAACGTTTGGGGAGTTTTTCTATTTTTTTTATGGACTAAGGTCACACATCATTATAGATTAAACCAGCAGTATGAAAAATACATTCCAGGCACATAAGGGCAAATATATATTTTTTAAAGCCTAGAGGATTGTTATCAAACTTGGAGATCCCAGTAATTGAGAGGGTAAAATCGACATTGGGCCTCCTCATTCTCTTTCCCCCTCCCATTGCTCACAGGCCCCCCAGATCATGTGAGAGGAGAGGGTACTTTTCTTTTGAGAGGTTGTGTATTGACATAATCAGTTTTTATGGGAGAGAGTTTGAAAATGTAGACAGTTCCACAGTTTTGCTTGCAGGGGAAAATGTCTTAGTTATATATAGAAGCTTTTATAATGCGGTGTAATGTGTCTGTCCTTTGGGAATAACAGAAGAATAATTTTGATTATGTTAGTTTTCTATTTTCCATATAAAATGTTATATATAGCATGAAGTAGAGAGTAAAAAAAAAAAAAACTAGTGAGGAACTTTTACTCGAGTTTTTACTTTGCTCTTTTGAACTACCAGCTCAGCAAATTGAAAATTCAGACGAGAAAATCAACCTTTTCTTTTAGGAACTTCTAAACTCAATTTCCTCTTCTCTGTTTCTTGATATGTAGGCATCTAAGACTATTTTATTATAATTTAGACAGACCAAATTATGGCAGATGTTTTCTGCTGTTGTTTCAAAGTGCATACCAGATTAAACCTCTGAGATGACGTGGCCCCCCAGAGAGTGGGCTGAATGCGCACTCACCTTTTTTCTAAGATTTCAGGCAGCACTTTGCACCTGGCTCTGGGACTTGGAGGGTGTTGGGGGGGCTCTGACTGTGTCTGTAGTAGGACAGTCGGTATTAACAGTGGAGGTGTTTCTGGCTGGATGTTTCGGTTTGGACAGGACTCACCCAGACTGCAGACTTACGCTTTGCAGTGCTGGCAGCCCTCCAGCTGCACTGCACTGCCCTGTTACCCTCTTGTGGCAGAAGAAGGAAGGGCCTGTTGAGGATCCCCATCACCTAGCAGCTCACTGGGCAAGGGCAGGATGCAGAAGAACCTGCAGACGCAGGTGCACACCCCTGGACCTGCCGTCCACCTCAGGGAAGTGTTCACTTTTGTCTTTCATTTCCTGTACCCTTCTCCACAATTCCAGATAAAAGTTTGTTTAGGGGACGAAAATTTAGATCAGTAGTTCTGATTTAACTTTTATCCTCTAGCCAGTTAATAGTATGTGAAAATTAATAGTTTCACGTTCACAGTTCCTTAAGTAAATAGCTGGAAGCACTGTGCCTTTAGCAACATAGCTCACTCTTGTTCTGAGACCTAGTGTGTGGTCAGCTAAACTAATCACACGGAAGTCAATCACTTTAAAAGCAAAAGTTTTCCTTCTTTCGTTGTTAAGAAATTCTTAGTAACTGATACGCACTTACCCTCACTGGTTTACATCATGGAGCAAAGAGGGGATGGGCTGTTGGTCTGGGCTCGGCCTCTGCTGAGCCTGACGCAGAAGCAGGTCCACTGACCCTGCCAAACTGGCCTCAATGAGCAGCTCTTTCCTCCTGGGGTGTAGCTGGACTACTGATACTGCACGGCCTTTCTCCTGGAATGTTGTCCGAAAAATGACTCCTTTGGGTCCTAACAAGAAAGGACACAATCAGAGACCTGTCTGGTGCTTTTAATAAAGGATGCCAGTGCCATCACGAACCTATCTTCACTTTCTTTGTGTGTTATTTAGGGTTAAAACTCTGAGATGTCAACTTGAACCTCTGTGTTGTGAACAGTTTTAGATGAAAGATGGTCACTTCCATGCAGTACGAAATGCAGTTTTGTAAATGTTTTAGTGATTTCCCAAGGATCAGTTGGCAGACTATGTTATGACAGAGGTTGAGTGTGAGTTACTAAAACCTAGTATGGTTTGTCTCTTGGTGTGAGAGATTGCACCCCTTTCTGAAGTAGCGGTTTAGGATAGCATTTGCTCCATGGGCTATTTTTTGATGTAATGGAAACCTAGGCCAAGAGGATTGCATTAGAAAGTGGGTTGTTCTGTTTTTAAGAACTGTAAGAATTCTTCTCAGATTTTCTTTGTTTTTTTAAACTTTTTTTGGATGTGTGAAATTTAGGCTAAGTTGAATTTGCTCATTAAACTTGTGGTTAATGAGTGTTGCCCTGGGCTCTGTGTTGGGTGAGAAGAACACAATCCTTGCTGTCAGGAGGTGGCAGTGGGAGGGCTGAGGGGAGACACGGCTTTGCAGTACTCTAGCCAGAGGACTGCAGTGGGGAAGTGTAGCATGCTGGGGCACTGGGGAGAACCTGATGCCTGAGCTGGGAGTGAGGAAAGGAGGGGTTCACCAAGTGCCTGTCAAGGGAAGTGGGCCTCGGGGAGAGGGGGAATTGGTGGAGAAGGGAGTGTAGACAGCTGGACAGGGAAGAGGGATGTGAGGACCCAGAGGGGCTTCAACAGAGTGGAGCCCGGCGTGTGAACTGGAGCCCAGGAAACGGATCAGATGTGCACTCTGGAGACTCTGGGGGACTGTGCTGTGGGTCACAGTGATGATCAGTGTGGGAGACTGTGCAGTGGGTGGGAACAAAGGCAGGTGCAGGGGCAAGCAGGGGGCGCTGAGGTCCACACTTTGTTCTGGTCCCTGGGCAGTTTTGGGGAACCTTGATTAGAAAGAGCGACCTGGTCAGATTTTCATTAAAAAAATAAAACCCCCAAAGGCCTCCATTTCCATGGAGAGTGGCTTGGATGGTGTGAGACTGAA
Organism: Camelus dromedarius; assembly: GCF_036321535.1. Classification (NCBI taxonomy): domain Eukaryota; kingdom Metazoa; phylum Chordata; class Mammalia; order Artiodactyla; family Camelidae; genus Camelus; species Camelus dromedarius. The sequence goes on along the minus strand of NC_087441.1, from coordinate 175,474 downwards.
GTTGAGGAGAGGTCAGGAACCTGATCTGACCCAGGCAGTGCCGGTGCGGAGAGGGGACCAGCAGCGAAGGTAGTGAGGGCCAGGGGAAGACCGGATCTAAAGGCTGGAGGGGCCTGTGCTGGCAGCTCCACGAGGCTCAGTGAGAGCGTTGGGTGGGCGAGGCTTCCGTCACCTCTGCTTTGCTGAGTAATAATCCAGCAGCATACAGAAAAGCCTTTGTTCTAGATTATTTCCACCAGTTTTCTGAATTACCTGACATAACAGTGATCTTGGTAGTTGCATAAAGTAGTGAATTCTCCCCAGTTCTCCCTCAGTGTTTTCTGGAATAGTGTGGGATGGGAGGGGGCAAGGGGGTGGTGGGACACTGCAGGAGCCATGTAGGTGGTGACCTCTCTGCTCCTGCTTGTTACTCACAGGTTACCCTGCCATTCCCCACCTGAGGTCGTTGTTTCCATTGGGATGAATGGATGACCCTTAGATCAGAGGGTAGGGGGCCACTGCTGGATGCCCGAGGCCCCTCAGTGACCATGGGTGTGAGAACTCACTGTGCCTACCAGCATGGAGTTGGGCCTGGCTGACGTGGGCCTGTTGCATTGTTAGCCTGGTGATGAATGAATTAGTACCCATGTCACTGATGCAGCTGTCTTTACTCAGGTGATGCCAGCACCTGTCCCACTGTCAAGGAGTGGTTTGTGTACTCTGGGAACCCACTGAGGCACCCGGACCTCGTCAGACCTCTGCAGATGAACATTCCAGGTACAGACAGCTTTGATGTAAATAAATTACTAATTTGCTCACCATATGGTACAAGTCCAGTAACTGATGACGATGAGAAGCATGCTTTTCTGGAACCGACAGATACTAACTTTCATTTCAACCCTGGGCCCAAGAGCAAGGTATTTAATACTGTTCTAAAACAGTGGAGGAAAAGACATTGCACAGACGTACCCGGCCAGTCCTCTGCGCTGCCCCGGCCCACTCCCGGGCTCTGCTCGCTGCTGGAGGTCCAGGCTGGGGCCGGGAGGCGGGGGGCGTGGTCAGGCCCCAGGACCAACGCCTGGTGTCAGTCAACGCCTGTGACTTAACAGGGCTGGGGTCTAGGTACTCTGCTTGAGTCAGTTCTCATTGTCCCCACCACTGGAAGTGGGTTTTAGTGGACTGGGCAGGGGAGGTAGAGGAAGGCCATTTTAACTGAACAAATAAGCTTTTTCACAGGAGGTATCCTAAAACACAAATTGGGAAGGAAAGAAAAACAAAGTTCTCCTAAAAGCTAGCCGAAGTAAATCCTTTCCTCCCATGAGTTCCTGGTGTCTGAAAAGGGTCAGGAATATTTGACCGTGGGGGTAGCATTCTGCGTACAGACAGCTGAAGAGGAGGAGGCTGGATTAGGGTTTATTTCAGAGAACAGACACTTTTCTAAAACGTTTATGCTCTTTTTTTGTGTGCGTTAAATTCTGTCCTGTCACTGTTGTCTCCATCACTCAAGCCTGTGATTTACCAAATAAGGATTTGAGCACTGCAAACACTTTCCTTATGTAAGTGGAATTCTGTAGGGAGAAAAGCTGAGGGGATATTTCCTTATTCTTTCAGTTGGTGAGTGCCATACTCAAACCTAAAAAAGGTGCTTTTCACAAAAACAAATTAAGATGAATTGACATTTGGCTTTATAGGGAGAAGGACTTGTAAAGGGTAGCCAAAATCACTTTCCTGAAACGTTTTGTTGTAAGTTTAATTTTCGTCTTGTAGGGTCTTTACAGAAATCACCTGGAAAGGGATTATGGTGGCTCTCTTCCTGGTTTGAATTATTGAGAATGTCTGGCTGTCCATCATCATGTTGTGAGGGAGTTTCAAGGCCCCTCTGTGATATTTCAGTAACCTCTGGAAGCCACTTTGCTGTCAGAGAGACTACTTCTGGGGCTTGCGAGCACTTTCTCTGGGGCCCTTCTGCGCTGCAGGTCTGTGCACACGGCGTGCCCGGATTGCACGTCAGGGCTCTGCTTCCAGAAGGAACTTGGGGAGCTCGACCCTCCACAGAGGGGGCACACCATCCCATCACTAGGAAACTGAGAATGTGATTTTGAACTTTTGTTGCAGATGATTCACATGAATGGCTCTGTTTATGCTTATGTTAATAATGATGCAGAATAGCGAGATCTTAGTATTTAAATGCTTTTCTGTATCCGTGGGGAAAAGTACCAAATGGTTTTTAGACTAAAATGGAAGAGGGACCATCCGAGTTCCTGTCACTGTCCCTGGCGTTGCCCTGACGAGGCAGGGTTAAAAACAGTGGGGCCCTGCTGCTGGGCCCTTGCCTTGCCCAGCGCCGGGATACCCTGAGATTCACAGGCCCCTCAGGCAGAGGTGCAGGGTGTCCCCGCTGCCGGGTGACAGCTGTCCTGTCCAAGCGAGACCAGCGGCAGTGCCGTCACTAGAGCTGAGGGTCACCCTAGGGGGCCCTGTCGGATCTTTCTTGTTCTCCTGAGGTGGTTTAATTACGCTGACCTCATGAATGTTAACGTTTTCAGGGAGTCCCAATGTAGTGGCCAGAGTGGCCTTTTCTTAAAAAAAGAAAGATTTTTCCCTCTTAACAGCACATATTATTTAATATTTGCTTTCTTAAATGGTAGGGAAAAAAAAATCACAGATGTTATTCACCAAAGTAGAAAGGAGATAGAAGGGGAGCCGAAAAATTATACAGATTACCTAAAAATTAGGAAGTGGAAAGAATTAAAATTGACCAGCCAGGGAGCAGAAAAATAAATTTCATTACTGGAATATTTTATTCAGGAAACTCATGTGTTCCATCTGCGTCCCCGTCTTTGTCTGTGTGTGTAGGGTGTCATACACACAGTCAGTTACACACATGCCTACGTAAGACACATTCATATCCGTACACACATTTGTGTATTATTATCAGTATTACGTTTACAATGTTATGGATGTTACATTTTACTTACGATATATCACGACGTTCCTGGTAACACAAGAGAGTTGTGCCTTGAGATTAGGTTTCCTTTCCCCACACCTAACCCTTGAGGGATCCCTGGGTTGTCCTTGTGTGTGTCTATTCAGCCTCTGTACCTGCAGCCCAGTCTCGTTCTCCTTCCTCACGGACGTTCCGCACTTTGTGGTGTGAGTCTTGGACCATACATACAGCAGGCATGCATTTGAAGTAGCTTTTTTCTTCAGAACTGGAGATTTTTCTTTAGACAAAGTGTGGATGACTTTTTCTCTTCACAGGGCCATTTTTAGTCATTATAAGCATATCCTTATTTTGGAAACCTAGGAAAGCTAACTGCACACATCCAATTGGTAATCTGTCCATCTAGCATGATTTTTAAAGGGTTGTTGAAGAATCAGTAAGTAAACTTGGCATTTCTTGGCTGTATGAGGTTGCTTGATGTACCCGATCTTGCAGGGCCTCTTAGAAGACTGTTTCACAGAGTGAAATGAGGTGGAGAGGTGCGTTTTATGACAAGGGGGTGCTGTACTTGGCTCAGTCCATCGTCTGCTGAACAGCTGCAGGGAAGATTTCTTGTTGCAGCTCCTCTTACGTGTTCTGTTGAAGGTTTCATCTTGAAGTTTCCTTGGGTGGTAAACAGAAGCCACCAGCCGCGCTGCAGCCAAGAGAATGAGTGCTTGGCAGGGAGCGCCCGCTTGATGTCGGGGATCGAGATGAATGGATTTAAAACCTCAGTTGTGTTTTTCTTTCATTTGTAAAAATAATTTGAAGCTTTATGACTGCTTTTTATAGCCAAGTTCACTGTATTTTGAATGCATTAAGTAGAAACAGTATAACATTGTCATTTTGGGAGCATGAATTAGCTCATCATGTAAGTGTAGAGTTTAATATATTGAGATGTTAATGAATTCTACTCCATTTACAGCTGAATGAATTTTTTGCTTCCTGTAAATAGGCTATTGAAGTTTATCCAACTAGAGTAAAGATTCAGTTTGCATGTGAGTAGTCAGGGTTTTTGATTTTGTTTTCTTTTTGTGAGGAATGCTCTGTAAAACAGAGAGTGCTAAGTAAATGTTCATTTAAATAGAACTTGTGAGTTAAAACCTTCACAAGTAAATTTGAGACATGATATATACAAGTTAATTTCCACAAGTGTCACTTCTCATGTCCTGAGAGTGGACACAAGCCAGATAGTATTATGGTGATTTTTTAAAATCTTTGTTTGTTTGTTTTTTGGGAGGAAATAATTGGGTTTATTTATTTAATTATTTAATTTTTTTTTAATGGAGACACCGGGGATGGAACCCAGGACTTTGTGCAGGCTAAGCACATGTTTTACCCCTCAGATTTATGGCTTTCTGACCCTAGGAATATGCAAGAAGAGTAACCCTGAGATAACTCTAAATACAGCTATTGCATGACCCATTTTCATATAAAAAGCACGTGGAAATGTTGTGGCTCAGAGTGTTGACGTGTCCTTATTCGTTGCTGTCTGTTCATAGCTGCGAACGCACACAGGGACCATCGCTTTGTTACTGATGAGATGTCCAGCAGCCTCCACCGTGGGATCGGATCCTCCCAGGCATCTCAGACAGTCTTCAGGGTTATCATTCGCAGAAAGGACCTCCTTCTCTGCCCTCTGCTCAGCCCTCCAGGAAAGCTCTGAGGCTTTCCTGTCCGTTGATACAAAAACCTTTGCCAAGTGACAGGTTTTTGAGGCTGATGTGTCTTAGATGCAGTGTAGTTTGTGACCTGAAGACCAGATCGCTGTTTTAGATCTCTGGGTGGTTCTCTGGAACATCTCAGCTGCCGTGGAGCTCTGGGTGGAGTGTAAGCAAGTGTGTGTGTGAGAGCCAGTGAGTTTGTGTGTGAGTATGAGAGTGTGTGTATGTGTGAGTGAGTGTGTGTGTGTGTGTATGTATGTGTGGCGGAGAGAGGGGAGCTCTCTTCCATACCAGGTAGTTTTAGCTGCTCTCGGCTGATCCTCCTTCCAATTCTAGTCAAAAGATGTTTCTTTTAGACTGAATTTGCTAATGATTTCCTTTGTGTTTGGTGAGCTCAGCCCTGTCAGATCACCACACCAGAGTTGAAAACTACTTTGCCTAGAGTGACTTTACCAGCAGAAGAGAACTAATCTAAATGGTCCTTCAAAGAAATTCACACCTGGGTCCCTGCTTAAAATGATGCCTGGAGATCTTGCCACTGGGAAGTTAGTCTCTGTGTGGCCAGGAAGAGCTGATGTTTTACTGCACTTAGGAAGAGAAACAGCTGTACAGTCAAGGCCTCGACGTAGAATCATCGGGGTGGTCTCCTTGTGTCCTAGCAACCTACTGATTGTGGCATAAAATGATGATACCTTCAGAATGTGTCATCTTCTGTCAGAGACCCTCGAGTTCTGGAGAGAGCTGTGGGACTGTCCTGTCTCCTACGTTAATACACAAATGGACATTAAGTACACCTTTCTTGACTAAATAAATTGATTGAATTTAGGATTAAAAAGACATGATTGTGGTGGTTTTCTGTAATCCGTTACACAGTTAGACTTTCTCAAGAACCAGTTCCTTTTTTACTGTTGTTATTTTTTGTCAATGTAAGTGATTTCTTAAGCTGTTTTGTTGAAGACTGTTGAGTGATGTTCCAACTCTGCCTGCATTGGAGTCACCTGGAGGGAACGTAAAACACAGTTTGCTCCCCTACCCACAGTTCATGATCCAGTGGGTCTGGGGAGGGGACCCAGAACTTTCATCTCAGACAAGTTCCCAGGTAACACTAGGCTGTTGGTCTGGTAAAAGATAGAGGGGAAAGAAAACTAAAAGCTGTGAGTCCACAAGCTGTTTACCAGCCCTTTTCATGCCTTTGCCGCAGCCTTGGCCTGCCGGGGCCTGGACCCCTCCCGCCGTGTGCAGGCCCTACAGGGACCACACCTGAAAATGCAGTCCACCCTTGGACAACATGGGTTTGAAATGCTTCGGTCCACTTATACATGGATTTTTTCATTAAAATATCTTTCCTTTTTGCTAGTTGAAGTCTTTTCAGGAACCCCCCTATAAACCGTAGCCTGGGAGACAGCCACTCAGTATCTCTGAGGAAACTGCTCCAGGGTGGGAGGAGCCAGTTTATGTATGATTGTCTCCCCAGGATTCCGTGGAGTAGAGCATACAGCCTGGTAAAGGTCACTGCCAGTCACAGAGAACAGATGTGTTGAGTTAAGGATCTGAGTGCTTTTCTTTGTGTGGAAAGATACAAGAATCTGGGTTCATTGAAATCCTTCCTGAGACAGACATCTAACCATCCCAGGGACCTGCCTGTCCAGAGTGCAGAGAGTTTCCTCCTGGGTTCATTGACTGCAGTGGCTCTCGGCTTAACCCCGGTAGTGCTGAGTGCTGAGCATAAGTGGGAGAGGGGTTAGTGCTGGGTCAGAGCCCACAGTGTGGGGTCAGAAGGACGAGGGTTTGAGTCCTGTTTTGTCCAGCTGTGCTAGCTCCCTGCCCTTGGGGGCATCACTTTTCAGTTCCTTTGGTTTTGAGGCAGAAATAGCAATGCCTGGGCTTTGAACTGCCTTGGGGGTCAGCACCCCAACCCCCGCATTGTTCAAGGGTCAGCTGTAGTATCATTCTCCGTTGTGGTAAAGAAGCCGTGCATCTGGGGTCTCCCTCCTCCTCCGCCTGTCACTCTCTGGGCCTCTCTGTCCCTATTTGTCCCCTCTTGCTCTGTGACTTCTCCTCTGTCCCATCTGATGCTCCCCCAGACTGCTCCCCACTGCAGCCTGCATCATCCTCCAGAGCACAGACTGGCCGTAGTATCTCTTGGGTCAACCACAGGTCTCTCCCCATCTCCACCAGGGTGGAGACCTTCCCCCTTCACTGAACCTAACTCCTGCTGGCTCTTCCATCTCTTCCCCTCCTCCTGGTGGTCCCTCCAGTTAGTGCCCATGTGCCCTGCCGGGTGGTGCACTCCCCAAGGCAGATGCCAAGTCCTGCTGGTGCCCACTCAGACCTTCAGCACCTGCCCTGAGGGCCAAGGTGGCGGCTCCTCCACAGTCGATGCTGCGTGCGTGTTGGACGTTTGGATGCGGGTTGGGGGAGGAAGGAGAGCGGGAGGGGTCTTACCAGGCACTCATCGATGCCCCTTTCAGCCCTAGCAGACATCCCCCTCGCTGAGCAGGGCCAGCCCAGGGGCTTCCATGGGCACCCTTGGCCCTGCCCGGCTCCACGTTACTTCTGGATCTCCGGGGCCCTCTGGCGAGACCCGCACAGCCCTATCAACGTGGGTGCAGGACCTTCACCCTCAAACTCTTCCAGAACAGTGATCTGGCTCTTCACATGGGGCTTCTCGGAACTCCCAGCCATCACAGCCGGTGGTGTTTTTCTTTCCTCTCTCTTTTAGTAGATGGAATCTTGGAAATAACTGACCTGGTGTTATCTGAGCCCGTTGCATCCAGTTTTGTCCCTGCTGGGAATGAAAGGCCACAGACACTGTCACTTTTTGTTCAAGAAATCGTGCACTTATCACGTCCACTATACATGGTTCTTAAGCATATTTCATGAATCTCAGGTTTTTGTATTAAACTCTTACATGTAAGCAAGCGGAACACAAGGCAGATCTTTGTGCAGGGCACTTTGAGGGGGCTTGACCCCTCTCAGCTGTGCTTGTGTTGCACGTGCTCTGAAGAAAGGCCTCGAGGCTGTGCTCTGAAGTGTGGCTTTGTCTGGGTGGTGAGCTTGTGGATTACTTACATTTTCTTCTTTATGCTATTCTATTGTTCTAAATTTTTTTACAATGCATAACTTTTATAGTCAGAAAAACTGTTTTTCAACTACTTTATTTGAAATAATTGTGACTGTGAAATGTTCGTTACTTACTTCAGGTCAGGGGTTGGCAGACTCCTGCAAGGGGCAGGCAGTGTATGTTCTGGGCTTTGGGGGCAGTGTGGTCTCTACAGGCAGCTACTGAGCTCTGCACTTGGAGCCCACAAGGGCACAGATGTGCACAGATGGACGTGGTTGACGGCGGGGATCCAGGAAGACTATTTAGGGACGTTGAAATTGGAGCTTCATACAGTTTTCTCAGATTGTGAAATACTATCTTTCTTTTGATATTTTAACCAGTTACAAATGTGAAAATCATTTAGTTTGTAGGCTGTACAAAAATAGACAGTGAACAGGACTTTGAAGTTTGCAGACCCTGCAAGGTGATTATTTTCCTGAAAAGTGTGTTTCTAAGAAGTCATAGCTGACGCTGTGATTCTCTTGGAATAATATCTCTATCTTAATAAGTAGGGCCATGATTTTTTGCTTGTTTATTTTCTTTCTTCCAAGAGAAAAAATGATTTAATAAGTAATGAAAAAGTTCTTTTGGGTGGAGGGAACATTTCAGCCATATCAGAAATGCAGGTGACTTTTGACTTTTGTTTCACTTCTGATGGTAGGAAACACACAGCTGAGAAAATTAAGTGACGTTGTGTGAAAGGTAAGAAAAAAAGGAAGAACTTATTTGCTTGAGTCACTAAATTCTGACGCCATTTGATTCGTGAGTTTTGTTTCCTGAGTAAACACAGGGGACGTTTAGACCCCACCATCCTCACACCTCACATGCGTTACAGCCGGGACCCCATGGACAGCTGCGCTGCTGTTTGTGGTGGGACCCGGCCCCGCCTGGCAGTGGCTCCCCCTGGGCGGGAGGTACAGACTCATGCTGCCGTTCGTGGTGACTTAGGTCCCTGAGCAAGGGGTTTTTCTTTCCTTTGATTTTAATAATTAAACATACATAAAATATAGAAATGAAGCACCAAACATCGTATTTTAGGAATTTCTGTTGTTGAGTAGTTCCCAGGGTATGCTTTACAAAATGTGGGGCCCATGATGCCCTGCTCACCTGAATCTCTAGGTTGCTCAGTACAGACTCCTGGGCACCTCATTTAGCAAAGCAGGATTTGTGCAGATGGAACCAAGGAGAATGTATTTTTTTCAGTCTCTGCAGCTGCTGCTTTTGCGCACTGAAGTTTGGAAACCACTAGTCTAGGGAACTAGCAGAGAGCAAGCTAGCAGGGCCCCGGTGGTGTTTCTGCCCGCGCTTGGTCAGGACTGTGTTCGTCCCACACCCTGAGTCAGCACCTTTGGAACTTACTCAGCACAGCATTCTTAACAACACAGGGTGCAGTACAGGTAGGGAAAAGCCCTAGTTTCCCCCAAAACACAGCCATTTTAAACAAGAGGAAGGTTTTCAGTGAACTACACGTGTGCTGACCTATTAGGGTTTCTGTCTATTTAAACCAGGAAGTGTTCATGTTTACTTTCCAGATAATTTAAGCTTTAAAGCCTGAGGATGTCAGGGAAGGAAGACGTTAGTGCCCAGTATTCCCTATTGTGTTTCTACAGAAGCATGTTGTAACTTGCTAGTGCAAAGAATAATGGTAAATGGACTTTTTTTTTTTTTTTTTTTTAACTAGGGGGAACGCCTAGCTTGAAACTATTGTGGCTGAGCACAGAGCCAGGAATACAAGTCCGGCGCCTGGACGCGCTCCTGGCTTGTTTCGACCTTTCGTCCTTGAAGGAAGAGCTGCAGGCGTTGGAGAGCCCCTTCCAGGCTCTGTGCTGCCTCCTGATCTACCTCTTTGTGCAGGTACCCTCAGCTCCGCTGTGGCCGTTGCGCTCCACCCTCGCTGCTGGTCGCAGCGCTCTGGGCCACAGCCTCCTCTGCCTGGTGTCTGTCTGGAGTGAGAACGGCACGCGCATGAGAAGCCCTGTCAGCTCCCAGGCTGGGCTCCACACTCAGTGTCTGGGAGGCCCAAGGAGTCGGCCGGCGCCGGGGCGTGTTGTGCAGAGCCGCACGTGTCCGCGCTTGCCGGGTCTTTTGGACTGTGGGCTGTTCTCGTGGCCCTGCGTGGGTGGCGGTCACTGCTCTGGGTCCACGGCCTGGCGATCCTGGCTGCACTTGCAGATCACGACCTTGCTTCCTGGTCACGATGCTCACATTTGTAGATTGCTTTGCTTTTCCCTGAAATAGGTATAGCTGTCACCTGTTCCTGGGTAGCAGCTACTTCAGGGTAAAAATGGGGTAGAGCAGGGACAGGCCCCCAGACAGGTTAGATCCTGGCTGCACTGTGTCCGAGGGCCAGCAGCCCAGGTTGGGGAAGCAAGGTTCCAGCGGACAAGCTTCCTGATCATGATGCGATTGTTTTTATCGAGAATAAGCGTTTTAGCCATTTTTATCATCCAGGAAGAATCGAAATTTTTACCCATGGGTTTGTTGTTTTCCTGATGTTTTTTCCCTGAAACCTTGACTTGCCACAGAATGTGTCCCTCTATAAAAAGTTCTTGTATCCTTAAGGTGATGGTGGCAATATTTAGCAAGTGGGTACCACTTTTTCTGGCTGGCAGAATTTGGTGGCTGAGCCAGAAAGTGGTGGGAGGTGGCCTGGGCCTGGCGCTGCCTGTGCTCCCCAGCCTCCTTTCTGGTTTGTCTCTCTCTCCATGTCTCTGTCTCCTTGTTTCTCACTCACACTTTGATTCCACAGAGGGTGGGAGAGACTCGTGTTTTGGGAATCTTGGTTTCCTTCAGCTGGGGCCCGAGGATGCAGGTTCACTGCTGGGCGGCCAGGGTGGGTGTTTCCTCCAGCTCTGACCACCCAGCTCGGGCAGCTGTGGGTGCACTCCATCTGCAAAGCCCCGAGTTGTCAGCTCTGGAAATTTGTGTCAAAAAGTGATCATTGTGTTGCTCAGACTTGGCCGTAGCTCAGGATCCCTCTAGGCTCTGCCTTGCTAGTGAGTAACCAGGCTCCCCTGTCCAGCTGGGCCCGGGGCATCATGGAGACCTTCCCACTGGGGCCTGTGGACAGTGGGAGAAAAGACCCTGCTCACCTCCGCTGGCGTCTCTTCTGCTGCCCAGGGCGGTGTATGTGTGTGTGTGTGTGTCCGTCCCTGTAGTCAGTTGGAGTGCGGGGCTCCCCCCTGCTGACACCGGCGCTCTCCCTTGCAGGTGGACGCGCTCTGCCTGGAGGACCTGCATGCCTTCATTGCGCAGGCCCTGTGCCTCCAAGAAAAGTCCACTGCACAGCTCATGGACTTGCAGGTACTGACCGTTGCATGTCTGTGGACAGCCGCCCGACCTGGGCAGCACTCCTGTTAGCCTTTTGTAAAATTTGGTGACAAGACCAAGCAGGTATGTTTAGCCATGACGCTGCTTGCTGTAGGGGAGCGTGAGCCAGTGCCCTGCAGGTGGGGGCAGCCGTGAGGGGCCGGTGGCGGGCCCCTCCTGGAGCAGCTGGCTCATGTGCCAGCAGGCGCTGCCTTCTCCCACTTTGGGAAACTTTAGTTCCTAATACTGTCCTTGGAGTCTGGTAACTCCAAGAGGACACTTTACTTGATCCCTTAGAAGCGTTATTAACCTCGGGAGATACACGCCTTTTCCTGGTGGTGGTAATTCCGGCTCAGGCGCGTCCTGCCTGCCTGTCCTGTCCATGGGCCTCATCCCCAGGCCCCCGCGTCCTCTGCCAGCACCGGTGAGTCGGGTGTGCGGGAGGCAGTGCCCGGTCATGGAGGTAGCGTACCTCACCTGCCGCCCACATCCTGTGCATTTGTTCAGATGCTGCTGTTCATGAGTATTTATTCCTTTAATTTCACAGAGTGGCCTGTTCACAGCTAAAGTCAGCAACCCTTCTCTGCATCCACAGGCTTCTAGATCCAATAGTCGTTTCCTAGTGGGAAACCCCAAGGCCAGGTCAGCTGTTGATGGAGACTTAAGATTTTTCTTTTTAAGTGTCCTGGATAATGATAGTGAATTTTATCCTCAGCTTTCAGTTAATTGAAGTAGTATTTACTTGTCTTCCTAGTGAAAAAAATGAGTAAGTGTGCTGCATGATCTTGAACAAGTTCTCGGGCACACACAGCAGAACCCAACTTCTCTCTTGCGTAAAATGAAGTGGACGCCACATGGGGTTGCTGCCAGGCTGGGGTGCAGAGCCGAGGGGAGTTCTTTGTTGACACTGAGTGCATGACCCCACCCACCTGGCTGTTGGCCGAGCCCCGTGGGCTCAGGGCCCCGACACCTGCTTTGCGAGCACACCCCCATTCCCAGGAGCAGGCCTCTGGGAAGGGCTCTGCAGAGCCCGCACTCAGGACTACAGTGCATCTGGACACGCCCGGTCCTCCCCGCCCTGGCTTTTCCAGCACAGGGCGCTGCAGCATCCCCGTCACTGGCTCCCCCGGGTGCTGACCTGGGCCTGGCTTCTGAGAAGCCCTAGTCCAGACCCTGTCCTCATCAGGAGTGAAGGGGCCACGAGGCTGCTGCTTGCTGCTGCTCACCGGACACTTCTTAAAGCCCTCTTAGCTTGTTACCCTGCGTTATTTTTCTAGTCGCAACCACTCAAATACAGCTTTAAAATGGTACTTGTTTTTACATATTTACTCAATATCCAGGTGATTAGACTCGATTTGTGAAGATTATATCACAGGTTGATATATATACACATTGATTCACAGACATGGAGTCTGCTGTGTATGCAGTTGGGGGATACAGACAGGGACCCTTACTCAGCTATAATCATATTAAAAAAAAAAAAAACAAGGAAAACAGTATTACTTCTAGTGAAAAACCAAAGACAGGCTTCTTTCTCAGGCAGAGAAGACAGTGGTGCAGGTGCCGAGAGCATGGTGGGGCCAGGCCGTCAGCCTGTCAGTCACTGCCCTGCAGTGTTCACTCTGTCCCCGAATGTGGGCCATGTACTTGCTGGTTTTCCTGTCACACTGTGACTGTCCGTGTGCTCTCACCTTACATGTCTGGAGGACGTGGTCTGTTCACCTGACTAAATTGCCCCCGTGGGCACGTGAAGACACACGTGCACACACACAGGTGCAGGTGTGGGGGTGTGGTTAGGAGGGAGAGTCAGCTAAGCGACAGACTGAACTGTGTAGTGAACAAGTAACTTGAGCAGCCCCTCCAAGCAGCTTTAAGGGGGAGGGTGGCTTCTTCCGCTGTTCTGTCTGCGTGATTTAAGGCAGGGCTGCCTGGGGTGGAGGAATGACCACGTGTGATGTAGCACATGGCATGATGTGTGTGTTCTGGTGGACGCTCACCCTGACCCTTCGCTGACTCCTGCCCGTTGGAGTACGTGAGGGGGCCCCAGGCCCCCGGGAGTCCTGGTCATGACTGTCCTTCGAGTAGTAGCTCCTAACTTGGGCACACTGTGCACTGTCTGGGAATGTGAAAGGGGTGGAGACAGCTACGTTGCTTACCCCAGTGTTTTGTCAGACTTGGGCAGGTGTCCCGAGTATTTTGTGAAGTCTTGTAGACAACATAAGGTGTTGCATTGTCATGCTGTCGCTGAGCCAAGTAGGGTGGACCCAGACCTGGCGTCCATGTCCAGACCGTGTGCTCGCAGTGTCTCCCCCTCCCCAGGGTGCACAGTGGTTTACACTTGTGCCCTCTCTTCTTTTGGGAAGAGCCGAAGAACCAACTGTGGCTTTCTTTGCCCATCAGTGTATCTCTGCTGCGTCAGGTCCCTAAAACTGACAAAACCATAAACCATCATCCACCCACTGCTTGGACTCCAGCCTCCTGGATGGAGGTTCCCAACTGCTGGAACGTTCTGGACTCATCTCTTCTGCACGATGGGCTCAGGGACCCCTGTTTGAGCCACCCGAGGCTTGGCTTGCAGGAGGTGGCTGCCACTATTTCTGACACTACCGCCACTCATTGGAAAGTTCTTGGTCATTTTTGATGGGGAATTAAGAGGAGAAGGAAAGTTCTGTTCTGAAGTTCCCCCCATAGCACATTAGAAAGGGGTCTACTGTAAGCATTCTGTTGTACGTCCTGTCCTGCAGGGACTTTCCGAGGTTTGCCGGGCACGTGCCCGTTGGGGCTTGCTCATGGCTGTACACTGCCTGTCACCTGTAGGGCGCCAGGTGCTGGTTAGAGATCGAGTGCTTGGTAAGTCTCAGTATGAAGAGTTTGTCCGCTGGAGCTGAACGCCCGGAACCTCCAGGGCAGTTCAGTCAAAGCCCCTGTGTCTTGGGCTCAGACACCAGAACATCTTGGAGCCATGTTAAAAAGCCAAGGCTCTTCCTCCACTAAGGGTCCCCCAGCTTCATACTGTCCCCCCACAGCCCCGTGTCCCTGAAGGGAAGTATGGGCACTTGGGTATAAGAGCACATCGAAGGACCGCTACTGAGTGTTGCCCTGGCAGGTGAGTCCCTGCTTTCCAATCCAACACTGTTAAGTCCCATAGGGTAAATGAAATACTCTGAGGACGCATTGCAGTCAAATCCAACAGCATGTCAAAATAGAGCCGAGAATCGCAGCCACAGAAATAGGGGATTTCATAAATGTGTGCTCAAAGAGATGGTTAGAAAATTACCTCCATTATTAGGCAACTCAAAAAGTCGATGAATGAATGAATAAGAGAAATCGAGTCTGTTGAAAGCCTTAGTAGACTTTAAGTTGTTGTGTAAACATAGAAGATATGTGCTCCACAGACACGTTAATTAGATAAACAAGGTGCCAGAGAAGCAGGTAAGAACCTGGTTTCCTCTTTTTCCTTATTTTTATTCTCTCTTGTGGACTTACCTTTCAGGTGCTTCTCCCAGGCAGAGTATTGTTGAGTGCCTTTGGGAAGGAAGTGGGGTTTGCGAAGGGTCCCTATTTGAGGACTCAGGGTGCCTGGAACCAAGAGCCCAGTAAACCCCCTGCCAGGATTTGGCAGCACCGCCTGGTTTCACCCACCGTCCCCCTGGTTGTAAGTGCACATGGTCTCTGTAGGTGAGCAGGAGCCTCCTCAAAGCTGGACAGTGGAGAACCTGGAGGACACGGGGAGGGCAGACCGCCGGGGGTAGACTAGACGCTGCCTCGTCGCAGGCCTCACCACGTCTGGTTTCCACGCAGGATGCGATGCTGCACAGAAATGGGAGGTTCAGAAGGTAGAGCTGGTGAAGCTGCCAGGCTGCAGAAGAGTATTGGATTTGGTTCCAGCCAGCAGTGTCTTCCAGGCCACGTGCACACCTGATGAAGACAGGGTGGGTCTGGGGGGTGTGACTCACAGAGGCAGGGCTGGGGCCAGACAGCTTTTTCAGCAAGTGGAGGTTTTCCTCTGAGAAGCACGGTGTCAGAGAAGCAGGGACCAGTGAGCCGTGCAGCGCACCATGAGACGGCTCAGAGCGCTGCAGCCAGGAGAGGCTCGGCCCCGTGGTTGCTGGTCTCTGCCCTCAGGAACCATGTCTAACAAACTCCCCAGAGGCTGTTGGACTCCTGCCCGACTCGGGAGGGCTGGGGAGCGGCTGGGTGCTGGTAAAGATTTATTTAGGATACACTTATTAATGCAGTCCGGTCGTCAAAATACCTGCCCTGTGTATCAGATCTCACAAAAGCCTAAGGAGAAGTCGGAGAGGAAGTGTGGCACGTGTCGTGTGATGAAGTTTTGACTGCCCTTTGTCCCCGCTTGCTGGTAGGAAGCCTCTAGACCCTTGGAATGCCTGGAGTCATGGGAGCCGGCACACGGTGGGCCCCTTGGATCCTCTGTCCCGGCTTGTGCAGGCCGTCTCCCTGGGCTCACCCTGCACGATGGTGCCTGCCTGCAACCGAAGTCCCTCTGGCCTTTCAGAAACTCAGGGGTTTGGCTTTGTTGACTGGTGAGCAGTGGTGCGTTCCCAGTGCTCTCCTCGCCGTGTTGGGGTTTCCACCTCGTCCCAGGGCGGCTGCCCTGGTGAGGCGGAGTCTGACACGGAGTCATTGGCTGGAGCTTTGGCTTCCACGTGGGCGTAGCTCGTTGCGCCTTCCTCCCACGTGCGTGCCGCGCAGCTGAGCTGCTTACCGGCAAACGCTTCCTGTGAGGCTCTGCGACGCTGGAACTGCTTTTTCTAGTTTCTGTGTCCCCATCAGGTGCTCGTCACCGCTGCCTCTCCTCATCTTCTTTCCAGAACACCTTAAATCCTGTTTCCAAAGGACAGGCCACTTTTGTTCATTTCTTTTACTGGTGAGGCCATCCCTCCCAGCCGCGTGGAGTTAATCCGCGCTCAGCAGCGGTTCTGGGCCCAGAGCCAGGGTCAGCCTTCGGCCATGCTGGTTTGGGGTCCCAGGTTACCCACTAAATGCCAGTTCTTAGGGGAAGGGGAAGAGCTGCTCTGTGACTTTCTCTGTCGCTGAAAGGTAACCTTGGCCCCCAGGTCTCAGGTCTGAGCTATGCAGCCTAGGCAGGTGCCTGCCTCCTCACGGAGCCCCAGCGCTTTACTAGCAGCTTTCTCTGTTCCGTCAGGAATTTGGAGGTTGGTCTTGGTCACCAGACTTTGCACGAGCCCCCAGTTTTTCCCACTCTGTTTCAACAGTTCTCCAGCCAGTTTGGTGCAATCTTCTTCCTTAATAGACTTCCTTCCTTCCTAAATATAATACATTTTTCTAAAATGTATTATAATCAGAAAAATGAAGTCACAAGGCAAACATGGCTGAGAAATACTCTTAAACATATTCTGGGAAATAAAATGTTGCAGCCACAACACTTTTCAGATGTTACCTTCTGGCTCCCAGACCTTGGGAAGCGCAGGAGAAGGCGTGGGCACACTGGCTCTTCCTGGATGTCAGTGTGCCATCAAGAAGGGTGTGTGCGCAGTTGCAATGCCGCTGAATGGCCAGGTGACTTGGGCCCAGCCTGGTACCAGCCGTGCCACCCACATGCCCCTTTGTCCCGCAGCTCTCCTGGGCTGTGTGCCCCCTGAGTGTGGAGCAGGGCAAAGAGCCATACGCAGGAGACAGTAATGTCTGTGTCAGTGTTCCTAAGATGGCATGACGGGGCTGCATGTCCCACCAGACGCTCGTCCCCGAGATCTGCGCCCTGCAGCCACTGCTCACCCACTTTGGGTGTGGTTACACATTTAATTCTTCGGGTGGAGCAGTGAAGAGGTAAGTTGTCTGTAAACTGAAACGGGAGCATGACAGCTTCCTGTGCCTTGTAGCTCAGGTGAGCCTGAGACGTCGGTGTGTTAGGGGAGCAGGTGGCCCCATTGGACCCCAGTTTCACCACTTACTTGCCAGGGAAGATTGCGTTTATCCCAGTCAGTACCCCCTGCTCACTGATAGTACCAGGGGTTGACAAATTCTGACGTGGAATAGGATCACTTTTTGTGATGTTTGTGGTTGAACTGTTGATGCTTTGTTTTTACTAAAAAAATTACAAAGTAACTGGATTTAGCACATTCTAATCTCTGAGAATGAATACTGTCACTTGTGTTTCAAGAACCAGCTTCCCAGCTTAAATGGCAGTGACGTCCTCTCCCTGGCCCTTAGTGCCCAGGGGCACACCCGGGTGTGAAAGGGCATCGCTGGCCTGTGGACAGTATCACTTTGCCTTCCCTGAGGAACTTTATCCTGTCTTTGCCTTAGCAATAGTAACGTCCTATTTCAAGCAGTTAGAGAGCTTTGCATTTGAAAGGCTCTTGAGGATACCAGCAGATCAGGGTTGGTGTAGGCCTGTCTTTGTTTCATTATACTTTAATTCCTTGAGGGTAGGACCTACGCCTTTGCAGTGGGTGCAGAACTCGTTAGCACTGGTGGTTAAACGGAGCCAGACGAGGTAGGTAAGACCCACAGAAGCCATATGACTTGCTCACAGCCTCTTGGCTGGATGGGGAAAGCGGTGGGACCCCTGGCCTGGGCTCCTTCTGACACTCCTGAGCTGGGGGTTCAAGTACTAATAGGAAGTCAGTGTGCTCTGTGGCTGCTGCAGTGACTGCGTTCCAGGTGGAGTTCTGCTGTTTCAGCGTCACTCCAACAAGAGCTTTTTGTGCACACGGCGTGTGGACAGCAGGGTCCCAAGAGGCAGGAGCCTCGTGACTGTCCCTTCTGAAACGGAAGCTGGCAGAGCACAGCTCTCAGGATTGTTTGTTGTCCTTAACGACAGGCATCTTGGGCCAGCCGTATCATGGCCTGCTTCTGCTTACAGAGAGAGGTCCCGAGGTGTGTGGAGTCAGAAACCTGCCCAGAGGGACAGCAAGTGAGTGAATAATGCGGGAGGATGGTGACCATGTCCTTGTGATGAGTGCACAGTATGAGACGGAGTCAGCATGTTTTCTTACAAAGAACTTCTGCCCGTTCACTCACTGAGCAGCAGCACCTGACAGAGGAAAATACAGTGTGTGTTGCCTTCTGATATTTAATCAGCAAACCCATTCATTCTGTAAAAGTGTGGCGTGCAGGAAGCAGGTAGGGGCGCACAGGTGAGCAGAGGCCGTAAGGCCGAGAAGAGCCGCCGTGTCCCGGGAGGGTGAGTTCAGCAGGTGAGGAGGTGGGGCGGCAGCTCAGGCATCACAGGACGTGGAGGTACACGGAGGGCACCTGTTCTGGCCCAGCAGACGTCTGCTCCTGGACTGAGCTGTCATGGCGGGTGGAATTTAATGAGTCAGAGGAAGAGCAGGGTCAGGATGGAGAGTGTTTCAAAAGAAGGAGCAAAGAAACTAGTTGGGTGACCAAAGAACTAAAAAGCTTGCCGCCAGGTTTAGAGCAGGGGTAGTTGGCTCTGGTCACAGGGGCTGCGGCGGCCACACCAGGGAGCTGGACTGTCCTGTGTGGTGGGTGCCCGGGGGCCATGTAGGACGGTGCTTGCTGGCCAGCCGTGGGGACAGGTGGTAGGTTCGAGGAGGAGCCTGTTGCAGGGATGTAGGGCTGCAGTGAACTGACATGGGGCTGTGGAACGAAGACTGAAGTAGGGAGAGGGCTGGCAGGAAAGGTTGGCTTGGGCTCGAGAGTGATTCGGAGGGAGGCAGGGACTGGGGGTGACACCTGTCTTCATGGTCTGGGCTTGGGGAGGATCGATCATGAGACCTCTGTTTTTGGACAGTTGGAATACAGTATGTGAAGTCCCGTGGTCAGCCTGAGGGTTCCTGAGGATGGCCTACTTGGGGACCAGCAGAGAGAGCTTGGGAAGAAGGTGGCAGGCAGTGGTCAGAGATCCCCGGGGGCCATTGTGGCTGCTTATGCACCCGCGCTCTTCAGGCTGCATGGGCCAGAGTGGGCCAGAACCAAGTGGTCTGGTCAGCAGGCAGCGCTGCAGCACCTGGACCACAGTGGATGAGATCGGACCCTTGACCTGAACCTCGAGCTTCATAGTCAGCTCCAGTAGAGCACCAAATTAAGTGAAAATGGGACACTGTAGAACTTTGGGGAAAAAAGACAATCTTTGGAGTCTAGGGCTAGGCAAAGAGTTCATGGATTTCACACCAAAAAGCATGATCCATAAAATAAAAAGTAAGTGCAATTTCATCAAAACTTAAAGCTTTCAGTCTGTAAAGGTGAGGAAAAGACAAACTATGGACTGGGAGAAAATATTTGCAAACACATGTCTGACAAAGGTGTTCTACCTGGAAAACATAAGGAATCTCAAAACCCACTAGTGAAAACAAGCCACGGAGAAAGTAGACAAAAGACACGTAAAGTCACTTCACTAAAGAAGACATTTGGAATACACAAGGCATGTGAAAGTTGGTGCAACACCATTAGCCGTTAGGGGACACAGATTGAAGCCAGGACGATGGGTCACTGCATTCGTGACAGGACAGCTCAAAGCCAGGACCAGAGGGATGTCCTTAATCTGATGAAGAGAGTCTGCTGCCAGTGGGAGTGCGTCAGGCACCTTCGTTCTCCGCTGCAGCAAACTGGAAGACAGGTAAACGGTCAGCACGGACAGGGGACGTGGGCGTGTTGTGGAAAATCCAGACCCACAGGGCAGCCGCTAGAATTACTGAGCAAGTGTGACAGGTTGGACGCAGTCAGCACACTCGACCCAGGTGTGTTCTGCAAAAACAGCAGCAAAGAAAAATGGCCCCACATTTTTACACTTATACTAACATCAAAGGAAAACATGAAATACTTAGGGAAAAACAGCAGTTGGTCAGAATCTGCATATTGGCAGTGACAAAACGTTACTGAAAGAGTGAACTCCTGGGTGGGAAGACCGCTGTCTAAGGAGCCAGTTGTCCCCAGAGTGATTTATAGACTCGTCACGTCCCCAGTCAGCGAGAGGTAAGGGAGGCTCTCGACCTGGAGGAGCCCCAGCGAAGCCAGACTGCAGGGTCTGTTCTAGCCCAGAGTGTCTGGAGATTCACAAGCGAGCACGCTGTTTACAGTTGGAGGGGCTGGTTGGTGCTACCTTTTGGGGCGATGGGTGTGACAGTTTGGGCCAGAGGGACTTCTGCGATGCTGGTGACATCTGCTTTCTGGCTCGGGTTGGTTGCTTGATCTGTGAAAATTCAGGCGGTCCACATGGGGCCTGTGCTTTTGAGGGATGGTATACTTCATTTAAAATTTACTTTAAAATAGACAGGTATAGCAGAGATGAGCAGAAATCACCTCCATTACAGGCAAATGTACTTAGAGAGTTGCACCCCGGCACTCAGGAAACGTACAGCATCTGTGCCAGTTCACCTGAGCTTGGCAGCCGTGGTGGGAGGCACTGAACCGGGGCTGTGGCGTCACCCAACTCACAGGGCTGCAGTGCTCTTGAGGCTGGGGCAGTTTGCAGAGGAGAACTGAGCTGGCGAAAGTAGGGCATTTCAGGCCACAGCCATCCAGTGCTGGACAGGGGATCTGTGCTGACCAGCACGTGGCCACTCGTGGCCCCTGACCCTTGAAGTGAGGCTGATGCATCTGAGAAGCAGAGTGTTTCGTTTTACTTCACTGAGATTCAAACATCACACGGGGCCCCTGGCTGCTGGCGTGGACTGTGCAGTTCTGGATGGACAGAACCACAGTGCCTGGGTGCAGTGGGCAGGGGCTTGGCCCCCAGGACATGGGGAGAGGAGAGAAGGTGCTGCAGATGGGGTCGAGGGCGTTAGCTCTGGGGGATCCCAGTTCATGATCAGTTCCTTAAAATGATGATCCCATTTCTTTTCTTTAAATAAGTGTGGCAAAACCTGACTTAAAAAGGGATAAAACATCAGCCCCTTTTTCTGATTTATTTCAACTTGATAAACGATTGGACATAATGATGTTTGAAATTGCTGCTGTTTACTCTGAGCAGCACAGACATGTCCGACACTGACAAGAGTGAGCTGAGCTTACCTTGTTAGCGCCACGTGGACACCCGTGGTGCCAGCTCTCTTGTGTGGTCAGCACAGGCCTGGAATTCCAGAAACACAGGTGGCAGAGGGCGACGGTGCCTGCACCTTCCCTCCCGACCAGGAGCCCCTCTGCGTCCAAGGCCAGGAGGGATGTTAGACAGCAAAAACAACGGTTTTGTGTGGGAGTGACCTTCGTAACTTGTGAGAAGTATCAGCCCATCAACCCTATGAGATAATAAGCCATTTTATTTTTGAACTATAGACATGCAGGTAAAATGATATTTCTAATAATTAATGCTCACAATTAGAACTGAGTGTGATTTTAAAACATACAGTGACTCGGTCGTATCTAAAATGGCCCTGTCTTGGCTTCTCTTCGTTTGCCTTTGCTGTTAAAAGAAGTTTCTCAGAGGACGGCTGGCCCAAGGCTGCAGCCCCGTCACCTTCCTGGTGGGTCAGGTCAGGTCGTTGGCCTTTGCAGCTCTGAGGGCGTCTGTACAGAGCAGGCCCCACCTCGAGGGCAGTTGTGCCCCGTGTCCATCCGGCGCCCCATGCGCACAACACCGCCTCACACCTTCTGTGTCTGATCTCCACAGCTGGACCACGTTGACCCCAGGGCTGTGCAGCTGGGCTCCCTGCTGGTCCGTGGCCTCACCACCCTGGTGCTGGTCAACAGCGCCTGCGGCTTCCCCTGGACAGCAGCCGACTTCATGCCCTGGAACCTGTTTGATGGGAAGCTTTTTCATCAGAAGTACCTCCAGTCTGAGAAAGGGCATGCTGTGGCGGTTCTCGTAGAACAAAACGTGAGTTCACGGCTTTCTCCCATTGAGAAGTAACTGGTAGGTTTGAAGTCAATTGCTCAGATGCGTCATGAAATCTCAAGAGTCCCTGGCGGGAGGTCAGTAGGGCCCGCAGTGCTGTCTGTCTCCCCGGTGACTTTCCTTCAGGAACAAACAGCAGAATCCCCTCTGAGGGGCCGCACATCCCAGGCTCTGAGGTTGACACAGAAAACAGTCAGACTCCGGCAGCCTTCCCAGTTGTGGGGTGTGCTCTCCTGGGAAGCCAGAAACATGCCACCGTTGCCTTGGGCCTCAGGGTCCACGTGGCCGAAGCTTCTGCTGAAACTTGTGCTGAGGGGTGAAGGCATCCCACCCCTTCTAACACGTTTTTCGTTTTCAAGTGCTTTTGCTGCTTTTACCCTTTTTGAATTAAGAGTGAACACTACCTGCAGAGGTGCCTCTGCAGACGTCAGACTAATCCGATAGGAGTGGTGGTGATTTATTATGTGAAAATACTCCCTGAAGGCTTACACTTTAGTTAGGGTCATTGGCTGCTGCTCTGGCGTTGTAAGTACAGTTGCTACATGACTCCTGGAAGATTTCCAAGTCAAGCTACGGCCAAGCTCATTTGGAATGTGTGTTAATACCCACAGGACCCTGTGTCAGTGAGGCTGGCTGGTCTGTGAGGGTGCAGCATCCATGCCGTCACGTCAGATAGAACACATCTGCCGTGTGTTGCTGGTGCTGCACACGCACACGCGCACACACACACACACACACACACACACACACACACACACACACACAGTCCCAGGTGCCACAGGAATCTGAGTATTCAGAATTTAGCAGCAGCCACAGTCATAGTGAGGAAACGGTCCTGCAGGTGTGGCTTGTTACCGTAGAACTGAGGAAGGTCACGGCAGGCCACAGCCTGTCCATCACCAGTCACGACCACCCACCGTGTCTTGACCAAGTACAGGTGATCGCAGGGTCACACTTACTGGTTAGGACAAGGTGGGGCGACAGGGTGGAGTTTTCAGTGGTAAAAACGGAGCTGAGAGGGAGGGTGGGTCTCGTTGTCTGTGACACTGCTGTTTCCGCGTCACGTCTCACAGCTGAGAAGAGCCGAAGTGGTCACGCATCACAGGCAGAGAAGCTTCAGGTAAGGCCATGCGGTGGGGGCGTGGATGTCGTGACAGAGCCCAAAGGCCCCTTTGGAAGTGGCTGTCTCACCTGCAGAGGACAGAGGGGGTGTCAGTGCTCCTGGCCCTCAGCCGGGCACGCAGAAGAGCAACGGTCCTCGAGGACCTCGAGTTAGGCTGGGCCGCGATCACGTGTGTGGCTGCATCTCCCAACTGCCAGCGTGTCTGACACCCTCTGGCCATCTGGTCTGTTCGCAGAGGTCCCGGCTCACCACGTTCCACACCCTGAAGTCGATCGTGTGCAAGGCCTGCGTGAAGGAGGACAGACCGGTCGTCAGCAGGCGGCACTGGCGTGCACACCACTCAGGTGGGCGCCCCCCCATCCCGGCCCCATGCAGCTTCTCGGCAAAGAACGCCAAGAAGAGGCTGAATTGGGAAGAAGAAACAAAATTACGATTTTAGCCTGCTACCCAGCAGTTTAAATTCTGGTCCTGTTAGGAGACAGTTTTCAGAGGGCTCATCTGTTAAGAGTTAAGAACTCTACTCTGGGGGCGTGACCTCTCCAGGAGTCCCGGAGGTGCACACGCCCCTCGTGATGGCCCTTTACTTGACAAAGTTTTGGGTTTATTTGTTCTTACAGTAAAAGTGTACGAGAGAAACTTGGAATATAAAGGAAATAATTAGAAAGGAAACATAAATAACCGTTAATTCTGTGCCCTGCAGGTAGCAGTGACAGATAACACGTTTTGCGTGGACGTCTGTGCGCTTGTCCCGTTGTGATCACGCCCTGCGCCGTGTCTGCGTTCTCCTCGGCTGAGGCCGCGGACCCAGCATAACTGGCCACACGCGGAGCCCCCGGCTCTGCCGCTCTGCCGCTCTGCGCTTGCCTCGTGGCCCGGCCTCAGGCTCCGGCTCTCCTCTTCACACGTGATGCGTCTCTGTGCGTTGTTTCCTTAGAATTGAGCCTCCTCATTTACAGAATTGCGGATCGAAACCTAATTGGATTTTAGATAAATGTTGCAACTTGTTTTCTAAGAACAGGTGGTCACTTCATACCTTCACCAGCAGGATTTAGTTTCTGTGTCATGCCATCCTTGACAGTGTTTAAGTTTGTTTTTAAACTGCTTTGATGGATGAAACAGCATTTGGGTGCTCTTTGGTTTTCAGTTGGACATCTTGTTGAACAGCTTATTTTGTTAATAAGTTCATTTTGATTGTTTTTTCGTGTCCTCATTCTTTAGGGTCTATACCTGCAGCTGTAGCAGCCCCACTTTTTAGTTGATAGGATGAGAGAATCACCCCAAGTCCGCACCCCAGGAGCTCTGCTGGGCACCAGCCCCGCGTGGTTCATTCCGAGGAGCTTTATGTCATGAGGTCTGTCAGGCACTGGGGTCATGTGCAGCCCCTGCCAGTCAGTGCCGTGTGTGGGTCTGAGTAGAGAGAGTTCGGCCTCCTCCCTGCTCCTCAGAGCGACAGGCTCCTTCCTGGACCTGGCCCTTTCTCCATCCTCTGCTTCCTTCCACCACCTGGAAACGACAGCATTTGAGACCCCAGAGCAAAAGTCTGTTCCTTACAGGTGAAATGGGTGGTTCCGGAATCTGTTGGTGGCTTGTCAGGCAGGCCATTTGCCCTGTGAGCGCCATGCCCCAGGGTCCCTGTCACTAACGAGGCTGCCAGCAGAGCAGTGGCCAGCCGGCCGGCTGGAAGCAGGCAGACGGCAGCGTGCAGGCTATTTTAAGCTGCAGTGGTAGCTGGGATTTGAATGCCTGAGCCTCTTTCTGCATTTCTCAGCAGGCACTTGGGCTTAAGAGGACTGTGTGTGTGAGTTTTGTGGAAAGCCCTAAGAGAGCCTGCAGTTCCCAGCTGCCGCGCGGCAGTGCGGCGCCGCCGTCCTGCTGCTCCCAGTGGCGACGGGAAGCCGTGTGGCCCTTTCTGATGAAGGGTGCGTGCAGTTGTGTGCAGGCATGTGCAGGCCGGGTTACGGGAAGCTGCTTCAGCAGATGTGACGAGTCAGTGTGCTTGATCTGGGGACTGCCCTTATTTTGTCCTCAGAGCCCCCATTTCCTTGGCAGATACAGCTTGAGGGTCCGTGGTCCCCTCCCCTGGGCCCCACCCCCGGCAGGTTCTCGGTGGCAGTCCTCAGCCTCGAACCCCAGCCCCGTGTCCTGTGGCTGCACCTTCCCCACATCTCTGAGCTGGGCAGGGCTGTGGGGTGTGGCTGGGGTCCATACCTGGCCTCTCCTGTCCACGTGGGTGTGTCCCCAGCACCGAGCCGACCGCTGTGAACTGCAGCAGCTCAGAACAGCTGAGGTCTGAGCCGGTGGGGTGCTGCGCACAGGTGCTGGGGGCACCTCCGAGACTTGGCCACCCACCCCGGGTCTGAGTTCCCTGCGCCTGTGTGGACTCGGAGTCCTGGGGGTGACCAGGCGGCCCTGCAAGCCGGCGCTGAGGGGCAGAGATGTGGGCGCTGTCCTGGCAGGCAGATCATGGAAGTTTGGTTCTCCTGAGGCTTTGAGCACTTGGAGAATTTGGGTTTGCAGTGGTGAGGAAGGAAAGGGCTGAAGCTGCAGCAGGGAAGTGGTGTTTCTGGAAGACAGCTGGTGGTTGGATACAGGGGGTCTGGAGGGAGCAGGAGAAGAGGCTGGGAGGCAGGTAGGGGTGAGACGGTGGAGGCTTGTGAGTCTTCACTTTTTTAGCCGCAGCAGATTGGGGAGCTTTTGCAGATGTCTGAAGTGACATGACCCAAAATATGCTTTTAGGGAAGCGTCTGCAGACAGTACGGGGAGGCCTGGAGCCCCAGCGGCAGCTTGCAGGCCTCGCAGCCCAGGTGACGGTGAGGGAGCCACTGGGGGTCCCAGCCGCGCTGCCCCCGCTCCCGGAACTCGTCCCAGGCACGTTAAGCAGCCCCCCTCCCACAGCCAGCAGAGTGTGCGCTGAGGGCAGGGGCCATGGGGCCGGATCGTGGGCAGCTGCTTCCCGTGGCTGCAGAGCGCTGGTTCCCCCCTGCGGCCTGGTGGCCTTGGCTGTCATTCTTTATGGAGCAGCATGAAATACCAGGATGTTTTTTAAAATCACATTTAGATACGTACGTAGACTTGCTTGTGCTGAACTTTAATAGAGACAAACAGAAGATATCAGGGTTTAGGAGTTTCGGAGAGGAGATTTAGGTTGAGACAGTTCTGTGTTCAGTTCAAGGACAGCGTGGCCAGGCTGGCCGGGTCCCAGAGCCCCGGATGCTGGTGTCCTGACCTCCAGCTGTGTGTGCCCCACACCCAGGCCGCCGTTCGCCTGGGAGGCAGAGACAGCTGCTTGTCCCACTGCGGGGGATGTGACAGAGTGCCTGCCCATCACCAGCACCCTCTCCTGACCCAACCTGGCCCTGGCGTGGTGACCCAGGAATCTGCGTTTTTCACGGGCTTTTCTTGTGATTTTTAAGGACACCAGAAGTTTGATAGCTGCCGGGCCAGGACCGCATTGCTCCACTCTCAGACGTAACGCGGGGTTAGGCATCTAATGTGCACATCACATGTCCCCACAGGGCGGTGGGGACGGCAGGGCTCCAGCTCCCACAGGACGAGCTCCGGGCACAGCCGGTCTGGCCAAGGACAGCACTGGAGAGACCAGGGGCCAGGTAAGAGGTCAGCAGGGTGGCACCGCCCACGGTGGGGGGTGGGGTGGGAGGGTGGTTGAGTGCTACACTTTGCTGGAGACTGACTGCTCTGTGTCTGTTTTGGAAACAGGTTGTGTGTTTACATGTAAACGAACAGATAAATGCACTGGTACAGGTCACTGCTCTGCCTGCTTGGTGCTAGTCCACCTCTGCTCCTTGCGCTCGGTTCGTTCCTCTCAGTCTGTTCATCTATCCAAGACCCAGTTTCTTACAATTTTCTCAAAGGAATACTTGTAGAGGCTGCCTACACATGCGTCGTCCCAGTAAAGTGGTGTCCCACCAGCGGGAGCATTGTCATAGTTTCTGTGACTTGGCTCACATACCTAAGAGCCTTGCAGTGTGATCTGGGAAATCAGATGAATCCTTTACTTCTTACATGTGTAATGCAGATACCTGGTTTTAACACACAAAGCTGAATTTTGTGTGTAGTGATTTACATTTTAAATACACAGGAAAAGTCACATTGGTATTTAAGTTCAAATTTCTCACAGTTCTGAGAGCCAGACTGTATAAGCTTTTATTTTTTTTATTATTTATTTTTTAATTATATTGCTTTTTTTTTTTCCTTTTTTTTTTTAAGGGGGAGGTAATTAAGTTTATTTATTTTTTTAAGGGAGGTAACTGGGGATTGAACCCAGGACCTCGTGCATGCTAAGCATGTGCTCTATCACTGAGCTCTACCCTCCCCTCAGACTGTATAAGCTTTTAAATTACCTAAGATTTATGATTTTATCCTTCCAAAAGCAAACATGCCTTTAATTTAGTTTTTCTTCTACTTTGGCAACCTCTGGAACGCACAGAGATCTCACAGATTGCCCTACGCAGACGCTTTGCTTTAATCGGATGGTGTTTCTGTGAGTGGCACTGCGGCTGCCCTGCGTCAGGTTGCTGCATGGTGCTCGAGTCGGGCTGTGTGGGGACTGCTCGCCTGGTGGGGGTCTGAGTATTTTCTCTTGTTCTTGGTGGGATCTGCACACGTAGCAGATGTCGGGAGGGTGCCGTACGGTTCTGTGAGGCCAAAGTTTATGATGACTGTTCTTGAAATGCTCGTCCCCAGGGCGGGTGGGGGGGAGCTGCCACACTTAGTTCACAGTTGCTTCCAGTGTTCTTTTGAAGCAGCTCTACTCTGCGGGTACCTCCCCTCCCAGATCACACTGTATCTGAAGCTTCCAGATAAAACTAACATTCTGCTCTCTGACTCTCTGGTCCAGAGCACGCCCAGGGCTACTCCCACTCCACTGCCAGCAAAGTCATCTGAGTAGTTACATGTGCAGCGTAGCCCAGAGCAGGAAAAGTGCCTCTTTTCCATTGTTTCAAGTGTATTTGAGATAAATTTAAGTTTAGAAACGACTGCAGCTTATAGGACTAAACCACAGACAGGGCACCCAGAAAATGATAGACTGATGTGGATTCACCACGCGTCAGAGGTGCCCAGCGATGTGCGGTCTCTGCGCGGCCAAGAGCGTGCAGTCTGGGCAGGGGCAGGTGAGGGGTACTGCTGTGCTGGACACTGAGCAACCAGGCTGCGCTGCGCACTGCCCACATCGGGGAGGAGGGCTGCTGCAGCGCCCACCTGTGTAGTTGCAGGTGTTCCCATGAGAAGTGTGTGTTTCCTACACGCATATGCACGTAAAATGTGTTGTTGGGTCGGGACATACGTTTTCAGGTCAGGAAATCCACTTTCTGTTTCCTGCTGTGAATTATGTCATCTTTAGTTGGCCAGAACATTTTTTTGCTGGGTTTTGTCTACTTCTGAACTCGTTTTAGTATTTTTTGGAGATATTGAAGGAGTCCAAGTAGCAAGTTGTCACTATTTCCAGGACAGAGTTAATAGGCAGAATTCTTCGTGTTAGTGAAAAACTAAAAATGCCTCAGAATGAGAGTTGCTGCCAAAACATTGGGAGGATTCCCAGGGCCACCCTGGGCTGGTGAGAGGCGGTGGGGGGAGCCTGCTCCACTTGGGTAGGGGGAACTGGGGTGGAGCCCCTGACCAGCAGGGTGTGAACCTCCACTCACCGGGGGTAGGGGGTGAGGAGGAAGACTTCAAGGCTTCCGGAGCTTTTAAAATGCTGGCCAGCAGCTAAAGTGAGGACATTTAACCTCTCCCTGCAGTTGGTGAGAAATGACGTGTGACATTCCACAGTCAGTAGCTACAAATTTGCCTGTGATTTCTTCAGGTTTCACTTCTCTGGTAATTCTGTCGGAGGCCTGGGCTGTTGTAAAGCTACCTCTGATCATCTGTGATAACAAGGCAGGGCCACCGCTGTGACCTGCCTGTCATCCCCCCCCCCCCCCCCGTCCCAGGGGTGTGAGGGCAGGCCGCATCACCCCTTTGTAGGAGGTGTTGGACCTTCAACGTGAAAAGCCATCACCACCTGTGTTACTTGTGGGACGGCTCTCTCCTGACTCTCTGCCTGTCACTCCCACCCAGCGGGAGGCAGAAAGTGGGCGGCTGCCCTCGGGCTCAGTTCTGGAGAGAGCCACACGCCGTGTTTTCCATCCTTGGCAGAATGTCCCTGGTGGGCCATGTGCACCTGAGGGCCCACTTCCAGACGCCAGTGGCAGGGCTGACCGTTGATATTCAGTGCTGGTGGTCGGGGCTGGAGTCCGAGGAGCGGCTTTGACAGCCCCTTGCACTGGTAGTGCTGCCTGTCTGCTCAGTGAGCACATCGTACTCTGAGGGAAGTCATGAGATAGCCCTGTAATGCCAGGTGGCCACAACCGAAAAGAGGAAGAGTTCTGGCCCCACATACAGCTCAGATGTTGTTCTTTTTTGTTTTTTTTTTTAATGCTTTTCAGAATTTGTTTTTATTACTTTTAATAATTTAATACAGCTGCATTATTACTTATCTACCACCCTCGTAATACTATGTTCTGTTATCTTTTTCTAATTGAATTCAGTTACAGTGTGTCGGTTTCTGGTGTACAGCACAGCGTTCCAGTCACGCATATACACACATGCATTTGTTTTCTTGTTCAGATGTTGTTCTTGCGCACGTGTAGAAGTGTGCCGTTTCCTTCTGTTTGAACTTTATAGAGACTTAGTTTCTGTTTTCATGTCTGTCTGGTACAGGAAGTAGACAGCATGAGCCTGACCAGTGGAGAAGATACTAGTCATCTTCTGGGTGAGTTCACCACTTACATCTTCAGATCGGTTTTATTAAAGATGGTGGTAAAATGTCTGCATTCATATCAAGTGCCAAGCACTAAAAGAATTCAAACGTGAAATGTTCCCAACATTGAGTAAGTTAACAGTTTTCATGAGCTTGCTTCCTCCAGAAAAGGTGCAGAGTCCAGCTTTCACGCCCAGCACCTCCTTCAGGGGGAGTACTCAGAACCTGCCTGTCTTCTCTGAGATTCCAGACCCAGCATCACATGAAAAGGAAAACGCCCTTTTCAGTCGCTTCCCTCGTCACATAAAAAAGCTTTTGTTAGCTTATTTTCAGCAGTTGTGCCTGATTCCATGGCTCCAGACAGTCATTGTGAACACCCTCATACCTGTCTCTTCACCTGTGGACACAGGCATGGTTGGTTTTTGTTAATGAGTTGGAATCTTACTGTACCCTGTTTTTTTAACTTTAACGCTATATTGTGAGGATGTTTCCCAGATCATCTAGTCTTTCAAGACATGGTATCTAATGGCTACATCATGTTCCTAAGATTGTTTTCTAATATCAGATCTAACCAAAAGCAAAGTTGCCAACAGTGTGTCTTCCTGGTCCTCAGAAGTCTATGTGTCGAGAAAGAGATGACGACTTTCTCCTCACCTTCCTGCTGGGAGAGGTAGCTCAGCATGGGACCGTGGCAGTGTGCGGCTCACGGTTCTGTTTCTGCTGTGTCGTCCTTTTCATCCTGTGTTTGCAGGCTCAGCTTAGACTTGGTCACAGCAGTGCGTGCGAAGACCCCAGGCACCTGACAGGACACCCACAGGACGTGTGGAGAGATGGCAGTGGCTGAGTCGGGACGCCCCACGTACTGTGCCACTGACGGACGGGCACTCGCTGCTCTTTGTGTGTGAGCATGGAGGGGCTCTTGCTGTTGAAAAATACTTTAAGTGAATCCAAGTTCAGAGCAACCCCTTTCATAGAAGAATTTGCAGATAACCCAAGAATTGAGTTTTAAGCCCCAAATTGCTCTGAGCTCAACCTCCAGGGTGTTGGTAGTGGAAGAAAATCTAGGTTAAGTTTGGAAGACTGGCCCTCCATTCCCAGCTGCCTCCTTCAGGCCTGGAGAGCTGGTGTGACTAGCAGGTCCCCTGCGGGGCCACACTCCATGACTAAGGATAGCCCAGCACTCAGAAATGCTCACTGGTGTTCACAGGACGAGTCCTTCCAGTTCATGTCCTTAAAAACAGGGTAAGCCCTGAGCGTATGCAGCCCAGTTTGTCTCTCCACATAGTGCGGTACCCTGACTGACAGCTGGTGGCTCCTGGCTTTGTCATGTTTTAAAACCCCATCTAGTATTTACCAAAACAGGGATACAGTCTCCTAATACTTTAATAAACTTGTGGCTCTTACATTTGAAGTATCCTCGCTACTCTCTGCAGCTCCTCCTGAAGGACATTGTGTATCTAGTTACTTTCCACGCAGCCTGTAGGACCTACACCCTTGTTTCCCAGCTTTGGAAATAGATTTTTTTCATTCCACTTATATGAGTGTTTCCTATCTAAATTTTAACATTCTATTCCTGTCATTTTTGCCAGCTTGAGACTACTACTGCTTCTTGAAGTTTCATTTCTTTGCTGTTTATTTGTATAACTTTGAAATAAATTTCTCATGCCTTAAAGACTGAAAGAGTAGACGTCAATGAATATTGTTTTCCCTCTTCATAATATGTAAATTCTAACTTGTCAGTAAAATATTTGTCACCAGTTAGCAAACTTAAGTAAGCCATCGAGTGGTATAATCTGTATTATATGTGAAAAACCAATGCAGTGATTTTTTTGTAATTCTGATGTTCTGTAAATTACCTTTGCAACCAAGTCTTCTGATGAAATTTCCACATATTAGTTTAGAAATGAAAATAAACGGTATGTTTATTACTCATAACTAAATATAATTTCACATTTCTTTCATTGTTTGGAAGACATTTCATCATCCAACATATTGGGATCTTTCTGAAGAAAAAGAATTTTGAATTTTGTCTGATGATTTTTCTGCATCTATTGAGATGACCGTACGATTTTTATTCTTTATTTTGTTAACGTGCTGCATCACACTGACTGATTTCAGGATGTTGAACTGTCCTTGCATCCCTGGAGTAAATCCCAACTGATCATGGTGTGTGATTTTTTTAATGTATTGTTGAATTTGGCTTGCTCATATTTTGTTCAGGATTTTTGCATCTATGTTCGTTAAGGATATTGGCCTGTAATTTTCTTTTTCTTGTGATGTCCTTGTCTGGTTTTGGGACCAGGGTAATGCTGGCCTTGTAAGTGCATTTGGAAGTGTTCCTTTTCCTTCCATGTTTTGGAAGAGTTTGAGAAAGATTGGCACTAATTCTTCTCTAAACGTTTAGTAGAATTCACCCGTGCAAGAGCTTTTGTTGGGAGGTTTTTGATTACTGACTCAATCTCCTTTCTCATTGATTGGTTTGTTCAGATTTTCTGTTTCATCATGATTTAGCCTTGGTAAATTTTAAGTTCCCAGGAATATACCCATTTTACCTGGGTTATCTAATTGTATAATTATTCACTGTAGTCACTTACAACCCCTTTTATTTCTGTAGTATCAGTTATATCTCATTCTTCTCTGTAATTTTTTCTGAGCCATTTCTCTTTTGGTTGGTCTACCTAAAGGGTTGTCAGTTTTGTTTATCTTTTTAAAAAAAAAGTTTCATTGCTCTTTTTTAAATTGAATTTCTCGTCTCTAGTTCATTTATTTCTGCTCTAATCTTTTATTACTTCCTTCTGCTATCTTTAGGCTTAGTATATTCTTTTCCTAGTTCCTTGAAATGTAAAGTTAGGTGGTTTATTTGAGATCTTTCTATTTTTCTATAAACTTTTCTCTTAGAACGGCTTTTGTTGCATCCCATACCATACGTTTTTGTATGTTGTAAATTGCCATTTCCATTTTTGTTTGCCTGAAGATGCTTTTTGATTTTCTTTTTGGTTTCTTCCTTGACGCATTGGTTGTTCAAAAGTGTGTTAATTTCCACAGATTTGTGACTTTTCCAAGTTTCCTTCTCTTACTGATTTCTAGTTTCATATCACTGTGATCAGAAAATATGCTTGATGCAACTTTAGTTGTCTTAAGTTTTTAACACTTCTTTTGTCGCCTAACATGTGCTCCATCCTGGAGAGTATTCTGTGTATTGTGCTCTTGTCGGATGGAATGCGCTGCGGGTCCACCTGGTGTAAAGTGTAGTTCGAGTTCGGCGTTTCTTTGCTGACGCCCCCCCTTCTACTTTCCTGTTGCTGTCTCTTTCTCCCTTTATTTCTATTAGTGTTTTCTTTATACATTTACATTTACACATTTGTGTTTATATCTACTTATATATGTATCTTTTAATATCCTTTCATGATAAAAACTTTCAAAAAATTAAACGTAGGAGGAACATACCTCAACATAATGAAGGCCACATATGGCAGGCCCGCAGCTAGTATCATACATAACAATGAAATGTTGAAAGCTTTCCCTCTAAGGCCAGGAACAAGATGAGGGTGCCCACTCTCACTACTTCTTTGCAGCATAGCACTGGAAATTCTAGCCAGAGCAGTTAGGCAAGAATAAGAGGCATCCACATTGGAAAAGAAAAGGTAATACCTGTTTGCAGGTGACCTGATCTCATGTATAGAAAATCCTAAAGACTCCACCAAGAAACTAATAAACGTTAGAACTAATAAATGAATTTAGTAAAGCTGTAGGATACAAAATTAAAACAAAAATCAGTTGCGTTTCTAAACACTTATAAGAGTATCCAAAAAAGAAATCAAGAAAACAATCCTATTTATAATATCACCAAAAAGAATAAAATACTTAGAAATAAAGTTAATCAAAGAAGTGGGACATCTGTATACCAAAAACTTATAAAACACTGATAGGTGAAATTGAAGAAGACACAAATAAATGGAAAGGTATCATGTGTTCATGGGTTGAAAGAAGAATATTGTTAAAATGTCCATTCTACCCAAAGTGATTTACAGATTTAATACAATCCCTGTCAGAATTCCAATGGCATTTTTATAGACATAAACAATCTTAAAATTTGTGGAACCTCAAAATACCTCAGATAGTCAAAACAATCTTGAGAAAGAAGAATAAAGCTTGGAGGATCACATCTCCTGGTTTCAAACTACCTTACAAAGCTAAAGTAACCAAAACAATACAGTGTTGGCATAAAAGCAGACACATAGATCAGTAGAACAGAATAGAGAGCCCAGAAATAAACCGTCATGTATATGTGGGCTGCTGATCTTCAGCAAGGGCTCTGGGGATACACAGAGGGGAAGGATGGTCTTTTCAATAAATGATTTTGGGAAGACTAGATATCCACATACAAAGTAATGAAATTGGACCTTTATACCACAGACAAAAATCAACCCCAAATGGGTTAAAGATGTAAATATAAGACATAAAATTGAAAAACTCCTTGAAGAAAATATAGAGAATAACCTCCCTGACATTCATCTTGGCAGTGATTTTTGTTTGGATATGATGCCAAAGCATGGGAAGCTGAAGTAAAAATAAGTGGCAATACATTAAACTAAAAACCTTCCTCACAGCAGAGGAAATAATGGGGGAAAAAAGGTAACCTACAGAATGGGAGAAGATATATGCAAACCGTATACGATAAGGGGTTAACATCTAAAATATATCAGGAGCTCTTAAAACTAAGTAGCAAAACAAATAACCCCAGTGAAAAATGGACAAAGGAACTGAATAGACATTCTCCAAAGAAGATGAATGGCCAGTAGACACATGAAAAGATGCTCAGCGGTGAAAAACTCAAAAGCTTCCCACTAAAATCTGGGACAAGACAAGGATGCCCACTATCACCACTCCTATTCAACATAGTCCTGGAAGTCCTAGCCACAGCAGTCAGGCAAGAGAAAGAAATAAAAGGGATCCAAATTGGAAAAGAAGAGGTAAAAGTGTCATTATATGCTGATGACATGTTACTATATATAGAAAACCCTAAAAGGTCCACACAAAAGCTACTAGAGCTGATTGAAGAATTCAGCAAGGTAGCAGGTTACAAAATTAACGTTCAAAAATCAGTTGCATTTCTTTACACTAACGATAAATCAACAGAAAAAGAAAGTAAAGAAACAATCCCCTTTAAAATAGCACCCAAAGTAATAAAATATCTGGGAATAAATCTAACCAAGGAGGTGAAAGAATTATACACAGAAAACTATAAACCATTGATGAAGGAAATTAAAGAAGACTTTAAAAAATGGAAAGATATTCCATGCTCTTGGATTGGAAGAATCAATATTGTTAAAATGGTCACACTGCCCAAGGCAATCTACAGATTTAATGCAATCCCTATCCAATTACCCAGGACATATTTCACAGAACTAGAACACATCATAATAAAATTCATATGGAACCATCAAAGACCTAGAATTGCCAAAGCATTACTGAAGAGAAGGAAAGAGGCTGGAGGAATTACTCTCCCAGACTTCAGACAATACTATAGAGCTACAGTCATCAAGACAGCATGGTATTGGTACCAAAACAGACATATAGACCAATGGAACAGAATAGAGAGCCCAGAAATGAACCCACAAACTTTTGGTCAACTCATCTTTGACAAAGGAGGCAAGAATATACATTGGAATAAAGACAGTCTCTTCAGCAAATGGTGCTGGGA
This sequence comes from Camelus dromedarius, assembly GCF_036321535.1. Lineage (NCBI taxonomy): Eukaryota > Metazoa > Chordata > Mammalia > Artiodactyla > Camelidae > Camelus > Camelus dromedarius. The sequence continues at coordinate 140,069 of NC_087441.1, read as the reverse complement.
ATACTGGACAGCAGCATGTAAAACAATGAAGCTAGAACACTCCCTTACACCACATACAAAAATCAACTCAAAATGGATTAAAGACTTAAACATAAGACAAGATACAATAAACCTCCTAGAGGAAAACATAGGCAAAACATTATCTGACATACACTTCAAAAATTTTCTCCTAGAAGAAATAAAAGCAAGAATAAACAAATGGGACCTAATGAAACTTACAAGCTTCTGCACAGCAAAGGAAACCAGAAGTAAAACAAGAAGAAAACCTACAGAATGGGAGAAAATTTTTGCAAGTGAAACCGACAAAGGCTTGATCTCCAGAATATGTAAGCAGCTCATACGACTCAATAAGAAAAAAATAAACAACCCAATCCAAAAATGGGCAGAAGACCTAAACAAGCAATTCTCCAAGGAAGACATACAAATGATCGATAGGCACATGAAAAAATGCTCAATATCCCTAATTATCAGAGAAATGCAAATCAAAACTACAATGAGGTATCACCTCACACCAGTCAGAATGGCCGTCATTCAAAAATCCACAAATGACAAATGCTGGAGAGGCTGTGGGGAAAGGGGAACCCTCCTACATTGCTGGTGGGGATGCAGTTTGGTGCAGCCACTATGGAAAACAGTGTGGAGATTCCTCAAAAGACTAGGAACAGATTTACCGTATGACCCAGGAATCCCGCTCCTGGGCTGTATCCAGAAGGAACCCTACTTCAGGATGACACCTGCACCCCAATGTTCATAGCAGCACTACTTACAATAGCCAAGACATGGAAACAGCCTAAATGTCCATCAACAGGTGACTGGATAAAGAAGATGTGGTATATTTATACAATGGAATACTACTCAGCCATAAAAACCGACAACATAATGCCATTTGCAGCAACATGGATGCTCCTGGAGAATGTCATTCTAAGTGAAGCCAGAAAGAGAAAGAAAAATACCATATGAGATCGCTCATATGTGGAATCTAAAAAACCAAAACAAAAACAAACAAACAAACAAAAACAAAGTGTAAATACAGGACAAAAATAGACTCACAAACAGAGAATACAGACTTGTGGTTACCAGGGGGGTGGAGGGTGGGAAGGGATAGACTGGGATTTCAAAATTGTAGAATAGATAAACAAGGTTACACTGTATAGCACAGGGAAATATACACAAAATGTTATGATAACTCACAGAGAAAAAAATGTGACAATGAGTGTGTATATGTCCATGAATGACTGAAAAATTGTGCTGAACACTGGAATTTGACACAACATTGTAAAATGATTATAAATCAATAAAAAATGTTAAAAAAAAAAAAAAAGAAAGAAAAAGAAAAGATGCTCAGCATCACTAATCATTAAGAAAACGCAAACCAAAACCACAGTAAGATGTCACCTCACACCTGTCAGGATGGCTGTCATCAAAAAGACAAGAGATAATAGGTGTTGCTGAGGATGTGGAGAAAAGGGAACCCTCGTGCACTGCTGGTGGAAATGTAAATTGGTGCAGCCCTGTGGAAAACAGTATGGAGGATCCTCAAAAAATTAAAACTACCATATGATCCAGCAGTCTCAATTCTAGGTTTATATATATTCAAAGGAAATGAAATCAGTATCTCAAAGAGATATCTGCACCCCAGTGTTCATAGCACTATTTACAAGAGCCAAGACATGGAAATAACCTAAATGTCCATCGACAGATGAGTAAGTAAAGAAGTTGTAGTGTATATATGCCAAAGGAGTATTACCCAGCCAGAAAAAAGGACATAATGTCATTTGTGGCAATGTGGATGAACTTGTAGGACATTATTCTAAGTGAGACAAGCCAGACACAAAAAGACAAATATTGCATGATATCAGATATATGTGGAATCTAAATGTTGGACTTTGAGAGTAGTATGGTGGTTGCCAGGGGCTGGAGGGTTGGGTAAATAGGGAATGTAGGTCAAAATATATATACTTCCAGTTATAAGATGACTAAGTTCCAGAGATAAAATGTACAGCATGGTGACCATATTGATAATAATGTACACTTGAAATTTGCTAAGAGAATAATAGGTCTTAAGTGTTCTCACCACACACACAGGGTTTTACATGCTACTGAAGTTATATTGGTATAAGTTCTATTTAGAATATTCTAACCTTAGGATGTAACCCCTGTGGTAACCACAAAGGTAGTACTGATAGACGATATACACAAGGAAATGAGAATCAAAACGTCACTGCGAAAAATCAGCTAAACACAAAAGAAGGCAGTAATGAAGGAAGTGAAGGGCCAAAAGCTATACAGCATATGGAAAACAAAGAGCAAAACATTACAAGTCCCTCCTATCAGTAATTAAATATAAATGGATTAAGCTCTCCAATTAAAAGATAGAGATTGGCAGAACAGATTTAAAAAACAATGTATGCTCTCTTTGAGAAATTCACTTTAAATCCAAAGACACAAACTGTTGAAAGGGAAAAGATGGGGAAAGATACTCCGTTCATATAGTAACAAAGGAGAGCTGAGATGGCTTTTTGAATATCAGACAAAATAAACTATGTCAATATGGTTTACAAGAGACAAAGAAGACATTCTGTATTAATAAAAGTCTCCATGCAGCGAGAAGATGTATATGACAAACACTTGCTCACCAAGCAGCAGACCCTTGAAATACATGAGACAAAAACTGACAGAACTGAAGGGAGAAATAGTTCAAAAGGAACGGCTGTGGACTTCAGTGCCCCACTCTGAATAATGAACAGAACGGCCAAATGGAGGTGAGAAGGGAGGGGCAGGACAGGGCTGCACGAGAAGCCAGCTGGGGGGAACAGGCGTGTACAGAGCGTCCACCCGACAGCACTCATGTTCTCAAACACACACTGGTGTCATAGGTTAGGCCACAAAACAAGTCTCAACAGGTTTTTAAAATATATAAAGTGTCTTACCTGATCATAGTGGGATGAAGTTAGAAATCAAAAACAGCAGAAAAACTGGAAAATTCACAAATACGTGGAAATTAAACAACATACTACTAATGAACCAGTAGGTCATAGTAGAAATTACAAGGAAAATTAGAAAATGCTTAGAGGCAAATAAAATGGAAACACAAAATACCAAAACCTAAGGGGTGCAGTGATGGCAGTGCTCTGCAGGAAGCGTATAGCTAAAGATGCCCAGATGTAAAAGAAGACACATCGAAAGAAAAAGGAGCACATTAACTCAAGTTTGAAAACAGTAAAGATGAGAGTGGAGATACACAGAAGAGAATAGAAAAATAATAGATAAAATCAGTGGAACCTAAAACTGGTTCTTTGAAAAGATAGAAAAATTGAGACACCTTTAGCTAGACAAAAAAAAAAAAAGAGAGAGAGAGAGAAGATACAAACAAAATCTGAAATGAAATGAGGACACTGCCACTGACTATACAGAGATGAAAAGGATTATAAGAACATACTATGAAAAATTATATGCCCAGAAGTGGGCAAATTCCTTGAAACACATAAATTACCTAAACTGATTCAAGATGAAATAGAAAATCTCAAGAGATCTTTAAGTAAGTAGAGACTGAGTCATAGTCAGAAACATCCCACAGAGGAGAAAAGTTCCGGACTGGATGGTTTCACTGCTTAATTCTACAAACGTTGGAAGAATTGATACCAGTCCCTCTCAAACTCAAAAACAGTGAAGAGAGCACTTCCTAGTTCATTCAGTGAGGCTAGAGTTTACCTGATGCTAAAGCCAGATGAAAGCATCACAGGAAAGGAAAATTAAAAACCAATATCCCTTATGAATATAGATGTGAAAGTCCTCAACAAAATATTAGCAAATTAAATCCAAAAGCATATTAAAAAAGATTTTCACGATGACCAAGTGGAATCTATTCCAGGAATGAGAGGATGGTTCAACATGAGAAAACCAATTAATGTCATATATCACATTAATAGAATGAAAAGGAAAAAGCACTTGATCATCTCAACTGATGTGGTAAAGACACTGGACATAACCCAGGATTCTTTCATGATAAAAACTCTCCAAAACCGGTAACAGAAGTAAAATTCCTAAACGCAGTGGAGACTATTTGTGAAAACTCCACTAACATCATACTCAGCGGTGCAAATTGAAAGCCCTCCCGTAATCCGGAGCCAGACAAGGATGCCACTCTCACCACCCCTGTCCTGCACTGTGCTGGAGGCTCCAGCCAGCGCAGTTACGTGAGAAAAAGACATAAAGGGGTCCAAATTAGAAAGGAAGACTTAAAACCGTCTCTAGCAACAGATGCCGTGGTCCTGTATATAGAAAACCCCAAAGCTCCTAGAACTAATAAACTCAACAGAGTTGTAGGATGTAAGACTAACAGACAAAAATCTGTTGTGTTTCTATCCACCAACAATGCACAGTCTGAGAAGGAAATCAAGAAAGCAATTCCATTCACAGAAGCATCTTATTTAAATGTATTCCTAAGTCAGTAATGCTGTGGGGAAACTGGATACCCCATGCAGAAGAATGAAGCTGAACCCACACCTCACACCATATAAAAAAGTTAATTCAAAATGGATCAAAGACATAGACTCATGAGCTCTTTAAAGAAAACATGGGGGAGAATCTTCATGGTGTTGGGTTTGGGAGTGACCTCCTAGATACAACACTAAAAGCACAGCCCACAAAAGCAAAGACAAGCAGAAGAATTAGACTTCGTCAAAATTAAGTTTGGCCACACCTGCTTCAAATCAATTTGAATTGAGCAGTACCAAACCTGAATCTGGTCGGAGGCTTCACGGGAGGAGCCGAGGGAAGGCCTGTCCAGAGAGGAGGAGACTGAGTGGACTGTTGTGGTGGGTCGTCTGTATGCTTTGATTTCTTAATTCCGAGGCATGTCAGGGTCATAGTTTTGGTTTGCTTACTTAGGCTGCTAAGGCATTAGACTCAGTCTAAAGGCCTCCTTGTTTAGTTAGTTTAACAACCTCTCCAGGCTGAGTCTCTGGCCTGTGGTGAGGGAAGTGTGTCCTCCACTCTGAGGAGGTCAGCGAGGGTGAGCTTCTAAGGAAAGGCCTTGGGTGTGGCTGTCCCACTGGGCCCCTGCTCGGCGCTCCCCTGACCACCTGTAAGGGCTTCTGAGGGCACCCTCTGCTCAGAGAGGGTGGGGGGCCAGCCCATCCCAACGCGCCCCACCTGCTATGTGCACGACAGCACAAGGCTAGTTCACATCTTTCAGATCCAGGACACTTTTCTCAAATGATCCCTTTCATGGTCCTCTTCCTGCCATTTGTGCGTCTCAGAGCTTAGACACAGCGGTCTGGTCCTATGGTTGTCTTATATTTTCTCTCCTATATCTTTTATCTTTTTACTCTTCTTTGTGGGAAATTTCCTCAACTCCGTCTTCCATCCTTTCTATTAATTCTTTAATTTTGCAGATTTAAATTCCGAGAGCTCAACTGTCTTTCTGTGCCGTGATTGCACATTTCCTCTCCCGTCTGAGGAGATTGGTTATACCTGTAGTTTTATTTTTCCTTCTTCCTTTATAGACTGCTCTCCCAAGTTTCTGTTTCTGTGTGCTTGTTTGTTTGTTTCAGATTTTTTCCCTCAAATACCAGGCAATTGTTGAGTGCCCGCTCTTGTTTAAGAGTCAGGCATTAAAAAGGTGACTGCAAGTCTGTGCCTGGCGGGGCTCTCCCCACTGTCCCCTCAGTCACTGATACTGGAATCCTTTGCGCATTCACTGGTCAGTCAGTTTCCTAAGACAAGCGGACCTCTGGTTTCTCCTGGAGGCACTGAAGGGATGATGCAGTTGAGAAAATCTGAACCTCTGAGTGACCGTTGGAACCTGGTGAGGGAGGCAGTGGAGAAGTGCCCTGGGATCACCCCAGGTTCCTGACATGTTTGAAGGTTTCTGTACATTAAGCTGGAAACTCAGGAGAACAACCTGGGGGGCACGGCAGGAGCAGGTCTGTGGGACGGAGGCGCTGATGCCCACATGGGATTAGAGCCGGAAGGACAACCTCGCTCAGCTTCTGCTCTGCCACCTGCTCCGTTGGGGGGGGTGCTCACCAGATTGCTCCACCTTGACTTCCTCCGTGGGGGTCTCGTCACCTCCCCTCCCCGAGATGACATAAGAGGGCGTGTGTATGTGTGCATGTGCACACATGGAGAACACACACATGCACACATGGTGAGCACACATGGTGAGTACATGCACACATGCACGGTGAGCACACAGCATGCACACATGCACATATACATGGTGAGCACACGGTGGACATGTGCACACATGGTGAGCACAAGTACACATGGTATGCACACGCAATGAGCACAGAGAGCACATGCACCTGTACACAGCACACACACGGTGAGCACACACACACAGCACATGCACGCACATGTACACTGAGCACACGGTGAGCACACGCACACAAAGCACGCACGTGTATACACACACAGTGAGCACTCACATGCACACACACACGGTGAGCACATGCTCCCATGCATCCACAACGCAGGAGCCGGGAACAGAAGCTGGAGAGTCACAGCAGTGACCCGGTGCAGCAGGTTGTAGAGAACTAGCAGTAACACCTGGGGCACCCGCGCCTACTGCTCTGTGGGAAGGATGAGGCCGATGGAGAGCCACCCGAGGAGGGGCGAGGCAGTGACAGCCCTGGGTTGTGAGCAAGAGCATTTTGGAAGAAGGGTCAGCACCTTCAATGTCACCAAGGCAAGAGTGCCCCACAAGACAAGGGTGGTGGTGAGCACCGAGGGCCACCTGGAGTCACATGTGACAAGCATGTGGTCAGTGGTGTCAGGCCAGGTAGACCCAGCTTGGCTTTAGCTCATCCTGGATTCCTCCCCATCCACAGTCAGCTGCTGCACACGCATGCAGACACACATGGCAGGGAGGGAGGTGCACCCAACAGGCCCTCCACACGCCCAGGCCCTCAGTTTAAGAACCTGTCCTCAGTAGGAAGAGCAGGCGGGCTCAGAAGACGCGCTTGGCACCTCGCGGTCCAGCTGACGCCTGCCGTTTGTTGGGGTGGGGGCGCTGGTGGGGAAAGAGCTGAACGCGGTGCTTCAGCCTGGGCTCGCACGCCGCCGTGCTCGACCTGGCAGTGCTGAAGGACTTGCTGCGTGTTCTAAACTCTGTTGCACTGTGCGCTCGCAGGCAGCAGCGAGAGAGGGGCCGGGAAGACAGGGCAGAACCGAGGGCACCACGGAAGCCGCCTGCCGTCACGGAAGCATCACCACAGCTCCCCCCCAGAAACGGGGGCACCCTTCACAGGAAGCTGTAGGCCTCCAGATGCTTGTGGAAGAGGAGACAGGAACCTGGGCACTGGGCACCACAGCTGCGACGTCTGTCCAGAGGGTGTGGTTTCAGCTCCTGCTGCTGCGTCTCTGCGGACACCCTCAGGCAGCCGCCCAGCCACATGCGTCCTCAAGTTACCGACAGGCTTCACAGGAGGTTACTTTCTCCCAGTGGTGGAGCAGGGGCCCTTGTAACATGCATTGTATGTCCGTGTGGCAGCTTTTCAGTCTTGATTCTTTGTTTAGATTGGTCAGAAGTGCCATTTGGTCATGAGTTAGCACTTCCACTGGTGAGTGGAGATGCCTGGTTTGTGTCACCGTTTGCTTCTGGGAGTTTAGCCAGGTGCCATCACTGAATGAGTCCCGTGGGAGAAGTAGGAACAGCGCCTGCAGGCATGCGGCTGTGAGGCTGCCCTGCCCTGGGGCCCTGTGGCCGAGCCGACGACCGGGTGGGCGGCCAGCTCTCCTTTTACGTGTGACAGCCCATGCTACACGTTTGCGGTTTATGCCAAACATAAACGCTTGGTCTGTCACTAACGAGAAAACACAACCTGCCTCTTTGCTTCTGTTTTTCATCTGGACCCATCAGTAAAGTTCTAGAGTTGAAAGGTCGGGGCTCTAGCCCAGGCCTCCCAGAGAGCAGCCGACGTCCGGAGAGACTCCCCTGGGCTCCCAGCAGCTCTGCCCAGTCAGTCACCTCCTTCGTGGCCCTGGTGTCGTCATCTTCAAATGTTAGTCCCGTGTCCTCCCTCAAAAGGAAAGAAGGGATTCCTGTGCCAACCTGTTGTTGTTCTAAAGTTACTTAAATACATACAAACATGCATTCGAGTCCTCATGCTTTTAGCTCTTTCTTAATAACAGATTTCAGTCCAGGACGTTGTGTAAACGAAAGGAAACTGAATTCTAAAACAGTCACGGTCCCAGCCCCCAGCAGCTCTCCGTGGGCTGCCATGGCCTGTGCCCGGAGGAGGGCTTTGTGTGCAGCAGAGGGCCGGGCAGCCTCTTGTGGGGAGCGAGGCCTGTGGTGGTGGGGAGGGCCCTCCCTGAGGCTGTGGTGCGACGGGTCCTTCCTGCCCCTCGCACCCCTTGGTCCCTGGGCTGGGGCCCCGCCTGCCCGTGGGGCATCTCCTGAAGGGCCCGGATTTCCGTGCGTGTGAGTTTCTGCAGCAGGTACCAGGGACGCAGTGACAGTGTCACGTCTCAGCTCAGGAGTGTGTTTTTAAAGTACTAATTACCCGGATTTAATAAATCCAGTTTTCTTTTTCAGGTTTCAGTGCCCAAGGGATTGGTTATGTTCGTTTTTTCCACCCTTTGTTAAAACTTCAAGCTCTTTCTGGCACCAGTATCTCCTGACTACCACCAACAAAAGAAAAACATTTCCAAAGGAAGAGAGCACGTGTTGTGCGTGGCATGTGCCTGGAGGTCGGGGGCGGGGGGCGTTGAGAACAGAGCCTGAGACCTGACCTTAGAGCCTCAACGCTGTGAGACCGGGGCCTCCGGACATCCAGAGGTGTTAGAAATGACGGCGGCATGGAGGGGCCCCGGAAGAGGTGGAGCAGTTAGACACGGACGCGTTACTTGCTCACTCGGGAGCTGGGATGGCGGGTGCCGGCGGGTGCTGGCCTGGGGCCCTGCGCTCCCTCCGCACACTGCCACGCACCAAAGTCCTGTGATGTATTAGAGATTTAGCAGAACTGGTGGTAATTTTGGTGCTAGACACCTGTGCCACGTGAGGGCCCTTCCGTGGCCCATGGTCGGAGGGCCCACGTGGCTTCTGTGGGGATGAAAAGTGTCAACTAAGGGTAGGGGAGCGGGCAGGCAGCAGCAGAGGAAGAGACAAGCGGAGTCCGGAAGAGAAGGTAGACCTCTCGCCCAGGGGGTCAGGGAAGCACTAGTGAGATGAGCTTCGATTTGCAGCCATCCCGGGGTGACTTCTGCTCATCCTGTTTCTCTGCCTCACTTGGGACAAACAGCAGCTCACACCCAGGGCCTTTGACAGACTTTTAAAGGGTCAGATTAACCCCTAACATACGACAGGTTCAGAGGCAGCTGCTTCAGAGCCACCTCCAACTTCAAAAGATGATGTGGGTAAATTCATTGCTAAAAAGTGGGTCTGCCCCTTAAATCCAGCTGTGTCTGCTGTCCGCCCGTTGGTGCTCGTCACAGCCCCGGCTTCTCCCAGGCAGAGCTTCTCAGAGGCCTGGCGTCTGTGCGGAGATAGGCTTCCTGTTGTGGGAGGGCGCTGTGGGCAGCGGGAATCTGCCACTGCGGGCCAGGCTGCATCCTCTGCGTTTACAGCAGCCATGCGGCCCTCGCGGCTGGTCAGCAGCGAGGCTCTGATCGTAGAGATGGGCCAAGGAGGACGGACCACCCAGTGGAGGACGTGGGAGGGGGGTGCCAGCTTCCAGATCTTCCGCGGGACCTGGGATGCAGTTACCTCCCACTACCCAGTAAGTTGAGCCCGCACGCTTGTCCCCACATCCACCAAGTTTGCATCATTTTATTTAAATTATTTTTCCTAGGTAATATTGGCAAACTGACTTTTTTCTTATTTTGGGGCCAACTCTAGTAACCATTTGAATCAAACCGATAAGAAAGGCCAGGACGTGTTTTTAAAATCAAGCTTTACTAAGTGTGACGCAGCTGAGTGAGCTTTTTTGACACTGCGGGGTGTTACATGGGCCTCCCGGGCTCCCAGCCCTGCTCCCCACCCACCCCTGTTTGCTGGGGGCACTCAGGCCCTCTGATGGCTCCCTCCCTCTCTTGCCCCTGCCCCAAGCAGGGGTCCAAACCCCCGGGGGGTTCGCAGGTGCCCAGAGGGGCCAGGACGCAGGCCAGGGGGGAGGCGCACCCAGGGTCACTGCTGCCCTCCGTCCACTTTCCTGAAGTCACCGAACATCTCCTGTGCTGCGGTCGTTTCCATTTCGGTGTCCTTAGCCTTTACTAACACAAGGATCACCTGGAGCTCAGCCCTGGCAACAAAGCGTTCCCAGCGGCCAGTGTCACATCCTTTCTGGGACCCTGGCGGCCGCCCCACCCATCCACTCCACGCGGTCACTGAGCAGCTGCTGTGTGCCCGGTGCCGGGGCCCCAGGAACTGGCCCGGGGACGAGGGTGAGCGTGTGCCTGCTGCCCCGCCGTACGCATCGGCCCAAGGAGGAAGGGGCTGGGTCTGCCTCTGCCCGGTGGCTGTCAGGCCCACATGGGGCCCTGGCCAGTTGGTGGTAATGCCTGCCTCAGGGGCCAGAGGCACCTCCAGGATCTGGGATGCAGCCCGTCCTCCAGGAAAGGCAGTTGCTGTAACACTTTCCCCTGAGCTCGGGTCTTCTCCCCTTGGCCGGGCGGAGGCTGATACGTAAACGTCACATCAAGGGATCAAGTCAAATGCAGAGAATTGCAGGGTCATGCGCTGACTGGTGGCTTCCCTACCTTGAGTCTAAAAAGCCATTTCCTGTGCTTGGCCTTGTTTCTGCCCCTCCCCCACCTCTGGACTTGCTTAAGGAGGCGGTTAGCGTTCCCACCCAGAAGGGAAGTGTGTTGCGCCTGCAAAATCTACAGGAACCAGCCCAAAAGGTGCAGGGCTGTCAGCTAGGCTCGGGCCCTGTCCGATGCCGTCTGGTGCTGTCCAGTGTCCTGCTCGGCTGATGAGAGCCCTGACTGCACACGAGTGTCAGGACGGGCGCTAATCTCCGTGTCGCAGTGCCAAGGGGAGGGCAGAGAAGGAGACGTCAGGTCCTAGAGTGAGCGCCCTGCCCAGCCTCCATCTGTGCCTGGGATGGGCTCACAGGAGCACATGCTGCCTGTTGCTCACTGACCATCTGCTCAGAGCTGATGGAGTGTCCCCGTTACCGTGGCGACAGAGTCTTTGATTGGCGGTGGCACCACAAACACTCCCGGCTCAGGTTTCCCTTTTATCTGTGCTCTGGAATGGGTTGGGGGGGGGTGGCCTTGGAGAGGGGTAGGGGAGGGTTGGGCGGGCTGGGAGTGGAGAGGGGTGGCAGGGAGAGGCAGGGCTGTCTTGGGGGTCAGAGTCCCTCCACATCCTCCTCCCCCAGTGCTCCCCAGTTTCTGTCTTGACCCCTCTCCCTGAGTTTGGAGCAGGTACAGTGGGAGTTGAGCTGAGAAATCTGAGAGCTGGGTAGGGGCTTATTTCTGTCTGCCTGGCTCCTGGCGCGTGACGCCAGGATGGAACCTTTTCCAGATTTCGGGCTGGTGTCGGGGCTGAATGTCCGCCCACACGTGCAGGGGAGCTTCAGCTGGCCGGGACGCCCCCCCGCCCCGGGCCACGGGGACGCCTGCCTGTCCACCCGTGCAGTCTTGGGAGCTGGTCAGACCGGGACTGCTAGGCAGGCTGTCATTCACTGTCAGCAGGGCTGTCTCGTGGGCCTTGCCGTCTGATCTGCGTCCCCCCTTGGGCCCCCCGGAGGCTCCCTGGGGCTGCAGCTGTGGGGTCCCTCCAAGAGGTCCCGAGTTCTCTGCGGGGGCTGACAGAGCTGCTGAGGGAGGTGGGCAACTCCTCCCCTGAGGGGTCAGGCAGGAGCTGCTGGGGCTGGAGCCCCCGTGGAACCTGCATGGGAAGGACAGTCTGGGCCAAAATGAAACCTTTGTGATTTTCTTTTTTGAGCCCTGAGAATGTGAGACACAAGTCTGGGTTCGATTTCCCCGGTGGTTCTCCACACGTTACCCAGTGTTGCGGGCAGAGCCGTCCCCCGGGGCTGCTGCTCCTCAGTCAGGGCTGGCCTGTGTCTGCAGTGCCCGGGCTGACCACCCGGGCTTTTGCAGAAGGACACAGCATGTCAGTCCCTCCCAGAAAGAAGGGCGCTGGGCTGCCTCCGTGTGTCGTCTGAGCTGCTGGAACCCCCGAGGCGTCCTGCAGAGTGGGGCCAGGCCAGAGGGCTGCACGGGGCGTGCTCTGGGGCTTCTGGGGCCTCCTCGGCACTTCAGACCCCGGGCGTGGGCAGAGTGCAGCGGCCACTCCTGGACAACTAGTGTGTCTCCAGAGAGTCACCGGGAAGCCAGGGTCCCTGAGGGATTCCAGTGGGGACAAGGAGAAGCTGCCTTTGGAAGCAAGTCGGCCCATAGGTCAGGCCAAATGCACCCACCCAAGCCTTCCCCAAAACGCCCCCCAGCATAGAGGCCCCCGGCTGCCATGGCGTCCTCTGACAGTGGGGGGCTCCAGCCCCTAGAATTTCACAAAAACTGCTGGGAAGGGTCATCTGTGGCTCCAGAAAGTGACCTCCCCTCAGTCCCAGGGGCTGGCTGTCGCTGCTGGAGTCTGGGTCCCCGCAAGGTCATTCTACCGGTGCAGCTTCTCCCAGCTCAGCCGTGGCCCTCACCCCTCCCCAGCCACCCTGCCCACCAGGGTCTACTGTCCTCGCCCAACTGAGCCGCCAGCTGCCCCCTCCCACCACCCCTCAAAGCTCCCCAAAGCCTGCAGTGTAGTGCCACCCGGTGCTCGTCCAGCAGGCAAGTCCTCCTGGAAGCAGGACAGCAGGTGTTTGCTGCTTATTAAATTACATGTTCCTGTGCCATTCATCGCTGCAGCTTGTGAGCGTAAAACAGTGTTACTTAAATAAGATTAAAATCTGGCCTTCAGCTTCCAAATTAACCAACAAACATTGCTAGGCACCAAAGGAATGTCAGAGCAAGTCAGACTTGGAATTTTACCAAAAGCAGAACTCCCATTAGACTTTATTATCCCACTGATTTTTAAAATATGAATTTCTTCATACTGTCATTTACTTTCTAATTTCCAGCAGATGCACATGGAAGAGCCACCTCCAGGCCCCTGAAGTAAAGGGTGGAAAATGCTGGTTCCCCATCTGCGCCAGCAGGATCTAAGCCAACCCACACATAGAAGGGCAGCTCCCAATTTTCTTTATGAAGCACACATAACATTGACACCGAAGAGCTCAGCAAAAAGAAAACTATCAACTAACCTAATGTATAAGGAACAGTGTGAGAACCCTAAACAAGTCATCAGCGACCGGAGTCCAGCAGTGCGGCAGAAGGCCTGACACTGTGGCTAAGTGCTTTCCTTCCAGTGAAGCAGGGATGGTCGACACAAACCACCACGAGCAGAGAGAAAGGCAAAATGGCATCGCTATGGATGCTGACAAACCCTGGATGACGCTCGACATCCACGCTCTGCTTTTAAAGTGCTCCTAATAGAAATGGATGAGTTCTTCAGCAGAGTTATAGATGCTCCCAGCCTCAGCCTGAAAGCCAACATCACGGGCCCCGCGGGAAACACTCGCGACCAAGCTGAGCACAAGACAGACCCAGGGCCCCACACCCGTTTTCACGATGTCTCAGCGGCTCTGGACCATGCAGCTTAGTCAAGAGAAAGAAATGGAGCACAAACACGGGAAAGGATAACACAAAGTGATGATGACTCACAGGTTACTTCATTGTTTATCTGGAAAACCCGAGAGAAGCAGCTGACAAAAATGTACAAATAAAAAAGAGAATTTGGGAAGGTACTCAATCAGTAGCCTTCCTACCTGGAAGCAAAAACCACTAGGAAATATGATGGAAGAAAAGACTGCACTTACCACAGCATCGAAGGTAGATAAAATGTGGTTAGGAAGAAATACGAAAGCTGCACATCACCTCTGAGGGACACACACGCCGGGACGAAGAGACTGTCAGGAAGATGCCAGCCTCTGCACAGTTAATCTGTACGTGTAGTACACTTCCAATTAAAACAATGACTTTTCAACTGAACAGGCTAAATCTAAATTTGTATGAAAAAATAGACAAAAGTAGGTAGGACAAACCTAAAAGAAAAAACAAATGGTGGAGGAATTAGTCCTATCAGATATTAAAACACATTATGAGGTTATATTTTAAACTGTCTGTTCCTGGCAGATGAATAATTAGAAAGTCCAGAAATAGACCCCAAATACATGTAATTATGATAGAAGTGTTTAAAAGCGTTGGGGGAACACGGTTTTTCTGTAATGATGTTGAAATGGGTAGGTAGGCATCCAGGAAATCTGAGAGCTAGTTCTGTATTTCGTCCGAGTCAGTTCAGACGGATCAATGATCTAAACACAAAAGAAGAGGAGAACCGAGTGCACCAAGAGGAACCACGGGGGAGTTTTTTTATACTGAGGTATAGGAGGCCTCACTGCAGAGGCCAGTCGGAGCTCTACTCGCTCTGGGGACACGTCCTCCTTGCCTGTGGTCACCGCCCCCCACCAGACAGCAGCCCCAAGTGAAAGCAGGACCGTACGTCCATGGTCACAGGAGCACTTACTAATGGACTCAACTGCCATTAGCTTTTCCTTTTGGGTTTCATGCACAGTTTTGGCCAAACCACTAGCCAGCTGCCCCCGGAGCAGAGGGATGTGTAATTGGTGGAGATGAGGGTTCAGAGGGCCCAGCTGCTGCTTGGAGGTGTGTTCAGGTCTCTGAGCCAGTGTTTGAGCCTTTTCTCCCTGTGGGGCAGCCCTGACTGCACTTCCTAGTAACTTAGTCAAAGACACACAGCTTGTCTGAGCAGGACCTGCACTCCCAGTGGTTGGCGGGGCCTGAGTGCAGGACGGCGTGTGCACAGGTGGGAGATGTGGGTGTGGGGCTGAGGGACTTTGACCCCATGTGGAGCCTGAGCTCCGCCTTTCGGCCCTGAGGACGAACCCTTCCTCCCACACAACCCACGTCATGTGAGAGAAGCAGTGGTTGTGGGGCATAAATTCACTGGGAAAAGACGTGGGAGTTGGACATATATTGTGGAATGAACCCAAGCTGAACAGAGTTGAAGAACCTGGAACCAGGGATACAGGTTTGAGGTGGGGTCTCCAACTGAGAACCGGCCTCTCCCAGGAACCTGAGGCACATCTGACTCAGGCTGGCACCAGCTTGGCTCTGCTCGTGAGCAGCTGAACATCTCAGGGGCCACCTCCCTTCCCGGTGTTGGGGACCAGGCCCAACATCCACGGCTGCTCTGTGTTCCCCATGCCCCCTCTTGACCCTTGGGAGCTTGTTCCCGGCTCTTAGGAGGGAGCCAGGATTCCTGCCTTCAAGGCAGCCTCTGGCTGAGACAGCAAGCTGTTTAGGGTCTCTGTGCTCACTGCTCTGACCTGCTGACAAGGAGGGCCAGTGGCTCCACCTCGAACACAGTCGTGAGGTCGCTCCCGCCTCACCCACCCTGGGCACCAGGACCCAGCCCGGGGGGGGCCTCACACTCATCCTTCGGGACGGGGGCTGTGGACAAAAGGGAGTTCCTTCCACTCCCCTCACCAGGGACAGGTCGTCTCCAGTGCCCACTCTGCCCAGACGTCCCCCCGGCCCCACAGGCAAATGTGACCTGATAAAAACAGTGAGCCCACCCACTGGCTCTTCTTTGGGGAACACCTAACGGGCAAACTTCCCCTGACAGCGGGCCACGCACACACCAGGCCCTGCCTTCTGGTGGGCAGCGTCCCTCCTGCCACACACCACGGTCACAAGTCACAGTTCCGAGTTTAGGCCCTCTGCCCGATGGGGCCCCCAGTGAGTCGAGTCCACACCTCAGCCAGACATCTTAGGAGCAGGGGGTAGGGGAGCGGCCTGGGCCTCATCTGAATCAAGCGACTGGAAGTCGGGCCTGCAACAGCCCCGCCCTTGGGTCCCAGCAGTGGAAGAATGTGTGTCTGGATCACTTCACACTTGGACTTCACACCTGTGAGAGCCGAGAGGAGAGGGGTGGGTGCGGGGGAAACACTGCCCTCCCCTGGGCTTTGAAGTGGCCACGCCTGCATCTCCCTCCCTCAGCAGGACTTCGGTCAGAGGGTGGGAGCTGGGTGGGGATCACACCTTTGGTGACTGTTCCTGGGTTGTGTGGGGCCTCCTAAAAGGGAACCACAGGTCTGCACAAACCCAGAAAGGGGGTGGCGTGGCAGCCCAGGGCAGCTGCTGTCCAGGGCCCTGCCAGCCCTAGGTGGCCGAGAAAGGTCAGCTGTGGTCCGCAGACCTACCTCAGTATGGGCTTGGGTTCCAGGCGCCACTGGGGCCGGTTTGGGCTGTTCCCTGTGGGAATCTCTGCTAAGCCACTTCCACTGGTGGGAAGTTAGTGGGGAGCAAGTTCCAGGTCTCCATCCCCCACAGAGGGGCCTGTACCCGCAAAGCCAGGATGCGTTGGCCTTTGCCCTTGGTTCACAAGCCAGACCTGCAGAATTGTCTGCTCAGAATGCGGGCTTTCTAAGCAGATTAAGGCACCCAAGCCACAAGTGTGGCCCCACAAGAACTCAATGGCTATGAGACTAAGGCTGGTGGGGCGCCCTGAACCTGCTGGGAGGGGAAGCTGGCCGTCCCCCCAGCCTTCCTGCTCCCCATCATAGGGGAGCTCCCCAACCCCGACCTGGGCCCTGGAAGCCTTCGGCGGGGCTGGGCTTCAGGATGAGGCTGGAGTGTGGAATAAAGGTCACTTTGGGAAGCTTTCAGTGCAAGCCTGCCTTGCCCCAAGGTGGTCAGAAGGCGGCCTTTGGAAGGCTCTGAGGCCCTGGAGCCACAGCCCGGAGGGCCAGGGTGGGTGGTGGGGGCCGCGACCCTGGCTGGGATCCATGTGCCTTTACCCACCTTTGCAGATCAGGAAATTGAGGCTCTGGGAGGCAAGCCATTGCCCAAGGTCACAGAGACTGGTTCTGCTGGTTTCCAGTGGGGTCTCAGCCCTTTCCTCCTGTCCCACGTGCCACAGCCCTCACCTGTAAGAGGCCACTGGGGCCACGTCCCAGGAGAGTGCTGGGCCAGCATCAGGCCACAGGCCCCAGGGGGTCAGACTCCTTGGAAAACAGGAGGGGCTGCTGGCCCTGGGTGTCTGCACACCCACCACAGATTGAGAACAGCAGGTGTGGGCGTGGAAGGAAGCGAAAGTGAGGATGCTCAGGGGTCCCGTGGGGCCAAAAGCAGGCGCCACTGCAGAGGGGGGTCTGGGAGGACCCAGGCCCACTCAGGCCTGGGCAAGGATTTCCCAGACTTCTGGGAAACGACTCTTGTCAGTCAGGGTGGCAGGCCTTGTCTCAGCGAGGGTGGGGACAGCCGGTGGACACGCTGTGGAGCAGACACGGGACAAACCCTGGGACAAGCGGTGGTGGGAGGAGGCAGGGGCTTCGGCTGGACCCACCTGGACAGAGGCGGGGCCGCGTGTCTGTGGCTCCACTGCGTCCAGGGTGCGACGTCTCTGAGTGCGTAGGGGTCACAGATGCTGCTCCCTGCCCTAAGCAACATGCGCAGTGAACACCCGCCCCACCTCCCTCGGGACTAAGGACCACAGATCCGTATTTGAGTGGTTTTTCTGCCCCGCGGGGGGCTCACACCACACTCATGGGCCCAGCTGGGGCTGGGCAGGGGTCAGACCAGTGGTCCCCTTGGTGCCTCCTGAGCCCTCCTGTGGGGTTGCCGCAGACTCAGCAGGAATGTGGGCTCAGCAGGGGCGGAGAGAACAGCACCCACAGTTGCCATGCCAGGCTCGGGTCGGCGCTGCGGCCGCACCTTCCCAGGGAGCAGGTCTGAGCCCAGAGCCCTGAGAGCGGGGGGGGGGGGGGGGGCTCCGGCCCTCCGGTGGAGACAAGGCACGGGGACCAGCCCTGGGGGGCAGCCCAGGCCAGGCAACCCCACCCAAAGGGCTCACTGAGGAGCCCCATGTCGGCCTGGGCTGAGCCCCGGACATGCTGCTGGCACCTCTGAGGGGCGGTCCACACTGCCCAGCCCCGGCCGTGCAGCCTCACATCCACACCAGCTGCCCTGACCCTGCCACAGTGCCGCTGGTCCTGCCAAGGGCTGAGCGTGTTCTGGAAAAGCCTGTGTTGTCAGGGCAGGTGCGTCCAGCAGTAGCGCATCCAGCAGTCCATCCCACATCCATCCAGCTCCGGGTGCTCATTCACCAGAGGTCGTTCAAAGACACGGGAGTTGGGTAGCGTGGGTGTGAGCCCATGCGTGGGTGTGCGAGTGTGACGAACGGGGTGTGAGTCTTGCTGCCGTAACCCCAGGCTCAAAAGGCTCTGGAGAAAAGTCACCTTGTCCACTCTGGGTGGAGGCGGCCCTGTCCCTTCCAGGGCCCTCCAGGAGAAAGCTGGACTTGCCTCGAAGGAGGGAAGGAAGCCCCCAGCGGGAGGGCAGAGGGCTCCTTGCAGTCCTCTCTTGAGAACGACTCCTCTGTACCCCACAAAGCATGGAAATGGCACCAGATATTTGATCGGGTTCCAGGCCACACAGCAAAGGCCCAGCACAGGGAGACGGGCTGCTCTCACTCACGGCTGTGGGGCTGCTCCTGGAGCCTCGGTGATGGGCCTCGCCCCCTGCGAGGTGAACAGCGGATGGGCCAGAGTGTCCAGCCTGCCCAGCCCCGTGGACCGGCCGTTTTCCCAGGCCCCTCACTTTCCCCCAAGATAGGAGTCAACCAGGCACACCAAGTACCTGGGACTTGGGACGTGGCCTGCAGCAGCTCCACTTGGAGACCAGGGCGCGCGGGGGGCTCTGTGCTTCTGTATCCTTGGTGTCCTGACCCAGGGAAAGCCAGCTGATCAGTCTGAAGTGTCTGAAGGGCCGGGTACACAGCAGACATGCGGTGTCTGTCCTGTGTTCTCTCCAGCTGCCTCCGTCCTTCCAACCGGAGAGGTCCTGGTGGGTCCACACTTTCGGAGATGCTCAGACAGCCTCGGGCAGGTCTCCACCTGAGCTCTGGTCTGTGGGGTGGTGATTCCCTAGCAGGTTGCCCCCACCCCCGTGCTCACCCTGCAGACAGGGCCAGGCCCACTGCAGTTCCAAGTGCTGGGAGTGGGTGGGGTGGGGCAGCGTGGGGTCAGGGCAGAGAGGCCGCCCTGAGGTGCCCCTGCCTCCTTGGCCGCGGATCCGTCCTGAGCCTCCCAACTTGGGCTCTGCTTCACACAGGGTGTCAGGACCCATCCGGACACACTCCAGCCACGGGCCCTTGGTTATATTTTGAGTAGAGTTTCCCATCGCTCTCTTCTTCTGTTGCTTGTGGAACAGGAGGAATGTGGAGGGGGTGCAGAATGAGGTCACTCTAGGGCTGCTACAGGAGCTCAGGAACTCGGGGGGCTGGCTGGTGGTCTGACCAGGGCCCCCTCTGCGGCCATGGTTGTATCACTTCAAAATTCTCCCTTGCTGTGCTCAGAGCCTGGAGGAGGGCATGAGAGGTGAGCAACTGAGGAGCTGGCGGGAATCAGGACCCACCCAGCATCCACAGGAGGGTCTCTGGGCCCCCAGCCCCCAGGAGCCACTTCTGTGCCCACGGAGGACCCCACCTAAGGTTGACAGAGACATGGAAACAAAAACCAAGAAACAACAATAAAACCTAAACAGACACCAGTAGTTAAAACTCTAATTTCAAATAAACAAAATATAAATTCTCAGTGTAAGTATTTCTCTGCAATATTTGGGACATAATTGTCCTAAAAAGTATTTGCTATTTATGTGAAAGTCACACTTAACTGAATACCCTGCGTTTCAGGCCACCCTACCCCTGCCCAGGGCTCCCGAGAATGAGCCCCTGGAAACAGGCACCTGCCCGCTGCCTGTGTTCTTGTCCAGACCCCCTCCACTCGCAGCTCTGGGTGTGTAGGGGGAGGGGCACTCCCTGCAGAGTCCCCGTGAATCAGGGGCTCACCACGGCCTGGCCCTCCATCCCCCACCCCCCATGCTCCGTGAGGGGCCAAGCCCCTGAGAGCCCACCACAGGTCTGTCTGGACGGGCCTTCCAGGGCTGGGTTTGTCCTCTGGGATGACCTCTGTCGATGGGCTGTGGCTGCGTGTTGGACGCACACCTCCCCGAGACCCACACAGTCCTCACTCGTCCTCCCTGCCTGGTCTCTGCCCCGTGCAGCTGGACCTCCCTACCTGTCAAGTGTGCCCTGTGGCCCCGGACACCCAGCTCAGAGATCTGCTCACACTCTCATCTGTAAGGAACTTAAAAAACAACAAATTCAGAATGAAGACAGCTTCTCTGAGCTGTGTCCCAGCCTGAGAAGATGTCTTCAAGCCTCTATCCTCCCCTTCATGTCCACGCACGGGACCTCCACACAAGTCCCTGTGCAAACAACCCCCGAAGGCCAGAGTCCCACGGGCCTCTCCAAAAAGGGACCTGCCACTGCCAGGCTGTGACCCTCTGCCTGGCCTCCTGGACCTGCTGAGCTGGGTCTCCAACTCCCGACTCCCCAGCAGCCGTGTACGGGCTCCACCCAGACTCAGGGGCAGGGACAGCACAGTGAGCCGGGAAGGGTTTGTTGGGGGTGCCCTGTACCTGGTCTGTGAAGCCATTTGAATGTGGAGTGGGGAGCGGATCCCCTGATGAAATTGCTGGGGTGGGGAGCTGGGGGCCATCGCTTGCGGGTGTGACTTAGGTGCGGGCAGGATGTCACCAGACAGTGGGAACGGGGCACCCGGGGCTCTGGGAGAGGCTGAGCTGCAGGAGTCGGGTAAGGGCAGTCCTGCCTGTCCACTGAGTAAAGTAGGCGCTGAGTGCCTGCTGTTTGCTGGACACCGGAAGGGGCCCTCCAGGAGCTGGGGTTTGTGGGAGGCAAACACACCCACAGACTCACGTCAGACTGAAGAGCAGGGCGAAAGGCCTGGGCCCGCAGGTCTGCGAGTGGACGTCCGGGCAGCGGGAGAGTCCCGGGCACACTTGGACAGTGAGAGCTGCCCTAAATCAGGGGTCTCGGACACTGTCTGAGTGCCCAAGGCGGGCGAGGCTCTGGGAAGGGGACTGGAGATCTGGTGTCTGCTCAGACTGGGTCCAGCCTCTGGAAGATGGGACACTAGAGAGGGTTAGGGCGGCCGGAGAGGGTGCTGGAAGGACCCTGTGAGAACCCTGCCTGCTCCGCTGAGGACTCTAGACTTGGGGGAAACCACGGGGCTACAGAAAGTGCTGGTGTGTGAAGGACAGTGTTAGACCTCCCTATAGGGTGGTCTTTCCGGCAGCGGTCTGGTAGAGTGAACGCTAAAGCTGATGAAGACCCCGTGGAGAAGAACAAAAGAAGGAAGATGCCCAGAGAAACCTTGTAATTAAGCTTGTAACAGGAGCTGCCAGAGGTGTTGGCCCAGGTCCCTCAGCAGGAAACCAGAGGCTCCGGGCTGCTGTGTATGACCCTGTGACTCAAGGCCGGGGTCCAGAGCTCTGCAAGGTTCCAAAAATTGCATGAGACCCAGAGAGAAAGTTTATTTGCTCCAATCTGTGAAGCTACCAAATCAAATTGATACTTAAATAACTGAGTAAAACACTACACCCAGGGGCTCAGATCAGCTCAGTTCTAACATTCCTCACATTCAGTATATTTAATTCGGGCTATTGGTGCAGTTCAGCACATCTTGTGTTGGTAGCTTGTGAGCCAGAGCTGCGAGGTCTAGGAGGCGGTCCTGCCACCGCGGCTGGTCCTGCGGGGCTCAGATGGACGACGACACCCAGGTTCCGGCAAGAGCAGCAGGCAGGGTGGGTGCACACTCTGTCCCTTGGTCTGCGGCACAGCGGGTCTGACCCCAGCCTCCATCATCACAGATGATGACTATATTTGTGCGGGCTATTCCGTCAATAATTAAACGATTGTCTGCCTCTTTGGCAGCCCCTCCTCTCTGCTGGCGAGGACTGGGCGCTCCCAGGGCCCGGGAAAGTCATGCCTCCGTGTCCCCACTGCATGTGGATTTCAGGGCCCAGAGAACCGCTCGCTCTGCCTTGATCCAAACTGGCAGCAGTGTCCTGCTTCCGTTTTTCCTGCTTTTGCAAAAATGAACGAGTTTAGCATAGACCCACTGAGCTCCTCACTCAGGCTCCCGACCCCTCCCCACAGGGACCCAGAGGCCCAAGGAGGACTGTGGTGCGGGTGGAGCCTAGAGTTGCAGATCCAGGGGAAGGGACCACAGGGCCTAGGCTGCTGCAGGGGTACCGTGTTAAGCTTCTTAGACAAATAGCTATCCAATATATAAAGCTGTTAAATACACAAATCCGTCCTTCCAAATGACAATGAGGAGAAGCGGGGGGTGTTGCTGCACAGTTTAATCTGTGAAATCTGTGTGACTCCATCAGACAGAGGGGCCGGCGCCCACCTGCTTTAACCACCAAATGGGAGGGGCCGGGACGTGAGGGTCCCTGGGGTCTGCCTGGGAATTCAGGAACAGCCATGTCCAGGGGTGGCCTAAGAAATGCTGAATTATTCTCTAAGGAAAACAGTGCATGATACAACATGCATAATGCCGCACAGCAGGTGCCCAACAAGTGCTTGTTGAATGGTTTGATGAGTTACATTACATTTTGGTGTAATTTCTATTGTTGGCATCATCAAAACAGCCCAAAACTCACAGTGATGCAGCCAAGCTACATAGCCCTGCCCCCTCCCCGTGTCCAGCAGGAGCATCCCATCTGTCCTGTACCTGCTCCCTTCTCCTTCCCAGCGTGACGGGTGTTGCCAGCCCTGAGACACAGAGCGTGCACCCTCAGCAGCCCAGAAGGCTTGCTACACTTTTTAGTGAAAGAGAGAGACAGACAAACATAAACGAACAAAGAACCCACCTCCCCAGAACGAGGCATTGCAAATGACTGTGTGCCTGTGTCTGTCTCTTTTTTGACTAGTTGTTTTTCAGACTCCACATATAAGTGATGTCATACAGTATTTATCTTTCTCTGTCCGACTTATTTCACAAAGCATAATGCCCTGCAAGTCCATCCATGTTGCTGCAAATGGCAAATTCCATCCTTTTTCACAGATGAGTAATATTCCACTGTGTGTATACATCACATCTTCTTTATCTAGTCATCTGTTGATGGACACTTGGGTTGCACAACTGTAAATAATGCTGCTGTGAACATTGGTGTGTATGTCTCTCTTCAAATCAGTGCTGAGCACCTATCAAGTGTCTAGCTCTGATGCTGTGTAGAGGCCAGGACAGTGTGAGGAGAGCAGGCTGAGAGACAGGTGTCCTAAGGGGCAGCACAGGGCCCACACTACCACTCGCAGGCAGGGCCAAGCTTGAGCACCGCGGCCAGTCATGGACTCACCTCTCTGTCGAGAGCTAGACTGAGTCCCCGTGTGGAAAACAGCCCCCTTGCAGCTTGGAACTGGTGGCAGTGTTGGGGTCAGGCATGTGGGGGCCTGGAGAGACAAGAGGAGTGTCTGGCCCACAGAGAGGGGGCCCCAAGAGTGTTGGCCAGTGCATCTTAAGAGGAGGGCTGAAAAGGAATAGGAGGAAGAGACTAGCTCTGCGAAGTGTTACTTAGGATCATAGGCGTGGCCTCCCCTGGTCCTGATGGGGCCAAAAGGTGTGCATCAGCTCATCCCTCCTGCATACGGGTCCTCCCTGGTTGAAGGAGAAGCTCAGCTCCCAGTGACAAACAGCCTTGTCAGACTGGACCAGCATGGCCTGGTGGGGAACGGACATTGGCATCCTCCTCTCCTGCGCCCTGCCCCACCCCCGGCCGAGCTGGGAGAAGGGCTCAGACTTGCTTCCAGGCAAGAGGGGGCTGGAACAGGTGCCAATCAAACTAACTTCCCCTGTACCCTAGATTTTTATAGAAGTGGAATCAAGTTAAGAATCAACCTGGAAGCTGCCATCAAAAGGACAAGAAATAACAAATGCTGATGAGGATGTGGAGAAAAGGGAGCCCTCCTACACTGTTGGTGAGCATGTAAATTGGTGTAGCCACTGTGGAAAACAGTATGGGAGTTCCTCAGAAAACTAAGAATAGAGCTCCCAAACAATCTCACAATTCTGGTCCTGGGTATTTAGCTGAAGAAAACAAAGACACTAATTCAAGAAGTTAAATGTATCCCTGTGTTCATGGCAGCATTATTTACAATAGCCAAGATACGGAAGCAACCTGAGTGTCACCAACATACGAACGGATGAAGGAGATGTGGTGTGTATACATACGCGATGGAATATTATTCAGCCGTAAAAAGAATGGAACCCTGCCATTTGGGACAACATGGATAGACTTTGAAGGTATTATACTAAGTGAAATAAGTCAGACTGAAAGAGAGAAGCTGTGTGATTTTACTCACATGTGGAATCTAGAAAAGAAAACAAGCCAAATCAACAAGCTCACAGATACTCCTCTGTGTGGTGTTGGCTGGAAGCTGCACTTGTGGTGGTGATCACACTGCAGAGTGCAGATGCCAAGTCGTTGCTGCACACCTGAAACTCATACATTCCAGAAAAGAACCAGCCAGGAGGCTGCCTCTGCAGGAAGCATGGCCCCAGAAGGCGGAGCGAGGGCAGGGAGGGGCCTCAGCGAGGCCTCTGAGGACAGGTTCAGGGCAGGAGGAGAAGGGGTGCTTTTTCAATGTGCAGACCATCTCTAATCATTTTGTTTACAGCCCTCAAGTTTTTGTTGCTGGGCCCCAGCTAGCCTGCCCCCCAGGCGTGTTTGTCAGCAGCACAGGTCTGCACAGACCCCTGCATACCAGCTGCACATAGTGGGGCCAGTCCCACCCAGCACACCCTCTCCTATGGGGGTCAGAATTCAGCCAAGCATGCTGGCACCTGACGATCCTGCCCCCTCCAGTTGCGGGGTGGGGGCAGCTGTCAGCCGCCCCAGATACTTCTTGGCGTGGTCCTACCGGAGGCAGAGGTTCCTTCCCTCACAAGTCCCTAAAGTCTATCACTACAGCCCATGAAATGTTAAAAGCATAAAACAGTTTTGAATATGAAAGTATCAAATGGGAGCTTTGGCCTTCACCCACTCCCACTGTAAGAGCTAACACCACGGGAACTGCAGGCTGCTCTCTGCTTCCAGGGATAGGCCCTGCTTGCACCTCTGGAAACTAAGCCGTCAACACTTGGCTGAGAAATGGGCCCTGCAACAGTGGTCTCTTCCTCAGCTCACAAATGACCCTGAAGGGTATCTGAGATCCAAGGAGCCAGGCCCCCTCTCCTGTTCTGTCCCACAACCATGCCCAGACAGGAATTCACAGCTGCTCGGGGCTGGCCCCAAGGCATCACCTGCAAAGGTGGGTGAGTTTGAACTTTCAAAAGTGGTCTCTGGCAGCCACCTCCACCATTTCCAGGAACAATAGGATGAAAGGGCGACCTTCTTACACTACTGATGTTGGAGTTTGGAGGGCTGACCTGTGTGATTTTGCCAAACAAAGCGAGGGGAGGACACATTGGGAGGGACAACGTTGGACACTTCAGCCCCGTGGACTCACAAAAGCTGAATCCAGCAGCTGGAGCGGACATACCTGGACTTCCTTAGATGACTGTTTCCTGAAGTTCTCCCATCTGTTGGCTTTATTTTAACTGGAGCAACTCGACTGGCCCAGAGAGCTCTGGTCTAGGTGATGTCTCTAAATGCTGCCCAGAGGATGGGGGGTACCTGGCCCTGGGGGGATCTGTTCTTCACACACGGTGCTCAGTGAATGTTGGCTGAATAGGTGATTTGGTGCTTGGTCTAACATTCCTGCAGTTTAGACTGTGGCAGAACAATGATTTACCAGAACTTCTTCAAATGAAATACTGTCCGCTGTTTCTGTTGGTTTCAGGTGCCATTTGCAGTGATGTGCAAGTGGCTGGCCCTTTGCCCCCGCAGCTCAGCCACATATGGAAACATCCACTGTTTTGAGCAGTTCTCTCAGAACAAGCAAACTGCAGGCAGCTGTAGTTCACTGGAGTCCTGTGGCCCAAATTCTATGAAAACACCGTTTCAGGAACAACGTAATTTCTGTCTACAAGAAGTGTCCTGATGGGATTTCTGGTCAAGATGAAGGGGTGGTAGGACCACGAGCTCGCCTCTCCTCACAACTACAATGAAACCACAGCTGACAGCTAAACAACCATCGAAAAAAGACTGGAACCTAGCAAAAAAGATCTTCTGCACCTGGAAACACAAAGAGGAAACCACAGCAGGACGGCAGGAGGGGCGTGCTCGCGATATAATTGGGCCCCATACCCCCCGGATGGGCGACCCAAGAGCTGAAGTCACAGGGGCCCTCCCACAGGAGTGAGAGCTCTAAGCCCCAAGTCAGGCTCCCCGGCTCGGGTTCTGGCATTGGGAAGAGAAGGAGACCCCAGGACACCTGGTTTTGAAGGCCAGTGGGGTTCGGCTCCAGGAGCCCCACAGGACTGGGGGAAATGGAGACTCCATTTGCTTGGGAAGTGTGTACAGAATCTTATGTGTGCCAGGTCCAAGGGCAGAGGCAGTGATTTCACAGCAACCTGGGCCAGGCCTGCCTGCTGGATTTGGAGGGTCTCCTGGGAACGTGGCGGACGGCTGTGGCTCACTCAGGGGACACGAAAGCTGGTGGTGGACATTCCGGGAGTGTTCATCTACATGAGCTTTCCTGGAGGCTGACATATTGATTGGATCATTAGCACCAAGACCTAACCCCACCCAACAGCCTGCAGGGAAGCCTCAGGCCAAACAACCTACAGGGTGGGAACATGGCCCCACCCATCAGCAGACTTCCTGAGCCACAAAGGCCTCTAGACACAGCCCTGCCCACCAGAGGTCCAGGACCAAGCTTCCCCCAGCAGTGGGCAGGCACCTGCTCCTGCCAGGAAACCTGCATAAGCCTCTAGTCCAGCCTCATCCACCAAGGGCAGATGCCAGAAATAAGAAAACAACAACCCCTAAGCCTGTGGAAGGAATCCACACACACATAGAAAGATAGACAATATGAGGCGGCAAAGGATATCCCCCAGGCCAAGGCACAAGATAAAAATCCCAGAAGAAGAAATAAGTGATGAGGAGATAAGCAATTTATCTGAGAAAGAGTTTAAAGTAACAATGGCGAAGACGTTCAGAGAGCTCAAGAGGAGGGTAGATGCACAGAGCGAAGTTTTTAGCAAAGAGTTGGAAAATTTAAAGAACACCCAAACAGAGCTGAAGAATAAAATCACTGAAATGAACAATACACTAGAAGGAACCAAGAATAGACTAAATGAGGCAGAAGAAGAGATCAGTGAGCTAGAAGACAGATTAGTGGAAATCACTATTTCAGAACAGAAAAAGAAAAAAGAATGAAAAGAAACAGGATAGTTTAAAGGAACTCTGGGACAATATGAAGGGCTCTAATATTCACATTATAGGGGTCCCAGAAAGAGAAGAGAGAGAGAAAGAATCTGAGAAAATTTTTGGAAAGATAATCACTGAAAACTTCCCCAACTTGGGAAAGGAAACAGTCACCCAAGTCCAGGAAGCACAGAGAGTTCCACACAGGACCAACCCAAAGAGGAACACACCAAGGCACATAGTCATCAAACTGACAACATTTAAGGATAAGGAGAAAATATTAAAATTAACACGAGAAAAGCAACGAATAACACACAAGGGAACTCCGATAAGGTTATCAGCTGATTTTTCAGCAGAAACTCTGCAGGCCGGAAGGGAGTGGCACGATATGTTTAAAGTGATGCGAGGGGGGAACTTACAAACAAGAACTCTGTCCAGCAAGGCTCTCCTTCAGACTCGACCGAGAAATCAAAAGCTTCACAGATAAACAAAAGCTACAAGATTTCAGCACCGCAAAGCCAGCTTTACAACAAATGTTAAAGGACCTTCTCTAGTCATCAAACCATAAGAAAAGAGAACAAAAAGAAGAAAGAGAAAAAAAAAAGAGAGAGAGAGAGAGACAGACCTACAAAAGACTGTTTTGGCTATTCGGGGTCTTTTGTGGTTCCTTATAAATTTTGGAATTGTTTGTTCTAATTCTATGAGGAATGTCGTGAGTATTTTGATGGAGGTTGCATTGGATCCGTGGGTCGCTTTGGGTAGTGTGGCCATTTTGATAGTGTTGATTCTTCCAGTCCAAGAGCACAAGAAACTTTTCCATTTCTTTATGTCATTTTGGATTTTGGAGTATAGGTAACCTCCTTGGGTAAGTTTATGTCTAGGTATTTTGATGTTTTTGATGTAATGGAAATGTTTATTCAGGTTATAAAATTCTGCTTTTTGAAGTGAAAAAAAAAAGTGAATTAAGGGGCACAAATGGTAAAATATCCTCCTTTCTTATGGGTGAGTTGTACTCCATTACATGTGTATATGCTGCATCTCCATTATCTACTCCACTACTGATGTGCACTTAGGATGCTTCCATATATTGGAAATTATAAATAATGTTCCTGTTAATAGCAAGGTGTAAGTATCTTTTTAAATTAATTCTTATTTTGTGGTTGGCTTTACTCCTTTGATAACTATGTAAGTTTAAAAAGCTAAAGCTCTACACATTTTTACAAACAATGAACAGTATATATATGTAAATTTAAAAATATATGTGCAGTAAAAAAAAAAAAATGAAATGAGCTATCAAGCCATGAAAGACATGGAAGAAACTTAAAAGACATATTACTAAACGAAAGAAGCCAGTCCGAAAAGGCTACAAGCTGTACGATTCCAGCCAAATGAAATTCTGGAGAAGGCACAGCTACAGAAACAATAAAAAGATCGTGGTTTCCAGGGCTCTGGGGAGAGGGAGGGAGGGAGGAATGAACAGATGGAGCACAGGGGATTTTTAGGGCAATGAAATTATTCTGTATGGTACCATAGTGGTGGCTACATGTCATCATGCCTTTGTCAAAACCCACAGAATGTACAACATCAAGAGTGAACCCTCATGTAAACTGTGGACTTTGGTTGATAATAATGTGCCCGTGTTGGTTCATCGATTGTACCAAATACGCCACACTGATGAGGGACGCTGAGGGTAGGGGAGGATATATGTGTGGGTAGGGAGGGCTACGCGGGAACTCTGTATTTTCTGCTCAATTCTGCTGTGAACCTGAAACTGCTCTTAAAAAATAAAGTCTGTTAATTAAAAAAAAAAGAATGCTACTGATGATCAGGGAGCAGATGTAGCTCAGTGGTAGAGTGCATGCTGAGTGAGTAGGAGGTCCTGGGTTCAATCCCCAGTATCTCCAATCAATCAATCAATCAATAAACCTAATTACCACACCCCCTCCAAAAAAAACAAGCAAAAAGAATGAAGAATGCTACTGATGAACAAATCAACCTTCTGGGCCTCATTCTTTCTTATCTGTCAAACGAAATGGTTGACTGAGTTATTGTTCAGTGAGAACTCATTCCCAGCTCCCTTCATGGGAGGGGCCAGCTCCAACCCACTGCAGTCGGGTTGGCCACTGACTTGGGTGGATCCAGGAGGGCTTGCAGCCCTGAGCTAGCCCAAAGAGCATCGGCGTTTCCCCTCTGAGCTCCCCAACATCATGCCATGAGGGGAACTTGCCTAGAGTTCTCCCCGAGGCTGGAAGCAGAGCTGGGCCAGCCACCCGTGGACCCTGGGTGAGAGAGGGTGCTCACTGTCGAGGGCCACCAAGCCCTGGGGCCATTTGTTACACACCGTTGTCAGAGTGACAGCTGGTTAATGTATCCAAGGGTTGTTTTGAGAATAAAGGGAGAGAGTAGACAGGATGTGCTCAACGCTGTGTTTCGTGCATCACACATCACAGTTTCCACTGGTCTCCGCCATCCAGCTGTCTACCTGCAAGTCCTCCCAGGCTCATCTCTCCTCCTTCCCCAAACGCAGGGCCGTGTACAGGGCTGACTGCAGACTTGTACTCTGGTGGGCAGCTCCCTAGGTCTCCCACCGGCTGTGTGCTGTCCTGGTCTCAGTCGGGGCAGGCACCCCAGGACAGCTGGCCCAGGGGTGGGGATCCCCCGGGAAGCCTTTCTCCGTCACCGTGTCCACCCGCCTACAGATCCCTCTGGTGTAGGTGCCTCTGCAGCTGCCCCGCAGCAAACCCTCTTCATCTGTTCGCTTGCCCAGCTCTGCCACCGCCAGCTGCTGATGCTGCTGAAGCTGCATTCCCAGCACAGGGAGTCTCTTCCACACCAGCGAGCCCCATGGCACCCCTCTCCAGCCCCCGCTGTGTGATTTAATAAACGCAGACACCAGGACCTCCCCCACTGCCAAGCTGCCTTCCTCCCCCCTGAGGGGAGTTGCTATGTTTGCCATCCTGCCCGCTCACATGTGCCTTGACTTCTGACTTCGGGACACATGGTCCCCAACCGTCTGGATGGGCACGGTGCCCCCTCCATCTCTGGTGATCTGGATGCAAGCACAGCGCAAACATGCGATAATTCTACTTGCTCACTGCTTTCCTTTTAAATTTCCCCCACAACTTCTTCAGGAGTAAGGAGACTCAGAAGTTGGAGTCAGACAAGCTGAGCAGACCCAGATGAGCCCCTGAGCCTCACTGGGCCTCCCTGAGCCTCAGCCTTCTTGTTCTTTCCAGGTGGTGGGGCTAAGTCAGAGGGGGCTGCAAAGAGGGGGCACCCTCACCTCCAGCAGATATGGGTGCCCCTCGTTCCTCCTGTGTCTCTCTGCCTCCCGCCCCTCCGTATCTGTGTATCTCTGCCTCTGTCCCTCTGTCTCTCTCTGTCTCTGTGTCTCTGTCTCTGTCTGTTTCTGTCTCTCTGTCTCTGTCTCTCTACGTCCCTCTGTCTCTTTTTCTGTCCCTCTGTCTCTGTCTCTGCTTCTCCCCCCGACAGTCCTGCCCACCTACCTGGCTCCAACACCACGGCCTGGAGACCAGAGGCACACACAGGAGCCCGCAGTGCTCACTGCCCTTCTTAAGTCACTCCTAGTTCAAGGGCAGACAGCCTTCGAATGTGTCCTTGGCCCAGGAGGCAGACGGCCCAGGGTGCTGATGGGGAACTAAGGGACAGCCAACTTCTCTGCAGGAGCTGGAACTCGAGACAGACAGGCAGCAGGAACTGAGCAGCTGGCAGTGGAAACAAAAGCCAAAAGTCATACAGAGAGAACAGGTAACTGGAGGAGGAGTCAGCACAGGAGCCGGGCATGAAGGGGCCGCCACGGGCGGATGGGCTGCAGGGTCACCGGCCACCCTCTTGAGGGGCTGCCTGACCACCAAGGCCAGCAGGTCCTGGGGTGACCGTCTCCCTTCCCACTCCTGAACCCTCATAATCCAAAGGCTGCACCTTTCCCTTTCCCCTTGAGTGAGCCAGGCAGCCCAGGTGAGAGGGTCAGCCTGAGCCTCGGACACAGCGACCCTTCCACGCCTGGAGGCCTTGTCTTCTCTTCCTCTGGGTGTCGGAGGGGCCCAGCCTCACACTGATGTGCTGAGTCTCTACCCTGGCGGTCCCTGGGTTGAGTGTCCTTCAAAGCAGCCACACACATTAGCTTGCTGAGCAAGCCCCAACCTTGAAAGAAACGAGGTGCCATTGCGTTCAAGTGGGGAGACGTGAGTAAGTGGCGGCTCCTCTTCTCTGCCCGGAGGGCTGGCACGGGGGGGCCTCACACAGTTCTGGGGGGCAGCACTGACTGCCCGAGTACTTTCTCTCACTGACATCTCAGCCCGGACAGAGCTGGGGGAGCCTCAGAAAGCCCCCGACCCAGCAGCAGCAGCACAAGCACCCTCCCACCTCCGGCCTCCTCTTCGCAGCAGCAGAGCTGTGCGGGGACAACTTGCTGGGGCAGTGGGGGGCAGCCTGAGGTGCCCGCCCCCCTCCCTGCCTCTCTCAGTGCCTCAGTCCTCACGACATCCGGTCACTGCCAGTTAGAAGGGCCACTTCTGTCTGCTTCCCCCACTAAGGAACTCCCCGTGCCTGGAGAGGGACTGACATGTGGTAGGTACTGAGGAAAACATTTTTAAATGAATAAGCGGAGTTACCAAACAAGTAAGCGGAGAGCTGTGCACAGAGGGGCCGCGCAGGTCCGTGCGTCACCCACAGTGTGGACAGCAAGCAGCTAGGCGGGGCGCACTAGATGAACTTCGGTAAGTAGATGGAAATGCCGTGCACCCATCACAGTGACACTCTGGAAGTATGCTTGGTCACACAGAGTTGCTCGTGATGTAGCATTACGTTTAGAAAAGCTCAAAGCAAAATGCTCTCTGTTCAGCATTCTTCCTCCTGTTCTAGGACCGTCACTGGCTTTGTGTTGAGAACCATCTCGCATGGTTTGGATGGAGTGGCTCCACCGTCCCAAGTGGGCCTCCTCCACCTGAGCCATGGCAGGCCCCGCACCAAGCACAGAAAGTGGAAGGCGTCCGGGGGCTTCGGTGAGGGGACCCTCATTTTCCTGCAGAAGGGGCCCTTCATTCACACCCTCTCTCTCACCCTGAGTGGCGAGCATCCTGAGAAGGGTTCTCTGCCAGTGCTGGCAGTGGGGACGGGACAAGGAGCCCGGCACCCACACAGCAGAGTGAAGAGACAGAGGGAGA
The DNA here is from genome assembly GCF_036321535.1 of Camelus dromedarius. Lineage (NCBI taxonomy): Eukaryota > Metazoa > Chordata > Mammalia > Artiodactyla > Camelidae > Camelus > Camelus dromedarius. The sequence goes on along the minus strand of NC_087441.1, from coordinate 107,673 downwards.
CCAGTCTGTTCGAACCACTCGCCGGAGCCTTGCGGGAGGCTCAGTGACTCAGGAATTCTGTTCCTGCCTGGGCCCATTGAATTAGGTTTTTCATCATTTGGGATCAAAGGAATCTCAACTGAAATGTACGGCGTGATCTCATTTGGGTTTTCCAAACATATGTTAAAGTACACAGTCATCTAAACACACTACCTTCCCTTCTAACCCACTCCCCAGCCTCTCCAATCAGATGTCTGTTTTCATTCCTCTGAGAGAGAGCTCCAGCTAGGGTGGCCCAGTGAGATTCATTTACACACAGTTTGAAAGGTAGTTTGCAGATAAACTATGCAAAATGATGGTGGCTTATAGCAGAGTGTTTGTAGTGGAAGGAGTGAGAGGGGTGGTGTGCAAAATGCTGAGAAGGACAGATAAGAACAGGTTAATGGTGATTATCTTTGGTTAGCATGTAGCATTTTTTCTCTTTACTATCTATACTTTCTAAACTTTCTAAATAAACTTGTATTTCCCAGGTCAGACTTCTGGGTCTCTGTCCAAAAATACCAATTAGGCAGATATCAATATTTATATCATGTTGATATCAATATATCAGAAGTTGAAAAATGTAAAACGGTATACACTGGCCACGACTTTAACCCTGACAAGATGATATAATACTTTGCATTCCAAGTTCTGTTTGCTCAAGATGCAAATGTGTACAAGTTACAACCTGATGACCGTGGTGCTTGTTGGACACACTCATCAAGACAGAAACCCAGAGCCTGTTTCCAGACCTTACATTCCATTTAGCTTCAGATTTTATGCCTAAGTATGAACAATCTGAGAATCAGAGAAAGAAACCTTCCTTCCTGGAAGGAAGACAGTATCTTCTGAATCACAAGGAGGGACGTTGTTTCCCTAGTATCACCACACTTGCTGAAATCAGGGCAAAGGAGTTCTGGCCGTGGACCCTTGATTCTGGGGCTCATAGGGAAGGCCTGGGCTGGCGGGCCCAGCACTGTCAGTAACGATGCCACACGGATGCGCTGCCGCCCTCTAGCTGAGCTGGTCCCACGCAGAAAGAGGAGTGGGCAGGGCCTCCACCCCAGGCTGAACATCTGTCAAGCAATCAAAAAGCAGCCTCGGAAAACAGAAAGGAGGGGCTGTTTTCACTCAAGTGCTCGGTGAGGCCTTGCAGGCTACACCCACGCTGCTGGGCTCTCCCTGCTTCAGACCGGGACACCCACCAAGGGTGCACTGCCAGAGAACCCCGACCAGCCCCAGCACAAAGGAAGGAGGGGAAAAAGAAAGCACAGATGGAAAATTCGGGTGGATCCACACTGTTGTGATGTCGAAACTTCCCACGTGCTCCTGAAGGGGAGTCGAAATTTCCACGGAACAATTTCTTTGCATGTGGGAAGCATCGATCCTCAAGGAAACTATGAGTCCAGCTGATTAAACTCTCTCTTCATCCTTAGAGCCAGAAGTTGGGGGATGTGAATGTGGATGTGGGGGATTGTGGAAAAGGGCAGAGCTCAGGGACGGGACGTTAGTGACAAAAACGGCCGCATTGAGGAAGAAACCCCAGTTCCAGGGCCCTCACTGCCTTGGTCTCAGCCAGTCCCCACGAGGGCCTTCTGCCCCGATCAGGGCAAAGGGTGACAAGCCTGAGTCACAGAGCATTTCAGTCACTACCCCGAAGCCCTGTGGCCAGCTTGTGGTCGAGTCATGGTGCATCACACACCCACCAGCAGAATTAGACATGCTTAGGTGGCCTTGTGGGTCAAGGCCTTGTGAGCTGAGTGTAGACGTACCCACCACAGCGACTGAGAGTCTGTCCACAAGCTCCTTGACATCCCTCCCTTCAAAGGCCGAGCCTGACTCCCACCCGCAGCAGCAGGATTTAGCAGCTCACTGCGCGTGAATAGAAGGGGAAGAAGTGAAGGTGTGTCACTCACTCCCAGAAGTAGGTTGTAAAAAGCACCCTCTGTGCCCCCTCTCTGGGGAAAGCCAGTGGCCCTGTCATGAGGGTGCTCAGGTCCCCGTGGTGAGGACCCAGGAGCCCTACCGACAGCCAGCACCAGCTTGCCAGGCACGGGATTTAGCCACCTTGGAGATGCAGCTTCCAATCCTGCCTCCGGCACCTGCCTGGACCACACTTTCAGCCCCTCGCAGGCAGGTAGCCCTGTGACTGAGTCCTGGCCAATGAAATGAAGGTGGTGATTAAACGGTCTCCACATCTGGTGCATAAAAGCATCCCGAGTAGTCTGCTGTGGGCTGAACTGAGTCCTCCCAAAATCCATGAGCTGAAGCCCCAACCTCCATCGTGATGGTGTTTGGAAATGGAGCCCTTAGGAGCTGACTAGGGTCAGCTGTGGTCCTGAGGGTGTGGCCCCATGATGGGATTAGTGCCCTTTGAGAAAAGACACCAGGGGCCCTCCCCCACTTCCTCTCTCAAGGCACACATGCGGAGGGAAGGCCACGCGAGGACAAGAGGCCAGGAAGAGGCTCCTCACAGAACCTGACAGCCAGCAACCGGTCTCAGGCCTCCAGCCTCTGGAGCTGGGAGGAAATACATTTTCCTTGCGAAGCTGCCAGATCTGTGGTGTCTAGCTGTGGCCGCCTGAGGCCAGCAAGGCCGGGTCCTCTGTGCTCCGTCCTCTCCAAGGACAACCTGGAGACCATACACTGAAGGTCGCAGGACGGCATCAGCTCAGATGCCTGAATGACTCACGGAACAGGGGCCCCCCAGCACTGCCACAGCCACCCCGGAGCACAAACATGAATGCTGCAGGAGCAGGCAGGAACTCCCTCCGTGTGGGCCACTCAGACCTCAGAGCACGTGTGTTACAGCAGCTGGCCTGGCCTCCATGGGACCCTCAGCAGAGCCTCCTTTGTGTCAGCGGTCAGGAGCCTCGGCTTCGTTGGCTTGTTCACTCAGCTAGACTTCCAACTACTGCTGATACTCGGAAAACCATGACGCAGTGTCACCTGGGGGGCCGGTCGGCTTCTTTTCAGCATCAGGCATCAAGTGCCCATCATGAGCTGCTGGACTGACGGATCAAAATCACATTTGCTGGGCCCCAAGCAGACACCAGGGCCTGAGCGAGAGCTCACAAGTTCTGAGGCAGCTGGGAGAAGGAAGTAATTACAGCTTATTAGCAACACACGAGGAACAGGTTTACAGGCGAGAATGCCACTCACTCTTCCATTCAGCACGCATCTATGGACCCCACAGTGGCCTCCCTCGCCTGGGACAGGGTCACGTTGGATCAGCCCACCACAAGTAAGAACATCGTAAGCTGAAATTGCACGTGACAACCTCATCTGCCGAGCGTCACGGCGGAGCCCAGCCCGCCTGCCATGTGCTCAGAACGCGCGTTGGCCGACAGCCGGGCAAAATCATCCACACAAATAATAAGTGTGGGGTATCTATTGTCCTGAAAGTGAAAAACAGAGTGGTGGTCTGGGCCCAGAGTCCTCTGCTCACGTACATGACCGCAGCTGACTGCCACTGCCCAGCTTCGCGGGAGAGCCTTGGACCACATATTGCTATCTGGGAGAGATCAAAATTCAAGATTCAAAGTATGGTTTCCACTGAATGTGTATCTCTCGCACCACCATAAAGTTGAAAACTCTTAAGTGGAACCAGTGTACGTCAGGGACCACGGGTACTATGTGCACACAGGCATTTGGGATGGACCTAAAGGGTGAATTGAATTTTGACTGGGTTGGGGGCCTGGGAGGAGGCCTGGCCATGAGGGGAGAGGTGGGGTGACGAGCACGAAGGAGGGACCCAACATTCGTTTTCTCCGTCTTCTGACAACAGTGCCCTGATTTCCCTTTCAACACCTCCTGCTTCCCTGAACATGCACTTGGATAAAACTGACCCCACCTCCAGCTCCAGGGGTGGGCTCCCCTCCGCTTACATCAGATGGTGTTTCTCCTCTTCTTGGTCAGAGCGAGGGGTTCAGGCTTGGCCTGTAAGCCAAGTAGGGTCAGTGGCGCTACGAACACAAAGGACAAAGCGGAGATCAAGGGGAACTCTCGGGGTGGCTGGGTCGGCCTTGCTTGAAGTCTGTCTGTTGTTTAAGCCCTTTTAAGTTGTTTTTTTTCTATTATCTGTGACCTAAAAAGTCCTAACAGATACAGTGAGCAAAGATGTTGAGCTAGGACAATCCAGGAGCCAAAATAAGTAACAGGAGATAAATCTGGAAAAGCGGGTTCTATCCTCACTGTAAAACCGCTTTGACTGTGATGACAGGAATGACAGTTCATGCTTATTGGTCACGCATTACACGTCAGGGAAGTTTTAAGGGCAACTCACTTAGCCCTGTGGGACAGACACTGTCATTGTCCCTGTTTGGAAGACGTGGAGACTGAGCCCAGACAAGCACCCCCAGGACGGCACCAGCAGTCCCCCCGCATTCTTACTCCCAAAAGCACTGTCATGTGCAGTTCCTAAGGAACTGTCAGAGGCTAACAGACCTGTAACCCTTTAAGATTTGGGGTCAGACACAGCCCGTTCCCCTTTCCAGCTACTGACTTTGGGAAAGGATTTAACCTCTCTGAGAAGCGGGCTTCCCCTCTGTGTGGCAAAGCAGGACTGCTGTCAGGATTAAATGTGATGAAACACTCCACGTGAGGCCAGGACACAGGCCCCAGGCCCTTGGCTTCAGCTCCGTCTCCTGCTGTGCCAGCTGCTGTCCTGGGTCCAGGGGGTCTGCTGGGGCCTGCTCGTCCTTTGCTGACCTGCAGTGCTAACCAAACCTGATTGCGGACCTGGGAGGGCCCCCAGGGACACCCCTTGAAGTCTCCTGGACAGGGGCTTATGGCTGCCCTGCCCCACCGCCCACGGCCATTTGGGTCTTGCTCCTGGACTATGGCCAGCTTGTCTTCAGATGGATGTGCGTCAGGTGGAACCTAGCCTCTAGGAATTTAACGATAAGTGGATTGATGAAGGCCCAGAACTTCCAGTGGACATTTCCAGAGGCCGGTCATCTGCGGCTGGGGTGGCCCAGGAGCTGACGTGGGGTGAGATTCCTGAATGCCTGTCTCCTGCGGAAGGTCATGCACGCTGTCTAACTGCCCTTCTGGACACCAGGAAGCCAAGGGCGTGGGCCCAAGGTCGCGGGAGGCAGTTCCAGCAGGTGGAGTCGAGGGGCTGGCCCAAGGCTGCCTTCCAGGAATCTGACAGGGCCCCTGACAAGCAACGGCAGAGCCGACACTCTCCTTATCATGGCCACCCGTGCCAAGGGAGTGGGGACCCCAGGGGTGGGGCAGCGGCAGAAACTAGGAGAACCGGGCTGTGCAGGCGTGGTAGGAGCATTCCAAGGCTGGAGCATGCCTGCAGAAGTGTCTGGGGACAGTTTCAGATTTGCTGGGCTTCCCACATACCCTTCACCCAGCTCAATTTAACAATTTAACTAAATAAATCGTATACAACCACAGAGCTGTCTTGAAACTAAGACTTCACACTGGCCCACACGCGGGCCCACACGCAAGCCCACACAACTCCAGACTCAGATTTCCCCAGGGGCTGAGCTGCAGGGCACCATGGGCTTTGGGAGAACGGGGCTCCCTCACCCCTGCTGTGGGGGGAACAGGGGCTGAGCTGCCTTCTCCTGGTTGAGGTGTGTCTGCCATGTGTCCTCATCTGAGTGGCTGTATTCTTTTTTGCCTTTTAAAAATTTATTTATATATTTATTTTACAATACCATTTTTTTAAGTTGAAGTATAGTTGATGTACAATATTATATGTTACAGCCTCTCTCTCTCTCTCTCCGTTCAACAGGGTGCCTCGCCGCCACCTCTCTCTCTGTCTTACCCCGTTTGGAGATGGCCCGCACTCCGTCTATGGAGTGTGTACCTACTTTTAATCTGGGCACCCAACCCCCACACCTCATGGCCTTTCTCTTGCCTTTCAATGTATCTCTCTGAATAAATCTACATTTACTCAAAATATATATATATATATATTATATGTTACAGGTGTACAATATAGTGATTCACAAATTTTCACAGTTTTACTCCATTTATAGTTATTATAAAATATTAGCTACATTCCCCATGTTGCACAATACATCCTTGTAGCTTATTTCGTACCTGGTAGTTTGCACCTCTTAATCCTCCACCTCCATCTTGCCCCCCCTCTCCCCTCTCCCCACTGGTTCTCTACATCTGAGAGTCTGTTTCTTTTCTGTTGTATTCACTAGTTTGTTGTATTTTTTTTTAGATTCAACATGTCAGTGATATCTTACAGTATTTGTCTTTCTCTGTCTGACTTATTTCACTCAGCATAATGCCCTTCAAATCATCCATGCTGTACAACAGAAACTAATACAACATTTAAAATCAACTGTATTTTAATTAAAAAGCAAACAACCAGCCAGCCCATTTAAAATATGAGCAGAAGAACTGAACAGACATTTTTCCAAAACAGGAGAAGGCCAACGGGAGCATGAAAAGTTGTTCAGCATCACTAATATCAGGGAAACGCAAACCATCATCACGATGAGACACCGTCTCACACCTGTCAGCACGGCCATCACCAAAGAGAACACAAGCAACAAATGCTGGAGAGGGTGTGGAGAGAAGGGAGCCCTTGTACACTGTTGGTGGGAATGTAAGTTGGTGCAGCCACTGTGGAACTGAGTGGCTATTTTTAAGCTCTACCTCCTGGGCAGGGGGAGGTCTACATATATTTTTGAAATGCAGAGGCGTGGAAAACTAAAACAGCAGGCCTACTGCAGGGCACCCTCCGGCTCAGACTGCTGCCTCTTGGAGAGAAGTTCCCATGGGGCTGGGGCCGCCCTGCGGACTCATGATCCTTCAGAGCCACTTCAGCACTGTAGGAGGGCTAATGAGAAGAGGACAGTGGGCAGGACACATGGTGTCAGCCCCCTGCCCCTAAATGGTGTCAAAGGAGGCTCAGTGGAAAAGCTAAAGGAGGCCCTTAGCCCACTCAGGACCCGCCCCCCACAAATCCTACCTGGTCATCAACCTATAAAAAGGTGCCGTTCCACACACTACCCCAAATTCGCCTCCTAAGCCTCAGCCTCCAGGAAGCCTCCTGGCCAGGGGACCTTGGAGACCCCAATTCCCTTCTCTACCCACCTTCTCTGTCCAGTTTGGATTTCCGACTTAACTGCTCTCTGTCACAGAAGACATGGCTCTCCTGGTCAGAGCCCAAGGTCCAGGCTTAGAGTCTGAAGACCACTCCTCGGGCAGGGTGGCCTTTGTCTTCTCCTCCTGTCGAGTGTTTCTGATGGCTCCAGAAGCCCTCCTGCCTACCCATTTGTGGTCCAGGGTGACCCCTAGCTCCTGTCCACTGGCTCCCGGTGTGGCTTCACATTCCTGACTTGGAATCACAAAGTTCCCTCAAAACCCACGTTCTCTAAGAAGTGGAGGGTCAGAGGCCTGAGGCAGTCTGTCCCGCGTCACAGGCTGTGCAGTGCAGGGCCACCAGTCAAGCAGGGGCTGCACCACTCACTCACCACCAAGCACTTGCTGAACACCGTGGATGCAGGCACCCATCCAAGTGAGCAAGACAGGCGAGCTTTGCCCCCTGGCTGCAGCCGATGAGGGGACGTGGTCATCACTGAGGGACCCCACACGCAGACCACAGCGGGCACGGGGACAGAGGGATGGTGCTCCAGAAAGCTGGAGGAGACGAGGCAACACCCACCTTCTGAGCAAGCCCCACATGCAGGGCACACCCTTCCCCAGGCAAGAGTGGGCATGGCTTCCTGCCAGGGAATGGGAAGCCAGTACTGTCTTTCTGGCCCCAAGCTCTCTGTGCACCTACTATTTACAACAGTGCAGGGAAAGAATGAGGCTCCTCCCAGAACAGGGCACAGGAGCTGGGGAGACCAGCAGCAGGTGCTCAGACAGAAAACGCAGCGGAAAAGAGAATATGTGGAAACAGTCCTCTGATCTACATACCACAAAGAGGGAATGTCTGCTTCCAGAAGCATCTGGTTGATGAAGCTTCCCAGGTTACAGCACCACCTCCACAGCCCCTGGGGAGGCACAGGACCCCTCTCCTCTTATCTTTAAGCTTTTTCTGCGCCTTTCAACACCATCATCACCGTAATTGTGAATATCTAGATTCCAGAGGAAAAGTGGCACTGGATTAGATCTCTAGCAGCCACGTTCTCAGGCAAACTTTTCCCTTTTAAACAAACTAAGTCTGTTAAAGAATATGAAAAACAATGAACAGTTCTGGACACATGGCCTGCTGAGGTTGAAAGAGATGAAGGTTCCTTCCAGTTGGGCAAGGCTTTGGGGATCTGTACCATGGAAACAGCATAGCTAACATCTGGAAGGAAGACATACTCCGACGTTTTGAATGTTGATGACTGTTGTGTGGCGAGGTTTTACGCACTTGCCTTTGTTTCCGTAAGTTTGTGCATCTCTGATATCCTCCTTCCTCGGAACTCTTTAGTAAGTAGGCAGATTCACAAGTATGAATCCATGGGGTGAGGAATGACTGTACACATACGTACACACACACATGTAGTCCCGGGGTAGGTACATGTGAGATGTGCACCCAACATAGGCTGCACTGAGGTTGCCAACAGTGAATTGTGCTGCTCTTGTGTGCCCTATTTGCTCCAAGAACTGGGACTGAAACACTGAGAAACACAGAGCTCCTGCCCCCGAGGGTTTACTCTAGTGGCAGAGACAATAAATTCAGGAGACGTGAACAAATAATTGCAGATTATACTAATTACTAGGAACAAAATAATCAGTTTGCTCTGCAAAGAATAAATACTCAGGGTAGATGAGAGAGATGACAGCTGATGCTGGAGGAGCTGAGAAAAGTGTTTCCTAACAGCAGTCTGTCTGGGGAGGGGAGGAGGCCAGGCTGCTGTGGCGTGGCCTGGAGACACTGGGCTGGAGAGGGCAGAGCTGCAGGCCTGGGCTGCGCTTAGTTCTGTGGAGGAGAAGGAGGCTGGTGTGAGTGGTTAGTGGAGTTTGATTCTTTATATAATTGTGGGTTTTTAAATGAAAAGATATTTTCATGTGGCATAATATAATAACAAAAACTTTAAATAACAAAAACTTTAAATAACAAAAGCCAAGTGTATCTAAGTTTCTTCAAAAGTGGCCTTAAGAGCCCTGAGAAACACCCACAGCTAGAAGTCAAAGAAGGAGAAAGCATACAGGAGTCCAAGGAGCAGCTAACGAAGCCCTAACATATTGACAATTTTATTACATGTAAATGGTCTTAATACACCAATTAGAAGAAAGATTGGTAGAATGGCTTAAAAAGCATGACCAAACTATATGCTGTTTACAGGAAACCCACTTCAAATACAATGATATAGGCAGATTGTAAGTAAAAGAATGGAAAAATATATATTGTGCAAACATCAATCAAAGGAAAGCAGAAGTGGCTATACTACTACCAGATAAAGTAGATTTCAGAGTAAAGAAAATTAGCAGAGCCCATATGGGACATTATATAATGATAAAAGGCCAATCCACCACAGTCATACCAACCCTAAAATCATATGCACCAAACAACAAAGCTCCAAGATGTATGCTGCAAAAACTCTCAGAACTGAAAGGAGAAACAGACAAATCCACAATTGTAGTTGGAGATGAGACCATCTCTCTCTCAATAAATGATAAATCAGCCAATAAGCTTTAATTAATATTTATAGAACAATTCATCCAACAGCAGAATACGTATTCTTTTCAAGTACCCACAGAAGATATACCACGGTATCTTGGTGGAGGGGGCCTCAACAAATTTAAAAGAATTAAAAACATACACATCAGTATGATATGCTGTACATTCATTTTTTATCCAGTTCAATGTATTTGTTGTATTTCCCTTGAGGCTTTGTCTTTGAGATTTTTTCTGTCATTGATTCCCAGTTTGAGTCTGCTGTGGTTGCAGGACACACTCTGTATGTCTCAAATCAACAATCTGAACTCCCACTTTAAAAACCTAGAAAAGAGCAAAATAAATACAAAGCAAGCAGAAAGAGAAAATAATAAAGATAAGAACAGACATCAATGAAATTTAAAGCAATAGAAAAATCAGTAAAACCAAAACATAGTCTTTGAAAAGATGGGTAAAATTGCCAAACCCCTAGAAAAACTGCCTAAAGAGAGACAGAGAGAGACAAATTAGCGGTGTCAGTATTAGGGATGAAGCAGGAAATGTCACTAAGGGACCCACACACATCAATGGATCATAAGGGAATATTATGAACAACTCTACACACATATGTTAGACAATTTAGATGAAATGGACTGATTCTTGAAAAAATATAATTGACAACTCATTCAATATGGAATAGATCATTTGAAATGCCCTACAAGTCTTAATATTATATTTGTAATTTTAAAACTTCTCCAAAAGAAATCTCCAGGTACAGATGTTTCACTGGATAATTCTAAGAAGTGTTTAAAGAAGAATTAACATCAATTCTACACAATCTCTTCCAGAAAATAGAAGAGGCGGGAATACCTTCAGGTTCATTTTATGAAGCTAGTATTTCCCTTATCCAAAAGCAAAGACAGCACAAAAAAGAATCTATAGACAAATGTGCCTCATGAAAAGAGAGGCAAAAACCTTAACAAAATATTACCAAATAGAATTCAGGAATATATTCCAAAAATTATATACCATGATCAAATTGGGTTTATTCCAAGAATGTAAATCTGGTTCAATATTCAAATTCAATAACTTTTAATTTAATTTTAAATTATATTAAATTTTATCAACTTGAATTGGAAATAAACCACCATATTAACAGGCTAAAGAAGAAAAGACACATAGTCATCAATTGATGTAGAAAATGCATTTGACAAAACCCAACACCATTCATAATAAAAACTCTTAGAAAAATAAGAATATGGGGGACCTTCCTCAACTTTATAAAAAGCACCTGCAAAAAACCTACAGCTAACATTGTACTTGGTGGTGAAAGATTAAATGCTTTCCCCCTAATACTGGGGACAAGGCAGGAAACCCTGCTCTCACCACACTTACTCAGCGTAGTGCTGGAAGTTCCAGTCAGTGCAACAAAGCCGGAGAAGGAAATAAAAGGAAAACAAATTGGAAAGGGAGAAATTAACTGTCTGTAGCTACAGATGATAGAAATGTCTGCAAGGAAAGTCCTGAGGAGCCTATGAAAGGAAACTCCCAAAACTAGCAAGTGAGCTCAGTAAGGCTGCAGGAAGTAAGACCAACATACAGACATCGACTGTAATACCGCGTACCAGCAATGAGCACACGGACACCAAAGTTAAAAACACACCACTGTTTACAGTCACTAAAAACCCAAAATACCTAGCTATAAATCTAACAAAACGTGCGCAGGGCTTATATGCTGAAAACTGAACAACACTGATGAAAGAAATCAACGAAAATTTAAAGAGAGACACGCTGAGGACTCACCATAATAAAGATGTTAGTATTTTTTAACAGGTTTAACAAAATTTCTATAAAAATCCCAGCAAGATTTTTTTAGAGATAGACAAGATTATTCTAAAATTTATTTGGAAAGACAAAGGAAATACCTGAAAAAAAAATTTTAAAGCAAGTAGGAAGAATAGTCTACTTAATTTCAAGGTGTATCATACAGCTGCAATATTCGACTCTGGTGCTGGCAGAGGTATAGACACAGAGTCACATCTGCACGTGGAACCCTGCTCAGCATGGAAGACAAGTGAGGTCTAGACACACAACAGCCTGGACGAGTCTCCAGGCAATTGTGCCGAGTAAGAAAAGCCAGTCCTAAAGGCTACATACTGTACGATTTCGTTTCCATAGCATTCTTACAATGACCACACAGTGATTTCCAGGAGATCTGGAGGGGTAGGGCAGGAGTGTGTGGTGGGGGAAGTAGGCTGAAGGGTCCACCGCGTCCCTCGTGTTATTCCAGCTCCCTGTGGGACTGTACTTACCTCAAAGGTAAAAAGGTTCATCTTTAACAAGGCTACTCTAATGTACGATTCAGTTTGCATGATTTTCTGGAAAAGGCAAAATTAAAGGAATAGAAAACAGATCAGTGACTGCCAAGGACTGGGGGAAAAAACATGATGTTTTTAACTCAGTTTTAAAATTTGATAGTGATTGTGGGGCACCGTGTCAGAAAAGTGGTCCCATTTATAGTGTGAATTTGTGAATCTGAGTTATTGAAGCTTGAATAAACTGCAGATCTGACTTTACCTATGTGGTCTCCGTGTTTTGGATATTCTGAAACAGTTCTGAATTTAAATCATAGTCCACATTTTTTTTTAAAAGAATACATCATAAAACATGATTTAATACCTGTAACTTTACAAAACTTCTCGTGTAAATGAGTTTGCAAATCAGAAACCAGTCCTTGATCAACAAAATCAGTTTGGGGGTCTAAAAATAGAGTCACCATGTCATGCTGGATCATTCACAAAATTGTGCACATATAGAATTTTTACTGAAGATGAGAGGCAGAAGATGAGAGGAGCTGGTCCCAAACCTCAGGGCTGTTTGCAGCAAATTGAACCCAAGGGACCTTAGGGAGTGGCAAGGGACCGGAGCCCAGCCCATAGAAGGCCAACAGGGGTGGCGCACCAGGCACTGGGGAGCTGATCACGGAAGGGCCCTGGTCAGCGGCAAAGCACTGCATCCTAACCTTCTGTGGCAGCTGCTGCCTCCGAAGCTCAGAAACAAATGCTTAATTTGAGGTCAAGCTTCCACTGGGTGGGGAGGAGATGCTGGCTCAGCGGTCCCTCAAACTTCCTACCACCAAGAATTCTTTTTATATTTTCCAGCCCACCCCTATCAACCCACACTTTGTTGGGAAGGTTTTTCTTACAAAATTGCACTTGGTAACAGTGTGTTCTTCAAGAATCAAAGACATTTGTAGCTTCCAGCCAAAGTTTTATGCAAGGAAGGCCTGGATTAGTTTAATTATTTTAAGAACTATTTATTAAGCAATAATGGTAGACATGGATGCAGAGCCAGGGTGCCAGGGGATGAGGTCACTGCCCTCAGGACAGCAGTCAGAAGTCAGCGTTAAGTGAGGAGTTATCCTCTGCAGAGTGTCTGTGCAGGAGGCCAGAGAAGGAGGAGATGGGAGGAGGAGGAGGCAGTGGCAGGGTGGGTGGCTTCCCAGAGGCATCCCTGAGCCAGAACTTGAAGTGTTCGAAGGGTAAGTGAGAGTTTTCAGGCAGATAGGGTGAGCTGGGCTGTGGGCCGTCCAGAGAACAGGACTAGCATGTGGGCACACCACTGCAGTTCACTGAGGCCTCTCTGTGCACCAGGCTCTGGGCCCAGCACTTACATCACACCTATTCCTCACGGGGCGGATGCTGATGCATCACACTGCTCACCGGTAAAGAAATCATGGCTCCGGGTGTCTGAGGTCACGAGGCTGGGGAAGTGGCCGTATGGTGTGGAACTTGGTCCCAGGGCCAAAGGCACCACCTCTGCAAGATTCTCTGGGCAACGCCAGGAAACGGGTGTGGGAAGCCCAGGAGGCAAGGCGGCCGGGACCTGGGCCCAGAGTGCGGGTGGTTTCCCCTGCTGCTCTGACACCCCTGGGTGGCAGGGGTGGGGGTGCGCAGAGCACAGTGCGGACCCTGACAGAGTAGCCCCCACTGCAAAGGCAGAGAAAGGGGAGGGTATCCTTGGTCCTTATTTCACATAAATGTTCAATTCATGTTAGGTTTTCCAAAATATCGTCCCTGGACCCCCACTCTAAGCTGGTGTCGTGTAAACCCAGGGGCTCGCTGCGGACACCTGCCTCCGCTGCTGACTGAGCCCAGCTCTGCCTCCTTCTGGGTGGGAAGCCACATAAATTCGCTTCCAGTCTGTAACTTTTCTTAAAGTCATCCTTGCTTCCACTTCCTGGCACACACATTTGTCACAGCTGTAAAGGAAGGAGAGTGGCTGTGATCTCGCCGAGGCCATCTGCCACATTTGCATGGAATGCTGTCCTATAGAGGCTGACTTCGGAATGTAGTCACGGAGGAAATTGAGATAAACAAGCATTTCCTTTTCTGGACAATTCTTTGAGATGGAATCTACTCCAAAAGGCAAGACACTTAGTTTCTGCCCAGAAACTGATGTCACTTGGGCCTCGTGTAGCCCCCCCACCCACCCAGTATTCCAACTGAAGGGCACGAGGCAGTGATTTGGTGTCACCTATGAGGCTGGACCTGCCCATGGCACATAAATGAGATGTGACTGTCACATTCCAGCCAATCCCAGGTCACAGAGGCAAGATGACACGCCCGAAACTTAAAGAGGCCTTTAAGGAAAATGGGAGACAACAATATGCCTCAGGAATAACAGTGTGAATTCAGCTGCTTTCACAGTGGCACAAACAAAATATAAATAAGTTTACAAAGGATTAAACAGATGTGGACAATTGATTCACAGCCGGCTATTAAGGGAAGGGCAGGACGACCAGGCTATTTTGAGGCACCCTCTCGCTGCCCAAACTCTTCCCTCAGCACTTTCAGAGAGAAGCTGCCACCTGCCTGCCCATGCAGCCCACCACGACTCCACAGCATCTCGCAAGCCTCTCCTTTTAAGGGCGTCAGAGATCTGAGCACCCCGCAGGGAGCAGCTGGCAGCTGGAGCACCAGGAGTCATCACTATGAATAACTTGACTCTGAAGTTTCTAAAAGGGAACCCACCCACCTGCGCCTCCCAGAAGAGGTAGCAGCAGTCACACGTACCTGCTGCCACATGTGCCCAGAGGAGCCATCGGCATGAGCTCCCTGTGTAAGACACTCAGCTGGCAGGGTAAGAATGTCCGCCAGCCATCACTGAGACCCTCTCCCAAAAATAGTCCCAACGCAGGAACAGGAAAGATAAAGACAGAGGTGGCGGTGAGATCGATAGCAATGCATTCGTACTATTATCCCTCACAACAGGACGTAAATGAAGGGGTTGGCCGCTGAGAGCACAGGCAGCAGTGCTGAGTATGGGGCTAAACTGTGAGAGGGATCACAAGAGCAAGCAGAACACCCTCAGGCAGTGGGCCAGAGAGTTTGGGAAGTTTGTTATTTGAGAAAGCAAGTGATGTTTACATCACTCAGATGGGGCAGGGCAGTGCGATAGAGCAGAGACCCTGATTTAAAACAAAAGCAGAAAAACTTGGAAATGCACTGCCCCGAGGGAGAAGCTGAGATGTTGTGAGGAGGCTCTCCCCCATGGCTCAGGGGACAGGCCAGGTGGATGAGCCCCCACTCCTGGACCTGTTCATGCAAAGACCAGGTGCCCCCCAGGGCAGATGGAAGGAACACCTTTCACGCTCAGGTGGATGGCCTGAAGCCCTGCGGGTCTGAGTCCAGGGCCTACAACTGAAAGAAGGCTGTGGCTTTTTTTAGAATCTTTAATGGCATAAACTGGAAAATCGGTGATACACAGCTCAGATGTGTGTCGTACACAGTGATTATTGTCTGACTAATAGAAACAGGTCGAATTTGCTGACGTAAGCACTGGAAAGACACAGATGGCTCTGCTGATGAAAACTTGAAGTGATTCTGATCAAGCCTCTAAAATGAATCACCAATTTATAGGAAAAGACATGCATAGAAACTGCAGGGGTGCAACCAGCCATATCCAGAAGTGGGAGACCAGTCACCTGGCTTCTTGGACAACGGAGTTTGAAAGGAATGAGAGTGACTGAGAGAGAGAGACTGAGGGAGAGAGAGAGACTGATTGATTTGACTCCAGATTGGAATGAACTGTAAATAGGCGTTTATGAAACAATCAAAGAAATTTTAACATAAATAGGGTATTTTGTTAAGAAATTATAGTTAATCTTTAGAGATCTGATTATGGCACTGTGGTTATATTTTAAAATATGATCGTTATCTTTTAGGTGACTCCAATATTCACAGCTGAAGTTGCAGGCTTTCTGGGAGTAGCTTCAGAATAATCTGGTGTGTGTGTAGGGGTGTGGGGATGAAACCAAGTTGCCCAGGAGCAGTTACTGAAGGGTCGAGGGGTACACAGGGTTTCATTAGACTGCTCTCTAACTTTTTTGGTACACATTTGAAATGTTCCGTAATAAAATACATGAGTGAATGAGACATTGGAGGAATTCAAAGAGAAAAGAGAGCTTGTACCTTGTAATAAACAAAGACAAGCCTTACCCTCTCCCGCTCCCTAATCCAGGCAGCGCACCCATGACCGCTCAGGCAGGAGGGCCTGAGGAGGAGGCACTGAAGTATCAGGAGGGCTCAAAACTGGCTGTCGGCTTTGAGCAAATGGAGATCTCATATCAAAGTTGTCTCCAGTGTAAAATCACAAACGTATTTTTCTCATAGAATTATGAGGGATATGGGACAGCATACATTTATTAAAGGGACAAGAGAAAGTAAAGCTGCCCCCAAACCTACACCAAACTTCCTAAGTTTTGACCAGTAATTGTTTCCCTCCAACTGTAAGAAAGAATGTGTTTATTTCTTGTTTTTGAAGTGTTGAGAGTTGACATTGCTCCAAGCTTCCAATGGAATAAAAAAGGCGTCAGTCATTTTCCCTGTGGATTTACCTTTAACTTTTTGTGGGGAAAATACTGCCTCTAAGCCTTTATTACTGCATCCTTTGGAGGGAAACTCCACAGCCTCCAATATCATTTTCTTTATGAGCATTTTGTGACGTGTGCTGAAGGTTAAAACCCAAGTTCCTCACACCTTCATGAAAGCTGAGGGGATGCAGGATTGTTTGGTTTTCTCCAGACAACCCAGAGACTTTGTATGTGTCTGTCTAAAAAGTCTGCAGCTTCAGTTTTGTAGTCTGAAAGATGGAAAGACTATCATTCCGGCTGCGCCATCACCTAACTGCCCAACAGTCTTTAACCCTCTGCAGTTAGTCCCATCCTGCCCCCTCCAGCCACCCTTTTGAAAACAGTCCTCTTTATCAGGTACTAACTAGGAAATGGTCAGAAATATCTATTGATGTCAACATGGCTGGTTGAAAGTGAGACATTCTTGTCAAACAACCTAATTTTTTACCAACTCAAACCAAGTTACCTGTTAAATATTTTTTTCATTAAGTTGATTACTAGGTTGAATCTACAATCAAAATAAGATTTTGAGAAGGGTGGCAAAAATGGAAGAGAAGTTATTAAATGCAGAATTCTAAATTTACAAAGTTTTGTCCTAATTTTTTTTAAATGATAAAAGGTCGTTATGGGGGTCTATAGAATAAAGAAAACCACCCACATCGGGTGGCCGCTCCATTATGTTAATTTGGATGTTTCTTCTGCATTATTTTGTCCCTGTTTTCACATACCTATAGTCATGGTGCACAAGCAAATTTGATTCTGCGGTTTTTCATGTAACGTTCTGCCCTAACATTCTGCCGTGTACCTGCAAGGGCCCCACGGGCAGTGCGTTTAATGGCTGCACGACTCCCACGTGGTCAGTATTCCGTAACTGCCCAGCCCATCCCAAGTGTTGTTTCATAAGGAGTTTAAAATTAAACTCTCCTCTCCTCTTGAGACGAGGCTGTTTCTTTGGAGGCGCTGCATACCAGGCCCCCACCAGCAGCGGTCCAGACTTTTTCTCAAAGGGAGGCACCGCCCTGCACAACAAGAAGCTGGAGGCTTCAATCGACAGTTTTACTGTTAGGGTTTCAGTCTCACGCTGAGGCACAGCACAAGAATCACAACGTATTTGGCCCCTTTCTCAGGAAGAATCCCAAGCACAGTCACAGCCCCTCCCCTCGGGACTCTCACAGGTCTTACTTTCCTCTCTTGCCCTCATCCGCCAGCACCTCTGTGACACACATTTTCTCTGTGTTGACCGTCTCCCTCCCCCTATAATGAGATGAGCTTCTCCAGAGAATCGGTGTCTGTTCAATGCTGTACCCTGCCCCGGCCTGGCACAGAGAAGGTGCCTAGCTGGTATCTAGAGGAACAAACGAACATTGCAAACTCATCCCCAAGATCCTCAAATCCCTGGCTTTTCCTTGTTCTCCAGACCCAGCTGTCATCGTTCCTAAACTTTTCAGAGCCTGCAGAAAGGAATGTGACCAATCACTTAGGCTCTTTGACCCCACCCAGGGCCCCGTCCCTGACCCCGTGCCTTTCTCTCTGTCCACACCTTCCCCTCAGAGATGGTGGCCTCACTCAAGCGGTCACAAACAGCTTTCAGGAGACATTCCTTCTGAGAAGTTCGCCAAGGAAATCACATGTTGGGAAGACTCTATGACATTGACGCTTTCAGAGCCTCAGAGTCCAGGAGCAAGGTCGCTGGCAGTTCTGGATGTCTTGCCTGCACCTGTAAGCTTCCAGAGGCTTTGTGAACAGCACACCTCCCAGGAAGCAGTAAGAACAGAGCTGGTGCAGTCCAAGGGTGATGACTCGGGGTTTGTAGGTGAACGTCCTTAACATTTTAGATAAAGAGAAAAAATGGCAACATCGTCCCAGATGGAGCAACAGTGTCTTCACCTTCTAGGTTCTCCCGTCATTCTCAACAGTCAACTCAAAAAGTAATGAGACTATCAGTAAGGAGTTGAGAATGTGGAAGAAAACAGAATCCAGGTACGGCTTTTCAAATAGTTAAAAATAAATCTTAGGAAAGAAAAAAACTAGGGACTCTTAACAAGTCTATTACAAGTGTCAGTATTTCACAGACAGCCTTGAATTGAAACATTTGGTCAGACCCTACATTACACCATGTTTCAACTTTTGGCTAAGAAATGTAGTCATTGTAATAGACTTTTTCCTTTTATTTCCAGTTAGGGCAATCCAGCTTCAAGTTTACTAGATTTCTCTTCTAAGCAAAAGAGAAAGAAGGCAAAATTACCTGTGGTTTGCAAGGAAAATGCATGTACCCCTTGCAGTGAAAGGAAAGCAGTGCCGACCAAATCCTATTAAACTAAAAAGCATTAAGTTAAATGCAAGAAAAGCAAGTCTTTCCTGTAGTGTATCTTCTATTTGAAGTAAGCAATCTCCCTCTGGGATTTAGAACTTTCTTAATCAGAGGCTGTGCTCACGACTCTGTAGACATTTTCTACCATGAGTGCCTACACAAAATCCCCAACGAAGGCTCTCAGTGGTATTTGTAGACTCGGGTCCTTAGATCATCGTTGCACCATGGATCATTTGTAAGGAAATTACCAAAGCATACAAAATGAAAGTTGTTGCTGGTAGCAGAAAACAAAGAAAACCCAGAGAAAGAGAGAGAAAGAAAGAGACCAGAAAAATAAAATGAATACTGTTTTTTTTTAACTTTTTTTTATTGAGTTACTGTCATTTTACAATGTTGTGTCAAATTCCAGTGTAGAGCACAATTTTTCAGTTATACCTCAGCATACATATATTCATTGTCACATTTTTTTTGCTATAAACTACCATAAGATCTTGTATATATTTCCCTGTGCTATATGCAGTATAATCTTGTTAATCTATTCTACATTTTGAAATCCCAGTCTGTCCCTTCCCACCCCCAGCCCCCTTGGCAACCACAAGTTTGTATTCTATGTCTATGAGTTTGTTTCTGTTTTGTATTTATGTTTTTTTTTTAATTCCACAAATGAGCAATCTCATATGGTATTTTTCTTTCTTTTTCTGGCTTACTTCACTTAGGATGACATTCTCCAGGAACATCCATGTTGCTGCAAATGGTGTCATGTTGTCTGTCTTTATGGTTGAATAGTATTCCATTGTATAAATATGCCACTACTTCTTTATTCAGTCATCTGTTGATGGACATTTAGGCTGTTTCCATGTCTTGGCTATTGTAAATAGTGCTGCTATGAACATTGGGGTGCAGGTGTCTTTTTGAAGTAGGTTCCTTCTGGATATATGCCCAGGAGCAGGATTCCTGGGTCATACAATAAGTCTATTCCTAGTCTTTTGAGGAATCTCCATACTGTTTTCCACAGTGGCTGCACCAAACTGCATTCCCACCAGCAGTGCAGGAGGGTTCCCTTTTCTCCGCAGCCTCTCCGGCATTTGCCATTTGTGGACTTTTGAATGATGGCCATTCTGACTGGTGTGAGGTGATACCTCATCATAGTTTTGATTTGCATTTCTCTGATAATTAGTGATATTGAGCATTTTTTCATGTGCCTGTCGATCATTTGTATGTCTTCCTTGGAGAATTGCTTGTTTAGGTCTTCTGCCCATTTTTGGATTGGGTTGTTTATTTTTTTCTTATTGAGTCGTATGAGCTGCTTATATATTCTGGAGATCAAGCCTTTGTCGGTTTCATTGGCAAAAATTTTCTCCCATTCCGTAGGTTGTCATTTTGTTTTACTTATGGTTTGGTTTCCTTTGCTGTGCAGAAGCTTGTAAGTTTCATTAGGTCCCATTTGTTTATTCTTGCTTTTGTTTCTATTTCTTGGGTAGACTGCCCTAGGAGAGCATTTTTGAGATGTAGGTCAGATAATGTTTTGCCTATATTTTCTTCTAGGAGGTTTATTGTATCTTGTCTTATGTTTAAGTCTTTGATCCATTTTGAGTTTATTTTTGTGTATGGTGTGAGGGAGTGTTCTAGCTTCATTGATTACATGCTGCTGTCCAGTTTTCCCAACACCATTTGCTGAAGAGACTGTCTTTATTCCATTGTATATTCTGGCCTCCTTTGTCGAAGATTAGTTGACCAAAAGTTTGTAGGTTCATTTCTGGGCTCTCTATTCTGTTCCATTGGTCTATATGTCTGTTTTTGTACCAATACCATGCTGTTTTGATTACTGTAGCTCTGTAGTATTGTCTGAAGTTTGGGAGAGTTATTCCTCCAGCCTCTTTCTTTTTCTTCAGTAATGTTTTGGCAATTCTAGGTCTTTTGTGGTTCCATATAAATTTTATTATGATTTGTTTTAGTTCTGTGAAATATGTCCTGGGTAATTTGCTAGGGATTACATTAAATCCATAGATTGCCTTGGGCAGTATGACCATTTTAACAATATTGATTCTTCCAATCCAGAAGCATGGGATATCTTTCCATTTTTTAAAGTCTTTAATTTCCTTAATGAGTGTTTTATAGTTTTCTGTGTATAAGTATTTCACCTCCTTGGTTAGATTTATTCCTAGGTATTTTATCACTTTGGGTGGTATTTTAAAGGGGATTGTTTCTTTACTTTCTTTTTCTGTTGATTCATTGTTAGTGTAAAGAAATACAACTGATTTTTGAACGTTAATCTTGTAACCTGCTACCTTGCTGAAGTCTTCGGTTATTTCTAGTAGTTTGAACCTTTTAGAGTTTTCTATATACAATATCATGTCATCTGCATATAGTGACACTTTTACCTCTTCTTTTCCAGTTTGAGTCCCTTTTATTTCTCTCTCTTGCCTGAGTGCTATGGCTAGGACTTCCGGGAATATATTGAATAGGAGTGGTGATAGTGGGCATCCTTGTCTTGTCCCAGATTTTAGTGGGAAGCTTTTGAGTTTTTCACCGTTGAGTACTATGCTGGCTGTAGGTTTATCATATATAGCTTTTATTATGTTGAGATATGTTCCCTCTATACCCACTTTGGTGAGAGTTTTTAATCATAAATGGGTGTTGAATTTTATCAAGTGTTTTTTCTGCATCTATTGAGATGATCATGTGGTTTTTGTCCTTTCTCTGTTGATGTGATGTATTACATTGATTGATTTGCATATGTTGAACCACCCTTGTGTCCCTGGGATGAACCCCACTTGACCATGATGTATAATTTTTTTTATGTGCTGTTGGATTCTATTTGCTAATATTTTGGTAAGGATCTTTGCATCTATGTTCATCAGTGATATTGGTCTGTAATTCTCTTTTTTGGTAGTGTCTTTTCCTGGTTTTGGTATCAGGGTGATGGTGGCTTCACAGAATAAGTTCAGGAGTACTCCCTCCTTTTCAATCTTCTGGAAGAGTTTGAGAAGTACTGGTATGAGTTCTTCTTTGTATGTTTGGTAGAATTCCCCAGTGAAGCCGTCCGGTACTGGACTTTTATTTGTAGGGAGGTTTTTTATTGCTAATTCAATTTCATTTCTAGTAATCGGTTTGTTCAAGTGGTCAGTTTCTTCTTGATTCAGTCTTGGTGGACTGTATGTTTCCAGAAACTTGTCCATCTCCTCTAGGTTACCCATTTTGGTTCCATATAGTTTTTCATAGTATTCTCATATGATATTCTGAATTTCTATTTTATTTGTTGTCATTTCTCCATTTTCCTTTCTTATTTTCCTTATTTGTGCTCTCTCTTTTTCCTTCTTTGTGACTTTGGTCAGATGTTTGTTGATTTTATTTACTCTTTCAAAACACCAGCTTTTGGTTTGATTGATTTTTTTCTATTTTTTTTTAATCTCTATTTTATTTATTTCCTCCCTGATCTTTATTATTTCCTTCCTTCGGTTGACTTTTGGGTTTTTTTGCTCTTCTTTTTCTAATTCTTTTAGCTGGTGGGTTAGATTGTTTATTTGAGATTGTTCTTCTTTTTTGAGGAAAGCCTGTATCGCTATGAACTTCCCTCTTAGCACCGCCTTTGCTGCGTCCCATAAATTTTGTATGGTTGTGTTTTCACTTTCATTTGTCAAAGGTATTTTTTAATTTCAACTTTAATTTCATCATTGACCCATTGTTTTTTTTTTAACATCATGTTGTTTAATCTCCATGCTTTCCTTTTTTTCTCTTTTGTTTCTCTGTAGTTGATTTCTAGTTTCATGGCCTTGTGATCAGTAAAGATGCTTGAGATAATTTCTATCTTCTTAAAATTGTTGAGGTTTCTTTTGTGCCCAAGTACATGATCAGTCCTAGAAAATGTTCCATGTGCACTTGAAAAGAATGTATGTCCTATTTGGGGGGGATGTAATGCTCTGAAAATATCCACCAAGTCTAATTTTTCTATTGTATCATTTAATTTCTCTGTTGCCTTATTTATTTTCTGTCTGGAAGATCTGTCTAGTGATGTTAATGCAGTGTTAAAATCTCCGACAATGATTGTATTTCCATCAATTTCCCCCTTTATCTCTGTTAGTAATTGTTTTATGCACTTAGGTGCTCCTATATTGGGTGCGTATATATTAATTAATGTAATATCCTCATCTTATATTACTCTTTTAATCATTATAAAATGTCCTTCTTTATCTTTCTTTATGGCCTTTGTTTTAAAGTCTATTTTGTCTGAAATCAGTACTGCTACACCTGCTTTTTTGGCTTTTCCATTTGCATGGAATATCCTTTTCCATCCTTTCACTCTCAATCTATATGTGTCCTTCTCCCTAAAGTGGGTCTCTTGTATGCAGCATATTGAAGGTTCTTGCTTTATTATCCAGTCTGCCACTCTACATCTTTTGATTGGAGCATTTAGTCCATTAGCATTTACAGTAATTAATGATAGATGTGTGTTTGTTGCCATTTTGAACTTATTTTTGCAGTTGATTTGGTATTTCCTCTTTGTTCCTTTCTTCTTCCTTTTGTGGTTTGGTAATTTTTCTTTGTATTATCTTGGATTTTATTTAGTTTTTGTGACTCCCTTGTAAGTTTTTGGCTTGTGGTTACCCTTTTTTGTAAGTCTGTTAACCCATTACTATAACTGTTTGTATTAAACAGATAGTAATATAATCTCAAACCCATCCTACTGAGAACAAAAATTTTTTAAAAGAGAAAAAAAAAAAAAAACCCCTCTGTATTTTCTTGCTTCCGTCTCTCACTCTTAATGATTTAGATGTCTTCTTTTACAATTTTGTGTTCTATTTGTAATTCATGGGTAGTTATCCCCTTTCCAGTTATGAGTTTCTCATTTTTGTAGCATCCTGCTGCTTTTCTATTTAGAGCAGACCTGTCAGTATTTCTTTTAGCATGGGTTTAGTGTTGCTAAACTCTTTTAGTTTTTGCTTGTCTGTGAAATTCTTTATCTCTCCTTCTATTTAAAGGATAGCCTTGATGGATAAAGTATCCTAGGATGAATCTTTTTTCATTTAGGACTTTGGATATATCTTGCCACTCCCTTCTGGCCTGTAGTGTTTGTGTAGAGAAATTAGCTGAGAGCCTTATGAGGGGTTCCCTTGTAACTCACTCTTTGTTTTTCTTTTTCTGCCTTTAGGATCATTTCTTTATCCTTGAATCTGGCCATCTTGACTGTGATATGTGTTGGTATGGGTCTGTTTGGGTTCTTCCTGTTTGGGACCCTCTGAGCTTCCTGTCCTTGGATATCTGATTCCTTCTTTAGATTTGGGAAGTTTCAGTCATGATTTCTTCAAATACCTTTTCAATCCCCTTTGATCTTTCTTCCCCTTCTGGGACCCCTATTATGTGTAGATTGGCATGCTTTATATTATCCCATAGTTCCCTTATATTGTTTTCATTGTTTTTTATTTGTTTTTCTCTCAGCAGTTATAATTGGGTGCTTTCTGTTGTCCAGTCTCCTAGGTCACTTATTCATTCCTCTGTATTATGTAGCCTGCTTTGTACTGCCTTTAGATCAGCTCTCATCTCAGCAAATGAGTTTACCGGTTCTACTTGGCTCTTCTTTATAGCTTCAATTTCATTTTTGACATATTTTATATCTCTAAACACTATCTCTTTTAGTTCCTTCAGTACTTTGATCACTCCTTTTTTGAAATCTTGATCTAGTAGGCCATCAGTGTCTATTTCATTGATCATTCCTTCAGGGGATTTCTCTTGCTTTTTTAATTGGGAATGGTTCCTCTGTTTCTTCATATTACTCATATCTCTCTGGCACTGTGGCTTAAGGAATATCAGTTATCTATTATGGTCCTTAAGGAGTTTATTTATTTATCTATCTAAAGCCTATGCAGGAATAAAACTTTAAAAAAAAAGAGAAAGAATTTTAAATGAATGGAGGAAAAAAAGGTTTGAAAACAGTGTATAATCAATAATAGGAGAGCAAGTTGAAGCAGAATAGCAATTGAGTTGAGATGTCTTTTAAAAACCTTAAAAAAAGGAGAAAAGATCAGAAAACAATATTTGAAACCTGTGTATAATCAATAACAGGAGATCAAAACCAAGGGAAATAAAAATGAAATGATGTGGATTTTTAAAAATAATAATAATTTTAAAATTTTAAAAGAAAAATTTTAAAGGGATTAAAACTGTAAACATATAAGATTGTTTAAAAAGTAAAGATTAAAAAGGTAATAGAAAATAGAACAGATATAAAAAAGATTTTTTTTAAAAAAAGGATGTGTTCTGGACACTGTGCACTCTTAATGATTTTATCAAGAAGTCTCTGTCTTCACCCTGTTTCGTGAACTCAGCTTGCTGTTTCCAGAGGCCCTCCATTGGTGACGTCTTCTGTGCTGCTCCCAGTGCCTGTCGGCAAGCAGATCACACCCCCTCCCAACACTGCGGTCAGGTGCTGCTCTCCTTTGCGGTGGGTGGGTCACTCCCCCTCCCAATGCCACAGTCAGATGCTGCTCTGGTGAGGTAGGTAGGCAGATCGCGACCCCTCTCAGCACTGCAGTCAAGTGCTATGCTCCTGCCAGGAAGGTGGGTGGCCGCCTGCCCTCTCCCAGCGCCGGTCACTCCCCTGCTCTGTGCAGCTGCCCACTCTGCCTTGGGTTGGCACTCCATAGGCGGGCTTGGGGAAGACTGCAGAACAGCACCACCCCTGCTCCGTGCCAAAACTCAGCTCCTTGTTTGTCTTGGCGGCACAGGTTCTCTGAAAGATCCTATCTGCCTGGGGCTGTAAACAAGTCTCAGTCCTGCCTAGGAGGTTGCGGAGCCCCAGGTGTGGATTCAGGTCTCGGCCCCGCCCTGCCCGTGCTCTGAGCACAGGAGGACATGGAGGCTGTGGCTGCACCCTGCCTGTCTTCTCCTGAGAAACGCCAGTAATGGCACCGCGGGTCTGAGGAGACAAAGGCTACGGCGCCCCTCCCTCCAGGGCACACCAGCAGTGTTGCTTTGCTTTTGTTTTTCCTGTAGTTTATGGGGGGCCCAGGTTTTTCTGCTCTGTATCCCCTCCCAGCCATGATGCACAGCACCCTATAGTCCCCTGGGGCTGCCTCAGTGCAGCTGCCCCCGTCCTCCGCCCAGCTTGGATGGCCTGTCCCAGCCCCAGCTGCTGGCTCGCATCTCAGGCTGGGTGTTGCAGGGACACTTTGTGCCCGTTTAACTTAGTTCTGTCGGTCAAAGGGTGCTCCATACAAATCAGAGCCTCAGAGGCTCCCCCTCCATCCCGCTGACCTCTCCGTTGGAGAAGGGGAGACCCAGCGAACGAGCACTAGTCCTCCTTTGCTGCTCCCTCCCCGCGGGACCGGTCCTGCACTGTTTTGCTATTTCTTCTTTCTTTTTTCCTTTTCCCCTACCAGATTCGTCGCATCTTTGTCTTTTGAAGAGGGCAATGTTCTACTGGAGTTCAGCAGGTGCTCTGGTTGGCTGGGTGGGTCTGTGGATATGAGTTTTGGTGTATTTGTGGGAGAGGGTGAGCTACGAGTGTCCTTCTACTCCACCATCTTGGTCCCTTCTGCCTGAATACTGATTCTTAATCCCAGTTCTGCCACCAGTCGGCTGCCTAGACAAGCCCTACAAGTTTCTCCATTTCCAAAGAAATTCTGTATTTTGATGTTTTTCTCCCCAAACTATGACCAGTCCTGCCTCTCTTCTGTTCTCTTTCTTTCTCCCCTGCTCCACCCCTACACACCCAGGAACTCCACTATAGATTACAATTTTTTGGTTTATCTCTGCCAGTATAGATTAGGACCAGTTTTGCTGGGTTTATCTCCTGTTCTTTCCACTTTGACAGGAGGATGAACTGAGACTTAGAGTGTAGCAAGGCAACCCTCCTTCCAGGTTAAGAAACAGGGTTTGCCTTTAGTCTCAGGGCTCACTCTCAGGAGCTCAGCAAGGTGCTCAGGGAGGACTTGGCCAGCAACCTGCTTCTTTATGGAACACCAGATCCCCAGCTGCAGGATGGCTAGCTGGACAAGCCAACACTGCCATCCGGTGGCCTCGGGAAGAGGGGCCTGCAGATCTGACAGCCATGGCTCCCTGGACTGCAGCCAGCTCCTCTTCCAGACCCACAGCTCCCAGCAGAGCCTCTCCTGTGGTGTCTCACTGCAGAGCAGACATAGGATGTAGGTCTGCTCCAGGACAGAGGGTGTGCGACCACACTCCAGGTCACCTCCTCTTCCCGAGTCAGCCCTGTAGATACCAACCCATGCCCCGTGTCATTCATTGAATGGAGATTTCCCTGCTATAGAAAAAATCTTTTTCAAAGACAATTACAAGCTCCAAGGAGCCACTCAGACCAGGGAGAGCTAGTCTCGTGGTGCAGGAGAGAGAGGAACAGAGGCCTTCAGGACAGAAGCTGGCATCTGCTCGGAGGGTGATGAAGGCAGGGGTGAGCAGGGCCTCTCCCTCCGCTAGTTGCACCCAGAGTCACCACAGATATCATGAGCCCCTCCCTGCCCAGGAAAGAAAACAAGCCCCAGGTGTCAACAGACACCCCCCGGCAGACAGTTCTCTCATACCCTCAGTCGGCAGGAGGTGAGGAGGTGGCTCTTGTACCCCTGCTCTGCCTGCCTCTGGGCTCCCCTACAGGCCAAACTATCCGTGGACACAGCTGCCACCTCCCCGTGGAGCAGGGGCCTAAAGGTCCTTCCCACGTCTAAGTGTGGGCTGCAGCTGCCAGCTCAGGAAGGGACTGGCAGGTGGAGGTGAGGCGGCCGTTTTGCTTTGTGCCCACCTGGTGGGCTGGTGGTGCCTCCAGCTCCTGCCAGACTCTCTGTGGCTTCTCCACAGCTACTGTGTGTGAGTGCTTGGCCCAACCCCTTGTACATCACTGAAGTGGGAGGTCTGGTGTCCAGGTCCTCACGCCCCAGTTCACAGGTTCTGTCTGTCTGTGTCCCCACTTCACAACTGCCAGGGCTGCACTGTGGACTCTCGGCTCCAGCACTAAACACACACAAACCAGCTAACTAACTCCTCTTAGTTATATGAGGTCAGAACTTCCATAAATCCCTCATTATGTCTCCTAGGGATTGTTCCTCTGATTGAGCCTGTCTGAAGAGGAGTTAAGGGAGTTTTCAAATTGTATGTGTCACCTGGGTATTTCTTTTTAATGCAATGTTCATGTCCCAGCCCAGATACTAGGACAGTATATCTGAGGTGAGCCCAGGAGTTAGTTTTTAACAAGTACTCTGCGTAATTCTGATGTAGGGGATCCCCCCAGTCCTTTTGAAAGTCACAAATAGAGGGACTAGGAGACCCTGGAGTCAGAAAGCCTGTCTTTGAAAGGCTTTCCCAGGTAACAGGCACAGAAAAGCAGGGGGAAGCTGTCAGGGTGATAACAGATGTTTTGGTAATAGACCATTTTCCTACTAAATTGTTCATATTCCTCCAAGTAGGCTTGCACAGTCACTGTCTCAGCCTGATTTGCCTGTCCCTAGTGAGAGCAGGGAATGTGGCTGTGTGTGAAACACGGAGGGAGGCCCAGGCTCAGCTGAGCCAGCACAACCCTTCGGCAGCCCCACCGAGCAGACTACAGGGAAGCATTTGTGCTGTAAGAGGAAACACAAACATCTACACAGCCTTCCAACTCAGCGTGTGACACTGACAAAGTGTAGGCACTCTTTTCCCCAAGTTTCTAACACTGTCAGATCCCTTCAATTCCTTTCATCCTGTGCTGCAGGCAGGATGTCAATCAAATCTATTCAGAAAGTGTCAGCATAACGGCAGCTTTCTAATCAGAACCTTAAAGGCTGGCTAACTGTAAAAGTAAATTATACTTCTAACCTATCAAGTGCAAAAAGGCTATCTTGTCCAGGTGAGGACTGTGACTGAACCGTTTATAAAAGCCACCCCAACTCCTGGAGTCAGAGGTAGCTCTAGACGGACCCACATCCAGCACCGCTGGACAAGGTGGTGTGGACACAGGCCTCAGAGGAGACCACATTCAAGGTCTAGAGGAATATTAGATTTAAACAGTTTGTACCTGAAGGTGGGGAAAAAAATCATGCTGTAGAATTCCCTTGAAACCTTGGGAAGTGAAGAATTTACAGAAAATTTTAGACAAACAATTTATATAATTTTAAGTAGTGAAAAATTGAATCCCAATCAACAGAAAATCCTTTGAAAAAAAAAGATGTATCTATAGCTTATATGATCATAATGGTTAATTTCACATCAACTTTACTGGACCCCAAGATGCCCAAGTATTTGGCTAAATCTTATTTCTGGGTGTCTGTGGTTTCTGGGTGAGATCAGCACTTGAACTGGTCCAAGTAAGGAGGCTGCCTTCCCCTGTGGGTGGGCATCACCCAGTCTGTTGGGGGCCTGAGAGAACCAGCAGCAGAAGGGACCACTTGTTCTCTCCCCGTTGGGCTTGGACAGCAGTCTCCTCCTGTCCTTGGGGACAGGGCCTCCCGCCGCTGGTTCTCCTGGTCCCAGGCCTTCGCACTTGGACTGGAATTTACACCACTGCCTTTCCCGGGTCTTGAGGTTGCTGACAACAGGTAATAGGACTTGTCAGCCCCCAGTCACGTGAGTCAGCTACTCCCAATAAATCTCTCTATATCCTATTATGTTTCTCTGGAGAACTGATGCAATGAAGATGGCAAACGTGTATTTTGGATGGGATGCTAGGAAACAAGCTGCTGGAAAACAAGCTGCTAGACAACAAGCAGCTAGAAAAGAAGCCACTCCTAAATTTCCATGAGCTTAAAATACTACATTCACACTTGCTTGCTTAAAATGCATATGCTTGCTTTAATGTTTTGCACAGTAGATGATCTATAGCACGTATTACGCTAAAGAAAATGTGTGGTGAGCAATCCTGACATTGACCATGAGGGCAAGAAGAAGGGCAGATAATTCCTTAGGGTGAAACAATGGATGGTCTTGGGAAGCCAGCTCGTCCATTAACAGAACTTCGTTCTGGCATGAAAGCATGCTGTTGAACCCAGGGGAAGTATTTGCTATCTTGAGATGTCCCGGAGGCAATGACAGGATAGACTCAGAGATTTTGCATACTCCCAGGAGGGTGATTGTTTCTGGAAGGGATGGGCCTGAAATTAATCAGTTAACCAGCAAGCAGAACTTAGTGCTTATCACATGGAATATCTAAAGCCCCACCTCTTTGATCCCATTTTTTCTGAGCTGTATACTCCTAATAAATATGTCGACCAGGCTTTCGGGGCTCTAGATCCACGAGATCTTGAGTCCCCTGGTCCCATCTTTGCTCTTTACTTTGTCTCTTTGTTTCCTAAGTCTTGCGTCGCCCGTCCTCAGACACAGTCCCGAGCTGCGCTGGATGCAGCAATGGGATAGTCTAGTTTCCAGATATGATGCTATAAGAGAAATATGAATGAGATCTCACCATTGTCTCCTGGGCGCCTGTGGCAGTAGTCAATAAATTTTTGTAGAACAAAATTTAAAATGTGTATCTACTAAGGGGTTTTGATAATTCAAATTCTTAACAGAAGGCCAACAGTAAAATTCCATTTTTGTTAGGACACAAATCATATCCCTAGATAATATATAATTTGACTTGTTCAACATCAAGAAAATTACTCCAGTATTATATGTAATGGAGTTAAACCGTATTTAATACTTCTAAGACAAAAACTTTAGCTCTATCAAAATTTGGGTCTCGATTTGAAATTCCTAAAGTGTTTATAAAAATTATCCCAGATTTCTGGCTAAGGCCAATTCAAAGGCTATTTGCTTTTACAATTTTCATCTTTTCTGGTTGATTTAAAGATTTTCCTCCAAAACAGTCATTCCAGATTGCTTAACAATCCCAGGAATGTTAAGTCTTAACATTCTATTCAAACCCATTAATTTCCTAATAAAACAGAGATGGCTTAAAGGTAATCTGCCCTTCAAAGCAAGTTGAGTCAACTAAATACATTTCAAAGAACCCTCTTCATAACATGGGCAATCGTAAGATGATAAGCTGACCAAAGAAGTCAACTTTTCCAGATAAATTTCTTGCTCATAGATGTAAACTAAAAGAGTTTGTATCCTTAAAATACAAAAATAGCTCTAGGTAATAGAAAAATACGGGAAGAACGAACATGAAAGAAAGAGGAAATTCTACTTTCTTGTTCTGTCCTGGAAGAAGACAAGTTATAACAAAACGAGTGCTCTGAGTTTTATTTTTTAATAAAACAAAGTCCGACAGTTTCAAGCTACAAAGTTAACCAGTTTTGAACTGATCAATGTTAAGAGCACAGAAATCAGTCCTTCCTCAGAGGAACGGTCTCCTCCCGGATGCCCTCCTTGGTCACGATGCAGATCCTGAGTGCATCACCAGTGTACACGTCCCTCTCGGCAGCAGAAATGAAGACGTCTTTCACGAGCCGCATGGCTCTGTCTAAGGACAGTGGGACATGCTCCACGTTCTGCATGTTCTTAAAACCAACCTAGTGGGATGAGAAATTTGGATGAGACGTCATGTGACGATACAGAGGCGGTTCAGTCTCCCCCAATACTTTCACATGTCTCAGGATTCAGAATGAATACATCACATAAATTTAAAATGTCCCTCAACTGAAACACTTCCAGACTTTGCTGAATTCCACATACCTAACACCTGACAAATACCCACTGAGACAAAGCCCCGCTCCTGAGAAGCACATAATGGAGAGTGAATATATGTGAGCAGAGTATCCTTACAGAATGCGCTGTAACTAAGAAAAAGAGCCAGGAAAGCCCCAGGCTATCGTAACTAAATCTCCCAGGAAAAAGGCTTTGGCAGAAACCACTGGCGTAGAGGAGTGCTGAAGGGTAAGCTGGAGTCAAGGATGGAATGACACTCCAGACGGGGGCTGTGGTATGTCCAACAGCACGGAGATGGGCAGGCCCAGCACATCAAGGGTCTGGGTGGAACACAGAAAGACAGGAGACAGACTGCATACAACACAGTTTAGAAAAGCAAGGAGGATGGATTCAAGAAGTAAGCCTGTAGGCAAAAAGGATGTTAGGAAATAAAGACAATGATCCATCCAGGCAAGATTCCATACAGGTCTGAATGTAGCCAGCAGTAACGAAAAAGGGGGCAAATTAAAAATATACTTGGAAGTTAGAACACAAAATCAGGTGACACAGAAATGTTGAGATGGGGGAGAAATGTATTTTCACGATATTCAGGTAAAAACGGCAAGAGGAGATGTGCAAACATGGACCAACCGCTGCAGAGAGAAGCAACCTGGAGTCGTGAGAACAAGGAAGAAGCCGGAGCCATGGGGGTGAGTGGTCACGGCAGAACAGAGACAAGGAGGTCTCGGTGGGGCAAATCAGCCAAGCAAACTCTGCTGTGGTTCCCGGGAAAGCCCTGATCTCTTGGCTCCCCTCAGTCAATGAGGAGAACATGGAGGGAAGCACTTCGTGTTCATGCCGCCAGCACCGGGACGCAGTCTTGTTACCTGGTTGTCGAGCAGGGGCTGCAGCATGGCACTGGCTGAGCCTCCAGCCTTGAAGGAGTCTCTCTGGTAGGACCCCACTGGGTCAAAGCTGTACACAGCTCCCTTCCCTTAAAAAAGAGAACAGTCCCCATAAGGATGTGTCCGCATCACAGTGTCTTCCCAGAGGAGCTTCATGCTCCCTTCAAGCCAGCACCACCGACTACCACCTGTGGCTCCCAGTATGCACGTGGCCTCACAAGTCCTGCTCCAAGTTCTGCACCAAACTCCACAACATTCCTAAAAACTAACAGGTGCACTTCTAGTACAGACACGAGTTTAAGACTTTCCTAAGTGTTAAACATGAGACGTTGCAGAAAAACTTCCTGTGTTTTTAAACTAGTAGGCACACTCCTTACCATCAGCACCATAAAAAAATCAGTTTAATGAAGGAGAAATTTCAGAGAAACACAAATGTCACATGTAAAAGATTAGTTTTGCCACAAATGTCACATGTAATAAATTAGTTTTGCCTAAAAATCTGCTCTGCACTACCAGGATGAAGAATTATTGTATTTTTGTGGGTAAGAAAAACAAAATCCGAGCCCACTCATTCTTAACGTGGCAGTTACAAACAACTGTCAGCAGATGGATAAATGGGCTCGCAGGCTCTCCTGAAGTGAGCAGACTGTCATGCCACTTTCTGATAAGGAATCTGGTGGCAGGATCTATCAAAAGGTAAAAGTACGTACCCTGTGACCCAGTAATGATTTCACTTGCAGAATTAAGATTTACCTATAAGAACGCTTACATAAACACACCAAGCAGTATGTACAAGATCATTTCTACAGCTCTTACAAGAGGAACAATTTACAAGCAACCTAAAATCCATTAACAGAAAATAGTAAGTCCACACAGCAATGTACAGCCTAGGAAGAGGAAAGTGGGACCAGGGGACACTTGCAGGACAATGTAAAATAAAAGAGCTCTGTACTATGTACAGCACAATCTCATTTTCATGTAAAGGCACTAAGTAAACAGTACACATGTTTATATAAGTACACAAAAAGTGAAAAGATCAGTAAATGGCATGAATCTTAATAGATAAAGTTATTTTCTTCATCAAAATAATTCTTAAAAAGTGCAATGATGTCAAAATGAAAAATAAAACCAGACAAGTCCTAGGAAAAAACAGGTAAGCCTTGGAAGAGGGAGGCCTTCCTAACAAAGTCAGACATCAATGCCCTAAGGACACGACTGACAGGTTTGCATGAAACTCAGAACTTCTGTGTAGCCAAAGATACCTCCCAAAATGCAAGAGACCAACAACACCCTTGGGAGGCACCTACCACATGTGTTTTAGAGGGCTGACACAGCTGTTCTCACAGATCAGTAAGAGAGAGAGACTAACCTGCAAATGAGGCAATAAGCAAAGTTAACACACGGGGCAACCTCCAGAGGAGAAATGAAAAGGGCAGTAAACATGAAGATGCCCAACCTCCATAAGCAAAAAACACATTCAAATTAAAATAACAAAGTATTTACTGGGCAAAGACCTTTAAGTGTGTTAAAATACTGATACCGGTTAGGATGCAAAACAAACAGAGGTGCTTGCACCCCTGCTGGAAGGGTGCAGGACCACCCTTTATGAAGGATGAGGACGTGGTGAATGCTAAACAGATGATGTTCTCTGACCCAGAAACTCAACTTCTGAGAATGTCCTCCAGGGAGATAAGCACATAAGAGTGTGTGTGTAAGGATGTTCATCATCTTGTTTACATCAGGAAAACCCGGGAGGAGCCTGAATGACCCCAGAGGACCGTGGGCAAAGCATGGGGCAGCTACACCTAACCGTCTGCCGTGTGTCTATTCATGAGCACAAGCCCGTCTCCATGCCAGCACACCCACCGTACGATCCTGGAGAAATGTGCGCACTCAGGTAGTGCACAAGTACGTGTGAAAAGCAGTTATCTGAAAGCATGTTCACCAGACGTTTAACAGTAATTACTTCTAGGACAGGGTTTGGGGGGACCTTTTATCTTTGTATCTTCTAATACTATTCAACACTCCTACAAGTATTATTGTTTTCATTACAGAAAAACTAAAGCCACTATTAACCTGGGGGAAAAAATTTTAAGAGGACATGACTGCCACTGGAGAGTCAAAGGTCAAAGCAGACAGCTGCTGATCCAGTGCCCTGAAGGTCTCAATGAGGAGCACAGCCCACCGCCACCAACACAAAAGACATCAGCAGAGGCTCAGGACTTGGAGGCACCAGGCTCAGGCACGGGGAAAAGGCAGGCACAAAAACAGAAGTGTTGGATGGGAAGTTGATATGCCACTCCAGGGCAGACCTTTATGATCAGATTTTGATACATCACTCTTCAATATGAATGGTTAGCCAAAAATCAAATGAAATCTGAAGGAAGCCTCCAACCATAGAAGGCGACAGCCAGAAATAAATAAACAAGACAAAAAAAGTAATCTGATAAAATGCAGAGAACACAGGAACATTTCAAAGGAAGCACAAAAAAAATCTAACAATGACAGGAAAGTTAAGAAAAAAATAAGGAAGCTAGAAAATAAGAAAAAGCTCTTGGAAATTAATGATGGCATAAATGGAAAGAATTCAGTAAACAAGGCACTAAAGTTGAGGACATCTTCAGAGCAGAACAAAAAACCAACAAGTGGACAGTATGTAGGGAGAAGAATCAGAAACTACAGGATTATAACCCAGGTGGTTGTGGAGAAGGTGGGGGCTGGGCGAGGAGGAGGAGAGGCAAGAAGGTGGAGAAAGAGAAAGTAAGTAAGACTTTGGATGAAGAGTCTCCCTGTAACCGTTCAGAACACCAGGATAAAGAAAACACTCTAAAGGCAAAGTCTCAGAAAAGGTCTCCTGATTTCTTTTTTCCAGAAATTTCTCAGGAGATGCACACCACCAAAGAAATAAACAAAGAAATAAACCAAGAAAGAGGTTAGTGTGGATGGAAGAGCTGAAGACCACCTTGGGGAACAGAAAAAGCAGACAGGACTGCTTTATTACATACATAAATTCCTCCAAGAAATACTAACTTAAAGAACAATCAAAGCAAACCAGACAAAATTAGAAAAGACGGTTAGAAACGCCTGAGAGAGGAAACCACCAGAACAAGCAGCAGTGTCATCACGTGGAAATCAAAGAACAGAGCTCTGAAGTCAAACAGATCTGAACCCAAACCTTATTAGCTCTGTCATTTAGTTCATGTGAGGTTTCCCAAATCAATCTCTCAGAAAAACTCAAAGGACGTTGCCTGAAATCCACTGGTCGCTATTAGGAATGGTGCTAAAATCTGAATTTATTAACCTGACATTAAAGTCAGACATAATTGAAGTCAAAACAGGCACTGGATGTGTCCAACATGCTGGGTTAGGCAAGATAATCTGTGGCTAGAATGTAATTACCTGGATTAAGGGTAGTTAAGTTCTATTCATCATTTCTGTGCTTTTATATTTTCTCTTAGTTTACAAGTTTGAAGTCTGAGAAAACTGTGTCAACCTAATTTGTGTACCCATAAACCATAGTAGGTAAAATGATCTGAATACTCCCAGAGGTCACATACAGGGGTCGCAGTTGAAAGGGAGGGAGAGCAAACAAAAAAACCCATGGAACAGAAATGGACAGGAGTAAAAGCTAAAGAGAGGAGATGAAAAGAACCCGATTCCTTCCTACCTGGAAATCTTCCCTTTCAAAAAGATAGACTTACTTCAACGTTGTCCTCACCCAGACTTTTCTGTAACTTTTTACAATGGACTATTCTAACTGGTGGCACAGATCTGTCCTAGGAGATTGTATTTGGTTTTTGGAAGCAACTAAAAGTCAACTTAAATCAGACCTGGTGAAAAACATTGCTGCCCTTGCTGGGTAACACAGCTTTGGATCAAAACCAGGATGGAAACATCAAGTAACAAGACTGATTTTCTTAGACCTCCTGGTCTGACTCTGACAGAAAATCCAAGCGGTGTTTCAAAAACGTTCCAAAAACACTGGTGGAAATGCATTTCTTCTAACACAGTATTTAAAAAAAAAAAAAAAAAACCCAAAACCTCTGAAGTCAAATATATTTGTTAATAAATTTTTTATTACTTAGAATCATACTTAGGTCAAACTTCTCCAAGTCAGATTTCTTTCTATAAGATTAAAATGCTAGTTATCTACTGTTGAACTCATGCAAGATCTTGAGAAAAGAATAAAATAAATGACTGCTCATTCACTATTAAAGCCTAATGCACCCCTTGCTGTGTCTTTGGATGATACTTTATTTCCCTTTTAGCTTCAGTTTCGTCACTGCTTTAATTGTGAGAAAATGAGGCTGTTGGGCAGAAGGGTATCTGTGGTTCTTTCCAACTCCAGAAGAAACACAACATCCCCAAGATACCACCCCCTTCATTTCCCAGAAAGAATCAATTCTACCTTCTTCGTCGAGCCCCCCGATGATGTTGTAAACATAGTACGGAAAGAAGCGCCTTGAGTAGAGGATTGTGGACAGCATTGCAGCGATTGCCCCGGTGGTCATGGCCTTGTTATTGGAATGCTGATACATCTGCAACGAGCAACGAAAACAACAGGCACACAGAGGCCGAATATACTACAACAATGAACAGTAAAGTAAAAAGAAAAGCCTATCTTGATGCAATGGGAAAGGATGCCTGTTTCCTTCAACCACACGCACAACACTACTAAAATAAAATGATAGTTTACTATGTACTATCATTCTGGGGGCTACAAACATCTCTAAGGGAAAGAATGCTAAGTCCGCCTTCAGCTCTCTGGTTTAAAGACTATTTTCCATGTCATCCTTATCTCAGGCACTGCAAATTCAAGAGCAAATACACAAACGGCACATGAGGCACCCTGGACAGGATGTTCCAAATCCAGCTCTCCACTGTGCATCTAGACTGTGTTCAGCAAAGTACAGCCCGTGGGTCAAAGTCAACCCACCACTTGTTTCTAAAGATAAAGTTTTATTGAAACACAGCCCTGTTCACTCATTCCATATTGTCTATGTTTGCTTTTGCATTACGAAGGTGAAGTTGAATAGCTGCCTTGGATCAAACGGTCCATAAAGCTGAAAATATTTACTATGCTGACCCCTGATTAGACTCAGATGTAAGTCCCTCTCACTTTTTTCCAGAGCAGGGGTCTGTGAGAACAGAATGGGTGAGGTCAGCACCCTCACTCTGCACGAGTCTAGTATAAGGCAGTGGTCCTGCTCCTTGAAGCATCTACATTGAAGAACATGGTATCCAAAATAGAATCTTAGTGATTTCCAATACCAGATTTACTACATCCTTGGGAATCCTAAATTATCCAATAAAATAAATTTAAGGTCACCAATTTCTTTGTCAGTCACATAGCAAACATCTCTAAAGAGAAACCTAAGAAGTACTATAAAATCAAACATGACAATTAAAATACTGAATTAAGATTAGAAATGAGCTACTTGGACAAATAGGTATATAGAAACATTTTTTTTCCAAGGTTATAAAAAAATTCTTAATTTCATTTCATTTTAAAACCAAGCACCAACATTACTCACCTCATCATTTATACAATAATGTATGAAAGAAAAATTCCAAGGATTGTGCATTAAGTTGAACTCACTTCTACTTGTTTTATTAACAAAACATTACTGTCCACGTCATGTTTATTTTCATCCTCTAAAGTCCACTAATAAAGTATGCATTAGGGGTCATATAAAAATGTCAATAAATGTAAGTCACTCAAGCTTTCAACATAAATAAAGACTTACCATTTAAACAAATTCACTATATACTCCAGTGAGATCACTCTTAAGTATAAATGATCTTAAGGGTTATTCACAAATAGGCAAAACAGACCATGACCAACCCTGCTAACTTTGTTATGTACCAGCTGGACTTAACCAACACCCTACAAAATTAAATAAGTAAACTAAGGGCACATAATGTCGATACTGTGAATATCATCAAAAGTAAATCAAAAAAATTTCACTAGGCTATAGCTGTTTAAGAAACAGAGCTATGTTTCTGAATATTGACGTATGGTGACTGAGAATCCTACTCCGATCCTATACTGTCACCAACTAAGAAGAGTGTGGTCACTGGTTTTATTACAGGTAAAACCCACTTCAATACAGTCCAAGTTACTCCTAGTCTATTCTCCCAGAAACTATCTGAAGCAAACACAGCTTAACATGGACAGGCAGTAACAGAACTCCAGACATGCCTGTGTTTTAATCAAGTCAGTGATCCTAGTTCCTCATGCCTCCCCAGCTCCCACAAGACATGCAGGCAGTGACAGTGTCAGCCCCATGAAACTGCAAAATAGGTTAGTCTAACTCTCTCTGCTTCCTGACTGTACCCCTTTGCTCTCTCACCCCATCCACCCCGTGTCCACTCTCCTTCCTCAGCTGGCTATCAACTACAGCCTGCTGCGGGGTTAGATTGCCCCTCTAGTCCAGACCGCTGGCTTGGTTCCTTCCTATTCTCGCTCACGCTAAGAGTGCAGTGCTGTGAAAAGGGACAGCATGTCAGCTCATAGCATTCAGAACTAAGCCCCAGTCTAAAAGCTTGCCTTCTCTGCAGAAACTGATTTGTTTTACAGGGAAGCATTATCTTCAGAAGAAACCCTCCCAGTCTACCTCATAAAGGGTAGAGAACCCTCTACATTGTACCTATATTTTAACAATTGGGACCTGCTGTAGTTTCACACTATCCTATTTTGACGATGCTGTATACCAACACCATCTCATTTCTAGGACAGGGTATAATTCCACCTGCTAAACTAGTTCTTCTCCAGCTTTTGAAGCAAGAGTCACGATGTAGGTACAAAAGAATTTACCTTCAGTCTTGCTTCAATAATCTTTGTCAGGGTGAGACAGTCTCCATGAAAACCACTGCATCCAATGACTGTTCTGTCTGTTCTGTAAAAAAAACACATTTCAGGAAACTAGTTGGTCTGACAGTGAAGCAAAACACATCTTGGGTAATGGGGGTAAAACTCCCATTCCCATTACTGTAATGGGACACCCAGTTAGCCCTTTGCAGGGGGTGGGGGGAGTGGTCTGTATGCTGACATCTCACACCTTACCTCAAATGAGGGTAGCTGATTTAAATATGATACAACCCAATGTCCACACAGTAAAGTTTCATGAATTGACCACATAAAAAAATTAAAACTGTTATTAAAATATAATGAACAAAGGTTTTTAAAAAAGAACTAAGAAAATATATTTGTAGTACACATGACCAAAGTCTAATTTTAATTTCCTCATTCTACAAATGAGTCCTACAAATGCAGAAAGCATTAACAACACAGTGGGTCATGGGATGTGATGCTCAGCATGGTGACTGCAGTTACTAACACTGTACTGTATATTTATAAATTGCTAAGAGAACAGATCTTATAAGTTCTCATCACAAGAAAAAAATATTGTAACTGGCTGTGGTGATAAATATTAACCACACTAATTGTGGTGATCATTCTGCAATATATACCAATATGTAGTCATATGCTCAACTCCTGAAACTATTATGTTATATGGCAATTGTACTCCAATTAAAAAAAAAAACATACGATGGAAATATGAGTAAGTTATTTGAAAGTCATAAAAAGAGACACAAATCACCATAAACATATTTAAAAACTCACTCAGGAATTCAAATCTAAGCAAGAGATGATCTCAACCTATTAGACTAATAATGCCTAATGCTGGTGAGGTTGTAGAAAATGGGTACTCTCAGATACTAAGAGAAAGTGTACATGATCTAACTTTTTAAGAGGGCCATTTGGTGGTATCTCGTAAAAACTTACATGCACATCACTTTCACTCAATAATTCCACCGCTAGTAATGTATCCAATCAATCTATCCATGCAAGTTTGCAAAGACATGCTCTACGTTCTCTCGCGTGTAAGTATACACATTATTTTTATGGCTCTCCAAAACAAAAAACACTGATTAAATTTCGGTATATCCATGTTTCAAAAATTAATTCCTAAATCTCAGTATCTATAAGGAAACGTAGACCAATCTCATCAAGAAATATTCAGCAAAGGCCATGTGACACCCTTACTTTCAGAAATGTACGAATGACACACAAATCATACTTGTCCAACTACTGGGACCACTGACGCATCTAGGGGCATCACCAGCATGTCCTGATCCACCCTACAACCAGCTGCACTGCACTGAGTTAAAGACCTCCAATCTTCTGTAAGGCTTCACTGCCTTTGCTACTGAGATGTGCTGACAATACCAACAGGGTAGGACAAAATCTGAGTTTCAAAATGCTTCTGTCAAATATCCAGGTATAGAAATGAAAAGGATCTTTCATACAAAGAATAAAGAGTAAATGCAAGTCTCAAACAGGTGGAGAAGAGGCAGGCTTGGCTCCAAGTCAGCCCCAATGGCACGTGATTGGGGCAGGCAGGCAATGCCACTGCGTATATGGCCTAGCGCTTAAGATGCATGACAGGAACACAGGCATCTCTAATGTTGTCTCTATTTCTAAACCTAAAGTATTTCATTACAAACTAAAATAGAACACTACAAAGATGAGCAGAATCTTGCACATGGATGGTGTCTATAAAATTGTTTTAAAATTTTATTTATGACATTTACTACTTTCAAATTATAAAGGTTACACCTCAGAAGAAAATAGGTAGTGTGTGTGCGCCATGAATCAGAGAAGACAAAGGGGCATCAAAAGACGGAAGTGGACAGAAAGGGAACTGGGATGATGAAGACAAAGTTCAGTTGTTCTTTAGGTTATGATGTGCGCCAGCCCTGGGCCAGGAAAGAAGACAGAACTCTCTCCTTTACCTGCTCCCTGCATCACCACAAGGCCCCGTCCAGAGGACCTGAGCCTCATCATTCCATTCCTATTACAATTCAGGTTTAACAGGCTCTTGTGAACTAACCTAGGAATTAGCCACCATTTTAAACTGTGTCCAAAAACGTTAAATACGAACCATTGCTAACCTGAAGGTGCACTTACATAATTTATGCAGACTTTTTTTTTTTTCCAGTATACATGACTTTATTTTCTTATATTTTAGAAAAAAACACAGCTAGCCCATTAAAACTGTGAGTCATGGATATAAATGCTTAGGATATGGATAAACAATGTTTCAGGTTATTTTTTTTAAAAGGTGCAGATTAAAAAAAAAATTAAACAAGGACCTACTGTATAGCACAGGAAACTATATTTAATTCCTTGCAATACGCTATAATGGAAAAGAATCTGAAAAAAAATTTATGCATATGTATAACTGAACCGCTTTGCTATACACCTGAAACTAACATTGTGAATCAACTACTTTTCAATAAAAAAAAAAAACTTAAAAAAATTTTTAAAAATTTAAGATAATGGATGCACAGAAGGATGAAAAGATATACGATAAAGTAATAATAATGAAATGCTAAGAAAATCTAGGTGATAATATATGAGTGTTTGTCACAAAATTACTCTATCTTTGTTGTATAATTGAAATTTTTCATAAGATTTGAGGTAAAAAATATTTAAGCTACCAAAAGCACTGTTGGTTCCTAAGTATAGCAAATATCATTCAGACTACATACTGAATTATTAGAAAACAATTTCCTACATTAGTATTTCCAAA
The DNA here is from genome assembly GCF_036321535.1 of Camelus dromedarius. Lineage (NCBI taxonomy): Eukaryota > Metazoa > Chordata > Mammalia > Artiodactyla > Camelidae > Camelus > Camelus dromedarius. Next base: position 65,807 of record NC_087441.1, on the reverse strand, counting down.
CAAAAATGCAAGCTAAGCTCCAAACAAGCAATCTGAAAATTCATGGAACAAATTATTTAGGAGTTGAATCTCCTGCAGCATTAAATCATCACAAGGTGCTGAGAAACATTTTTTTAGAAATATTTACTTACAATTTGTAGCATTTGGGGCTGTCCCGTGTGTGAATGGAAAACCCTTCACTCAAGCGAGTGTCAGAAGCAACAATTGAAAAATCTTCTCCAGCAATTGCCAGTACAGTACTGAGGGAAAAAGAGAGACAAAAAAAAAAAAAAAAAAATGAATGCTTCTGGGTGGTAATAACACCTCTCCCAACATGAGAATGCTCCACAGCATATCCTAAGATAAAATCCACTACATGTAAGCGAGTGCAAGGTCCAGATGGAAAAGGAAAGTTCGGGGGAAAAGATCCCTGGCCACAAGTCATCTGGAAAAAAAACATTAAGTGCTCCCTAAAAAGACACAAGCCTGAATCAAAGCAAAGTTCTCTTAGCAGAAGTTAACGGAAAAACCACTGAATGATCACCAATCATCAAAAATTAAACATCTGGGGGGAGGTAATAGCTCAGTGGTAGAGCATGTGCTTAGCATACACAAGGTCCAGAGTTCAATCCTCAGTACCTCTATTAAAAATAAGTAATTAGATAAATAAGTAAACAAACTTAACTACCTCCCCCCCAAAAAGAAAAAAAGAAAAAAAAACTTAAAAAATATTTTTTTAATTAAACATCTCCTGATACTATAAAACAGCCGAAGGCCATGGCCCTGCCCATGAGGTCAGGTGTAGGCAGTGGTACCACAACACAAGCTATCTGAGCTCAGGGAAGAGGGATTCAGTGTTTTCCATTTCTTTATATCCAAGCCCTCAGCACTCAGGAGACACCCAAATCTGCTGGAAAATGGACCAACAAAGAACAAACGTTTCTCTCTGTGGTTGTACAACTCACGCAAGCAGTCTCTGGAGGCCTAGAGCACCAGCTCTAAAAGCAGACTGTCTGGGCTCTGGGTCTGGGTCTGCTGCTTAGCGAGAGACTGCAGGTACACTGCTTAATTTTCCAAGGCCTCAATGTCCTCTTATGTAGATCAGAGATCACAACAGTAGTTACCTTATTAGGGTGTTACACAAATTAAATGAGTTAATAATTGTTAAGCCCTTGTACTAGTGCCTGAAACATAACTGGTCCTCCAGTAAAAGTCAGCTTGATCCTGTGGCACACGTATGAGGCAGCAGAGTGTAGCAGCATGTGATCACTGAGAACCTAGGCTCTGGAGTTACCTGAGACCTGTCCTTGCCAGTTAATAGCTCTGTGACCTTGGACAAATTATCCAAGTTCAAGTCGATGACATTAGCAGTTCTTGTGTTACCAGGTGACTGAGTTAAGTGACGTAATCCACATAAAGCACCCAGCACCATGCCTCACAGAATGTAACCACTGAGAAAACTTTAGCTGTAATTTTTTCTGAGGTGGGGTGGCACTACAGCTCCCAAGTAGAAAAGGATGGCATTCTAAATAACATGAACAGCGAATAAAGGAAAAGTTATTAGTCCAACAACTTAACTCAGGTGTCCCTTTCTGTGTACACAAGTGGTGTGACATAAGGCTTATGTGATGGGCAGAAATCCAACTGTAGGAAATCCCAAAGGTAAAAGTAAAGATTTTGGAATTTCTGTGAGGAACCATAAAGGTTATATGAGCAAGACTGAAAGAAGTTCCACTGGCAAAGCAGAGTTTCAGGGAGACCACTGCAGCAGTAACAATGTATGCACTACATGTGAAATAGGGGGAGAGTGTTCCATTAAGACTAACGCAATAGGAAGGCAGCAATGTGAACAGGAAGAAACAGGTAAATCCAAAAGCCAGAAACACACAAATTGTAATTACCAAAATGTGTTAGAACGTGGAAGAGCCAATTTTGACAACCAAGGTTTTAAACTGTGAGGAGCAGCATGAAGGCACAATCGTAAGGAGTCAAAGAAGTGACTGAGAGGAATGCTTAGCCTGCTGTCTGTTTTAACACCCTGAGTTACGGTGAGAGCAGAAAACCCAGGTGCAAATGTTTTATTTAAAAAGCCAGAATCGGGGGGAAAACTGGAGAAACAGATTTGGGAATATCATCCCATAAATGAGACATGTGAGAGTGCTCAGTGACAAATGTGGAGGCCAGTCACTTGGAGTTTAACCACATTTAGTCTGAACAGGAAAAGATACAGGACTAAGTCTTATTTTGCGGAAGCAAAGGCTGCCCAAGAGCCAGCAGCAATAAATATCAAAGTAATGAGTACTGAATACTGAACACCTTACAAGTCTTATACAGAACTCATGAAATGCGTTTAAAAACCCAACTTATGATATAACTACTTCATTAGCTGTCACAGGAAATATTTAAAAGAGCAATCGTAAAAGCATACATAAAGTCAGTGGCAAATGAGCTATAGAGTCAAGTCCTGGGGCTCAACTTCACACCAGCTCCATGACTAATGAAATTTCTAAGGGCCCAGGTTCATTTGTAAAACTGAGGCGTATACCACCTAGCATTCATTTATCATGAGGATTAAAAAAGATAACTGCTTTCAATTTACAAAATGCTTCTTTTTGATTCTCTCCCAAACTATGGGCAGTTAAGGAAAATAAGGAAATTTGGGTTCTAGAAGCTGAGAGGTACCCAAAGATCACACTGCCCTTTAGTGGCAGAAACAAGGCTAAAATCACAACCTTCCACTCTCTTTGCAACCAAAAACCTACATTAAAATTTCAAAACCATAAGGACCTGATTAATTAACCTGGTTATCTTAAAGGATCAACTGTTTGTTCTAATTGGATATGATTAATGCACAAAGTCTGGTTGGTAAACTATAAACACTCCTTAAATATAAAGCTTTTCATTGTTAGGAGCCCTAAACACAGTGTCTTTCCACAACTCTCCTTCTTTTAGTGTACTATCAAGGACAAGCATCATTTAAGATAAAGCCGGTAAGTAAAAAAGAAGACAACTTGAATGCAACACTCAAGAATATACGTATTCAAAGGTCCCCTTTCTGAGTATTTTTTTTTCCTCTAAACTTCCGCTAACCCTTAAAAACAAGCACTGATCTATGAAACTAAGTCCAGCCAACTAATCCTCCCTGCTATTTAAAATAAGAGAAAAGATTAAGTTGTGGATCAGCCCTTTCAGCTACAGACACAACCACATCTAACGGCACGGCCAATCAATCCTAACTCTTTAATCTCAGATACTCAACCTGCCCCTCGCCTCCTGGCGCGAGAAACTCGTCCAGGCACTAAGGAAAGGCTAGGCCCATGCTTAAAGCTCCTCCAGAGCAGATGCCAGGTCTCCGCGCCAATCTACTGTCTCACTGCAGCGAAGAGCAGGGTACGCACACTCGACGGTCCACATCTAGACCGGTGACCGGCCTGGAAGGCGAAGCCCTGAGGAACAAGACCGAACGAGCCACCGCGGAGAGGGAGGCCTGCGGGCGGCGGGGCAGCGCCGGGCGGCCGCGCCAAAAGCTTGGGCAGGGACGCAGGGGGCGAAGAGGAAGCAGCGCCCTCAGGGCTTTACCCTCCGTTGAAAGCGTAGGGCGAAAATCGCAGCTGCAGAGGGCCCGCGACGCCGTGAGGCTCCATGGCCAGGTCTCTGCCGGGTCCCGAGTACGCGGCGGCGGCGGCGGCGGACAGCATCGCACGGCTCCGCTCCTGCTGTCTCACGGCGAGAATGGCGGCCCGGCCGGGCGGAAGTTGCGTCACGTCCGGCTTCCGCAGACTGCCTCCGGCCGCTCTATCTCGCCCACGTCGCGGCTCCTGGAGGCCAGCGCCCTCGCCTACCTGTCGGTAACCGGCGCCTGCTCTTCCGAGAGAGCTGACAGGTAAAGACTATCTCTCCCCTCAGAACATTCGAAATCACTCCTGATGAACAAGAATTTTAAAGTCTGACCTTACAAGGAAATTGGCAAAACTATGCAGCAACGGAAACTGGAATACTCTATTGGAATGGAGATTGATACAGCCACATTTCGAAGACGGATTAGCGTCACTTGGCATGGTTGAAAATTCACACTTTATGACCCAGCAGTTCCACGTCGAGGTATGTACCCTGGCAGAAACACATATGCAAGAATGTACATAAAGCATTGTTCCTAATGGCCCCAAATTGGAAATGAGCCAAATGTCCGTAAGAGCAGAATGGATAAAGCAACAGAGGGGTGTGTCACAGCAAAGAAAATGAACCCACTTCAGCTAGAGGGGAGGCACGTTAACATGGATTATAACGTTGAGCGAAAGAATACGTACTTGATACTTTAGGATTACACAGCAGGAAGGGCCTGTTTGGCTGGGCATGGGTTGGGGGTTCCATTGCTGGCAATACTGGTTTTTTTTTTACCTGATTTAATACTATCTGTTAATCTATACATGTGTTTATGTACTTCTTTATATGAATATATTTTACAGTTTTAAAATGTTATTTTAAAAACCAAGCAAGCTATTGGCTAATATAGGATGGCCTACCTGATATACACATGCAATCCTGGAAGCAGAAAAGATTTTTGAAAAGTACTTTTTAAATTAAAACTTCCCCATATTTTACTGTAAACAAACAAAGGATAAAACAAAGGATTTTCTTTGATGGTTATGAACAGAGAAGTATTGTACTTATTCAGGTACTGTACTGTATACAAAAAAAATGTATAAAATATTTCCTATCCTTAAGGAACTCACCACCTCATTGACTATATGAAATACCAAGGAAGTAAATTAACAAGCAGTACAACATGTGATTATGCCTAAATGAACCATAGGAGAGGTACTCTGAAGTCCAACTACTTATAATCTCTTTGTGACAAATGTGAAAAGACTGCATAAGATGGTAGCAGCAGAATTAAAATATAATCAAATCTGTAAACAAGGCTGTTTTTGTTTTTCTTACCATTCTACACGTTTGAGAAAAGCTAACATGCACTAAGTGCTTACCATGTGTCAAGCACTGTTCGTGCATTTCCTTAATTCATCTCACAATGTCCTTAGAGGACAAGTGCTATTATTACTCCATCCTACAGACGAAGAAACTGAGGCGGAGAGGTCTGGTAGCTTGCTAAATGTCACACTGCTAGTCAATTTAAACAGTCAACATTTAAAAATCATTATCTTGCCTACGTCTAGCAACGACCAATCACAAAATGCTCTGGCTAGGTGGCCTCACCCGGAAGCCTGAAGAACTCCGCCCCGCCCCTTGTTTCCCATAAGCCGAGTTCCCAAGGAAACACAGGAAGTGAGGCATACCCGCACTTCCCATGGCCGCCGCTCCAGCTTGAGCTACCTGTGGAAGCCGAGGGCGGAACTGGCGGAAGTGACATTATCAACGCGCGCCGGGAATTCTGTAGGGTCGGGAAGGGTCGCCGTGGCGGGCGCCTGGGCCGCTTGCTGCTTCACTTCGTTTTCGCGGGCCGGTAGCGGTCTCAGTAGTGACTCCAGGTAAAACCTTTTTAGCTCCTTTCTTCTCTGAGGATTCGTACAGAAGCGACCACTGCAGAGAGGCCCTGGGGCGGCGGCGGGAGGAGGGGCGGAGTGGACGGGAGGCCGCGCGGGGAACGTTCCTCCGGCTCGTGCTGCCGCAGCTCTGGCCTGTACCGGCCGCCCATCCCGCCCGTGCGCTCCTGTGCCGTGGTTCGAAAGCGGCTTCCAGTTGTACTAGCGTGGGGTGCGGGGTGCCGGGAGGGGCCTGGTAGAGGACAGCCTCGCGCTTCCTAGACCCGGAGTCTTTATGTCCTGCCATCCGTTTCTTCTTTTCGATATTGGAAGGCAGATTCACCCTGGCCTGTGTCCACTTGTTTTGCAGCCAGCAGGGGTGGTTTTATGATAAAGTTGCTCTTGAGACCTTTTAACGTTTTTCAGAGGCAGGAGACTTCAAGCACGGTAGAGTGTAGGATACAAGTATGCACCACTTTAGTATACATGCCTGTGACGGTGAGAAAGACAACGATGTATAGATGTTGACTTTAAATTCATTCAACTTCTGTAGAGGAAATTTAAACAATATGTAGACTTACTCGAAGGTTGTTTATATAATAATGAATCAAGAGTTTGCATTCTGCTTTATGAATGTCAGTAATACAGAGTTCATAAGAACAACGTTCATTTTGAAAGTTGCAGATTGTGCTGCTTAGAATAAGAAGTGAGATGAGGAAAAAGAACCCCACATACAAACCACTTTATTTACAAGGCCTCCCTGTCTAGGCCCTGGACAGTGTGGTTTTCTCATTGAAAACTCTAGGTAGGCTTCTCTGAAAAGACTATCCTTGACTGAGTTATGCATACAGTAGGAGGCTGTGCAGAGTTAATTGATTCTAGTCCCTTATCAGTGATTGTCTCCGAAAGTATCGAGTTTGGTGCTTCAAGTACCAAAAGATGGGGACATTCTGCAAACAGCTCTCTTCTCTAAGGATAAGTTAGTGCAGTAATAGCTGTGCAGTTTTAATGACACAGGTGAGGAAAGTTGGTCAGTGCCATCACCGGTACTGAGAGGTGAGCTCTAAACTTTGGTAACATTTGATCTCCAGCTGGTTCCTCAGATTTCTTCTGTAGACTTAGTTTGCAAAAGCAGGTCTGGAGCCACCACTTTCGGGATGAATCTGTAGTCGTATATACGAGCAGTTTAATTCCTGCCCTTATTAACTCTTGCCTCAACTCTAGCAGCGACTCAAACCGAACTGCCAGCCTCCAGTTTTATCTCTTGGAAATCCATCCACACTCTTGCCAAAGTAGATCTACTCCTGGCGCACTTCAAAGCCTTGTCACTGTGCTTATTGCTTGTGTAATAATGACTTAGACTCCTGATAGTGTGGCCCCACTTTGCTTGCCATCTCATCCGCTGCAGGGACACTCCATGCAGTCCTGCTGAGTTTGTTGCTTGCATACTGCATGCTCTCTCAATCTCTGTCTCTTTGTACTTGATCTTTCTTCTGCCTGAAGTGCTGATTTGTAAATTCCTACTGAGTTTGCTACACCCAAGTCAAATGGTCCTTACTTTGTGAATACACTCTTCAGAACACTTGGCAGTTACATTGTCTTCTTTTTCTGTAGTGTGTATGCATTCATTCAGGTCCACCTACTGTACGCCAGGCACTGTACTAAGTACAGGGATTGCAAAGGCAATCATGCTGATTTCTGCACTCTAGGGGCTTAGCATAGTGCATATGTGCTATTCTAGCACTTAAGTTTTGCAGTGAATATTAGCATACACTTCAAATTGAACTTTTTGATGCCAGGGGCTATATCCTCTTCATTTTTATATTTGCATCACTTCAGTTGTTAGAATAGGATAACAGTGTCAAAGAGTGTAATTTTCTTATATCTCTGACGTTTTCTGAAGCTGACTTTTCTCCTTTTTTTTTTTTTTGATGTTTTTCATTGATGAGTATGTAAGATACATAGTTTTTAGGGTCCTTTGTCCTTTCAAAGTCACTGTGAGATTCTTTCATTCATCTAACAACAATCTGAGTTCTTACTTTATACAAGTACAAGCTTGAGGTACATGTGTCTCTTTGACATGTAACTTGTAACTTTGAGACTTCTAAGTTCTGTGTGAGAATATCTATTAGATGATAATGTTTACACTAAAAGCTAATGATAACAGCTAACCTTTATCCTGTGCCTCCTGTCTGGTAACCAGATGTTGTTCTTGGTGTGTTAATCAGTCAGTCCGTCCTCACAGCAGCCCTGAGCATGTTAAGGGTCTGTCTGAAGTAAGCTGAGCAAAAGGTCTCTCAGCAGTCACTTAGTTCTTTTGTCTAAAAGGAATTTTAAATGTGTAGCCAGTAAAGAGATAACTTAAGGAAAACCAGATGTGGGCACAGTTTGTATTTATGTGTGCTGAAGAGGTAGAGTTATTACATATATAAAAACATGATGTTTTATTTTTTATGGATGTCTAGCTTCTATTCCAGTGTTTCATTAAAAGTAGTAGCTCAATAAATGATCACACTGAAATGTATTGGATCCAATTCAGTATTTATTAAACTTAATGCCCAAGACATTGTGGAGGATATAAAGCTCAACGGAAAATTTAAAAAGTTGAACTTAGCCTAATAGCATTGTGTGCACAGTGCTTAATGTATATTTCTACTCAGATACGACAGTTCCTATAGTAATTCATTTTCCCTGGGTGTTTTTCCCGAAAGTTTTTAATGCTTATTATGTACCTTAATTTTAACATTATAAGAATATTTAAACACATAACAAAACAATTTTTGTTCTGTTAGCAATTTTGCATGCAATCACTGGAAACATAAAGGAGTAAGATTTCAGCTTTATGAGGTAAAAAAGAAATGCGTTTCAAAATGGCTTCATTGTTCGTTTTTTGTATAACCATGACACTGGCTTATAAGACTGTACAGCTTACCTGTGTTGTTGCATTAAACCTCAGACTCTTTTCAAAGCAGCGTTGCTGTTTCTTGGTGTGCATGAAGATCACCCAGAGAGGTGAGGACGTCGCTGAGAAGAGTGTGCTGGGGTGCTCTAGGAAAAGACTGAATGCTGAGGTGGTTTCCAGTCCAGAGGTTTTGGATTTGCCAAGAGGAAAGTGAACACCATGGATCAGAACAACAGCCTCCCACCTTACGCTCAGGGCTTGGCCTCCCCTCAGGTACGCAGCTGGAGGTGGGGTGCAGGCAGGGCAGAGCCTGAGTTGTTAGACACTGTGTAAAAGGGAAGGAAGGGAACTGAACAATCTCTTGGTTGAAAATGGGTTTGGATTTTCTTTAAGCCTCCCTTATTTTGTTGAGAAGTTCTGTTAAGCTTTGAATAGGCACAGTAGTGTTTAACTTGGGGAGTTTATGTAAAAGCTAAAATGTGTATTTGTCTATGAAACCTAATCTTTTGATAAACACTTATGAAAGTGGTCCAAGTGATTATAGGGTATTTGATTTTGAGAGTAACTCTAGCCAAGTTATTTTCTATTTTTATCTTTTCCTTTTTATGTTTAAAGTTCCAGATAACATGTCTGTTTTTTAATTTTTTAAATAACTTCTGTTGGGATATAATTTACATGCTTAAATAAGAACACTCATTTTAAGTGTATGTTTTGATAATTGTGTATACCTGTGTCAGTCATGGAATATTTCATTTACCCAAAAAATCCTCTCCTGCCCCTGTGCTGTCACGCCCCTAGCCTCATGCAACTACTTACCTGCTTTCCAGAGTTAGAGAAGGCTTTGCCTTGTCTAGATCAGCATGCAAGTAGAATCATGGCAGTATATGATGTTTGTGTGTCTGTCTTCTTTTCCTAACGTCATATTTGTATATCAGCAAATTCCTTTGTATTGCCAAGTAGCACTCTGTTGTTTGGAGGTACCACAGCTTGTCCATTCTACATTAGGGGTGTCTCCTGGTTGGGGCCATTATGAATAAAGGTGCTGTATATTTGTGTATAGTGTTCATGTCTACTATGTTTTTATTTCTCTTGGATAAATACGAGTGGGATTGCTAAGTCACTATGTGAGTGTATGTTTAATGTTATAAGAAAGTGCCAGGCATACCCTAAAGTTGCACTAGCAGTGTAAAGAAAGTGAAATGAAAGTTCTAGTTGTTCCGCATCCTCACCAACACTTGGGTTTTTTTTTTTTATATTAGCCATTCATTCTAGTGGTTGCCTAGGAGTATCTCTTTGTGGTTTTAATTTGCATTTTCCTGTTGACTTATGATCTTGAGCATCTTGTCGAATGCTTATTAGCCGTTTATATATCTTCATTTGAAAAAATGACCTTCACATCTTTTGCCCATTCTTTATTGGTCTGTTTGTTCATCTTTTATTGAATTTTTTTTTTTCTTAGAGAAAATCATGGATTTATTGCTTTGGGAGAAGAGGGTGTAGAAAGGACATACAAGATGCCAAAATTTTTTTAATAATAAGTTCTGCAGAGTTTTTTTCTTTTTTCTCTTTTACTTTTTTTAATTGAAGTATAGTCAGTTTACAATGTTGTGTCAATTTCTGGTGCATAGCACAATGCTTCAGTCATACATGAATATACACATACTCGTTTTCATATTCTTTTTCACCGTAAGTTACTACAAGATATTGAATATAGTTCCCTGTGCTAAACAATATAAACTTATATTTAACTATTTTATATATATCATGGTCGTTCTTTATATATTCTAGATACAAGTTCTTTCTCTGATATACTGTATGCTAGATGTTTTCTACTAGTCTGTGGCTTAATTTGTAATTTTCTTAATGGTATCTTTCAAAGAGTAGGAATTATTAATTTTTCTGAACTTTGTTTGTCAGGTTTACTTTATGGTTAATGCATTTGTATCCTGTCTAAAAAGTCTTTGCCTACCCAAAACCTTAAGGATTTTCTTCTAATAGTTTTAGCTTTTGTATGTCTGTGGTCCACTTTTATATATGACATAAAGAAATGCAGACCTTCCAAAACTTTAGTCTTAGCCCTTTTAGGGTAGTGTAAGCTGATTTTTTTTCTAGCCAGTATTTCTATAGAAATAAGTAATAGGCGCAATAGAATAATTCCTGTGCTGTTAGGACTATTGTATAAATTTGGTCCTTCTGTATTTTTTCTGCCAATATGTTGGTGAAACAATTTAACAGAAATATCTTAGACATTTTTAGTTTATATTTTCTTCTAAATAAAGTGGTGGAAGTCAGAAAGGACTGTGGCACTCTTTTGGAGTTTTACACCCATTTGAGAATATATTGAAAACTATGGATTTCTCTGTAGAAACGCTGGGTAAATTTTAAGAGGTTCAGACAGCCTGTCACAAGCTCTGCAGGCTCCATGGGCTGCATGAGTTCTGGTGTTGTGGGAAGGCTCGGCACTGGGGCTCAGGGGAGCTTGGCTGTGGTCCCGTCTCACCTCTGACATCTGTGGCCTTGGGCAAAACCCTTAACTTCTGTTGGTGTCAGTTTTCTTCTCCTTAATGTGGGAAGAACAGCATCTATTTTGCCTTTTCTAAAGGGCTGCTGTGAGACTCAGATAAATTAATAAATGTAATAATGTCTGGAAAAATTCAGAAACAGTGTATTAAAGTGAATGGATAGCATTCTGATAGACGCATTGGGTTTTATTGATGTGCACTGTGGGAGAGCAAACGACCGACCTTTTTGAGCAGTGTTCTGATGTTTTTTATTCAGTAGTGTTCTAGCACTTGTCAGCATTTTCTCTGTACCGCCGTCATGTTAAACGCTTTAATTGGCTGGTTCTGGGGTAACCGTACACTTTATCATCGACACTAGGACAGAGGCTTTGAGAGTGAAGTGGATACTAGTTCAGATGGTGTGTGGTCACTCCAGTTATGTCCTTTATTCTCTCTAGGGGTCTTTGTGCATTGTTGTCCTCTGGATACGTCTGAAGGGTTAAGCAGCTTCCTCAGGTTCTCACGTTATAAGTATAATCCAGAGTTGGATTTCAGGTCTACTTCCAGATCCTGAGCTCTTACCTACTATGTTACTGGTGTGTTTAAAAGCAGCAAGTCCCTCCCTCTTCATGCTTGGTAACCCCGTTTATGCTCGGACGGTGCCTGTCTATGCATCTCACCTGCTCATCTACGAGGGAGGTCCTGCAAACGCTCAGCCCCAGTCAGCCTAACCCTCTTCTCTCCTGACTTTCCACAGGGTGCTATGACTCCTGGGATTCCTATCTTTAGTCCAATGATGCCTTATGGCACAGGACTGACTCCGCAGCCTATTCAGAACACCAACAGCCTGTCCATCTTGGAGGAGCAGCAGCGGCAGCAGCAGCAACAGCAGCAGCAGCAGCAGCAGCAGCAGCAGCAGCAGCAGCAGCAGGCGGTGGCCACCGTCCAGCAGTCGCCATCCCAGCAGGCAGCGCAGGGGGCCTCCGGCCAGACCCCACAGCTCTTCCACTCACAGACTCTTACGACGGCACCCTTGCCGGGCACCACGCCCCTGTATCCCTCCCCTATGACGCCCATGACCCCCATCACCCCTGCCACGCCAGCCTCGGAGAGCTCTGGGATCGTGCCGCAGCTGCAGTGAGTACTTGAGTCGTGTCCTTTTCCCCTGCCCTGCACATGTCCCTTGGAGCTGCACCGCTGTCTTTGTTTTCAGATGGATTGGTTTATCTCAGTGTGTGTCACTAATGGTGATCATGTGTCTCACTTGGGAAAGGGAAGCAGAGCTATCTTAGTGAGTCAGTGCCCTTAGTAAAAGGCTCTCATAACATCTTCAGAAATTTAGTAGCTTGTGTTTATACATTTGGGCCAATGAAGTCCAACCTGGATTTCATTGTTGTTATTATAGACATTTCTCTGTAGTTGGCTTACCAAATCAAGCCTTATGTAGCCTCCTTCCCTTGTGATATTTTAAGTCTTTGGAAAGATTAATTACTTAGTCACAGAATTTCTCTCTCATAGTGGTCCTTGTCTTTCTCCATTGGTTGTTACAAGCACTGCATGTAAATCCTTCCCACAAGCTGGGGATGGCTGTTCTTTCCTAACTGGATTTTTCTGCCTAGTTGCAGTGGGTGCTGTATGTAACAGAGTTGGGGGTGGGAAGTGGGGGGATGGAATTTGTCCTTCCTGAAAAACAGGCAGATACTCTCATATATCTGTCAATGAGAAGTATGTAGCTTTTGCCTTTAGGAACCTTATGGCCAAATGGAAGGAGTATTTGCAACAGCTGCATTACCCAGTTTTCTTATAAGCCATTTCTAATCAGTTTTAGAACTAAGTAATGTTCAATCATGGAACCTGACTGTTATCCAGGGACCTAAATCTTGCCTTGGGTGTTTGATCTGACACAGTTTGAAAAACAAAGTAATTTTGCTCTTAATGATTTAGAAAGATAAGCACTTGTTAGTTTATCTTTATAAATACCATACTCTATTGCTTTGCACACTTATCTGGCTCCCACGAGCATTTAAGTTTGTACCTCTCGTTTAAATCATAAAAATGTAACCAGTTCAGATGTGGCGTTTGTTTCTTACCAGCACCTTATATTTCTGGTATTTCACAAAGTGTCCCAGAAAATTTGTAAAATTGTGGAAATTAAATAACATACTTTTAAAAAGTCAGTGGATCAAAGATCACAAGAGCAGTTAGAAAATAACTTAGAGACAAATGAAAATGAAAATATAACATGCCAGAACATATAGGATGCAGTGAATGTGGTGCTAAGGGTGAAATTTATAACTAAAAATGTTCACATTAAAAAAATAAGAAATATTTCAAACCAATAACTTAACATTACAACTTAGGGAACTAGAAAAAGAACAAACTAAACCGAAAGCTAGCAGAATGAAGGGAATAATGAAGATTAGAGCAGAGAAATGAAACAGAAAAGAAAAACAGTTGATTAAATCAATGAAACAAAAAGTTCTCTGGAAAAAATCAACAAACTTCTAGTTAGTGGACCAACAGAAACAGTGAAGACTCAAATGACTGAAATCAAATGAAAGTGGGACTGTTACTACCGATTGTGCAGAAATAAGAAAGATTATAAGAGAGTATACTATGAATTTGTGTCTATAAAACTGACTGGAAGGAAATCGACGGTGTAGAAATGAAAACACTGAATTGATCATCCTAATTGGCATTACAGTTGTGTATTAAAGAAGACACCCAACGTCTTTTCACCAAGTTGTGAATCATTAAGTTTTCAAAGGTATTGCATTTGACAGTGTAAGAAAACCAGAGATAGCCATGAGCTAGCTGGATGGAGATGTATTTGCAATCTGGGGTCAGTATTCACAGGACAGTGATGGTACAACTTATTTATAAATTATTCATAAAATTATATAAGAATACTGAAAAATGAAAGGGGTTCATGGACCCAGAAAATAAATGGTGATGTCTTTTTTTTCTTGATTTACTGAAGGTTAATCAGAAGAAAAAGCAGGTTTTCTTCCTTTGTCAAACATAATTGAATTCTTGTTTCAAAAGATACTTTGAGAGAAGTGAGAAAATCGCACCTTCGTACTTTATTTAAAAGAAGTGATTTTGAGGATTAGGGGGAATGGTGGTGGCACTGTTTCAGAGCTCATGGGTGAGCTGAGTCAGTAGAGGAGAAAGGTTAGGCTTGCTTGGCTCTGGAGATAGGCAGACTCAAATCCCAACTCTGCCTACCACTTAGGGACCACGTGTATTCTGAGCAAGTTACATAACACCTCGCCCCACCCACCCCCCACCGCCTTTTAAGCTTCAGCTTCTTCATCAGAAGTTAATAGTTATTACTTCATAGTGCACTGTAAGTGTTAAGTGGGATAATCTATGTAAAATGTTTGCCATGGTGTGTGGTACTTGTTAAACATTTAATAGATGTCAGCATTTTTTAAAGTTTTAATTTAAAAAATTAAATTAGTTTAAATTAGTTCTAGTGAAAGAATCCAATTTCTAGGTAATCATCTAATACTGATAGTTAAAGAAATAATGTTTTCTTTTCACATTTCTTGCAGAAATATCGTATCCACAGTGAATCTTGGTTGTAAACTTGACCTAAAGACCATTGCACTCCGTGCCCGAAATGCTGAATACAATCCGAAGGTCAGAGCAAATTTAATGTATTCAAACTAAAATAATACAAGGTTTTTCTTCTAAAGGTCTCTCGATCAAAAAGAATGTGTCATGTTTAAGTTTGTCACCAACAAAACAAGAATTTAAAGTGAAATGTGTATCATTTTTGTTGAGTAGCTGCTGAGTGAGAGACTCTGGGAATGCAGCCTTCTGCAAGATGCAGTTTTATATCCCGTGTGATGGGGGCCATGTGGAGTTAGAGGACAATGCATAGCATGAGCCTACTTATGTGTTGAAAACCGTGTAGAATAGAACGCCACGCTACCTGGATTTTACTTCAGAACAATCCAGTTGGAGTACTGGGGAGGGGGGCACATGGATGAAACAAGATCAGCCACGAGTTAATAATTATTAAAGTTGGATGATAAGTACAAGGAAATTTATTATAATATTTTTTCTACCTTTAACTGTCGCATTTTTTTAATAATAAAAAGATTAGGGGAAAAATAACTATAAGTTTTCTACCTTTAAGATAGCAGCCTAATGCATATTAAGGCTTTAGTCCCTGCACTAGTAGAAAAGCTGTTTTTAAAAAACTAGTAAACGTTTGCATTCAGAAATGAGTGGACCTTTTTAGAGGGCTGGGCAGAAGCCAGGCATCTGAGTCTGGAAGATGATGGGGTTGAAGGGCCCTGCAGAGGACAGCTCCCTCCAAGTGCGAGCACCTATCAGCAAGTAACTCAAAGGAATGCTGTTTACTTTAATGTCATCTTGAAACAATACCATGTATCAGCACCTGAGCGCCCAGATACTGGATCACGGAGAAGGGCAAACGAATAAGAATAATCTTAAGTGTTATAAGAAGTATGTGGAACTCACTTCATGCCCAGATTTTCGTTTGCTTATGCCTCACCAGAAGAATTAACTCATAAGGATCAGCTTGATCAATTTTAGGAACAAAGTATTTTCTCTTAATTGAGTGATAAATTGTTCTGCTCTCCTTCCCCTACCCCCTACCCCCAAAATATTTACCAAGTGTTAAAAGATGTATTAGTGGTTGTACAGGCACCCCTTGGCTGGCCAGTGCATCGTGAGAACGGTTCTATGTTCTGGCTCTGGTTTAGCCAGTGGATTTATGAGAGTTCATTGGGTGAGTTGTTTCATTTGTTCCTTGAGCCACAATTCGGGTCACGTATTTTAGTTCAAGAAGTCTAATCGAGGACACAAATCTAGTACAAACAGTGAAATCATGTTCTTGTACCTCTTTTGATAAGTGACTCTTGGCATCTTAATAAGATGTAGTACCTGAGGTTTTTGTTTCGAATGCTTGGAAAAGCCAGATAAAATTATCGGTTGACCAAACGGCAAGAAAGGATTAATACTAAGGAAAAGAAGGGAGAGAAAGAAGAGGCAGTAAATAATAAAACTTAAGTCCTTTGTCCTGTCCTGGGTCTTGGTTTAGAGGTCTTGGAAGGAAGATGTATTTTCAGGGGTCATCACCTTTTAGTAGATTTGGGGTCAGTCTTCAGGCAGGATCTATCCAGTTGGATTCTAAGTACATGGAAACTGGGGAAGGTATCCATTCATCTGTATCCTGATGCCTGAAAACAGTATTTTAGTTAGGAGAGTCTCAAACGCTTCCTTCTAGGCAGTTTGAAGGCTCACCTCCATTGGTGTCTTTTCCATCTTACTGTCTGCTGCCTGTATATCATGTCCAGACATGTGGGTGGTGATTGCTTTGAAAATGTAGCTTACCCTGTTGGGCATATGACAGTGTACATTGGTTGGATGGTACTAGACGAGGTCAGTATATAAGAAGGTGGGGGCTATTGGGGGGAGCCAGGCCAATCCTTATAGGTTTTTCAGAAACAGTTTTGTAGGGTAAGAATTTGTGGGATTTGGAGTTCATCGATGCTAAAACTTTAGGCCAAGGAAAATAAAACTATTTTTGGAAACTTGGCCTTTTAACAAAACGAAGTTTCAATCAACAGAAAAACAACTTACATACTATTATTAGGCATATCTAAGCTCTTTGATTTGGGCGCTGAATGAAAGCTAAGTGGAGCCCAGAACCCTGCCACCCATTTCAGTTTCTCTGCCTTGTAATAACTGAAGACATGAAGCCCCTTAACCTTCTCAAGTAAAGTATCCCCACCAATATTTCTGTAAAGTTTGAGTCAATGTATATATTTGTCTCTGTCTTTTTTTTTTTTTTTTTGGTGGTGGTTGCTTTTTGTTGTAACTGTGTGCACTTGCATACATATTAGTATTTGAAGATAACTTAGAGTGACCGAGCCACTTTGAGATATTTAAATAAAGTGAAGAGAAAAGATGATGACTAAGTTTCTGCTACCCACTCGGTCTGAAAAAAAGTTTATCTTTGTAGTGTTAGAGGTGGCTAAACCTAGTAAGGAGCTGCTGTCTACATGAGTTAGAGGAGCCACTTTCCTTAGAATGGGCTGTACTCTTAAAATTGATATTTCCTTCAAATGTTTGATTTCCTCTAGTGAATCATTAATTTATTTTAATGTTTTAATTGGAAATAACCAAAGAAGAAAGAAAATTCTTTTATTTTCATAATGACAGAAACCCAAAAGTTTATCAACTAGTAATATTTACTCATGAACCGCTAATAAGATGGCTCTCTTAGTAGGATGAGCTGTTGGTAACAGAATGTTTTATAGCTCTAGTTAGAAGTCATACTGTATCAACATAAAAGTATACCTTGATCATTTCAAATATATGCAGCATTATTTATTGACCATTAGGGTTTATCATTGGAGCAAAATATCAGTGAGAATGAGGCAGTTTTAGATTCATTTTGGTAATCAAGAGATCTTTGTTTACTTTTTCTTAAAGAAAGGAAGTAAAGATGAGACTGGAGTAGGATTTAATAGTTACGTGGTAAACAGACCAAAGATACAGGTAGAGAGAGGAAAATGAAAATGAGTTTCTAAAACTCTAAAACATAACCTTGTCTTTTATGTGCAAGTTAGAAAGGTTTAGCCTAGGTATAAATACCCAAAGTTAGAGTTGCTCTAATAAATGGCTAAGAAAGAAAATGGCTCATTTAGCTTTTGAGACTTTTTGGTCAGCTTGGTGAAGTAATTAAAATATAGAGAACATCGAATATTCCTAATTATTTTAGAATCCCTTCTTTTTTACAGTGAGAGAATAAACTTTTATGGTTACTCAGTGGCCATTTAGGAAACCACAAAGATTTGGTATAAAAACAGTTCTATTATTTTGAATTTAGAGTGAGAATTTAAGAAAGACTTGTCAGAACTATTGAAATTTTTCATTATTTAAGCATTTTACCTTTGACTTTAAAATATAATATCAGTATATTGTAAGAGTGTGTACATCATGGTGAATTCATGATATTAATAAGCAGTTTCCTTAATAAGGAAATATTTTGTATTAATTTTTGTACCTGGTATAATGTCAACCATTCATATTAGTTATTACCTTTAGCCAAAACAGTCCAATACTGTTTCCTCCAAACACAAGGAAAACTAGAAGGCAGATAACCAAGAAATACATAGCTCTCCGTCCTTCAGTGCACATTCACGTTCCTTTTATAGTTGTTCACAGTGGCATAATCCTTTCACCAATTAATAGAGTGGTCATTATGTAACGTGAACATGAGAGTAAATGGCAAATAAAATCTGTTGGCCAATGGTTTTACCTTTTTCTTAAGAAATTACCTAAATATTAAATTTCATTTAAGTGTTTGTCTAAAATTCCAAGGTAACTAAGGTCTGGAAGTCACCATTTAACCACCATGGCAAGTCCATATGAGTGTAGCATTATAAGAATTAATCTTTTGTCTATCATAATTTTATTAAGTTGAATATATTATTTTACAGTTTTATAGTCTCTAATGAAATATCAGTTATCCAACCAATCAAACTGATAGAGGGAGTTTAGGAAATGCAAAATAATTAGGCACTTCCTGGGACTTGTATAAACTAGAATGTCATGGTAGCATTTTTACGTGGTGGTAAAATCGGAGGGAAGACATGCAGCAGTTATTTTTCCCTCTATGCCAACTTTATTGAGCATTTGTATCATTACTAGATGTTGAATTTTGTCACAAAAAGCATTTTTTAAACAAATTGTTACAGCAATCTATTTTGTCAGAGTCATCATGGTTAGAAATATTATATGCTCTTATTATATGTAATTAAATATCAAATATTAAAATTTTAGAGTTATTTGAAAGTAATTTTTTGCTTTATATCACATAACCTAGAGCTGAGGCCATTGCATTTATATAAATGCCAATACATTAATACTATTGCTAAAGGCCTGTTGAAAGCAGGTCACTTCACTATGCGTTGATGTGCTTGTAATCTGATTTGTTCATTCCTTCTGGAAGTGGGAAAGGTTTATTGGTTGATTTGCCTAAAAAGTCATTAATGAAACAAAAACCTAAAGGAGAAATTTTTTGCAAATATCACTTTGCTCCACTTGCTGGCACATGTGGCGGAATACACAGATCTCGGTCTGGCTGCCTCAGTAGTCAGTTCACTTGTGTGCTCCCTGTGCGAATGCACACGTGCCACGTGGCGGTGTGAGGGAGTCCTGTGTAGAAGCAGTCAGAAGCCTTGATAACTGTGCGAGTCCCAGGTCCTCCTTCCTACCTGGTGCTCTCTGTCCATGTCTAGTTCTCCTACAGGAAGTCAGCAGGCTGGCATGGCCTCATTAAGGCTGTCTCTGACTGTTTCAGCGGTTTGCTGCTGTAATCATGAGAATACGAGAGCCCCGGACCACGGCGCTGATATTCAGTTCTGGCAAGATGGTGTGCACGGGAGCCAAGAGGTGGGTTCAGCGGAGTTCACCGTCCTGGTCTGTATGTATGTTATGAAAGAAATGGCTGTGTCTCGTGGTTTTTAGGTGTTAGGCTGATACTTTAATAAACTGTTATTACTGCTTTCTTGTTAAAATGGTTGATTCTCATCACTTGAGACAGTAGTGATTTCATTTTCTTAAAATCGGGCATGAGTTCAGGATGTGTGTTACCATCTTTTTCTCATACAGTTCAGCATGTATGTGCACTTGACTTTTGTCACTCCCGACCCTGTACTTGAGGGCCTCCTGTTGGTGAAGTCACTGTCGCTTTCCTCCTGCTTTTGTTACATAAGCCCTGTCCTGCTAAGTCACTGCTCAGTCATGGTTTTATCCAACAGATGGGTTATAGGAGTGGATAAAGGAAGACTTGGCATAAAAGAGAAATTAGTGTGTGCATTCTTCAAGTATAAATCTCATCAGTATTTTCCTGTTAAAGTAAAGCTTGTGAGCTTTCATCTCAGTAGAAGTTTGTGGGCTGAAATACAACAGTATTGATGGTGGTGGTGATGCTGTGCTTCACGTCTGTGACATCTTGGGCTCAGCGATGATGTGGTGAACTGAAAAGTTTCATTTTAATCAAGGACATGGGAATACTTTATAAATAAAACTGTTAATGTTTATTGATCTTTACTGGAAGGGGGTGACTAGTTGACACTTATTTTAAATAACTTTCCTAATTTGGACTTTTTATTAAGTTATTCGCCTAAAAATTATTTTAGCTGCCTTTGAGTATGCATATCTTACTTGTTCTTTCCCTAGTGAAGAACAGTCCAGACTAGCAGCAAGAAAATATGCCAGAGTTGTCCAGAAGTTGGGTTTTCCAGCCAAGTTCTTAGACTTCAAGATTCAGAACATGGTGGGGAGCTGTGATGTCAAATTCCCTATTAGGTTAGAAGGCCTTGTGCTCACCCACCAACAGTTCAGTAGGTAAGTCTGAAATGGATTGTGATTGCTTTTGGCAGGCAGTAATTTATAATCTACTTAAACACTGCTCATGATAAAACACATGCAAAGTAATTAGTTTCTAAGAACAAATGATACACTTATAGGTGCATTTATTATGGACGCTTCTTCCTGGCATCTTTGGTAATACCTACTATTCTTACCAGCCTCCTACTTCCCATTTCACCTGATGATGCCCAAAACCCCCCTTTACTGGGGTGAGTTGATTCTCCTTCTGTAATTTTCATCATTCTGTTGCTCAATAAATACATCTTAAATGCATGAATTAAATCCACAGCTTCTTGTATCACTTTTTCCCCCAGTTGTTTGAGTCTTCTGTTCTAGTCAAGACTATATCAAATCAACTAGCAAAGTGTAAAGCTGATATGAATATTCTTCCCATTGACTTTCCCTGCTCTTCCTGGTGAAGATTTACGAGGCAGGTGGCCTGCCCTCCTCTCCAGCCTCTCTGCCTGCAGCACCCCAGCTTCTCGTGCCCTTCCTGCACCAGGGCCCTTGCACACCTGCTTTTATACCTGGCACACTCTGGTTTCACTTTTCACCTTGGGAAACTCCCACTGGCATTTCAGATACCCACCCAAGCTTCTCTTCCTTGGGGAAGCTTGTGTCGAATTTTCCACTAGGCTAAACACACTCACATATCCTGACTGTTTTCAGTCTAACTAACAAAATGAGAGTACTCGAGTAGAATAAAACATACCAATAGTGCATTTCATCAGACAACAAAGTTAGGGAAAGGTCCGTTCTCCAACCAGTTTTTTTTCTATCACTTTGGTTAAATTGCCTGACCAAAGTTAACAGGTAGAGGATATTTCAGTTTAAGGGATGAGATGTGAATGATTAGAAGGTAAACTGTGTGACTATCTTAGAAAGAAACAATTAATTGGGCTCTTATAAGTCGATATACTTAAACTTGGCCAGAATGAAACTTGATAACTGTCAGAGAACAAGAATTCATTTTTAAAGCTGTTAGCCTTATGTCCAGAAATCCAGATTATTAGAAATAGAGTTAGTTGGTCTTCAGGTGCCAATACATGTCAGCCTTGTTGGCCTCAGGTACTCTCTCCTGTGGTGCTACTTGAAGAACTGATTAGTTTGCTGTTTACTCAGTATTTTCCCTTGTTCAGGTCCTCAGTTTTTTAATAAAGGCATGAGCAATTGTTAATTTCTAAACTGTTTTTGCCGTTTTCCTTCTAGTTATGAGCCAGAGTTATTTCCTGGTTTAATCTACAGGATGATCAAACCGAGAATCGTTCTCCTTATTTTTGTTTCTGGAAAAGTCGTATTAACAGGTAAGTTGTAACAGGAAGTAGTGTCTGAAGTTTTGAAAGTTTCAAAAGTGTCATTTTCTCAGCGCTAAGAAATAATGTCACAATGTTGGGCAGTCGGCTAGTGACTTGTGAGAAGCTTTGCCTCCTTTTTCCTCTTCCCCCACCCTAACTCTGATGGGAGGTAGACCCTACAGAGGAGATGAGCACAGGAAAGTCCAGCCACAGCCTGCAGGTCCTGCAGCTGAAGCACGGCCTTTGGGGGGGGGGGGGAGGATGTGAGCATTACATTGCCTGACAGATGGCATCTTAAGTTGAATGCCCTTGTCTAAGACTGTGGGATTCATCAGCATTACCACTGCGAGACAACAGAGGAAGGCTCAGAAGAGCTTGGTTGTAGGCAGTAATTAGGAGAATAAGATCCAGCCATTCTCACTGCTCTCCTGCTCGGTCTGACCTGCAGGAAGCCAGTCAGGGGGGCAAGGTGCAGACAAGGAGTCACCTGGGCCTTGCTTTTGTAGTTTTTTAAAAAGCCGGTTTAAGAAAACTCTGCTTTAAAAACAAAAATAGGATTGTGGTAAGGAATTCCATCATGAATGTTTTAATGCCTGCATCTTTTAGTCTTGCTGGGTGTGGAAAGAATTGTGCTTGTGGTTTTGTTTTGTCAAAAAATGCCATTTCAGACTCGACTCCAACTTGTTTTCATAGGTGCTAAAGTCAGAGCGGAAATCTATGAAGCGTTTGAGAACATTTACCCTATTCTAAAGGGTTTCAGGAAGACGACGTAATGCCTGTTGTGTACTCCTGCCCCCCTCCCCAACTTGTTTTTTCTTAAAACAAATCAGTTTGGTACATTTAAATAGTGGCGTTGTGGGCAGCGACATGGTGAGGATGATGCTGCGTTGAGGGCTGCGGCACTAGGTGAGGCTCTTCTGCCGTGTACCCCGCAGGGATGCCAGGACGCACAGAGAACACCGAAGCGTTGCTGTAAGTTGCTCGTACTGTGCTGCTATCTGGGCAGCGCTGCCCATTTATTTATACTTAGATTGTATACTTACTGCTGTTGACAAGTTGGTTTAAGGGACAAAACTTTAAGTGTTAAAGCCTCCTCAACAATTGATTGGACTATTTTATTTTGTTTAATTTCTTCCCCATAAACCACAGTTTTTATATTTCTACCAGAAAAGTAAATATCTTTTTTAGAAGTGTTGTTTTCTAATTTGTAACTCCTCGGGGTTATTTTTGTGCCAGACACATTCCGCCTTTTCAGTATTGCAGGACAGAGTAGAACTGTATTAATGCAGACAAATGGCTGTACATATTTTTCTTCCTTCAGAGTACTCTGTACAATAAATGCTGTTTATAAAAGTGTTAGATTGATGTTATAAATGAAACCTTGTAAGATTCACGTGATCATACTGTTAAAGTTGTATTTTAGATATAACGCCTGCAGCCGTTTCAGTGTTTGCTTGCTTGCTTGTTGTTTGTTTCAATCAACATTTCATTGTTGTTGCAATGAAAATGGATGAACTGCCTGAAAATTTAAAGTTGCTCACAAGACATGTATTTATTATGTCCCATATACTGAGCAGCACCTCCTGTGTCCCAGATACATTGTCTTAATTTCTCACAGAACCTGCAGTTCTGTTTCGTTGCTCTTTTGTGGGTGAGGCCGGGCAGGCCCCAGCTGAGGGTCTGCCCAGGTTCCCGAGCAGGTACGTGGCAAACAGGAGCTCTGAGCCGAAGGCCTTCAGTATGAACACTGGGGTAGTCCACAGGCTGGTGAGGTGTGTATCTTTGTTCTTCTCATGAATATCAGGTAAACGTGTAAGTCCTTGGGTTCCATTGTTTGGGTATGTGTTTTTCTTTTTAACTGTAAAAATATTCTTTCAAACAACTCAGAGGTGTGTAGCCAGGAAGGGAAGTTTCTTCCTTCCTCTCCCTTCTGCCTGTTTCCCTGGGTTCGCACCAGGTTGGCGGGTTATCTCCCTCTTCTGTGCAGATTCTTTCCTTTGGGGGTGCTTTTGATACCACTTTTGGAAAAAATAGGAAAGTATATGTTTGGTTCTATAGCCTTTCTTTAGTCATTTTCATACACAGATCTCCATGACAAACAATCCCACGACGTGGAATCTGATGGTGTAACATCATCTCTTATATTCCTTAATGTATGTAGCCACTTCCTTAATCATGGTCACTTACGTTATCTGTGGTGTTTCACTGTTATGAACAGTGCTGCAGGGAACATCCTTATATGAGTATTTGTGGATGAGTACAGTGTTTCTGCAGTAACATCCCTAGAAGAGGAATCGCTGTGCTAAAGAGTACGTATGCACCCTAGGTTTTGGTAGCTCCACACCAGATTGTGGTCCAGGTACACGAGTGCCCTTTCCTTGCGTTTCCCAATCATGAGTGATGCCAATAATGTATGGATTAATTGTAAAGACATTAATTGTCTCCCCATAGGTCTTCCCTTAGAGTCTTCAGTAAAGTTTCATAATTCTCTTCATATAGGGCTTTTACATTCCATACAAGTTGATTCCTAAGTATTTTATAGTTTGTTATAAATGGAATTTTTCATAGCACTTTAAAGTCATGGTTGATATATTTATTTCCGCTTATCTAGATTATTAAGCTTATAGTTGCAAAATGCAGTGTACAGAGGAAACCTAACAAATGTTTAGCATAATGTATTATTCAGAGGCAGGCACCCCAGCAACCACAACTCAGAAACTTGCCAGATCCCAGAAGCTTAGGCTCCAGTCCAGCCACAGCTCCCCCCCCCGCCCCTCCCATAACCATTATCCTTTTACAATAATTACCTAAACACCTCTGTCTTCCATTTTCAATACATTAATAGACCGTTTATCTGGTAGTTTCTCAGCCTTGCCGTTAGCAAACTCAGGGTGGTGCAGTTCAGTGTGCCCGTCAGTTCTCTGTGCTTCCTGCACCTGCGGTGCTGCACTTGGGCTTGATCTCTTTGCAGAAACTGTCAGTGGTGTTTTTTGGGAGTCAGTGTCTGGTTGCCTTCTCACTGATCCGTTAATTCATTAGTGGGTTGTGAAAGATGGAATTCTAATCACTTTTTCATTTATTCATTGGGATACTTTCATGAGGTGGTATACTTCATCTAGCAGGATAAATGCTTCTTTCCTTTTAAAAGTTTTCAAGATAAAATACCTCGTGAGTTCATACTAATATATCCAATTCAAAATCAGACTACAGGGCTTTTATTTGGTCAATTCTGTATTATCTTTTACACTGAGAAAATCCTTAATTTCTAAGGACACATGGGATGGTACGTTAATAACAGAATACTACCAACAGTATGATTATCAAAAGCACTGAAACCTGTTTCTTTGCGGTGCGCTCTGAACTCTCAAAGGATGATGAGACCGGTACTCGGTATCTGAAATAAAGAAGAGGTGAATGCACTGCTCTCTGCAGCAGGGAGGAGTGAGCTGCCTGATCAGGCAGCGCCAGCCATGCAGAGGTCTGGGGGACGATGGGGTATATGGCTGGGCAGCAGCGACAGCTGTCGCTGGGTGAGAGGTGGCCATCATTTCATGGGTGACATGGTGGTGTTTTCTGTTTTTATTAACATTTCTAGAGGCAACAGAGTTGCTTTTTTATCTAAATTGTTATCTTATTTTGTATTATTTTCAATGTAGTTTCTATTTTTTTAAACATGGTTGCCAAGTCAGTGCTATGATTCTGGTGATTTGGAATAGTGTCTCCACAGGGAAGGGCCCTGGCAGGGACACACACCTGGGACAGCCTGACTGGTCAGTGTGCTTGCAGCATAACCTGGGGATGTCTCCAGACAGACCCCAATGAATTTGCTTGAAAAGTCCTTAGCAGTCAGGATAGTGGTCTACTTTGGAAAACTTACTTCTGAATTATTTAGTTTGGACTATGAAGTTCCCATTTGTCTAGTTTTCCGTAAGTCACTGAGCTTCCTACCAAGTGTGTGACTCTTGCCATGTTTCCCTCCGTAGGCACAGGGCGTGAACTATGGGTGATTGTCACCGATTTAGCACTCCTAGCTTGAGTGAGGTGACACCACCATTCCCTCCCTCTTTGAAATTTGTATTTAGAATTAGCCCAGTAACAAGCTCCCCATGGCAATTCCATGCTGCAGTTTCCCATAGGGTGCTACGTGTAACTGTAATCACAGACATGAGATGGACTGAAAGGCCAAGACTTTCTGATGTGAAAGTATCCTGAAATAGCCAGGTAGTCACTGACATTAAGTGATGTTACCTCCAAAAAGATGTGTTTATGGTAGCCGTGCATTTCAGGGTTAACAGGGATGCTACAGAATTAGCTGTTGGTCTTCAAGCAGTGATCAACAGCAGTGTCTCCTCGGGTCTGTCTTGGTTCACTGCTGATGAGAGAACTGAGCATCACAAGTGTAAAAGGCTAGGGGCTAGAAGGAGCTGTAGCACAGCTACTGGCACAGGTTTAGGACCCATCTGTATAAACAGAGGCAGCACAAACAACATCCCACACCTGGCAGCTCCCCTAAGGCCAGGCAGTCCCTGGGGCTGACCTGGGGAAACTCCAGTGGCTGATTCTCGCATCCTTACTGGGTTTACTTGCGTGTGGACAGTGGTACAAGATGGGCAGATGGGAAGAGAAGACCATTGCTCTTGCCTTTCAGCCTCTGGTCTGTAAGCAGTGCCACTGGCTGACCAAGGTCAGTTTTGAGGTAGAGCTTCTCTTCAAAGTCAGGTTTTTTGATCCTGCCAACTCTGCTGCTTCAGAATGACTGGGTATCCCATTCATTGTATTCACCATACTAGTTAGTGGGGTTCAGTATTTTCCCATGTAAACTGGAGCCCATGACAGTCACCTGATTATTATACAAGTCTCTTGGGGTTTTACCCAAATATTTCTTCTCTTTGTTTTAACTTTGCAAATTTTAGAGGGAAAATGCTCTTGAGTGACAGTTTGACTTAACCCATTTTTTTGTTGAAAGAAATATGCATAAAAGTAGAAACATCATGTCACTCAGTCCCACCATTCATTTAACCAGTTCACATTTGGTGTGTATCTTTTGAGATCTTTTTTCTTTGTGCACATACACACGTATAAGTATTTTTATAAGAACATGATCACATATGAGTACCATCTATTAATGCTATCTTGGGGTCTACCTGTGTCTTATTTGATGTGCATGTAGGTCTGTATCAAGACTGCATACATAGCCTCCTGCTGGATAGGTACACCAGAGTTTACTTAATTCCCTGTCACTGGACATTTTTGTCTAATATTTAGACAATGTAAACAACACCTAAAACAGCATCTTTGTATGTCTTTGGTACAATAACTTCCTTAGGATAAAGTCCTAGAAATGGAATCACAAGGTCTACGAGATTATGTTGCCTTTAAGCTGTATCTGTTATATCTTGCTTCCAAACAAATTCCTCTGTGTAGCCAGTGCCCAGTCTACAGCTTTCGGCACAGGTGAAGATAGCCAGGACACCCCAGTCGACACTCCTGCCCAGTCTGTCAGCCTTCAGGTAGTTGAGCAGCTGAGGCATGACCTGAGAAGAGGATGGCACAGTTAGAGCCACGCCTGGAGGTGAGGAGCACGTCTGCTTTCAGAGGACCAGAACTTCCCTGCCAGCACTTACAGGGATCCTGTTCTTTCAGTCTCCACATTGCCCAGCAAGGTTACAGATACTACACTATTAACATACTTAACAATCTAAAAATACTCTGCAATTCTGTGTTTCTTTAAAGCCCCTCTCTACTTCATCTGGTATCTCTCTTTTCCATTTGAGAAAGAAGTTCCCAAGTGCAATAAGGTCAGCTGATCTAGTTGGCCTGACTGTTAACCTGATTAATTATTTTTATTAATAACGTGCCACGAAACAGCTGAGGCTTCTACTCAGGCAACCTAAATACCAGGTGCTGTTACTGTGACTCTGAAGAGACCCTAACTAGTGGTAATGAATACAAAAAGGAACTCTGCTGATGCATTTGAACAGACTAGAAAGAGGTCTTAGAAGTCAGTGGCCTCCTGGGGAAGATAAGAGGCAGCACTGCCACCACTCATGTGAAACTGCTTTACACACACAGTTAGCTCGGTCTTGGGCATCAAGAGCTCTGGCACTAAGAACCAATCCGTTTCGGGTACAGTCCTCAAAATTCCCTATTTATTCTAGGAAACAAATACCACTTTGTAAGGTTAGAGAATCCACAGTGCAAGAGAATTTCCACCCAGCCCCAATGCATTCTGATACTATTTCTTTTGGGGAAAAAAAAAATTTTGTCTTAATGATTACATCCATTTGTTTTCCTACCAAATCCACAAACCAAGACTAAACAGAGCAAGGATTCTAAAACACTCCTCTCACCAAGTCAAAGACTATAAAAGAAGGTATGTCATTTAAAATTACAAAGTCAACAACACAGGCACTAGAAATAATGATAAAACCACACTGGAAAGTGGGGAATGGTCTAGATGGTGTAAAGCCTCATTACTGCAGAAGTGAGTCAGCAGATAATGTCTAAAAACTAGTTAACTGACAAAAGTCTCAGACAAAGGATGCTATTTAGAGATAGAAATAACTAACAGATAAACCAGTAAAACATTAATTCCCTCCTAAGAACAAGCTGTAAGGTGAAGTTGGAAACTACTCATTTTCATTACAGGGCACCTTCCATAATACCACAGGGCCTATGCGCATGTATTACTTTGGCAAAGTTTTTTAATGTTTAAAACCATAAATCAGGGTAATTATATGCTAAAATAGTACTTATTTAAGGTCATACCTGGAATTCAAACATTCTTTTGGCACCGCAGGGGCAATCTGGAATATCCTTTTCTTGGGGAACATTTTCACCAGAGATCCAGATGGGGGCAATCCCTCTGCCATATCTGAGAACCTAAAATCAATTAGGGTCAGTTTAAATCACCAAAATCTCACGTGACCTGAGGATCATCTAGAGAAACTCTATACATACTCCTATAGCTGATGAAACAGCCATCTGAAAGCCAGTTTACTGTTCCCTCCTCAGACCTGGCACCACCAATGCCTCCTCAGTGTCATCAAAGCCATTCTTCCAGCCTATCTGACTCAGGATGTCAAAATTATATTTCTTAGATGACAATATGGCTAGAATCTGAATGCTATGAGTATTTTGTAAAGGAACTAACAATAATCCTATTTCAGGTTGTGCATCTAAAATGCAGCCCAGAGCCTGTGCTTACCTTCACACAGATAAAAGAACCTTAGTTTAAAATTTTGAAAGGGACAAATACCAAGTGAAACAGTGTTTAGATAAATACAACAGAAGTAAATTTCATGATAATAAGATCGTATATAACAACTTGAGTGATTTTCCTAGATGTATCTTGTTAAAAGCATATGCATTGCTAAAACCACCTTCTCAGTGTTTGGGACCTAAATCTATTCTTCCTATAAAGCTCCTGGACATTTATCTGATCTAGTGACTGGTTTATGGGAACTTAGCTGAGTCTTCTTTATGGACTTACGTTAATGATGAGGGAAGTTAAGGGGAATAATATTAATGGAAGAACAGAGATGAAGGGAAACATTTGCCGAATACTCACTATGAGCCTGTAATCTACCTTAATCCTTAAAACCACCGTCTTTTTTTTTTTTTTTTTCTGCACCATAGATACGATTACATCAGAAGGTCATTGTGTAACTCAAGGATCCAGAATTTTTCATAACACCAAAGCCCGTAATTCTTTTCACAAGGCCACAGTGGTCTTTGTGCTAAAGTGTTAGGTTGGTTTTGTAAGCAGAGGTCCCTGTTGGAAAAACTGTCAGAAGTTTCTTTTCTTTATTTTCCCCACTGGCGCCCAGATTCCATGTATCACGGGCAACATCTCACTGCTCTTCTATCCCTCATGGTTTTAGAAAATGAATCTTATATGATAAACAGTATAACCTTTAGTCTTTCAACAACTATTAAAAGGATCAGCACTTCAGAAACACCTTTCCATACGGACCATCTGTGTCAAGGACTCCTGTAAACATGAGACTACTTTTATTATACAGATTTACTTCTACACAGGGATTAGACCCCTAAAACACCACCTCAAAAGAACACAAGAAGAAGCTATAGATGAGTTCTATTTTACCTGTTCCGGTTCAAGGGATACTTTAGCTTTAAATTCCTGGAAAATGTTATCTTCCCTAGACTCATGTCTTGCCATGGAGTCCAATTCTTCCTCAGGTCCTTCATCTGAAAAATCATCAATGTATTATGGCAATAGGAATAATCCCCATGTCTAGATAATTCACATATGCTGAGGGAAGCCAGCTTTAAACAACCAACTTAGTGTTCAATCAGATTGTGAAGGCCAGATGTTTCCACAGGATTTCCCTATTTTAATTCATTAATGTTTGTGCTTTAAAAAGACCATCTGAATTTCCAGATACTCCATGAAGCATTATTATTATGCAGGCTCCTACTTTAAGAGCTTCTCCTTAAAGTTTCCAATTAAAAGACCAGACCTAAGTCTCAGGCTCAGGACTGCAGTGCCCAGCACATGATGGGACAGCCAGCAAACATGAGCCCTTCTGGTCACTACTGTCCTTCAACCGTCTTATCTCAAATGTCTTTGTGTCTCGTCTTTCCTTTCCCCACTGGTACGTCACCACATGCTCACTGTGGACCTACCAGCTCACTCCTCTTCACACACGTCTGCAATCCCAGCTACCTGTCTCCAGCAGGATTTAGTCTTTGTAGCTCAGGAGATTTTTGATACCCTGAGTGTGAACTTAAACCAGAAAGCTGACATTCTAACCTGAAATCTAACTTAGATTCTAAAATCTACATTTTGTGCTGTTTAAGAGCTTAAGTTCTAGAGTCAGTAAGATGTGAGCTCAAACTCCAATTCTAAAACTTAACAACTTTGGTCAGTTACATGACCAAACGAGTTATACTCAGAACCTGAAATTCCTCACTGCAAAATGGGGTACAGTTTCTAATATATTGTTGGGATGTCAAGATTTTAATAAGATCTTGCCCCCAAAAAAGCTCCTGGTGCAGAGTAAGTGTTGGATAAATTCTGGCTGCTACTCAGTCTCTCAGCATAGGCACTGCTCTAGAGTGTGAAAATCCTGAGGTAACTGACAAAACCACTATCTGAAACTGGCCAGATAAAAGAGAAACTGACTTTTAAAGGGCCCTGCCGTCCACCAAACACTGTGCCAGGCACTGTCACATATACCATCTCAATCTAAATAACAAATCTTGGAGGCCGATGAACTTTCCAAGTTTCCAGCATCTTGGGCAGCCCTGCCTGGATACTTCCTCTAACACATTTTTAATAGGAACCAGAACGTACCTTATATATGCTAAGGCAGGGAGGTACAGAAAGGGTATTTTCAAATAAGGCAATATTTGTAAAGTACAGGCTGCAGCCTCCAAAGTGAGTTGACTTTTTCCTCTCAGTACCTCTCTTCTTGACATATCAAGCCCTTTCTTTGAAGCATTAATCACTTAATGAAGTTCTGAAACTGACTCCTTACCCATGCTCCCTATAATCTCTGATTTGTCTTCTTTTTCCACAACTTCAGGCATAAGCTCATCTTCTGTTTCTATTACAATTTCGAATTCTGGAAAAAGGAAGTTGTGGTCTGGAACTGTACTGTCCAAATTATCTGAAACAAAATAAAGTAATTAGCATCACTAGCAATCATTTAGTTTCTGGAAGTGGAATAATTTCCTATTTCTGAAGTGTATTCCATGGCATAACAGTTTTCCCCAGTAAACTAACATATGTAGCTCTGGCATTTTAGGTTATGGGTCATAAATTAAATGACTACATTAAGCAGGTCTGGAACACATGTGACTGGGCAAGACCCCACAGCTCCTCCTTCATGAATGTGTTCATGTTATCAGTTAACCAAGATTTTGAAAAGCATTACAGTTTTTCCAATATTAACCTTCATCCTCGAAATGAAAGATTTGGGTTGCCAGACGCTAAGAAACTGAGTTGAGATTTTAAAATTAAAAAAAAAAGGACGGACTGACCTGCTTGTGTACAAGCCTGCTTATGTCCCGATCTCCAGTCCAGAGTCTGGTGCTCCTTACTGCAGTAATGTGCCTTGTGACATCGCGAGCATGTTTTGGGGCCTACACAGCCACAAACCCTGCAGAGATGAACACCAGACTTGAGCTGGAGGCACACGGATTCTCCTGTCTCTGGAGGAGGATCCTCGGAAGGTGGCTCATAGGAGTAGAAGTCATTTCTCCTGGGCAGCTGATTTCTAAAAACTAAGGGAAGACGAGGGGAAACATTATGACTTAAAATACAATACAGCGATTTAAATATTTGAGCCTTCACACAGACCGAAAAGACGCTCAGTTCTTAAAAAAGATAGAAGGAAGTTTTTGCTTTTAGAGAGTGTATTTTCTGGGAGGAAAAAAAGGAGGTGAAAACGAGAAATTTTTCAAGTCCACACAACTAAGTAGGCTCTTAGAGCTTTTTAAAATTAGTAACAAGAGTAATAGCTTAAGTCACACAACGGAAATATGAAAAATCTGTTGGGACCCGGCTTTCCGATATGTGATGATTTTTATTACCTGACTGTAACCAACTATACCTAACACTACTGGTTAACCATAAACGGGGGCCTAGGACTGCGCGACCACGCGGCCCGGGGGAACCGCGCGCCCCACCCCCGCAGGCCCGGGCCCGCTCACCGCGCAGGCCGGCGCAGCACGGCGGCGTCCGGCAGCAGAAGAGGAAGAGGCCGCGGTGGAAGGCGTCGGCGCGGCCGGGCAGCGGCGCGTACAGCTGCAGCAGGAAGGCCAGCGGGCGGCCGCACAGCGCGCAGGCCAGCTCCGCTGGCCCCGGCAGCCCGGCAGCGCTCAGCCACGCCGGCCGGCCGCCCACTTTGCTGGGGAACTGCTCACTGCGCAGCCGCCACGCCGGCGCCGCTTCCACGAAGCCCAGCTCTGCCAGCCCAGCGCTGGCGGCAGCCATGGGCGCAGGTAGCGGGACCCCCGGACTCCGGAAGCGCGGCCGAAAGCGGAAGTCGGTGCCTGAGGCGCGGAGGACGGCGGGCCAGAAATGATTGGACAGCAGGGCCGAGGGGGCGGGGCCACGGGAAGGCGGGGCGTGGGCCCAACCCGTTGTCCTGGCTTGTAGTGCGTGTGGGGGCGCGGGCGCGCGCCCACGTGGCTCCCAGGGGTGGTCGTTTAGGTGAGCGAAGTGCTGTGGACCGCCCGGTCTCTGACGTTGGGATAGTCTGGGTATGTCCTGCAGACACTCTGGAGCGCTTTTGACCCGGGAGCACCCTTCTGCTCATCTATGGGCCGATGACTTCAGCCATGTCTGGTCTCTGGAGGCGGGGCTGTAAGGGGCCGGAAGAAGCAGGGCGGAGATGCTGAGGTTTCCTAAATGTCACTGACCCAGTTGGTTCAGGAAGTGGGTGGCGGGTGGCATGAAGAGCACAGTTAGGGAGAGGGTTTAGGATGAGGGGGAAGGGATAAACTTACGGGTTAGGGTTGTGCTTAGGAATTGGGCTAGGGGCTGAGGGTTAAGAGTTTAGAGTTGTAAAAATTAATAGAAACCTCAATTAAATAGGATTGGGAGATCATAAAGGGGAGCTCTCATTCCTTGCTGCAATACCAGAGCGCAACAGTAAGTGGAAAGACTCCTCTTCTCTCCTGGCAAGGACGCAGCGGATGAAAAGCTGTGTACTCTGTTTACTGTAACCCTCGCAAATTCCTTTTCCTTCCTGAAAAAGTATTTGCCTTCCCTTGACTGTGGGGACTGGCAGCTGGGTTGCCATGGTTGCAGAACAAGCTTTGAGTTTCTCCAGGTCCTGAATAAATCCATCTTTGCTGGAGAAATATCCGGCTATCTGTTTCAGGCCAACAATGGAAAAACTGAGTAACTCATGAGCTGGCCGAAGCCCATGGAAATGATGCAGGAAAACAAATGTGGGGCATGAGGAGGGCTGTGACCCAGGTCTCGGTTGAGCCCCTGGGACTTCGGGCAGGAAAGAATTCAAGAGCGAGCCACAGTTGAGTGAAAGTAGATTTATTCAGAGAGATACATTGAAAGGCAAGAGAAAGGCCACAAGGCGTGGGGGTTGGGTTCTCAGACTAAAAGTAGGTACACACTCCATAGACAGTATGTGGGCCTCTCTGAAGAGGGAGAGAGAAGGGCGGCCACGAGGCGCCATGTTGCTGTTTTTTATGGGCTTGGTGGCTTCATGTGCTTATAAGTGGAAGGGCCAGTCTAACTAGCCTGGGGAAGGGGCTGGGATTCCCAGGAAGTTGGCCACTTCCCACTCTTTGACCTTTTGTGGCTAGCCTTGGGACTGCCATGGTGCCTGTGGGCATGTTATTCACCATGTTAATATATTACAATGGGCATATAATGAAGCTCAAGATCTGCTAGAAGTTAAATCTCTCTTCATCTTGAGCCTCAAGACCTACTGGAGGTTGAATATTTTCACCATTTTGATGTTAATTGCTGTAGCATTCCTTGAATGGCTGTGCCCTGCACCCTTCCCATCTCAAAACTACTCTGTGAGACACTAATGGTGGACGTAACCTACATTTGTCCAAACCCACAGTTTGTACAACCCTAGGATTGAACCCTGAGGCAAATTACAGGCTTTAGCTGTAACAAATGTCCCACACTAAGAAATTAATAAACAGGGAAATTGGGGAGGGGTCAGGGGTTAGTGTTAGGGTGAGGGTTAGGCTTAGTGCTACAGCTACAATGAGGGCTAGAGTGAGGGCTAGGTTGGTGGCTAAGGTGAGGGCAAGGGTTAAGGCTAGGTTTAGGACTAGGGTTAGGGTAAGGGCTAGGGCTAGGTTTATGGCTAGAGTGAGGTCTAAGTTGAGGGTTAGATTGAGTGCTAGGGTGAGGACTAGTGTGAGGCCTAGCAGGAAGGTTATGGTTAGGTTTAGGGTTAGGTTTAAGCCTAGGGTTAGGGCTTGGGTGAGGGCTAGGTTGAGAGCTAGGGTTAGGGCTAGGTTTAGGGTTAGGGCTACAGTGATGGCTAGGGGGAGGTCTAGGCTTAGATTTAGAGTTAGGGTTTTCATTAATGTTAGGTATAGGTTGAGGGCAAGAGTTAGACTGAGGTTTAGGGCTGTGGTTAGTGCTGGCATTAGGGCTTTGGTTAGGAATAGGGTTAGGGCTAGGTTTTGACTAGGCTGAGTGCTAGGGTGAGAGTTAGGGTAGGGTCAGGGTTAGGACAAGGGTGAGGGTTAAGGTCAGGGTTAAGGGTGAGGGTCAGTGTGAGGGTAAGGGTCAGGGTAAAGGCTCATGGTCAGGGTTAAGGGTCATGTTCAGGGTTCGGGTTAGAGGGTTAGAGGGTTCAGGGTTCGGGATTGGTCTCAGGGTAGGGCTTGGGCTAGGGTTCGGATTCTGGTTTGGGTTCGGGTTTGATAGGGCTCGACATTTTGGTTCAATAGGGTTCGAGGTTTGGGTTCGGTTTAGGGTTCGGGGTTTGTGTCAGGGGCTGAGTCAGGGTTATGGTTAGAGGGTTAGGGTTTTAGGGTTAAGCGTTAGGGGTTTAGGGGTAGGGTCAGGGTCAGGGCTTGGGTCAGGGCTAGGGGTTAGGGCTGGTATGATCCATGTGTTAGGCAGCTGAGAGCAGAGCTGGCTGCTGGGTGCAGGTTGGGTAGTGTCTCCTCTCCCTTAGCTCAGTGTCATCTCACAGGATCCACAGGGACCCTGCACCATCACCAGGAAACCACACACTGGCTGGATCATGCAGGCAGAGGACAGCCCCCAGATAGGCGGGGAGGCGAGGCTACAGCACCCTGGCTGGATGGGCCCTGGTCGGCCGGGACCACAGCAGGCTGGGCAGGTGTCTGAACCTCTGAGCCACACACCCCTCAGTTGGAATCACCCTGTGGGTCTGGAGGGACCTAATGAGATGAAAATGAGGTCCAGCAGAACTCATCGGCAGAGGGGCTGGGAGCAGAGGGCGGGGAAGCCCAGAGCAGGAGGCACAGCCACTGTGAGCAGGAGCTTAGGCCTCCCCTCTGGAGGCTTCGCTCCCACTGTGCTGTGGCTTGGGGCCTTGCCCATCACGCCCACCCACTAGATGCAGACGGTCCTCACAGGGCACCACTCCAGGAGCACGTGGGCCTCCCATCACTGACAGAGCTGGACTTACTGGTTTGCTTCTGAATGTCTTACCAGCACCCCAGAGAGGCGAGTCTGATGGTGCACTGGGATCCACAAACTTAGACTAGAGCCTCTAAAGAGAAGGAATGAAAGTGGAATCTCAGCCTTTGAAGGAACCCAACACTTCAAAAACAAAAATAAATGAATGGGACTACATCAGACTAAAAAGCTTCTGCACAGCAAAGAAAATAATCAACAAAATGAAAAGACAACCTACAGAATGGGAAAAGATATTTGCAAGTCATATGTCTGATAAGGGGTTAATACCTAAAATAAAAAGAATGCATACTACTCAACAACAAAAAAGCAAACAACCCAATTAAAAAACATGCAGAGGATCTGAATAGACATTTTCCCAAAGAAGACATACATATGGCCATCAGGCACAGGAAAAGACATTTAACAACAGTAATTATTAGGGAATGCAAGTCAAAACCACAATGAGATATCACCTCATACCTGTCAGAGTGGTTCTTATCAAAGAGACAAGAAATAACAAGCATTGGTAAGAATGTGGAGAAAAGGGAACCCTCGTACACTATTGGTGGGAATGTAAATTGGTGCAGCTGCTATGGAAAACAGTATGGAGATCCCGCAAAACTTTAAGAATAAAACTATCATACCGTCCAGTAATTCCACTCCTCAGTATTTATCCAAAGAAAATAATAACACTAATTAGAAAAGATACATGTACCCATATGTTCACTGCAGCATTGTGTACAACAGCCAAGATATGGAAGCAACCTGAGTACCCATCAATAGACGAACTGATAAAGATGTGTTGTATGTATACATACACACAATGGAATACTATTCACCCATAAAAAAGAATGAAATCTTTCCATTTCTGACAACATGAATGGACCATGAGGACATTATGCTAAGTGAAATAAGTCAGACTGAGAAAGACAAATACTGAGTGATTTCACTCACATGTGGAATATAAACAAACAAAATAATGAACAAACCAAGCCAAATGAAAACAAACAGGTAGATACAGAGCAGTGGTTATCAGAGGGGAAGGGGTGGGAAAAAGGAGATATGGGTGAAGGGGGCTAACTGTATGTTGATGAAGGAAAATATACTTCTGGTGGTGTGCTCGCTGTAGTGTATACAAAAGTACAACTATAGTGTCGTACACATGAAGACATAAGGTGTTATAAACCAAAGTAACCTCAATGAAAAAAAATTTTTTAAAAAGATGAGAGGGAAAGTGATTCTTTGCATTCCAAAGACTGCAGCTTTGGACAGCCCACCCAGGGCCTCCAAGGAACCCCAATTTATTCCAGCATAATTGAGGCTGACTGTCCCCTGGACAGAAATTGGGCAAGTTCATGGATGTGGTCAGAGCCTGCACTCAGGTTAAGGTTATGGGTTCACCAGGAAGGCTTTCCTAGGTCACTACCCACACCCACCACCTGCTTGTCCATTTCCAGCTCAGGCCCAGAAAGGGCCCCATGGACCACAAGACCCACAGCTCTGCCTGGGCACACACTCCCTTTCTGCCTGGTCCATCTCTCCTGTGTCCCCTGCAGGGTCACCAGGAACCCCCACTTGCCTGAGTCAGTCTGTCTGCTCTGTCCTGAGGAGGCCTCTGTGGCATCAGGTAGAAGAAACAGGAGGTACCTATGGAGTCACCCTCATACAGCACAGCAGCCAGCACCCAACTGCTGGGTGGGCCCAGGCGGGGTTCAGGGACCTGCAGCATCTCCTGGTTCTCACCTCATCCCAGTACTGCCCATGGGAGAGTTGCTAAACACCTCTGTGCCGGCAGCAAAAAGAGGACGCTTGTTCACACACCCCTCCCAGAGCATGGGGCTTAGGTGGGCAGGCCCTTCCCAGGATATGGAGCTCACCTGGGCAGGCACCCAGCAGCCCATGGGACTCATGAGGGCAGGCCCCTCCCAGGAATGGGAGCTAGCAGCCTAGCGAGGGTGCTGGGGACTCTCCGGGCCCCAGCGGACGTCCCTTCCAGAAGACAGCCCAGCCAATGTGAGGGAATCTTTGGGGAATTACAGGTGGGAGAGAGTCACAGTCTCATTTCTGGTTTATGAAATCCACTTTGGGATGGGATGTGAGATGCACCATGGGGGCAGGAGCTTTGTCAGAGCCTGATGGAGGAGCCGGGCCCAAGATTGGTTTGGGCCACCGTCAAGCCTGTGGCTGTAGAGTGCTGTTATTGTGAGGACTGGCCATAGACTCCAGAGGAGGAGCTGACAGTCACTGGGGCACAAGGAAACTGGGGGACTGGGAGGCCCCAGGTGTCTGGGCTCAGCAACCAGGGGAGGCCTGGCTGCCTCCTGGGGTGTGGGGAGGAGCAGGGTCACAGTTTTGTGAGGGGCCTGTTAGTCCTAAGGTGAGAGGGGGATGCAGGGTTTGGAGAGGTGGCCGGAATTGGGGGATGGGTCCAGGGAGGAAGGAGAGAGCCCAGGTCGGGGCAGGTGAGTTACAGCAGACTCCATGCAGGGGACTGTGGTCCTGATGGAAGCAGCTCAGAGTGAGAGGACTGGATGTCAGGTGCTCAGCTTCACTCTCCTGTTCCTTTGTAAAGCCACTGTGTCAGAGTTTGAAACACTGCCAGGGGGTTCCTGAGCCCATTGCAGCCCTGGCTTCATCCAAGGGGCTCAGGTGGAAAACAGAACCACTGCAGGTCCCGCCAATGTCCCCACAGGGAATGAACCTCATCAGGGCACTAGGCTCACAGACTTTAGGAGACCCCTGCTGTCAGGACTGGTCTTCTTCCTTGCTCTGACGTGCTGGTCAGAGATCCAGGTACCCCGTCCTGACTCCACCCTCCAGGGCCTGGATTCTGGGACAGCTGGGTAGCAGTGCAAGACCCTCAGTCTCCTTTATCTGCCTCAGGGTGGGAATGTCTGAAAAGCTGCATTGGCTGATTTCACAGGTCTGGGTGTTTCCAGCAGGTATGGGGGTAAGGAAGGGGTGTGAGGTTCCTACATCTGCAGGACCTTCCCAGGGTAAAGAGCTGTGCCTTCCCCTGGCCAGTCCACTCCCCATGCCATCCCACCTAGGAAACTCAGATCCAGGAGTATGAGGGCCAAGGCTCTCCCCTTGCTCATCTGTGACTTCCCATTCCCACAGCGAGGAGCCTGGATCCCACCATCTGCCCTTTATCAACTCATTTCTCTTTTCCAGGTTTCATTCACAGTCGTTTCAGAATTGTTAGCTACTACACCCCGGAAAGAAGTTTATAATACAAAGCCCACAGTTTAACAGTGGTCCATTCTGCCTTTGCAGAATGATTCTGTGCATTTCCAAAGTTAACTTAGGTCGGCACCTCTTGCCTACCACCGACTGTGTGTTTTTACACCCATTTCTAATACAGTTAGATTCTGTCACATTGTGTGTTCCACCCTGTGATGCCGCTACACCCTAAACCGCTAAATTTGAGTAGATTATGATTGACCTTTGGGCTGTACAAATGCATGGGCTTAGACACAATCATAGTGACACCAAGCTAAAGTAACACATGGAACACTTCAACCCCCACCCCATGATCTGCTTACGTATGTAGTTTTGCCTTTTCCATTATTGTCCTAAATAGGGTCCGACAGTGTGCAGCCTCCTCAGACTGGATTCTTTCACTTAGTAATATACAAGTAAGATTTACCTGTGCCTTTCCGTGGGTTGATGGTTTAATTTCTATTGCTGAGGAGTATTCCACTGCGTGTGTGTGGGAGGAAAACCAGTTCTCCCTCTCCCCTTCTAGATTCTTGGTTGACACCCCCCACCCCCTAATAAGACAGATTTTAGGGAGAAAAAGAAGCGAGTTTAATAATGTGTATACCTCCTGTATACAGAGGAGACACCCAGGAACACTGACTCACTCCCTGAAATGGCCAGAGACATCACCGTAAGTATCACCTTCAGCTAAAAACAAAAGCGAGGCCTGGGGGAGGGAGGAAGTCATTTATGGCAGGTTGTCATGAAAGCTCAGCAAACAAGGGTGTAAGGTTTAAAGTTTGTCTCCATTCACTTCATTCCATACGGCTTCCAGTTAATTGTTTCTTAAGTATTTGGAGAAGTTACGGACATTTGGCTCAATTTCAGTTTGGATTTCCAGTTTAAAGGATTGAGCAGAGCCGCTGTCAGGGCAGCGCCTCCACTGGCTGTGAGGGCGGCTGGGTCCGCGCTTTCCCATTGGCTGGCCAGGCCCGGAGCCCGCCTCCCCCAGCTGTGGCGGGAATGTGCGTGGGTTCTGCCTGAGGATCTGGCGTCCTGCGCAGCTGCCTGGAGCCACGTCTCCTTTGGACCTGCTGGGGCTTCGGGACAACAGGGGGTTATGTCCCCGCTGACAGGAGCCCCGTCTCCTCAGGATCCAACAGGAGGTGCTGCACTGAGGGAAGGTGAGGAGGAAGGAAAAGTGAGGGAAAGTGAGGAGAAGCTTCCCGTGAGGGGCTGACTGCTGAGGGGAGTCCCTCCTCAGAGGCCCCGGGAGAGGAAGGGCTGGATGTGGGAAGCTGTGGGTTTTAGTCAGATTCTGTGTGTGGTGCAGACAGTGTACTGTGTCCTTCTTTGGCGTGTGGTGTCCAGTTTCCCCAGCACCATTCATCGAGGGGACTGTCCTTCCCCTGGTGCAGGCTCCTGGCTCCTTTCTTGTGAATTAACTGACCACATCCCCATAGGTTTGTTTGCAGACTCTCTCTGGTCCATGTCCCTGTCATTGTGCCAATTCCACAAAGTTTTGGTGACTGTGCTTTTGTAATGCAGTGTGAAGCCAGGGAAGGAGATGCCTCCAGCCTGTTTCCCTTTTGTAGAATCTCTTTGGCTGTTTAGGGTCCTTTGTGGTTCCACATGAATGTTAGGAATGTTTGTTCTGTTTCTGTGAAAAATACCACTGAAGTTTATTTTATTTTATTGAACTATAGTCAATTCACAATGTTCTGTTATTTTCTGGTGTAGGGCATAATGATTTGATGAGGCTTGCTTTGAGTTTGAGCACTGCTTTGGGTAGAATGGACATTTTAACAATATCAATTTTTTCTGTCCATGAGCACAGGGTATCCTTCCATTTATTTGTGTCTGTTCAGTTTCTTTCCTCGGTGTCTTAGAATTTTCAGTGTGCAGGTCTTTCACATCCTTGATTCAATTTATTCCTAGGTATATTTTTGGATGCAATTGTAAATGGGAATTTAAAAAATGTCTCTTTCTGATGTTTCATTATTGATGTATAGAAAGGCAACTGATTTTTGTGTATTGATTTTGTACCTTGTAGCTTTACTGACATGATTTATTAGTTCTAACGGTTTTTTGATGGTTTGATGTGGGAAACTAGAAATCAGAAGTCACCCTGTTTGGACTCCATCCTGGAGTCATCCACAGAACCTAAGACACAGCGGCTCCTAATCTTCCCACAGTGCCTCTAAGTTACGTGTGGACTCCTGCAAGGGCGATGAGCATCAGCACTTTGGGTGAACTGAATTGCGTTAAGGGTGGGCCTCTATAGGGAAATCTGATGTCTTCTCTGCTTTTTTTGGTGTGGTATTGACATGGTTGTTTTCAAAAGTAATTAGTTTCTAATGAAGTTTCTTATAAAGTTTTCTTATAAAGTTCCATATAAAATACTTTAAATAGCATCACGCAGTACTCACATTTGCCACCTCACATAAAATACTCCAGTGGGTTTTACCTAAAACTGGGATACTCCCCCAGGGAACCAGCACATAAACCCCAAATGAGGAGATTGTATGGTTCACCTTGTAACCCCAGCCACAGGCCTAGTTCAGCCTTCCCCTTTGCCCCAACTTATGGAAATCCCTTTTCCATTCTGTGCCAGTTTTCTTTTTCTGAAACTGTTACTGAGAGTTTCCCTCTTTTTCAAAATCTTAATGGACTTAAGGCGCACAAGATGAATACGATCTGGGTGGCCTCTTCTGTGTGTCTCCTTTCACTTAGAATGTTTTCAATCTTTGTCCAATTTGAATCATTAGTGATTCATTCACATTTTTCATTGTCATTAAAAATACAGAACATAACACTTACCGTTTAAACCATTTAACTATGCAGTTCTATGGTATTAACTAGATTCACATTGTTGTACAGATGCCTCACCATCCATCTCCAGGACTTACTCATTTTCCCCAAGTGAAGGAAGCCCTGTGTCCAGTGAACACTGACTTGCCTCAGCCCCTGGCAGTGACACTCTTTCTGTCTCTGCATCTGACTTCTCTGGATGCCTTGTATAAGGGGACTCATGTAATATTTGTCCTTCTCTGTCTGGCTTATTTCACTTAGCATATTGACTTCAAGATTTATCCACGTTGCAGCATGTGTCATAATTTCCTTAGTTTTTAAGGCTGTGCAGTATCCTAATGTGTATACACCACATTTAGTTTATCCATTCATCCACTGATGGACAGGAGAGTTGTTTCCACCTTTTGCTGTTGTGATTAGTGCTGCCATGGGTATGGGTGTACCCATTTCTATTCCAGTTCTTGCTTTCAAATATTTTGAGCATATATCCTGAAGTGGCATTGATGGATCACACGTCAACCCCATGTGTATGTTTTTGAGGAACTCCTGTATGGTTCTCCACCCTGGCTGCACCATTTTATTCCTTCATATGGCAGAATAATATGGCAGAATAATATGGCAGTTTATGGATGTACCCTGTTTGTTTATCTGTTTAGCCTTTGATGGACATTTTAATTGTTCTACCTTCGGGGCCATTGGGAATAGTGCTGCTATGAATGTTTATGTACTTTTTTTTGTTTGAACACCTATTTTTAATGTTTCAGGGTCTCTCTCTAGGAGTGTAGTTGTTGAACCATAAGGTAACTGCATTTTTATCTTTTTGAGGAAATAACAAACTGGAAACATGGGCTGTACCATTTTCCAATTTTTCAAGTAATGTTTAAAAGTTTCCATTTCTCTACATTTTTGCCTCTTTTTTTTTTTTTTTTAGTTTTCTGGATCGTAGGGCTTCTAGTGAGCTTGAAAGGGTATGGCATTATGGTATTAATTGACATTTCCATCATGACTGATTTTAAACATTTTTTTCATGTGCTTGTTGACTATTTGTCTTGTCTGGAGAAGGATCTATTTAAAAAATATTTAATTTTGTTTATTTATTGGTTTTTCTTCTTTTTCACTTTTATTAGGTAGATTATTACTGTTTGCCTGCACATATACTTTATATTGCATGTAAATACATATATACAATATACTGTACTTTCTTTTTTTGGTTTACATATAGAGAAGGGTGTATTTAAGTCCTTTTACCATGTTAAAAATTGGGTTTGCTTTGTCTTTTTATGAGTTGTAAAAGTTCTTGATATATTCTTGATAACATTTTTTTCAAATATATAATGTGCAAATATTTTCTTTGATTTTGTGTGCTGTCTTTTCAGTTTCTGGATAACATCTCTGATGTACAAATGTTTTTAATTTTGATGAAAGGCAATTTATTATTTTCTTTCCTTGCTTGTGTTTGCTATCAGATCTAAAAAAATTGCTAACTCCAAGGTCATGATGACTTATCCTCATTGTTTCTTTGAGAGTTTATGCAGCTTCCCTCCCTATCTGTGAGGTATTGGTTCCAGGACACCCTGTGGATACTAAATATCTGTCGGTGCTTAAGTCCATTATATAAAGTGGTGTAGTATTGGCAAATAATCTAAGCACAGCTTCCTGTATTCTTAAAATAATCTCTAGATCACTTATACCAAATAATA
Source organism: Camelus dromedarius (assembly GCF_036321535.1). NCBI lineage: Eukaryota > Metazoa > Chordata > Mammalia > Artiodactyla > Camelidae > Camelus > Camelus dromedarius. Next base: position 22,405 of record NC_087441.1, on the reverse strand, counting down.
CAATGTAAATGGTATGTAAATAATTGTGAAGAAAATATAGTGTTATTTAAATAGTTTCTGGCATGCCACAAATTCAAGTTTTTCTTTATGGAACTTTCTCAAATTATTATTATTATTTTTTATCTGAAGGAGACTGATTCAGCAAATGTGGAATCAGCAGATGAGGGCTGATTGTCACTTTACCACTCTTTAAATTTAAGCTTTTTATGTATCTTGAGTTAATTTTGCATGTGGTATGAAGCAGGGATCCAATTTCATTTCTCTTAGAAATGAAAAAGTTTCACTGGATAGACAATTGCCTGGCACCACTTGTTGAAAAACACACTTTTCCCCCCAATTTAATGTTGCCCACTGTGTTAAAAAAAAATCAGTTAGTGGATGTGTCTTTTCATATTAGAATTTTGCTCTGGATACATGCCCAGCAGTGGTATCTCGGACTTTTCTTGCTTCTGACCTAAGCAGGAGAAGGTCACTATGTGGAACCTACACTTCAGGAGAGGGGGCTTTAGCTCCACCTCCTTGATGGATATCATGGATTATTAGGAATTCTTCTGCATAGGAGCTCTCCATTCAATCCCATCTATTAAACAACAACAACAACAACAACAACAACAACAACAAAAACCCAACAACCTATGTCATCATTTTACTTCACCATTGTGGACACCTGAATAGTTATTTTAGTCTTTTGGTTATAATCCAGCACTACAGGTTTGGTTGCTCAGTTTATTCCTGCTTTGGCTAGTGAGAACTCTTTCATTGGCTCCTGTTTCCTTTGCGATCATTCCATATTTTGGGTTTTTTTCTGACCTGGTACTTCCTTACTTTCTGATACAAGATTCAAGATGATCCTGGCTCATATATTCACTGTCTCAGTCCTAGTATAAACCATTTCTTCAGAGAGTCCTGATTCCTTTAATTAAAGAATGGTATTAAGAACTTACATATGGGAGGAAAATGTTCTCAGCTGACAATGCAAGGAAATGTGTGCATGTGTTCCCACCTTAGTGTATTGTTGTTGCTCAGGGACCATCATCCACCCACCCCACCCCAATCTGCCTCAACCACATAGTGTTTTAAATTTAAGTTACTTAGAAATGGTCAAAGCAAGAGGGACACTCTGACCCCCGCTCCCTAAAAGCAGGAAATAAGCCTGTCATGTGAAAAGTTCAGAGGCGCATATAAACATATCTCGTAACTTCTTTAATTTACCACCCCAAGCCCAAACTCTGTTTAGGTTTTTCATTGAGTACCCAAAAACTACATTTCTTTAGGCTGTCAATTCCTAACAAATTTATAGTTTTCTAGATGTATAAAATCAGCCTGTTTTTACTACCTCTTACTTCCCATTTCTATGAGACTTTTGTGTGTAGGAATTAAATTGTCTTTTTCTTCCACTGCTCTGTCTCATGTTAGTTTTATTATTAGTCCAGCCACAAGAAGTCAAGAGGGATAGAGAGTGAAATTTCCCCCTCCCCAATAGTATACAGTCCTAATTGTAAAGATTTCTATGTGGAAATATCTGTATTCATATTAAGCAGAAGACAGGTTTATACTGATGCCTCCAACTTGATCCATTATCTTATGGATAGTGTACATCTCCCCCCCACTTATCTGTAACTCCCAGTCAGACAGTAGAACCCTGGTTCCCACCATCTTCAGTCCATGCAATTCATTTCTCATTCTGCTCCAGATGAGTGGTTTCAGCGTTCTTAGCTCCTGCCCCTGTGGGATGGATCTTACAGATCCCGCTGTTTACGTGTAATATGTTTTCCCTGTAGTCTACACATTCTGTTCATTCCTGCAGTTACTGAGGCTGGCCCCTTCTGCTCCACCAGCAGCAGTGAGTGTTTTCACACACTTCTAATACAGATTCTTTGTTACATCCTGTATTCCATCCTGTGACACTACCACTTACTTGATCACTTAATTGAATTGTTTCTGTAATATTTCTGTAAAAAATGAAAATGTCCCTCACAAAATGGCAACCTCTACTCAGTTTTCTGAGAGTCTTTAAAAAAAATTACTCATATTGTAGTAGTCATTAGGCTGCAGACCTATTTGGGGGGTGGCATATTCTGCTCCCTGTGACATGAATATGCACTACTTTACTTGTGAGTTCACCTACAGATGGGCATACTGATCACTTGAGTTTCTAAGCCGTTATGAATAGACCTCCTGTGCATTACTTGATGTTTTTGTTTGAACAGTTTTTCAAAGCAGATGTCTAAATTCAAGAGCTGGCTTTTGGGGGGACTCTAAGTTGAGAATGCTTAGCTTTGGGAGAAACTGCCAAACTGTCTTCCAAAGTTGGCCATACCTGTTTTCCACTAGGATCTTGAATATATTTTTGCATGATTATTTACTATCTGTATACCTTCTTTAGCTTGACGTTTGTTTCTATCTTTACCCATTTTAGTGGAGTTGTTTGTTCTAGATTTTATTGGTATAATCTGAGTACAAATGCTTTATCAGATACGCATTTTCCAAATACTTTCTCCTTGTATGTGGTTTCTCTTTTGCCTTTATGAGTAAGACCTTTCACAGAGTAGAAGTTTATAGTTCTATAAAGTCCATGTTATTAATTTTGTGTTGATTTGTTGATAGGCATTTGTTGTTGTGAGTTAAAACTCATCACAAGACCTAAGGTCTTACAGATTTTCTCCCTTTTACTTTTAAGACTTTTGTAGTCTTGCCATTTAAATTTGTCTATGGGCAATCTTGAGTGAACTTCACTATCAGTTGTAAAGTTTGTGTCTATGTTCTCTTCATTCTATATGTTTTTTTAAATTAATTGCTCCTTAGCCAGTTTTTGAGACAGCATAGTGAGCTATTTGGCTGTGTTTCAGTTTGGATTTCCAAAGGCAGTATGTACAGCAGAACTGCATTCAGGGTGAGGTCTCTGGGCTTTGTGAGATCAGCATTCCCTGAACTTTTCTGATCGTCTGCAGTGGGGTGCCAAATCCACCTCTGACCCACAGGGCACAGGTGCATTCTGCCCATGGACTTGGCCCCTTGCACAGCCGGCAGGGGCTTGGTCTCTTCAGGACTATCAGGGCTTTTAGACAGTGGGGCTGTATCCATGCTGTCATGGGCTAAGTTTTCTTGGGCATTGCTGTGAAAAGGCACAATAAGAGAAAAAAAAAAAGTCAGGAGAAGCTTCCTGTGTGCAGCTGACTGCTCAGGGGAGTTCTGTCTTCAGAGGAACCTCAGAAATAGGTTGATGTGGAAAACTGTGGGGTTTTAGTTAGTTTTGTGTGCAATGGAGATGGTGACCAGTGATGTTCTTTGGTGCATGGTGTCCCATTTTCCTGGCAATGTTTATGGAGGGGAGTATCCCTCCCTCTTTGTATGTCCTTGGCCCCATTTTCATGAATTAGCTGACCACAGCCATGAGGGTTTATTTCTGGGCTCTTTATGCTGTTACTCTCATCCGTGTGTCTGTGCTTGTGCCAGTTCCTCACTGTTGTGGTTACTACAGTTCCGTGATACAGTTTGATGCTAGGGAGGGAGATGCCTCCAGCTGTGTCCTTCTTTCTCAGAACTTCTTTGGTTGTTCAGGGTCTTTAGTTGTTCTATATTAATAATAGGATTATTATTTCTATTTCAATGAAACATATCATTGAATATTATATTGATATTGCAGTGAATTTGTTGATATCTTTTGATAGAATCAATAATTTAATAATAGTAATTCTTCCAATCCAGGAGCACAAAATATTTTTTCTGTTTATTTTTGTCTTCTTTAACTTCTTTTTCAATGGTTTATAGTTTTTTGAGCACAGGTCTTTCACATCCTTGGTTAAATTCCTAGATATTTTGTTCTTTTTGATACAGTTATAAACGTGATTGTTTCCTTAAATTTTCCTTCTAATGGTTTATTATTATTAGTGTATAGAAATGCGACTGATTTTTCTATATTGATTTCATATGGAACTTAACTGAATTTATTTATTTTAATGACTGTTTGTTAAGTGTTGTGGAAAATTGTAATTTTAAAATCTCACTGTTTCTCCTGCATCCCAGGTCGTGCACAGGATCCAAGACTTGCTGGCTACGGGTGTACTCATCCCACAGTGCCTCTTAATAACAAGTGGACTCCTACAAGGGCAATGAGCATCACAACTTTGGTTGACCTTGGTCTAGGTAAGTCTTGTCTTCTATAGCAAGGTTTGATGTCTGTCTTATCAGCTTCTCTGCCATGGTATTGATATGGTTGTTTTGAAAAGTAATGGACTTTCCAGTAATTTCTATGATGGTAAATACTACTCACTGTTGCCACTTTATACAAAATACCATAGGGTGTTTTACCCCAAACAGGGGTAGTCTCCTGAGGAGCCGTCATATAACCCACCAGTGAAGAAGCCGTGTGGCGTCCGCATCACTGTGTGACCCGCTGGCCCCTTCAGCTGCCACCACTTGGTGCAGCTGCTGTTCTCTGTTTCTGGGTTTGTTACTGAGACTCTCACTTTGACAACCTTGACGGATGTAAAGCACACATGATGATCATGTGATATGGGAGAAATTTATGGCTCTTTTCACTATGGAGCTTTTCAGTGTTTATTAATGGTGTAAATAGTATCAGTACTACATTCCTACATTATTTTCATTGTGATTAAAAATACATAATATGACACTTTTAATTGAAATCATTTCAAGTACACATTTCTGTGGTATTAACTACTTTTACATAATTGTACAAACAAATTCAAGAACTTGTGTGCCTACTTTCAGCATGGGAGATGCCCAGGAAATTGAGTAATTCCCTGAGATTGCCCAAGACATCACCTGAAATGCCATCTTTCTCTAATACCAAAAGAAAGGAAGGTTATGTTCGTTATATAGATTTAAATCTTAGCCTTCTCTATTGACAAGTTTCCTGAGGTTTAATCTTCCTTCTATGCCTGGTACAGAAAGGGAAATTACTTTTCAAGTGGAGATTTCCCTTATAAATGTAAATTTGCCAGACAAAAGGCAGTCTTGACTTGGGTATCATAGAGTTTCATGTGTCTTATTTTTTAAGAAATCTACCCATTGTAATCTTCATGCCAAAGAGATATATTTCAGGGTGTCACTTGCCCTCTTTCCATGGGTGTGCCCCAGCTTGCTTATGTATTCGTGCATGGAAGGACATCCTCATATTTTAAAGTTTTGCCGTTATGAGTAGAGTTGCTGTGCATAATTGCATGCTAGTTTTTATTTGAACACTTTTTCAAAGCAATTGTCTAAATACTAGAGGTGCAATGTTGAATTCTCAGGTGAGTCTTGAATAGCTTTAGAAAAAACTGCCAAACTGTCTTTCTGACCCTCAAGGTGCACATGTCTCACTGGTGGGTTTGGCTCCTGTGGGAACTTGGCTTCTTGCGGGGCTGGTGGAGGCTGGGTCTCTTCAGGAGCCACCATGGTCTCAGCTTCAGGATAACGCTCGACCAACCAAGTCCACCCAGACAGGAGCTGGATGTCTTCAAGAATCACCAGGAGAACCGATAAACAAGATTATACTGTATAGCACAGGGAAATATATACAAGATCTTATGGTAACTCACAGAGAAAAAAAATGTGACAATGAATATATATATGTTCATGTATAACTGAAAAATTGTGCTCTACACTGGAATTTGACACAACATTGTAAAATGATTATAAATCAATAAAAAAATGTTTAAAATAATCACCAGGAGGCATCGCTGTGGGAATAAAACATGAGGAGAAAGTGGGGAGAGGCTTCCTGTGTGTGATTACAACTAAGGAGGTCCATCTTCAGAGGATCCAGCAGAGAAGGGGCTTGATATGGAAAATTTTTGGATTTACTTGATTTTGTGTTTAGTGTTGACTGTGTCTAGTGTCATTTGGGGGGGGTATGGTGTCCAATGTTCTTGGCACCATTTATTGAGGGGACTGTCCTTTTCCCATTTTGTGTTTTTGGCTCTTTTGCCATGAATTAACTGACAACATAAAGATGGGTTTTTTCCTGTGCTCTGTATTCTGTTACTCTGGTCCATGTGCCTATTTCTGTGCCAATATCTTACTGTATCTCTGCTGGTGACTGTAGCTTCCTAAGGTCGTGTGAAACCAGGGAAGGAGATGCCTCCAACTGTGTTCTCCCTTCTCAAGGTTGTTTAGGATATTCCGGGTTCCTTTTTGTTCCATGTAAATGGTAGGATTTCTTGTTTTCTGTTTCTGTGAAAAAAAATGCCATTTGAATTTGGTAGAGTTTGCAATTAATGTGTACATTGCTTAGGCTTCGTGAATGTTACAGTAATGTTCTTCTAGTGCATGAGCACAGCTTTTATTTTGTGTGTATCCTCTTCAATTTCTTTATCAATGTTTTCTAACTTTCCATGTGCAGGCCTTTCACATGCTTGATTAATTTTATTCCTAGGTTTTTTGTTTTGTTTTTTGGTACAATTGTTAAATGGAATTGCTTTATTAATTTCTCTTTCTGAAACTTCTTTATTAGTGTATAGAAAGTCAATCGGTTTTTGTGTACTGATATTGTATCATGTAGCTTTACTAAAGTTATTTATTACTTTTTAACAGGTTTTTTTTTTTTTGGTATGTTGATGTGGAAATGTAGAATTCAAAATTGCCACTGTTTTTTTTTTTTCACATCCAAGTCATTCACAACAAGCAAGACACAGTGGCTTATGAAATTATCTTACAGTGTCTCTTAATAATATGTAGGTTCCTGCAAGGATGATTCGCTTAACCATTTTGGATCAACTGGAACTGGAGAAGGCTTGGGCTCTATAGTAAAGTTTGATGTTTTCTCTGCTTTCCTGTTATGATTTTGACATGGTTGATTTTAAAAAATTATTTACTTTCCAATATTTTTAAACATACAGAAAATGTGCAGTAGCAGTACAGTGTACTCTTCATCTGTAAGCTCAGGTTTCTCACTCATCATTGATGCAGCATGCATGCCACTTCTCATGACAATCTCTAGTGTGTTTTTATCTTGAATAGAGACACTCTGTGTCACCACATAACATCCAAGTGAGGACTCATTATGGTTTTCACTTCATAATGCAGTCCACAGGCTCAGTTCCACTGTCAGCACCTTCTCCAACTGTATGGCAATGGGTTTTCTGAATCCGATCCAATGTTTTATTTTTTCTTTTTCCCAGAACTGTTCTCAAGACTTTCCCTTATTTTCCCAACTTTGACTGAAGTAAAGGGGACAGGATGAGTGTGATCTGTATGGCTTCTTTTTCTTAGGATGTTTTCATTGTTCATCCCTGTTGTAACAAATATCAGTACTTCGTGTTTTTCATTGTGATTAAATGTATTCCATATGACATGTACCATTTAAATTGCCTTAAGTATATAGTTTTATTACATTTATGTCATATAGTTCTTGGATATTAACTATGTTTACATTGTTGTAGCAATATTCTCAGCACTCATCTCCATTACTTTTTCAGTTTCCCCAAGTGAAACTGTATCCATTAGTCATGAACTCCTAACCCCCTGGCAAGTACATCGTACATTTTGTTATTGAATTAGACTTATATGGATACCTTATCTTAGAATCACAGAATGTTTGTCCTTTTCAGTTTGATTTGGTTTGTTTCCCTTGAATGACTTCAAAGTCCATCCATATTGTAGCATGTGTCAGAATTACCTTCATTTTAAAGGCTGAATCCTACTTAATTCTGTATATACTACATTTGTGTATGGAATCATCCATCCATGGACACTTGGGTTCCTTACGTCTTTTGGTCAGTGTGAGTAGGGCTGGTATGAACATGGCTATAGAAATGTGTTTTTTCAGTCCCTGCTTTTAAACCTTTTGGGTTTATGCCCTGAAGTTGAATCAACAGATGATACATTAACTCTATGTTTGAGTTTTTGAGGAACCGCCATACTGTTTTCCACAGTGGCTGCACCATTTTACTGTATTTCTTTCAATGGCAGAATTATATGACAGTTTATGGATCCACTGTACTTTGCATATCCTTTCATCCATTGATGGACATTTGAATAGTTTCTACCTTTGAGCTATTTCAAATAATGCTGCTATGACTATTAGTGTAGTGTAGCATTTTTTGTTTGGACACCTGTGTTATATTTTTTGCCATATATGCATATATATGAGGGAAGTTGCTGAACCAAGTGATAGTTGTTGGGGGAAAGCTGTGACTCAGTTATGGTCATCAGAGACCTTAGCACAGTCAAGTAACCTGTAGCTTGGATTAAATTGAATAGTATTTACCAACGTCATCGACCATGATAATGTGTTATTGAGTCAGTGGTCACAGGACATTCAGAAATTACACATCCACGTCCACATGCAAATCAGTAAATAGCTTGCTTTATTACCCCTCTGCTTACTGCTTAATCTCATACTTTGTCTGTCCTTATCACCTTGCCAAACCCCACCAAACAAGGCAAAGGATGTAACTATGTAAGATTCAACTGACTCATCTAACAAACATACTGCCCTTCACCCACCCAGTTACTATAACTGCAAAGTAGCCTTTTAACTCTATCCATCTACTGTTTAGATGTATAAGGCTTATATCGATAGACATACCCCTAGATCTGCTATTTACTTTGAACCAAATTAAAAATACAGTACACTGTAATAGTCTCCAAAAGAAATATCATATATTTTAATACTAATTTTAACACAATATGGACTGCTATAACAAATACCAAGATATCAGTTAAATACAAAAATCTCATATGTTGAAAATCCTACTCAGTGTGTCGATGTAGATTTAATAATTAAAGCAAGGCAGTGAAAATGCCTGGACGAGTTTACTAACTCCATAAATATATAGAATTCATTTCAGCCTTTCTAATAACTTGTAGTAAAATTACACATGCAAGTTTCTGCATTCCCGTGAGAATGCTCTCTAAATATTTTAAAAGAGTAAAGTGTGCAGGTATCAAGCACCCTAGATATATCTTTCAATGCCTCATTGACCCATGCCCCTATGGGAAATGGCAATAAAAATTAAGCCACAAATGAAAGTTTGACTAGGTTATCATAACAAATTAGGGTTGGTAAATTATCATGCCAGGCATCACTGTCATAACATGAACCTCAAATAATAGAAAGTCAGTGTGATGCATGCTAAAGAGTATTGTGAAATAAAGTTAAGTCCTAGCTATGGTTTGCAAAGCCATAGCTAAAGTGAAAATAAGCTACTAAAATGACTTTAACATTCCTTGTTACAGGTCAGTAAAGATTCGAAGTCGTGTCCATGTGTCAGTAAGGGGGTAGGTATCCAACTATACTTCTCTTTAAATCAAAATAAAATGATTATAACAAAATTATTGGCCAAATGAATACTAGCATAATCCAAAAAACTAAAAGGATTCATGGTGCTTCCTATGGTGTTTATAATTTGCAAAACCTGTTAAACCTCACCACTCTCATGAACACAGTCTATATGTCTGTGTACCAGCATCTTAAGCAAACCCCCAGAAGGAGCAACAGTGATCGTAATGATCAGACATAAAAACGTTAGTTCTAGGTGTAACCTATGGGGTGGGAAGATAAGGGTTTCATTTTCTACCTTGAGTACAAAATGATATATACAAAATTATGGTGGAATACCAAAGGAGAACTTAGTTGTAAATTAAGAGTGCCTAATACAGTCAGGCCATGAAGCAGGCACACTCATCACCCTTCTCAAATAGCGATACATTTTCATAACCCATTAATAAGTAGTAGACATTAAAAAGGAGAGGAGTCCTTACAAGGTGGGCACACTGGAGAGTGTGCTTGGATACACTGAAGTGTAGTTTAAAGAAAAGCACCTGGTTTACACCCAGTCGATTCCATACTTCATGGAAAGTTTGAACTAAAACTAGCCGAGGCTTCCCACCAAATTTAACTGTCATAAGTAAATTAAAGATTCATTTAACAGCTAATGCACAGAAAACAGACATTTAAATCTGGTAGCATAAATTACCATTAGGGAATGATGAAATAAGTTAAGTACCTTGAACCCAGATGAGGTACTTATGAACAGTTTAGTGGAACAGACTCATCTATATGTAAAATAGAAGATCTATGAGTAGAGGTAGTAACCCTAACAAGGCTGCTGACAGCATGTTGTCCATTAAAGAATTTTAGTTCAGTTTTAATGATTAATTAAGAATATAACTTAAAATATAATTTTCAATTTTTTTTTATAAAAGGCACAGGTTTTTAGTTACAGGATAAAAACTCTAGAGTATCAGTATAAACAATGTTGTAGTTGGCTTAAAAACAGCCACCCTTTAAGAAAGTATTCAAGGTTGGGAGGGTATAGCTCAGTGGTAGAGTGTGTGCATAGCATGCACAAGGTCCTGGGTTCAATCCCCGGGACCTCCATTAAAGAAATAAATAAACCTATTTGCCACCCCCCTAAAAAAGGGCAAGTATTCAAGGTCAAGAACACACTCATCACAATACCAATAGCAAAAAAAAAAAAAAAAAAAAAAAAAAAGAAAAGAAAAGAAAACCCTCACAATTTAATACTGAACTAATCTATTAATTAGTAAAAGCAGTACTCTTCATATGGGCAGGAGGAAATATTTCTCCTTGCATAAGCTTATATCAGAATGAATAAGCTACTGATAATTTACAGTAAAATAAACCCTAATCAATATTTAATTATTTATAAAAACAATTCTTAATCTAACACAGGTATGAATTTCTAGGAAAGATTAAAAAAAAAAGTAAAAAGGAACGTGGTGATCACAAGTCCTGCCTGTTTACCAGGAAGATTAACTCTAGCACTTCTGGTCTTAGAGGCACTGCCTGACCACGGGCATGGTTAATGGCTGTGGTTCCCGACCCTGCCAAGGTAGCATAATCATTTGTTTTCCACATAAGGAGTTGGGAGGATGGCCCCACAAGGTTTTAGTATCTCTTTTTATCAGTGGAATTGACCTTCCCAATAAGAGGTGGGAGCCATATAAAATGAGAAGCTCCTATGGTGCTTTAGGCGTTTAACCTATAAAGTAATGAACTGAATATTAAGGAATAACACAGCTTTTAATGGTTTAAAAATTTTGGTTGTGGTGGCCCCAGTGAATAAAACAAACTCCAAACTCCAAGTGATTAACATTTAGACCAGCTATTCAAAATGCTGTAGCATGTATTGTATCCAATACATTGATTAACAGAACAAGGCACTCCAGGGATAACAGTTCAATCCAAATTTAGAGTTCACTTCAACAATAGGGTTTACAGCCTCAGAATTGGATCAGAATATCCCAATGTTGTCACTGCTGTAAGTGGTTCATTCAATGGTTAGAGTTCTGTGAGATGTGAGTTCAGGCTGGAGTGATCCCGATTGGTTTCTATTTATTACACATTTGTCCCAGTCTGAGAGGACAGGGGAGTTAAGGGTCGCTTTACAAAAGCACCTTCAAACTAATTGGTGATACAATACAATTTAAATAATTTTGACATACTCTACTGTAGAACATGGTTTGTTAGGGTAGCAGAGCTCAGCAATTGCATCAAACCAAAACCTTTATTTCCTGAAGCCTAAGTCCTCTTCCTAAGAATAGGTTTATAATCTGCATTCCTTTACCAATGATTACAGTTTTAATCGATGTTTCACTTCTCATATTATTTGAAGGAAGTCCTAGGTTCTGGAAATTTGGAGAGGCCCAAACATATATAGTGTTAAATTATACATAATACATCAATTTACACATATATATTATATTATATATAGTGTTAAATTATATATAATACATCAGTGTACATTATATACATATAGTTGCACCAATGCTGGCCTTAACCATGGCTTCCACATTAGGAGCTCCTCTTCTCATTCCTTACCCACTGTCTGCTCATGTGAACCTAGGCATACTTCTCATACTGGCTGTATGAAGCCTAGACATGTATTCCACCCCCTGATCTGCATTACCTTCATATTAAAAACACACACTCACCGGAGCTCTGTGGGCAGCAGCACAGACAATCTCATGTGAAGTAAACTAGCAGTTATTGGTTTATCATTCCTACTGATAAATAGATCATTTATACTCTCAGTTATTACACAAGAATATCTGATTAATTTCCCCCTCCCAACTCCTAGTCAGATTTTTATTTACCTCTACTGTAGCAGAAATCAACGGAGCTCCATTGGACTTAACAGAAGGAGACTCAAAAGTTGTATCCAGCTTCAATGTAGAGTATGTAGCAGGTCTGTTTTCTCTGGCCTTTATAGCAGGTTAGGTCTATATCATGATAATAAATATTTTCATAATTTACTTTTAGGAGCATTTCAAATCCCTAGATAATAGAATTATATACAGACAAATTACATACAGCCAATGTTATCATTCAAACAATCCTCCTAACAGTCTCCTTCCTTGGACTTTGAATATCCTATCCAAAATTTTGAGATGATCAACTTATACATCTCCTATGAAAAAAAATTTAACACTAACAGTAGCCCTGTGTATGTTTCACTACCCATCAGTGCATTGGGCATCCCACCAAAAACATTGATAAGTTTGACAAGAGAGTTATCTGAAAAGTAAATAAAAGAGGTCTAAGAACTCTTATTCCTAGAATCACAGGAATTGATCTTTCCCTTAAGAACTTAAAAGTGTTCATGCTGCCACATTATACCACATTCTGTGGTGATGGATGGTCCCCCAAGTGAGCTATCAGTGTTGTTTGATATCCTTACTATGCTAATAAACCCTATTTTTACTATCATTCTACTGACCATTCCATGATTTTATTAGCAAGCTGACATTGTACAAGTATTTCTATTCTAATAAGAAAATTGAATGCAAAAGTTATAGAAGCACCCAACAACTGTTCTCTAACACAACACACCACATCCATACTATTTATGTGGGATTTTACTTTTAATCTAATATCCTCCAGCCATGGACAAGTACAAAATGTTTTTATCCAACAGGATCCACCATTTAAACAAAAGCCCTAGTCACACAGTTGGGCTTGTCACATTTCTTTTCTGAGTGACTGAAGCTACACAGGGCATCCCCCACGCAGCAGGGTCAATGCAATTAACGTGATGAATGTGCACCCCCAAGTGCACCCGCAAATCTCGACACCCACCCCCCAAGCATACTGTTATTCACAGGTGTGTTATGAATTACTGTCAGCAGCTGAGGCAGACAAGCAAAACCCAACTACCACATTTATAGCCTGCTCGTCAATTGTCCATGGAGGATGGATGACAGCTATTACAGTGTGTAATCCAACCATGACGACCCTGAACGTACTAACTTATATCATTCCACACTGTCGTCTTGCTATTCACGCTCTGCTCATGGACCAGAACTCTGTCGTTATCACACATGTGGAATAAAACACTTGGAACCACGATCCTCATCCCCAGCATCATGTTTTATTAGGAGGCCTCCCACCAGGATCAGGGTTTTTCCTCAAATGAGTAATCACTTGAGATATAACAGAAACCAGTAACAGCAACGTACCAGCACTAACAGTCCTCACAGCACTGTTCAACATATATTTGTACATCTGGCTAAAATTCTCCATATCACTTCCTCTACTTTTATGAATAAATTAAAAAAATGAGATTTTAAGCATAGACAACAACCATCCGATGGTTACTAATCCTAATAGTCACACTATTACTGCCCTTAACGCCCATTCTATCAGTGTTGGAGTAGGAATTTAGGTTAACATACACGAAGGGCTTTCAAATGTTCAAGGAGGTACAATTTAACTTCTGAAAATATGGATTGCAAGAGATTGTACTACATCAGTTGAATGCAAATCAAACATGTTAATTAAGGTAAATACTTGGTAGATTGGTGGGCTTCCACCATAGCACATTTTAGTTAACAGGAAATCTTCTGGTAAATTGGCTTCCAGTTATTTCTCCAGTCATCTGGAAAACATTTGCAGGAGAAGCCCTAGCAAAATTGAAGCTGCTTTCTTTTTTTTTTTTAGAATTTGCATTTCAATATGTTGATTCACCACAGAGCTTGACCCAAAAGGGGCCAAACCTCTACCTCTAGATTTACAGTCTAAGGCTTGCTCAACCACTTCACCTAAGTTCACAAACCAACTTGTTAACAACTTTCAACAAGTCACAAAGATTGGCATTTTATATCACCATATTATTGTTTGAACTGGAATAGTAGGCACTGCTGTAAAGTCATTAATCCCCGCTGAGACAGAGAGACCTGGAGCGCTCCTCGGAGATGACCAAATCTATGATGCTGTCATAGCATCGTATGCATGTGTAGTACGCGTATCCTGTGCATGTGTTTTTTAGTTATACTAAGGACAATTGGGGGACCCAGAAACTGACTTGTCCCACTGATAATTGGTTCATTCAATACAGCATTGCTCCGACTGAATGATAGCAGCTTCTCACAATTTCTCCCGCCATTCTTACGCCTACTCATATCATAAAAAGTAGAAGCGGGTGCCAGCACTTGTTGAACCACGTGTACATCCACCTCTAGCTGGCAAGCTGGCCACGTAGGAGCCTCTGCCGACCTAGCCACGTCCTCCGTGTATTTAGGAGGTGTCTCTTTCATTCTTGGTGATTTAAAATTTTTTAACTACAATCAGTAATATAAAACCATCAGCCATATCCCAATGTATGTAGTTTGAGTTAATTGTATACGTGGTTTATTCCCCTGCATGTGGATAGCCAGTTACCCAGCACCATTTGTGGAAGAGTAGTTAAAAAAAAAACCCTAAATATTCACGCTTGTGAAAAATGTATTGATCCTAATTGAATGGGATTATGTTCAGGGTTCTTATATACTGCCATTTATCTATATTTATATTTTTATGGCAATATCATATTTTTTATATTGCTTTGTATTGACATGAAATTTGAAAATATGAAGCTCTATCTTTGGTTTTCCCTTTTCAAGTTTGTTTTGTCTTTTTGGGGTTCCTAAAATTATATATGAATGTTAAAATCAA